>NC_058372.1:1335833-2671666 GCF_018350175.1 Felis catus | reverse complement strand
GAGGAATAAATGTGTATTTCCGTGGGCGATCAGGGTCCCTTCAGGACTTTAAGTCCCTACATTTCAGAAGGGCTCCTTTTGTAGCAAAGCGAAAGATAATTTTAAGCAGCGAGACTCTAGAGAGTCACTAACTAATGAACAAACCAAGTAAGAGCTAATGATATACTGGCGAGGGCCAGAGAAGCGAAAAGGGAAAAGAAGAGGTAGGTGTGAAAGAGAGATGTTATGGGTAGTCTTAAAAACTGAATGGAGGGGCGCCTGGGTGGCGCAGTCGGTTAAGCGTCCGACTTCAGCCAGGTCACGATCTCGCGGTCTGTGAGTTCGAGCCCCGCGTCGGGCTCTGGGCTGATGGCTCAGAGCCTGGAGCCTGTTTCCTATTCTGTGTCTCCCTCTCTCTCTGCCCCTCGCCCATTCATGCTCTCTCTCTGTCCCAAAAATAAATAAACGTTGAAAAAAAATTAAAAAAAAAAACTGAATGGATATGAGCATTCAGGGAGAGAGATGGCTCAGGGAAACTGTCATAGAGTAAAACTTGGTGACTGGACAAATCGCAATGAGGTAAAAATCAAGAAAAGCAGGCTTGGGAAATACGGTTCAAAGAAATGGTGGACACTTGACATGAAATTTTATGAACGCCTGTGATAACAGTTTTATAAATAATCTGCTTACTTCCGCAAAAGCTGCAGGGCTAACAGATTAGATTAAGTTCCAATAAAAGAGGTTTGTGTAAAGGTAATTGCCTTTGATGGAAGTGACTGATGTAGACTTAGAGGCTGCATTCGGTGGCGTCCCATCACAACATATTACGTCAAATGGTAATATGCTGGGAAGCATCTCTGGTAGCCATTTATAGAACCTTGGATTGTATTCTTTTATTTCACAGAAAAGGGCTTTCCTTAACTGTAACATTTCCAACAGATACAAATTTAAATGTATTTGTCATGGTGAAGGGTACTGAAGAGCCAAGTGTGAGGAAAAGGGGTAAAAGTGACGAGGCAAAAAAAAATTTAAACGTTGCATCTAAAATTTCCTCCTTGGCTCACAATGTCACGTCCCCCGTGGAGTTAGGTACCCTATGAGGCCCTCATCTCCTCCGTTTCTCAGAGGGACTCATTATCTCGGGTAGGAAATTCTGGACAGCATCAAAGTCTCCTGATACTTCTCCCTCACTTCCACCAGAAAATCTTTGGCTGAGATAGTACAAACTGATAACTCAATCTAGAGATAAGAAGCAACTGTCAGGAGGCAACTTGTCTCACGGTGCCAAGAACTTTGCTCAAATACAAATCTAATACTGATCAGGTTTGATTGCTCATCTATGTATTTCAATATTTGTTGACAGAAGAAAATCATCGTATGCCGTTTGTTTATGTTAACAGAGATAATAATGTTATCACTATATCTACCTAATATATTCCATCTCTACCAATATAAGTAGTGGTATTAAGATTATACTATAAGACTTTAATAATGTTTATATTTATTTTATTAAAAAATTTTTTTTAATGTTTATTTTTGAGACAGAGAGAGACAAGGCTTGAGTGGGGGAGGGACAGACAGAGGGAGACACAGAATCTGAAGCAGGCTCCAGGCCCTGGGCTGTCAGCACAGAGCCCGATGTGGGACTCAAACTCGTGAACTGTGAGATCATGACCTGAGCTGACGCTTAACTGACTGAGCCACTCAGGCACCCCTCTCTTTGATTTTAAAACAAGTAGCAGCAGGGGTGCACAGGGTTCCATTGTGATAGAAGACTCACAAGACCCAACATAACAGTGCTTGGGAACCTAAGGTTATTTTAAGAAAAGGATATAAAATAACAACAGCGTTGAAGGAAAGGCTGCTTCACAGTTAGAAGTTTGGAGAAGCCAGGCATGAACGCCAACTCTCTTTTCGCTGTAGAAACCGTATGGATGTGCTTTCTGTCTCAGATCAAAAGTCCTGATATGCGCACGGAACACTCTAGAACAGGGAATGCAAAAGGGAGTCTCACATGGGGCTTCTTAGACCCTGCTGGTCATGCACACAGACTCTTGCTGCGAATCAGGCCTAACAGAGCCCTCCTGGGGTTTCCCTGAGACTCATCAGTGTCCCGCTCATCGGTGACCAACGCCGACAGGCCGGTGCAAACCTTCCTGCAGCTCCTCTTACGACAGTCACACAGCGACAGTCCTCACCCGCCCACGTCCTGTCCCGGCCGGGGTCGGCGCGTTCAGTACGTCCCTTATTTCGTGAAACAGTTCAAGCCAATTCTGGATAGGCCGGAAGTCACCCTCACAACATCCCAAACCCCCTGTCATTCGGCTGTCACCTTCTGTAGGAGTGGAGGAAAGATCAGCTTACACACCCGAGAGATCTTGAGCAGATGCTTCGTGCTGGTCACCAGAATCACGGGATAAGCAATTCCCGGGAGAAAGATTTACACACCCCTCTTCACGTGGTAAAGACGTTCATAAGCTCCTTCTAGTTAATCCTCTCCTATCATCCCAATGGCCCACGTCCGGTAACAAGAAGTCAGCACTGGTCATTGCCGATGTCCTGGATGGCTGGTTCCCACACGCTTCCCCCGCCCCACCCTGCCCTGGGCCGTGGTCACACACGCGGCCGTAGCCTACCCAGCGCTCAGATCGTCCCCATCTGGGCCAAGGAATATACACATTCTCACACGTTTGCTGCCCCTCGGGGGTCCCTTTCCCTCCAATCTGGTTCGCGTAGGTCAGAGATAAAGTTAGCTCTGAGGCCGTATGTGTTCCACGGAGACCAGGGCCAAGTGTCCCAGAGCAGGGACCTCTTGAATGAATGGGATCCCGTCCCCACCTTGGCCTCCGCCTCTCTGTAGTTTCTTCACTTGTGAAATGTGGGTGATGACATTCCCAAAGGGCTATTTGGATTTCAAATGAGGTAAGACTCGCATTGGGAACAGTTCCTGGCGTGTAGTAAGCAGTCAGCGTTTGCTGTCTTGTCACCTGTACGATCCAGGAGAGAAAGCCCATTGGGAGTGTCAGCCTGAAACAAGCTGATACTAAATTCACATGGAGAAACAAAAGTGCAAGAAAAGCTAGGAAGATGCTGAAAAATGAAAACGATGAAGGGTCACTGGACTACCGGACATCGATACCACAAAGCTCTAGAATTAAAACTACGCAGTAGTAGCGTGTGACTAGACCCTCGGCTAGAATAGAAAGTTTGGATTTAGACCCAAACGTCCGTGGTAATTTAGTGTGTGACAAAGATGGAATCTTAAGTTACTGAGAAAAGATGGTTTTTTTTTTTTTTTTTTTTTTTTTTTTAATGTGGTGAAAGCTGATCTCTGGGAAACGTGTCTTTTCTTTCTGAATAAGGACCAGGTCGGTAGCACATCGCAGGGTCCACCACAGGCCACTTTCCTGCTGCTTGGATGCTCCTCATGGAGGTTCTTGGAAGAGCTCATCTGGGATTGCACAGGGGTCTCTTTTCCCGGGGAAAACTTAGGGGGGTGAGGTGAACTCCAGCTTCTGCCACTGGTCCGGTTTGGAGGCCACAACGAACACCCACTGCATCCTTCCATCATCCGTTCCAGACCTCCCTCACCTTCAGCCGGTCTGGGGGCTCAGATCTTGATTCCTGAGGGCACTCAGCCTCTGATCACCTCGCCCCTTTAGAGCTGGGCTTGGCACACGGGTCCGTTTGCTGTCGCAACTGAGCAAGGATTTTCCTGGGGGAGTCCAAGTGGATAACCCAAGTGCCAGAAATATCACCTCCAGGCCCTATTGTTCAACCTTAGCTCCCCTCCCCCAGGGGATTGGGGTAAGTTTCCCCTGCCGAGGTGGTGACTCCACATCCTACGTGCTGGTCTTTTAGGTCAAGAAGCCCGAGAAGTTGGATTCTAGCTGTGTTTTCTGGTGGAAGTTTTCTTCTTTGGGGGACCAGGAGCTCCGAACCCACAAACCCCAGGATTGTGGCATTGAGGAGCACAAGTTCCTCAAGTGGATCATAGAGAGTCATGGAAAGTGTAGCCCTTCCTGCCTCCATGTTTTGGAATAGAATACTGTTTCTAAGTCCATTAAACTCCGTAAGGTTCTCAATCTCATGCCACCTCCAAATTTTTCTCTGCATTCTTGAATCTCTACTCTTTGGAGGCCTAGCTAGACCCTGCCCTTAACCCTAATACACCCAATGTCCTGAGAGAAGATGCCAGGATTGATTACATGAATGAACATACCTAGGGGCAGCTGGGTGGCTGAATTGGTTAAGCGTCCGACTCTTGGTTTTGGCTCAGGTCATGATCTCTCAGTTCGTGGGTTCAAGCCCCACATTGGGCTCTGTCCTGGTGGCACGGAGTCTGCTTGGGATTCTGTCTCCCTCTGTCTCTGTCCCTCTCAAAAATAAATAAATAAACATAAAAAAAAAAAAAGAAGAAGAAGAAAAAAGAAAACACCTAGACCCTTCCAGAGCCACACCAACAGTAACTCAGTGATTAATATTTGCTGGGTCATAGCATTAGCTCATGCAGCCCATCTAGCACAAAGGCATTTCAAGTTCAGTCTGAGCCTTTTACATGCTGAACCCGACGACCTCCCAAGACCTTTCCATCTTAAACAAGGAACTAGAAACTAAAAAAGAGGTTTGGATTCCCTACTACGATTTGTACTTTAGTCCCTGCCATCCATGTGCATGTTCTCAGCCCCGTGAATTCGAACACAAGCCCACACACTCTGTGGCACTATTCCAGAACCTTCAGGTTTTTCTCTCATGCTGCTCTTCAGATTCCATAGTCACCTGGCAATGAGCTTAGAGCTTATGACCTCTAAGTTCGAAATTGCCTCTGACCCATGCTTGGTGCTTCCGAAGGTCCTGTTGAAGGTTTGCTATTCTTGGTGCTTGGATCCTCCTGACAAAGTAGGCTCTTCCTGGGATCAGCACTCAGGGATCCAACCCACATGCCTCTCTCCCAAATATCCCTGTGCCCATGCCTGCTCCCGTCCAGACAGAGTCATTGGTTAGACGGTCAGAAATGAATATTATAGCGTTCCAGGAGCTCTTCCCTTACAAAGAGAGAGGGAGAGGGAGAGGGAGAGGGAGAGGAAGAGGAGAGAGGAGAGAGGAGAGAGGAGAGAGGAGAGAGGAGAGAGGAGAGAGGAGAGAGGAGAGAGAAACTATGCCATTAAGCAGCCCTCTGAGAAACAGGTGAGAAAAGGTGGGGAGAGACACTGGCACTAGCTAAGAAGAGAAATGAAATGTAAATGAACCAGAGCGTATATTTCATAGTTTCTGTCTTCTTTCCTAACAGATATATCGGTGACTTTGGGGAAATCTGTTTAACTTCTCTGAGCCTGTTTCCACATCAACACACTAAGTTAAAAGTGGACCTGTTCTACAGGGTTTGGGGGAGGACAGTGAGCCCGATCAGATACTATTCCCACTATTAGTAAAGTCTGCAGTTTCTTATTTCCAGGTCGTTGGTAACTAGGCATTATTTCCTAATTTTTCACTTGAAGGACTACTGACATTTTTGAGATTATCAACCTTGGTCTATCCTATAAACTAAAGATTTGGTTATTCATATTTTCTTACTGGTTTAGCCTTCCATTTTCTTTAAAATACTATTTTCTTTATTTATATTACCTAACTAGTGTAAGGTCTTGTGGGAAAAAAAGGAAATCCTACATTACAAGCATCAGTTTTCCCCAAATGATCCCACCCTCACGCCCGTTCTCACTTTCAGAGGTAATGCTATTAGTTTGGGTGGTTAAAAATATTATGCATTAGTTTTGGAGGATTAAGTCTTAGTTTTTTTTTTTCCTTTTCTATTTTTTACCTGATGCCCCTTCCACATAAAGAAGGAATTCTCACTCTCAGGTAATCCCATACCGGCATATGATACATAAATTTATATTTAGAGCATTTTAGTCATGGGTTTATATAGCTAAGAGCATGTTAGCTATTCTTTCTTGTATCTTGAGCTCACTCAGAAGCATCGGAGGCAAATACTTCTAGGGCAGATTAATTATTAGTCAATTTTCTGTTGAGGGACTAAAATTTTCTCCATCCTTGGTGACTACAAACATTGCAACAATACAAGTTCTTGTTCCTATGCCTTTATAAACTGACAATTTTATTTCATTGGGTCAATTTCCATGAAGAATATTGCTAGGCTGATAAATATATGTGTATTTTCAAAATTAACTGTCTTATTTCTAAAAATCGAATAGTGCTTTACATTTCTACCCATAATTTGTGAGAGTAGCCTTTTCCCTTCAGCAAGATTAGGAACATGAGTTACTTCTGGCTATACTTTTTTTTTTTTTGTCAATCCGGTAAGTGACTTATTATCACTTCAACATATTTTTCTCATTGTTTGGGAATTTAAAATCTTCTCATATCGATTTGCTACTCTGAGTTATACATTTAAATTATTTGGTGTTCTTTCTACTGTGTTACTTGTATGTTTTCATGGTTTTGTAAAAATTTTTATATTATAAATATTAAACTTTTCATAATTATGAATATGTTTTAATAATGTGTCTACTCATATGAAAAATTGATATGGAACTACCTAGAAGAACATATAAAAATAAATCTTGGATAGAAGAAACTATAGGAAAATAGAAATCGTTTTTTAACCTTGCAAAAACAATTCTAGAAAACCATATTAAAGAAAGGGAGAGTTTCTTCACTAAGCCCAGAAATGTAAAAGTCTGTGAAAGAAATATTTGGGTATATGATAAATAAAACTGCTTTATGTAAATCGAGGTAATAAAATATTTCTGTGGTAAATTAAGTAGAAATCTGTTTATTGTCTAGAAATTGATCTCAGAATTTCACAACAAATGGACATTTTCTTTCCCATGTGGCTTCACAGAACTCCATAGTTTACAAAAGGAAATTAACTCCCAGTTTGAGGACACACAACTCAAGCCTTATTTGATGAGTTCTTTTAGTCCCTATTGTCATTCCCTTTTGTCTTAGAAAAAGCTGAGGAGACAGTCTCTGGAGAGGGGGTAATGGTGGAGCAAACCTAAGCTAAACTTGGAATTGGCTTCATAGAGATCTCCCTCTGTGCCCATTGGCTATCCTGGTCAATTACCATTAAACACAGAACAGTGTTACCTTCCCTTATAAACCAGAACACGCGCCAACATGACTTTGAAAAAAAAACCTCTCTGTCCTCATTTATGTTGCAAATGTGGTGAGGAGAATACTGAAAACAGCAGTTAATGCCTCAATACTTTGCATTGTGGGGGTACCTGGGTGGCTCAGGTGGTCGAGCGTCCAACTCTTGATTTCAGATCAAGTCATGAACCCGGGGTCCTGGGATGGAGCCCTGCCTCCGGCCCCGTGCTGAGTGTGGAATCTTAAGATTCTCTCTCTCCACCCCTTTCCTCTGCTCGTGCTCTGTCTCTCTCTCTCTAAAAAAACAAAACAAAACAAAACAAAACCCAAACAAACTTTAACCGTGAAGCCAGAAAAAGACATTCTGGGTGTCCGCAAGATTTCATTCCTATTCTTCTATTTTCTAGTGAATCCTGAATGGAGATCTCATTTGCCACCGGCAAAGGGGAGTAAGGACTCGAAGAACTTCATCGCATCGCAAGAGCTTGAATCGGCGTGCTTCTACCCGGTCGTACTGGAAAACTTCTCACACAGGCGCACACCCGCATCATCCTATCTCTAGTGCTTCAAACAGAGGTAAATTATTCTACAAAACATGCTGAAATTCGGGTGTTCTGAGAACTCACCTTATGGATTGGTCATCATTATATTGCAAAAATCTGACGGAGGCTCAATGCCTTCATTCCATTTATTTGTTCATCGTGCTCCGTTGCATATATTTGTTATCTCTACCAAAAATCAAAACTTTGGAGCAGAGCAGTCCTGGGTTCTAATTTCCAGTCTGCTATGTACTGGCTTTGGCAAAGAACCCCCCTGAGACTTGCGGCTCAGGTTTTTCCCTGAGTCGATCTTTCATGAAATAAGGGGGGAAAGGGCAGGGCAAACTTTCCTCTCTAGTCTAAGCCAAAGTGCAGTGTTGGGTCAATAGATTACTTCTGTTACTTATCCGTAACATTCACGGAGACGTGAGTGCTTGAGGAAACTGGGAACCAATTTTGCCTTCTATGGAAAACAGAAAATCCCGGTGTTACGGACTGAATCGCTTTCCCAAACCACCGAGTGGGTGGCCCAGCTGTGCAGTGACTTTGCGGCCTGACCAGAGCTCTAACTCTTGCCACCTTTCTTAGTTCAATGCTCTTTCGGTAGTCACAGCTTAAAAAGAGGTTTCCCAGACTTTGTTGGGCCTCTTCATTCCGAATCCCTGAATGTCAGTCGCAGAGTGAGAAAATCCAGTATGTAGCCGGGCATGTAACGTCAGCCAGTTCACAGGCAAGCAGGTGGTAGGAACTCATAGTATCTCGACAAAATAAATGGAAATATCCTGAATTACATATAGATAAAGACTCAACAATCCAAACAGCTCCTTTCAACTGCTACTTTCAAAAAAGCCTCATTTTTTCCTTACCTGTGGTTGATCTCTCTTGTGTCTCACATTGTTAAAATATGTTCCTATGTTGGGGCGCCTGGGTGGCTCCGTCGGTTGAGCATCTGACTCTTGGTTTCCGCTGAGGTCACCATCTCATGGTTCATGGGTTCGAGCCCCTGTCAGGCTCTAACTGCAGCTCTTGCTGGGGATTTCTCTCTCCTTCTCTCTCTGTCTCTTCCTGGCTTGCTCTCTCTCAAAATAAATACATGTTAAAAAATATATGTGCCCCTGTGTTGACCAAGGGAACACTGGTTACTCAAAATGGGAGTCGTGTCCTCTGAAGATGGCAGGAGAAGAACCCCACCCAGGAGCAGAGAAGCGGATTGTGCAGTTTTGGGAGGCCTCAGCCACGAGTAGGAATCACCTGCGCCGTGAGGTAAAGAGCCCCCCGCCAGGATTTCAGTGACACAGGTGACGACTCCCTAGTTTGCTTCCATTGTTAACAAATCCTTCCAACCTAATGTTAGTGATGAGAGTAATGATTCAAATTACTGAACTTTTAGTACAAAATGATATTTCAACTTTTTAATAGAAAGGTCTCTTTTTTAGAGTGGATATATTTTGAGGTTACGGGCAGTTGGAAAGATGGGTGAAACTTTGTCCCCACAATGACGAAAGGGCGAGAAGTTAGTTGGGCCCCCCCTCTGCTATGATCCTCAGCGATGGCTTCTGGGAGAGGCCATCTCCTGGCTGAGTTCCAGGAGAGGATGTGAGATCCACAATGCTTTCTGGACTGGAGGAGGAAACACGCGGCATCCTCAGTGAGATTCCTCCTGAAGAACACAGCGAAGTTCGTGTCACTCTTCCACGCACAGCTTGGAAGGCCCTGTAACTTATCCTCCAGAAAAAAACTCTTCTGAAAGTGGAAGGGCCTCTCGGCAATCGTGCGGGGACAGAAACTTCCGCAACAGCCCCGAGGACACAAGCGCAGAAGCTCGCCATGATTATGTGGACTTGACATTTTTTCAACACTTGAGGAACCCAAGGAAATCGTGAAATCTCTCTTGATTCCATTTGCCCTGCTTTTCAGAATCCCTATAACAGGGACACCTTTTTCTTTTCTTTTCTTTTTTTTTTTTGGCAGTGAGATGCCCAGTGTCCCCAGACTCCAGCCTTTAGGAAATCTTCATATGGAGCCCAAGTCAGACTCAGTTTCAAGGATCTATTAACAGATACAAGATTAAATTCATGTAGGATTTTTTTATGGTATTTAAGTCTAAAGCAATGCTGATCCTTATAGTAAAATGCAGAGTATAAGTAAGACATTTAAAGTTATTATATGATGCATGTATTATGTTACATGCATATATATATATATTATACATATATACAATACATATAGATGTTATATATTATATATTATATAACGCAGATATTATATTACATGCATATATATACATATTATACATAATACATATACATGTTATATACACTATATAATACATAGGTTACATACATATATAATACATATATTAATAAGTGTAGTAATCTACTTGCTTACTGAAAATTAGAATGAGCAGGCATAAAGGTAAATATTAAAGCCTGATTTACTCTCTCTCCATCCCCACTCCCCAGAGGTAACAATCTCTATCACTTGTGTATACCTTCCAGGTAATTTTTGCACACATGCGAATACTAACAGACATAATGTGATGTTGCCGTATGTAAATAAACACACGGAAGCATGTTCAGGTACTTGTCTGTCCCCCTCGAGGATTTGAGCGGTTTTGCACATTTGTGTCTTCATCTGGATTTATGTCTATATCTCATACCTCATCTCACTGACAACTGTGTAGCAACGGAAACTTTCTGAGTACCTCTGAGACTTCCCCACCACTGTACTGAGAGCTAGAGAAGGAGTGAGTGAAATTAAAGCACACACTGACGAATAATTTAAAAATTATGTTCCTATCATTAAATTCACATTAAAATTTTTTTTTAACGTTTGTTTATTTTTGAGAGACAGAGTGCGAGCAGGGGAGGGGCAGAGAGAGAGGGACACACAGAATCTGAAACAGGGTCCCGGCTCTGAGCCGTCAGCCCAGAGCCCGACGTGGGGCTCGAACCCACAAACTGTGAGATCATGACCTGAGCTGAAGTTGGACGCTTAACCGACTGAGCCACCCAGGCGCCCCAAATTTGCATTTCTAAACCAACAGGATCATAAGCAAAGAATAAAGGGAAGTATTAGTAAGGCAGCAGACTCTGGGACGGACACATCCTCGACAGGTGGCCTTAGCTCATTTCCTCCAGCGAACTGAGGACTCAGTTCTGCTGTCTGAAGTCAGAGTTCCTGCCTCACTGTGATGCTTTGTTCACAGGCCGCGCGGCTCGGTGCCCAGCAACTTGCCCGGAAGGTCACGTTTATCCTTTACATCAGAGAGCCATCATCACATCTGTTGGTGAGGTGGGAGTGGAGGGGACCAGAAGGTAAACTGTCGACTCACAGAGTCATTTTCCATTGGCGCACCTCGGACCCTTTGGGGTCCAACGGTCACAGTCAGCTTCCTCTACGAACACGGCAGAGGCCTGCGGTCACTACGGTGCGTTTCTGTCACACTCACGCTGTCACACCGGGAAGGCATTGTTATGCCCATTTTACAGACGGAGAGCCTGAAGTTCAAGAGGATAAGATGTACATTCCCAGGATGATTTAACCAATGACTTTATTTAGTAGAGACTTGAACCCAGGCTTGTCTGGCTCCAAATTCCATGCCACCGACATCTCTTTATCCTGATTCTGGGAGATCTTAAAAGGCAAGAGACATGTTCTTTTGAAATGTGTCTGGTCGCTTGCTAGCACCTACCTACGTGGTTTCGGGAGGTGGTCTGAATAATTTTAGCTGTTTCAGATGAAAAGGCCATCTCCATGGCAACGAGGAGAAATGAGAGTGAAAAAGGACTATGGCAGGGATTGTAACCGAATCTTCCTAAAAATAGCAATCTGGGTGGAAGGTAGTGTAAATAAAGATCAACGAAATGACCAAAATTATCAAGGAATGCACTTTATTAAAGTCGTTTAAATCAGGTATTTGCTTTTTAAATTTTGGCCTTTGTTTTGAAATGCCGATACAGACAGAAGAAAGATCACATTACAGAGATACCTAAGTATCCGTGAATATTTCCAACTCCGTATTGGCAATCTCCATTCTGTAAATAGCTTCAAGCAGGTAGTAAAGTGATTATAAATCATTGAAATCGCCCATAACCCTGCATTCACCGACTTCCTGAATTTTTGTGTTTCAGGAACGAAGAGCTGAGACACCAATCATGAAGGGGGTAAACGCGAGCGCCCCCTGGGAGTTCACCCTCTTAGGTTTCTCAGATCGACCGCGGCTGGAGCTCCCACTCTTTGTGGTCTTCTTCATTTCTTACGTGGCCACTATCTTTGGGAATCTGACCATTATTCTAGTGTCACGCCTGGACCCCAAACTCCACACCCCCATGTACTTTTTTCTTACCAATCTGTCACTCCTGGACCTTTGCTACACCACGAGTACAGTTCCACAAATGCTGGTCAATTTATGCAGCACCAGGAAGGTAATTAGTTATGGCGGCTGTGTGGCCCAGCTTTTCATGTTTCTAGCTTTGGGGGCCACTGAATGTGTTCTCCTGGCCGTCATGTCCTTTGATAGGTTTGTCGC
This sequence comes from Felis catus, assembly GCF_018350175.1. Classification (NCBI taxonomy): domain Eukaryota; kingdom Metazoa; phylum Chordata; class Mammalia; order Carnivora; family Felidae; genus Felis; species Felis catus. The sequence continues at coordinate 2,659,504 of NC_058372.1, read as the reverse complement.
TATTTGTCGGCCTCTCCATTACTCAGTCGTCATGCACCAGAGGCTGTGCCTCCAGCTGGCGGCCGCGTCCTGGATTACGGGTTTCAGCAACTCAGTGTGGTTGTCCGCCTTGACCCTTCAGCTGCCGCTCTGTGGCCGTAAAGAAGTGGATCACTTCCTCTGTGAAGTCCCTGCTCTGCTCAAGTTGTCCTGTGTAGACACGACGGCAAACGAGGCTGAACTATTCTTTGTGAGTGTGCTGTTCCATCTAATACCCCTGACCCTCATCCTCGTATCGTATGCTTTTATTGCCCGAGCAGTGTTGAGAATCCAATCTGCGGAAGGTAGACGAAAGGCATTTGGGACATGTGGCTCCCATCTAATTGTGGTGTCACTCTTCTATGGCACTGCTATCTCTGTGTACCTGCAACCACCATCCCCCAACTCCAAGGACCGGGGCAAGATGGTGTCCCTCTTCTATGGGATCATCGCACCCATGCTGAACCCCCTTATATACACACTTAAGAATAAAGAGGTAAAGGAGGCCTTTAAAAGGTTAGTTGCAAGAGCCGCCTTAATCAAGAAATGAATGGGGCGCCTGCATGGCTCAGTCAGTTGAGTGTCCGACTTTGGCTCAGGTCATGATCTCGCAGTCTGTGAGTTCGAGCCCCGTGTCGGGCTCTGTGCTGATGGCTCAGAGCCTGGAGCCTGCTTCGGATTCTGTGTCCCCATCTCTCTCTGCCCCTCCCCCACCCATGCTCTGTCTCTCTCTGTCTCAGAAATAAATAAACATTAAGAAAAATTAAAAAAAAAAGAAATGAAGGATATGCAAATGATAAGCTTTTAAGCACTTAATGTTTACTTGGCTTACTAACTTCTCAGGCTGCCCTCTTTTCATCATTCCTACAGAGAATGTTCTGTTGGCCAAACACACTCATTGAATCAGTGCCCAGAGCTAGTCTTCCAGTTGACCAGAAACTGTGTAACTTCAACATCTTCAAGCTTTACCCCAATGTTTGTGTAATTTCGTGAACTTAGACCTTTCTGAGAATGCGATAAAAGCCGGAAATCCTTGCTGTGGTAATATCACAAGTACACACACAAGTACACACACAACTTTAAAGTTGGATCTGAGGTTAACAACCCCAGCTTTAATTTTCAATACCACTCCCGCATGAGCAGGCTAATAGAAATCACGGTAATTTTTCTTCTAGAATTGCACCTGGATTTGCCACGGTTGTGTACTCATGTTTTCCTCCTAAATGAAAGCGTCCGTTTTAATTCCTTTATAGATCAAATCCTAGGTTTTAGAAGGCCTACCTAATTTCCACACTTCTCCCAATTATCAATATTATTATCATCTCTTAACCCCCAAACACTTACAGCCTAGATTTTAAACTAGTGTGCCCTGTCATGATTTCTAATGATTTCTCGTTTCATACATTTTGCTTGCACGACAGACATCTCATTGCATGTTGGTCTCCTTGAGAGGACACAGCCTGGATATATATTTTGTAATGTTTCCTTTAGAAGTTGTCAAACTTCTAGGGAAGTAGCATGTGCTTTATCACCGGGGTGTTTGTGTTGAGTGACTCATTCACGTTATAGTTATTTAATTGTGTTGCTTTTCCCCCCTCGTTTTCTCCTACCAAACTGTACGTATAGGAAATACAATAACTAAAAAAATACATCTGTCCTGTTTCCTCTTAAAATCTGCAGGAACACCATGTATTTTTGCCATAACATAATGCTCACCGCTAAGAGAAATAAATCTGATTTGCCAAGTTCCAATTCCAGTTCTTTCCTATGAGATGTGAAAAGAATAAATGGGGGGGGGGCGCTTGGGTGGCTCAGTCGGTTAAGCATCTGACTCTCGATTTTGGCTCTGGTCATGATCTTGTGGCTCATGAGTTTTGAGTCCCGCATCCGACTCTGCACTGGTGGCACGGAGCCTGCTTGGGATTCTCTTTCTCTCTTCCTCGCTCTCTGCCCCTCCCCTGCTCGCGTTCTCTCTCTCTCTCTCTCTCTCTCTCTCTCTGTCCTTCTCTCTAAATAAACTTACACAAAAAAAAGAGTAAATGGAAGGAAAACACTAATAGAGTATATTGGAAACAAAATACTATCATCACTGAAAATAAATAAAATAAATTGCTAAAGGACCTAATAAATGATATATTAAATATCTAGAAGCAAATGTGTGTTTTAAAGCCAATGTTAGTGAAACTTGGTAAATTATGAGGACATAGAAAAGAAATCAAATTGAGGTCTTTCATCCATTTTGAGTTTATTTTTGTGAATGGTGTGAGAACGTGGTCTAGTTTCTTTCTTCTGCAAGTTGCTGTCCAGTTTTCCCAGCACCATTTGCTAAAGAGACTGTCTTTTCTCCATTGGATGCTCTTTGCTGCTTTGTCAAAAATTAGTCGCCCATATGTTTGTGGGTCCAGGCAGGCAACAACCTCTTTGACCTCAGCTGCAGTAATTTCTTGCTCGACACATCTCCAAAGGCAAGGGAATTACAAGCAAAAATGAACTATTGGGACTTCATCAAGATTAAAAAGCTTCTGCACTGCAAGGGAAACAATCAACAAAACTAAAAAGCAACCGACAGAATGGGAAAATATACTTGCAAATGACATATCAGATAAAGGGTTAGTATCCAAAATCTATAAAGAACTTACCAAACTCAACACCCAAAAAACACCCAAAAACACCCAAAAAACAAATTGCCCAGTGAAGAAATGGGCAGAAGACATGAAGAGACACTTTTACAAAGAAGACACCCAGATCCTCATCAGGGAAATACAAGTCAAAGCCACACTGAGACACCACCTCACCCCTGTCAGAGTGGCTCAAATGAACAAGTCAGGAGACTATAGATGCTGGCGAGGATGTGGAGAAATGGGAACACTCTTGCACTGTTGGTGGGAATGCAAACTGGTGCAGCCGCTCTGGAAAACAGTGTGGAGGCTCCTCAAAAAATTACAAATAGAACTACTCTATCACCCAGCAATAGCACTAGTAGGAATTTACCCAAGGAGTAAATTGAGATACAGGAGTGCTGATGCGTAGGGGCACGTGTACCCCAATGTTTATAGCAGCGTTTTCAACAATAGCCAAATTATGGAAAGAGCCTAAGTGTCCATCAACTGATGAATGGATAAAGAAATTGTGGTTTATATATACAATGGAATACTACTTGGCAATGAGAAAGAATGAAATCTGCCCATTTGTAGCAACGTGGATAGAACTGGAGAGTATTATGCTAAGTGAAAGACGTCAGGCAGATAAAGACAGATACCATATTTTTTCACTCATATGTGGATCTTGAGAAACTTAACAAGACCATAGGGAGGGGAAGGGGAAAAAAATAGTTACAAACAGAGAGGGAGGGTGGCAAACCACAAGAGACTCCTAAATACAGAGGACAAACTGAGGGTGGATGGGGGGTGGGGGAGAGGGGAAAATGGGTGATGGGCATGGAGGAGGGCACTTGTTGGGATGAGCACCGGGTATTGTATGGAAGCCAATTTGACAATAAATTTATATTAAAAGAAATCAAAATTGAAATATGTTTAAATTTTTAAATGAAGGATTTAATACATTGATTCAATTAATTTTATACTGGTAGATTTGATTTTATACTGGTATATAATTTTATATTGGTATACAATTTTATACTGGTAGAAAATGATTTACAGATAAATTCTATTAGCTATTATCAGTTACCTTGTGACTATTAAAAATATATATATAACCTTTTATATGTATTCATTTAGAATACAGATGCATTTAGAATAAGACATATCAATCTAACTTTATGTCTTCTGTTTGCAATTCTGAGAAATTAATTTTTTTAATCCAAACCATTTTTAAGGAAAATATTTTGTTTTCTGTTTTCTTTTGTCTTCTTTTTTGAGTCTAGTTGACACACAATGGTACATTCGTTTCAGGTGTACAACTTAGTGATTTGACAAGTTTATACATTATACTGTGTTCACCACAAGTATAGCTATCGTCTGTCCCGTTACATCCTTTTATAAGATCATGGACTGTATTCCTTATGTTCTGCTTTTTATTCCTGTGACTTATTCCGTAACTGGAGGCCACGTCTCCCCTTCTCCTTCACCCATTTTGCCCATCCCCCACTCTCCTCCCCTCTGGCAGCCGTCAGCTTGTCCTCTGCACTTACAGTTCTCATTCTGCTTCTTTATCTGTTCATTTTTCAGACTCCATTTGTGAGTGAGTGGACTTGTATGGTATTTGTCTTTCTCAAACTGCTCCATTTCATCAAGCATAATACCCTCTGGGTCCATCCATGTAGTCTCAAATGGCAAGACCTCATCCTTTTTTATGATTGTGTAATAATCCATTGTATTCATATGTATACACCACATCTTCCTCATCCATTCATCTATATAGATGGGCACTTAGGTTGCTTCCAGAATTTGGCTACTATAAATAACACTGCAATGAACATAGGGTGCATATATTTTTTTGAGTGAGAGTTTTCATTTCCCCTGGCTAAATACCCAAAAGTGGAATTATTGGATCAGATTATTTGCATTTTTTACTTTTTGAGGAACCTCCATCCTGTTTTCCACAGTGGCTGCACCAGTTTGCATTCCCACCAACAGTGCAAGAGGGTTCCCGTTTCCCACATCCTCGCCAGCATCTATAGTCTCCTGATTTGTTCATTTGAGCCACTCTGACTTGCGTGAGGTGGTATCTCACCGTGGTTTTGATTTGTATTTCCCTGATAAGAAGTGACGTGGAGCATCTTTTCGTGCGTCTGTTGGCCATCCGGATGTCTTCTTTGGAGAAGTGTCTCTTCAGGTCGTCTGCCCGTTTTAAAATCAGATTTTGTTTTGTTTTTTTTGGTTTTGAGTTGTACGAGTTCTTTATGTGTTTTGGATATCAACTCATTATCAGATATATCATTTGCAAATATTTCTCCCATTAATTAGATTGTCTTTTTGTTTTGTGGATGGTTTCCTTTGCTGTACAAAAGGTTTTTATTTTCAGGTAGTCCCAATAGCTTATTTTTGCTGTTGTTTCCCTGCCTCAGGAGACATATCTAGAAAAATACTGCTGTGGCCGATTTCAGAGAAACTACTGTAATTGTCTCTTCTAGGATTTTTATGGTTTCAGGTCTCACGTTTAAGTCATTAATTCATTAAGTCATTAATTCATTTTGAGTTTTTGAATATGGTATTAGAAAGTGGTCCAGTTTCATTCTTTGACATGTAACTGTCCAGTTTCCCCAGCACCATTTATCGAAAAGACTGTTTCCCATTATATATTCTTGATTCCTTTGCCACAGATTAATTAACCATATAAATGTGGGTTTATTTCTGGGGTGTCTATCCTTTTCTATTGACCTATGTATCTATTTTTGTGCCACTACCATACTGTTTTGATGACCACAGCTTTGTAGCATATCCCGAAATCTGGAATTGTAGTACCTTGAAATTTGCTCCTTTTTCGCAGGATTCTTTAGCTATTTGGGTCTTCTGTGGTTCCATACAAATTTTAGTATTGTGTCTAGTTTTGTGGAAAATACTGTTGGTATTTTGATAGGAATCCATTGAATCTGTAGATAGCTTTGGGTAGTATGGACGTTTTGACAATATTAATTCTTCCAATCCACAAGCATGGACTATCTTCCCATTTGTTTGTGTCATCTTCAATTCCTTTCGTCACTCTTTTATAGTTTTCAGAGATCTCCTTGGTTAAGCTTATTCCTTTGATGATATGTGGAGTGTTAAAGTCCCCTACTGTTATTGTATTACCATCACTTTCTCTATGTCTGTTAATATTTGCTTTATGTATTTAGATGCTCCAGTGTTGGGTGTGTAGATAATTTACAATTGTTATATCCTCTTTCTTTCTTTTTTTTTTTTTTTCGTTTACTTATTTTTGAAAGACAGAGACAGAGCCCGAGCAGGGGAGGAGCAGAGAGAGAGACACACACAGGATCTGAAGCAGGCTCCAGGCTCTGAGCTGTCAGCACAGAGCCCGATGAGGGGCTCAAACTCACGAACCGTGAGATCATGACCTGAGCCAAAGTTGATGCTTAACCACCTGAGCCACCCAGGCATCCCATGTTGTATCCTCTTTTTGGACTGATCCCTTTATCATTATGTAAGACCCTTCTTTGTCTGTCATAGTCTTTGTTTTAGAGTCTATTTTGTCTGATGTAAGTATTGCTACCCTGGCTTTTTTTTTTTTTTTTTTTTTTTTGCTTCCATTTGTATGGTGAATGTTTTTCCATCCCTTCACTTTCAGTCTGTAGGCATCTTTAGGTGTGAGGTGAGCCTTTCGTAGGAGGCATATAGATGAGTCTCTCTCTTTTTTTTTTTTAATCCATTCTGCCACTCCGTGTCTTTTGATTGGAACATTTAATACATTTATGCTTAATTATTGATAGGTATGTACTTCTTGCCATTTAAAAGATTTGTTTTCTGGTTGTTTTTGTAGTTCTTTGTTCCTTTTTTCAGCCCTTGCTCTCTTTCTTATGATGGACGAGTATAGTGTTTTGTTTGGCTTTCTTTCTCTTTATTTTTTTGTGTGTATCTGTCATAGGTTTGGGGTTTGTCATTTATCATGATGTTCATATACAACATCCTAAGTAAATAGTAGTCCGTATTGATTTGATGGTCATTTAAATTCAAACACATTCTAAAAGAAAAAAAAAAAAACAGAAAAAGAAAACATCTTGAACCAGAACTGAACCAGGAAGTGTATTTTAGATGTTGTTTTCTGACATTGTGGCAATATATGCAACACACAAAATTTGAGTGTACCCTTCGGTGGCATGAAATGCAGTCAAATTTTTGTGCAACCTTCACCACCGTTTCTCTCCAGAATATTTCCATCTTCCCAACCTGAAACTCTCAGTTTGGTATTAAACAATAGCAAGCCCAGAGGAGAGAGACAGTGTGCTCAGTTCGTCCTCTTGAATAGAACCAATCATTTTCTTATGATTCAAATGGTTTCAAAAACCTATGATTCTTCCCAGCTTACCTGCAGAGAGATCAACATTCTAGTGATGATACTTATGTGTTTCGTTCTCCGGGGCCAACAAAGATGTGTGGTCGGTTTTTCACAGTCTTCCCCCAGCCCACCAAAATACCCATTCTGCAATCCACCTACTTAGGGCTGTGCTCTATTTGTCCCGGAGCGATCAGCTGCAGATTACTTTATGCCTAACAACCATTGAGAGATATTGTCTTGTAAGCAGAAATTACTTTAGAATGCTTCATTATGAATTAGGCTCAATAAAAGGACTAAATGTATTCTCCGTGTTCACTGTCAGCTCCATGAAGCCAGGCGTTTATGTTCTAACAACTGTATCTGTTTCTCATAACAGTACCCGAAAGCCTTTTGCTTCAATAATTTTTTTTTTAATTTAATGGCTGTAAGAATGAGCGAAGTACGCAAGCTTAAGGGCATGGAACTCTATGTAAATGGTGGAGCTGGTAATGACGTTGATGATTTGATGGCAGCCATGATGAAAAAGCCAATTGATGAAGAAGATTATATACATAGATATCTTCCGTCCAGGTTTCTTTTTCTCAATTTCACACCTGTAGATATTTCTTCTTCTTTTAGTATTGAGGTATCATTGACTCAGGTGTATGTTTCAGGTGGTCACCGTATTGATTTGCCATTTGTATCCAGTGCAAAGTGATCAGCACGATAAATCTAGTAAACAGGTGTCATCACACAAAGTTACAAATTCTTTTTTCTTAGGATAAGAACTTTTGAGATCTTTTCTCTCGGAGAACTTGCAAGTATGCAATACAGTAGTATTCACTTCAGTCACCATGTTGTACATTATGCCCCCGGGACTTATTTATCTTGTAACTAGAAGCTTTTACCTTTGACTCCCTTCATTCATTTCACCTGCACCCCCCAACTCCCCCCCACCCCAACCAATCTGTTCTCTGTACCCATGAGCTCAGTGTTTTCCTTTTAAAATATTCCTACTTTGGGGCACCTGGGTGGCTCAGTCGGTTAAACGTCCGACTTTGGCTCAGGTCATGATCTCCCGGTCTGTGAGTTCGAGCCCCGTGTTGGGCTCTGTGCTGACAGCTCAGAGCCTGGAGCCTGCTTCGGATTCTGTGTCTCCCTCTCTCTCTGATCCTCCCCCGTTCATGCTCTGTCTCTCTCTGTCTCAAAAATAAGTAAATGTTTAAAAAAAATAAAAAATAAATAAAATATTCCTACTTTTCTACTTTTGATGAACTTCAGAATATTAGATTCTATTTGTATACACTAAAAGCCCTCACATTAAGACTTTACTTGCACATCTACTTATGTTTGTTTTTTCAATTTATTTAGCAAATATTGATTGGGTTACCACCAACCCCCCCATGGACTGTTATAGAATTTGAGATACAGGAGTAAACAAAATAGACAAAAATCTCTGCCTTTGCAGGGCTTGCATTCTATCAAAGACTACATAAAATAAACATTAGACCTAATAACTCTAAAAGTATATAAGAAGGTGATCCTAATACACAAAAGAATTTATAGTGAATTTAAGAGAATTTGGGAATGCCGAGGGGGAGCATCAACATTAAATGGCAGGTTCAGGGGAAGCCTCGTTTAGAAGGCGAGATTTGAGCAAAGGTCTGGAGGGGTGCCTGCCTTAGCCGAGAGCACATCTGAGGGCCGAGTGCTAGTCTGAGGGCATAGGCAGAGCTGTTTGATAAACAGCACTTCCAGGGACTGTGGTCCACTCATATCATCACCAGCCACTATTTTTTTCCTTCCTGCACACATGCAAAAACGCGCTCAACCCCCCTGAGAGAGAGGCAGCTTCGGAGTGACTGCCTCTGCCGGCAGCCACTCCAAAGTGTAGGAACTCTGTGTGGTACGGACTCGTGTGTCTTAGATCCTCGTGATTTAGAGAAATAGCCAGCTGTAGACAGTGTGAGAAGGCGAGAGAGGACACTGGGTCAAGCGGGATAAGGGTTAAAACTCACTGTCACATTTGGGAAACTGGAGGCAATTTGGAACACGACAAAAGCTGTTTCTGTACAGGGAGGGGGTCAAATGCCAGACTAGAGCGGGTTTAACCAAGAATGAGAGACATAGAGCTTCTTTCTGAGAAATTTATCTGCGAAGAGGCATCATTTCAAATTATATAAAAATGAACCTGGTGGGGAGAGGGGTTGGCAAAGTTTTTTTCTTTCTTTCTTTCTTTCTTTCTTTCTTTCTTTCTTTCTTTCTTTCTTTCTTTTAAGATGTCAGAATTCATGGTATATTTGTGTCCTCCTGGGAATGAGGTCGTAAAACGTGAGCGCTTGATAACACGGAAGGATGGGCACATTTCTAGAGACGAGGCAGAATGGACCAGAGCGGGGTAACGGAGGGGCTGGCTCTGCTCTGAGGCAGAGGTTCATCTGTGAAAACGGGCAGGAGGGCAGCGGGGACTTCAGGGGCGCGACGTGGGCAGGTGGCAGAGGCCGTCGCTGAAGAGGAGTCTGGAAAGTTCTGTTTGCCTCTCTTCTTGGGCAGACTCGTTGCACCGCTCATGCGCAGACGATGACGGTGAGCCGGGAGGTGCCGGGGGCTTAAGGAGCTGGACGACGTGCCCCTGGGAAGGTGCAGGGCTGAGGAAGCATGGGAAGCCCTGGGGTTTCCGTGAGGTCCGTGGCTGCGGCTGGGAAACGAAATCGTTTTCTCGGGTCCTGCTCGGCTGCATTAGGAGCGTATGTGGTCGATAGAGACTTGAACTTCACCAAAGTTGTGAAAGTGCAAATTTGGGCGAAGAAGGAAAGCGGATAGGAAGGAAGAGAAACATGGTAGACCCAATGGGTTGGAGGGGTTGAAGGGTAGTTGGAATCAGATTTCAAGATGAAGTCAGCTGGAAAAATAAGACGAGGTGTTTGTGAGAGAGAGTTTGAAACTGAGACGACAGAGAGCATTCAGTTGGTCAGAACGGAATTTCAAGCAGCCTTTGTCTCACCGTTTGCGTGCAGTAAATAATCCTGTCAGTTTATCGTCTTCAATATCTCCATATTTCTCGAATTTGTTTTTACTTCCTACTTCTATCACTCACCTGTGTTACTACAACAGTTTCTTAATTTTTCTCTTGGCTTCTAACCTTGTTCCCCTCAAATTTATTCCCATATCAGTAGGAATGCTTGTACTAAAACATGTTTGTTAATGGCATACTTTATTTTTTTAAGATTTTATCTATATCTATCTATCTATCTATCTACCTATCTAGTTTAAAGTTTATTTATTTACTTTTGAGACAGAGAGCATTGATGTGAGCAGGGAAGGCACAGAGAGAGAGGGAGAGAGAGAGAATCCCAGGCAGGCTCCGTGCTGTCAGCGCAGAGCCCGATGTGGGGCTCAATCCCACGAACCATGAGATCATGACCTGAGCTGAAACCAAGAGTCTGACTCTTAACCAACTGAGCCATCCAGACGTCCCTATTTATTTATTTTTAAGTGTCTTTTTTTGAAAGTTTTTATTTAAATTCCAGTTAGTCAACATACAGTGTAATGTTAGTTTCAGGTGTACAACACAGTGATTCAGTGATTCCATACATCACCCTGTGCTCATCACCACCTACTGAACCAATGCCCCTCCCTTCCCCTCTGGTGACCACCAGTTTGTTCTCTATAGTTAAGAGTCTATTTCTTGGTTTGCCCTCTTTTATTTTCCCTATGCTCATTTGTTTCGTTTTTTAAATTCCACATATGAGTGAAATCATATGGTATTTGTCTTTTCTCTGTCTGATACATTTCGCTTAGTGTAATACTCTCTAGATCCATCCATATTGTTGCAAATGGCAAGATTTCATTCTTTGTATGGCCGAGTAATATTCCATTGTATATATGTGTATATATACACACCATGTTTTCTTTATATATGAATGGCATCCTTTAGTTAAAACTGTGGCACTGTCTCACTCCTGCCCCAAACCCTCATGGCCGTTATTGCAAAGTTTAAACTGTTAACATGGCTTATAATTCCCTGCGTGATCACTTCAACCACTGCAAAACTTTCTTTACTTTCATTTAATGTAATGTGAGATTCATCCATTTTGATTCATTGTCTGTACTGCAGTGTATTCCTTTGTATAAATGGTCCACAATGTATTACTCTCCAGCTGACATCGATTTAGGTGCTTTCCAATTTTCTGCTACTACAAATAAAGCTGTTATCAACATAGTTGTTTCTATCTCTTGGGCATATGTGCAAGTTTTTCTATAGGTATGGAATTTCCGGGACGTTGTTATATACGAATTTTCAATTTTACTATATAATCACCTGGTTCCACTTATTATTTTTATTATTTAACTACATGTACATAGTTGTCAGTAAACTGAGAAATAGTTACGGTAAATGGAGACGCATGAAGAAGACATAAGATAGAGATGTCACTATTTTGAATCTACTCTATTGAAAATTACCTGTGCTTTTTTTGTTGTTGCAAAATGTTCCTTGGAAAAGCAGCAAGCCTTCAACATGTCATATTTACTATCACTTTATAGATTAACTGATATATACTTACATATTATTGGGTTACTAGTATGTGCTAACACTTGGTAGGCATTGGGAATGCAGCAGCGAATACAATACCTAAAAGGAGGAGAAATACAGAGTGGGGAAAATAATGAATTATTATTGCATTCTCAATAGAATCAATAAACCAACGTTTGCCTTTTTTCAATGTTTTGAATACAATAGTAATTTTGCCACAATGTTGTAACTTCCTCATTCTTATCTTCCTCTGGATTGAGAGATCCTTAAGGGCAGATGCATAAAATTTATTTACATACCACGAATCTTCCACAATGCCTGCAAGTGTGTTTGATAAATAAAAGCTTATTGCGTTCCCAGAGTAATTCTGCATTGGAAGTTTTTATGGGAATTATTGCCGAGGAGAACGTATAGAACAATAACAAAAAAGTCGCTGATAGAGAATGGCTCTCCTAGAGACCCCCCCCCCCCAATTCCCTGCTCAGCAAAATGCCATCCACAAGTGACGACATGCTTATGCCAGTTACGCTGGAAGAATGGAGATTTGGTGTTTTGTTTGAAAGTTCAGGTGTGAATAACATTGTTGAGCAGATCTCCAGGGTTCCTGAGGAGCGACTGCAGAGCTGAGGGAATTCCACAGGGAACCCCACAACTCTCACTGCAGAGCTGAGGGAGCCCCACGGTGACAGGGGCTGACGCGAGTTCATGAGTTCACTCTCCGCAGCCGTCAGTTCTTAATTGAATGTTTCTCCTCCAAGGCAGACAACCCTCGAGACTGCTCCGCGTCGTGAATTATAATGAAACTCATTGGAAACTTTTTAATAGCCACGGCAATCAGTGGTACTCTCCCAGATCCCTGTGGACGCAGAGAAGCCAAGGTCGTTGTCACCAGAGCCCTCGTCTAAGCTGCCTTGTAATGAGCTCTCCAGGGTCTTGTACTTCCTTCCAACTTTTATAAAAAACTGCAGAAGTTGAAAATTGCCCTCCCGCCTGTTCTAGTTTTAAATGTTGCTCATTGACCTCATCATCCAGAATCCCTTAAGATTCTCCAGAGGGAATCCCATGAGGAAATGGAGCCATATTTCAATTTTACCAGCAAGCAGAAATGGCCTAGGAAAAACTGCTTTTTTCAACAGATCCGAACATTTCTCATTCTCTGGGTTTTTTTCAGCCTATAACTTCATCTTTCTCTGTCATCTCCTTTAGAACACAACTTGCAGGGTGAATAAGTCACATGTCTGGTGAAATAATAGGCGGTTATATTTTCTTTTCACTTAAAAGATGAGAAAAACAGAAAAAAAATAAACCCCAAAGACTCAAAACCTTGCATTTTCTTCTTAGTTATGTAGATTCATTTGTTTTATGTTCACACTGTAAAACATTTAAAGGTGGAAAATAAGGTATTATTATCTCTCGTTTCTTCTATACTTACTCTTCCATACTTATTCACACCATTATCTTGAAAAAAAGAAGAAAATCGAGCCAATTTGTTTTCTTTTTTAAACTAGTAGTTTGTACAAAAATACTTATGGTCGCACCACGTTTACAGGTTCCATCTGAGCCCAGAGAATCAGAGTGAGGTTTAATTGAGAGGGATCAGGCGCATAGCTAGTGGAAACCACTCATTTCGTCAACTGAGCTATGACTTGGTCTCGGTGCTACAAGTCGAAATTTTTCCTGCTGTGATTTTGAAAAGTACTTGTTTTTTCTACTTAAATGTCAATCTGTGAACGAGGCAAAATAATTTATTTCCCACCAAATTCCTGGGTGGTGGGAGGAAATAATGAATGTAATTATACACCTATGTCAACGTGGGTCAGAAGACTAAGCATCTGGAGAGCTCTGGGGCAGTGTGATCCTGTGTCACAGAGATGGAGTCACGGGCTGGGCGCCTGGGGGGGCTCAGTCGGGTGGGATTCTGACTTCTGCTCAGGTCACGATCGATCTCACGGTTGGTGAGTTCAAGCCCTGCATCGGGCTCTGTGCTGTCATCACAGGGCCCACTTGGGATCCTCTGTCTCCCTCTCTCTCCGCCTCTTCCCCGCTTGCCCGTGCACATGCATGCACACTCTCTCTGTCAAAAATAAACATTTAAAAAAAAAGCTGGCTCATGGGCTCTATAGAATCCGCATGCAGCCACTCGCAGTGATGTTCGTGCCTTGGCAATGAGATGCAAAGATCTGCGCTCTTTGTGAGCTAGAGATTGTGCTGGGGTCAAACCTAAATGTTAAACTCGAAGCAAATTATTTGTATTCCCTTCCAAAGTTTTATTTCTGTTAAATGTTTCAAGCAACATAATCATGGTTATATGTTACATTTTTATATGGTTATACGTTAATTTTTTTTTAATTTGGAAAAATGGAAACAAAATCTTTCTCCTCCAAACACCCATTATCTTTGCATATTTATGTAAACATGGAAAATAAAAATTATATTTAATTTTATTAATTTTAACATGTTTTAAAATAGAAATTACATTTAATATAATTTTAATATGTATGATATACTTAATAGATATATTTAATATATAATATACTTAAAATATGCTTTCTATATTTCATTTTTGTTTCCATATCAATTTCATATCAATTTTTTTCGTTTAGTTTTTTAAATGTTTTATTTATTTTTGAGAGAGACGGAGTCAGAATGCGAGCGGGGAGGGCGCAGAGAGAGAGGGAGGCACAGAATCCGAAGCAGGCTCCAGGCTCTGAGCTGTCAGCACACAGCCTGATGCGGGGCTCGAACCCACGAGCTGTGAGATCATGACCTGAGCCAAAATCGGCTGCTTAACCAGCTGAGCCACCCAGGTGCTCCCCAATTCTTTACAAACACCAATATCAATACACATTACATTGTTTGTGCTTTTTATGTTATTTATCTTACAACTGTGTAAACATTTATTATTCAGTTAATGGACATTTAGTCTGTTTCCTTTTTTAGCCACAATGTAACTGTGATATCCATATAGGTATATAGATATAAAGATACATATATATCTTTACACACCTATGGAAGCAATCCTAATAATAAATTCAAAGAATTGGAATTAGTGGGTCAAAGATTTGTGCATTTGCCAAATTTAAATTTGGTAAAACCATCCTCCAAAATTGTAAACCTGATTGACATTCCCACAGGCAGTGTATGAGTGCCATTCTCTCATATCCTCACGGATTGGATATTACCAAACTGAAAAGATCGCAGTGTTTTAATTTGTATTTATTTAATTATAAATAATTATAAATCATAAATGAGGTTGAAAAAGTTTTATGTATTTTGGGATCTTGTGAATTACTATTTCACTACATTTCATCTTGTTATCCACTGCCCATTTGTTTGATTATAATGTAAAGAACACCAATCGATCAAATTCCAAGTATTTACTTTATGTTTACTATATTCTAGAAACTTCGCCAACCTAAGTGAAAATAAAAGTTAAAAATCAAGTTACAAAGAGAAACTTTATTTACTCTTTTGCATTACCCTTTTGAAAATTATATTAAAATGGAAAGAAATTTGACTTTAAGACTGTTTCCTTAGAAAACAGACTAAATCTCACTTCAAGGACAAAGAGGTGCTTGGAAGATGTTCCTATTTGTGCTATATTGCCAAACTTGAATTTTTTGTCCCACCGAACACCAGAAATAGTTAACCGCCCCCCATCCCCGCCACACACATCAAAATTTGAGACTGTGGCCCCAGATAGAAACCAAGAATCCAAGAGTGCTGATGCCCAATCATCTTGGTGTTATTCCAAGATTTCCCCGAAGAATTTGCACCTCTAGTTTCTTCTGTAGCCCTGCTAATTACCCAAAGGAGTACACAGTCCCTGCAATCTCAACAAGGAAACATGCTGTCAACCTCTAGGTACCATTTTGATGCTAAGAAATTAGTCCTCCATTTATTCTATGTGCATCTATAAGAGCTTCCACGCCTGCACTGGTTATCTTCTGGCGTCAGCAGGAAGTCTTTGCCTCACCTTGGGGTTTGGGTGGACGGCTCCTAGAAGGCTCCTGAAGGCTGGCTATTTGGCCCAAATGGCAGGAAGACAGGGGAGGAACAGCTGACCCTATTTTCCACGGCAGTTGCCTTTTTTCTCTATAATTTAACTACCCTACAGCAATTACTCTATTTTACTTTTCCTCTGAGGTAGCAACACACCATTACTCTATCACGTTAGTCAAATTATTAGAGAAATCACACAGCTTTTACAACTCTTATCTTCAGGAAGAAACTAGAATCTAATGCACACAAGTCAGCTCAGGGCTTGTATGTCGTACCCTTTCTGGACAAGCTGAGATCTTTGTAACTACTTCTATATGATTTCTGGTGCATTAGTCTCACATCACCCTATCGCTATTTTCTACTTACGTTAACTGCACGATCTCCCACAAAATCCCAGGTAACAAATCCCAACGTGAGGAAAAAACATTACTATGTGTTATCCCTAAATCCTTTGGGAAAGTTGAAGTCAGGTAAGCCTAAATGATTAGAGAAAATTAAGAAAACTTTCTTTCTTTCACTTTGGTATATTATATTTTGCTGTGGAAAATAAATTTACTGTAAGAACTTTGAAGCTGAGAAGTTATCAGCAAAGATACGGTTTTCTAATTTGAAAATTAAAATATTTGTGACAACTTGTGTTCTACTCTGCCTTCATTTGTCCCACCTTGCTAGTTGAATATATTATCATAATCAAAGCAGCCCTTGATCCTCTAGATCACACAGCAGAGTAGATATTTTATAATGGCCATTTAATAATTGTAGTCATTATTTTGGCTTCGGTTCTCACAGAATCAACATGACAGACGGTCGGAGGTACTTTTCCTTCTGTACCTGCTTTTCTGCTGTTGTCACACTTTTCTCCCTTTCTTTGTTAGGGTCGTTATTATCTTGACATCCTCAATTCCAGTTATACACCTGTCTTTTTATGAAGCCAGCTCTCTTTATTCTTTTGAGCCTTATGAGGGTCAACCTTTTTCCATCTACTTTTTAAATCACTCTCTTTACCACAGTCTCTTTCCTTCTCTCTCCCTTCATCCCTATGGCCATGCACCTCTCTTCCACAAGCTAATTATGCTGTTTCAATGTTTCTGAAAGACGACCAGAAGACCAATGTGCCCAAAGTTGCCATTTTATGAGTGGACGTGATATCTCCCTTGATCCTCGCAATTCTACACTACAGAAGTCTTTTTCTTTCAGAGAAACGAGTGAAAGAGATTTGACTTGACAGCATTTCACGGGAATCAGTAAATATTTGGCAGATTCAATTATAACCTAAATAAAAAGGTGACATTGACACCATGAAGTAATTGTACGCTTATTCCCTCTTAATAAGGATCTAATCTCCAGGTCATGTTAGTTTCTTTTTACCTTGTGTTTTTCCAATCATATCTTGGATACTGAACTCAGCCTTGGCTGTCACATTTCCAGAAGGTCATTGCCAACATTGAGGGTACGTGGAAGATGGTTGCAAGGTGATAATAGACTTGAAAACCTTGTTATAGGGAGAATCATTAAGGAAAATTGAATGTCTTGACCTAAAGAAAATTTAGTTTAGTTCAAAACATTTAAATGGCTGTCATATGAAGAGAGATTAGATATGAAGTGTATTCAATGAAGTTGAAATTCTTTTTCTCATGAATTAGGAAGAAAATTCCTCCTTAATAAATGGATGGTGATTAGAAGCTGGAATTTTCCAACAATGAAATAATTTGCATTACGTGTTTGAACAAATGATAAATGGCTTCTCTAGCTGGGCAGAAGCTATTCTGATATTGGACTTGGTGGCTTATCTGTTCCTTAAAAGTCCCGACATTCAGGGGCTTTAGAAAATATCGATTCGGTGTTTGTTTTATTCTTACAGGTATACAGATGATGTGAAAGGAAGACCATGGAAAAATCCAATGACAGCTCACAGTATGGTTTTATCTTAGTGGGCTTCTCTGATCGTCCGAGGCTGGAGCTGGTACTCTTCATGGTCAATTTCACTCTGTATTCAGTGGCTGTGTTGGGAAACTCAACCATAATCCTTGTGTGTATTTTAGACCCTCGACTTCATATCCCAATGTACTTCTTTCTGGCCAATCTCTCCTTTCTAGATCTCTGCTTCAGTACGAGCTGTATCCCGCAGATGCTGGTGAATCTCTGGGGCCCTGACAAGACCATCAGCTACGCTGGCTGTGCGGTCCAGCTCTTCTCCTTCCTCTGTGTGGGGAGCGTGGAGTGCATCCTCCTGGCCGTGATGGCCTATGACCGCTTCGCCGCCGTCTGCAGGCCTCTGCACTATCTGGTCATTGTGCACCCCCAGCTGTGTTTGCGACTGGTGGCCGTGGCCTGGGGGAGTGGACTGGTCAATGCCATCGTCATGTCCCCGCTCGTAATGACTCTGTCCAGATGTGGCCGGCGCAGGGTCAACCACTTCCTCTGTGAAATGCCAGCACTGATCAAGATGGCTTGTGTGGACGCCCGCGCGGTGGAAATGCTGGCCTTCACCTTCGCCATCCTCATCGTCCTCCTGCCCCTCGCCCTCATTCTCGTGTCCTACGGCCACATCGCGGCAGCCGTGCTGAAGATCCAGTCGGCCGCTGGGCGCCGCAAGGCATTCAACACCTGCAGCTCCCACCTGACCGTGGTCTCTCTGTTCTACGGGAGCATCATCTACATGTACATGCAGCCCGGGAACAGCGCTTCCCAAGACCAGGGCAAGTTTCTCACCCTCTTCTACAACCTGGTCACCCCCATGCTGAACCCACTCATATACACCTTAAGGAACAAGGAGGTAAAAGGAGCGCTGAAAAGGGTCTTGGGGAGGCAACCATGAGCAGGAGCGACCATGTGCTGAGTTATGAAGCCGTAGGTGAAACATTTCTTTCCAAACACTCCCATTTACTTTGTGCTTGCGATCAATTCAGCCCGTGCGTCACACACTTGGATTTTTAAAAATATGGGTAAATACTGGGGTGCCTGGGTGGCTCAGGCGGTTGAGCGTCCGGCTTCAGCTCAGGTCATGATCTCACACTCCATGAGTTCGCGCCCCGCGTCGGGAACTGTGTCGACAGCTCAGAGCCTAGAGCCTGCTTTGGATTCTGTGTCTCCCTCTCTCTCTGACCCTCCCCTGCTCATGCTCTGTCTCTCTCTGTCTCAAAAATAAATAAAAACATTAAAAAAAATTAAAAAAAAATATGGGTAAATACCCTGAAGTGTATCCAGAGTCAGTAGCAATCAACCAGAGCCACACATAGTATGCAGCTACCTTAGCAAAATAATGTTTAGTAGAAAGAATGAAGTCTTGGAAGAGAGGTGAAAAGATTTTACTCAACTCAATTAATGAAGGAATCAGGCAAACATAGTGACCAATTAAAAAAAAAAAAGTCAAAAAGCACAAATTGGTAGGAAGAAGTGAAGGAGTGTCGGGGCACCTGGGTGGCTCGAGTCTTGATGTTGGCTCGGGTAGTGAGCTCACGGTCGTGAGGTTGTGAGATCGGGTCCTGTGTTGGGGTCCACGCCTAAGAGCCTGCTTAAGATTCTCTCTCCCTCTCTCTTTGCCCCTCCCTCATGTTCTCTTTCTCTAAAATAAATAAGTAAATATATAAAAATAAAAGGGAAGGAATGTTGAAATGAATGTACAAATGGAGACAAAACATTGCTGTGGGGAGAGAAGCCAATTCAGCTTCTGCCTGACAGGACTGAATTCGCTTGTCACCAGCAAGGGTTACTTTGCACTGTTGTGAGTCTGCCGTAATTTACAACGTTGCGGAACACCGGCCACAGAATCAGAATCCAGTAAGCTCTAGAATCAGGACAATGCATAATTTTCTACGGAAGCATACATTTTTCCCTACAAAATAAACCTTGTATCTTATTTACCTTGTAAAGCTAAGTATGCGGTCTCAAGCCTCCTATGAAAGCACGTAGGTGTTTTCATCCTGATTGTTTTCAGATGACAAAACTATGGTTTATAGATCCTGTGTGAATTAGCCCAGGTCACACGGGGGATACGTGGCATTCAGAAGCGGTGTGTATAAGTCTGAACCTCTGCTGTCGTCTACTGAATGACACTGCTTTTGCTACACAGTGTAGACTGTGTGTTCAGCACCCCCCCAACCCATCCCCATGCTTGCACAGTCACACCAGCATGCTGGATACCCCACACACCCTCCAAGAGAATTCTACCATTTCTCCTCCTTTCCCCATGCAAATGCCCCATCCAAATCTTCCCCATGCTCCCGTGGTCAGCTCGAATTAGCATCACATTTGTACAGTTATCTGAATTCCTTGGATTTAAGAATGCCCTGGCCCTTCTTTTGACCTTCTGCATTTTTACACCTGGAAATACAGTTTTTCTAGTTAATACTATTATATTTATATGTCTCCTATTAGGCTGTCAATTCCCTGA
Organism: Felis catus; assembly: GCF_018350175.1. NCBI lineage: Eukaryota > Metazoa > Chordata > Mammalia > Carnivora > Felidae > Felis > Felis catus. Next base: position 2,639,624 of record NC_058372.1, on the reverse strand, counting down.
TTGTAAGGCTATTTTTTTAATCCTTCTTGACATCATTCCAAGTATCAGGTTGTTATTAAAATGCCTTGCAGATAGTAAGCGATCAGAAATAGCTTGGGATGATTTTTCATCTTAGCTGATTAATTACATCCAGAAATAATTCCTTCACTGTATTAAAAAAATTTTTTTTGAGCTTTATTTATTTATTTTGAGAGAGAGAGCATGAGCAGGGGAGGGGCTCTGTCAGTGCAGAGTCTGATGCGGGGCTGAAACTCACGAACAGTGAGATCATGACCTGAGCCGAAGTCGGACGCTCAACCAACTGAGCCACCCAGGCGCCCCCCTAATCCTTCATTTCAATTGATACACCATTCTTCAAGATTATAAGTGGATCTGTCTCAGCAGACTGAGTTTACATCTGCTGTCAAATGTTTTATGCTGTTTTTTTCAATTCAGTATAAATTCTATGATGAGAGAGAAAATAATCCGTTGAGGAATTTCTACATATATCAAAAGTCATCCCCAACTTTTAGGTAACAAAACTTTTTTTTTCCCCCTACATGGGAATCATTAACTCAAGGAGATTACCATGAATTCCGCCTTGGTCTAGAGGCTGTTTGGATGGTAACAACAGTTCAGATGGTAAACCTCTTCAGATTGACCTAAAAAAGCTATTTCTCCCCTCCTCATTAACATTAGTCTCCCTTACAGTGCTCTCCCATTTCATTATTCCTTATTTGTTACTCATGTCCCATTATTAATCAATTAGTGAGACCAGTGCCTAGTGTTTTTAAAAAAGCTTCTGTAAATGTAAGCGCAACCACATATGTTCACAAATTGTACGTCTGTTGGAAAGTTAGAGGCCCACCTTCGCCAATGCCAGTGGGAAGGATCGTATTTACATAATGCTGAGTTTTACACTGAAAGTGGCAATTACTTTTAATCAAGGTATTGTAAGGGGTAGGTAAAAAACAAAACAAAACAAAAACGCCTTAAATAAGCATCCATTTTGCCTTTGGTGCCGAGGTGTAAACGCCACTTCTCAAGACACGAGAGACTGAGTTAGGGAACACCTAGAAGTCTACTCTTGTGACGGCATGGCTTCCCATGACGGGCGTTGCAGATCTGGTGGTTGACAGAAGAGCCTGCGTTTCTATGCTGCTTTTTCTTCTGTGTATCAGAAAACATCGATGGCACACTTATTTTGCATAATCTGTATTTTACAGACTATTTGCCTTGACTTTGTTTATTGGGAGTGTACTTAAGACAGAATCAAAAAGAAAAAGGGTTATTTTGCTAGGAGAGGTCTAACATCGGCTAAAATAGTTCTTAGAGGTTATAACAGAGCAACTGTGAATGTGGGATGAGCGTCAAACACCCATTATAAAATAAATTCTATGGATTTTTCATGACGTAGGATCTCCCTTTATTACTGACATACTCCCTGGAGACATGCCCAGGGTTTTTCACAACCAACAACTTACTTTGTCTCTTACTGTGGCACCAAAGCAATTCTTCTGTTGGACTTCCAAAGTTTTTACTATCTTTAGAAGTGCTGTAAAAACAACAAACAAAAAAACAAAAAAACAAAACAAAACAAAAAGATAAATAAATTCAAGCTTCTTTTCACTGAAGTACTTTATTGTATTAGGGGATCAGGTTTTTTCAACTGCCACTCAAAGGAATGAATCCATAATATGAGAAAATCATTCATCATTATGAAGCTTATTAAAATCATATTTATCAACTTGCAAAGAAAGGAGGGCTCACAAAACTCCACAAAGACATAGGTATTCACATCCCTTTTGTGTGAAATTAAATATCACAGTTGCAATTGATAGGAAAATTTAAATTAAAAGGCATATTTACTTTTTAAGTATAACAAATAACTTCCTGATTTCTTGTTAAAAATGCCCACATTTTCTCCTTTATGATTCTGAAGACAAATAAAAATTTTATTTTGCTTTGTGTAATTGATAATTTGCAAAAGTCCAGGATTGACTGGCTATCTGAAAAGCAAAAATCTACCTCTATCATAATTTTTCTACCATATTTTTTCTGCCATAATTAAAAAAAAACCAAAGTTTACTTATTTACTTTGAGAGAGAGAGAGAGAGAGAGAGAGAGCAAGCAGGAGAGGTGCAGGGAGAAGGAGAAAGAAAAAAAATCTCCACAAGCGGTCTCCACACTGTGAGCACAGAGCCTGATGCAGGGCTCAAACCCACAACTGAGAGATCATGATCTGAGCCAAAACCAAGAGTTGGACGCTTATCTGACCGAGCCACCCAGGCACCCCTCTGCCATAATTTTTAGTGCATTGCCTACCGTTATGGCCATGCAAACTATGCCCTATGTTAGGAGAGTACGGCAGGCTTCTTAAAAAAGTCTTATGTGAAGAGCTCTAGCAAAGACAGAAGAGTAAAATGAGGAATTTCATTATTCTATGGCATCAAACATGTACTTCCCCAAGATAACAAAGATGTCGAGTTCTTCTAAAAATTAAAAAAAATTTTTTTTAAGGTTTATTTTTGAGAGAAAGAGACAGAGCATGAGGGGGAGAGGGACCGAGAGAGAGGGAGACACAGAATTGGAAGCAGGCTCCAGGCGCTGAGTTGTCAGCACAGAGCCTAACGCGGGGCTCGAACTCACGAACCGTGAGATCATGACCTGAGCCGACGTCGGACGCTCAACCGACTGAGCCACCCAGGCGCCCCTAAAAATTTTTAGTCAGATGATTTCTTAGGGACTTCCTGCAGGCGTCTTCGTGAAAGTTCTAGATGGTCACCAGGCACCAGAAAATGTGCCCACCGAGGTCTGCCATTTCTTCTGACAGATGTTGTGGGATAGGGGGTGCTGCTGTGCGGGTTTGAAGGTGCCACACGGCGGAGGCCCTTCCTGTCCCCGGGGACTGCCTGCTGGGACTTTCTGTGGTGAAAACAAGCTGCGACTATGTTCTTGGGACAGTTTTCTGACAAAGGTGACCTGTGACATCGGTATCAATCAGGTCAAGGTGGTTGATAGTGTCCAGAACATACGTGTCTTCACTGGTTTATTTTTTGCCTACTTCTATCACTTGCTGAGGAGGCACCAATATGTGTGTTATAATTTCCTGCCGTGACTATGCAATTGTCTATACCTCCCTTTAGTACTTAAAACAATGACACAGAGGATATGTTTATTCTTGTACAGGTGAATAACAATGTCGCATGACGGATTTTGGCAAAACAGCATAAATTTATTGCACTCAGTTGCTTATAACAGCAAATCACATATATTTGAAATGTGTTGTGCTGGTAGCATCCTGAACCCCGTGTAAAATATTACCTCTAGCCCGAATTCTTTCGAGGCTGACCAAATTAATTGCATCGAGGGAGGAATTATCTATCTGTTTGGATACACAGATGAAAATTTCTGGCCACGTTGGTGCAGAAATCCTTTAAGACTATGAAGAAACAATACAGTTGACTGTTGAAGAGTTTGAGGCTTAGGAGCACTTGAGCCCCTGACGGAGTTGAAAATCTGCATATGACTTTTGACTCCCCACCAAAGCTGACTGCTAACAGTCTGCTATTGACCAGAAGCCTTGCCAATAACACAAACAGTCCATTAACACATATTTTGTATCTGAAAGGGTGGGCCTACGCCAGCCGACTCCATCTTGTTCTGTGTCCTTCACCTAGACCATGCCTCCTCCCTTTGAGTGACCTCTCGCTCACCCATTCAAGCTTCCTGATCAAAACACGCCACTTCCCCAGCCAATCGGCTGCCCCTGGACCCCTATAAAACCTTTGTGCTTTTGAAACTCGCTCTCTTTCCCTGGTATCTCACCACTGCGTCGGTGCAGGTAGGGGATTGAGCTCGAGCTAGCTCGAATAAAGGCTCTTTGCTTTTGCATCGGACTCGGCTCCCTAGTGGTCTTTGGGGATCACGAATTCTGGGCATAACATTTGGGGGCTCGTCCGGGATCCCCAAGACCCCCAAGGGACCCCCGACCCGGAGAGCCTGACTGGCCACGGTTAGTGTCTGTTTGTTCTGTCTTTTCTGTGTGAGCTCATTTCTGGAATTCTGGTAGTGCCCAACGCGGTCTAAGTGGACGCACTGGAGGACCACGGGCCGGGAGTTTCAGAAGACGTTCCGATTCTCCCTTCTGGAGGGACGTGGAATCCCCTTATCTGTTTCGGAGGGATGTGGAATCCCCTCAAAGGTCTGAGACGAGGCGGGTCGCTCCCGCTGGTCGGCGTGAGGCCGTCGTCTTTGGAGGGACATGGAATCCCCTCATCGGTTTTGGAGGGACATGGAATCCCCTCATCGGTTTTGGAGGGACATGGAATCCCCTCAAAGGTCTAAGCTAGCTTTCAGTTTTGCTTCCATGGAGTTGGAAGACTTTCTAGGGGCCCTCTGTTTGTCTGTTTTTGTGTTTCTCTGTTTTGCTCTGTGGACTTACTGGACGGACGTTATGGGACAGACTCGGACTACTCCTCTAAGTATTATGATTGATCACTTTAAGGATGTGAGGGGAAGAGCTAACAACCTCAGTGTGGAAGTCCGAAAGGGTCGGTTGCAGTTTTTTTGTTCTAGCAAGTGGCCAACTTTCAATGTCAGATGGCCACCAGAGGGGACCTTCGACCTCCCTACCATCCACCGAGTCAGGAGTATCATCTCTCAGCCTAAGACGGGCCATCTTGATCAGCTCCCTTACATTATCACTTGGCAGGACCTTGTAGAAGACCCACCCTCTTGGCTTAAGCCCTTCCTAACCCTGCTCCCTCCGGAGCCAAAACCCATTCTTGCTTTGCAGGAGACAGAGAAGAGGAAACGTCTTACCCAGCCTTCAGCACCCCTCTACCCTGTCCTACAGGGGGGTACTGAAGAAGAATTAATTTTTCCTCCCCCGTATAACCCCTCTAGGATGCCGGAAGAACACCATCCTCCCCCTCCGGGGGAGGCAGACGCTGTTCCGAGAGCGGGAGGCGGAAACGCTCCAGGGGGTAGCCCACCTTTTACCAGACAAAGGGCTCAGAGGGAGCAATCCGCCTCCACCGCCGACTCTACTATTCTGCCCCTGCGAGCCACCGGACCCCCAGACACGGAGGGGAATCAGCCCCATCACTATTGGCCTTTCGCCACTAGTGACCTCTACAATTGGAAAGCTCAGAATCCAAAGTTTTCCGAGAAACCGGCAGGGCTTATTGATTTATTAGACTCTGTTCTTTTTACCCATCAGCCCACATGGGATGATTGCCAGCAGCTTTTGCAGGTCCTGTTCACGACTGAAGAAAGAGAAAGAATCCTCAATGGGGCCCGAAAACTAGTTCCGGGCGCAGACGGGAATCCCACCACCAACCAAGCTCAGATAGATGCCTCCTTCCCCTTAACTCGGCCCCAGTGGGATTTCAACACGGCAGAAGGTAAGGAGAGGCTCCGGGTCTACCGCCAGACTCTAATGGGGGGTCTCCGAATGGCTGCTAGAAAGCCAACCAATTTGGCCAAGGTAGGAAATGTACAACAGGGAAAAGATGAATCTCCGGCTGCCTTTTTAGAATGGATCATGGAGGCATTCCGTACCTATACCCCCATGGATCCAGAGGCTCCGGAAAGCAAGGCAGCTGTTATCATGGCCTTTGTAAACCAATCGGCCGTAGACATTAGGAGAAAATTACAGAAAATAGATAGACTAGGAGAAAAAAAGTCTGCAGGACTTACTGGTGGTAGCCGAAAAGGTATATAATAACCGGGAGCCTCCTGAGGACAAGCAGGCTCGCGCCATGGCGGCTGCCAGCAGTAAGCAGACTCGAGACCTGGCCAGAATACTACTAGCTGCCACTGCTGACTTCCCCGAGGAACGAGACCGCCATCTCCGGCAGCTGGCAGACGACACAAGAAAAGGTAAAGGAACCACCAAGGGGGGGAAGCAGAGGCTGCAGAAGGATCAGTGCGCATACTGCAAGGAGATAGGGCATTGGGCCCGAGATTGTCTGAAAAGGGCCGGCGGGAAGGGAAGCAAGACTGATCGAGTAAAAGTCCTAGAGCTGGATGAACTAAGTGATTAGGGGAGTCAGGGTTCGGACCCTCTCCCCAAACCCAGGGTAACTCTTAAAGTGGAGGGGACCCCTATTGACTTCCTTGTCGACACCAGAGCACAACATTTGGTCCTCCGCACCCCACAAGGAAAACTAGCTAGCAAGAAGTCCTGGGTACAAGGGGCAACTGGTATGAGCCAGTATTCATGGACTACCCGAAGAACAGTAGATTTGGGAACGGGCCGGGTATCCCACTCCTTTATGGTAATACCAGAATGCCCCTACCCGCTGTTAGGACGGGACTTACTGACCAAGATTGGAGCTCAGATAACTTTCAGACAAGGGGGGCCTCAGGTCACCGATGGCAAGGGCCACCCCATCCAGGTCCTGACCATGAAACTGGAGGATGAATACCTCCTCCACCAGGAGGCGCTCCCGAGAGAGGATAATATAGACAGATGGCTACAAGAATTCCCCTCGGTTTGGGCAGAGACAGGGGGGATGGGACTAGCCGCTCATAGGACCCCAGTCCTGGTAGAGCTCAAGCCAGGAGAGAGTCCGGTAAGGATCAAACAATACCCCATGTCTCAGGAGGCCTGGAAGGGGATCCAGCCACACATCCAGAGACTACGAAGCCTAGGGGTTCTAGTTCCTTGCCAGTCTGCCTGGAACGCCCCCTTACTGCCGGTCAAAAAGCCTCACACAAATGACTACCGACCGGTACAAGACCTCCGGGAAGTAAATAAGAGGGTCGTGGACATATGTTCCCAACCCATATACTCTCTTGAGCTCCTTGGCACCCTCCAGGGTCTGGTATACTGTACTAGATTCAAAGGACGCCTTCTTCAGTCTGCCGCTGGCACCCCAGAGCCAACCCTTGTTCGCCTTCGAGTGGCATGATCCGGAGGAGGGCTACAGTGGGCAACTCACTGGACCCGGCTACCTCAGGGATTCAAAAATTCACCCACCATCTTTGACGAGGCACTACACGAGGACCTGGGTGAGTACAGAAGGGAGCACCCTGGCCTCACCCTTCTACAGTATGTAGATGACATCCTGATTGCTGCCGACACTGCCAAAGACTGTGAGCGAGGGACCCAGGACCTGCTGGCTACCCTGGGGGTCTTAGGATACCGGGCATCCCCGAAGAAGGCTCAGATATGCAGGGAGAGGGTAAGTTACCTGGGATATATCCTGGAGGGCGGACAGCGGCGGTTATCAGATGCCAGAAAAGAAACTGTCCTAAAGATCCCTACTCCCACCTCCTGAAGAGAAGTGAGGGAATTCCTAGGATCAGCCGGCTACTGCTGCCTCTGGGTTCCAGGTTTTGCTGAGATCGTCAGGCCCCTGTATGAAGCTACCAAAGAGGGGAAAACATTTAAATGGGCTGAAAAAGAAGAAACTGCCTTTAATCAGTTAAAAAGGGCCCTCCTAAGTGCCCCAGCCCTGGGCCTACCAGACATTACGAAGCCCTTCCACCTCTTTGTAGACGAACATAAGGGAATAGCAAAAGGGGTTCTAACTCAAGCCTTAGGCCCCTGGAACTGTCCAGTGGCTTACCTGTCTAAGAAACTAGACCCAGTGGCTGCCGGCTGGCCGCCATGCCTAAGAATTATTGCGGCGACAGCACTCCTAGTCAAGGATGCAGACAAACTAACCCTAGGACAGGAGATCTGGATCACGACCCCACACGCCATTGAAGGGGTCCTGAAACAGCCTCCGGATAGATGGATGAGCAATACACGTATGACTCATTACCAGAGCCTCCTACTCAACCCTCCACGAGTGCGGTTCCACCCCAGTGCAGCCCTCAATCCTGCAACCCTGCTGCCCGACCCTGACCTAGGTGCTCCATTACATGACTGTGCGGGAATCCTGGAACAAGTACATGGATTCCGGATGGACCTGACCGACCAGCCCCTCCCCGATGCTGAGGCTACTTGGTTCACTGATGGCAGCAGCTTTGTGCGAGACGGACACAGGTATGCGGGTGCAGCGGTGGTCACCGAAACCGACACCGTATGGGCGGAGGCTCTACCCTCTGGAACGTCAGCCCAGAGAGCAGAGCTCATAGCCCTCACCAAGGCGCTGATGCTGGGAGCTGGAAAACGGCTTAACATCTACACAGACAGCCGTTATGCATTTGCCACAGCTCATATTCATGGGGCAATTTATCAGGAGAGGGGGTTACTGACGGCAGAAGGACGGACTATAAAAAATAAGCAGGAGATACTTAACCTGCTTACGGCCTTATGGCTTCCTGCCAAGCTAGCCATTATCCACTGCCAAGGGCACCAAAAAGCTGATAACCCAGTAGCTAGAGGTAATCGAAAGGCTGACCAGGCAGCCAAGGCAGTAGCCCTTACTCCAGTCCCCACCATAACCATACAACTACCAGACCCGGGAGACCCAGTTTTACCAGACCAGCCCAAGTACTCCCAGGAGGAGTTACAGTGGATCAAGAAACTCCCCATGGCCCAGGAGATAAAGGGATGGTGGTATACACCTAACAAGGAGCTCGTGTTGCCAGACCAGCTCGGAGTCTCAATATTAGAGCACATGCATCGGTCTACTCACATGGGGGCCCGAAAATTAAAAGACTTAACCCGACATGCCGGAATTAAGATTCACCAACAGGACACCAAAATAGAGCAAGTTGTATCTGCCTGCAAGACCTGCCAACTCACCAATGCGAGGGCCACATCAAATAAAAAAGGAACCAGGCTCAGAGGCACCAGACCGGGAGCCCAATGGGAAGTCGACTTCACTGAAGTCAAACCAGGAAAGTATGGTTTTAAATATCTTTTAGTATTTACAGACACCTTCTCTGGCTGGGTGGAGGCATACCCAACCAAGCATGAAATGGCTCAGACGGTGGCTAAGAAGCTACTAGAAGACATCTTACCCAGGTATGGTTTTCCTGCCATGGTAGGATCGGACAATGGACCAGCTTTTATCTCGCAGGTAACACAGGCAGTAGCCAAGGCGGTGGGGGCAAACTGGAAATTACATTGTGCTTATAGGCCCCAGAGCTCAGGACAGGTAGAAAGAATGAATAGAACCCTAAAAGAGACCCTTACCAAATTAACCATGGAGACTGGCGGGGACTGGGTGACTCTCCTACCATACGCCCTTTACCGGGTTAGAAACACTCCTTACACTCTGGGTTTTACTCCCTACGAGATCATGTTTGGCAGGCCACCCCCTGTTATTCCCAGCCTTCGAGCTGAACTTATTGCTGAGTTTAAAGATCAAGAACTTTTTCTTTCCTTGAGCAGGCTCCAGAGGGCACACGAGGACATTTGGCCACGCCTCCGTGCCATCTCGAGGCTGGCCCGATCCCGACACCTCATCAGTACAAGCCGGAAGACTGGGTCTACGTCAAGAGGCACCACCGAGAGACTCTCGAGCCGCGCTGGAAGGGACCCTACATCGTGGTGTTGACAACCCCCACCGCTCTCAAGGTAGACGGCATCGCGACCTGGGTCCATCACACCCACGCCCAGCCAGCGGACCCCTCCTCGATCCGGAAGGATGTTGTCACGCGATGGGCCATCAGTCGGGACCAACACAACCCGCTCAAGCTCAAGCTACAGCGCATTCGACCTACCTAATATTGGTAACTCTGTTAACTCTGCTTGTCATTGCTCATGCTTCCGGGAGTCCCCACGCCCCCCAGAACATCGCCTGGCAGATCATAGACACCAGCTCGGGGACAATACTTAATCAGACCTCCCAGAGCCACCCCAGGGACACATGCTTCCCAGAACTTAGCGTAAAACCTCCAAACTCTGTTCCCCTTGTCACCATAAATGCAGCCGGCCCCATGATTGGGTCCATAAGCTACATGACAAGGGGGGAATGAAAGGGCGGGCCTACACCAGCTGACTCCATCTTGTTCTGTGTCCTTCACCTAGACCACGCCTCCTCCCTTTGAGTGACCCCCCGCTCACCCATTCAAGCTTCCTGATCAAAACACACCACTTCCCCAGCCAATCGGCTGCCCCTAGACCCCTATAAAACCTTTGTGCTTTTGAAACTCGCTCTCTTTCCCCGGTATCTCACCGCCGCGTCGGTGCAGGTAGGGGATTGAGCTCGAGCTAGCTCGAATAAAGGCTCTTTGCTTTTGCATTGGACTCGGCTCCCTAGTGGTCTTTGGGGATCACGAATTCTGGGCATAACAGTATCTTAGGTGTATTGTGTACTTATCCTCACAATAAAGTCAGCGAGAGAAAAGAAAGTGTGATTAAGAAAATCATAAGGAAGAGAAAAAGCATTTGCAGGACTGTCCTGTATTTATTGAAAAAAATCCGTGTATAAATGAACCCACACAATCCAAACCTGTGTTGTTCAGGGGTCACTGTATAAAGATTTCATCATTCTAGCACTTTCTGACTTAGAAGTGTAATCTGCACATTATGCCTCAAAATGATATTCAGGTCACTGCAAATGATCAGTCCAGATGGAATTAGCCTTAAATTTGATTTAAACATCTTTTTAAAAACATTTTTTAAGGTTTATTTTTATTCATTTATTTATTTTTGAGAGAGAGAGAGACAGAGCCTGAGCAGGTGAGGGGCAGAGAGAGAGGGAGACACAGAATCCAAAGCAGACTCCAGGCTCTGAGCTGGCAGCACAGAGCCCAGCACGGGACTCAAACCCAGGAACCGTGAGATCGTGACCTGAGCCGAAGTCGGACGCTTAGCCAACTGAGCCACCCAGGCGCCCCTGATTTAAACATCTTTCGATTAAACTGTCTAAATGCTTCAGTTTATTATTTTTTTTACATTTTTATTTTAATTCCAATTAATTAACATACAGTAAACACCTCAGTGTGATTCTTTGTTTGTATGCAGTGATTTCCTTTTCATATAATATCCATGAAATTATCAAATGCCCCAGAAATTAAGAAAACTTTTTTCCTTCTGAATAGACTCTTGTCATTAATTTCTCATGGGGTATACAGTCATTGTTAGCATCCAGATTTAGCCCTGGTTTCAGAAAATACCCCTTTTCTTTCCATTCTAGCCCTTAACTTTTATTTTCCTTCAGTCGGGAGCAGTGGACAGAGCATAGACCGTGTCGTTCCTTCAAGTCAGGATGGAGCCCCAGCCCTGTCATGTTATAAATGTGAGTCCTTGTCTATACCACTTAACCTGTTTGATTCCTGGGTTGTTTAGCTGTAAGATAGGAATCGTCACAGAAGTCTAATGGCATCGTTTACATAGTTGTTAATACCGTGTTTTATTAATGTACTAGTTTGCTTTAACTATTAGAAGGCAAGATGGTTGTGTGGATGTTTGAAAGCGTATGTGATTGAGAAAAGCAGCCGGGGAGGGAGGCTTCTGTGTCGTGGGCAGGGGACGGTGGACCAGCCCGGGACGGGTGGGGGCGTGGGGGGGGTGGCGTGTGCTGCCTGCCGGCCCACCGCCCCTGGGTGTAGTCAGTTGGCCTCATGGTCAGAATGCATCCTTAGATCAAGGAAATACACAGCTTCCTTCCGCTGAATAAGAGTGACTCCCCGATTTTGACTCTTCCTCCTTAAGTCATCAAAGCTCCAAACAAAAGGTTGAATTGCCCTAAAATGGTTCCAGAAAGGTTCAACAGCACTGCCAAATTATGTCCACTGTGAGCCTACGCTCTAGCCCATGAACTTTACTCATATTATTTAATTTAATAGTCATCCCTTTGGCTAATCTGGTTTTCCTGTCTTCTCAACATAGAAATTGAGGTAGGTAGAAAGCACAGTCAGGCCAAATTAAGCATGAGAAATATTTGAGCCCTAAAAACCTCCTGAGTCATTTGTGGGAGGAACTGTACATCTTTGAGGAAAGTCTTCTTTTCTGAAAGCTCATCTATGTTCTCTTTATTAGTGTCATATCAGTTCTGTGATAAAAGCTAGAAGTACCAGACTTTGTAAATCCAGCGGGAGAGACAAAATGGGCCCTGTCTTCATTTTCCCTCGGGTTCAACGAGAACATAGCAACCAGTATCAAAGGTGGTAGCACGGATGATCCAGTAATAAGCACCCTAAATGCAATACCGCTCTGGAGAGTAGACCCGGGCCACAGCCACTTGTCAGCGTTGGTTCAGAGAGGACTTCCAGGAACAACCATTTCTGCTCTAGGACGTCTGGGGCCTCAGCTAGGATGGCTTGGGAGACTGAAAGTGGCTGTCACAGCTCAGATGGGGCCATGTATCTGGGGCCTCATTTCTTCACATAGCACCTTTTGCAAATAAAATATTCGATGTGCTCTTTCACTTACATGCCTGGTGCTTCATCTGTGATGGCTGAAATAGCTGGGAGGTTAATGGGAGCACTCCTCCAGCAAGGAATCTCAGGGTAGTTAGACATGCTTGCTGGCTGCTTCTTGTGTGAGTGTTCTGATAGACCGTGGTGGACACCTTAAAGGTTTTTATGACCAACCTCCAAAGTTCCAGAATGTCTACTTTAACAACATTCTGTTGGTCAAGTGAGTCATGAGGCCAGCCAGTCTGGCTTCCAAGGGAAAGGAAGAATACATTGTTTCTATCATTAGGGGAATGGCATTATGCGTGCAGAGGGAAGAAATTGGTGAACCTCATGGAGACCATCTACCACAAGCTTGAAAAAGGGAACACAGAAAAATGTCTTCACAGCCTTGGTAAATGAAGACTTCAAAAGGACACAAAAAGGGGCACCTGGGTGGCTCATTGGGTTTAGCATCCAACTTTGGCTCGGGTCATGATCTCACAGCTTGTGAGTTTGAGTCTCATGTTGGGCTCTGTGCTGACAGCTCAGAGCCTGGAGCCTGCTTCAGATTCTGTGTCCCTCTCTCGCTCTGCCCCTCTCTCACTTATGCTCAGTCTCTTTCTCTCTCTCAAGAACAAATAAAACATTAAAAAAAATTGAAAAATAAAAGGACACAAAGAGTACTGACAATATATGAAAAAAAAGTTAGAATTCATGAAAATTTAAAACCGCTGATCATCAAAAGACACCGTTGTGAACATCAAAGGGCAGACCACTGAGTATTGGAGAAGACACTTACCTTACACATAGCTGATAGAAAGACTCATCTCCTGAACTTATAAAGAACTCCAACGTGAATACTAAAAAATACTTTAAAAATGGGCAAGCAACTTGAACAAGAACTTAAAAAAAAAAGAGATCCAAATGGCTAATAAACATATGAAAAGATGCTCAACTCAGTACTCATTCAAAAAAGTGCGATAAGGTCTTCCTTACTGTGAATAGTGGCTAAAAACACAAGGAGGACAATACCAAGTGTCGGTGAGGATGTGGAACAACTTGAACTCTCATCCTTTCTTGGTGGGAGTGTTAAAATGGTGCAGCCACTTTGGAGAGCTGTTTGGCAGTTTCCATTAAAGTTAATAAACACCATATCAGTTACCTATTGTCCCATTAACTAACCATCTCAAGGTTCAGGGGCATCAAACAATACATCTTTAATTTGTTCGTGATTCTCTGGATCAGCAACTTGGACTTAGTTCAACCAGATGGTTCTTCCACTAGTCTTGCTCAGGGAAGACAAGACCGGGCAATGTTACTGCATTATGGCGTGTCTGGGACCGGATAAAACGGCTTCACTCTTATGTTCGGTGATGGCTGTTGGTTCCCTGTCTTCAGGAAGCTAACCCAGGCTTCTTCACATGGCAACAGTGTTCCAAGAGGACATACACTTTTCAGATTTCTGAACATTATGTCACGTTCGCTGATAAGCTATTGGCCAAAGCTACTCGCATAACTAATGTGTGTGGGAGCTAGAAAAAGACATGGATGTAGGGAGGAGGCCACTACTTGACAATATATTCCATATTCTTATTCTATGACCTCAAGGTTCACTCCTAGGCATATAGTCAACGAGAATGAATGTACGTGTCCACCAAAAACTTACAGTGTATCTACTGTCAAGACCCCCAAAGACCACCATATCAGCTAGTGATCAAGCAGAGCTGAGTTTATTGCACCCACCGCAGAAATGGAAAATACTCTCTTGACAGTCCATTGGTATCTCAAAAAGGGAAAATTAGGATATTTATAAGGTTTTCCAACCTGGCATGAACGATTATGAGGTGAGCCTTGCAAAACAAAGAATTGGTTGAGTTTGGGCAGAGCTTAAAAATAGTAGCTTTATGGGGCACCTGGGTGGCTCAGTCTGTTGAGCATCTGACTCTTGACTTCGGCTCAGGTCATGATCTCACGGTTCGTGACACTGAACCCTGCATCAGGCTCTGTCTGCACTGACAGCACGGAGCCTGGTTGGGATTCTGTCTCCCTCTCTCTCTGCCCCTCTTCTGCTTGCTCTCTATCTCTGTCTCAAAATGAATAAAACAAACAAACAAACAAAAACTTAAAAAAAAATAGTAGCTTGGTGGGTACAACGAGGTGAAGGTGTTGAAGGAAAGCTTGATAAGTGAGCTGTTCAGTTGGTATTTCCTGGAGCAAGATATTAAGTTATTATTACTTGGTCTCAGTGTTTAAAGTAGGGATTGGAGCTTTGTGGATGCCAGAGCCCAGGAGCCGCCCACTCATGATCCACCCCACTGTCTTCTTCAACATCACCCTGGACAGCAAACCCTTTGGCCATGTCTCCTTCGATCTGTTTGCAGACAAAGTTCCAAAGACAATGGAAAATTGTTGTGTTCTGTGCACTGGGGAGAATGGATTTGGTTATAAAGTTTCCTGCTTTCACGGGATTGGTTCACGATTAATGTGCCAAGGTGGTGACTTCACACGCTATAATGGCACTGGCAGCAAGCCCACTTATGGGGAGAAACTTGATGAGAATGTCATCCTGAAGCATAGCGATCCTGGCATCTCATCCGTGGTCGGCTGGACCCAACACGAATGGTTCCCAGGTTTCGTCTGCGCTGCCAGCACTGAGTGTGATGGTGAGCAGGTGGTCTTTGGCAAGACGAAAGAGGGCACGAATGTTGTGGAAGCCAGGGAACACTTTGGGTCCAGCATTGGCAAGAGCAGCAAGATCACCGTTGCCGACTGCAGACAAATCTAGTACATTTGACTCGTGTTGTATCTAAACTGCCAGACTGTTCCTTCTGTCGCTCAGGGGAACAATCCTTCACCCCCATCTGCTCGAAACATCCTACAATCTTTGTGCTCTGGCTGCAGTTCCGTGGGTCCCCTAGTTTCCTGATTCCCCTCCAAGTCTAGCTGGATTGCAGAGCTACGTTTATGATTACAAAATAAAAGCTGAACAACAATAAAATAAAAAAAATAATAAAATAGGGATTGGAAAGTGTGTCTGGGCCCAGTTCAACACAGGGACAGAAAATTATGGCTTCAGTCCTCCCCACGCGATCAAACAGTTTGGTGTTCCAACATTAGTGAGAGTGAGAATGTAAAGCAGGTTGATATTGATTGGTGGGTTTCTTCTGGGTCTTTTGTGTTGTATGTATGCATATATGTATGTATGTATTTGAGAGAGCACAAGTGGGGGAGAGGGGCAGAGGGAGAGAGAGAATCCCAAGCAGGCTCTCCACCTAGCATGGAGCGCAACACAGGGCTCAATCCCATGACCTGAGCTGAAATCAAGAGTCAGATGCTCAATAACTGAGGCCTCCAGGCACCCCTCTTCGGTGTCTTTGTTAACAGTGTCTCTCTAATCTCATATGTGTTTCTGCTTATAAGAAGGAATCAGTCCTGGTAAGTGGGAATTTAAAAAAAAATTTTTTTTAATTTATTTGTTTTTGAGACAGAGAGACAGAGCATGTGCAGAGGAGGGGCAGAGAGAGAGGGAGACACAGAATCTGAAGCAGGCTCCAGGCTCTGAGCTGTCAGCACAGAGCCTGACGCGGGGCTTGAACTCGTCAATTGCCAGATCATGACCTGAGCAGAAGGCGGACGCTCAACCGAGTGAGCCACCCAGGCGCCCCTTAAATGGGAATTTTTTTAAGTCTACATTTCACATTAACAATTTTTTATTTATTTATTTAATTTTGAGAGACAGAGAGAGACAGAGCACAAGTGGAGGAGGGGCAGAGAGAGAGGGAGACACAGAATCTGAAGCAGGCTCCAGACTCCAAGCTGTCAGCACGGAGCCCGACATGGGGCATGAACCCACAAACTGTGAGATCATGAGCTGAGCCGAAGTCGGACGCTCAACTGACTGAGCCCCCCAGGAGCCCCTACATTTCGCATTTTAAAGCCACATTGTATTTACTCCCAATTCCTTTGCAGTTTCTGAAGTGGCAGGAAAATCACGCTCAGCCATAACTGGTAGGACTGTACCCGCTCTGTTCTGAAAAGTACTGACCGTGTTCGTCCTTCCGCTTTAATAGCTGAAAGCAAGTGTTATAACTAAGAACTTTTAACAAAATTGAATAAATCATTTGGTGTTGAGGAGAAAAAGCCCCAGTAATGTCATCCTGCTCACTGTCCACAACTTTCGCCTCACCTAGTCTCTTAAATGTTACCTTGCAGGACATTACTGACTTTGGAAAGCCAAAATCAGTTCACGATTTTCATGTTAAGTAATTTAGCAGATGTTAATTTATTAGACACTTTATTAAACCTTTAGTGGAGAGCAATCATCATATTGTCTGCTCTCTCGAAACTACTAGATCCAGTGGGGAGGAAGCAGTAGGCCCAAGTTCACATGCAAATGCATAGGGACAATTGCCGTAATGACAATATCCTAAAAGCTACCATATGAGTGTACTGCATGCCAGGAACTGTTCTGAGCTCTTCATAAACTGAATTATTGAATCCTCCCCCAAAATAAACACTTCAGTTCCGTTGTTATTTTTACAGATGAAGCAACCGTGGCACAGAAAGGTCACATGAGCTATGATCCCACAAGTAGGCGGCAGTTGCGTCTGACCCCAGGCCACTTGGATCCAGAGTCCACATTCCCAAACACCACCCTGCCCTCATTCTGTGAGTTCTCTTCATAAGTCTTGCGACTGCTCAATATAAAAGCTATGACCACAAAGTATAAGATGTTGTAGTAAGGTACAGGTATGGGCTGAAGGGAGACCTTATGATTAAGGGAATTAAACTGTCGATTTAAAGGATGAAGTGGCATTATTCAGCGAAAGAAGCAGAGAGAAAATGAGTACCGTTTTAGAGAATGACACATTCCAAGAACAGGAGGTGGAAAAACGGTTTACCATCCAAGAACTTGGACCAGGGCAGTGTGGGTGCAGTAGGGAGAGAGGTGACACTGGAGGAGTAGGTAGGAGTCATGTCACACGGGACTCTGAAGACATGTTAAGGAGCTTATATTTCAATTATAACACAAAGCCAAAGCCATGAGATGTTCTATGCACAGGGATAACATGATAATAATGCATCTGTAAGTCTCACTCCACTTGCCCTGTGGATGTGGGTTCCTCTACATTTATACCTGGGTATTACAGAGTAGAGTTGCCATCTTTTCAGGACCTGCTCTAGGGGTCTCTAGACTATTTTCTCATTTTGCTGACTTCCAGGGAGAAAGCCCTCAATGGACCCTGACCTGGATGTCTCAGAGAGCCTCAAGTCTCATGCAAGCCATCAGTCTGCTTATTCCAACCATTAGTTCTGGCAGGCAAAGGGGATATTTTGAGGGTAAGAGCAGAGATGAAATGTTAAATTAGTAACTCTCCAAGAATCCTCTGTAGACATTAAATGGTTTCAAAGGCACATCAAATGTATGCTAATAATAATAATAATAATAATAATAATAATAGAGACCTCAAATATAATTTCAGACAAGTTTAAGATTCTAAACATTAAATAAGATAACAAAGGACATTGTAACAACGGGGTTTTCTCTATACAAGAAAGATGTGCCATGAAATCATTTAGCATCAGTCTTTACAAGGTACAGTACGAGAATTTAAAAGAGGAAGTCATATGAAAACATTCTCAGTAGGAAAATTCACCTAAACCTGCACAGCCATTGGCCAATTAAGCATACAAAACTAATAATTTAAAATGTGGATCCAGGGGCACCTGGGTGGCTCAGTCAGTTAATTATACGACTCGTGATTTTGGCTCAGGCCATGATCTCACTGTTTTGTGAGTTCAAGCCCCGCATCCAGCTCTGCACTGACAGTTGGAGCCTGCTTGGGATTCTCCCTCTCTCTCTGCCCCTCCCCGTTCATGCTCTGTCTCTCTCAAAATAAATAAATACACTTAAAAAAATAAAAAATAAAATATGGATCCAGTTTATAAGCTTAAATATTTATAGGCTAAAAGCAAGCAGCAGAAAAGAAAAATTATAGAGTACAAATCAAGGAAATAAAACACAAGAAAACAAGAAAAATTAATGAAATCAAAGGCTGAATCAATAAAATTGATGAACTTCTAGCCAGACTAGACAGAGAGAGAGGACACAAGTTACCAAAACCGTAAATGAAAGAGGGGTCATCAGCACTGACCTCGGGGACCTTAAACTGATAATAAGGGGATACTATGAACAAGTCTATGACCATGAATTTGATAAACTAGATGAAATGCACCGATTCCTTAAAAAAACAAACTAATAAAAGTCAAATGTGGAGAAATAGATAATCTGAATAACTATTTCCATTAAATAAATTGAGTTGACAATTAACACTTTCCTAAATAATAAAGCACCTGGCTACACTGGTAAATTCTAAAAAACATAGACCCATCTTCCACAACCTCCTCTAGAAAATTACAAGAAGCAGAAAAATTTCCTAACTTATTCTATGAGGCCAGCTTTACCCTAACACCAAAACTGACAATAACACACATATATTTGCTCTCTCAACTGAGAGGGTCTAGAAGCATCGATGTCCCAAGAACTGTGAGCAAACCTCACAGTCAGGTCTTGATTTCTAATGCCAATCTCCAATAAAAGAACCTGGGCTTTCTGAAGAAATGATTGATTTTAGGACTAAGGAAGGGAATATACAAGATAATATTGGAGCATTTTATTGGACTGGAAAGTAAGGAAGTGGTCAAAGTGACATGGCAGGCAATGGAAAAGCCTCCCAGAGACCAAAGTGGTAGCAATTTGAGTGAAACAAAATAAATTGTATTGAGCTATACCCAAAGTATAAAATAAATATCTGTGATCCATATTGATATAAATAAATGAACATTAAATAAATGGGAGAAATAGACATAAGTCTCATGCAGAAAAATTCTACATAATTTATGCAAATACTCCACCCTCAAGGAATTGGAGCCACAACTCTTAGTGACTATGGTACATGCGTAGTGATCTACTCTCAAGGTATACGGGATGTACGCAAAGGGGGAAATGGGTAAGTTGACCGTGGAGAAATCTGGCAAATCCACCTCAGCCAGCTGTCCAGAGCAACACGGACAGGGTGAGTCATGTTGATGGCGTGGGCCCTCGATAGGATTTTATGAGAATGGCACTTTATCTGTATGTGTTTCCTCCCAGAAACATAATCTCGGTCTATTTATAAGAGAAAAAGTCCAACAAGTGTCGGCGGAGGGACAGAACTCCTCCAAACTGTGGACGTCATCGAAAACAAGGAAAGTCTGAGAAGCTCAAAACCAAGAAAAGTTTAAGGCACCGTGATGACTATATATAAACATATCACTAAATAAGGTGATATGCTGGATGAGATCATGGAACAGAAAAGGGACATTAGGTAAAACTAAGGAAAATATGGACTTTAGTTAATAGCAATGTATTAACATTGGCTTATTAGTTGTGACAAATGTACCATACTGATATGTTTGGAATAGGGGAAACTGGCTATTAGTTTTATGGACATTCTCTGTACCATCTTTACAATATTTCTGCAAACTTAAAATTGTTCTAAACGAAAATTTATTTAAAAATTTTCAAGTTAAGGGGTACCTGAGTGGCTCAGTTGGTTAAGCGAATGGCTCTTGATCTCAGCTCAGGTTTTGATCTCTAGGTCGTGAGTTCAAGCCCCGTGTTGGGCTCCAGGCTGGGTTTGAAGCTTGCTTAAAAAAAGAAATAAATAAAAATTAACACTTACAGGTTAAAACAGAATACACATTTGTCTTAAATTCCTATGGAGGATGTGCCAAAAGTTCCCATGTATTAGACTGTAAAGAACATTTCAATTAATCCTAAAAAAACAAAACTGTTAGAGGCATCATTTTCTTTTTTTTGTATTTTTTTTTTAATATTTATTTTTGAGAGAAAGAGAGTACAAGTGGGGGAGGGGTTGAGAGAGGGGGACAGAGGATCTGAAGTGGGCTGAGTGGTGACCACAGAGAGCCCAATGCGGGGCCCAAACTCATGAACCCTGAGGTGATGAACCATGAGGTCACCAACCATGAGGTCATGACCTGAGCTGAAGTCGGAAGTTCAACGGACTGAGCCACGCGGGTGCCCCATGAGGCATTGTTTTCTAATCACAATAAGAAGTAAAACCTAATAAAATCTTGAAAGCAAACAGACATAATTCAAACCTAGAATTGTTTACAAAGGCTATGAATGTATTCATTTTATCAATTATAAAATGTTTAGAAAATACTGCATATTATTTTCTGAGATTTTACTAAGTCAGTGCTTCCATGAAATTCATAGCCTCCAATAGTTAAGGCAGAAAATGATAAAATTGTATCTTATTCTTCATTTCTAGGATTATTCTATTCTTTTATTTTTTAATTTACTTTTTTGGTTTTGTCAACTCTCATTTGACATCTTCCTGGGCTTTTTTAAAGTGTGCATACAGTTTTCTTTTCAGTTTCAACCGAATAAATTGTTCCCATACTTCTCTAAAGTCTATTTAAACCCATTTATTATGTCTTCCATGTAGAGTATCATGAGATGTTACTTCTCTTTTGGATGAATACACTCTGCTCCTATATTACTGCAAGGTAACCATTGAACAACTGAATTAGACCTTGGAGAACAGCATTTCTTTTATTCTGTAACAATTAACTAATTATTCTGTCTTCTCTATTCCCGACACACACCAAGCATTTTCAATTACATTGTTGGAGTATCTCTTAAACTGTCTCTTTTCCTTTAATCCCATTCTATTGATTGCTTCATACCCTCTGTCAACAGAAAAACTGAACTCTGCCTCCCACATGGTATTAATATATAATTCCTTCTAACACGTACCCCACAGTGCCACCGCAATTCATCTGATAGGTGAAATATGGTCAATTATTGTTTGAATTTGCATCATAATGATTACCATTGAATTTCAGAATCTTCCTGTATTTTATTGGCTAATAGAATTTTCTCCTCTGTGAATCACACTTAATCTATTTTTCCATTTCCATTGATGTTTGTTTTGATCCTACTGAATTGTATGGTTACTTTGCATACTGTACATACTTTCTAAACTCTGTACAGTTTATTTCACTGTATTTTCTCGTACTGTTGTTCCTTTTAAAGCTTTAATTAATAGTTTTTGTATTGAGTTTATAAAGCAATGTGAGGATATTTATTAATGTGCTACTGTAATATAATACAAAGTATATATTTTTTAATCTTCGTCCCTGGCTTCTGGCCAAAGCTCCCTAAACTTTTGTAATTTCCTAAGTGATAGGGGTACAAAGAATATCTTTTATTTATTTATTTTAATGTTTATTTTTGAGAGAGACAGAGAGTGTGAGTGGGGAAGGGGCAGAGGGAGCCGGGGACAGCAGATCCGAATCTGAAGCAAGCTCCAGGATCGTGCTGAGAGCAGAGAGCCCCACGCGGGGGTCGAACTCATGAGCCGTGAGATCATGACCTGAGCCGATGTCTGACGCTTAACCGACTGAACCACCCAGGTGCCCTGAGAATGTCTTTTATTCTAATGCTTGGTCTTTGAACCTAGTTCCTGACACAGAGCTCCAAATCCTTTGGAATTTCCTGGGTCTTCAGTTCTAATGTGGTGAGTCTTGCTGGGTTCCTGGGTAGCTTCAGGATGGGGGCTGGCCACCAGAAATACCACGCAATGACTACGAACTTGGAACTTTTCAGCCTCCCCACCCATCCTCCAGGGAGGGGAGAGGGGCTGGAGAGTTAGTAATTAATTATACCCACATGAGGAAGCCCCCATAAAGATCACTGCACACCCCAAGTCCATAGGGACAGATGCTCGCTAGTGAGGTGGGGCACTTCTGGACTTTGCCTGATGTATCTCTCCATCTGGTTGTTTATCTGTGTCCTTTGTCATGTCCTTTATTATGTAATAAACTCGTAAACATAGTGTTTCCCTAAGTTCTGTGAGTCATTCTAGCAAATTATGGAACATGAGGAGGGGGCTATGGGATCCCTGATTTATAGCCAGTCAGTGGGGCTGGTGGGACTGAGCCCTTAACAGGTGGAATCTGAGCCCAACTCCAGGTAGATAGTGTCAGATCAGATTGAATTGTAGGACACCCAGCTGGTGTTGGAGAGCTGGTTAGTGTGGGGAAAAACACCACACATCTGGTCACAGAAATGTTTGGAGTGAAGTGAGTAGGAAAAACATTTCCTTTAGTTGGTGTAGAGGGATTTTTCTTTACAATTGCCCATTTTCTTTATGACTTTTGTTTTTTGCATTTTTGTTTAATAAAGCCTTACTTCCTCTAAAATTATGGAGATATTCTGCTGTATGTCCCCCTAAAGTTTTATAGGTTAAAAACTGAATTATAAAACCATCTGAAATTTTCTGAGTATTGAAAGACACATTTCTAAATGTACTTTATTTTCCAAAACAGCCAATTTCTTCAAATGCAGATTATTGAATAACTCCTACTAAAATCGACATAGCACTTGTCAGTGTGGACACTTGATTCTGCTCTGTTGATCTGCTTGCCTCTTTTTATGTTAATATCACAATTTAAATATTATACATGAAATGTATTCCAAGTCCCTTTTTTATTCTTTCAAGTGTGGTTAGTCAATATTATGTCATTACTTTTTAAATACAGTTTAAATTTAGTTTGTTAAGGATTTTGAAAGGGAAAAAAGTACATTAGGTAGAAATGAAGGCAATGTGAATAAAGCATGGACTTTAGTCAATAATAATGTAAATGCATTGGTTCGTTAATTGTGATCAATATTCCATATTATCGTAAGGTATTAATAACAGAGGAAACTGGATGTGGGTTATATGGGAGCTCTCTGTACTATCTTTGTAATTTTTCTATAAATTTAAAGCAATTCTAAAATAAAACATTTATTACAAAGTTAGGTTTTCAGGTTTATTAAAATAGCCTATAATGATTTTGTTACTGAAACTTCCATATATAGTTTAAAATTAGTTTGTCAGGATGATTTTAAAATCTTATAGTAATGTTTTATTGGGATGGAAAGAGATTTATAAATTCATTTGAGAGAAATTGATGTTAAACTAGTAAGACTTCCAAAAATACAGTACATTTCTGTAGTTACTCAAGACTTTGCTAACGATATTTTTCTTCATTATTTTCATTTTTTTAATATTATTTTCTTATTTAGTGTCCAGTGGTTATTTTTGGTATACAGCCACAAAGAAGGTTTGTCACTGATTTTTCACGTTGATGAATTTATCTTACCAAATATGTACCAGTTGTCACGGTCTGAGCGCTAAACTTCTTGGGGTTTCAGGTATATCACCATAACATTAAGCAATATTTTTATTACCTCAAGTATTTTGATTGTCTTATCCGTCACTTACCCATTTGCGTGTCCTCAAAGGACACATACGGCCAGGAGTGGCTGGTGTCCTAGTGAGACCCGAGGAGAGGAGACGTGCCAGGGGATGAAAGTGTTATCTAAGAGATAATGAAACAGAAATATGGACAAGGTTTGGGTTTTGTGATAACATTGTTGACCTCCTTCACCAAACCTTAACTATAGTTTTGCACATGAGATAATCATCTGATTGTTTCAGTCACTCTACTTGAGTTTTCTCGCAGCTTCCCTGTGACTGTGCTCCTAAATCATGGACCATATACTCTGGGTACTGATCATTGATGGATATTAAATTGAACAGAATGTTTTTTGGTATCTATGTGGTCACTTTATATCCTTTTAAGCCTTTTGAATTATATACCAAATATGAACGTACTTACATAGAAAGAGGAGGGGAGCGGAGGGGAGCCCGGGTGGTTCAGTCAGTTGAGCGACTAACTCTTGATTTCAGCTCAGGTCATGAGCTCAGGGTGGTGAGGTTGAGCCCTGTGGTGGGCTCCACACTGAGCATGAAGCCTGCTTGGGATTCTTTCTCTCTCCCTCTGCCCCCCTCCCCTACTCGCTCACGCACTCTCTCTCTACAATAAAAAAAGAAAGAAAAAGAAGGGGTGAGAGATAGGAGGTAAATCTTTTCATATTTCTGTGAAAAGTATTCTGTTGGTGAGAAATATCTATCCCATGGTTTTTTTTTCACTTTAAGCTGTAGATGTTGTAAATTATGTTTTTAGATTTCATAATATTAAGCCTTCTTTGCTTTGTTGGAGTAAACTCCATGTGTTCCTATTATAAATTTATTTTTCTTCATACTGATTCAATTTACTAAAATTTTATTTGGGATGTTCCCTTCTATGCCCACAACTCAGCCTGACTTTTTTCCTTTTACTATCAGTCTGATGACAATATCAGGATGATTCTTGCCTTTGCAAGGACTTGGGAGCTTTTCATATTTTTTGAAATGTTTGGGGAAATTCTCTGTTCTTTGAAAGTTTGATAACATCATTCATAAAACCATCTGTGTGTCTTTGAGAAATAGATATTTTTTTAATATTTCCAATTATTTTTATGGAATTCTGTATTGAATATTAATATTTTCTCACTGGGAGCCAATTTTGGTACATTGACTTCACAGAATATTGCTCATATTATCTAGTACATCACTGATAAGGAGTTCAACAATATTCTCTAATACTTGTTTTATAATCTTTGTGTACCCTGTTTTCATTCTCCTAATTTTCATTTGTGCTGCTTTGTTAATTCTTTTTTCAAGTCATACTAATCAGTTACTTATTTCATGCATCCTTTGAATGGAAAATATTAATTATATGGATTAACTACTTTTCATTTTTACCTTGTTTCATCAATTTCTCCTTGAGTCTTCTTTATTCTAGTCTTTCTTCTTTCATTTAACTTTCTGTTGTTTTCTTTCCATTTTGAATTGAAACTTTAATTCATTTTTCCCCATTTTGTTTCTGTCAAAAGGATTTAATGCTATAAATATTTCCTCTGTGAATTCCTTTGGCCCTCAACTCTAGATATTCATATATAGTGACTTCTTTGTCTTTCAGCTTTAAAGATATTATAACTTTAATTTTTATCTTCAAGCAACATTTATCCAAAAGTGTGTTTCCAGTTCTTTTGGGTCCATGACTTCACAGCAGCAATCACTAGCTCATTGTTGGTGACAGGGAGCCCCTATTGGGCCCATACATGGTGATACTTCTTACCCCTTCTGTAGCTGAGGATTTCTTGGATGGTCATCAACATGTGATAGAGAGGTATACCGTGTGGCCCCTCTGACAGATCCATTCATGTATTTATTTACTCCTCAGACCTCCTGGTCCACAAATTCCCAATCCTGTTCCTTCCAGGTCCCTGATAAACCAGCCAAACCCACTCACCCCTGCCTAGGAATATACTAGATACCTACATTTGACTTATGTTTTCTTGATATGAAGTGGAGGACGAGGTGGTTGGCCTGAAGCTCTGCCCATTGGGAGGATTTCCTCTCACAAGTGTCTTCCTGAGACACCCTGAGTGGGGGGTATAAATCGGCAGTAGTCTAAAATATTGGCAGGGGGACCTGGGTGGCTCAGTAGGTTAGGCGTCTGACTTCGGCTCAGATCATGATCTCACAGTCTGTGAGTTTGAGCCCCATGTCAGGCTCTGTGCTGACAGCTCAGAGCCTGGAGCCTGTTTCAGATTCTATGTTTCCCTCATTCTCTGCCCCTTCCCTGCTCGCACTCTGTCTCAAAAAGAAATAAACATTTTTTAAAAAGTTTAAAATATTGGCTTTCGCCAAAATACCAAGATGACTCATCTGTTAACCAGGTCTGTGTTTTTCCTCTTGTCTCAGGTGGTCCTAGTAAACTCCCTCTTCCCCCCACCTTAGTATATTGGTGTGAGTCAAGAGAGAGGCATTGGTAAAACTAAGGTAAATGACACAGCAGTCTGGACCACCTATCCCCAGACCACTTAAAAATGTCATTGTTGAAAAAACCAAAGCAGGAGGCATCACAATCCTGGACTGTAGCCTCTACTACAAAGCTGTAATCATCAAGACAGTATGGTATTGGCACAAGAACAGACACATAGAACAAAGGAATAGAATAGAGAAACCAGAATTGGACCCACAAACGTATGGCCAACTAATCTTTGACAAAGCAGGAAAGAATATCCAATGGAATAAAGACAGTCTCTTTAGCAAATGGTGCTGGGAGAACAGGATAGTGACATGCAGAAGAATGAAGCTGGACCACTTTCTTACACCAGACACAAAAATCAACTCAAAATGGATGAAAGACCTAAATATCAGACAAGAAACCATCAAAACCCTAGAGGAGAATACAGGCAATAACCTCTTTGGCCTCAGCCACAGCAACTTCTTACTCAGCATGTCTCTGAAGGCAAGGGAAATAAAAGCAAAAATGAACTATTGGGAGCTCATAAAGATAAAAAAGCTTCTGTACAGCAACGAAAACAATCAATAAAACTAAAAGGCAACCAATGGAATAGGAGAAGATATTTGCAAATGACAAATCAGATCAAGAGTTAGTATCCAATATCTATAAAGAACTTACCAGACTCGACACCCGAAAAACAACTAATCCAGTGAAGGAATGGGCAGAAGACATAGACACTTTTCCAAAGAAGACATCCAGATGGCCAACAGACACATGAAAAGATGCTCAGCATCACTCATCATCAGAGAAATACAAATCAAAACCACATTGAGACACCACCTCACACTGGTCAGAGTGGCTAAAATTAACAACTCAGGAAACAACAGATGTTCGTGAGGATGTGGAGAAACAGGAACCCTCTTGCACTGTTGGTGGGAATGCAAACTGGAGCAGCCGCTCTGGAAAATAGTGTGGAGGTTCCTCAAAAAATTAAAAATAGATCTACCCTATGACCCAGCAATAGCATTGCTAGGAATTTACCCAAGGGATACAGGAGTGCTGATGCATAGGGGCACTTGTACCCCAATGTTTATAGCAGCACTCTCAACAATAGCCAAATTATGGAAAGAGCCTAAATGTCCATCAACTGATGAATGGATAAAGAAGATGTGGTTTATATATACAATGGAATACTACGTGGCAATGAGAAAGAATGGAACCTTAACATTTGCAACAACATGGATGGAACTGGAGGGTATTATGCTAAGTAAATAAGTCAGTCAGAGAAAGATAAATGTTTTCACTCATATGTGGAACTTGAGAAACTTCATGGAGGACCATGGGGGAAGGGAAGGGGAAAAAATACTTTTAAATGGAGAGGGAGGCAAACCATAAGAGACTCTTAAATACGGAGAACTGAGGGTTGATGGGGGTGGGGGAGAGGGAAATGGGTGATGGGCATTGAGGAGGGCACTTGTTGGGATGAACTCTGGGTGTTGTATGCAAGCGATGAATCACAGGAATCTACCCCCCAAACCAAGAGCACACTGTATACACTTATGTTGGCTAACTTGACAATAAATTATATATATATGTGTCATTAATGTGATAGAACTCTAAATCTTATAGAGTTTATCTCCCATTCTCTGCAGTACATGTATCCTAAAGGGAAATCGAGAGTAGTGGTCACTTCCTGCTGACCAGGCCAATTAACGTAATGTCATCAACATAGTGAAGAGTATGATGTTCTTCACAATGTCCAGATGACCAAGGTCCTTTCAGGCTCTACTGTCAGTGAGGACAAAAAAGTCAACATTATCTCTAAAACACATATCCAATTTAATTGTCCTTATTGTTGGGTGTTGATAAGAATGCATTCTTATCAAGAAGATCAATGAGTGCATAATAATGGCCAGTGTGTGTGTGTGTGTGTGTGTGTGTGTGTGTGTGTGTCTGTTTTATTAAAGATGCTCTATCCGACCGCACAGGGGCAATGGTGCTGCCATTTGGTGAGTTTGTAGTAAGCTGCTGTCACCCACCGCAATCCATCTGACGTTTGCAGGAGCCAGACTGGTGAATGGAATGGGGATATGATGGAAACCGCTATCCCTATACCTTTAAGTCTTTGAGGGTAGCATTAATCTGCCACTTTAGCCGTAATGTGGTATTGATTCTGATACACTATTGTGGCTGGGAATTCGGGGCAGCTTAATGGGCCTTTTAGCCTTTTAGACAATGGACCCCAGTCAACAAGTCAAGAGACACTGTGAGAGAGCTTCTCGGTTAATGAATGTGTGGAGATTTGGGGACAATGGCGCCCCTGGAGAAGGTGTGGAAGCTCCATACCCTTTTCCCAGATCCTGCCCTACACCTCTCTTCCACCTGGCCGTTCCTGAGTTATAGCCTTTTATAATTAACCAGTAATCTAATAAGAAAAAAAGGGACCAGTGTGAAAGCTTTACCAGCTGCCAAGAATATTCTTCTCAGTTTTGCTCTGAGGCGTGGCAGGTAATGGCCACCACACAATCTGTGGATCCACTGAACTCTGGCAGGCACAATAACAGCTCCTCAAAGATGTCACAGAATCTGTGAATGCTCCTTTATGTGACACAGAGATTTTGAAGACATGATTAGGGATATGGAGTTTGAGATGGGGAGGTTACCCTGAATTATCTAGATGGGGCCCAATCATGTCACAGGAGTCCTTAAGAGCAGAGAGTTTGTCCCAGCTGTGATCAGAGACAGTACAAGAACAGAAGAAAAGTCAGAAGGACAATATGAGAAAAACTCAGCCAGATGGTGGCTTTGCAGATGGAGCGAGAGGACATGAGCCAGAGGGCACAGGCCTCCTCCAGCCGATGGACCCAGCAGGGACACACATTGTCCTCTGGAGCCTCCAGAAAGAAAGAGAGCCTCACCAACACCTTGATTTCAGCCCAGTGACTCCCATGTTGGGCTTCTGACCTCCAGAACTCTCAGTTAATTAATTTGCAGTATTTTAAGCCACCAAGTTTGCAACGATTTGTTAAAGCCACAATATAAAACTAATATAGACCCATTTTGAGATGGACCTGGGCCAGGACTCCATGCATCCATTGGCCTGTATGTGTCTTCACTCTAACAGAGGGCCCACAATGGCATTTTGTGCCTCTTGGTATCAATGTTATCTCGGCCCCATAGCCAAAAATCCTTGAAAACTCTTGAGAGGTTCCTTTTGCCCATATTTAGTCAATCTGGCAGGTTACCACTCAGGTAACCCTGCCATTCAGGGAGGGACCTGGGACACTGCTGCTGAAGACCAGACAGACCACAGTTCATACAAACGCCGTGGGGGACACTGCCTTCCTCAGTGGGAACCCATCTCTTTCTAGTCCCGTGAGCTCTCATTCTGCGTACTGGGTCGTATCCGCAAACTGGCAACCGATTCGGATTTCACCAAGTGGAGGCAAAGTGCCACTACCAGTCCCTGGGGGTTAAGGGCCCCTTGCCAAACCAGCTGAGCCCAGAGTTGGGACAAGAGAAGTATGAGTCTGGAATAATTGTGTTAAAATGCAAGAAAGTGTTGGAAGAATGATAGGGACAGGTCAAAAAGACACAGAGTGGTGGTGACGTAAAATTTTAACATTAGTGGAAGGTGGGTGAAGGCACACAAACTCTGTACTATTATACTGTACCCCTTCTCCAAATCTAAAACTTTCCAGGTAAATGTCTAGGGGCGCCTGGGTGGCTTGGTTGGTTGGGCATCCAACTTTGGCCTAGGTCAGGATCTCATGGTTCGTGAGTTTGAGCCACATGTCAGACTTTGTGCTGACAGCTCAGAGACTGGAGCCTGCTTCGGATTGTGTGTCTCCCTCTCTGTGTGCCCCTCCCCTGCTCACGTTCTGTCTGTCTCTCTCAGAAAAAAATCAACATTAAAAAAAAACAACTAAAAAAACAAAGTAAATGTTTAAAATGGACACAGAAGCCAGGGTGGAGGAGTTCCTGCTGTACAAACCTGGGGTAATTTTAGCATTTAAGTAAATAATGACATTAACATGTTGTAACCAATTGAATAAATAGGAGTCTATATTGAATAGAAGAAAGAAAGGGGTGGGGGGGGGAGAAAGATGATAGAGGGGGAGGGAAAGAGAGGGGAAAGAAAGAGAGAAAGGAATAAAGAATGACTTTTTACCTTAAGTAAAATGTCAGCTCATAACTGTTGAAAGAATAGTGGAATTAGAAAATCATAGTTGTAATTAATTCAGCCAATTATAAGTATTAAGTAATAAAGTAGAGAAAGTAATGAGGAATGGGATATTTACATTTGCTGTCCCATAAAATACTTCCTTTATTTACTTAAAATTTTTTTTTTTTTTTTTTTTTTTTTTTTTTTTAGAGAACCTGGGGGAGATGGGCAGAGGAAGAGAGACAGAATCTTTTTAAAAATTTTTTTAAATGTTTATTCATTTTTTGAGAGAGGGAGAGAGACAGAGCATGAGCAGGGAAGGGGCAGAGTGAGAGGGAGACAGAACCCGAAGCAGGCTCCAGGCTCCGAGCTGTCAACACAGAGCCAAAGTGGGGATCGAACCCATGAACCATGAGATCATGACCTGAGCCAAAACCAAGAGCCAAAACCAAGAGTCAAATACTTCTTTTTTTTTTAAGTTTATTTATTTATTTGGAGAGACCAGATGCTTCTTAAATTA
This sequence comes from Felis catus, assembly GCF_018350175.1. NCBI lineage: Eukaryota > Metazoa > Chordata > Mammalia > Carnivora > Felidae > Felis > Felis catus. The sequence goes on along the minus strand of NC_058372.1, from coordinate 2,608,953 downwards.
CAGTGAGAAAGAAGCGTAACTTTACAGTGGAGAAACCTTGAACATACTACCTTAATCAAAGGATCAAAGTTCATACACCTGTTATGAGCCACACTGACACCATGTGCCTTCCTGATAAGATGCGGTGAGAACACAGCATCAGCTCTGTGATATTTCTGCCAAAGATGTGTAAACTACCTCATCATAGGAAGTATCAGATAAGTCCAATGTGAGGAATTGGGGTTATTGTAAAAACTAACCTGTGTACTCCTCAAAGGTGTCAAAGCCAGAGAAGTCAAGGAAAGACTGAGGAACCTTTCTGGATTGAAGGAGACTGAAGAGAAACAGGAAATAAACGCAATACACGATCCGGGATCGGATCCTTTTGCTACACACACTGCGGTTGGGACAACTGTTAACACTTGGAGTGCGTGAATTAGGTCATCGTAACGTGTAGATGTAAGCTTCATAATTTTGGTGTCTGTATCGTGGTTATGTAGGAGAATGGCCTTGTTTGTGGGAAGTACACGAAGGTTCTCGGGTGTGACGGAGCAAACCACTCTCAAATAATGCCGGAAATAAAGTTATCTACTAATCTTACAACTCTTCGGTAAGTTCGAAATCATGACAAAACTTAAACATCTAACACCTAAAAGAGCGCTAAATCTTTTGGGATGGTCTCAGGCTTAGTTGGGTCTCTCGACCTCAGAGATGAGCTACAGGAACTTGGGATCTTGCTCAAAGTGAACACAAGGCCCCCTTCCCTCCCCCCCACGCAGAGTCTGAAGGAAGCACAGATGGGCGTTTTCTCACACGTGTCCCACTGGTCTTGCTTTCTGGACAGAACAGCAAACTCGTCTAATTGCTGCAGTGGAACTTGCATTCCCAAAGGCTTTAGTGATGAGAACAAAATATTTTTAGATCTCCAATCTGAGATATTCAGTAAGAATTTAATGTATAAATGGTCTTTATTACTTCAGAAGAGTCCTTTAGGAGTCTGAAGATGTGATCTCAGACTCCTGGCGTGAGACGGACTGAAGCCTCAGGATGGCTTCACAAATGGCAAGGACACCGATTTAACAGGAATCCTGGAACTGTGTTTGGGCTCAACACAAGTCGAGGGTCAAAGTGACTGAGGTCAGGGTTGTAGATGTAAATTGTACACTTGTCTGGGGCACAGTTGCTGTCTCACGCTGATGTCCTCATAGAATTCATCTGCAAGTTCAGAAGTTACAAGGCAAAGTCACAAAAGGGCAAATACCTTCAAGAACAGAGCCCAGCAATCAGCTTCCTAGAACTAAAACTGATTTGCAGAAGAGAGAAAAGAATGAGAAGACAAGAATTAGAACAGAAGTAAATCCTGACAATATTTCCTCATGGATGCTTTAAGAGGAGGCAGGTAATATTTAAATTATATATTTTCTAACAGTAAATCAACGTTTTTACCCTGATCTACTTTTCTGTTAACCATAAAAATACGACTGGCAGGCACACCTACTGACTTTGTTAATGGTCGTGTTTTCCTTTGACAAACTTGGAAAAAGGAGGGCGGTGTGGATAATTACCGGAGGAAGGAAATGAGGGACCTGACTTTCATTACAGTTGATAATGTCAAGAAAACAGATAATCGTAGAAGTAGAATTCATGTAACAAATGAAGGCGTAAAAATTCACGCTTATAAAGTTCCAGACAAAGTTCAGATTTCTGGATTCTGACACAGAACTTCTACTCAAACTTCCAGAATTCTACATACTCATCAGTTGTTAATTATGATGTGAGAGATGTATAGGTCTACTTACTTAACCCCCTTAGCTTTCTTTATTTGTAGGCCATGTTTAGATATTGCTAATAATTTATAAAATTCTATCATTTTTATATAACCTGTATGGACAAAATATGTTTCAAAATGTTTCCTTTACCATGGAATACTATTAAAATATTAAAAAGCTTCCCATATATAAACTTCCTATAAATAGATATTTGAAAAATCCTTCACTAATAACCAATTCATCACATTGGATTAAATTTCCATCAGTGTAAGATTTCACTAATTCAAACTACAGTGGAATCTGTTTCTTACTTGCTACTGGAAAATTCTACTGATTTTCTCGGACCTCATTATTCTTACCTCTCAACACGGGCTGGTATAAGTTTGTCCGTATCAGCCTCAGTTTTGAGAACAAGCTGACTATCTTAAACCTCTTAAATAGATTGATAATTCATGCGCCTCATGGGATCAGTGACTCTAAGTATAAACAAATGCAAAACAAAATGTTAATAAAATAAATGTTTTCCCAAGTCTTTATACCACGTTCTCTGTGCCATATTGCCTTAATTTGTGCCTGGATGGATTAGTCCCTTTAATGTATGCTAAAAACTCTGAAAATTCCCTAGAAGTTTTTTTCCAGATACACAAAATTGTATACATTATGTACATATGTATGTATCATATTTGGCAGCAACTGAACGTGAGTGATTTGAGAAGGTGGGGAGGTTGCAGATGTCCATCCGCCTGACGGGCCAGCTCACTATGAGGTCCCCGAGAAACTTCGCGCTCTCTTAGTCCCCTAATTAAACCCAGATCTCCCAGAAGCGCTTCCTCTCCTTCCGTCTCCCCCGCCACCCCCACCGCAGGTAGGCACAGACTCCGCCCTCCTGTCTCCCGGCTGGGTCTCTCAGGCTGGGCCGCTGTCTCTCTCCCCAGAGCAGGTGTCCCACCTGCTTCATCACCTGCGGCATCTCCGACCCCCCCCCCCCCCCCCCCCCCAGAGGCCCTCCCTCCCCGCCAATCCTCTGCTCGCAGTTCGGGAGCGCGGCTCCTTTCAATCACTCAGTGCTTCTCCTTTTGTGGTTTTGGGGTTCGCTTTTACATAAAGCCCGATCTGGCGCAGGAGTTACAAGGCCGCGCTCGCACGCCGGTCTCTACTGCACCTGCAGCCGGAGCGCCAGTCCCGCACCCCGCAGTCTGGGGACTTCCCGGCTCCCCCCACGTGCGCCCCAGTCACCGTAGGGCTCTTACGTGAGGTGCCACTTCTGGGAACACAGCCCGCGTACCCCGGGCCCCAGGGAAGCGCCCCACCCGTGTCTACACGCCTTCCCATCACCCGAGGGTTCCCTCTTGCGGGACACTGTCCCGTGATGACCCTCCACACCCCGCTCTGGCCCGTAAGCGGTGAGAGGGCAAGGGCCTTCCGCACCCCATCTGTCACACTGCCCCCAGAATTTACCGCTGTGCACTCATTCTTCACACTTTCATTCTGTGCAAGTAGGACACCAGCCGTTGGCGAACCTACCAGAGGCTTTTGAATAAAGACTAGACTGGAAAAAAGGAAGGAATTATAAAGAGGGACAAGGCTATTGATGAAAAAATCAAAAAAGACAAGCAGTATTACCTACTGCAGTGGGGCAGCCAATTATAGGGAAAGGACTTTGAAGTAGACATTTTCTTCATGTCTCTACTCCCAAAATGTATAGGCCCAAAGTCACCCCCTCTAGGTACAGGGCACCGTGGACTTCACAGCTCTCGTGTCTTCCAGAATGCTGCCTGGATGAAAGAAATAAACCCCACAAAAACCACATGTAAACACAACAAAGCAAACCTCCTTTAAAGGCCTGCAGTTCCTGAACCACACGTGGCCAGGAGCTCCTACAAGGAATACAACCGTTGTGATAATAATAAATCTTTGAGTGAATGATGTTATTAGGCAGAATTATAAACATTTCACAAGTTAGCGTCTTTACCTTGACACCCATATAAGGGATGGTGTTGCTATTGTCACCCCACTGGACAAATAAAGATCCTCATATGCACCTGATTCGGCTTGGGCCACGGACCTGCACACTAAGCTGAGCCTTCAAGCTCACATTGTTCTGACCAAGGGGGGCTCGCCCATTACCCTGCGCTGCCTTCCGGGGAACCGGAGGCACATCAGCAGTGGGAGAGCATCATCAAGCAGCGTCGTCCAACCCACGCTCCCAAATTTCAGAACATATTTCGCCTCCAAATTTTCAAAATTTGTCACCAGTTCTAAGCCTGACAATTTCCCACAGCCGTAACAATCTGTTTGATAACTGAAGCTTTATCGGCCCTGGAATTGGCATGTGTCTGTGCACGTCTAGAGTCAGTCTGCTTGATAAACTAAAAAAGTCCTGGTAAATAATTCAGCAAAATAAAAGTACACGTTTATTTTCTTTGGTGTCTGTCTTCTTAACCACATATAAACAAATTAACTCATTTGATCCTTCCAACAGCTCCCTGAAGTGGGAAAGTTATTATGCCCATTTTACAGATGATAAAGTTGAGGCACAGAGTGTTTAAATAACTTGCACAAAGTCTCTTATACTCACTAGGGTTTACTAGGATATGTAACCATGCTCGAGCCTGGGCTCCTTGCCACTATGTTGACTCTCAACTAACTGTTGGTCACTGAAGTCAAGATATTCAGAAGTTGAAGGCACAGATCTGTATGTCAGAATAGAAATTTAAGAGCTAGCGACTTAGTAATCATCAACATATGAATGGCATTGTGAGTCAAGTGTAAAGAACATATCACTCAGAATAAGTGTTTGACGTAAGTGGGGTCCAAATGAAAAGAAGTACTAACACCCACCCGACACTCGTGTTGGGCAGTATGAGTCGTTGTTGATGCTGTTGTTGTTACTTCTTTTGTGTGACATATTGGCAGCATTTGATGCTTTTGTCCATATCAATCTTGAAATTCTTGGATTCCATTTCACAGTGGAATAGACAAGACTTAACAATGGAGTATAAAGAAAGATAACAATTGAATGAAAATCATACTAATAATCAGAACAAAACAGTAATAGTCTCTATTACATTGTTAAGATATGGTTCAATATGCTATTCAATATAATTACATACATGACTTCATCCTTACAATATTCCTACGAGGCATACTCTTCTCTATTCCTATTTCACAGGTAAGAAAACTGAGAACAGCGTGGTTAAAAATCTTGACTAATGTTATGTGACTGGTAAGGGTAAAGCCAGGACTTGAACAATTGTTGTAATATATTGCTTTGAGCTGTATGTTTGGTATTTATATTTTTTAAGTAGTAGATTGTAAGTTTCATTTAAAAAATATGTATTTGTATCGAAATAATATACCCAAAAGTTGAAGCGATAAAAAGTACAAAAAGGTCTCTCATAAAGAGCGAAAATAGTTTCACATACTGTCTTCCAGCACGAAAGTGCATGGTCCAAGATGGTGCTCTTAACTCTTCCTACGTCAGTTTGTTCTAATCATTCTGAACACATACTTGTATCTTGAATCCTTGATCTACCAATGTTCAAATCTGTTGATGGTGCTTTAACTGATCTTACTGGCTCTCTTGAATCATTATTGTCATTCTTCCATTGATTGGGTGACTTTTAGGAAAAACTCAGACCTCTGTACTTTGTTTCACTACATTTGCAACTATTTCTCGTTCCTCTCGCCTTCCTTCTACCCCTCCTCTATCCTATGCCTCCCAGCTCTTTCCAGCAACTAACTCTTGCCTGTCAAATTTGACTTAAGTTTTCTGACACCTCCAAGCCTGTAATAGGTGAAGGAGGATCAGATTAGCAAGATCACTGAGCTCAGACAGAAAATCACAGATCTTCCCAGATGTCCAGGCATGTTTCCACCCACGTGACACCTAAAGAAAATTAATGCTCAATAAGTAAGAAAAAAATAAACACATAAAGCAACATATATTTAACGACATAAAATAAAATAATTAAAAATAGAGTATCTGTCAATATAGATATAAAATAATAATTAAAAGTATAGATATTTAGAGAGATAATATGTATATAATATGACATATATAATGTAGATAGATGATAGATGGATAGATAACATAATTTATATTCTGAATATAAATAAATTAATTAATATAGCCATAAATTATATTCTGGCTATAATTATTGATTTAAAATATTTTCAAAATGCATCTAAAATTTTTGCATGTTTAACTTGTTTCTCTGTGATCTTGGGAAAATAAATTGTCACATTGTCCTTCTAATAATTTCAATCATAATCCTTTCTAAAAATTGTTTTAGGTTATATTTGCAAAATCTGATTTACAAAAAAGGTTATTTTTAACTATTTATATTGAGCAATAATACAGTTATGTTTGAATTTATCATTTATTTTTAATTTAAAATCCAGCAACTTGTGAACTAATGAATAAATATGTATTTTTCATTTATTTAAGAAAACTGAGTTTTGGTGACATTTCCTTAGCTTGATTTGTCTTACATTGACTTCTTTGACGTTCTCCTTCAGTTAGGACCAAACTAGTCAATTGCATCAAATGGAAGGTTACTGAGGTCATGGGCTAATGCATTATGTTTCTGTTTCAGTCCCATGGTGTTTAGAAACTTGGCTTGACAGTCAAACAGGCCTGGACCCGAATCCCACATCCATAGCTTCCTAACTCTGCACCCTTGGTAAGTTATTTAGTACCTATATCCTCAAATTCAGGTATGAGGATGAAATAAAAGTCCCCCCCCCCCCAGAAATACTTAGCACAGTGCTTGGCACTAAGTCAATGCTTAATAATATTGTTAGTCATTGTACTTTCATTGTGAGTTTTTGATGAATGTCTGTTTCTTCCATTAGACTATAAATCAGTGAGGTAAATTGCTATCTAGTTGCTTTTCTTTTTTTTTTAATATGTATTTATTTTTGAGATAAAGAGAGAGACAGAGCATGAACAGGGGAGGGGCAGAGAGAGAGGGAGACACAGAATCCGAAGCAGGCTCCAGGCTCTGAGCTGTCAGCACGGAGCCTGATGCGGGGCTTGAACTCACAAACCGCGAGATCATGACCTGAGCTGAAATCAGACGCCTAACCAACTGAGCCACTCAGGCACCTCACTATCTACTTTCACAAGCAGTGTATCTCTAGGATACAATCCAGTGGGTGGCATATAATAGGAGCTCCATGAATATTTACTGAATGCAGAATTACTTTAGTAATTTTTATTTTACAGATGATAACGTTAACTTCTCTGACTTAAGGTTGTATCAACATACAGATCAGCAGAGCTCTCCTCAAATCACTTAAAATATGATGTCCAGTCAAAAGTTTGTTTCTCAAATCATCTATACAGCTATAATTAAGACTGTTTAGTCTTTGCTGATAATACTGCTAAGATATTCCAAATAGCATGGGAGAAGTTCTCATCTTGATCATATATAACACAGACCTGGTTTTTCCTGCTTATAATAGTAATAACTAGTATCTATCACATGGTTTACTAAATGCAAGGCACTTGACAAACATGTGATGGTGTGCAAGACATCAGTATGTCTGAGCTCCTGGTGCAGAGGTGGAGGCGGAGTTGTGGCTCCTTCACTCTCCCCTGCCTCTCCTGGATCTCCCTGGACCACCGGCTATAGTAGGAACTAGCTGTGTAACTAAGCAGTAACTGGCAGAGTCACAAAGCTCTTTATGAACCTAAGCAAGAGGGTGGCTCACAGGACGACCCACAGAGCACCAAGTCAAGGTCTTCTGACTCCATTTTCTGTAGATCGAGCACCGGAAGCATCTCTAATAATTCAAGGTGCTGAGAAACGTCCCTTATGTGACAGGCCATAAAATCATCTTTGAATGTTTTAAAGTATGTAATTTCTGCAGTGCCTTTGACACATTAAAATGAACCTAAAACTTTTACTTCTTTAATTACATAATCAAGGGAATCTTTGGGTCCAGGAAGTATTGAAAGGATTTTGAGAATTTTCTTGTGCATAGAAATGTTTTTATAAAGAACCCATTTATGACTTTTGAATTGATCAATCAGTTTGAAATATGAGAAATTGTTTCATTTAGCTTTTTTTCTTCGTTGGCTCTTTCTTGGCTATTAGAAAGAGCTATTAGAATAGCTCTTCCTTGGCTATTAAAAAAAAGCAGATTTATTTTTAAAACAACATGATAACATTCTGTGTCAATGTATTAAAATTTCTAAATTGTATAAATAGAATTAAATCATTTTGTGTTTATGTCATTCATAGTTTTATCACATCATTTTAGTGTTATATAAATGTTTTATGTTTATGAAATTATTTTTAATCATTTTCTAATTTATGTCATTTTAGAATTTGATGTGATTAACAACTATAAGTCTGTCTCAATTATATCCAGTTAAAAAGTATAATTATGAACATCACTCATACAAGGAAGAAATTGTTAAAATGCCGTTGACATTGAAAACTTTACATAATTGGGCCCTTCATACAAGGAAACTTTATGAACTATGTGGATATATTTGTAGGTTAGGAAAACCAGAATTTCCTAGAGAGGACACAATGGAAGCAGGATGTTGTCATCCACAAAGGATGTTACAGGTCGTTATAGATTCAGTTGTCCAGTACAAATGGAAAGGTTGTGCCTCGAATTCCAATGACTAAAAGAGGATCAGCCTTTACTCCTGCTTTCGTTCCAATGCAAAAGGTCATTTTCTAATTCTGTTGGAAATCTTTTCTATGATCTGGACAATGTAGCTCACAGACAAAGAAATGTTTTTGCAAACGTGAAAAGCTCACGAGCATCAAAAAAATGAATCAATTCCATGGCTAATAGCTTCAAATTTAAAAACATATGAGATTTTTTGTTTGTTTGTTTTTGAGCAAACAATTGCCAAAGACTTAAGGAAAAACGTGTCAGTTAGGGTGCAGTAGAAACAGATGTTTCCACAATCTCTCTCAAGACCTTAAAAATATTGAAATATCCTTAACGACTAAAGGGAAATGTTTGGGGAAAATGATGACACAGCTATAGGCATATTATGCAGACATTCATGATTAGTTTTTGTAAAATTTTAAAATCTAGGCGGGGCACCTGCGTGGCTCAGTTGGTTGAGCATCTGACTTCAGCTCAGGTCATGATCTCATGGTTGGTGAGTTCGAGCCCTGCATCCTACTCTCTGCTGTCAGCCCAGAGCCCACTTAGGATCCTCTGTCCCCCTCTCACTCTGCCCCTTGCCCACATTGCCTCTTTCTCTCTCTTTCTCTCTCTCTCAAAAATAAACATTAAAAAAAAAAGTAAGGGGCGCCTGGGTGGCTCAGTTGGTTGGACATCCGACTTCAGCTTAGGTCATGATCTCACGGTCCTTGAGTTAGAGCCCTATGTTGGGCTCTGTGCTGACAGCTCGGAGCCTAGAGCCTGCTTTGGATACTGTGTCTCCCTCTCTTTCTGCCCCTCCCCTGCTCTCTGCTCGCAAAAATAAATAAAATATAAAAAAAGTAAATAAAAAAGCAAAACCGAGGCAAATTTTCCCAATATAAAATTGAGTGAAAGGCAATCCACAATATACTATCTATAAACATACTGAGATTTAGGTTGTATTCAAGAAAAGGCTGAAAGGAAATAAATCAATATTACAATAGTGGTTGTTTCTGGGGTGTGGGTAATCTTTTCCTGTATTTTATATATGTCTGTGTTTTCCAAAAATTCTACAATGATCTGTACTTTTTTTTTTTTTGATATCCAAAAAGAAATGGAAGAAGCCAATAAAAAGAGATATCCTTCCTAAAACATGCAGTCAATGTCTGTACAGAATGTTGGAATTTACGTACTTATTTGCACTTGCTATGACCCATGTCTCCATCAGTTCCTTAGCCTACTTTACTAAGAGAGCAGCGTGCACCTGTCTGCCTCCTTGTGGGCCTGTACTGATGGTCCGTGGTCATGACCAACCAGAGCTGCCAGGAACAGTTCGTCTTGTTGGGTTTCTCAGACAGACCCCAGCTAGAGAAGACCCTCTTCGTGTTTGTGCTCATCTTCTACCTTGTGACCTTGGTGGGCAACACCGTCATTATCTTGGTGTCCCGCCTGGACCCCTGCCTCCACACACCCATGTATTTCTTCCTAACCAACCTGTCCTTCCTGGATCTCTGCTTCACCACCAGTTCTGTCCCCCAGCTGCTCTTCAACTTGGGTGGTCCAGACAAGACCATCAGTTACACAGGTTGTGCCATCCAGCTCTTCATGTTCCTGGGGCTGGGTGGCACAGAATGTGTCCTCCTGGCAGTCATGGCTTATGACCGCTTCGCCGCCATCTGCAAGCCCCTCCACTACTCCATCATTATGCACCCTCGGCTCTGTTGGAAGCTGGTATCCATGACCTGGGGGGTCGGACTCCTCAACTCCCTGGCTATGTCCCCAGTCACCATGAGGCTGCCACGATGCGGGAACTGTGAGGTTAAGCATTTCCTGTGTGAGATGCCGGCTCTGATAAAAATTGCCTGTGTGGACACTGTGGCTGTGGAGAGCACTGTTTTCATCTTATCGGTAATGATTGTCCTGGTGCCCCTGGCCCTCACCCTCGTGTCCTACAGCTGTATTGCCATGGCCGTGCTGCACATGAAGTCAGCCACGGGAAGAAGGAAGGCTTTCAACACGTGTGGCTCGCACCTCACCGTGGTCTCCTTGTTCTATGGGAATATTATCTATATGTACATGCAACCGGGAAATAATTCTTCTCAGGACCCAGGGAAATTCCTCACCCTCTTCTACAACTTGGTGACCCCCATGTTGAACCCTGTCATCTACACACTGAGAAATAAGGATGTAAAGGGTGCCTTGAGGAGACTTGTGTCCAGAAAGTAAGGTGACGGTGACTTTTCCTGTCTGCTTCTTCTACTTAACAGAAATAAATAATTCTTGTAGTGTAATTTTAAGATTCATTTAAGCATTCCAACCTACCCAATAGAAATGCGCAGGAATGGAGTTTGGGGATAAGTATTATAAAGCCCCAGTAAGATTCTGATGATAAACTAGGTTAGACATAAATTTTAATTTGCATAATATCTTATGTCTACCTTTGAAATCATCCTTCCTTCTCCTTTCCGAACTGGTCACATCTAATTAAAATCCAACAAAACTGTGAATCAATGCTTCAGTACTGTGGATTGGCTGACTGAAGTTATGCACACATAAAATCATCTGATGATTTTTTGCTTACTGGTATTTTGTATAATTGTCATTTTTATCACGGAATTGAGCTGACGGAGTGCCAAATACAATACTTTTGTCTTCTCATCCTTAAATTTCATTGCCTGGAGAAGATAGAGCCATTAGCCTCGACACAGCCTATACCATTTAAATAATTTGAGCTGAACACTGTTTCACTCAGCTGTATTAAAATCACATGGACACACTTCCAGTTAGGAGAGGGAGTCAGCATGGAGGAGAAGTAGGGGGACCCGAAGTTCTCTCGTCCCTCAAACAGCCACGTTGAGGCCAGAAAGCTCGGAATTCCAGGCATCTTGGCTACAGAGTGACAGAGATGTTTCCAGGGACCCATGGGGACAGCCTGGCCTAGACTGCGAACTAGGGGAGATAAAACAGGCGGTGTAGGCACGGAGGGGAGGGACCTGTTCTGCAGAGAGACACAGGGAAGAGAAAGAGCCGCGGTGGAAGGGTAGGACTGGGTTCGGACGAGAGAAAAACCACAGGTCTGGGGAGCAGAGACTGGGGTGGCACCATTCTTCTCCCCGTCACCACACGCCGGGGCTTCAGGGATGGGGCAGCAGGGCCACAGAGGAGGTGGGACCCCGTACACCAAACCCTGACCGCACCTCACCTGCTAACTGCAGATCCACAGGAGCGGCATTGACACTGACCGAACTTGATGGCCCCTCCCCCAGGTCAGCGCTGTCACCAGCTCCATGGCGCCATCAGATATCTGTCCAGCGCTTTTGCATTTTCTGATTTGATTCTTGATCAATTCTTATTATATATACATTATTGTTTTCTTCCTTTTCTTGCTCTTATTTCTTCCTTTCTCAATTCTAGCTGTTGGTTTGTTTAAGCAGACATTTTTAATCTGTTCTGTTTACACCTCTTCTGTATTACCTTCTTTATTTTCCTCTCTCCCTGGATTAAGCTATATAGTTTCCCTGATTCTCTGCCGGGTCAATTTTTTTTTCTTTTTTTACTTTTCTTTCCCCCCACCCCTGTCATTTCTCTCTTTGTATGGGATAAGGTTTATTCCACCCCCCCCCCCCCACCTTTTAAATTTTTTCCAGGGTTACTTTAATGAACAAATCACACTTGGTGGAAGGTTCAAAACGCCACTATAAGTAGGGACATAAAGCAACCAGAGTCACAACAACAGAGCACACAATACACTCCAAAAACACCTCCCGAAGGGCCAGGCCCTAGAGAGCATTATGACCCCTTTTTAATATAGCAGTGCTCACAGGTGCAGGACACGTAACAAACCATTAAAACAAGTAAAAGACAGAAAACTAGCCAATATGAAATGTAAGAATTCTCCTCAAAAGAAATTCCAGGAAGAAATGACACCTAGAGAATTGCTAACAACAGATGTAAAACAATATATCTGATCAAGAATTTAGAATAGTAGCTATAAGATTAGTTGCTGGGCTTGAAACAAGCATAGGAGACAGCAGAGAATCTTGCTGCAGACATCAAGGAACTAAGAAAGAGTTATGATGAATTAAGAAATCCTGTAAATGACATGTAAAATAAACTAGAGGCAGTGACAGCAAGGAAGGAGGAAGCAGAGGGGATACTAAGTGAAACAGAAGGTAAAGTTATGGAAAAAGATGAAGCCAAGAAAACCATCGATAAGAAATACGAGACCAGGAGGGGAGAATTAGACAACTAGGTGATTCAATGAATCGTGGTAATATTCCATGTCATCAGAGTTCCAGAGGAAGAGGAAGAGATTCAGAAAGGGGCAGAAGGTTTACCTGAACATATTATAGCTGAGAACCTCCCTAATCTGGGAAGGAAGCAGACATCCACATCCAGGAGGCACAGAGAACTCCCTTCAGATTCAACAAGAATAGGCCTTCTCCATGGCATATAATAGTGAAAATGGCAAAATACAAAGATAAAGAGAGACTGCTGAAAGCAGCTAGGGACAAACGGGCCCTAACCCACAAGGGTAGACACATAAGGGTAGTAGCAGACCTGTCCACTGAAACTTGGCAGGCCAGAAGGGAGTGTAAGGAAATATTCAATGTGCTGAATAGGAAAAACATGCAGCCAAGAATCCTTTATCCAGCAAGGGATTCTGTCACTCAGAATGGAAGGAGAGATAAAGGCTTTCCCAGGCAAACAAGAACTGAAGGAGTTCATGACCACTAAACAAACCCTGAAGGAGATCCTATAGGGGATTCTGTGAGTGGAACACTGCAAAGACCACAAAGGACTAGAGACATCACCAGAAGCCTGAAACCCACAGATAACACAATGACACTAAATCCATAGCTTTCAATAATAGCTCTAAATGTACATGGTTAAAATGCCCCAATCAAAATACATAGGGTATCAGAATGGATAGAAAACAAAATCCATCTATATGCTGTCTACGAGAGGTCAATTTTAGACCTGAGGACACCTTCAGCTTGAAAGTGAGGGGATGGAGAACCATCTATCATGCTACTGGAAGTCAAAAGAATGCTGGAGTAGCCATCCTTATATCAGACAAACTAGATTTAAAAAAAAAATTTTTTTTAACGTTTTCTTTATTTTTGGGACAGAGAGAGACAGAGCATGAACGGGGGAGGGGCAGAAAGAGAGGGAGACACAGAATTGGAAACAGGCTCCAGGCTCTGAGCCATCAGCCCAGAGCCCGACGCGGGGCTCGAACTCACGGACTGCGAGATCGTGACCTGGCTGAAGTTGGACGCCCAACCGACTGCGCCACCCAGGCGCCCCCAGACTAGATTTTTAAATAAAGACTGTAACAAGAGGTGAAGACAGGCATTATATCATAATTATGGGGTCTGTCTATCAAGAAGAGTTAAAATTTTTAAATGTTTATGCCCCCAACTTGAAACTCCCAAATATATATATCAGTTAATCATAAACATAGCAATCTTATTGGTAAGAATATGGTAATTGCAGGGGACTTTAATACTCCACTTACAACAATGGACAGATCATGTAGGCAGAAAATCAATAAAGAAACAATGGCCTTGAATGATACACTGGACCAGATGGACTGGACAGATATATTCAGAACTCTTCATCCAAAGGCAGCAGAACACACATTCTTCTTGAGTGCACATGAAACATTCTCCTAGATAGGTCACATACTGGGTCACAAAACAGCCCTCAATGCATATAAAATAATTGAGATCATATCATAATCTCAATGCTAGGAAACTTGAAATCAACCACAAGAAAAAATGTGGAAAGACTCCAAATGTATGGAGGTTAAAGAACATCCTACTAAAGAATGAATGAGTCAACTGGGAATTAAATAAGAAATTTAAAAATATATGGAAGCAAATGAAAATGAAAACACGACCGTCCAAACCCTTTGGAATGCAGCAAAGGCAGTACTGGAGGAAAATACATTGCAATCCAGGCCTATCTCAAGAAACAAAAAAATCCCAAATATAAAACCTAACTGAACACCTAAAGGAACTAGGAGCAGAAGAGCAAAGAAATCCCAAAGCATGCAGAAGAAGAGAAATAATAAAGATTAGAACAGAAATAATAACAATATGGAATCCAAATAAAGCCACTAGAACAAATCAATGAGTCTAAGAGTTATTTTGGAAGAAATAAACAAAATTGATAAACCCCTAGTTGGAGTTTTCCAACAGAAAAGAGAGAGAACCCAAAGAGATAAAATCATGATTGAAAGAGGAGAGATCACAACTAACACCACACAAATACAGACAATTATTAGAGAATACCATGAAAAAGTATATGCCAACAAATTGGACAACCTGGAAAAAATGGACAAATTCCTAGACACCAACACACTACCAAAACTCAAACGGGAAGAAATAGAAAATTTTGAACAGACCCATAATCAGTAAGGAAATTGAATCAGTTATCAAAAATCTCCCAACAAATAAGAGTCCTGGGCCAGATGGCTCTCCTGGGGAATCCTACCAGACATTTAAAACAGAGTTAATAACTATCCTTCTCAGGTGGTTCCAAAAACTAGAAATAGAAGGAAAGCTCCCAGACTGATTCTATGAAACCAGCATGACCTTGATTCCCAAACCAGACAGAGACCCCACTAAAAAGGAGAATTACAGGTCAATATGGCTGATGAACATGGATGCAAAAATTTTTACCAAGATACTAGCAAATTGAGTTCAACAGTATATTAAAAGAATTATTCACCATGATCAAGTGGGATTCAATCCTGGGCTGCAGGACAGGTTCAATACTTGCCAGTCAATTGGTGTGATACATCAGATCAGTAGAAGAAAGAATAAGAACCATATGATCCTGACAATCGATGCAGAAAAACCACTTGATAAAATACAGCATCCTTTCTTAATAAAAACCCTCAAGAAAGTCGGGATAGAAGGAACATACCTAAACATCCTAAAAGCCATATATGAAAAGCCCACAGCTAATATCATCCTCAATGGGGAAAAACTGAGAACTTTCCCCCTAAGATCAGGAACACGACAGGGATGTTCACTCTCACCGCTGCTGTTTAACATAGTGTTGCAAGTCCTAGCCTCAGGAAACAGACAACAAAATGAAATAAAAGGCATCCAAATTAGCAAAGAAGATGTCAAACTTTTACTTTTCACAGTGGACATGATACTCCTCGTGGAAAACCTGCTAGAGCTGATCCATGAATTCAGCAAAGTTGCAGGATATAAAATCAATGTACAGAAATCAGTTGCATTTCTATACACCAATAGTGAGGCAGCAAAAAGAGAAATCAAGAAATCAGTCCCATTTACAACTGCATCAGGAACCATAAAATACCTAGGAATAAACTTAACCAAAGATGTAAAATGCCTGTATGCTGAAAACTATAGAAAACTTATGAAAGAATCTGAAGGATGCTTGAAGGAATGGAACAATATTCCATGCTCATGGATTGGAAAAACAAATATTGTTAAAATGTCAACTCCACCCAAAGCAATCTACACATTCGATGCAATCCCAATCAAAATTGCACCGGCATTCTTCTCAGAACAGGAACAAACAACCCTAAAATTTGTACGGAAACACGAAAGACCCTGAATAGCCAAAGTTATGTTGAAAAGGAAAACCAAAGGGGGAGGCATCATGATTCCTGACTTTAGCCTCTACTACAAAGCTGTAGTCATCAAGACAGTAGGGTACTGGCACAAAAATAGACACATAGACCAATGGAACAGAATAGAGAACCCAGAATTGGACTCACAAATCTATGGCCAACTAATTTTGACAAAGCAGGATAGAGCATCCTATGGAAAAAAGACAGTCTCTTTAGCAAATGGTGCTGGGAGAACCTGACAGCAACACGCAGAAGAATGGACCTGGAACACTTTCTTATACCATACAAAAAATAAACTCAAAATGGATGAAAGTCCTAAACATAAGACAGGAAGCCATCAAAATCCTAGAGAAGAAAACAGGCAACCTCTTTGACCTAAGCTGCAGCAATTTCTTGCTCAACTTGTCTCTAAAAGCAAGGGAATTAAAAGCAAAAATGAACTATTGGGACCTCATCAAGATAAAAAACCTTCTGCACTGCAAAGGCAACAATCAACAAAACTAAAAGACAAGCAATGGAATTGGAGAAGATATTAGGAAATGACATATCGGATTAACGGTTAGTATCCAAAACCTATAAAGAACTTAACACAATCAACACCTCAGAAACAAATAATCCAGCGAAGACAGGGGCAAAACACATGAACAGACACTTTTCCAAAGAAGACACCCAGATGGCCAAGAGACACATAAAAAAATGTTCAACATCATTCATCATCAGGGAAATACAATTCAAAACCACACTAAGATATCACCTCATGCCAGTCAGAGTGGCTAAAATGAACAAATCAGGAGACTATAGAGGCTGGAGAGGTTGTGGAGAAATGGGAACCCTCTTGCACTATTCGTGGGAATGCAAGCTGGTGCAGCCACTCTGGAAGACAGTGTGGAGATTTCTCAAAAATTAAAAATAGATCTACCCTATGACTCAGCAATAGCACTGCTAGGAATTTACCCAAGGGATACAGGAGTGCAGATGCACAGGGGCACTTGTACCCCAATGTTTATAGCAGCACTTTCAACAATACCCAAATTATGGAAAGAGCCTAAATGTCCATCAACTGATGAATGGATAAAGAAATTGTGGTTTATATACACGATGGAATACTACTTGGCCATGAGAAAGAATGAAATATGGCCTTTTCTGGCAACGTGGATGGAACTGAGAGTGTTATGCTAAGTGAAATAAGTCATACAGAGAAAGACAGACACCATATTTTTTCACTCCTATGTGGATCCTGAGAAACTTAACAGAAGACCATGGGGGAGGGGAAGGGAAAAAAAAAGTTAAGAGAGGGAGAAGCAAACCATAAGAGACTCTTAAAAACTGAGAATAAACTGAGGGTTGATGGGGAGTGTGAGGGAGGGAAGGCTGGGTGATGGGCATTGAGGAGGGCACTTGTTGGGAGGAGCACTGGGTGTTGTATGGAAACCAGTTTGACAAGAAATTTCATATTAAAAAAAAGAACCATTATAGCAAAGTATGTATGTGGGGGATGTGAAATTTTTGCATAATAAAAACCACTCATTAAAAATAACACAGAAAAAGGACATGATCCTTGAGCAACGTCTTGAATTAGTAATGGAACATGGTGTATGGGAAAATAGGACAAGAGAGTACCTTTCAAATGAAGCAAAGTAATAGAAAAATAAATGCATAATAGAATGCTGGCCCCAAGCTGATACGGTGTATCCAGTGATTAATATATTGTGGGTTTGTTCCCACAACTTAGAGGGTCCATAGAACAAATACACCTTCATATGTTAAAGGTGTGCCTTTCATTTAATATTGCAGACAATGGTTGCCAAAAGTATTTTTAAGCAAGGAATGATGTGGTTGTGTTGCTTTGAGGAAAAATAATTCAGATAATGCTGTAGAAGCTTAGAGTTGGTTTGGTTACAAGATCTCTTAAGAGATAAATGGTTTGGCAAGGAGAAAAAGATCTTATGGACACATTGATAGGTTCCGTGTTAGGATGAAAACGGAGGGAAGAATCAAGAATACTTAAGGGGAGGGCACCTGGATGGCTCAGATGGTTAAGTGTCAGACTCTTTGTTTCAGATCAGGTCATGATCCCATGGTTCACGATCGAGCCCTGCACTGGGTTCCGTGCTGATGGAATGGAGCCTGCTTGGAATTCTCTCTCTCCCCCCCTCTATCTCTGCCCCTTCCTAGCTAATGGTTTATCTCTTTCTCTCAAATTAAATAAATTAATTTCAAAAAATAGTTCAGAGAGTTCTCACTAAGGTTGCTGTCGGTTTGGTATTGAGATTCTGAAATTCTAACCTGTAGAATAGCAATTGTTTTCAGAACATGAAACATCAGAAATTTTAGAGTTCACAAATAATCCATATGTATATAGCCAATATTCCATTTGCTTTAGGATGGAACTCAGGAGGGGGTGTAAAATGTGGATGTGGATTGCAGATTTATCGACAGAGATTTCTAGATAGACGGTAGTTCAAGCCATAGAAATGACAAAATATCTCAGGAACAACGTAGAGAGAGAAGAGAAGCAAGGATAGAACGTTAGAAAGCAAAACAGTGAAGTTTGTGCCCAGGGAGAAAGAACTGAGAATCAAGGTCCCAAGAAATAATAGGAAAAGAGAGAGAAGCCAATGGACAGCACAGTTTCATGAAGGATGGGACGTGCTTAACGCCATATTACACCAAGTAAGACAACAGTGAGCTCATCTGCTTTGTGCAATGGAAAAACAGTAAAGGTTTTACAGAAAACCGCTTCAACAGAGTGGTAGGGGGAGAAGGAACAAAGAACATTTGAAAGTGATGACAGAAGAAGAAAAAGCATGAATACTTTGTGTCCGGTCATAAAAAGATGAAATTAATGGAAGAGGACAGCTAGAAGTAAATGGGGCAGAGAGACGGTCTTAAGTCCAATTTTATTTTTCTTATAGGATAGAGGAGCATATGTTTAGATGACGAACAAACAGATAGCGGGATATAAGAAGTTGAAGAACGAAGAGAGATCACAGGGTAAAAAGGTCTCATAAAGTTGGAAGGTAATAGAGTTGATTACACCATTGGAAAATAATTTTCTTCCGTGACTCAGTAACAAAGAAGGATATGACTAACATGAGGGGGAAAGGCTCAGGAATTTCCTCTTCTAAGTAGGAAAAGATGACAGTTCTGAAAACAAGGGGGGACTCTAAAGACTGGCCCTGGGGATATAATGTACAGTATGGGAGCTACAGTAAATAACACTATCTTGTAAACTTGGAAATTGCTAAGAGAAGAGACCTTAGAAGTTCTCCTCACAAGAAAAAAAGGCCACTATGTGCAGGAACAGATGTTACCCAGACTTCTTGTGGTGATCATTCCACAATATATACCAGGATCGAATCATCACGTTGTATGCCTCAAACTAAAAGTACGTTGTATGAAAACTGTACCTCAACTTGTACCTTGTACCTCAACTTGTACCTCAAAATTGTACCTAACAAAAAGTAGTCTAACCAAATGGAAGTTAAGAAGAGACAGTCGTTTCACTCCTAGTCAATTTGGTGGGAAAAGATTGACTACCTGCCCATCTCCAGAGCCTCCCTTCCTCTTTGGCTGCCTCTGGGGAGCCAAACTCTGTATACTTCCACTGAGGATAATGAGTTACATTGGGCAGGACCCTCCTGGGGCCACTAAAAATACACACATCCTCAGTCCCTAGAGCACGTACTTTGACTTTGGTGGCTTACCAAAAAGTATCCCCCAGATATTATATTAGCCCTTTCATTCATGGGCAGATTCCATAGAGTTCACAGATTCCAAAGTGTGTTTAGCTGCAGACCCCACCGTCCATGCTCAACTACACCTCCTTGCATGTGCCAAAACACTCTGTATGAGTGGACAATCTTCCAGGTAAACCCTGGGGATGACAGAACCTATGCTAACAGTAATGATGGAGAGAAGCGTTACTACCTTGAACAAGCCTGAGCAGTGAGTAATTGTGTCTGCCCTTGCCTCTCAGAGTCACCATTTTCAAGGTATATCCTGTTGAAAGGTTGCCATATTGTAAATACACGAATCTGTCTTTATTCTAAGGGCTTTGTTCTATCTATTGGATCCTAGCTTTCACGGGGACAGCGGACATGTACTTTCATCTACAGGACCTTCACTCTCCCATCCATATGCCAATCTCTTCACTTCATACAACTGTAGTGGTTCTTCAAAGACCAGTGGCTGCTTCCAAAAGTTAGGTGGATATCTGTAATCTTTGTTATTCTTCCTTGGAAAGAGAGACCATACTCTTACTCTAACACTCATTCGAATGTTACTAAGATGTGAGATTCTTTCCTTTGCTGCTGATTCCTTACAGCCAGGAAGTTGATGGTGCTGCCTGCAGAACTGGTGTCTGTGGGTGAGTTGCTCTTTCCTGACAGTAACTTCTAGATGGAGGAGCAGTGTGACCTCCAGGTTAGCTGATTACCACTTCACTGGAGAGTGAAAGACTGTACGTGTTTTCTCTTCCAGCTCAAACCAAACGCTTGGTGGCAGATCCCACAAGCATGGAATCTGTGTTTATGTTTCAGATCTGTGAATGTAACAAACAGGTCTATAGGACAATTGCCTTCATTGGATATTCATGCCACATGCGGGAAGTCAGTTTTTCCTATTACTGTAGGCTTCTGCTCTAGGAATAAGAGAATATGAGAACTTGAAATCAGATAGAACTCATACTTGCATCTTGTCTTAGCCTTGCATGCAGGTATTTATTTATAATAAAGAACTGTTATCATTTCACAGGCATCTGTGCATTCTACTATTGCTATTGGGTTGAATTGTGACCTTTGCAAACCTCCCCCAACAGAAAAGTGGTTGAAACCCTAAACCTCAGTTCAGATTAATATGGGACTTTATGTGAAAACAAGGTTCCTGCAAACATATTCAAGTTCAGATGAGGTTACACTCAATAAGGGCATGCTCTACCACAAAGTGACTGGTATTTCTATAAGAAGGACAGAGTAGACAGGTGAGGAAGATGGCCCTGACCATGACCCTGCCCCTGTGCGGGAGAAACCAGGTGGACCATTTCTTCTGTGAAGCGCCGGTGATGCTCAAGCTGGCCTGCGCTGACAACTCCATCATCGAAGCTGAAGTCTTCGCGGTCAGTGTCTTCTTCCTCGTGGTGCCTCTGTCGCTCATCTTAGTGTCCTACGGCCACATCACCAGGGCCGTCCTGAAGATCAAATCGGCCCGGGGCAGGCGGAAGGCCTTCGGAACCTGCGGTTCCCACCTGATGGTGGTGGTCATCTTCTTTGGCACACTCATCTCCATGTACCTCCAGCCTCCCTCCAGCTACTCGCAGGATGTCAACAAAAGCATTGCGCTCTTCTACACTCTGGTGACTCCCCTACTGAGTCCCCTCATTTACACTCTGAGGAACAAGGAGGTCAAGGGGGCACTGAGGAGACTGGTGAGAGGAACCACAGGTTCCAGAGGGAGCTAATACAGGGTTTGCAGATTCTGGGTGACTACAACCCGGTTGTCACTGAAGTCAATAAATCCTTATAAAGCACCTCTTCTGTCTAGGGCATTGTTCCACTGACGTCGACTTCGAGCAATCACAACACTCAGCCCTGTCTCCATGGAGCTCAATATTCTAGTGGGGAGAATATGGGTTCAATAAAAGAATCTAAAAATAACTATGATGTATCCTCTATTGGAATGTATACAATAATGAGAATCAACAAATAATAGCTACATACATCAGCATGAATGCCTCTTGCAAACACACTGCTGAGTGAAGGAAGCCAGCTAAAAAACAGTTCATACTGTTCGAATTGAATGGTATAAAATTTACTTTTAATTCATGTGAAATTCAGAAGCAGGCACAATGAATCTGTGGTATTGGAAGCCAGAATGGTGGTTGCCCAGAAGAGTCACGACTGGAAGGAGAAGTGGGGGAGGAGAATTCGGGGTTCTGCTTATATTCTGATGATGGATCTGAGCGCGGTTGATAGAAAGTGTACAACAAGGGAAATGTCATCAGACTTTACCCTGAAGCTACTTCCACTCTCGTGCGCATGATGTACTTCGAATCACTTAATTTTAATGGGTTTGAAGCAAGCCCGATATGATCAGAATAGTATGATACTAAATAATCACATAAAGATTTGTGTTCCATTCACACGTGATTGGTTTTGTATTGCAAAGGAGCTATGTTACTTCTTTCCGGTACTGAACCAGTAGACTATATAGTGCTTATGATCTAAATAATATTTAGTCTAGTAGAATGAACCTTACCTAACTTTCCTTCGAAGACCTCAATCCAAGATCATTTGTACAGTGAGTTCTGGTTTTCTTCTTCCTTCTAAGTTGATTTGCAATTGTTTTATGGTGTCCATTTCATTTATTTCAGCTTGATCTTGGTTATTTCTTTCCTTCTGCTAACTTGGAGCTTATTTTGGTCTTTTCCTAGTTCTTGGAGGAGTAAAGCCAGGTTATTTAAGAATGTTTTTCTTACTGTAGTCCTTTAAATGCTGTAAACTTTCCTTTAGCATTGCTTTAGCAGCATTGCATAAATTTGGTAAATAGTGTTTTCTTTTCGTTTTTTCAAGATGTTACTTGATTTCCCTTTGATGTCTTTGACACATTGGTTTGGGGGAGGTATCTTATTTAATTTTTACATGTTTGCAAAATTGAGCTTTCCTTTTTTTTTTTTTGGCTTTCCTTTGTTGTTGATTTTCATTTTCATAGGGATATGATCAAAAAAGACACTCATGAGGGCAATTTCCCCCAATTTGCAAAGGCTTGTTATATACATTATCTTATGGTCTATCCTGGAGAATGTTCCTGGTGTGCTTGGCAAAATATGCATTTTTGCATTTTGCATTTTGCTTTTGGATGAAAGTTCCATATATGTGTATTAAATGCTTTTAATTATGGCTCAAGTCCAATATTTCCTTGTTGACTTTCAATCAGAATGATTTGTCCATTGTTAATATTAGAATATTGAAGTCCCTACTGTTATTATATTGTCTATTTCTCTCTTCATAACTGTTAGCATTTGCGTAATTTATTTGGGTGCTCCCATGTTGGTTCCCATACATTTACCCTTGTTATATCTTCTTGATGAATTGACCCCCTTGTATACTGAGGTTTTTATCACTTGTTTTCATTTTTAGCTTAAAGTCTATTTTGTCTGATACAAATATAGTTACCTCTTCCCTCATAAACATTTATAAAACAACTAGCACCAATCCTTCTCAAACTCTTCAAAGAAATTTTAGAGGCAAAACACTCCCAAACACATTTCACAAGATTAGCATTAACCTTATGTAAAACACAGATAAATCGTACAAAGAAAAAAAGAAGGAAACCTATAGACCAGTATCTCTGCAAAATATAGATGCAAAATTTTCAACAAAATATTGATAAATCGAATTCAGCAGCACATTTAAAGTTTCAAACACCATGATCAAGAGGGATGTAGTAGGGATACAGGACAAAGAAACATACACAAATCAGTCAATGCAATACATCACATGAGTAGAGTGGAATAAAAAACGTATGTTTTTCTCAATAGAAGCAGTAAGGCATTTGAGAAAACATGATATATTTTCATGGTAAACACTCTCAACAAATTAGTTGTAGATGGAATGTGCTTCAACATAAGAAAGGCCATTTATGACAAACTCGTGGTAACATACTCAGTGGCAAAAGGTTGAAAGTTTTTCCTCTAAGATCAGAACAAGACAAGGATGCCCACCCTCATTACTCTTACAGAACATAGTATGGAAAGTCCAGTCATTTGCTGAAGAGACTCTCTTTTGTCTACTGGATATCTTTCCTGGTAGGTTGAAGATTAATAGGCCATTGATTTGTGGGTCCATTTCTGCATTCTCGAGTCTGGTGCATTGATCTGTACGTCTGTGTTGGTGCCAGTACCATACTGTCTTAATGATAACAGCGTTGTAATACAGCTTGAAGTTGGAATCGTGCTGCCTCCAGCTATAGGTATCTCTTCCAACATTACTTTGGCTATTTGGCATCTTGTCTGGTTTCACACATTTTGGAATTGTTTGTTCTCACTCTGTGAAGAATGCTGGTGTAATTTTGATAGGGATAGCACTGAATGTGTAGATTGCTTTGGGTAGTATCTACAGTTTAACAATATTTGCTCTTGTAACCCACAAGTATGGAATGCTTTTCCATTTCTTTGCGTCTTCTTTAATTTCTTTCCTAAGCTTTCCATAAGTTTCCGTGGATTCAATAAAGCAGGAAAGAATATCCAGTGGAAAAAAAGACAGTCTCTTCAGCACATGGTGTTGGGAGAACTGGACAGTGACATGCAGAAGAATGAACCTGGACCACTTTCTTACACCATACACAAACATAAACTCAAAATGGATGAAAGACCTAAATGTGAGACAGGAAACCATCACAATACCAAAGGAGAAAGCAGACAACAACCTCTTTAACCTAGGCTGCAGCAACTTCTTACTAGACATGTCTCCAGAAGCAAGGGAAACAAAAGTAAACATGAACTATTGGGACCTCATCAAGATAAAAAGCCTCTGCACAGCGAAGGAAAAAAAATCAACAAGTCTAAAAGACAACAAACAGAATGGGTGGAGGTATTTGCAAACAACATACCAGATAAAGGGCTAGTATCCAAAATCTATAAAAAAACTTATCAAACTCAACACCTAAAATTAAGTCATCCAGTTAAGAAATGGGCAAAAGACATGTACAGACACTTCTCAAAAACAGACATCCAGATGGCTAAAAGACACATGTAAGATGCTCATAATTGCTCATCATCAGGGAAATACAAATGAAAACCACAATGAGATACCACCTCACACCTGTCAGAGTGGCTAAAATTAACAAGACAGGAAACAACAGACGTTGGCAAGGATGTGGAGAAAAGGGAATCTCTTGTACTGCTGGTGGGAATGCAAACTGGTGTAGCTACTCTGGAAAACACTGTGGAGATTTGTCAAAAAATTAGAAATAGAATTACCCTATGACCCAGTAATAGCACTAGTAGGAATTTATCCACAGGATGCAAGAGTGTTAATTTTAGGGGCATATGTACCCCAATGTTTATAGCAGTGCTATCAACAATAGCTAAATTATGGAAACAGCCCAAATGGCCATAAACATTTGCATGAATAAAGAAGATGAATGAATGGATAGACTGTGGTGCTTACACCTGTCAGAATGGCTAACATTAACAACTCAGGCAACAACAGATGTTGGCCAGGATGCAGAGAAAGAGGATCTCTTTTGCATTGCTGGTGGCAATGCAAGCTGGTGCAGCCACGCTGGAAACCAGTAAGGAGGTTCCTCAAAAAACTAAAAATAGAACTACCCTACAACCCAGTAATTGAACTACTAGGCATTTATGCACAGGATACAGGTGTGCTGTTTTGAAGGGACACATGCACCCCCATGTTAATAGCAGCATTATCTACAATAGCCAAAGTATGGAAAGATCCCTAATATCCATTGATGGATGAATGGATAAAGAAGATGTGGTATATATATACAATGGAGTATTCCTTCACAATCAAAAGGAATGAAATCTTGCCGTTTGTAACTACGTGAATGGAACTGGAGGGTATTATGCTAAGTGAAATTAATCAGGCAGAGAAAGACAAAAATCATATGACTTCACTCATATTAGGAATTTAAGAGACAAAACAGATGATCATAAAGGAAAGGAAACAAAAATAGTATAAAAGCAGGGAGGGGGAGAAAACAGAAGAGACTCATAAATATGGAGAACAAACTGAGGGTTGCTAGAGGGGTTGTTGGTGGGGGAATGGGCTAAATGGGTAAGGGGTATTAAGGAATCCACTGAAATCATTGTTTCACTATATGCTACCCAGTTTGGGTGTAAAGTTAAAAAAAGTTAAATTAAATTGAAAAAAAAAAAAAGCAACTGTGATACACGCACACACACACATACACACACACACACACACACACACACACACACACAATGGAATAGTACTCAGCAATAAAAAGAATTAAGTCTTGCCATTTCCAAAAACATGAAAAGATTTTTTTCATCCCATATTCACAATAGCATCAAAAATGATAAAATACGTAGGATTAAATTTAACCAAGGAGGCAAAATATCTCTACATTTAAAACTGCATAAGTTGATGGAACAAATTGAAGAGAATTAAGGTATCCTGTGTTCATGAATTGGGCATTGAGGAGGGCACTTGTTGGGATGAGCACTGGGTGTTGCAAGGTAAGCGATGAATCATGGGAATCTACCCCTGAAACCAAGGGCACACTGTATACACTGTATGTTTGCCAACTTGACAATAAATTATATTTAAAAATATTAAGATTGAAAATTTTTCACAGTATTCAAAATCATCTCTAGATTCAATGCATTCCCTATCAAAATTTGAATGGCTTATTTCACAGATAGAATAAGAAACAATCTTGAAATCTGTATGGAACCACAAAAGTCCCAATTGGCAAAGCCAATCCAACAAATAAGAACAAAGCTGGAGGCAGCCGACTTCCTGATTCAAACCATATTATAAATATCGAGGAATCAACCAGCATGTTACTAGCTCAAGAAGTGGACACATACACCAATTCAGAGCACAGAAATAAACCCATCCACGTACGGACTACTAATATTTGAAAAAGGAGTCAGGAATATTCATGAGGAAACACGAGGAAACATGAGGTCTCTTTAATAAATCGTCACAGAAGGTGGGTAAATACATTCTGAGAAATGAAATTGGAGCCCTATAGCACAACACTCAAAAAATTAACTGGAAATGGATTAACATGTAAACTAAGACCTGACATTGTAAAGCTCCTAGAAGACAACGTTGAGAAAACAATTCTTGACATTGGACACATTGACAGTTACCAAATGAGGCTGTTCTAGTGTTGTCCTATCCACTAACACAGCTACTCTTTATGATCCAAATTTCAATGTAAAGACTGAAAGACTGTGACTTCTAAATTTTTTAGCTCATTGTGTCTATAGGGGTATAGTTTGTTCCATGGAGCTCTTGAGTGGTACCAGATTCTACCAACAGCCATTGCTCCCCCCACCTCCTGGAAAGAGTTTTTTTTCCTCCATTCAATGTGATCTGCAGGGATACTGTTACCACATACACTAGGATGTATTTGTATTTCAGAACATATTGGAAATACATCATGTATGAGCCTGGCACTTCTAAGTAGTATAAGCTCAAGGAAACATATTTTCTTGTAGTAATCATCTTCACAAGAGGGTTCAGACACTGGCCTACAGGACATTGCCTATGGAGCACATTTTGTGCACGAGCATGTCCGTGGGTGTGTGTGTCTAATAATATATGAATATATATGCTGCTTCCACCTAAATGCAAATGAAAATGTAACACGTTGTGGCAGACTATGAGGAGAATCATTCTGCGGGAATAGAGGTGCTTTTTCTAAGAGGGGCATTGAAACCTGGGAGAGATTGATTTCAAGCTAGAAAGAACACATTGTTAGCCAACATGTTTCCTTTAAATACATTAAAACCGAGTTCTCGCTTGAGATAAGTTACTAAAGAAGCTCTCCAAAGAGAATCTTGCAAAACTGTTTCACGTTTCCAAGTGCTTGAAATGGGGACTTACAAATGTGAGAAAGCATTATGTGTGACCTGCTACCACAGATTCGGGGGGACGGGGCCCTGTCAAAGGCTGTGACCACTGATCAAGACAGGCCATTGATCATGGAGGTCCCAAATAACCCAATCAGTAAAAACGTCTGTGATGCTTCTCTGAGACTCAACACACAAGTACAACAACTGAACAGCCTCATCCTGAAAAGAGGTTGAAACCATTCTCAGAAATGGTTCACGAATCAGAAGAACTTACACTTCCTAGAGATCTCGTAGATTTCATTCACTCCAGTGGTTCAAATAAATCCACCCAACAATGTAAATCAATAGAATTAAATTTTTAAACGGAGCAAGTGTGGGAACCCAGGGAGGCCCCCCAACGTGGACCTCAACAGCATATTGATCACTTTGAATAGAAGCTACTGGGGAAAGAGCAGGTGGGAGGACATCACACCCTCCTCTGTCCCCTTGGAAGCAGGAAATATCTCCCGAATGAAAGTCCCCTCCCAGGTCTAAGAAGGAAAAATGACCACTTATCACCACAGGTAGAGACCTTAGAGCTGAGAAGGCTGTAGAAATAATCCTGCTACTTTTTACTAACCCACTACCTCAGCCCACATTCCACTTCGCATTCCCTGCTAACTGCAGCTCCAAACCCCGGTTTTCTTTCTCCTGTCAATTCCACGCTCATCTGTTGTTTCTCTATAAACGGGGTAAAAAACCACCTACTTTGCTCATTTCTTTGGGTCTCAATGTCCAGATTGGGCCTCTGTGTGCAGATAATAAAACTTTGGATGTTTTCTCCAGTTACTCTGTCTCATGTCAACTTAATTCCAAAACAGCGGGGAAAGAAGGAAATGTCTCCTTCCAGAAGCCAGTGTCCTGTGTCTAAGGCCACCTAGGGGAGTCCTTCCCTGGATGCCACTCATCTCCGGTCATTCATCCTCTCCTTTCTGCATCTACACGCAGCCCCCCTTTCCCCTGCAAACCAAGAGTCCACACACAGTGGTTCCCAGTCTGCACCATCAGGGCTCAAACATGCCACAACACCACTGTGGTGAAAGAGCTCTCACTCGTGTCACAAACAAGCATCCAAAAAGCAGTCACCTGTGAAGGGTGGAGTTGCAGGGGTGTGTGACCTGTTCCTGCCTCCTCCGTGAGCCTGGTCAGAGCAGGACTCTGGCCAACAGTAGCTGCGAAACGTGCAGACTAGGAGGTACAGGAGGGTCTCACAGGGGTGACTGCGCTCTGATGGCTGATCCAGGAGTGAGTTTAGCAGGATGCAGAGGGCGTGTCCAGAGTGCAGTCACCCTACACTGCACACCCTGCCATTATGCTAACGTGTGACAGCCCTAAGGCCAGGACAGGGCTACGAAGGTAGGGACGCATGTAACTGAGAATCTCCCTTCCCTTCTCTGGGCTCACTGGTGCCACAGGGGAGGCCCTGGGGGATGGGTTAAAAAGGTGACGGAAATTAAACAGAGTACATGTGATGGTGGAAATGTGGAATCACTGTATTGTACACCGGGAAGAATATAAAACTGTAGGTTAACTCTAATGGAATAACCATAAAAATTTAATTAAACACTAAACTAATAAAAGTGAATTCTAAAGAAAAAAATTTTTTGAAAAACAAAGAAGTGTGTTTCAAAATGAAAACAGTATCACAATGGCGACATGACACCACGGCCTGATATCTGAACAGCTTTACCAGGATGGATGTTAGCAACTTTTGTCCGAGCTAAGGTTTGTTTTTCCTACACTTGCCCTCCTACTTCTGGGAAAAAGTTGTGATCCAGTCAGGCTACAGCCATTGTCATAGAGCCGTGAGCTACTTGAGAGAATCAGCAATAGCCTCCAGCTTTTGCGAGAAAATGCTACAGTATTAACATTTATTACAGTGTTCTAGTGGTTTTTATTCTTATTTTGCTATGTATTATGGTGTCTTGTAACCGTCCTTTGCAATTAGCAATGGAATAGTGTTCTCTAAAAGGGGGTGAAATGAGAAAATCCTGTGAAACTTTTTACAATATTAATATGATGCAGATGGTTTAGGAACACTAACTCAGCATCTCTGGAGGCTGCCATGCGTCCATGAACTTAGAGTTTGAACACTCACTTGCATGAAAGAATGAATTAAGGAAGCTCCCTTCAGAGTTGTCAGGGGAAATGTGGAGGACACAGAAATCTTAAAGATTCTGGCATTCGAAGTCTTCCATGAAAGGGTCTTCCCTCAGTCATCTGGAGTCATAGCCCCTACACAACACCTTCTTCATTGCACCCGTCACATCCTTGTTCCGCAGGGTATATATGAAGGGGTTGGCCATGGGGGTGACGATGGTGTAGAAGAGAGAAATGAACTTGCCCTGATCCTGGGAGTAGTTGTTGCTGGGCTGGACGTAAGCATAGATGGCCGAGCCATAGAACAGGGAGACCACCGTGAGGTGGGACCCACATGTCCCAAAAGCTTTTCTCTGTCCTGTGGCTGACTTTATTCTTAACACTGCCCTGACTATCTGACCATAGGAGAACGTGATTAATGCCACAGGTATGAGGAGAATGATCACACTGGCAAAGAAGATCTCATTCTCATTCCCAGTGGTGTCAACACAGGCAAGCTTGAGCAGTGGGGTGACCTCACAAAAGAAGTGGTGTATTTTATTTCTCCCACAAAGTGGTACAAGAAAGATGAGCACCGTCTGCAATGAGGAGTTGGCAAAGCCAATGAACCATGATGCAGAAGCCATCAGGGCACAGAGACGGGGGTGCATGATCACTGTGTAGTGCAGGGGCCTGCAGACGGCTGCATAGCGGTCAAATGCCATCACCCCCAACAGAATGCATTCTGTGCCTCCCAACCCTAGAGCGACGAACAGCTGAGCTACACAGCCTGCAAAGGAGATGGACTTGTCTGCTCCCCTGAGATGAACCAGCAGTTGAGGAACAGTGCTGGTCGTGTAACACAGGTCCAGAAAGCTTAGGTTGGACAGGAAAAAGTACATGGGAGTCTGCAGGTGTGGGTCCAGGAGGGACAACGCAATGATGGTTGTGTTTCCCAGCAGGGTGAGCAGATAGAAGATGAGAAGAACCACAAAGAGGACTCGCTCCAGCTGAGGCCGGTCAGAGAAACCCAGCAGGATAAAGCCAGTGAAAGAACTTCCATTTTTCGGGTCCATCTTTTCTTACTGTGTTTCCTGTCAAGACCAAGCATTTAGCAATTTATACAATAAATCTCAAATAAACCCACCAAATACAGTTTGTCGTTGGTGGAATGATCATATGAAAAGATATAGCCATGGGATATTATGAAAACTATTTGAATAAATGATGCACCCATGAAATTGCCATAGTTTTATGAATTTAGTTCCACATTGTCACAAAAAGTGAATCATTAGTTTTTTAGATAAAAAAAATCAAATAATGGACCTGTTTTTGCCTCAGTCATAGGCAATACGGCCTTTCAGTCTGTGCTTACTAGACTGTAAAATGTACCTACATCTCACTAAATGTAAATGGAGTGAATTCTCCAATGAAAAGACATAGGGTATCAGAATGGATAAGAAAACATGTCCCATCAATATGCTGCTTACAAAGACTCATTTTACACCCAAAGACACCTACGCATTGAAAGCAAGGGGATGGAGAACCATCTATCATGCTAATGGATGTCAAAAGAAAGCTGGAGTAGCCATACTTGTATCAGACAAACTAGATTTTAAAAGAAAGACTGTCACAGGGGATGAAAGAAGGGCATTATATCATAATTAAGGGGTCTATCCATCACGAAGACATAATGATTGTGAATATTTATGCCCCCAACATGAGACACCCAAATATATGAATCACTTAATCATAAACACAAAGAAACTCATTGATAATAATGTCATAATACTAGGGGACTTTAACACCGCAATTACAACCGTGGACAGATCATCTAAGCATAACATCAACAAGGAGACAATGGCTTTGAATGACACACTGGACCAGATGGAGTTAACAGATACGTTCAGAACATTTCATCCTAAAGCAGCCGAATATGCATTCTTCTCCAGTGTAAATGAATCATTCCCTAGAATGGATCACATACTGGGTCACATTAGCCCTCAACAAGCACAAAAATAACAAGGTCATACCATACATATTTTCAAAGTACAATGTTATGAAACTCGAAACCAACCAGAAGGAAACATTTGAAAGACCATGAATACTTGGGTTTAAAGAACATCCTACTAAAGAATGAAAGGGGTAACCAAGAATTTAAGGAGGAAATTAAAAAGTATATGGAAGTCAATGAAAGGGAAAGCATGACTGTCCAAAACTCTGGGATGCAGCAAGGGTGGTCATAAGAGGGAGGTATTTAGCAATCTAGGCCTTCCTAAAGAAGGAAGAAAGGCCTCAAATATACAACCTAATCTTACACCTAAGGAATTGGAAGAAGAACAGAAAATAAAGCCCCGAACCACCAGAAGACAGGAAATAATAAAGATGAGGGCAGAAATCAATGATATCAAAATAAGAAAACCAGTAGAACAGATCAATGAGACCAGGAACTTGCTTTGTGAAAGAGTTAATGAAATCAGTAAGTCCCTAGACATACTGAGGAAAAGAAAAAGGAAAGGACTCAACTAAATCATGAATGAAAGAGGAGAGGTCACAGCCAACACAGCATAAATACAAAGAGTAATAAGAGAAAATTACAAGTAATTGTACCCCCAATAAAATGGGCAATCTGGAAGACATGGACAAATTCCTAGAAACCTATCAACTACCAAAACTGAACCAGAAGGAAAGAGAAAATGTGAACACACCTATAATCTGTAAAACAATTGAATCAGTAATCAAAAATCTCCCCAAACAAGAGTCCAGGGCTGGATGGCTTTCCTGGGGAATCCTAGCAAGCATTTAAGGAAGAGCTAACACCTATTCGTTTGAAGCTGCTCCAAAAAATAGAAATGGAAGGAAAACTTCCAAACTCATTCTGTGAGGTCAGCAGTACATTGATTCTAAAACCAGACAAAGGCCCCACTAAAAAGGGGAATTACAGACCAATTTCCCTAATGAACATGGATACAAAAATTCTCAAAAAGATACTAGCAAACTGGATCCAACATTACATTAAAAGTATTCTGCACCACGATCACGTGGGATTTATACCTGGGATGCAGGGCTGGTTCAATGTCCACAAATCAATCAGTGTGATACATACATTAATACAAGAAAGGATAAGAACCCCATGATCCTCTCAATAGATGCAGAAAAAGCATTTGACAATGTAGAGCATCCTTTCTTGTAAAAACCTTCAAGAAAGTAAGGATAGAAGGGATAGACCTCAAGATCATAGGGGCCATATCCAAAAACCCCACAGTTAATATCATCTCCAATGGGGAAACACTGAGGGCTTTCCCCCTAAGGTCAGGAACATGATGGGGATGTCCACTCTCTCCACTCTTATTCAGCAGTGTTGGAAGTCCTAGGCTCAGCAATCAGACACAAAAAGAATAAAGTGCATTCAAATAGGCAAGGAAGATGTCAAGCGTTTACTCTGTGCAGAAGACATGATAGTCTACATGGAAAACCCAACAGATTCCACCAAAAACCTGCTACAACTGATACATGAGCTCAGCAAAGTCACAGGATATAAAATCAATGTACGGAAATCGGTCGCATTTCTATACACCAATAATGAAGGAGCAGAAAGAGAAATAAAGAAGTAGATGCCATTGCAATTGCACCAAACCCCTTACAATACCTAGGAATAAACCTAACCAAAGAAGTGAAAGATCTATATGCTGAAAACTGTAGGAAGCTTATGAACAAAATTGAAGAAGACACAAAGAAATGGAAAAATATTCTAGGCTCCTGGATAGGAAGAACAAATATCGTGAAGATGTCAATACTACCCAACACAATCTATGCATTTCTTGCAAACCCTACCAAAATAACAGCAGCATTCCTCACAGAGCTAGAACAAACAATTCTAAAATTTGTATAGAACCACAAACACCCTGAATTGCCAAAGTCACGTTGAAAAAAAAAACCCAAAAGTGGAAGCATCACAATTCTGGACCTCTAGCTGCATTACCAAACTGTATTCAACAAGACTGTATGGCACTGGCATGAATACAAACACATATATCCACGGAACAGAAGAGAGAACCCAGAAAGAGACCCACAAACCATTAGGTATGGCCACCTAATCTTTGACAAAGTGGGAAAGAAGATGCAATGGAATAAAGACAGTCTCTTCAGCAAATGGTGTTGGGAAAACTAGACAGCGACATGCAGAAAAATGAAACTGGACCACTTTCTTACACCATACACAAAAATGAACTCTAAATGGATGAAAGACCTACACTTAATACAGGAAGCCATCAAAATCCTCAAGGAGAACGCAGGCAAAACCTCTCTGATCTTGGCCACAGCAACTTCTTTCTGGACATGTCTCCAGAGGCGAGGGAAACCAAAGCAAAAGTGAACTATTGGGACCTCATCAAGACAGAAAGGTCCTGCACAGCAAAGGAAACAATCAGCAAAACTAAAAGGATGGAATGGGAGAAGATATTTGCAAATGACAGATCAGATAAAGGGTTAGTATCCAAAATCTATAAAGAACGTAGGGAACT
The DNA here is from genome assembly GCF_018350175.1 of Felis catus. Taxonomy (NCBI): domain Eukaryota; kingdom Metazoa; phylum Chordata; class Mammalia; order Carnivora; family Felidae; genus Felis; species Felis catus. The sequence continues at coordinate 2,574,756 of NC_058372.1, read as the reverse complement.
CAACACTCCAAAATCAAATGATCCAGTGAAGAAACGGGCAGAAGACAGGAACAGAAGCTTTTCCAAGGAAGACATCCATATGGCTCAGAGACGCATGAAAAGATGCTCAACATCACACATCATCAGGGAAGTACAAATCCAATCCACAATGAGATACATCTCATGACCGTGAGAATGGCTAAAATTCACAACTCAGGCAACAACAGATGTTGGCGACGATGTGGAGGAAGAGGAACTCTTTTGCACCGCTGGAGGAAATGCAAACTGTTTGCAGCCACTCTGGAAAACAATTGGAGATTCCTCAAAAAATTAAAAACAGAATTACCTTATGAGGGCATTTATCCAAATGCTCTCCCAAAGTGCTGATTCCAAGGGGCACATGCACCCCAGTGTGTATAGCAGCACTATCGACAATAGCCAGGGTGTAGAGAGAGCCCAAATGTCCACCAACTGATGAATGGATAAAGGAGATGTGGAATATATATATGTGTGTGTGTGTGTGTATATATATATGTGTATATATATATATATATACACACACACACATATATACACATATATATATGTATATATATACATATACATATATATATACATATATATATATACACACACACACACATACATATATATATATACATATATATATATATACACACAATGGAATATTACTCGGAGATCAAAAAGAATGAAATCTTGCCATATGCAAGAACACAGATAGAAATAGAGGGCATTATGCTAAGCACAATAAGTCGGCCAAAGAAAAATACCATATGATTTCATTCATATGTGGAATTTAAGGAACAAAACGGATGAACATAGGGGAAGGGAAGGAAAACTAAGATAAAAACAGAAAGGGAGGCAAACCATACGTGGCTTAAAATACACACAGCAAACTGAGCGTTGCCGGAATGGGAGGTGGGCTAGATGGCTAGATGGGTGATGGGCATAAAGGAGGGGAATTGTTGGGATGAGCACTGGGTTATAAGTTATAAGTAGGTGATGAATCATGAAATTCTATTCGTGAAATCAAGCTAGAAGACGTACAATTTAGAGGAAATGGGGATGAGGGAAAAGAGGTAGAGCCATCAGAAAGAGGATCAGAGAGGGAGAGATGTTCTTAGAAATATGTACCTCATGATTCCACACCACTGGATTTGCACACATCTTACGTGTTTTAAAATATAGTACAACAGAATCTCCAAAATGCATTCAGATATAAGGATTTATGACCTACAATACACTTCTTCAAAGAATTCAGTTACATTCAAAATCTCACTACTAGTTCTGCAAATAAACATTTTGGCAACATTGCCTCTGTAACTAAAGGATTGTATTTGTGAAAGCTACACCAGGTTTTTCTTCTTCTTCCTTGTTGTTGTTGCTGTTGCTGTTATGGTAGTAAAACAAGTAAAAACTCAATCAGAGACACGCTGAAAACACCACCGTTGAATGACAGTGCTTCCCTTTTGACCCACAGATGCTTAAAAGTACCAGTTTAATGGGGACATTTGGAATGCCCCTAAGACTTTTGAAGTCTAGCACAAAAGCACTCCTAATACAGTGGATTAAAACGGTATTTGAGACAGTCTCAATGTGCAACAACCTCTCACATTGGATGCCTGTTCTCACACTTATTACTGTCAAATAGTATTTTGTGAGATGTCACTTCAATTGTGTTCTTTTTTGATAGTAATTACTATACAGAATGGCATTTTTTTTGTTTTGTGTATTCTGTTTATTTTTGTTTTACTGAATAACATTTTCTCTCTATATACAACCTGAATATCCCTAACTCACAGCTGGTCAGAAGAGGGTATAGAAACAAACCATGTTTCCATCTCATGAACACCCGTAAGAATAAAATAATGAGGGGCTTCTGGGTGGCTCAGTCAGTTAGGCGTCCAACTCTTGATTTGGGCTCAGGTCATGATCTCACAGTTTGTGAGTTTGAGCCCCTCATTGGGTTCTGCACACAGTGCGGAGCCTGCTTGGGATTCTGTCTTCCTCTCTCTCTGCCCTTCCCCCAGTCACACATTCTCTCTCAAAAATGAATACATAAACATTACAAAAAGATAAAATACCTGAAAACAGTATGTATTTATATATATATATATATATATATATAGAGAGAGAGAGAGAGAGAGAGAGAGACAGAGATAGAGAGACAGAGAGATACAGACAGAGACGAAAAGACAGAGACAGAGAGAGACAGAGAGAAAATGTTATTATTAGGTAAAATAAAAATAAACAAAATATACAAAACAAAAAAATTATCATTGTATGTACTAATTACCATCAAAAAGAACATAATTGAAATGACATCTCACAAAACACAATTTTACGATAATAAAGAGAACTGCCTCCACTGTGAGAGGGTAAATGCTTAGTACTGACACACCTAAGGTGATAGACTAGTAGTTTCCAATTACTAGATTAGGTCCATGCTGACACAGAACTCTCAAAGTTTTAGTGGAAGAATACATATGTCCACACAACGAGATGCTAAGTACGCAAACTACACATTTTAAAGACAAAAGATCGCAAGATGCTGTCTCTATTTAAGACATTTCAAATGTATAACATTCACTGATATGTTTGACATACACACGCTGCACTATCCGATTCCTGAATGAATCTGAAAAAGTGCGGACAAGATTTCCACAGCCTCAGCGCTATGACAGAATCGCTGTTGCTTTCATGATGCTTCTGTCTCACGGGTCTGAGCTGACCTCAGACATATGAGAACAGGCCCCGATGACGAGGGAGGACGAGCAAATGAGGGGATACAGCCATCACTACATAGGAAATGAGAGATGTGATGAACATTGACAGGGCTGTAGGTCAGGTTCTACGGAAGAAGACAATGAGGTAGGATTTCCACTGCAGGTTGTTTATTCAGGGAATGCTCTCGGGATAAACGGGGTGAGGGTGGAAAACAGCGAGGATGTTGCTAAGCAAGGATGTGGTCTCCAGTGGAACAGAGCAGGAGCCTGATCCCATGAGATGTTGGACAGAACTCTCCAGTAGAAGCATCCATCTGTGATGGTAGAAATTCTCTGTCCTGACTGTCCAATATTATGCCCACTCTCCACCTGTCATACCTGAGAATTTAAAACATTCTAGCTAAACAAGTGAATTTTTTTTATGTTTTTAGTGGGAAACACCTTTGCTTGTTCTTTTTGTTTAGACTAAGTTACAGAAAAGAGTACCAAAAGTGAATGTCCCTACGCCATCGACTGGAGTCCAGACTTATCAGCATTTTGTCACACTTGGCTTAATTTTTTGCCTCATGTCCTCCCGCTTTTGTTTGCTGGAGTTCTTCAGTGGAAATCCTAAAAACAAATTTGCATCCTAATACGTTTCACTAGCAATCTGTAAAATATGGACATTTCCTGAATCATAATTTTATCGCACCTAAAAAAATAGGTCCCTGATCTCACCTACCACCCTACTGCACTTACATTTCCTGTACTGAGCCAGGAATGTCTTTTTCAGTTGTTCAACAAGGCAGGCTCCAAAAAGTGATCCCCATGTTGACTGTATCTATTTTCTTCAAAAGTATAAAGATTTTCGATGGAAGAGAAAAAAACAAGGGGAAATGACCTCAATAACCAGTGGAAATGAGAGGCTAAGGTGTCAAGTTCTATTCAAAATAGGAAAAGATATGAAAGGTAACTTTGGAGCATAGGCACACACGTATATAATTTCATCTTCATGAAAATAAGTGTTACTACATTTTGCAAATTAGTTTAAGTCCACCACAGAAAATGAACAGAACCTGGGTCCTTCTGGTGAAGGAAGTGTAGCATCCCAGAGTTTAGACATGCACTCTTTGAGCCTCTTTCATTAACAGTCGTGCTTTCCACCCAGTATTTGCTTTCAAAATACTAGAACTCCTGGAACACAGTGAGGTCTCAGTAAATGTCAGCTATACTGGTACGAAAATGTTGACTACAAATAGATATGCCATCATGCCCTAATCATTTTTACTACCTGGTGATTCCTCTTGTGTTTTCTGACCCCACGTCTAACTGCAATGTCTGTTATTAATAAGCCTTTCCAATTGTCTACAACGCTACAAGTGGCATGCTATAAAATACAACGCAGAAGAACAAAGAATTTAGGATGAGATCAACTCTGCGTGGAGGGTTTCTAAGAAGGCAGGTGCGGTGAGGGCCGCCAGTGGCTGGCCGCGTTCGGGGAAGGGAAAAAACACTCAACCCCTGATACGCTAAAGGCTTTCTCTGATGTCCCCCGCATCCCTTTCAACTGTGCCCTTCGGTAAAACTAAGGTCACAGCTTGCTGCTGTCGGCTACATAACCCATACGAGGCAGGAACAGCACCGCGTGTTAACAGCACGGCTCTGAACCAGCAGAGGCGAAGCTGAGCGGTTCTGTTTTGCTGAATCCCCTGCAAACTCCATCTGCGCTTTCGGGCCAACGGAACCTCCCTCACACCGAGCAACCCCCTGCGACACTCCTGGAGAGAAGCATCACTAGCTCTGGTTTCTAGATAGTTACTGAAAGGAAACAAGGCCTTCTTGTGCGATGAAGGAACAAACTCGGGGGAGAGAAGGAGTTCGCCTTCCTGGCACATGATACAGGAGCCCACCCACCTTCCATTCTTTAAAACAAACAATGAAGATGGCTCAGGGAGTTTTCACTCACAACCTGGACCTGTACACATTCTGAGAGGCTTTGAATCGGGTCCTATGCGGAAATAAGGCTCAAGAGGTCTAGTAAAAGTGTGAGATTTCTGAGTCATGTTATGAAATGAGAGTTCCCCCAGCTCACGGTCCAGGAAAATGCCAACATCTCTGGGTGTCACGACTGACAGTCCCAGGCTGGCACTGGGACCCTCCTGGGTGCAGCACCCCACCAGGCTGACCGAGACCGCCTGGCCTTCGTGGGAGGAGAGTCTGTGCCATCCCTGGGAGCCCGTTCAGACTTGTGTCCCACTTCTGCCTCCCAGAGATGCCATGATAGAACCATGGAAAACCCAGGACAAGAGTGTTGGCTGCAAATATTTTTGGAAAAAAAGGAACATTTTATTTTCTCTCTGAAAGAAAGCTCACCTGGTTCTTATCCTCAGAGACAATCAACAGAGGGTGTGCTGTCTCAGGGTTCAGAGAGTGTCTACTCGAAATTTTTAGACACTTTTCTGCCAAGCAGGATTCGGGGGAGGAAACCTGCAGCCTCCTCCTCTTCATTCAAAACAGACGTCATTAGTGTTGAATGGGTGACAGCCGGTCCCGTTCAGACAGCACACTGTCCTCTGCTACTTTACTCAGCAGACCAGTGGATGTGCAGATGTCCTTTGAAAATGCTGTTAGGTTTGCACCGCGTTTCCACTGAATGTCCTTCTCTTCCTGGGCTAACCTCGGAAGAACTGCTTCTTGGCCACGTTCTAGAAGTTGCTTCCGGCCCTCAAATTCAGAGGGTAATTCCAGCCTTCCTTTGCACCTTCCTTCTCCGCTCTGAGGGTGTTTTGCTTTGAATGCTTATTAATCTCTGAAATATCAGCCACCTGCTTTTCAGGGACCCGAGAGCCTTGGCCTGCGGCGAGGGGCAGCCTGCCCCGGGGCCTCGCCAGCACGCACGCGAGTCACCTGCGGGTCCTCCTCATGGAGCAGGGTCAGGACCTGGTTGTGCTTCTCACACAAAGGGCTCTGTCCACCCCTTCTCCTTGCTCCTGGTGGATGGGAAGGAGCTGGGCAGTGTCCGTCACCCTTCCCGGCTGCCCGTGGACAGGGGTGACGGCAGAGGGGCGATGGGACATGTCGTGTAGGTGAGACCAGGATGGACGGCTGCAGCCACCACGCAGGCTGAGCGCACACGCGGGCTGCTGGGGTCCCCGCTCGTCCAGCACATGGGGCACTTGGCTTCTGCCTGGGGTCCTGCCGGGCTGGGCCCATAGGACTTCCTACAGGAGGCTGGGCTCCCCAGGGACAGATGCATACACCCTCACATCTCAGTCCTCACTGTGCTGGCGCCTCCTAGAATCCTGGGAATCTTTGGGCCTTTGGATTGCAGCTGCCGGGAGGCGCCTTTCCTGGGCCCAGGCCAAGGCTCAGCTGGACAGATGCTCCCGCCTGGACCAGCGGCCTCTGCCGATGCCCCCTTTCCGCTCAGGCAGCAGAAAACTGGGTTTAGAGTTTATCTAAATTTGATGAGTTTAAATTGACAAAGCTTCCTGTGGGCACTTTCTACTCTCTTGACACCACTGCTTTGGAACATGAATTGCATCCGACTCAGGCCTGCTTTCTCCTTGGCACCTCTTGTACATCCCACAGTCTGTCACTGGCTGTGAGCTGCCCCCAGTGGGTTCCCCTGACCACCTGGCAATGTGGCTTCCTTTCAGATGACGGCAATTCTGTCACGAAGGGAATGGCTGTGAACCTTGGAACCCAAACTCGTACCAACTAGGGTTTGGATTGGAGCCCCAGCAGGTAAAGAGCGTGTGGGCAGGTCACGAACAGCGTTCATACAAGAGTCCATTCATGATCGTGTGCAAGGATAGAAGGACGGGACCTAGTGTACCTTACACAACACCTCAGTGCAATCACACATGCACACACACAACACACATGCACATGCACACATGCACAAACACACACATACAGATATACAAACATCTTGTCATTTCCCTAATTCATCAATTAAGTAAACACTCAGGTTTCCTACTGCTTTTCTCATCATCTTATTGCTATTTGTACTCACTGGAAGGATCATCATTTCTTATTAACAATAAATTCAGATAAAGGTGCGCTGACACAATATGCATTACATGTGTCTTCCCCCTTGTAATTTTCACCACAGTATTTGTAAAACGCCATACCTATTTTAGAGCTTTTGTTAAGTCCCATGAGACAAAATGAGCAAGTAGTGTAAATACTGACACTGTGTTCTAAGCAGAGAGCACAAATACAATCTAATTTCACAGATAATAAGGAACCAAAGGAGGGACTTGAAGCAGATATTCTAATATTTTTACACGTATGTATAGTCTACTGTTCTAATACTGAAGGGCATATTTTATTACCACTCAATATGAATATTTATTTTCCACTTGTGCATACAGAGGAATATGAATGTACTACAATAGAATGGATGTCTAGGAAGCACCTGTTGACATCTATACTGACAAGTAAATTTAGTTCTTCTATCTGGTGAATATCCACAGTCTGTTATTGTAGACAATAAACCATATATGCAATCAATACGGATTTGTTTCTTTCAAGAACAATTCCAAATGGAAATGAACTAACTTGCCAATTCCTACAGCAACACAGAGACCAAGTTATGTTTCACTCACCTTTATTCGCCTTCCCTGTGGATTCAAAGCTATTTCCCTACCTCCACTGCAAGTTACTGCCTAAATACAGCTATGAGGATAGGAACGCAGACATGTAGAATCAGTGCCTGCAAGAAACGCAAAGGTTGACTCTACCAGCACTGGGGCATCCGTACGTTTTTCTGAAGCAAAAGGACACTTTCGCAGGTGACTTCACAGGTCCTCATGTGACACCAGAGATCTGCACTCTGGCTCTCAGAGGTAGAAGATGAAGGCAGTCACAGACTCTAGTATGGTTTCCTGAGAACGGTGACCTGCCTGTGTGTCTGTGAGACCCTTGCAACCAGGCGAGAGGGAGCTATGACTCTGAGCTGTGGCTGGGCTGGCACACAGAACCAAGTCCCTTCCCTGCTGACGTCTCTGGGGGAACGGATGCCCCACGCTCTTAATGAGCCCTTGTCACTGAGCTGCCCAGACGTGGCAATCCTCAGGGACAATGACTGTGGAGGACAATGCCAGACAGACCTAATCTGTCTCTTCTATTAGTTCACATATCTCATAGAGGACAAGTAACTCCCTAGACCTCCCCAGATACCTTAGCTCCCATCTGTGAATGACCTACATGTTTTATAGAACACTAAAGATTGTTTCCTCATAACTGACCAAAACATATACATATGAATATGTAAGGAAGAATCCATTCCCTTACTTAATTTTAATTTTAAATATGTGAATAAATTCTTCATTCAATCTCACTCATAATGACCTTATATTGGATCACAGAGCTAATAATGAAGCACATTCTAATCTTTAGCATGAATATAAAGGAGGGCAACCAAATTATACCAAACTTCCAATATAGTTATGGGGAAAAAGTCTTAAATCCTCTAAAACCCTGTTCAGTTTGTACCCGAGGGTTTTAACGATTAACTGAAATAAATTTTTACAGTATCTATTTTTTAAATACAACGTCCATGGGTTTTTTGAAACTCAGCTAGTCTCTGCAATCAAATTCCAAATCTTTTTAAAATAAATATATATATTTTAATTTACATCCACATTGTGAGCCTATAGTGCAACAGTGATTTGAGGAATAGAAGCCAGTGATTCATCCCCTACACATGACTCGCAGTGCTTGTCACAAGTGTCTTCCTTAATGCCCCTTGCCCGTTTAGCCCATCCCCGCTCCCACAACCTTTCAGCAACCTCAGTTTGTTCTCTGTATTTACCAGTCTCTTATGTTTTGCCCTCCTCCCTGTTTTTACATTGCTTTTGCTTCCCTTCCTTTATGTTCATCTGTTTTGCATCTTAAACTCCTCATATGAGTGAAGTCGTTTTGTCTTTCTCTGACTTATTTCACTTAGGGTAATACCCTCATCCACATTGCTGCACATGGCAAGATTTCATTCTTTTTGATTGTTGAGTAATACTCCATTGCATATATCTTCTTTATCCATTCATCTGTTGATGGATATTTGGGCTCTTTCTATCATTTGGCTATTGTTGATGGTGCTGCAATAAACATTGGGGTGCATGTGCCCCTTTGAACCAGCACACTTGTATCCCTTGGATAAATACCTAGCAGCGCAATTGCTGTATTTTAGGGCAGTTCTATTTTTAACTTTTTGTGGACTCTCCATACTGTTTTCCAGAGAGGCTGCACCAGTTTGCATTCCCACCAGCAGTGCAAAAGAGATCCTCTTTCTCCAAATCCTTGCCAACATCTGTTGTTGCCTGAGATGTTGACTTTAGCCATTCTCGCAGTCATGAGGGGATATCTCATTGTGGTTTTACTTTCTATTTCTTTGATGATGGGTGATATGGAGCATTTTTTCATGTGTCTGTGGGCCATTTGGATGTCTTCTTTGGAAAAGTGTCTATTCATGTCTTTTTCCCATTTCTTCACTTGGTTATTTGTTTTTTTGGGTGTTATGTGATAAGTTCTTCATAGGTTTTGGATACTATCCCATTATCTGATAGGTCATTTGCAAAGTATTCTCCCATTCCATTGGTTGCCTTTTAGTTTTGCTGATTGTTTCCTTCCCTGTGCAGAAGCTTTTCATCTTGAATTCATTATGAATCAATAGTTGATTTTTGCTTCTGTTTCCCTTGCCTCCGTGATGGCTCAGGTCTTGATCTCAAGGTCCGTGAGTCCGAGCCCCATGTCAGGCTCTGTGGTGACAGCTCAGCTCCTGCAGCCTGTTTCAGAGTCATGTCACACTCTCTCTCTCTGCCTCTTCTCTGTCTTTAATAAATAAATAAGTATTAAAAAACTTTTTAAAAAGAAAAAAGAAGGAAACTAAGGCAAAAGAGCATGATCCAAGAATGAGAGAAATAATATTGGCGAGAGTACAGAGAAAGAGGAACCTTCTTGCGCTGCTGGTGCAAATGCAAACTGGTGCGGCCACTCTGGAAATCGGTATGTAGGTTCCTGAAAAAATTAAAACCAGAAATACCCTATGCCCAGCAATAGTGCTACTAGGTATTTATCCCAAGGATACAGAAGTGCTGATTCAAAGGGCCACATGCACCCCAATTTGGATAGCAGCACCATCGACAAAGCTAAAGTATGTGAAGAGTATAATGTCCACTGAGAGATGAATGGATAAAGAAGATATGGAATATATATACGATGGAATATTACTCAGCATTCAAAAAATGAAATTTTGCCATTTGCAACAACGTGGATTGAACTAGAGTATGTCATCCTAAGCAAAATTAGTCAAAGAGAAACAAATATCATATGACTTCACTCATATGTTCAATTTAAGACAGAAAACAGGTGAACATAAGGTAGGGAAGCAAAAATAATATGAAAATGGGGGGGGCGATGAAACATAAGAGACTCTTAAATACACAGAACAAACTGAGGTTGCTGCAGGGGTTTTGGGTAGGGGAATATGCTAATTGGGCAAGGGTCTTTAAGGAGGACATGTGCCAGCATGAGCATTGGGTGTCCCATCTGTGGGATGAATTACTGGAATCTACTCCCGAAATCATTACTGCACCATACCTTAAGTAACTTGGATGCAATTTAAAAGATTAATAAAGTAAAAAATAAAAGGAAGACTACAATGTCACATTCACTTGTTATGGGATGTTTCCCATATGGGATGTCTTACTCATCACTCAGAATTGTATAACAGTTATTTCATAATAAGATGGCTACTTGTAAAGATAAGACATATGGAGATTATTTTACAATTAACATACAATCCTATTTTGTTTAAGTTTCCTCCTGGGGAATCTGAGCAATCTGCACAGAACATGGGATTTTCTGGGAAGTATTATTCATTTCCCATATTTTCATAGTATGTCACCACATTCAAATATATGGGGCCCTTGGGGGTGTGAGATACAAAAGCCTTGATCACTTGAAGTCTGGATAAAAGTATTTGAAAATGGTAGGAAAAGAGGATCTAAATATATTTTACCCTTTAAAACGTTTCCTGCATTACTATAGGTAAAACATGTAGCATATGAAATAGGACTTGGGTCATGTATTGTTCCTCCATGATAATGTCCCCAAAAGTCATTTGTAATGAACGGGTTGGATCACGAACTGAATCTCACCAACATGCACACCGTACATTGGTGCTTCTCCGACTTTGCACATAATGACACGTGAGCACCACCTGGCATGTTACTAGATCAAGGTCCCAGTGTCACTGGCAGGTATGCATCATGCCCTCACCCTCTGTGACATGAAGTTTATATAAAACCATTGTCATATCTGTGAGGTCACACAAGGGCCTGATATCTGAATGGCTTTATCAGGATTGATGTTAGTAGGTTTTTCTTTGATCTAAAAGTTTTTTACTGTTGCCCCACGTACTTGTGTCAGAGCTGTGATAGAGTCAACTTATGGACCGTCTATCAGAGCCATGATCAAAATTCAAGAAAAAGGGATACGCCTCCAGCAATTTCTAGAAAAAACTAAAATATTAATATTTCTGGTGTGCTTGGGTGGCTCAGTACGTTAGGCATCCAAATCTTGATTTTGCCTTGGGTCATGTTGTCACAGTTTGTGAGTTCCACCCCTAATCAGACTGTGCCGGCCGCTCAGATCCTCCTTGGGACTGTCTCTCTCTTTGGCTCTCTGTCTCTCATTCACTCTGCTCTCTGTCTGTCTCTCTCTCTCAAAATAAATAAACATTAAAACAACTTTAATATATTAATGTTTCTGACACTGTATCTGTGGTACATATTATTATTGGCTGTGGTTTTATCATATGTGTGTAGATGTCTGTTTGCAATTACGAAAGAAATAGTGCTCCCAAAAGGGAGTGAAATAACAAAATCTTGTGGAGGTTTTTGAAATGAGAATATAATGCAGATGCTCTAAATCAGAATTTCTGGAGGCTGCAATGAATCCATGAACTCAGAGTTTGAACACTCACTTGCACGAAAGAAGGAGATAACAAAATCCCCTTGAGAGTTGTCAGGGGAAATGTTGGATGACACGTGCAGGACACAAAAGCAGAAAGACTCTGAACTCAAATTCTTCCATCAGAGGGTCTTGCCCCCCCAGTCATCTGGAGTCATTGCCCCCACAGAACACCTTCCTCATTGCTCCCGTCACATCCTTGTTCCGCAGAGTATATATGAAAGGGTTGGCCATGGGGGTGACGATGGCGTAGAAGAGAGAAATGAACTTGCCCTGATCCTGGGAGTAGTTGTTGCTGGGCTGGAGGTAAGCATAGATGGCCGTGCCATAGAACAGGGAGACCACCGTGAGGTGGGACCCACATGTCCCAAAGGCTTTCCTCTGTCCTGCGGCTGACTTTATTCTTAACACTGCCCTGACGATTCGACCATAGGAGAACGTGATTAATGCCACTGGTATGAGGAGAATGATCACACTGACAAAGAAGAGCTCAGACTCATTCACAGTGGTGTCAACACAGGCAAGCTTGAGCAGTGGGGGGACCTCACAAAGGAAATGGTCTATTTTATTTCTCCCACAAAGTGGTACAAGGAAGGTGAGCACCGTCTGCAACGAGGAGTTGGCAAAACCAATGAACCACGATGCAGAAGCCATCAGGGCACAGAGACGGGGGTGCATGATCACTGTGTAGTGCAAGGGCCTGCATATGGCTGCATAGCGGTCAAATGCCATCACCCCCAACAGAATGCATTCTGTGGATCCCAACCCTAGAGAGATGAACAGCTGAGCTACACAGGCAGCAAAGGAGATAGACTTGTCTGCTCCCCTGAGATGAACCAGCAGCTGAGGAACAGTGCTGGTCGTGTAACACAGGTCCAGAAAGCTTAGGTTGGACAGGAAAAAGTACATGGGAGTCTGCAGGTGTGGGTCCAGGCGGGACAACGCAATGATGCTTGTGTTTCCCAGCAGGGTGAGCAGATAGAAGATCAGAAGAACCACAAAGAGGACTCGCTCCAGCTGAGGCCGGTCAGAGAAACCCAGCAGGATAAAGCCAGTGAAAGAACTTCCATTTTTCGGGTCCATCTTTTCTTACCACATGTTTCCTGTCAAGATCAAGTATTTAGTAATTTTTAAAAGAAATCTTCAAAAAGAAAACAACTTGGTAGGGGGTTGAAATGATCTTATGAAAAGACAAGGGATGGAATTTATTAGCAATAACGTGAATAAATGATGTACTCCCTGAAATTGACATAGCTTATACCAATATAGTTTCACATTATTGCCTAAAGTTAATTATTAATATTTAATTACAGATAAGTGAAATAATGGACCTTTTGTTTGTATCAGTCATAGGAATATAAGGTGTATCAGTCTGCACTTACTAGAACTTAAAGTACTATAAAAATATATGTATGTTGCAGATTTAAGTTATGTAAAAATGTGTAAGGGAGAAGGAGAGATGTTATTATAAACATGTGTCTCATGTTTCTACACCACTAGATTCACACACACCACAGATGCATTAAAATATAATATGGTGACACCTGAGTGGCTCAGTGGGTAAGCATCCGACTCTTGGTTTCAGCTGGGCCATGATCTTATGTGTCGTGGGTTCAAGCCCTGTGTTGGACTCTTCACTGACAGCACTGAGCCTTCATGGGATTCCGTGTCTCTCCCTCTCCCTCTGCACCTCCCCTGCTCCCTCATTGTCTCTCTCTCAAAATGCATAAATACACACTTAAAAATACATGTGTATATATGACCACTTACTGTGGAAAAAACATGCCGATATAGGAACTTATGACCTAAGATGTACTTATACGAAGAATTCAATTACATTCAAAATCTCACTACTATTTCTGCATAACCATTTTGGCAGTATTGCCTCTCTAATTAATGTATTATATTTGGGAAATTCACATAGGATTTTTTTTCGTACTTAGTAAAACAAACACTCAATCCGAGAGAACCCAAGAACAGTACCATTCAACTACATTGGTTAACTTTGGCCTGAAACATGCTTCAAATTATACCAACTTAACAGGAACTCGGAAAATTCATTGGCCATGCAGAGCCAGCTGGAATCTGAACTCTAAAATCCAGTGACCAACACTTTCCTCTTCCTTCTGGAAATTTCCATCTCACACGTTACCCATTAAATTTCATAAAATTCCTGAAAGAGGTAGGATTATTCCTTATCGACATCCTAATCAGAATAAACATTTTAAAAATTTACCCAACCATGTAAGTAAGTACACAACCTGTAATGTTTTACATCACTCCCATGATAAAATAAATAAAGAGATAAACACACAGAGATAAAGACAGATACATTCTCAAAGCAATGATGGGTCATAGAACTATAATGCAAAACTTCTAGCAGTATAAGGAAAGACGTAAAGAAACCAATATTTTGGTATTATACAAAATCTCAGACATCTGTCTACATTACGTCAATGATCACCTTTCTGGGAGCTACCTTGCAGTTTAGTGACACTGGAGCAAACACATTGCCACGTATGAGGCTGGCTGATGACCATTTTCTACCCATGCTTACTACTGAAGAAGATGAATAGTTATACATTGACCAAAGAGGCACCAGAAAGTGAGTCCTTCAGTTGTATCATACTCAAATGGTTGGGCATACCATGCATTTTTAATTCTTCTAAGACTTTTACAATCTGAATCAGGTTTGGGGGAGGACCCATTGATGTGTGAAAGAAACAGATACAAAACGGGCATGAAATATTCATAATATTTGAAGAGACGATACGGTATTTCACACTATTTTATACCTCCTTTGATTTCACATAAACATATGATCAGTGGTCTCCACACAAAAAATCTGTGCAGAAAAATTTTCTTAATAGAAATAATTATACAGTTATTTGTGACAGGCTAAGTGTGCAACAACAGGACGTGTTCTCTGACTAACACCTGCTCAGAAGAACAAATAACAAACCATGCTTGAGTCTCACGCACAAACACACACATATCGATATATTTACCTGAAATAAATTGCCCACAAACTTTTGAATGTGCCTAATTAAGAAAGCACTATCAAGGTGAAGAAAGGCAAAACTAAAATGAAAACTCATCCCAAGAAAACACCGATATACTACTGCACCTTGAGAATAAAAGCACGATATATGTTAACAATATTATGTCAATCAGGACAAAGAAGACAGTTGAGAAAAGATAAAATCCTGGTGAGATGAACAGGTACATATGATTTGCTGCTTTCCAGGATTGTTTGTGTGTGTGTGTGTGTGTGTGTGTGTGTGTGTGTGTGCGTGTGCGTGTAAAAAAAAATACATAATGGCTACGTGACAGGTACAAAAATGATTATGAAAAATAAAATACCAGATAAATGAGATGCGCACTGAAGCAGACACAAGAATGTCATCGTCCCTAAATGGAACAATTGCTCCCAGTGTCGTGTGGAGAGCACGCGGGAAGGGAACTACAGCACTCATATCACAGTCTATCATGTTATGCTATTGTTTTTCTCATCACAATTCAGGAAAATTATTATCCTTTAGTGACACCAGACATAGGAAAGATCAGGCTGCGAAATGCGTTCTTCCATCGAGTCTCACGAGTATGTTCTGCTGATCTGGGTCACTCTGTTCCTTCCTCGTCCCCTTCTGCACATCCACACCTCTTAAACCTTGTGCACCACACAGAGGCAATCTTCCAAGAGAAAGGACATGTGTCCACTGAGGTTAATGGGAAATTTCATTTCATTTCCTTCTCACCACATTTAAAAAGATGTTGTAATTGGGGGCACCCAGGTGGCTAAGTCGGTTAAGCGCCCACGTCAACACAAGTCATGATCTTTCAGTTCATGGGTTCAAACCCCATTTTGGGCTCCATGATGACAGCTTGGAGCCTGAAGCCTGCTTCAGATTCGGTGCCTCCTCCTCTCTCTGCCCCTCCCCTGCTCGCACTCAGTCTTTCTATCACTCAAAACCAAATAAACATTTTTAAAATTTGAAGAATGGTGTAATTAGACAAAGAACCATCATTTTGTTTGGTAGCATGAAACAAATAAATGCAGTAAGATGCATTGATTCATCTGAGACAAACTATATAAATAAAACTGCCTGGAAATAGTGAACATGTCCTTCCTGGGCACAGGAGCAAAGTATGTGTCCCTGGCAACTATCATGATATGACACGGTACAGGAAAGCCCAGTGATAGATTACACCTATATTATTAATTTCCATATGAAAGATAAATACTTGAAAAAACTCCACATTATAGATGGAGAGAAAGAAATGTTATTAGTGAAAAGAAAAATTAACAGAAGCTACAAAGACACTGCCAATCTATGTAATGATTCACATCAGAAAAGTATATAATTCAAATGACATCTCAGAAGAACACAATGTTACAGTAATAATTAAGAGAAATGCATCAAATGTGAGAGGTTAAATGCTTAGTACTGACACACATACGGTGATAGAGTAGGAATTTCCAATTACCATAATAGCTCAATGCTGACATACAATTCTAAGTTTTAGTGGAAGAATACATATGTCCACAAGACTAGATACTAGTCTATGCACACTACACATCTTAAAGGAAAAGATCTCAAGATAATGTCTCTACTTAAGACATTTCAAATATATAACATTCACTGATATTTTGACATACACACACTGCTCTATCCGGTTCCTGAATGAATCCTGAAAAAGTGGGGGCAAGATTTCCGCAGCCTCAGTGCTACGAATGAATCACTGTTGATTTCTTGATGCTTCTGTATCATGGGTCTGTATCATGGGTCTGAGCTGACCTCACACATATGAGAACAGGCCCCCAATGATGATGGGGGATGAGAAAATGAGGATTTACAGCCATCACTACATAGGAAATGACAGATGTGATGAACAATGACAGAGCTGTAAGGCAGGTTCTATAGAAGACGATGAAGTAGGAATTCCACTGCATGTTGTTTATTCAGGGAATGCTCTCGGGATAAACGGGGTGAGGGTGGAAAACAGCAGAGGATGTTGCTAAGCAAGGATGTGGTCTCCAGTGGAACAGAGCAGGAGCCTGATCCTATGAGAAGCTGGACAGAACTCTCCAGTAGAAGCATCCATCTGTGATGGTAGAAATACTCTATCTTCACTGTGCAATACTATGCCCACTTTCCACCTGTCATAGTTGAGCATTTAAATGTCCTAGCTGAGACATTGAATTTTATATTTTATTTAATTTAATGAATTTAAATGTAAGCAGCTTATGTGGCTACTTACTAAAGTATTGGACAGCACAGCTCTGGAGCATGAATTGCAGTCCTGCCTTGCCATTGGCACCTTTTGTCCATCCCATAGTCTGTTAATGGCCGTGAGCTGCCCCCACCAGTTCCCCAGACCGCCTGGCAATGTGGCTCCCTTTCAGCTGAGGGAAATTTTCTCATGAAAGGAATGGCCGTGAACTCTGGAGCCCAAACTCATACCAAGTAGGGTTTGGATTAGAGCCCCTGTAGGTAAAGAGCGTCTGGGTAGGTCACCAACAGTGTTCATACAAGAGTCCACCCATGATCGTGTGCAAGGATAGAAGGACTTTACACATCACCTCAGTGCAATCACACACACGCAGGAACACACACAGGAACATACACACACACATACACATGGAAACAAGTTGTCATCTGACAATGTGGTCTCGAGTAGAAATGATAAATGAATGAACATTCAACTATCTTCATAACTTTGTCTCTTTCATATTGGTATTTGTATTCCCATGAGTGATCATCATACCTTGTTAACAATAAAGTCAACATAAAGATGAATTGAGATAATATTCACAATATGGAATGTCCCTGTTGTAATTTTCAACATAGCATTTAAAATCCCCATGCATATTTTAGATATTTTGGTAACCCATAAGGGAGAAAATGAGCATTTAGAAAATATAAATACTGATAATGTGTTTTTGCATAGGGAACAAATATTATCCCATTTCACAGATAGTAAGGAACCAAAGAGAAAGCATGGGAGCATGTAATCTAATACTTTTACACTTATGCAGAAAGGGCACATTTTATTATCACTAAACGTGAATATTTAATAATTTTCCACACATGCATCAGGAGGTATAATGAATGTACTGAAATAGAATGAAAAGTCTAGGAATGACTTAGTGGCATTTCTAATGAACAATTAAATTTAGTTATATTATTTGACAACTTTCCATAGTTGGTTCCTTTAGACAACTGACCATACATGCAAACCATTTAGCATTTTTGTTTCAAGAACATTTGCATCTGAAAATAACCCAATTTGCCAATTTCTAGAGCAACACAGAGACTTTGTTCCATTTTACTCATCTTCTCTCACCTTCTCTATTGGATCTAAGCTATTTCCCTACCTCATTCCAAGTTAGTGCCTAAATTCACTTCTGGGAACAGAAACGCAGACATGTAGCATCAGTGCCTGCAGGAAACGCAAAGGTTGACTCTACCAGTACTGGGGCATCCGTACGTTTTTCTGAAGCAAAAGGACACTTTCTCAGGATGACTTCACACGTCCTCATGTGACACAAGAGATCTGCACTTTGCCTCTTGAAGGTAGAAGATGAAGGCAGTCACAAACTCTCAGTATGGTTTCCCGAATACAATGACCTGCCTCTGTGACTCTGAGACCCTTACGAGCAGGCGAGAGGGTGCCGTGACTCTGAGCTGTGGCTGGGCTGGCACACAGAACCAAGTCCCTTCCTCCGCTGATGTCTCCTGGGAAAGGATGCCCCACACTCTTAATGAGCCCTTGTCACTGAGCTGCCCAGACGTGGCAATCCTCAGGGGCAATGACTGTGGAGGACAATGCCAGACAGACCTAATCTGTCTCTTCTATTAGTTCACGTATCTCATAGAGGACAAGTAACTCCCTAGACCTCCCCAGATACCTTAGCTCCCATCTGTGAATGACCTACATGTTTTATAGAACACTAAAGATTGTTTCCTCATAACTGACCAAAACATATACATATGAATATGTAAGGAAGAATCCATTCCCTTACTTAATTTTAATTTTAAATATGTGAATAAATTCTTCATTCAATCTCACTCATAATGACCTTATATTGGATCACAGAGCTAATAATGAAGCACATTCTAATCTTTAGCATGAATATAAAGGAGGGCAACCAAATTATACCAAACTTCCAATATAGTTATGGGGAAAAAGTCTTAAATCCTCTAAAACCCTGTTCAGTTTGTACCCGAGGGTTTTAACGATTAACTGAAATAAATTTTTACAGTATCTATTTTTTAAATACAACGTCCATGGGTTTTTTGAAACTCAGCTAGTCTCTGCAATCAAATTCCAAATCTTTTTAAAATAAATATATATATTTTAATTTACATCCACATTGTGAGCCTATAGTGCAACAGTGATTTGAGGAATAGAAGCCAGTGATTCATCCCCTACACATGACTCGCAGTGCTTGTCACAAGTGTCTTCCTTAATGCCCCTTGCCCGTTTAGCCCATCCCCGCTCCCACAACCTTTCAGCAACCTCAGTTTGTTCTCTGTATTTACCAGTCTCTTATGTTTTGCCCTCCTCCCTGTTTTTACATTGCTTTTGCTTCCCTTCCTTTATGTTCATCTGTTTTGCATCTTAAACTCCTCATATGAGTGAAGTCGTTTTGTCTTTCTCTGACTTATTTCACTTAGGGTAATACCCTCATCCACATTGCTGCACATGGCAAGATTTCATTCTTTTTGATTGTTGAGTAATACTCCATTGCATATATCTTCTTTATCCATTCATCTGTTGATGGATATTTGGGCTCTTTCTATCATTTGGCTATTGTTGATGGTGCTGCAATAAACATTGGGGTGCATGTGCCCCTTTGAACCAGCACACTTGTATCCCTTGGATAAATACCTAGCAGCGCAATTGCTGTATTTTAGGGCAGTTCTATTTTTAACTTTTTGTGGACTCTCCATACTGTTTTCCAGAGAGGCTGCACCAGTTTGCATTCCCACCAGCAGTGCAAAAGAGATCCTCTTTCTCCAAATCCTTGCCAACATCTGTTGTTGCCTGAGATGTTGACTTTAGCCATTCTCGCAGTCATGAGGGGATATCTCATTGTGGTTTTACTTTCTATTTCTTTGATGATGGGTGATATGGAGCATTTTTTCATGTGTCTGTGGGCCATTTGGATGTCTTCTTTGGAAAAGTGTCTATTCATGTCTTTTTCCCATTTCTTCACTTGGTTATTTGTTTTTTTGGGTGTTATGTGATAAGTTCTTCATAGGTTTTGGATACTATCCCATTATCTGATAGGTCATTTGCAAAGTATTCTCCCATTCCATTGGTTGCCTTTTAGTTTTGCTGATTGTTTCCTTCACTGTGCAGAAGCTTTTTATCTGGAGTTCATTATGAATCAATAGTTCATTTTTGCTTCTATTTCCCTTGCCTCCGGAGATGGCTCAGGTCTTTATTTCAAGGTCCATGAGTCCGAGCCCTGTGTCAGGATCTTTGCTGACAGCTCAGCTCCTGCAGCCTGTTTCAGGGTCATATCATTCTCTCTCTGCCTCGTCTCCCTCTTTAATAAATAAGTATTAAAAAAAACTTTTTAAAAAGAAAAAAGAAGGAAACTAAGGCAAAAGAGCATGATCCAAGAATGAGAGAACTGATATTGGCGAGAGTACAGAGAAAGAGGAACCTTCTTGCACTGCTGGTACGAATGCAAACTGGTGCGGCCACTCTGGAAATCGGTATGTAGGTTCCTGAAAAAATTAAAAACAGAAATACCCTATGACCCAGCAGTAGTGCTACCAGGTATTTATCCCCAGGATACAGAAGTGCCCATTATGCTAGGCGAAATTAGTCAAAGAAAAACAAATATCATATGACTTCACTCATATGTTGAATATAAGACAGAAAACAGGTGACCATAAGGTAGGGAAGGAAAATAATATGAAAATGGGTACGAGGACATAACATAAGAGACTGTTAAATACATAGAACAAACTGAGGTTGTTGCAGGGGTTTTGGGTAGGGGAATGGGCTAATTGGGCAAGGGTCTTTATGGAGGACACTTGTCGGCATGAGCATTGGGTATTCCATGTGTAGGATGAATCACTGGAATCTACTCCCGAAATCATTATAGCACCATACGTTAAGTAACTTGGATGCAATAAAAAAAAATTAATACATTGAAAAATAAAAGAAAGACTACAATGTCACATTCACTTGTTATGGGATGTTTCTATTTCTTACTCATCACTCAGAATTGTATAACACATTTCATAATGAGATGGCTACTTGTAAAGATAAGACATATGGAGATTTTTTTACAATTAACATACAATTTTATTTTGTTTAAGTTTCCTCCTGGGGAATCTGAGCAATCTGCACATGACATAGGATTTCCTGGAAATAGTATTCGTTTCCCATATTGTCATAGTATGTCACCGCATTCAAATATATGGGGCCTGTGGAGGATGTGAGATATAAAAGCCTTGATCACTTGAAGTCTGGATAAAAGAATTTGAAAATGGTATGAAAAGAGGATCTAAATATCTTTTACCCTTTAAAACTTTTCCTGTGTTACTATACGTAAAATATGTAGAATATAAAATAGGACTTGGGTCATGTATTGTTCCTCCATGATAATGTCCCCAAAAGTCATTTGTAATGAACGGGTTGGCTCACGAACTGAATCTCACCAACGTGCACACCGCACATTGGTGCTTCTCCGACTTTGCACATAATGACACGTGAGCACCACCTGGCATGTTACCATCTCAAGTTCTCAGTGTCACTGGCAGGTACGCATCCCACCCTCCCCCTCTGAGACATGAAGGCCACATAAAACCATTGTCAATCCTGTGAGGTCACACGAGGGCCTGACATCTGAATGGCCTTATCAGGATTGATGTTAGTAGGTTTTTCTTTGACCTAAAAGTTTTTTTACACTGTTGCCCCACCTACTTGTGTGAAAGAGCTGTGATACAGTCAACTTATGGACCTTCAATCAAAGCCATGATCAAAATACAAGAAAAAGGGATATGCCTCCAGCAATTGCTAGAAAATACTAAAATATTAATATTTCTGGTGTGCTTCGGTGGCTCAGTCAGTTAGGCATCCAAATCTTGATTTTGGCTGGGGTCATGATCTCAGTTTGTGAGTTCCAACCCTTAATGGGACTCTGTGCTGGCCGCACAGATCCACCTTGGGATTGTCCCTCTCTTTGGCTCTCTCTGCCTCTCCTTCACTTCTGTTCTCTGTCTCTGTGTCTGTCTCTGTCTCTCTCTCTCTCAAAATAAATAAACGTTAAAACAACTTTAATATATTAATGTTTCTGACACTGTATCTGTGGTACATATTATTATTGGCTGTGGTTTTATCATATGTGTGTAGATGTCTGTTTGCAATTAGGAAAGAAATAGTGCTCCCAAAAGGGAGTGAAATAACAAAAATTTGTGGAGGTTTTTGAAAAAATAATATGACGCAGATGCTCGAAATCAGAATCTCTGGAGGCTGCAATGAATCCATGAACTCAGAGTTTGAACACTCACTTGCACGAAAGAAGGAGATAAGAAAATCCCCTTGAGAGTTGTCAGGGGAAATGTTGGATGACACGTGCAGGACACAAAAGCAGAAAGACTCTGAACTCAAATTCTTCCATCAGAGGGTCTTGCCCCCCCAGTCATCTGGAGTCATAGCTCCCACAGAATACCTTCCTCATTGCTCCCGTCACATCCTTGTTCCGCAGAGTATATATGAAGGGGTTGACCATGGGGGTGACGATGGTGTAGAAGAGAGAAATGAACTTGCCCTGATCCTGGGAGTAGTTGTTGCTGGGCTGGAGGTAAGCATAGATGGCCGTGCCATAGAACAGGGAGACCACCGTGAGGTGGGACCCACATGTCCCAAAGGCTTTCCTCTGTCCTGCAGCTGACTTTATTCTTATCACTGCCCTGACGATTCGACCATAGGACAACGTGATTAATGCCACAGGTATGAGAAGAATGATCACACCGACAAAGAAGAGCTCAGACTCATTCACAGTGGTGTCAACACAGGCAAGCTTGAGCAGTGGGGGGACCTCACAAAGGAAATGGTCTATTTTATTTCTCCCACAAAGTGGTACAAGGAAGGTGAGCACCGTCTGCAACGAGGAGTTGGCAAAACCAATGAACCATGATGCAGAAGCCATCAGGGCACAGAGACGGGGGTGCATGATCACTGTGTAGTGCAGGGGCCTGCAGACGGCTGCGTAGCGGTCAATTGCCATCACCCCCAACAGAATGCATTCTGTGGATCCCAACCCTAGAGAGACGAACAGCTGAGCTACACAGGCAGCAAAGGAGATAGACTTGTCTGCTCCCCTGAGATGAACCAGCAGCTGAGGAACAGTGCTGGTCGTGTAACACAGGTCCAGAAAGCTTAGGTTGGACAGGAAAAAGTACATGGGAGTCTTCAGGTGTGGGTCTAGGCGGGACAACACAATGATGGTTGTGTTTCCCAGCAGGGTGAGCAGATAGAAGATCAGAAGAACCACAAAGAGGACTCGCTCCAGCTGAGGCCGGTCAGAGAAACCCAGCAGGATAAAGCCCGTGAAAGAACTTCCATTTTTGGGGTCCATCCTTTTGTACCACCTGATTCCTGTCAAGATCAAGCATTTAGCAATATTTAAGAGAAATCTTCAAAAAAAATCAAAAGTTGGCAGGAGGTGGAATTATCATGTTATAAGACCGGTCATGGCATTTTATAAGTAACTATTTGAATAAATGGTGTACTCATTAAGTTGATCAATTAGTTCCACTTTCATTACACATTACCATAAAAAGTCAATCACTAATGAGGAGAGTAGCCAAAATGGCGGAACAGCATGGAAACTTTTTGTGTGTCTCGAGTCCATGAAATACAGCCAGACTAACACTGAACCATCCTACACTCCTAGAAAACTGACTGGAGGATTAACACAACAATCTGCACAAACTGAAGCACAGAATTCAGCAGGTACGCGGCATGGAGAAGTGAACTTGGGGAACAAGAAGGCGCAGGAAGGGAGGTGCTTTTGCAAGCAGAGAGAGGATGGAGACTGTGGGGGCTGGGGGCGGAGAATACGGAAAAGCACCCCTCCCCAAAAGCAGCTGGAGGAAAGTGGAAAATTGGATACGGCCGCAGGGACTAAACTAAAAAGGGAGAAAGGAGAAAGGAGAGGGTTTAATTTGAATTAAGACTGTAAACAAGGGGAGCACAAAGGCTGCAACTCTGCAGCTCCATACCTGGCAGTGCTCTGGTGGGAAAGGTGAATCCCCAGGAAGAGAGTGGGGTCCAGGAGATTCCCAGGCCACACGGGGAAATGCGGTTCCACTGCTGGAAGGATATTTGGTAGAGACTGTTGAAGCCACCTGGTCCCAGCAGACCCCAGAAGGCAGCCATGTTCACTGATTCTGGGGCAAGCTTGTTGAAGGTAAAGCCTGGTGCGAGATGTGTGTTGTGATTTTCCATGGTCCCTGAAACACTGAGACTACGCTGTCTCGCGATCTTTCTTAGGGGTGGGCTGGCACCTGGCCACAGTCTCGGGGCACCAGCAACAGCAGAGTCCAGTGGGCGTTCCTGGGTGCAGCTGACATTCGGCCATTGCTCATTCAGCCATTGCTCAGTGAGACCCTCTCGCAGAGGGGCTGAATGGATCAAGGCCACAGTCCTTCGGAAGTAAGGGGCCAGGGAAAACAGCCGCATCTGAGACAAAACTCGGGAGAGAGGTGCTGCCTGGGACCTGGTCACGGAGAGTGAGAAAGCGGGGAGTGGACAGAGCTGAAGACAGAGGACTGGTGTGTGATTGCTGCTCTGGGAGAACAGACTGGGTAGCTGGGTGGCGCCATTTTCACCATTCCTGCCCATGCGCATATGCACCTATGAGCGCCGCAACAATCCACCCCAGTAGGCTAGCAGCACCATCTAGTGGAGAATGGAGCTGTTACACAAAGCCCTGCCCAACTGGGCGAACTTTGCTCTTCAAGAACAAAACCTCACCACTAGATTAATTTAAGGACTATAAAGAGCTACAGGGACTGACCTCTAAGGGAAAACGAAGTAGTTTCAGTCCTACTTCAATCTTTTAGCAGGTCCATCTATTCAATTTTCTTTCTTTCTTTTTATCCTCTTTTACACTTATTTTTCTTGAATACAGAAAGAGAAAACATTCATTTTTATTTTCAATTTTTATTAAAAATATTTTTCTTTAATTTTTATTACTATATTTTTTACTTTTGTCTAAATTTTTTCAAATTCTACTTTACATCCATCATTTTATTTTAGTCTACTTCAGTGTATTCAACTTTTCCAATTTTCAAATGATCTCCTTTTTTTCACTTTTTTCCCTTTTTCGTTTCTTTTTCTTGAATGCAGAAAGAGAAAAACTTCATTTTTACTTTCAATTTCTATTAAAAATATTTTTCTTTAATTTTTTTACCATATGTGTGCTTTTATGTAAATTTTTCAAATTCTATTTTACTTCCATCATTTTATTTAGTCTAATACAGTGTATTCACAGCTTCAAATTTTCAAACAATTTCTATTTTTTCTTGTTTCTTTTTTCTCTCTTTCATTTCGTTTGTTTTTCTTGAATATAGAAAAAGAAACATTCATTTTTATTTTTAATTTTTATTAAAAATATTTTTCTTTATTTTTTTCTACTATATTATTTACTTTGGGTATATTTTTTCAAATTCTATTTTATGCCCATCATCTCATTTAAGTCTACTTCAGTGTATTCATTTTTACAAATTCTCCAACGATTTCCTTCCCTCCCCCCTTTTTTTCTCTCTATTCTGTCAAACCACTTTCAACACCCAGACCAAAACACACCTAGGATCTAGCATCATTTATTCAATTTGTGTGTGTTTTTAATTTTTTAATTTTAATAGTTTTTAAATTTTAATTTTTAAATTTTAATTCTTCTACTTCATTAATTCCTGTTCTCCCTTTAAAATGACAAAATAAAGGTATACACCCCAAAAGAAACAGCACGAAGTAATGACAGGCAGGGATTTAACCAACACAGATACAAGCAAGATGTCTGAACCAGAATTTAGAATCACAATAACAAGAAAACTAGCTGGAGTAAAAAATAGATTAGAATTCCTTTCTGCACAAACTGGGGGTTGATTGGGGGTGGGAGGGAGGGGAGGGTGGGTGATGGGTATTGAGGAGGGTACCTTTTGGAATGAGCACTAGGTGTTGTATGGAAACCAATTTGACAATAAACTTCATATATTGAAAAAACATAGAATCCCTTTCTGCAGAGATAAAAGGGAGTAAAATATAGCCAGAATGAAATTAAAAATGCTATGAGTGAGCTGCAATTAGAGACGGATGCAGCGGCAGCAAGGATGGATGAGGCAGAACAGAGAGTCAGCCACATAGAGGACAAACTATAGAGAATAATGAAGCAGAAAAAAAGAGGGAGATTAAGGTCAAAGAGCATGATTTAAGAATTAGACAAATCAGTGACCATTCAAAGGAACACCAGAATCATAGGGGTCCCAGAAGAGGAAGAGAGAGCAATAGGGGTAGAAGGTTTATGTGAGCAAATCACAGCAGAAAACTTTCCTAACCTGGGGAAAGGCACAGACATCAAAAGCCAGGAAGCACAGAGGACTCCCATTAAATTCAACCGAAACCAACCATCAACAAGGCATATCATAGTCAAATTCACAAATTACTCAGGCAAGGAGAGAATCATGAAAGCAGCAAGGGAAAAAAGTCCATAATCTACAAGGGAAGACAGATCAGGTTTGCAACAGACCTATCCACAGAAACTCGGCAGGCCAGAAAGGAGTGGTGGGATATATTCAGTGTGCTGAATCAGAAAACTAGGCAGCCAAGAATTCTTTATCCAGCAAGGCTGTCATTCAAAATAGAAGGAGAGATTAAAAGTTTGCCAGACAAACAAAAATTAAAGGAGTTTGTGACCACTAAACCAGCCCTGCAAGAAATTTTAAGGGGGACTCTCTGAGGCAAGAAAAAAATGAAAATAAATAAATAAATAAATAAATAAATAAATAAATAAATGGATGAATACCAAAAGCAACAAAGATTAGAAAGGAGCAGAGAACACCACCAGAAACTCCAACTCTACAAGCATCATAATGGCCATAAATTCATATCTTTCAGTACTCACTCTAAATGTCAATGGACTCAATGCTCCAATCAAAACACATAGGGTAACAGAATGGATAAGAAAACAAGACCCAGCTATATCCTGTTTACAAGAGACACACATTAGACCTAAAGACACCTTCAGATTGAAAATAAGGGGATGGAGAACCATCTATCATGCTAATGGTCAACAAAAGAAAGCCAGAGTAGCCATACTTATATCAGACAATCTAGACTTTAAAATAAAGACTCTATCAGGAGATGCAGAAGGGCATTATATTGTAATCATGGTGTCTATCCACCAAGAAGAACTAACAATTGTAAATATTTATGTGCCAAATGTGGGAGCACCCAACTATATAAATCAATTAATCACAAACATAAAGAAACTCACCGATAGTAATACCATCATAGGAGGAGACTTCAACACTCCACTCACAACAATGGACAGATCATCTAAACAGAATACCAACAAGAAAACAATGTCTTTGAATGACACACTGGACCAGTTACACTTAACAGATATATTCAGAACATTTCATCCTAAAGCAGCAGAATATACACTCTTCTTCAGTGCACATGGAACATTCTCCAGAATAGACCACAGAGATCACTTTCTGCAGATGACATGACACTCTATATGGAAAACCCAAAAGATGCCACCACAAAACTGCTAGGATTGATTCATAAATTCAGCAGTTGCAGGATATAAAATCAACACACAGAAATCGGTTGTATTCCTAAACACCAACAATGAAGTGACACAAAGAGAAATCAAGGAATCTATCCCATTTACAGTTTCACAAACAAACCATAAAATACCTAGGAATAAATCTAACCAAAGAAGTGAAAAATCTATACACTGAAAACTATAGAAAGCTTATGAAAGAAATTGAAAAAGACAGAGAATAAAAATGGAAAAAGATTCCATGCTCCTGGATAGGAAGAACAAATATTGTTAAAATGTTGATACTACCCAAAGCAATCTACATATTCAATGCAATCCCTATCAAAATAGCACCAGCATTCTTCGCAGAGCTGGAACAAATAATCCTAAAATTTGTATGGAACCAGGAAAGACCCCGAATAGCCAAAGTGATCTTGAAAAAGAAAACCAAAGCAGGACGCATCACAATCCCAGACTTCAAGCTCTACTACAAAGTTGTAACCATCAAGACAGTATGGTACTGGCACAAGAACAGACACTCAGATCAGTGGAACAGAATAGAGAACCCAGAAATGGATCCACAAACGTATGGGCAACTAATCTTTGACAAAGCAGGAAGACTATCCAATGGAATAAAGACAGTCTCTTCAGCAAGTGGTGCTGGGAAAACTGGATAGCGACATGCAGAAGAATGAACCTGGACCACTTTCTTACCCCAGACACAAAAATAAACTCAATATGGATGAAAGACCTCAATGTAAGACAGGAAGCCATCAAAATCCTTGAGGAGAAAGGAGACAAAAACCTCTTTGATCTTGGCCACAGCAACTTCTCACTCAACACATCTCTGGAGGCAATGGAAACAAAAGCAAAAATGAACTACTGGGACCTCATCAAAATAAAAACTTCTCTACAGTGAAGAAAACAAACAGCAAAACTAAAAGGCAACAGGCTGAATGGGAGAAGATATTTGCAAAAGGCATATCAGCTAGATTTAGTATCCAAAATCTACAATGAATTTATCAAACTCAGCACCCAAAAAACAAATGATCCAGTGAAGAAATGGGCAAAAGGCATGAATAGACACTTCTCCAAAGAAGACATCCAGATCGCCAACCGACACATGAAAAAGATGCTCAACATCACTCATCATCAAGGAAATACAAATCAAAACCACAATGAGATACCACCTGACACCTGTCAGAAAGGCTAACATTAACAATTCAGGCAACAACAGATGTTGGCCAGAATGTGGAGAAAGAGGATCTCTTTTGCTTTGTTGGTGGAAATGCAAGCTGGTGCAGCCACTCTGGAAAACAGTATGGAGGTTCCTCAAAAAACTAAAAATAGCACTACTCTACGACCCAGCAATTGCGCTACTAGGCATTTATCCACGGGATACAGGTGTGCTGTTTTAAAGGGACATATGCACCCCCATGGTTATAGCAGCACTCTCAACAATAGCCAAAGTATGGAAAGAGCCCTAGTGTCTATCGATGGATGAATAGATAAAGAAGATGTGGTATATATATACACAATGGCGTATTATTTGGCGATCAAAAACAATGAAATCTTGCCATTTGCAACTACATGGATGGAACTGGAGGGTATTATGCTAAGTAAACTTAGTAAGAGAAAGACAAAAATCATAAGACTTCACTCATATGAGGACTTAGAGACAAAACAGATGAACATAAGGGAAGGGAAACAAAAATAAAAACAGGGAGGGGGACAAAACAGAAGAGACTCATAAATATGAGAACAAACTGAGGGTTACTGGAGGGGTTGTGGGAGGCGGGGTGGGCTAAATGGGTAAGGGACTCTAAGAAATCTACTCCTGAAATCATTGTTGCACTATATGCTAATTTGGATGTAAATTTAAAAATATAAAAAACAATTAAAAAAAGAAGAAAGACTCAAAAAAGTAAATAATTAATATTTAATGTCAGCAAAATCAAATGATGGGCCTTGTGTTCCCATCAGTGATAGGAATATAAGTTCTTTCAGACTGTGCTTACTAGGACTTAAAGTACTATAAAATGTATGTATGTTCCAGACTTAAGTTATGTAAAAATGTATAAGGGAAGAGAGGAAGAGCTATCAGAAAGAATCAGAAAGAAATGCAGAGAGGAGAGATGTTATTATAAATATTTGTCTCATGATTCTACACAACTGGATTTGCACACACCACGTGTGCATTAAAACAGAATATGATGACACCTGGGTGGCTCAGTGGGTTAAGCATCTGACTCTTGATTTCAGCGGGGACCATGATCTCATGTTTTGAGGGTTCAAGCCCTGTGTTGGACTCTTCACTGACAGCCCTGACCCTGCTGGGGATTCTGTCTCTCTCCCTCTCTGTCTGCATCTCCCTGCTCCCTCACTCTCTCTCTTTCTTAAAATAAACAAATAAACATTAAAAAATACATACATCTCTCTCTCTCTCTCTCTCTCTCTCTCTCTCTCTCTCTCTCTGTATATATATGTATATATATATATATATGTGTGTATACATATATATATATATATATATATATATATATATGTATATACACATATATATAAAGACCACACACTGTGGAAAAAGCATTCTGATATAGGAACTTATGAACAAGACAGTACTTACACGAAGAATTCAATTACATTCAAAATCTCACCACTATTTCTGCATAAACATTTTGGCAGTATTGACTCTCTAACTAAGGTATTATATTTGGGAAAGACTTTTCTTTTTGTTTTTCTTCTTTTATTTTTTGGTATGGTAGTAAAACAATTAAAAAAATCAGAGAGAACACCAAAAACCACCATTCAATTACAGTGCTCAACTTTTCCCTGAAAAATGCCTCTAATTACCATGCCAATTTAACAGGAACTCGGAAAATTCATTGGCCATGCAGAGCCAGCTGGAATCTGAACTCTAAATTCCATTGACCAACGCTTTCGTCTTCCTTCTGCAGATTTCCACTGCACATATTACCAATTAGAGTTCGTAAAATTCCTCAAAGAGGTAGAATTATTCCTTATCGACATCCTAAGCAGAATAAACATTTTAGAAAGTTATCCGAGCATGTAATTATGTACAACCTGACATGTTTTACATCACTCCCTAGGATAAAATAAAGAGATAAAGACACAGAGATAAAGACAGATACATTCTAAAGCAATGACGGGTCAAAGAGCTATAAAGAAAAACTTAAAGTAGTTTAAGGAAAGGCATAAAGAAACCAATAATTTGGTATTATACAAAATCAGACATCTGTCCACATTACGTCAATGATCACCTTTCTGGGAGCTACCCTGCAGAGTTAGTGACACTGGACCAAACACATTGCCAGTTTCGAGGCTGGGTGATGACCATTTTCATCCAATGCTTACTGTAACTGAAGAAGATGAATAGTTACACACTGACCTAAGAGGTATCAGAAAATGAGTCCTTCGGTTGTATCATATTCAAATGGTTGGGCATACCGTGCATTTTTAATTCTTCTAACACTTTAAAATCTGAATCAGGTTTGGGGGAGGACCCATTGATGTTTGAAAGAAACAGGTACAAAACGGGCATAAAACTTTCATAATATTTGGAGGGAGGATTTGGTATTTGACACTATATTATACCTCCTTTAATTTCATATAAACATATGATCAGTGGTCTCCACACAAAAAATCTATGCAGAAAAATGTTCTTAATAGTAATAATTATACAGTTATTTGTGACAGTCTAAATGTATAAAAACAAGACGTGTCCTCCGACTCATACCTGCTCAGAATAGCAAATAAAAACAAACCGTCTTGAGTTTCATAGACACACGCACACATATTGATACATTTACCTCAAATAAATTTCCCACAAACTTTTTAATGTACCTGATAAAGGAAGCACTACCAAAGTGAAGAAGGGCAAAAATAAAATGTAAACTCATCCCAAGAAAACACCGATATACTACTGCACCTTTAGAATAAAATCATGATATGTTAACAATATTATGTCAATCGGGACAAAGAAGACAGTTGAGAGAAGATAAAATCCTGGAGAGATGAACATGTACATATGATTTGCCGCTTTCCAGGATTGTGTGTGTGTGTGTGTGTGTGTGTGTGTGTGTGTGTGCATGTGTAAAGGATACATAATGGCTATCTATCTGACAGGTACAAAAATGATTATGATTTTCATTTGAAAAATAAAATATCAGACAAAGGAGATGCGCACTGAAGCAGACACAAGAATGTCATCATCACTGTGTGGTACAATTGCTCCCAGTGTGGTGCGGAGAGCACGCGGGAAGGGAACTACAGCACTCATATCATAGTCTACCATTTTCTTCTATTGTTTTTCTCATTACAATTCAGGAAAATTATCCGTTAGTGACACCAGACATGGGAAAGATCAGGCTGTGAAATGTGTTCTCCTATTGATTCTCATGAGTATGTTCTGTTGTTCTGGGAAACTCTGTTCCTTTCTCCTCCCCTTCTCCACATCCACCCCTCTTAAAGCTTGTGCACCACACAGAGCAATCTTCCAAGAGAAAGGACATGTGTCCCCTGCGGTTAATGGGAAATTGCATTTCATTTCCTTCTTACCATATTTAAAGACTGGTGAAATTAGACTAAGAACCATCATCTATGATTGATACCATCAAATGACTGATTGCAGTAAGAGGGATGGATTCATCTGGAAAACTATGTAATTGAAACTGGCTGGAAATATTGAACACGTCCTTCCTGGGCACAGGAGCAACGTATGGGTCCCTAGCAACTATCATGATATGACACGGTACAGGAAAGTCCAGTGATAGACTACACCTATGTTATG
Organism: Felis catus; assembly: GCF_018350175.1. Lineage (NCBI taxonomy): Eukaryota > Metazoa > Chordata > Mammalia > Carnivora > Felidae > Felis > Felis catus. The sequence goes on along the minus strand of NC_058372.1, from coordinate 2,542,460 downwards.
ACTTTGCATATGAGAGATAAATACTTGAAAAAAGCACAGAGTATATATGCAGAGAAAGAAATGTTATTAGTGAAAATAAAATTACACAGAACTACAAAACAAAGACATTGCCATTCTATGTAATAATTCACATCAAAAAAGTATATAATTCAAATGACATGTCAGAAGAACGCAATGTTGCAATAATAATTAAGAGAACTGAATCAAATGTGAGAGGTTAAATACTTAGTACTGACACACATAAGGTGATAGGGTAGGAATTTCCAATTACCATAATAGCTCAATGCTGACATACAATTCTAAGTTTTAGTGGAAAAAAACACATAGTTTCACAAAACTGGATACTAGTCTATGCACGCTACACATCTTAAAGAAAAAGATCTCAAGCTAATGTCTCTAAGACATTTCAAATATATAACATTCACTGATATATTTGGCATACACACGCTGCCCTATCCGGTTCCTGAATGAATCCTGAAAAAGTGGGGGCAAGATTTCCACAGCCTCAGGGCTATGACTGAATCATTGTTGTTTTCTTGATGCTTCTGTCTCATGGGTCTGAGCTGACCTCAGACATATGAGAAGAGCCCTCGGATGATGATGGGGGACGAGCAAATGAGGGGAATGCACCCATCACTACATAGGAAATGACACATGTGATGAACATTGACTGGGTGTAGGGCAGGTTCTATGGAAGACAATGAAGTAGGATTTCCACTGCGTGTTGTTTATTCAGGGAATGCTCTCGGGATAAATGGGGTGAGGGAAGGAAAACAGCAGAGAATGTTGCTAAGCAAGGATGTGGTCTCCAGTGAAAGAGAGCAGGAGATTGATCCTGTGAGAAGGTGGCCAGAACACTCCAGAAGAACCAGCCATCGGTTATGGTAGAAATTCCCTGTCCTCACTGTCCAATTCTATGCCCACCCTCTACCTGTCATACCTGAGCACTGAAAATGTCCTAGCTAAGAAATTGAATTTTACATTTTATTTAATTTTAATGAATTTAAATGTAAGCAGCTTATGTGTTACTTACTAAAGTATTGGACTGCACAGCTCTGGAGCATGGATTGCATCAGATTCAGTCCTGCCTTGGCGTTGGCAACTTATGTACATCCCATAAGTTTGTCACTGGTTGTAAGCTGCCCCCACCATGTCTCCCAGAGCCCTTGGCAATGTGGCTCCCTCTCAGCTGAGGGAAATTCTCCTAAGAAGAGAATGGCTCTGAACCTTGGAGCCCACACTCATACCAAGTAGGGTTTGGATAGGAGCCCCAGCAGGTAGTTTTTGGGCAGGTCACAAACAGTGTTCATACAAGAGTCCATTCATGATCGTGTGCAAGGATAGAAGGATGGAAACTAGTGTACTTTACACATCACCTCAGTGCAATCACACACACACACGCACACACACATACACACCACGTCATTTCTTTAATTCATCAATATGTAAACGTTTAGGTTTGATACTTTTCTTCTTCAAATTGGTATTTTTACAATTTACTTAGAGAGAAAGAGAGAGAGGGAGTGCAAGCAGGGGAGGGGCAGAGAGAGGAATATAATCTCAAGCAGGCACTGCACTCTCAGCACCGAGACAGATGCGGGTCTCGAACCCACAAGCCATGAGATCATGGCCTGGCTGAAATCAAGAGTCAGACGCTTAACTGAGCCACCAGGCTGCCCGTTCAAATCAGTATTGGAACTCATTGGAAGGATCACTACTCCTTGTTAAAATAAAGCCAAAATAATTTTTATTGACAGAATATACACAAAATGGAACTTCCCTGTTGTAATTGTCAACATAGATTTTTAAAATTCCATGAATATTTTGTATATTTGGGGAAAAATAAAGATTTAATAAAGATAGCCACTAACAATTAATTTTAACCATAGGGAAGAAATATTATCTAAATTCACACACAATAAGGAACCAAAGGGAAAGTATGAAAGCATATAGTGTCATAATCTAGTATTCTAATACTGAAGGTCATATGTTATTCCCAGAAACAAGGCATATTTAATTATTTTCCACATGTTCACAGAGCGGTGCGATGCATATACTACACAGAACCAAAGGTCTAGGAATTACCTGGGGGCATCAGTAAAGAACAATTACACTCAGTTCTTATATTTCATGAACTTTCAAGGTTTGTTACTTTACACAATTCACCATGTAAGCATACAAATAAACCACCTTGTTTGTGAACAATTGCAACTGAAAATAAACTAATCTATTCCCAGAGCAACACAGAGACTTAGTGCCATTTTACTCACCTTTATTCACCTTCTCAGTGGGATCTAAGCCACTTTCCTACCTCATTCCAAGTTACTGCCTAATTACAGCTCTGGGGACAGGAACACGGACATGTAGGATCAGTGTCTCCAGGAAATGCAAAGGCTGACTATACCAGAACTGGGTCATCCATGCATTTTTCTTAAGCAAAAGGACACTATCTCAGGATGACTTCACAGATCCTCATGTCACACCAGAGATCTGCCCTTTGCCTCTGGGAGGTAGAAGATGAAGGCAGTCACAAACTCTCAGTATTGTTTCCCGAGGTCGGTGACCTGCTGGTGTGACACTGAGACCCTTATGAGCAGGTGAGAGGGTTCTCTGACTCTGAGCTGTGGCTGGGCTGGCACAAAGAGCCAAGTCCCTTCCCCTGCTGACGTCTCTGGGGAACGGATGCCCCACACTCTTAATGAGCCCTGCCCAGACATGGCAATCCTCAGAGACAATGATTGTGGAGGACAAGGACAGAGGAGACCTAATCTGTCTCTTCTAAGGTTCACAGATCTGACAGAGGACACGTAACCCCCTAGACCAGCCCAGCTACACGAGCTTTCATCTGTGCTTACCTAGAGGTTTTACAAAGCAGTTAAGATTTTCTTCACAATTGCCAAATATTTGCATATACATCTATAAGGAGGAACCATTCAGTTATTAATTTTAAATGTGAATGAATTCTGGCTGGGGGATGTGGCACTGACATGGACTGGGCTGTTGAGCAGGATTCTTCCAGACATCAGGGTTAGAATCCCAGTGGAGCGCCTGGGAGGGGCCTATTGAGCAGAGTGGGACACCCCGGGGCACGCGCACCCCTGCGACACTGCGAGAATGGCCTGAACAGAGTGGCTTGTGACACCCGGTCTGGGGAGCAGAGACTGGGGTGGCACCATTGTTCTCCCCATCACTATACGCCCGGGCTTCAGGGAATGGACAGTAGGGCCACAGAGGAGGTGGGTCCCCCACACCAAACCCTGACCGCACCCCACCTGCTAACTGCAGATCCACAGGAGCGGCATTGACACTGACGGAACCAGACGGCCCCTCCCCCAGGTCAGCGCTGTCACCGGCTCCAAGGCGCCAGCAGATATCGGTCCAGCCCATTTACATTTTCTGATTTGATTGTTGGAAAATTCTTATTATTCATATATTATTTTTTTTCCTTTTCTTCCTCTTCTTTCTTCCCTTCTCGATCCTAGTTGTTACTTACTTTAAGCAGACATTTTTAATCTATTCTGTCTATACCTCTTGTGTATCACCTTTTTATTTTCCTCTCTCTCTGGATTAAGCTATTTGGTTTCTCTGATTCTCTCCTGGGTCAATTTTTTCCCATTTTTTCCGTTACTTTTTCCCCTCCCCTGTCATTTCTCTCTTCATGTGGGATAAGGTTTCTTCCACCACCACTCCCACCCTTTTAATATTTTTTCAGGGTTACTTTAATGAACACATCAAACCACACCTGGTGGAAGGTCCAAACCACCACTACAAGGAGGGATATAAAGAAACAAGACTCACACAACAGAGAGCAAGCAACATGCTCAAAAAGACCCCATGAAGTGCCAGGCCCTGGACAGCATTATGACCCCTTTATACAATAGTAGTGCTCGCTGGTGCAGGACACATAACAAATTGTTAAAATACATAAAGGACAGAAAAGTAGCCAAAATGACAAAAAGGAAGAATTCTCCTCAAAAGAAATTCCAGGGAAAATGACACCTAGAGAATTGCTCACAACAGATATAAACAATATATCTGATTGAGAGTTTTACATAATAATCATAAGATTAATCACCGGGCTTGAAAAAAGCATAGGAGACAGCAGAGAATCTATTGCTGCAGACATCAAGGAACTAAGAAATAGTTATGATGAATCAAGAAATGCTGTGAATGGCATGTAAAATAAACTAGAGGCAGTGACAGCAAGGAAGGAGGAAGCAGAGGGGAAAATTAGTGAAACAGAAGTTAAAGTAATGGAAAAAGAGGAAGCTGTGAAAGAGAGAAATAAGAAAATAAGAGCCCATGAGGGGATCATTAGAAATATGAGATCCAAAGAAACGTAGTAATAGTCCATATAATCAGAGTTCCAGAGGAAGAGGAAGAGATTGAGAAAGGGCCAGAAGGTTTACCTGAACAAATTATAGCTGAGAACTTCCCTCATCTGGGGAAGGAAGCAGACATCCACATCCAGGAGGCACAGGGAACTCCCTTCAGATTCAACAGAAGTGGGCCGTCTCCATGGCATATCATTATGAAAATGGCAAAACACAAAGATAAAGAGAGCCTTCTGAAAGCAGCTAGGGACAAACAGGCCTTAGCCCACAAGGATAGACGCATAAGGGTAGTACATACCTGTCCACAGAAACTTGGCAGGCCAGAAGGGAGTGGCAGGAAATATTCAATGCGCTAAATCGGAAAAACATGCAGCCAAGAATCCTTTATCCAGCAAGGCAGTCCGTCACTCAGAATGGAAGGAAAGATAAAGGCTTTCCAACACAAACAAAAACTGAAGGAGTTCATGACCACTAAACAAACCCTGCAAGAGATCCTAAAGGGCATTTTGTGAGTGGAACTCTGCAAAGACTACAAAGGACTAGAGACATCTCCAGAAACATGAAACCCACAGATAACACAATGACACTAAATCCACAGCTTTCAACAATAACGCTGAATGTACACAGACTAAATGCCCCAATCAAAATACATACGATATCAGAACGGATAAAAAACGAGACCCATCTATATGTTGTCTACAAGAGGTCAATTTTGACCTGAGGACACCTTCAGCTTGAAAGCCAGGGGATGGAGAACCATCTATCATGCTACTGGAAGTCAAAAGAATGCTGGAGTAGCCATCCTTATATCGGACAAAGTACGGTTTTTTTTCAATTTTTTTATGTTTATTTATTTTTGAGACAGAGAGAGACAGAGCATGAACAGGGGAGGGGCAGAGAGAGAGGGAGACACAGAATCGGAAGCAGGCTCCAGGTTCTGAGCCATCATCCCAGAGCCTGACGTGGGGCTCGAACTCACGGACCGCGAGATCGTGACCTGAGCTGAAGTCGGACGCTTAATCAACTGCGCCACCCAGGCGCCCCCAAAGTACGTTTTAAACTAAAGACTGAAACAAGAGGTGAAGATGGGCATTATATCATAATTACGGGGTCTATCCAAAAAGAAGAGCTAACATTTGTAAATATTTATGCCCCCAACTTGAAAGCACCCGCATGTATAAACCCATTAGTGATAAACATGCATGAACTGATTGGTAAGAATAGGGTAATTACAGGACATTTTAACACTCCACTGACAACAATGGAGAAATCATGTAGGCAGAAACTCAAGAAAGAAACAATAAACAAACAAGTTAAAGGCCCGATAGACTGGACAGATATATTCATAAATTTTCATCCAAAAGCAGCAGAAGACACATTCTTGTTGAGTACATATGGATAATTTTCCAAGATAGATCACATGCTGGCTCACAAAACAGCCCTCAATAAATATAAAAGAACTGAGATCATACCATAATCTCAAAGCTAGGAAACTTGAAATAAACCACAAGAAAAAATTTGGAAAGCCTCCAAATGTAGGGAGGTTAAAGCACATCCTACTAAAGAATGAATGGGTCGACCAAGCAACTAAAGAAGAAATTTAAAAAATGCATGGAAGCAAATGAAAATGAAAACATGACAGTCCAACCCATTTGGAATGCAGCAAAGGCTGTCGTAGAGGAAAATTCATTGCAGTCCAGGCCTATCTCAAGAAACAAGAAAAATCCCAAATATAAAAGCTAACTGCACACCTAAAGGAAGTAGAAACAGAAGAGAAAAGAAATCCCAAAGCTTGTGGAGGAAGAGAAATAATAAAGATGAGAGCAGAAATAAACAATATGGAATCCAAATAAACACAGTAGAACAGATCAATGAGTCTAAGAGTTATTTTGGAAGAAATAAACAAAATTGATAAACCCTTAGCTAGAGTGCTCAAACTGAAAAGAGAGAGAACCCAAAGAGAGAAAACCATGATGGAAAGAGGGGAGATCACAACTATCACCACAGAAATACAGACAATTATTAGAGAATACTATGAAAAAGTATATGCCAACAAATTGGACAACCTGGGAGAAATGGACCAACACACTACCAAAACTCATACGGGAAGAAATAGAAAATTTGAACAGACCCATAATCAGTGAGGAAATTGACGCAGTTATCAAAAATCTCCCAACAAATAAGAGTCCTGGGCCAGATGGCTTCCCTAGGGAATTCTACCAGACATTGAAAGCATAGTTAATAACTATTCTTCTCAGGTGGTTCCAAAAAATAGAAATAGAAGGAAAGCTCCCAGACTGACTCTATGAAACCAGCATGACCTTGATTCCCAAAGCAGACAGAGACCCCACTAAAAAGGAGAAATACAGGGATGCAAAAATTCTCAACAAGATACTAGCAAATGAAGTTCAACAGTATATTAAAAGAATTATTCACCATGATCAAGTGGGATTCATTCCTGGGCTGCAGGGCTGGTTCAATACTTGCAAGTCAATCAGTGTGATACATCAGATCAATAGAAGGAAGGATAAGAAACACATGACCCTGTCAAATGATACAGAAAAACCATTTAACAAAATACAGCATTCTTTCTTAATAAATACCCTCAAGAGAGTGGGGATAGAAGGAGTATAACTTAACATCATAAAAGCCATATATGGAAAGCCCACAGCTAATATCATCCTCAATGGGGAAAAACGAGCTTTCCCTGTGAGATCAGGAACACGACAGGGATGTCCACTCCTTCCACTGTTGTTTAACATAGTGTTGGAAGACCTATCCTCAGGAATCAGACAACAAAAAGAAATAAAAGGCATCCAAATTAGCAAAGAAGATGTCAACCTGTCACTTTTCACAGAGGACATGATACTCTACATGGAAAACCTGAAAGACTCCATCAAAAAACTGCTAGAGCTGACTCATGAATTCAGCAAAATTTGAGGCTATAAAATCAATGTACAGATATCAGTTACATTTCTATGCACCAATAATGAGCTAGCAGAAAGAGAAATCAAGAGATCAATCCCATTTACAATTGCATCAGGAACCATAAAATACCTAGGAATAAACTTAACCAAAGATGTAAAATACCTGTATGCTGAAAACTGTAGAAAATGTATGAAAGAATATGAAGGATACATGAAGGAATGGAACAACATTCCACGCCCATGGATTGGAACAACAAATATCGTTAAAATGTCAGCACAACCCAAACCAATCTACACATTCAATGCAATCCCAATCAAAATTGCACCGGCATTCTTCTCAGAACAGGAACAAACAATCCTAAAATTTGTACGGAAACACGAAACACCCCGAATAGCCAAAGTTATGTTGAAAAAGAAAACCAATGGGGGAGGCATCACGATTCCTGACTTTACCTCTACTACAAAGCTGTAATCATCCAGACAGTAGGGTACTGGCACAAAAACAGACAAATAGGCCAATGGCACAGAATAGAGAACCCAGAACTGGACTCACAAATCTACGGCCAACTAATATCCACAAAGCAGGATAGAGCATCCTATGGAAAAAGACAGCCTCTTTAGCAAATGGTGCTGGCAGAACTGGACAGCAACACGCAGAAGAATGAAACTAGAGCACTTTATTACACCATCCAAAAAGTAAACTCAAAATGGATGAAAGACCTAACTGTGAGACAGGAAACAGTCAAAACCCTAGAGGAGAAAGTAGGCAACAACCTCTTTGACCTCAGCCACAGCAATTTCTTGCTCAACCTGTCTCCAAAAGCAAGGGAATTAAAAGCAAAAATGAACTACTGGGACCTCATCAAGGTAAAAAGCACGGGGCGCCTGGGTGGCGCAGTTGGTTAAACGTCCGACTTCAGCCAGGTCACGATCTCGCGGTCCGTGGGTTCGAGCCCCGCATCGGACTCTGGGCTGATGGCTCAGAGCCTGGAGCCTGTTTCCGATTCTGTGTCTCCCTCTCTCTCTGCCCCTCCCCCGTTCATGCTCTGTCTCTCTCTGTCCCAAAAATAAATAAATGTTGAAAAAAAATTAAAAAAAAAAGCTTCGGCACTGCAAAGAAAACAATCAACACAACCAGAAGACAAGCAACGGAATGGGAGAAGATGTTTGCAAATGACCTATCAGATAAACGGTTAGTATCCAAAACCTATAAAGAACTTTCAACACTCAACATCCCAAACACAAATAATGCAGTGAAGACATGGGCAAAACACATGAATAGACACTTTGACAAAGACATCCAGATGCCAACAGACGCATAACAAAAATGCTCAACGTCACTCATCATCAGGGAAATACAAATCAAAACCACACTGAGATACCACCTCACACCAGTCAGAGTGGCTACATTTAAGACCTCAGGCAAAAACAGGTGTTGGTGAGGATGTGGACTATGGGAACTCTTTTGCGCTGTTGGTGGGAACACATCTGGTGCAGCCACTCTGGAAAGGAGTGTGGAGATTTATCAAAAAGCTAAATATAGAACTACCCTACGACCCAACTGTAGCACTACCAGGTATTTACCCAAAGAACACAGGAGTGCTGATGCGTAGGAACACATGCACCCTAATGTTTATCACGGTGCTTTCAACAATAGCCAAATTAAGGAAAGTGCCCAAATGTCCATCAACTGGTGAATGGATAAAGAAGATGTGATTTATATATACAATGCAATATACTTGGCCATTGGCAACAACGTGGATGGAATTGGAGGGCATAATGCTAAGTGAAAGAAGTCAGTCAGAGAAAGACATTAATTTTTTTTTAATTTTTTGGTAAGTTTATTTATTTATTTTCAGGGAGAGAGACCATGAGCATGGAATGGACAGAGGGAGGGAGAGAGAGGATCCCAAGCAGGATCTGTGCTGTCAGCACAGAGCCTGATGTGGGGCATGAACCCATGAGCCATGGGATCATGACGGCAGCAGAAGCCAAGAGTCAGATGTTCAACCAACTGAGCCACCCATGTGCCTCCAGATCTCATTCTTTTGTGAATCACAGGAATAAAAGGTACACTACAGAAATTATACTCTCTGATATTGTAATCATGTTGTATGGTCACAGATGGCGGCTACAGTTCTGACCACAGCACAGCATATAGGGAGGCTGGATCAATGTTGTACACCTGAAACTAATGTTACATCGCGTGTCCAACTATATTTAGATTAACAAATTCATTTTTAAGAAAGATGTCATTCCTTTTTAGGGCTGAGTAATGTAGAACTAAGATTGTAACACAAGTGTCTGAATGTATTAGGATGGGTGTAAATGTCCTCACTTTTGAAATACAAATTTTATTTAAGGGGTTGTTAAAAGTCACAATAATAAGTAATATGAAGGCTGTGTGTATGCTGCTATGCGTTCATGGATCCTTGTACACGCACAAGCATTGTGGGGGTTGTGCATAGTTACAAGTGATTGTCACTTAGAAGTAAATTCAAAATCGTCTTGAGGTGCCTGAGTGGCTCATTCAGTTAAACGTTGGAGTCTTGATTTGGTCTCAGGTCAGCATCTCACGGTTTGTGAGATTGAGCCTCGTGTTGGGCTCTGGGCTGAGAGTGAGGAGCTTGCTGGGATTGTCTCTCTGTGTCAACCTCTCTCTCTGCTACCTTCCCTGCTCATGTTCACTCTCTCTCTCAAGATAAATAAATAAACTTTTAAAAAATTCAAAAGTGTCTTTTCATTACGATTCACTTTAAGAATAAGGGTTATACCCTGGTGGGATGTTTAAATAGCTACTTTTCCAATTAAAAACTTCAAGTAGACATTGCTAGACATCGCTTTGGAACAACACATAAAATGAATGTTAACAAAAGCAAACATGAACTATTGAGACTTCATCAACATAAGAAGCTTCTGCACAGTGAAGGACACAATCAACACAACTCAGAGCAGCATATGAAATGGGAGTAGATATTTGCAAATGGTATTGAGATAAAGGGTTAGTATCCCAAACCCATGAAGAACTTATGAAACTCACTAGCCACCCCCCTCCCCCACAAAACCCCAAATAATCCAGTGAAGAAATGGGCAGAAGACATGAATAGATACTTTTCCAAAGAGGACATCCAGATGGCCAACAGACTCTTCAAAAAATAATCAACATCATTCATCATCAGGGAAATGCAAATCAAAACCACATTGAGATACGACCTCACACCTGTCACAGTGTCTGAAATGAACAAGTCAGGAAACAACAGATGTTGGCGAGGATGCAGACAAAGGGGAAGCCTTTTGCACTGCCGGTGGGAATGCAAACTGGTGCGGCCACTCTGGAAAACAGGATGGACTTTCCTCAAAAAATTCAAAATAGAACTACCCTATGACCCAGCAATTGCACTACTGGTTATTTTCTAAAGAATACAAAACTGCTGACTCGAAGGGGGTACGTGCACCCCAATGTTTAAAGCAGTACTATCAATAATAGCCAGGGGCGCCTGGGTGGCGCAGTCAGTTGGGCGTCCGACTTCAGCCAGGTCACGATCTCGCGGTCTGTGAGTTCGAGCCCCGTGTCAGGGTCTGGGCTGATGGCTCAGAGCCTGGAGCCTGTTTCCGATTCTGTGTCTCCCTCTCTCTCTGCCCCTCCCCTGTTCATGCTCTGTCTCTCTTTGTCCCAAAAATAAATAAACGTTGAAAAAAAAAATTAAAAAAAAAAAATAATAGCCAAATTATGGAAAGAACCCAAGTATCAATTGACTGATGAACAGAGAAAGAAGATGTGGTATATACACACACTGTGTCTGACAGCTTTTTAAAAAATAATTCTCAGGGTGCCTGGGTGGCATCACCAGTTAAGTATGCACCTCTTAATTTAGGCTCAGGTCATGATCTCACAGCTGAGTCCCATGTTGGGCTCTGTGTTGACAGCATGGAGTCTGCTTAGGATTCTCTCTCTCTCTCCCTCTCTCTCTGCCCCTCCCCTACTTGTGCTCTCTGCCTCTCTCCAAACAAATAAATAAACTGAAAAAAAATACTCTCTTCTTGGAGCGCCAGGGTGGTTCAGATGGTTGAGTGTCCCACTCTTGTTTTCAACTCAGGACATGGGTTCCCCTGGGTTGTTGGATCAAGCCCTGCATTGGGCTCCATTTTCATCATGGAACCTTTTTAAAATTCTCTCTCTCTCTTTCTCCTTCTGCTCTTATCCCCTACTTGCACTCTGTCTCTTTCTAAAATAAAAATCAATCAATTAATTAATAAATAAAATAAATTAAAAAATAATTTTCTTGCTTTGAATTGAGATACAATTAGCATAACATTATATTAGTTTTAGGGATACAATATGATTCGATAATTGTGTAGGTTGCAAAATAATCACCACAATAAACATAATTAACATCCATCACCATAAACACCTAATAAATTATTTTTATGATGAGAAATTTTCACATTACTCTTTTAGCAACTTTCATATAGGCAATACAATATTATTAACTCTTGTCACCACGATGTACATTATACCTTTATGACATTGATTTTGTAACTGGAAGTTGATAGATTTTGACCCCTTTTACCCATGATGCTCACCCCCACCCTCCTACCTGGCAAGGAGCAATCCGTTAAATCTCTTCTCTGTATCTACAGCACTGGTTTTTAAAACTTCCTTAGATATGTGAGAATATACACTATTTGTCTCTATTTCTCTGTTTGATTTATTTCACTTAGTGTAGTGCATTCAAGATTCACCGATCGTGCAGCAGATGGCAAAATGTCCTTTTTTATGGCTAAATAATATCCCATTGTCTATAGATACCACATCTTTGTTTCTTTTTAATTTAAATTTTAGTTAGTTAACTTACAGTGCAATATTGGTTTCAGGAGTAGAATTCAGTGATTCATCACTTACATAGAACACGCAGTGCTCATCACAACAAGGGCTCTCCTGATACCCATCATCTCTCTAGCCCATCCCCACCAACCTTCCCCCCATCAATGCTCAGTTTGTTCTCTATGGTGAAGAGTCTCTTGTGGTTTGTCTCCCTTTATTCTCTTCCCCCACCCCTTCCCATATGTTCATCCGTTTTCTCTCTTAAATTCCACTTCTGAGTGAAATCATATGGTACTTCTCCTTTTCTGATTTATTTCAATGAGCATGATACATTCTAGCTTCATCCACATCATTGCAAATGGCAAGATATCATTATTTTTGATGGCTGAGTGATATTCCATTTTATATATATACACCACGTCTTCTTTATCCACTCACCTATCAATGGACACACCTGTTAGAATGGTAGAATCAAAAAGACAAGGGACAAATAGTGGTGGCCAGGATGTGGAGAAAGGAACCCTTGGGCACTGTTGGTGGGAACATAAATTGGTGCAGCCCCTGTGGAAAACAGTAGGCTGGGTCCTCAAAGAATTAAAAACAGAACTACCATGTAATCCAGCAATCCCACTCCTGGGCTTTTATCCAAAGGAAATGACTCATTATCTGAAAGAGATGTCTGCACTCCCATATTCACAGCAGTATTATTCACTATCCCGAAGTATGGAAACAACCTAAGTGTCCACCGGGGAATGAATGCATAAAGAAATTGTGGTGTGTATATACAATGGAATATCATTCAGCCTTTAACAAAGAGGAAATCCGGTCATTTATGACAACATGGATGCACCTGGAGGACATTAAGCTAAGAGAAATAAGCCAGACAGAGAAAGACAAATACCACGTGGTATCCTTCACATGTAGGAGGGAAAAAGTACAACTCATAGAAACAGAATAATAAAAAAGTGTCTCCAGGGGTTGGGGAATGGGAGGGGGGAATAAAGAGAAGTTGATAAAATGGTACAGACTTTCAGTTATAAGACGAAAAAGGTCTGGTGATCTAACATGTATCACGGTGACTATCGTTGGTACCACTGTATTGTATAGAGAATAGAACTTAAATGTTCTCACACAGAAGCAAAAAGATAAACATAAAGATGGATATGTTAATTAACTCAATGGGCAAATCCTTTCACAAGGTATATGTGTAACATCATGCTGTACATGTTAAAAATCTTAGTTTTATTTGTCAATTATACCTCCTTAAAGGTGAGGGGGGGAAAGACGAATGTTTTTGGTAACAAACAGCAGGTTTTAAACAGCACATTTAAGAAGCATTATAGCAAAAGGTTATGTATTGGGGATATGAAATTTTTTGCATAATAGAAACCACTTATTAAAAATTACACAGAAAAAGAACGTGATCCTTGAACAATGTCTTGAATTAGTAATGGAACATGGTGTATGGGAAAATAGGACAAGAGAGTACCTTTCAAATGAAGCAAAGCAGTAGAATCATAAATGCATAATAGAATGCTGGCCCCAAGCTGATATGGTGTATCCAGTGGTTAATACATTGTGAGTTTCTTCCCAGAACTAGAGGGTCCACAGAATAAATACAACTTCATATGTTAAAGGTGTGCTTTTTATTTAATCTTGGAGTCAATGGTTGCCATAATGATTTTTAAGCAAGGATTGATGTGGTTGTGTTGTTTGAGGAAAAATAATTCAGATAATGCTGTAGAAGGTTAGAGTTGGTTTGGTTCGAAGATTGCTTAAGAAATAAATGGTTTGGGCAAGGATACAAAGATCTTACTGACACATGGATAACAACTGACAAATGTGTGCTGGAGAGTGAATGTATTCTAAAAATATGTTGGAGAGAATGAACAAGGCTTAAGTTCAGTGTTAGGATGAAAATGGAGGGAAGAATCAAGAATACTTAAGGGGAGGGGTGCTGGAGTGACTCAGTTGGTTAAGTGTTCGACTCTTTGTTTTGGCTCAGCTCATGATCCCATGGTTCATGAGATCAAGCACTGCATTGGGTTCTTTGCTGATGGCATGGAGCCTGCTTGGAATTCTCCTGCTCTCCCCCTCTTCCCCTTCCTAGCTAATGCTTTATCTCTTTCTATCAAAATAAATAATTTAATTAAAAAAATAATAGTTCAGGGGGTTCTCACTGAGGTTACTGAGAGTTTGGTATTGAGATTCTGAAATCCTAACCTGTAGAAAAGCGTTGTTTTCAGAACATGAAACATCAGAAATTTTAGAGTTCACAAATAATCCACAAGTATATAGCCAAGATTCCATTTGCTTTAGGATGGAACTCAAGAGGGGGTGTAAACTGTGAATGTGGATTGCAGATTTATTGACAAAGATTTCTAGATAGACGGTAGTTCAAGCCATGGAAATGGCAATGTATCTCAGGAACAGTGTAGAGACAGAAGAGAAGAAAGGATAGAATGTTAGGAAATCAAAACATTGAAGTTTGTGCCCAGGGAGAAAGAAATGAGAATCAAGGGCCCACAAAATAACAGGAAAAGAGAGAGAAGCCAATGGACAGCACAGTTTCATGAAGGAGGGGACGTGCTTAACGCCATACTACACCAAGTAAGACAACGGTGATCTCATCTGCTTTGTGCAATGGAAGAACAGTAAAGGTTTTATACAAAACCGCTTCAACAGAGTGGTAGGGGGAGCAGGAACAAAGAACATTTGGAAGTGATGATAGAAGGAGAAAAAGCATCAATACTCTGTGTCCGGTCACAAAAAGATGAAATTAATGGAAGAGGACAGCTAGAAGTAAATGGGGCAGAGAGACGGTCTTAAGTCCAATTTTATTTTTCTTATAGGATAGAGGAGCATATGTTTAGATGACGAACAAACAGATAGTGGGATATAAGAAGTTGAAGAACGAAGAGAGATCACAGGGTAAAAAGGTCTCATAAAGTTGGAAGGTAATAGAGTTGATTACACCATTGGAAAATAATTTTCTTCCGTGACTCAGTAACAAAGAAAGGATATGACTAACATGAGGGGGAAAGGCTCAGGAATTTCCTCTTCTAAGTAGGAAAAGATGACAGTTCTGAAAACAAGGGGGGACTCTAAAGACTGGCCCTGGGGATATAATGTACAGTATGGGAGCTACAGTAAATAACACTATCTTGTAAACTTGGAACTTGCTAAGAGAAGAGACCTTAGAAGTTCTCCTCACAAGAAAAAAAGGCCACTATGTGCAGGAACAGATGTTACCCAGACTTCTTGTGGTGATCATTCCACAATATATACCAGGATCGAATCATTACGTTGTATGCCTCAAACTAAAAGTACGTTGTATGAAAATTGTACCTCAACTTGTACCTTGTACCTCAACTTGTACCTCAAAATTGTACCTAACAAAAAGTAGTCTAACCAATAGTATTAAATAGTATTGGTAAATGGAAGTTAAGAAGAGACAGTCGTTTCACTCCTAGTCAATTTGGTGGGAAAAGATTGACTACCTGCTCATCTCCAGAGCCTCCCTTCCTCTTTGGCTGCCTCTGGGGAGCCAAACTCTGTATACTTCGACTGAGGCTAATGAGTTACATTGGGCAGGACCCTCCTGGGGCCACTAAAAATACACACATCCTCAGTCCCTAGAGCACGTACTTTGACTTTGGTGGCTTACAAAAAAACATCCCTCAGATATAATATTAGCCCTTTCATTCATGGGCAGATTCCAAAGTGTGTTTAGCTGCAGGCCCCACTGTCCACGCTAAACTACACCTCCTCGCATGTGCCAAAACACTCTGCAATGAGTGGACAATCTTCCAGGTAAACCCTGGGGATGACAGAACCTATGCTAACAGTAATGATGGAGAGAAGTGTTACTACCTTGAACAAGCCTGAGCAGTGAGTAATTGTGTCTGCCCTTGCCTCTCAGATTCGCCATTTTCAAGGTTTGTCCTGTTGAAAGTTGCCATATTGTAAATTCACGAATCTGGTTTTATTCTAAGGGTTCTGTTCTACCTTTAGATCCCCTAACACTTTCCTACAGATCAATGACCACACACCACTGGGAAGTGTCTAAGTGTCCTAGCTTTCACGGGGACAGTGGTCATATACTTTCATCTGCAGGACCTTCACTCTCCCATCCATATGCCAATCTCTTCACTTCATACAACTGTAGTGGTTCTTCAAAGACCAGTGGCTGCTTCCAAAAGTTAGGTGGATATCTGTAATCTTTGTTATTCTTCCTTGGAAGGAGAGGCCATACTCTTACTCTAACACTCATTCAAATGTTACTAAGAAGATGTGAGATTCTTTCCTTTGCTGCCAATTCCTTACACCCAGGAAGTTGATGGTGCTGCCTGCAGAACTGGTGTCTGTGGGTGAGTTGCTCTTTCCTGACAGTAACTTCTAGATGGAGGAGCAGTGTGACCTCCAGGTTAGCTGATTACCACTTCACTGGAGAGTGAAAGACTGTAAGTGTTTTCTCTTCCAGCTCAAACCAAATGCTCGGTGGCAGATCCCACAAGCATGGAATCTGTGTTTATGTTTCAGATCTGTGAGTGTAACAAACAGGTCTATAGGACAATTGCCTTCATTGGATATTCATGCCAGATACGGGGAGTCAGTGTTTCCTACTACTGTAGGCTTCTGCTCCAGGAATAAGAGAATACGAGAACTTGAAATCAGATAGAACTCATACCTGCATCTTGGTCTTACCACTTCATGCAGATATTTATTTATAATAAAGAACTGTTATCATTTCACAGGCATCTGTGCATTCTACTATTGCTATTGGGTTGAATTGTGACCTTTGCAAACCTCCCCCACCAGAAAAGTGGTTGAAACCCTAAACCTCAGTTCAGGCTAATGGGACTTTATGTGAAAACAATTTTCTGCAAACATATTCAAGTTCAGATGAGGTTACACTCAATCAGGGCATGCTCTAACACAAAGTGACTGGTATTTCTATAAGAAGGACAGAGTAGACAGGTGAAGGAGAATGGATCTGCCTACAGAGGCAGTAGTTGAAATCTTGCAGCCACAACTCAAGGAAATCCCAAAACTGCCAGCAAACAATCCACCAGAGACTAGAAGGGTCCAAAGATGTATATTCTCCCCGACAGGTTTCAGAGGTACCGCCAATATCTTCGTGTTGGACTTGTGTCCTCCTGACATATGAGACAGTGCATTCCTGCTGTCCTGAGGACAGACCTGGTTAGTGGAGCTTGGTTATCAAGACTAGGAAAATAATACAGCATATGGAAATTCATGTGAAAATGTCTATGTCAACTTAATTCTTCCCTTCTAGGCACAATGCATTTTACATGCTTCTTAGCAGAATATATGGTTTCTTGGTTCCGATCACTTTCTCTGCATCACTGAGAAGAACAAAATTATTGAGAATCAAGTTCTTGGCTGAGTGATGAGCTGTTTTGTTGATCTCCCAGAAATAACAGCCTATTGTAAACCCTGTGGGAGCCTTCTTCTGGGCACCACGATGGCCTGCAGAAGCCCCTTCTCTCACCCTTACAGCACATGGATAGAGGGAAGAAGCAGAGGTAAGCCCCAAAAACATGTGACAAATTCTACTGACTAGTGCCCTTTGTATGATTCTGGATATTTGGGACCAAGACCTGATCATGTGGAAGATATAGACGATAAGAACCATGCTGTTGCTACAGACAAGCAAGGACTGAGGAGGCTTCTTCAGTATGAGACAATGGATCTATTGGAACATAAACCTACCAGGGTTCGACAAAGAGCTAAGAATATCTCCTATTTCTTTTTGAAAGCTAGCAACATCATGTCGTTTATTTGAAGGGGACAGTTGGGGTGGGAGTAGTCTTGAGAATCTCAAAGCTTACTACTGGTAGACTTATACTTATGATCCTGGTATTCTGTTTCTTACTTTATTGCATTTTTAAACTTATTTTCTCAAATTCATTATACCCGTCAGCAACACAGCAACAAGAGCCAAAGAAGCAGTGAAAGGATTTAGGAATAAAAGGATAAATGGACCAAGAATCCTAAAGGAAGCATAATAGGGAGGTGACCAGAGCTCCTCTTGGCTCATCATTGATTTTGCTATTAGAAAAGTTACTTTTAAAAATATAGAGTTCTGCAAGTTTCCATACAACATAGCATTTGGGGAAAAATCCTAGAATTTGAATAATCAAGACTATCTACTTGTTGTTCAGGATTTCCTTTGCTTTGCTAAGGTCTCTGAGTGTCTATAAACCCTAGACTCATTTTCAATAACGTGTTCAAGTTCATAATCTTCTTGACTATTCTGATTCATTCAACAAAGACTGTTTGTGACTCTAGTAAATGCCAGATTCTTTTCCATCACTTTATGAGTTATAACTCTTCTCCAGGTTGTATTTATTATTAAGCTTGCCTCACGGTGAGAAGGGTGAAGGGAGGTTATTTCTAAGAGCAAGCCCAATGATTTTGGTAACAAACAGAATGATTCCTACGAGGTTGATCTTTATAGGAAGTAAAGACTGAGATGCTGATAAAATATTTCTCCACTATACTAAAAAAGTTTGAAAGGGAGTTTTAATGTGAGACAAAAGAAAATGAAACATTGGATTGTGGATTTCCTGACATTTTACTGAAATTGCTGTCAGTGATAATTAGTCAGGCTTAGTCATCCTGCAAAGTGAACACTGGGCACGATGAATTCTTCAGTCATTTCCAATAGATGCTTCCCAATCATAACCACGATTTCAGGCTCCATCCCCAGAGTTCATTAGTTTATGCATCAAAATGTATTGTTCCCCTTGTATAAAATTGGTAATGGTAAATTTCTCTACGCACTTTCAGAAAACATATTTTTTTTCTCCCCATAAATTAGAAGTAGGGAATCCAGATGCACATATTACAATTCTTGATGGCAAACAAACATAGAGGGAAGGGACAGTGCAAATTTGCACCTTACTCAGAACGACTAGATTAATTTTTTTGAGAAACAACAGTTACCTTCAGTGTTCATGCATTCACGAAAAGACAGTGTCCCTGCTGGTCAAGAACCCATGTTGTGGAGTCAGTCTGAACCCTGGTGACTGCCCCTGGGAAACTTACTGAACCTCCTTCACACTCACTTCACTCATCTAGTCAACAGAGATCAGGAACGTGCCAACCTCAGAAGTCATTGGGAGAAAGTGCACCCACGTCCAGGGCAGTGCCTGAAACACAGAAGATGCTCCCGTTCAGGGGCTGTTTATCACCCCATCGCTCCCCAACAAGGAAGGGTGTGTGCAAACTCTCAGGCCTCCACCCAGATTCCATGCGCCCACTCTGGGAAAACAGGGCTGGACTGAAGCTGCAAGAGAAAACAGGGAGTCCTGCTAACTGTGCAGACTGAGCGCCATGGAAAGAATGAATGGCAGCACCTCCTCAGGATTCCTCCTCCTGGGCTTCTCCGACAGGCCTCAGCTGGAGACGCCTCTCTTTGTGGTCATCCTGATGGGCTATGTCCTGAGCTGTCTAGGCAATGGCACCATTATACTCCTGTCGCTGTGGGACCCTCGCCTGCACACCCCCATGTATTGCTTCCTCTCCAACCTCTCTTTCATGGACCTGTGTCTGACTACCTGCACTGTCCCTCAGACTCTGGCCAACCTCAAGGGGCGGGACAAGACCATCACCTATGGCGGCTGCGTGACCCAGCTCCTCATCGCCCTGGGGCTCGGGGGCGTGGAGTGTGTGCTCTTGTCGGTCATGGCCTATGACCGCTACGCTGCCATGTGCCGCCCACTGCACTACCTGACCATCATGCACCCGCAGCTCTGCCTGCGCCTGGTCCTAACTGCTTGGCTCACAGGGTTCGGCAACTCGGTGCTACAGACGGCCCTGACCATGACCCTGCCCCTGTGCGGGAGAAACCAGGTGGACCATTTCTTCTGTGAAGTGCCGGTGATGCTCAAGCTGGCCTGTGCCGACACCTCCTTCAACGAGGCTGAACTCTTCGCGGTCAGTGTCTTCTTCCTCGTGGTGCCTCTGTCGCTCATCTTAGTGTCCTACGGCCACATCACCAGGGCCGTCCTGAAGATCAAATCAGCCCAGGGCAGGCGGAAGGCCTTCGGAACCTGCGGTTCCCACCTGATGGTGGTGGTCATCTTCTTTGGCACACTCATCTCCATGTACCTCCAGCCTCCCTCCAGCTACTCGCAGGATGTCAACAAAAGCATTGCTCTCTTCTACACTCTGGTGACTCCCCTACTAAATCCCCTCATTTACACTCTGAGGAACAAGGAGGTCAAGGGGGCACTGAGGAGACTGGTGAGAGGAACCACAGGCTCCAGAGGGAGCTAATACAGGGTTTGCAGATTCTGGGTGACTACAACCCGGTTGTCACTCACGTCAACAAATCCTTATAAAGCACCTCCTCTGTCTAGGGCATTGTTCCACTGACTTCGACTGTGATCAGCAATCACAACACTCAGCCCTGTCTCCATGGAGCTCAACATTCTAGTGGGGAGAATATAGGTTCAATAAAAGAATCTAAAAGTAACTATGATGTATCCTCTATTGGAATGTATACAATAATGAGAATCAACAAATAATAGCTACATACATCAGCATGAATGCCTCTTGCAAACACACTGCTGAGTGAAGGAAGCCAGCTACAAAACAGTTCATATTGTTCGAATTGAATGGTATAAAATTTACTTTTAATTCATGTGAAATTCAGAAGCAGGCACAATGAATCTGTGGTATTGGAAGCCAGAATGGTGGTTGCCCAGAAGAGTCACGACTGGAAGGAGAAGTGGGGGAGGAGAATTCGGGGTTCTGCTTATATTCTGATGATGGATCTGAGCGCGGTTGATAGAAAGTGTACAACATGGGAAATGTCATCAGACTTTACCCTGAAGCTACTTCCACTCTTGTGTGCATGATGTACTTCGAATCACTTAATTTTAATCAGTTTGAAGCAAGCCTGATATGATCAGAATACTATGATACTAAATAATCACATAAAGATTTGTGTTCCTTTCACACGTGATTGGCTTTGTATTGCAAATGAGCTATGTTACTTCTTTCCGGTGTACTGAACCAGTAGACTATTAGTGCTTATGATCTAAATAATATTTAGTCTAGTAGAATGAACCTTACCTAACTTTCCTTCGAAGACCTCAATCCAAGATCATTTGTACAGTGAGTTCTGGTTCTCTTCTTCCTTCTAAGTTGATTTGCAATTGTTTTATGGTGTCCATTTCATTTATTTCAGCTCGATTTTGGTTATTTCTTTCCTTCTGCTAACTTGGGGCTTATTTTGGTCTATTCCTAGTTCTTGGAGGAGTAAAGCTAGGTCATTTATTTAAGAATATTTTGTCTTACTGTAGTCCTTTAAATGCTGTAAAAGTTCCCTTTAGCATTGCTTTAGCAGCATCCCGTAAATTTGGTAAGTAGTGTTTTCTTTTCGTTTTTTCAAGATGTTTCTTGATTTCCCTTTGATGTCTTGTTTGACCCATTAGTTTCAGGGAGGTATGTTATTTAATTTTTACATCTTTGCAAAATTGAGCTTTCCTTTTTTTTTTTTTTTTTTTGGCTTTTCTTTGTTGTCGATGTTCATTTTCATCGGAGTGTGATCAAAAAAGACACTTGCAAGAGGGCAATTTTCCACAATTTGCAAAGACTTGTTATATAAATTATCTTATGGTCTATCCTGCAGAATGCTCCTGGTGTGCTTGGTAAGAATATGCATTGCGTTGCTGTTGGATGAAAGTTCCACATATGTGTATTGAATGATTTTAATTATGGCTCAAGTCCAATATTTCCTTGTTGACTTTCAGTCAGAATGATTGGCCCATTGTTAATATTAGAATATTGAAGTCCCTACTGTTATTATATAGTTGTCTATTTCTCTCTTCATAACTGTTAGCATTTGCCTAATACATTTGGGTGCTCCCATGTTGGTTGCCATATATTTACCCTTGTTATAACTTCTTGATGAATTGACCCCCTTATAAACTGAAGTTTTTATCCCTTGTTTTCATTTTTAGCTTAAAGCCTATTTTGTCTGATACAAATATAGTTACCTCTTCCCTCATAAATATTTATAAAACAGCTAGCACCAACCCTTCTCAAACTCTTCAAAGAAATTGAAGAGACAAGACACTTCCAAACACATTTCACAAGATTAGCATTAACCTTATGTAAAACACACATAAATCATAGAAAGAAAAAAAGAAGGAAACCTATAGACCAGTATCTCTGCAAAATATAGATGCAAAATTTTTCAACAAAATATTGATAAATCGAATTCAGCAGCACATTTAAAGTTTCAAACACCATGATCAAGAGGGATGTAGTAGGGATACAGGACAAACCAACATACACAAATCAGTCAATGCAATACATCACATGAGTAGAGTGGAATAAAAAACGTATGTTTTTCCAAATAGATGCAGTAAGGCATTTGAGAAAACATGATATATTTTCATGGTAAACACTCTCAACAAATTAGTTGTAGATGGAATGTGCTTCAACATAAGAAAGGCCATATATGACAAACTCGTGGTAACATACTCAGTGGCAAAAGGTTGAAAGCTTTTCCTCTAAGATCAGAACAAGACAAGGATGCCCACCCTCATTACTCTTACAGAAGATAGTATGGGAAGTCCAGTCATTTGCTGAAGAGACTCTCTTTTGTCTACTGGATATCTTTCCTGGTAGGTTGAAGATTAATAGGCCATTGATTTGTGGGTCCATTTCTGGATTCTCGAGTCTGGTCCATTGATCTATACGTCTGTGTTGGTGCCAGTACCATACTGTCTTAATGATTACAGCGTTGTAATACAGCTTGAAGTTTGGAATCGTGCTCCCTCCAGCTATAGGTATCTCTTTCAACATTACTTTGGCTATTTGGCATCTTTTCTGGTTTCACACATTTTGGAATTGTTTGTTCTAGCTCTGTGAAGAATGCTGGTGTAATTTTGATAGGGATAGCATTGAATGTGTAGATTGCTTTGGGTAGTAACTACAGTTTAACAGTATTTGCTCTAGTAATCCACAAGAATGGAATGTTTTTCCATTTCTTTGCGTCTTCTTTAATTTCTTTCCTAAGCTTTCCATAAGTTTCCGTGGATTCAATAAAGCAGGAAAGAATATCCAGTGGAAAAAAAGGCAGTCTCTTCAGCACATGGTGTTGGGAGAACTGGACAGTGACATGCAGAAGAATGAACCTGGACCACTTTCTTACACCATACACAAACATAAACTCAAAATGGATGAAAGACCTAAATGTGAGACAGGAAACCATCAAAATGCTAGAGGAGAAAACAGACAACAACCTCTTTAACCTAGGCTGCAGCAACTTCTTACCAGACATGTCTCCAGAAGCAAGGGAAACAAAAGTAAACATGAACTATTGGGACCTCATCAAGATAAAAAGCCTCTGCACAGCGAAGGAAAAAAAAATCAACAAATCTAAAAGGCAACCATCGGAATGGGTGGAGGTATTTGCAAACAACATATGAGATAAAGGGTTAGTATCCAAAATCTATAAAGAACTTGTCAAATTCAACACCTAAAAATCAAGTCATCCAGCTAAGAAATGGGCAAAAGACATGAACAGACACTTCTCAAAAAAAAGACACAGATGGCTAAAAGACACATGTGATATGCTCATTGTCTGGGAAATACAAATGAAAACCACAATGAGACACCACCTCACACCTGTCAGAGTGGGTAAAATTAACAAGTCAGGAAACAACAGATGTTGGCAAGGATGTGGAGAAAAGGGAACCCTCTTGCACTGCTGGTGCAAATGAAAACTGTTGTACCCGCTCTGGAAAACACTGTGGAGATTTCTCAAAAAATTAGGAATAGAATTACCGTATGACCCAGTAATAGCACTACTAGGAATTTATCCACAGGATGCAAGTGTGTTAATTTGTAGGGGCATATGTACCCCAATGTTTATAGCAGTGCTATCAACAATAGCCAATTTATGGAAACAGCCCCAATGGCCATAAACATTTGCATGAAGTAAGAAGATGAATGAGTGGATGAAGAAACTGTGGTGCTTACACCTGTCAGAATGGCTAACATTAACAACTCAGGCAAAAACAGATGTTGGCCAGGAGGCGGAGAAAGAGGAACTCTTTTGCATTGTTGGTGGCAATGCAAGCTGGTGCAGCCACTCTGGAAACCAGTATGGAGATTCCTTAAAAAATAAAAATAGACCTACCCTATGAGCCAGAAATTGCGCTACTAGGCATTTATCCACGGGATACAGGTGTGCTGTTTCGAAGGGACACGTGCACCCCAGGTTTAGAGCAGCACTATCAACAATAGCCAAAGTATGGAAAGGTCCCTAATGCCCATCGATGGATGAATGGGTAAAGAAAATGTGGTATATATTACCACATCCTCCATAGACAATGGAGTATCACTCGGCAATCGAAAGGGATGAAATATTGCCATTTGCAATTACGTGGATTTAACTGGAGGGTATTATGCTAAGTGAAGGAAATCAGTCAAGAAAGACAAAAATCATATGATTTCACTCATATGAGGACTTTAAGAGACAAAGCAGATGAACATAAGGGAAGGTAAACAAAAATAATATAAAAACGGGGGGGACAAAATAGATAAGACTCATAAATATGGAGAACAAACTGAGGGTTGCTAAAGGGGTTGTGGGAGGGGGGATGGGCTAAATGGGTAAGGGGCATTAAGGAATCTACTCCTGAAATCATTGTTTCACTATATGCTAACTAGTTTGGATGTAAAGTTAAAAAAATTAAATTAAAAAAAAAGCAAGTGTGATACACACACACACACACACACACACACACACACACACACAATGGAATAGTACTCGGCAATAAAAAGAATTAAGTCTTGCCATTTCCAAAAACATGAAAAGATTTTTTTTATCCCACATTCACAATAGCATCAAAAACTATAAAATACGTCGGATTAAATTTAACCAAGGAGGCAAAATATCTCTACATTTAAAACTGCATAAGTTGATGGAACAAATTGAAGAGAATTAAGGTATCCTGTGTTCATGAATTGGGCATTGAAGAGGGCACTTGTTGGGATGAGCACTGGGTGTTGCAATGTAAGCGATGAATCATGGGAACCTACCCCTGAAACCAAGAGTACACTGTATACACTGTATGTTAGCCAACTTGACAATAAATTATATTTAAAAATATTAAGATTGAAAATTTTTCACAGTATTCAAAATCATCTCTAGATTCAATGCATTCCCTATCAAAATTTGAATGGCATATTTCACAGATAGAATAAGAAACAGTCCTGAAATGTGTATGGAGCCACAAAAGTCCCAATTGCCAAAGCCATTCCAACAAAGAAGAACAAAGCTGGAGGCAGCCTACTTCCTGATTCAAACCGTATTATAAATATCTAGGAATCAAAACAGCATGTTACTGGATCAAGAAACGGACACATACACCAAAGGAACACAATTAAGAGCACAGAAATAAACCCATCCACATACAGACAACTAATATTTGAAAAAGAGTCAAGAATTTTCACGGTGACTTCTAAATTTCTTAGCTTATTTTGTCTATAGGGGTATAGTTTGTTCCATGGAGCTCTTGAGTGGTACCAGATTCTACCAACAGCCATTGCTCCCTCCACCTCCTGGAAAGAGTTTTTTTCCTCCATTCAATGTGATCTGCAGGGATACTGTTACCACATACACTAGGATGTATTTGTATTTCAGAACATATTGGAAATACATCATGTATGAGCCTGGCACTTCTAAATAGGATAAGCTCAAGGAAACATATTTTCTTGTAGTAATCATCTTCACAAGAGGGTTCAGAGATTGGCCTACAGGTGATTGGATATGGAGCACATTTTGTGCACGAGCATGTCCGTGGGTGTATGTGTTTAATAATATATTAATATATATATTGCTTCTACCTAAATGAAAACCAAAATGTAACACGTGTGGCAGACTATGAGGAGAATCATTCTGCAGGAATAGAGATGGTTTTTCTAAGACGGAGGGTGAAACCTGGGAGAGGCTGATTTCAAGCTAGAAAGAACACATTCTTAGTCAATATGCTTCCTTTAAATACATTAAAACTGAGTTCTCATTAGAGATAAGTTACTAAAGAAGCTCTCCAAAGAGAGTCTTGCAAAACCATTTCATGTTTCTATGTGCTTCAAATGGGGACTTACAAATGTGAGAAAGCATTATGTGTGACCTGCTACCACAGATTCGGGGGGACGGGGCCCTGTCAAAGGCTGTGACCACTGATCAAGACAGGCCATTGATCATGGAGATCCCAAATAACCCAATCAGTAGAAACGTCCACGATGCTTCTCTGAGACTCAACACACAAGTACACCTGAACAGCCTCATCCTGAAAAGGGGTTGAAACCATTCTCAGAAAAGGTTCACGAATCAGAAGAACTTACACTTCCTAGAGATCTCATAGATTTCATTCACTCCAATGGTTAAAATAAATCCACCCAACAATGTAAATCAATAGAATTAAATTTTTTAAACGGAGCAAGTGTGGGAACCCAGGGGGGCCCCCCAACGTGGACCTCAACAGCATATTGATCACCGTGAGTAGAAGCTACTGGGGAAAGAGCAGGTGGGAGGACATCACACCCTCCTCTGTCCCCTTGGAAGCAGGAAATATCTCCCGAATGAAAGTCCCCTCCCAGGTCTAAGAAGGAAAAATGACCACTTATCACCACAGGTAGAGACCTTAGAGCTGAGAAGGCTGTAGAAATAAACCTGCTACTTTTTACTAACCCACTACCTCAGCCCACATTCCACTTCGCATTCCCTGCTAACTGCAGCTCCAAACCCCGGTTTTCTTTCTCCTGTCAATTCCACGCTCATCTATTGTCTCTCTATAAAAGGGGCAAAAACCACCTGGTACTTCATTTCTTTGGGTCTTAATGTCCAGATTGGGCCTCCGTGTGGTGGTAATAAAACTTTGGCTGTTTTCTCCTATTACTCTGTCTCATGTCAACTTAATTCCAAAACAGCAGGAAAGGCCATGGGGAAAGAAGGAAATGTCTCCTCCCAGAAGCCAGTGTCCTGTCTCTGAGGCCACCTAGGGGAGCCCTTCCCCTGACCCCACTGATCTCCAGGAGTTCACCCTCTCCTTTCTGCATTGACACCCAGCCCCCCTTGTCCCTGCAAACCACATGTCTACACACGGTGGTTCCCAGTCTGCACCATCACGGCTCAAACATGACACAACACCACAGCAGTGAAAGAGAGCTCTCACCCGTGTCACAAAACAAGCATCCAAAAAGCAGTCACCTGCAAAGGTAGGGTTGCCAGTGGTCCGTGACCTGTTCCTGCCTCCTCCATGAGCCTGGTCAGAGCGGGACTCTGGCAAACAGTAGTGGCAAAATATGCAGACTAGGAGATACAGGAGGGACTTACAGGGGTGATTGCGCTCTGATGGCTGATCCAGGAGTGAGTTTAGCAGGATGCAGAGGACGTGTCCAGAGTGCAGTCACCTACACTGCACACCCTGCCATTATGCTAACATGTGACAATTCTAAGGCCAGGACAGGGCTACGAAGGTAGGGATGCATGAACTGAGAATGTCCCTTCCCTTCTCTGGGCTCACTGGTGCCACAGTGGATAGCCTGGGGGGAGGGGCTAAAAAGGTGATGGAGATTAAAGAGGGCACCTGTGATGATGGAAATGTTGAATCACTATATTGCACAGGAAAGTACTATAAAGTACTTTATAAAGTACCGTTAAAGTATAAAGTAATATAATATAATGCTGTAAGTTAACTCTAATGGAATGACAATAAAAATTGAATTATTTTTGAATTATTTTTATTTTTATAATACATAAATTATATTTATTTTAATTATTAAATTATTAAAAATTAAATTATTTTTAATTAAAAAATAAAAATATTAATTTCAAACAAGAACACTTGAAAAATAAAGAATTGTGTTTAAAACGAAAACAGTGTCAGAATGGCAACATTACACCACAGAATGATATGTGACCAGCTTTATCAGATGGATGTTTGCAAGCTTTCTCTCAGCTAAAGTTTGTTTTTCCTACAGTTGTCCTCCTACTTCTGGGGAAAAGCTGTGACCCAGTGAGGCTCCAAATGTTGTCACAGAGCCGTGATCAAATTGCAAGAATAAGCAATAGGCTCCAGCAATTGCTGGAGAATATTACAATATTTATTACAGTGTACTGGTGGTTTCCATTCTTATTTTGCTATGTTTTTAGGGTGTGTGTGTCATTGTCCTTTGCAATCAGAAATGTAATAGTGTTCCCAAATGAGGGTGAAATAGGAAAATCCTTTGAAACTTTTTAAAATATTAATATGATGCAGATGGCCTTGGAATACTAAATCAGCATCTCTGGAGGCTGTAATGCATGCATGAACTTAGAGTTTGAGCACCCACTTGCATAAAAGAATGAATTAAGGAATTTCCCTTGAGAGTTATCAGGGGAAATACGGAGGACACAAAAACCTGAAAGACCCTGGCATTCAAAGTCTTCTGTCAAATGGTCTTCCCCTCAGTCATCTAGGGTCATATCCCTACAGAACACTTTCTTCATTGCTCCAATCATATCCCTATTCCGCAGAGTATATATGACAGGGTTGACCATGGGGGTGACAATGGTGTAGAAGAGAGAAATGAACTTGCCCTGATCCTGGGAGTAGTTGTTGCTGGGCTGAAGGTAAATGTAGATGCCTGTGCCATAGAACAGGGAGACCACTGTGAGGTGGGACCCACAAGTCCCAAACGCTTTCCTCTGCCCTGAAGCTGACTTTATTGCTAAGACCACCTTGACAATCCGACTATAGGAGAATGTGATTAATGCCACAGGTATGAGGAGAATGATCATACTGGCAAAGAAGGCCTCAGATTCATTCACAGTGGTGTCAACACAGGCAAGCTTGAGCAGTGGGGGGACCTCACAAAAGAAGTGGTCTATTTTATTTCTCCCACAAAGTGGTACAAGGAAGATGAGTACCGTCTGCAATGAGGAGTTGACAAAACCAGTGAACCACGATGCAGAAGCCATCAGGGCACAGAGACGGGGGTGCATGATCACTGTGTAGTGCAGGGGCCTGCAGACGGCTGCGTAGCGGTCAAATGCCATCACCCCTAACAGAATGCATTCTGTGCCTCCCAACCCTAGAGAGACAAACAGCTGAGCTACACAGCCAGCAAAGGAGATAGACTTGTCTGCTCCCCTGAGATGAACCAGCAGCTGAGGAACAGTGCTGGTCGTGTAACACAGGTCCAGAAAGCTTAGGTTGGACAGGAAAAAGTACATGGGAGTCTGCAGGTGTGGGTCCAGGCGGGACAATGCAATGATGGTTGTGTTTCCCAGCAGGGTGAGCAGATAGAAGATCAGAAGAACCACAAAGAGGACTCGCTCCAGCTGAGGCCGGTCAGAGAAACCCAGCAGGATAAAGCCAGTGAAAGAACTTCCATTTTTCTGGTCCATCTTTTCTTACCACATGTTTCCTGTCAAGATCAAGCATTTAGCAATTTTTAAAAGAAATCTTCAAAAAAATAAAAAGCTGGCAGGAGGTGAATTTATCATGTTATAACACAGGTCATGGCATTTTAAGTAACCATTTGAATAAATGATGCACCCATGAAATTGATCAATTACTTCCAGTTTAGTTCCACATTACCATAAAAAGTTAATCATTAATATTTAATGTAAGAAAAATCAAATAATGGACCTGTGTCTGCATGAGTCATAGGTACAGAAGGTCTTTCAGTCTCAGTTTAGTAGGCTTAAAGTACTACAAAAATATTTGTACATTTCAGAGAAAATGAGGATGAGGGAAAAGAGGAAGGGAAATCAGAAAGAATAGGAAAGAGATACAGACAGAGGGAGATTCATTATCTTTCATATGTATCTCATCATTCCACACAACTGAAATGCACACACCATACATCATAGATGATAATACAACATGACCTCAAAATTAAATTCAGTTATAGAAATTTATGACTTGGAATATACTTGTACAAAGAATTCAATTACCATCAGCCTATCACTACTAGTTCTGCATATAAACATACATCGGGTTGGGGGGGCAGTAAAACAATTAAATAGTCAGAGATATTGACACCACCACCATTCAAACAGTGTTTAACTTTGGCCCGAAAGATGCTGAAAATTACCATTCCAATTTCACAGGAACTCCAAAAATTCAGTGCCTGTGCAGACTCCTTTGGAATCAGACTCTAAAATCCAATGGCCAACATTTTCCTCTTCCTTCTGCAGATATCTGTTTCACACATTACCAACTAGAGTTCATAAAATTCCTGAAAGAAGTAGGATTATTCCCTATCAACATTCTAATCAGAACATTTTAAAGTGTTATCCAAACGTGTAACCTATGTACAAAATGTAATGCTTTGCATCATTTCCTATGATAAAATAATTACTTGGGTAAATATATAGAGATAAACACAGATACATTCTCAAAGCCATGACAAGTCAAAGAGCTATAATGCAAAACTTAACGTAGTACAAGGAAAGGCCTAAAGGAAAGGATATATTGGTATTGTACAAAATCCCCAACACCCAACTTTATTATATTAAAGATCACCATTCCAGAAGCTAGCTTGCAGAGTTAGTCACACTAGATCAAACACAATGCCAGCTCTAAGGCTCTAAGGCTCGTCTGATGACCATTTCCATCCAGCTGTGCAGTACTGAATGAGCACAGTAACACACGAACGAGAGAGGCATCAGGACACGAGTATTTCAGTTCTATCGTATTCAGAAGGGTAGGCATCCAGTACATTTCTGACTCTTCCAAGAGTTTTAAAATCTGAACCAAGTTTGGGGCTAGACCCATTGATGTGTGAACAAAATTGGTACAAAACTGGCATAAAAACTGAATAGAAGATGTAGTATTTCGCACTTTTTTATGCCTCTTCGATTTCCTATTAAGATTGAGCAGTGGTATCCACAAAACAAAATCTATGCACCAACAATTTCTTAATGGAATTAATTATAAAGGTATCAGGGACAGTCCAAGTGCATCAACAGGGAATATCCCTTCCCTCACACCTTCTCAGAAGAGAAAATAAAACAAACCATGGTTCGGTCTCATGCACACATGCACGAATATACATACATCCATCTGAAGCATACTGCTGACAAATTTTTATTTTTTCATATTTTAAAGTTTATTTATGTATTTGTGAGAGAGAGAGAGAGAGAGAGAGAGAGAGAGAGAGAGAAAGTAGAGTGAGCAGAAGCAGAAGAGGCGCAAAAGAGATGGAGAGGGAGAGACGGAGATGGACACAGAGAGAGAATCCCAAGCAGGCTCCTCACTGTCAGTGCAGAGCCCGACCTCACACCTGTGACATCATGACCTGAGCCGAAATCAAGAGTTGGGGGCTTAACCGACTGAGCCATCAAGCTGACAAGTTTTTAAATGTGACTGATAAAGGAAACACCAAAGTGAAGGAGGCCAAACATAAAATGCTAACTGATCCAAACAAACACCAATATAATACTGCACCATTAGAAAAAAATAATGATACATTTTAACATTATCATACCGATAAGGACTAGGAAGACAGGTGAGAAAAGATAAATCCCTGGAGAAAGGAACTGGTACAAATTTCTTGCTGCTCTACAGGATTATATGTGTATGTGTGGGTTTCAATACAAATATATATAAAAGAATGTGGACCACATGTCATGAAATTATGATACAGAAAAATCAGTTTTAAAAATTATACATAAATTATTACTTTACATACAAAAAAATAAACACTTGAAAAGGGCATAAATTATATACAGAAAGGGAAAAATATTAAAATAAAAACAGATTCTATAAAACAAGTGGCATTCTATGTAACGATTACCATCAAAAAAAGTATACAATTGAAATGACATCTCACAAGAACACAATTTTACAATAATAATTAAGAGATCAGGCAGCAATGAAAGAAGTTAAAGGCTTAGTACTGACACACATAAGTGATAGAGTAGTAGTTGACAGTTTGAATAATTGTTCAACACTGACACAAAACTCTAAAATTTTAGTGCAAGAGTACATATTTTCACACTGGATACTCAGTGTGCACACTACACATTTTAAAGACAAAAGATCTCAATACAATGTCTCTATTTAAGATATTTCAAATATATAACATTCACCGATATATTTGACCTACACACTCTGCCGTATCCAGTTCCTGAATAAATCCTGAAAACATGGGGGCAAGATTTGCGCAGCCTCAGTGCTACAACTGAATCGCTATTGTCGCTTTCATGATGCTTCTGTCCCATGGGTCTGAGCTGACCTCAGACATATGAGAACAGACCCCTGATGACGAGGGAGGACGAGAAAATGAGGGATACAGCCATCACTACATAGGAAATGACAGATGTGATGAACACTGACAATGCTGTAGGGTAGGTACCATGGAAGAAGATGATGAGGTAGGGTTTCCATTGCAAGTTGTTTATTCAGGGAATGCTCTCAGGATAAACGGGGTGAGGGAAGGAAAACAGCAGAGAATGTTCCTAAGCAAGGATGTGGTCTCCAGTGGAACAGAGCAGGAGCCTGATCCCATGAGATGCTGGACAGAACTCTCCAATAGAAGCATCCATCTGTGAAGGTAGAAATACTCTCTCCCCACTGTCCAATACTATGCCCACTCTCCACCTGTCATACTTGAGCATTTAAAATGTCCTATCTAAGGGGTGCCTGGGTGGCTCAGTCAGTTAAGTGTCCAATTTTGGCTCAGGTCATGATTTCACAGTTCACAAGTTTCGAGTCCTTCATCGGAGCCTGCTTCAGATTCTGTGTGCGTGTGTCTCTCTCTCCACCCTACCCTATTCATGCTCTCTCTTTCTCTCTCTAAAAAATAAACATTAAAAATTTTTAAATGTCCTAGCTAAGAAACTGAATTTTATTTTATTATATCTTATTTTATCATTTTTGATTTTCAAGAGAAAAAGAGTGTGAGTGGGAGAGAGGTAGAGAGAGGGATACACAGAATCCAACATAGGCTCCAGGCTCTGAATTGTCAGCACAGACCCCCACAGTAGCCCTCAAACTCATGAAATGTGAGATCATGACTTGAGCCAAAGACAGACGCTTACCAACAGAGTCACCCAGGTGCCACAAGAAACTGGATTTTAAACTCTATTTAATTTTAATGAATTTAAACTGAATTAGCTTCCTGTGGCTACTTACTAAAGTATTGGAGAGCATGACTCTGGAGCATGGATTGCATCAGATTCAGTCCTGCCTTGGCTTTGGGACCTTTTGTACATCCCATAGTGTGTCACTGTCTGTGAGCTGCCCCCACCATGTTCTCCAGACTGCCTGGCAATGTGGCTCCCTTTAAGCTGAGGGCAATTCTGTCACGAAGGGAATGGCTGTGAACCTTGGAGCCCACACTCATACCAACTAGGGTTTGGATTGGAGCCCCAGCAGGTAAAGAGCGTCTGGGCAGATCACCAACAGCGTCCATACAAGAGTCCGTTCATGATCGTGTGCAAGGATAGAAGGATGGGACCTAGTGTACTTTACACACCACTGTGCAATCACACACACACACACACACACACACACACACACACACACACACACATGCACACCCAACTTTTCATTTCAATTAAGTAAACATTCAGGTTTCTTACTACCTTTTTCTTCATCATATTGCTATTTGTACTCACTTAAAAGGATCAGCTTTTCTTGCTAACAATAAAGTCAAAACATAGATGCACTGACATGATATTCACAAAATGAAAATATTCAGAAAACTTCCCTGTTGTAATTTTCAACATAGCAATTTTAAAACTCCATGCATATTTTAGATATTTTGGTAACTGTTAAGGGAGAAATTAAATATTTAAGATGACAAATACTGACAATAATTTTTAGCATAGAGAGGAAATATAATCTAATTACACAGACAACATGGAACAATGGAAAAACATAGATGCATATATCTAATAGTTTTACATATATGCATACTGTATTATTCTATTTTTGAAGGGAATATTTTATTCCCAGTACACAGTCATATTTAATTATATTCCACATGTGTATACACAGGTGCAATGCATGTACTACATAGAATCAAATGTCTAGGAATGACTTGCTGGCATTCATAATGAACAATTACATTTAATTCTTATATTTGGTGAACTTCC
The DNA here is from genome assembly GCF_018350175.1 of Felis catus. Taxonomy (NCBI): domain Eukaryota; kingdom Metazoa; phylum Chordata; class Mammalia; order Carnivora; family Felidae; genus Felis; species Felis catus. The sequence continues at coordinate 2,508,227 of NC_058372.1, read as the reverse complement.
ACAGTTTGTTACTTTAGGCAATTGATCATATATGCAAACTATTTAGCTTTTTTGTTTCAAGAACAATAGTAACTGGAAATAAACTAACTTGACAATTCCTAGAGTAACACAGAGACCAAATTATATTTCACTCACCTTTATTCACTTTCCCTGTGGATTCAAAGCTATCTCCCTAACTCCATTCCAAGTTACTGCCTAAATACACTTCTGGGGATAGGAACATGGACATGGAGAATCAGTATCTGCAGTAAATGCAAAGGCTGACTATACCAGCACTGAGTCACCCATACATTTTTCTTAAGCAAAAGGACACTTTCTCAGGATGACTTCACAGATCCACATGTGGTACCAGAGATCTGCACGTTGGCTCTCAGAGGTAGAAGATGAAGGCAGTCACAAACTCTCAGTATCGTTCCTGAATACAATGACCTGCCCCATGTGACTGTGAGACCCTTATGAGCAGGCGAGAGGGTGCTTTGACTCTGACCTGGGGCTGGGCTGGCACACAGAACCAAGTCCCTTCCCCTGCTGACATCTCTGGGGAATGGATGCCCCACACTCTTAATGAGCCCTTGTCACTGAGCTGCCCAGACATGGCAATCCTCAGGGACAATGACTATGGAGGACAAAGTCAGAGGAGACCTAATCTGTCTCTTCTATTAGTTCCCATATCTCACAGAGGACAAGTATCTCGCTAGACCTCCCAGCTACCTTAGCTCCCATCTGTGAATGACCTAGTAGTTTTACAAAACACTTAAGATTTTTTCCTCACAACTGCCCAAAATATTTACATATAAATACATAAGGAAGAATCCATTCACTTACTTAATTCTAAATGTAAATATGTAAATAAATTCCTCATTTAATTTCATTCATACCAAATTATATGGATCACAAAGCTATTAACTAGGCACATTCTAACTTTTAGCACGAATATATAAAAGAGGGCAACAAAATTCTACCAAACTTCTATTGTGGTTAAAGGGGAAAAAATCTCAAATCTTCTAAACCACTATTGAGTCTATAGCTATAGGTTTTAATGATGTACTCAAACAATTTTAAAAATTACCTGTGTTTTTAATGAAATGCATATGGTTTATTTAAACTCAGCTAGTCTTTGCATTTAAGTTCAAATTGATTCTGAGTTTATCAGGAGACTTCTAAATAAACAACAAGAGACATGGAAGGAAGTAGATGAGTACTCTGTGGCTATTTCTCAAAGATCTATAACTTAGTTTCCTTTATCATTTTCAGCCTAAAGAGATAAACTACCTCCTGTTAGAAACATGCTTAGATTTGAATTATCTGTTATTTCCATACCCAATAGATTCCATCTTCAAAGTAAGGGGGGAGAACTGACAAAGACAACACCCTCTGGGTGTCCTGGAGTGGGAGGGAATTACAGATCTGCTATTAATGCTCTTCTCCCCAGGCCTCGCTCGAGAAGCAAGAAAGGTCCCAAATATGCAATCTAATGTTACACCTAAAGGAGCTAGAATGAACAGCAAATAAAGCCTAAGAGCAGCAGAGGAAGGGAAATAATAAAGATTAGAGCAAAAATAAACTATATAGAAACAAACAACAAAAAACAGTAGAACAGACCAACGAAACTGAGAGCTGGTTCTTTGTAAGAATAAGCAAAATTGATAAACTTCTAGCCAGACTTCTCAAAAAGGAGAGAGAGGAACCAAATAAATAAAATCATGAATGAAAGAGGAGAGATCACAACAAACATCAAAGAAATACAAACAATTATAAGGGAACACTTTGAAAAATTATATGCCAACAAACAGGCCATCTAGAAGATATTGACAAATTTCTAGAAACTCACAAACTACCAAAACAAAAACAGTAAGACGTAGAAAATGTGAACATACCCGTAACCAGCAAAAAAAAAAACAAAAAAAACCCAAAAAAATGGAATTAGTAACCACAAGTTTCCCAACAAACAAGAGTCCTGGGTCAGATGGCCTCCCACAGGAATTCTACCCAACATTTAAGGAAGAGTTAATACCTATTCATCTCAAACTTTTGCAAAAAAACAAAAATGGAAGGAAAGCTTCCAATCTCATCCTATGAATCCAGCATTACCTTGATACCAAAATCAGATAATTATCCCACTAAAAAGGAGAATTATAGGCCAGTCCCTGATGAACATGGATGCAAAAATGCTCAACAAGACATAGCAAATCAAATTCAACAGCACAATAAAGGAATTATTCATCACAACCAAGTGTGATTTATTCCTGGGCTGCAGGGCTGATTCAATATTCACATATCAATCCACTATTCACTTAGCAATCAACATGATATACTACATTAATCAAGAAAGGATAAGAAGCATAAGATCCTGTCAAGAGATGCATAAAAAGCATTTGACAAAATGCAGCATCCATTCTTGGTAAACACCCTCAACCACATGGGAATAGATGGGACATACCTCAACATCATAAAGACCGTATATGAAAGACCCACGGTAGTATCATCCTCTATGGGGTAAAACTGAGAGCTTTTCTTCTACACTCAGGAATAAGACAAGGATGCCCAGTCTCACCAATACTAGTTAACATAGGACGGGAAGTTTTAGCATCAACCACATACATCAAAAAGAAATAAAGGGCATACAAATCGGCAAGGAAGGAGTCAAACTTTCACTATTTGCAGATGACATGATGCTCTATGTCAAAACCTGAAAGACTCTACCAAAAACCCACTGGAACTAATACATGAATTCAGCAAAGTCACAGGGTATAAAATGAACATACAAACATCTGTTGCATTTTCATACACCAATAATGAAGCAGCAGAAAAATAAATCAAGGAATGGATTCTATTTACAATTGAACAAAAAAAACATAATTTCACCTAGAAATTAACTTAACTAAAGAGGTAAAAGATCTGTACCTTGAAAACTATAGAACACTTATGAAAGAAACTAAAGAGGACACAAAGAAAGCGATCAACGTTCCAAGTTCATGGATTAGAAGAACAAATATTGCTAAATATCTATACCACCCAAAGCAACCTAACATTTAATGCAACCCTACCAAAATATCACCAACATTTTTCACAGAGCTAGACCAAAATACCACCAACATTTTTCACAGAGCTAGACCAACAATCCTAAAATTTCTATGGAACAATAAAGACTCAAATGTGCCAAAGCAATCCTGAGAAAGAAAAGCAAAGCTGGAGGTATCATGATTCCAGAATCAAACTCTATTACAAAGCTGTAGTCACCAAGGCAGTATGGTACTGGCATAATAAACAGACATGTAGATCAATGTAACAGAATAGAAAACCCAGAAGTGGACCCACAAGAGTATGGCCAACTAATCTTTGACAATGCAAGAAAGAATATCCAATGGGAAAAAGGCAGTCTCTTCAGCAAATGGTGCTGGGCAAACTGGACGGTGACATGCAGAAGGATGAACCTGGATCACTTCCTTACACCATACACAAAAATAAACTCAAAATGGATGAAAGACCTAAATGTAAGACAGGAAGCCATCAAAATCCTCTGGGAGAAAGCAGGCAAAAACCTCTTTGATCTTGACCTCAGCAACTTCTTACTAGACATGCCTCAGAGTCAAGGGAAACAAAAGCAAAAACAAACTATTGGGACCTCATCAGGATAAAAAGCTTCTGGAGAGTGAAGGAAACAATCAACAAAACTAAAGGCATCCAACAAATGGGAGAGATACTTGCAAAACATATCAAATAAAGGGATAGTATCTAAAATCTCTAAAGAACTTATGAAACTCAAATAATAAACCCCCCAAAAAAACAAATAAACCAGGGAAGAAGTTGGCAGAAGACATGAATAGACACTTTGCCAAAGACGACATCCAGATGACTAACAGACACATGAAAAGATGCTCAACATCACATCAAGGAAATACAAATCCAAACCACAATGAGATACCACCTCACACCTGTCAGAATAGCTAAAATGAACAACTCAGAAAATAATAGATGTTGTTGAGGACAGGGAGAAAGGGAACCCTCTTGCACTGTTGGTAGAAATACAAACTGGCACAACCACTCTGGAAAACAATATGTATGTTCCTCAAAAAAATTAAAAATAGTACTACACTATGACCCAGCAATTGCACTACTGGGTATATATGCAAAAGATACAAAAATGCTGATTTGAAGGGGCACATGCACCCCAATGTTTATAGCAGCATTATGCACAATAGCCAAATTATAAAAAGAGCCCAAATGCCCACTGACAGATGAATTGATAAAGAAGATGTTGTATATTGTTACAAGGGAATACTACTCGAGATAGAAAAGAATGAAATCTTTCCATTTGCAACAACAAATGTGGATAGAACTAGAGTGTATCATGCTAAAAATAAGTCATGCAGAGAAAGACAAATACATGATTATACTCATATGTGGAATTTAAGAAACACAACAGATGAACACAGGGGAAGGGAAGGAAAAATAAGATAAAAACAGAGAAGGAGACAAATCATAAGAGACTCTTAAATACAGAGTTAAAACTGAGAGTTACTGGAGGGGAGGTGCGTGGAGAGATGGGCTCAATGGGTGATGGGCATGATACGGCACTTGTCAGGATGAGCACTGGGTATCATACGTAAGTGATGTATCATATGTAAGTGGGTTCTACTCCTGAAATCAATACTACACTATAAGTTAACTAACATGAACTTAAATAATAAATTAAACAAAGAAGATGTGGCATATATATCTAAAGGATTATTATTCAGCCATGAGAAAGAAGGAAATCCTGCCTTTTGCAACAAAATGGATGGGTCTTGAGGGCATTATCCTAAGTGAAACCAGTCAGAAGAGAAAGACAAGGACTGTGTGATCTCACATATTTGTGGAAACCAGGAAAGCCTAGCTTGTATATACAGGCAGTAGAATGGTGGTTACCAGAGACTAAGGGGTATGGGAAGTGGGAGATGTTGGACAAAAGGTACAAACACCAGTCATAAGATGAATAAGTCCTGAGCATCTAATGTCCAGCATGGTGATTATGATTAATATTATTGTATTATCAACTTGAAAGTGGCTAGAAGAGTATATCTCAAATGTTCTCACCATGAAGAACAAATGGTAATTGTGGGGGATAAAATTAGGAATCCCCCGGGGCTACACCGATGGGTTAACAAGGCATAAAGAAACACAAAGTCATAAAACGCTCACACCTGAGTTTGGGGAGAACAGATTGGCACTCTAAGAATAGGGAGGCACAAAGGTGCCAAGAATAGGGAGGTACAAAGGCACTCCCAAATAGAGTGCCGAACCCCCAAAAGTAGAGAGAGAAGCAATGGCCTGAAATAGAATCGGAACAAAGGTGCACAATACACAGGAATAACAAGATTAGATATTCAGGGTGAAAGCACCCCAAGTTTAGTACTACAGCAGAAAGCTGCTTTCATAGGAAAATAGGGCCAGGTTAGGTAAATTGGTGAATTGGACTATGGACTGCTGCGCTGCAGGCAAAGCAGCCTGGAATGGAGATGGTTAACAAAAGAAAAGGTGTCTTGTCAACCCTGAGGTTACTCTCCCTATTTGTCTCATCCCCTAGGCTGGCAAAGATAAACAGGCACGGCGCCTCCTGTCTGCTGTTAACAACCATCTATCTGCCTGGTGCCGGGATTTTGTTTTATATTGACCCAAACCCCAAACACCGTGTATCTTCAAGACCCCCTTTTCCCCCTCACGTCCTCAAGTTAGTGTTCACAGTTTCTTTGTCTCTTTGTACATGCCCATCACATTTGTAAGCCTTCTGATCTGAACAGATATGGGGCAAGTACCCTTATTCAGGGCTTTTGTCCTTTTCCCCAGACATTAGCCATCTCTCCTTTTAATCCTGCATCCTCTCTTTTGCTAGCCAAAAGAGAACTTTAGACTTAGAATCTATGGCAGGTAATAACGTAATGTGATAGAGGTGTTAGCTAACACAATGGTGGCAATAATTTCATTATATATATATATGTTCACATTTGTACTTCTTAAGTTTGCTGAGTGTTCTGCATCTGTCGTATCTTAGTTTATCTAAGAAAAAATAAATAACCACAAGAGATATCATTCATTTCTTTTATCACACTTAAACTTCCTCTCCTAAGGTCATATTTTATAGCTATTTAATACAAAAATCTCCCTACAAAGTTGATAAATGAACATGTTCTTTCATTATCCCATCTACAAACGCAGCCCTCTCATTTGTGATCCAAATTTCAATGCAGACACTGAAAGATGGCATTTCTAAATGTTTACCTTGTGTGGATGTATAATGACATCAAAATGGGGTGACTCTGTTCCATGGAGATCTTGAGTGGTTCAAGATTCCATCAGGTACTAAAATTCTGGGTGTTTTTCTCCTTTTACTTCCTCATGTCACTTTAATTCCAAAACAGCTGTTAGAACCTTGGGGAAGAAAGGAAATGTCTCCTAACCAAAACCAGTGTCCTGTCCCTAAGGTCACCTCAGGGACCCCTTCCCCTGATCCTCTGATCTCCAGTCATTTACCCTCTCTTTTCTGCATTTACACCCAGCCCCCCTTCCTGGTGAACCACGTATCCACGCAAAGTGGTTCCCAGTCTGCACCATCGGATCTCAAACATGCCATAACACCACAAAGTGAAAGAAATCTCACCTGTGCCACAAAACAAGCATCCAAAAAGCAGTCACCTGCAAAGTGGGGAGTTGCCAGGGGTGGGTGACCTGCTCCTGCCTCCTCTGTGAGCCTGGTCAGAGCAGGACTCTGGCAAACAGTAGCTGCAAAATGTGCAGACTAGGAGGTACAGGAGGGTCTTATGGGGGTGACTGCACTCTGATGACTGATCCAGGAGTGAGTTTAGCAGGATGCAGAGGGCGTGTTCAGAGTGCAGTCACCCTACACTGCACACCCTGCCGTTATGCTAACGTGTGACAGCCCTAAGGCCAGGACAGGGCTACAAAGGTAGGGACGAATGTAACTGAGAATCTCCCTTCCCATCTTTGGGGTCACTGGTGCGACAGGGAAGGGCCTGGGGGGATGGGTTTAAATAGGTGATGGAGATTAAAGAGAGTACATGTGATGATGGAAATGTGGAATCACTATATTGTACACCAGAAAGGAATATAACACTGTAGGTTAACTCTAATGGCATTCCATTAATAATTTTAACAATAATTAATAAATAAAACAAAAAATAATAAAACAATAAAAATAATATTATTCCATTAATAATTTTAACAATAAAAATTTAATTGAAAACTAAAATAATAAAAAGCAATTCTAAAGATAAATTTTTTTGAAAAACAAAGAATTGTGTTTCAAAACGAAAACACTATCACAATGGCAACATTACACCATGGCTTGATAGCTGAATAGCTCTATCAGGATAGATGTTGGCATGTTTTCTCTCAGCTAAAATTTGCTTTTCCCACAGTTGTCCTCCTACTTCAGGGAAAAAGCTGTGATCCCGTCAGACCACAGATGTTGTAATAGAGCAGTGATCTGACTGCGAGAAGAAGCAATAGCCTCCAGAAATTCCTAGAATCTACTGCAATATAAATATTGAATACCATGTTCTGGTGGTTTTTATTCTTATATTAGTATGCTTTCATGGTGTGTGTGTCACTGTCTTGCAATTAGAAACGGAACAGTGTTCCCAAATTGGGGTGAACTAAGAAAATCATGTGGAAGTTTTTACAATATTAATATGCTGCAGATGGTCTAGGTATACAAACTCAGCATCTCTGAAGGCTGCACTGCGTCCATGAACTTAGAGTTTGACACTCACTTGCATAAAAGAAGAAACTAAGAAAGTTCCCTTGAGTGTTGTCAGGGGAAATGTTGAGGACACAGAAATCATAAAGACTCTGGCATTCAAAGTCTTCCATGAAAGGGTCTTCCCCTCAGTCATCTGGAGTCATAGCCCCTACACACACCTTCCTCATTGCTCCTGTCACATCCTTGTTCCGCAGGGTATATATAAAGGGGTTGACCATAGGGATGACGATGGTGTAGAAGAGAGAAATGAACTTGCCCTGATCCTGGGAGTAGTTGTTGCTGGGCTGAAGGTAAATGTAGATGCCTGTGCCATAGAACAGGGAGACCACTGTGAGGTGGGACCCACATGTCCCAAACGCTTTCCTCTGCCCCAAAACTGACTTTATTCTTAACATTGCCCTGACAATCTGACCATAGGAGAATGTGATTAATGCCACTGGTATGAGGAGAATGATCACACTGACAAAGAGCTCAGACTCATTCACAGTGGTGTCAACACAGGCAAGCTTGAGCACTGGGGGGATCTCACAAAAGAAGTGCTCTATTTTATTTCTCCCACATAGTGGTACAAGGAAGGGGAGCACCATCTGCAATGAGGAGTTGACAAAACCAATGAACCATGATGCAGAAGCCATCAGGGCACAGAGACAGGGGTGCATGATCACTGTGTAGGGGCCTGCAGACGGCTGCGTAGCGGTCAAATGCCATCACCCCTAACAGAATACATTCTGTGCATCCCAACCCTAGAGAGACAAACAGTTGAGCTACACAGACAGCGAAGGAGATAGATTTGTCTGCTCCCCTGAGATGTACCAGCAGCTGAGGAACAGTGCTGGTCGTGTAACACAGGTCCAGAAAGCTTAGGTTGGACAGGAAAAAGTACATGGGAGTCTGCAAGTGTGGGTCCAGGAGGGACAACACAATGATGGTTGTGTTTCCCAGCAGGGTGAGCAGATAGAAGATCAGAAGAACCACAAAGAGGACTCGCTCCAGCTGAGGCCGGTCAGAGAAACCCAGCAGGATAAAGCCCGTGAAAGAACTTCCGTGTTTCGGGTCCATCCTTTCTTACCACGTGTTTCCTGTCAAGACCAAGCATTTAGCAATTTATACAATATCTAAAAAAAAAAAAAAACTGTTGGTGGGGGTATACTGATCATATAATAAGACATGGCCATGACATTTTATCAAAACTCTTTGAATAAATGATGTACCCATGAAATTTCCATAGTTTTATCAATTTAGTTCCACATTGTCACAAAAAGTAAATCATTAGTTTTTAAGATTAAAAAAATCAAATAATGGACCTGTGTTTTTATCAGTCATAGGAAATACAGTCTTTCAGTCTATGCTTACTAGTACTGTAAAATGTACATACATCTCACTAAATGTAAATGGAGTGAATTCTCGAATGAAAAGACTTAGGGTATCAGAATGGATAAGAAAACAAGTCCCATCATATGCTGCTTACAAAGACTCATTTTACATCTAAAGACAACTACGAATTGAAAGGAAGGGGATGGAGAACCATCTATCATGCTACTGGATGTCAAAAGAAAGCTGGAATAGCCATAGTTGTATCAGACAAACTAGATTTTAAAACAAAGACTGTCACAAGGGATGAAAGAAGGGCATTATATTATAATTAAGGGGCCTATCCATCACGAAGACCTAACGACTGTAAATATTTATGTACCCAACATTAGACACCCAAATATGTAAATCACTTAATCACAAACAAAAAGAAACTCATTGATAATAATGTCATAATACTAGGGGACTTCAGTACGCCAATTACAGCAAAGGACAGATCATCTAAGCATAACATCAACAAGGAAACAATGGCTTTGAGTGACACACTGGACCAGATGGAGTTAACAGATATGTTCAGAACATTTCGTTCTACAGCAGCAGAATATGCATTCTTCTCCAGTGCACATGAATCATTCTCTGGAATGGATCACATGCTGGGTCACATCAGCCCTCAACAAGCACAAAAATATCAAGATCATACCATACATATTTTCGAAGTACAATGCTATGAAACTTGAAACCAACCAGAAGGAAAAATTTGCAAAGACCAAGCATATTTGGGGATTAAAGAACATCCTGCTAAAGAATCAAAGGGGTAACCAAGAATTTAAGGAGGAAATTAAAAAGTATATGGAACACAATGAAAGTGAAAACAAGACTGTCCAATCCTCTGGGATGTAGCAAGGGTGGTCATAAGAGGAGTATATAGCAATCTAGGCCTTCCTAAAGAAGGAAGAAAGACCTCAAATACACAACCTAATCTTACACCTAAGCGAGTTGGAAGAAGAACAGAAAATAAAGCCTCAAACCACCAGAAGACAGGAAATAATAAAGATGAGGGCAGAAATCAATGATATCAAAATAGGAAAACCAGTAGAACAGATCAATGAGATGAGGACCTCGTTATGTGAAAGAATTAATGAAATCAATAAGCCCCCAGACAGACTGAGGGAAAAAAAAAAAGGAAAGGACTCAACTAAATCATGAATGAAAGAGGAGAGGTCACAACCAACAGAGCATAAATACAAACAATAATAAGGGAATATGATAAGCAATTATACCCCAATAAAATGGGCAATCTGGAAGAAATGGACAAATTCCTAGGAACCTTATCAACCACCAAAACTGAACCAGGAGGAAATAGAAAATGTGAACACACCCGTAATCTGTAAAACAATTGAATCAGTAATCAAAAATCTTCCCAAACAAGTCTAGGGTGGGATGGCTTTCCTAGGGAATTCTAGCAAACATTTAAGGAAGAGTTAACACCTACTTTTTTGAAGCTGCCCCAAAAAATAGAAATGGAAGGAAAACTTCCAAACTCATTCTATGAGGTAAGCAGTACCTTGATTCCAAAACCGGATAAAGGCCCCACTAAAAAGGAGAATTACAGACCAAATTCCCTAATGAACATGGATGCAAAAGTTCTCAAAAAGATACCAGCAAACTGGATCCAACAATACATTAAAAGAATTCTGCACCACTATCACGTGGGATTTATACCTGGGATGCAGGGCTGGTTCACTGTCCACAAACAAATCAATGTGATACATCACATTAATACAAGAAGGATAAGAACCCTATGATCCTCACAATACATGCAGAAAAAGAAAGTAAGGATAGAAGGAATAGACCTCAAGATCATAGAGGCCATATGCAAAAAACCCACAGTTACTATGATCCCCAATGGGGAGAAACTGAGGGCTTTTCCCCTAAGGTCAGGAACACAGTGGGGATGTCCACTCTCTCCACTCTTATTCAGCAGTGTTGGAAGTCCTAGCCTCAGCAATCAGACAACAAAAAGAAATAAAGGGCATTCAAATAGGCAAGGAGGAAGTCAAGAGTTTACTCATCGCAGATGACATGATAGTCTACATGGAAAACCCAACAGAGTCCACCAAAAAATGGCTAGAACTGATACATGAGTTCAGCAAAGTCACAGGATATAAAATCAATGTACAGAAATCGGTCGCATTTCTATACACCAATAATGAAGGAGCAGAAAGAGAAATAAAGAAGTAAATGTTATTTACAATTGCACCAAACCCCTTAAAATACCTAGGAATAAACCTAGCCAAAGAGGTGAAAGATCTATATGCTTAAAACTGTAGAAAGCTTATGAACAAAATTGAAGAAGACACAAAGAAATGGAAAACATTGTAGGCTCCTGGGTAGGAAGAACAAATATCACTAAAATGTCGATACTACCCAAAGAAACCTACGCATTTAATGCAATCCCTCTCAAATAACACCAGTATTCCTGACAGAACTAGAACAAACAATTCTAAAATTTGTATAGAACCACAAACACCCTGAATTGCCAGAGTCATGTTGAAAAAAAAAAAAAATCCAAAAGTGGAAGCATCACAATTCTGGACCTTGAGCTGTATTACCAAACTGTATTCAACAAGACTGTATGGCACTGGCATAAATACAAACACATATATCCACGGAACAGAATAGAGAACCCAGAAAGGGACCCACAAACCATTAGGTATGGCCACCTAATCTTTGACAAAGCGGGAAAGAAGATCCAATGGAATAAAGACAGTCTCTTCAGCAAATGGTGTTGGGAAAACTAGACAGTGACATGCAGAAAAATGAAACTGGACCACTTTCTTACACCATACACAAAAATGAACTCTAAATGGATGAAAGACCTATGCTTAAGACAGGAAGCCATCAAAATCCTCGAGGAGAAAGCAGGCAAAACCTCTCTGATCTTGGCCACAGCAACTTCTTTCTGGACATGTCTCCAGAGGCAAGGGAAACCAAGGCAAAAATGAACTATTGGGACCTCATCAAGACAAAAAGGTCCTGCACAGCAAAGGAAACAATCAGCAAAACTAAAAGGCAACAGATGGAATGGGAGAAGATATTTGCAAATGACAGATCAGATAAAGGGTTAGTATCCAAAATCTATAAAGAACGTAGGGAACTCAACACTCCAAAATCAAATGATCCAGTGAAGAAACGGGCAGAAGACAGGAACAGACGCTTTTCCAAGGAAGACATCCATATGGCTCAGAGACGCATGAAAAGATGCTCAACATCACACATCATCAGGGAAGTACAAATCCAATCCACAATGAGATACATCTCATGACCGTGAGAATGGCTAAAATTCACAACTCAGGCAACAACAGATGTTGGCGACGATGTGGAGGAAGAGAAACTCTTTTGCACCGCTGGAGGAAATGCAAACTGTTTGCAGCCACTCTGGAAAACAATTGGAGATTCCTCAAAAAATTAAAAATAGAATTACCTTATGAGGGCATTCATCCAAATGCTCTCCAAAAGTGCTGATTCCAAGGGGCACATGCACCCCAATGTGTATAGCAGCACTATCGACAATAGCCAGGGTGTAGAGAGGCCCAAATGTCCACCAACTGATGAATGGATAAAGGAGATGTGGAATATATATATACAATGGAATATTACTCGGAGATCAACGAGAATGAAATCTTGCCATATGCAAGAACACGGATAGAAATAGAGGGCATTATGCTAAGCACAATAAGTTGGTCAAAGAAAAATACTATGATTTCACTCATGTGGAATTTAAGGAACACAACGGATGAACATAGGAAGGAAAACTAAGATAAAAACAGAGAGGGAGGCAAACCATAAGTGACTTAAAATACAGAGAGCAAACTGAGGGTTGCCGGAATGGGAGGTGGGCAGGGGATGGCTAGACGGGTGATGGGCATAAAGGAGGGGACTTGTTGGGATGAGCACTGGGTTATAAGTTATAAGTAGGTGATGAATCATGAAATTCTATTCGTGAAATCAAACTAGAAGACGTACAATTTAGAGGAAATGGGGATGAGGGAAAAGAGGTAGAGCCATCAGAAAGAGGAGCAGAGAGGGAGAGACGTTCTTAGAAATACGTACCTCATGATTCCACACCACTGGATTTGCACACATCTTACGTGTTTTAAAATATAGTACAACAGAATCTCCAAAATGCATTCAGATATAAGGATTTATGACTTAGAATACGCTTATTCAAAGAATTCAGTTACATTCAAAATCTCACTACTAGTTCTGCAAATAAACATTTCGGCAACATTGCCTCTGTAACTAAAGGATTGTATTTGTGAAAGCTACACCAGGTTTTTCTTCTTCTTCCTTGTTGTTGCTGTTGCTGTTATGGTAGTAAAACAAGTAAAAATCAATCAGAGAGACCCTGAAAACACCACCGTTGAATGACAGTGCTTCCCTTTTGACCCACAGATGCTTAAAAATACCAGTTTAATGGGGACATTTTTTTTTGTTTTATATGGATCCATTTATTTTTTAATTTTTTATATTGATCCATTTTATTTATTTTATTTTTTTAATTTATTTTCAAATTGGTTTCCATACAACACCCAGTGCTCATCCCAAAAGGTGCCTTCCTCAATACCCATCACCCACCCTCCCCTCCCTCCCACCCCCCATCAGCTCTCAGTTTGTTCTCAGTTTTTAAGAGTCTCTTATGCTTTGGCTCTCTCCCACTCTAACCTCTTTTTTTGTTGTTGTTGTTGTTTTTTCCTTCCCCTCCCCCATGGGTTTCTGTTAAATTTCTCAGAATCCATTTAAGAGTGAAAACATATGGTATCTGTCTTTCTCTGTATGGCTTATTTCACTTAGCATAACACTCTCCAGTTCCATCCCTGTTGCTACAAAGGGCCATATTTCATTATTTCTCATTGCCACATAGTACTCCATTGTGTATATAAACCACAATTTCTTTATCCATTTAATGGGGACATTTTTAATGCCCCTAAGACTTTTGAAGTCTAGCACAAAATCATTCCTAATACAGTGAATTAAAATGGTATTTGATACAGTCTCAATGTGCAACAACCTCTCACATTGGATGCCAGTTCTCTCACTTATTACTGTCAAATAGTATTTTGTGAGATGTCACTTCAATTGTGTTCTTTTTTGATGGTAATTACTATACAGAATGGCATTTTTTTTGTTTTGTATATTCTGTTTATTTTTGTTTTACTGAATAACATTTTCTCTCTCTACACAACCTGAATATCCCTAACTCACAGCTGGTCAGAAGAGGGAATAGAAACAAACCATGTTTCCATCTCATGAACACCCGTAAGAATAAAATAATGAGGGGCTTCTGGGTGGCTCAGTCAGTTAGGCGTCCAACTCTTGATTTGGGCTCAGGTCATGATCTCACAGTTTGTGAGTTTGAGCCCCACATTTGGTTCTGCACACAGTGTGGAGCCTGCTTGGGATTCTGTCTTCCTCTCTCTCTGCCCTTCCCCCAGTCACACACTCTCTCTCAAAAATAAATACATAAACATTACAAAAAGATACATACCTAAAAAGCTTCTGCACATCAAAGGAAACAACCAACCAAATAAAAGGCAACCAACGGAATGGGAAAAGATATTTGCAAATGACATCTCAGACAAAAGGCTAGTATCCAAAATCTATAAAGAGCTCACCAAACTCCACACCCAAAAAACAAATAACCCAGTGAAGAAAGGGGCAGAAAACATGAATAGACACTTCTCTAAAGAAGACATCCAGATGACCAACAGGCACATGAGAAGATGCTCAACGTCACTCCTCATCATGGAAATACAAATCAAAACCACACTCATATCACCTTACACCAGTCAGAGCGGCTAAAATGAACAAATTAAGAGACTATAGATGCTGGAGAGGATGTGGAGAAATGGGAACCCTCCTGCACTGTTGCTGGGAATGCAAACTGGTGAAGCCACTCTGGAAAACAGTGTGGAGGTTCCTCACAAAATTAAAAATAGACCTACCCTATGACCCAGCAGTAGCACTGCTAGGAATTTGCCCAAGGGATACAGTAGTACTGATGCATAGGGGTACTTGTACCCCAATGTTTATGGCAGCACTCTCAACAATAGCCAAATTATGGAAAGAGCCTAAATGTTCATCAGCTGATGAATGGATAAAGAAATCGTGGTTTACATACACAATGGAATACTATGTGGCAATGAGAAAGAATGAAATATGGCCTTTTGTAGCAACGTGGATGGAACTGGAGAGTGTTATACTAAGTGAAATAAGTCATACAAAGAAGGACAGATACCATATGTTTTCACTCTTATGTGGACCCTGAGAAACTTAACAGAAGACCATGGGGGAAGGGAAGAAAAAAAAATAAGTTAGAGAGGGAGAGAGCCAAAGCATAAGAGACTCTTAAAAACTGAGAATCAACTGAGGATTGATGGGGGGTGGGAGGGAGGAGAGGGTGGGTGATGGGTATTGAGGAGGGCACCTGTTGGGATGAGCACTGGGTGTTGTATGGAAACCAATTTGACAATAAATTTCATTAAAAACTAAATAAATAAAAAACAAAAACATATGAGAGCATATTTACCAAGTAACTCATGCTGGCTGTAATAAATTATTGCTAAAGTGAAAAAAAAGAATGCATTCACTTGCTTAATATTAAATGCAAATATGTAAATACGTTCTTCATTTAATTTCATTCATAACCAATTTTATGGAATCACAGAGCTAATAATTAGGCACATTCTAATCTTTAGTGTGAATATAAATGAGGGCCACCAAATTCTACCAAACTTCTAATGTGGCTGGGGGAGAAAAACCTCAAATCCTTTGAGACACTGTACAGTTTATAGCCATTGGTTTTTTTTTTTTAATTTTTTTTTCAACGTTTTTTATTTATTTTTGGGACAGAGAGAGACAGAGCATGAACGGGGGAGGGGCAGAGAGAGAGGGAGATACAGAATCGGAAACAGGCTCCAGGCTCCGAGCCATCAGCCCAGAGCCTGATGCGGGGCTCGAACTCACGGACCGCAAGATCGTGACCTGGCTGAAGTCGGACGCTTAACCGACTGCGCCACCCAGGCGCCCCTATAGCCATTGGTTTTAATGGTGTCCTCAAATAATTTAAAATATTATCTTGTTGTTAATAAAATGTACATGGTTTATTTAAATTAAACTAGTCTTTGTATTTAAGTTCAAACTGATTATGAGTTCATCAGGAGACTTACAAATAATCAATAAGAAAAATGGAGGGAAGTTGATGGGTACTTTGTTGCTGTTTCTCAAAGATCCGTAACTTCCAGTTT
The DNA here is from genome assembly GCF_018350175.1 of Felis catus. NCBI lineage: Eukaryota > Metazoa > Chordata > Mammalia > Carnivora > Felidae > Felis > Felis catus. The sequence goes on along the minus strand of NC_058372.1, from coordinate 2,491,850 downwards.
CCTTTAGCATATTCTGCCTAAGGGGATAAACTATCTCCTTCTAAAAAGATTCTTAGACATGGATTTTCTCAGTTATTCACATTCCAAGACGATCCCATCCTGATAGTTATGTGGAGAACTGACACTCTGGGCATCCTGAGGAGGGAAAGAATTACAACCCTGCTATTTTGCTTTTCTTCTCAGGCCTCACTCAAGAGGAAGAAAAGTCCCAAATACACAACCAACCTTGTACCTAAAGAAGCTAGAAAAAGAACAGCATAAAACCTAAGGCCAGGACCCAAATGGTAGAACAGCATGGAAGGTTTTTTTGGCATCTCTCGTCTCTGAAATGCAGCCAGATCAACATTAAATCAACTACACACCTGGAAAACTGATTTGAGGATTAACACAACAATCTGCACCACCTGAACCACAGAACTTGGCAGGTACACAACGCAGAGAGGTGAACTGGGGGAGAGAGAAGCTGCGAAGGGCAGGGAGCCATTTTTGTGTGTGGAGAGAGGACGGAGTGGAGGGCAGAGTACAGGAAAAACACCCCCCAAAGCAGCTGTAGAGAAAGTGGAAACAGCCGAGCAACTGAACTAAAAAGGGAGAAAGGAGAAAGGAGACGGTTTAAATTCCATTAAGACGCTATAAACACGGTGGGGCACAGAGTCTGAAACTCCACAGCTCGATACCTGGAGGTGCTCTGGTGGGAAGGGCGAATCCCCAGGAGCAGAGTCGGGTCTGAGCCACATGGGGAGAAGCAGTCCCCCAGCTGGAAGGACATTCGGTAGAGGCTGTGCAGCCACCTGGTCCCAGTGGACCCTGGGAGAACAACCACATTTGCTGGTACTAGAACAAGGTCCTTAAGGGTGAAGCCTGGTGCCAGACGTGTGTTGTGATTTTTCATAATCCCTGAAACGCTGCTGCTACACAATCACGGGAACATTTTCTGGGGTGGGCTGGCACCCAGAGGCAGTCTCTGGGCATTGGCAGCAGCGCGGTCTCACAAACATTCTTGGGGGTGGGCCGGCACCCGACCATTGCTCAGCAAGCCGCTCCCAGAGAGGATCTGAGCAGGTCAAGATAAAACTCAAGAGGGAGGTGTCACCTGGCAGCCTGACAGCTTGTTCATGGACAGTGTAGAAGCCAGGAGTGGATGGAAGCCGGAGACAAAGGACGGGTGTGTCATTGCTGATCCAGGAGAACAGAGTTCCGATACCAGAGGCTGGGTAGCTGGGTGATGCCATTTTCACCCCTCCCATGCGTGCGCATACGTACCTACAGGTGCCAAAAGAATCCACCCCAGTCAGCTAAGCAGCACCATCTAGTGGAGAACAGAACCATTACAATAAACCCCATCCAATTTGAGCAACCTCCCTCTTCAGGAACACAAATATCTCTGCCAGCTTAGTTTATGGACTATAAATTACTTCATAGTCTGACTTCTAGGGGAAAACGATATAATTTCAATCGTATTTCAGTCTATTGGCTGGTCCATCTATTCAATTTTCTTCCTTTTTTTTCTCTTTTTGATTTCTTTTTCTTGAACACAGAAACAGAAAATTTTATTTTTATTTTGAAGTTTTATTAAAAATATTTTACTTAGTTTTTTCTACTATATTTTGTACATTTTTGTAAATTTTTCAAATTCTATTTTACTTCCATCATTTCATTTTATTCTATTTCATTGTATTCATTTTTTCAAATTTTCAATGTTTTCCTTTTTCTTCCTTCCCCCTTTTCTCTAATCTATCAAGCTCCTTTCAACAACCAGACCAAAACACACATAGGATCTAGCATCATTTATTGGATTTTTGTGTCTGTGTGTGTTGTTTTTAATTTTTAATTTTAATTTTAATTTTTCTTTACCTTACTAGTTCCTTTTCTCCCTTCAAAATGACGGGGGGGGGGGGAGATGAATTCACCCCAAGTGAAAGAGCAGGAAGAAACGACAGCCAGGAACTTAATCAACACAGGTACAAGCAAGATGTCTGAACCACAATTTAGAATCACAATAGTAAGAATACTAGCTAGGGTTGAAAACGGATTAGAATCCCTCTCTGCATAGGTAAAAGATGTAAAAGCTAGTCAGGATGAACTCAAAAATGCTCTAACTGAGCTGCAGTCTTGAATAGATGCCGAGGCAGTAAGAATGGATTAGTCAGACCAGAGTATCACCAATATAGAGGACAAACTTATGGAGAATAATGAAGCAGAAAAAAAGAGGAAGACTATGGCAAAAGAGCACAATTTAAGAATTATAAAATCAATGACTCATTAAAAAGGAACATCAAAATCATAGGGGTCCCAGAAAATGAAGAGAGAAAAAAAAGCGGTAGAAGGGTTATGTGATAACCCTTCCCCAAATCATAGCAGAAAACTTTCCTAACCTGAGGAAAGACACAGTCACCAAAACTCAGGAAGCACAGAGGACTCCTATTAGATGCAACAAAAACCGAGCATCAACAAGGCATATCATAGTCAAGTTCACAAAATACCCAGGCAAGGAGAGAATCATGAAAGCAGCAAGGGAAATAAAAAAAGTCCTTAACCTGCAAGGGAACACAGATCATGTTTGCAGAAGACGGATACACAGAAACTTGACAGGCCAGAAAGGAGTGGCAGGATATATTCAGTGTGCTGAATCAGAAAAATATGCAGCCAAGAATTCTTTATCCAGCAAGGCTGTCATTCAAAATAGAAGGAGAGATAAAAAGTTTCCCAGACAAACAAAAATTAAAGGAATTCATGATCACTAAACCAGCCCTGCAAGAAACTTTCAGGGGGACTCTCTGAGGGGAGAAAAGATGGAGGGGGTGGGAGGCCAAAAGCAACAAAGACTAGAAAGTACCAGAGAACACCACCATAAACTCCAACTCTACAAGCAACATAATGACAATAAATTCATACCTTTCAGTACTCACTCTAAATGTCAATGGACTAAATGCTTCAATCAAAAGACAGAGGGAAACATTATGGATAAGAAAACAAGATCCATCTATATGCTGTTTACAAGAGACCCACTTTAGACCTAAAGACACATTCAGATTAAAGGTAAGGGGATGGAGAACCATCTATCATGCTAATGGTCAACAAAAGAAAGCTGGAGTAACCATACTTACATCAGTATACATTAAAATAAAGACTGTAACAAAAAATGAAGTAGGACATATATCTTAATCATAATTACGGGGTCTATCCACCAAGAAGACTTAACAATTGTAAATAGTTATGCTCCAAATATGATAGCACCCAAAAATATGTATCAGTTAATCACAAACATAAAGAAACTCACTGATAATAATAACATAATAGTAGGGGACTTCAACACCCCTCTTACAACAATGGACAGATCATATAACCAGAAAATCAACAAGAAAACAATAGCTTTGAATGACACATTGGAAGAGATGGACTAGAGAGATATATTCAGAACATTTCATCCTAAAGCAGTGGAATATATATTCTTCTCTAGTGCACATGGAAAGCTCTCCAGAATAGATCACATACTAAAACACAAATCAGTCATCAACTAGTACAAAAAGATCAAGATCATACCGTGTGTATTTTCAGACCACAACACTGTGAAACTTGAAATCAACCACAAGAACAAATTTGGAAAGATAACAAACACTTAGAGACCAAAGAACATCCTACTAAAGAATGAATGGGCTAACCAAGAAGTTAAAGAGGAAATTAACAAGTACACGGAAGACAATGAAAATTATAACACCACAGCTCTAAACCTCTGGAACACAGAAAGGCAGACATAAGAGGGAAGTATATAGGAAACAAGGCCTTCCTAAAGAAGGAAGACAGGTCTCAGATACACAACCTAATCTTACACGTTAAAGAGCTGGAAAAAGAACAGAAACCCTAAACCAGCAGAAGACGGGAAATAATAAAGATTAGAGCAGAAACAGATGCTATTGAAACCAAAAGAAAAAAAAACCATAGAACAGATCAATGACACCAGAAGTTGGTTCTTTGAAAGAATTAACAAAATTGATCAACCTATAGCCAGTTTGATCAAGAAGAAAAAGGAAATGACCCAAACAAATAAAGTCAAAAATGAAAGAGGAGAGATCACAACCAACAAAACAGAAATAAAAACAATAATAAGAGAATATTATGAACAATTATATGCCAATAAAATGGGCAATCTAGAAGTAGTGGACAAATTCCTACAAACATATAAACCACCAAAACTGACACAGGAAGAAACAGAAAATTTGAACAGACCCATAACCAGTAAAGAAATTGAATTATTAATCAAAAACTCGCAAAAAAAAACAAGAGTCCAGGGCCAGATGGCTTTCCAGGAGAATTATACCAAATATTTAAGGAAGAGTTAACACCTATTCTCTTGAAACTGTACCAAAAAATAGAAATTGAAGGAAAACGTCCAAACTCTTTCTATGAAGCCAGCATTAGCTTAATTCCACAACCAAAGACCCCACTAAAAAGGACAAGTATAGACAAATTTCCCTGATGAACATGGACGCAAAAATCCTCAACAAGATAGGAGCCAAGTGGATCCAACAACACATTAAAAAAATTATTCACCACTACCAAGTGGGATTTATACCTGGGATGCAGGCTAGTTCAATATCCACAAAACAATCAGTGTGATTCATCACATCAATAAAAGAAAGGACAGAAACCATAAGATCCTCTCAATGGATGCCAAGCGAGCATTTGACAAAATACAGCATCCTTTCTTGACAAAAACCCTCAAGAAAGTAGGGATAGAAGGAGCATACCTTGAGATCATAAAAGCCATATATGAAGGACCCAATGCTAATATCCTCAATGGGGGAAAACTGAGAGCTTTCTCCCTAAGGGCAGGAACAAGACAGAGATGTCCACTCTCACCACTGTTATTCAACAGAGTATTGGAAGTCTTAGCCTCAGCAATCAGACAACACAAAGAAATAAAAGGCATCCAAATTGGCCAGACAGAGATCAAACTTTCACTCTTTGCAGGTGACATGATACTTTATATGGAAAACCCAAAAGATTCCACCAAAAAACTGCTACAACTGACCCATGAATTCAGCAAAGTTGCAGGATATAAAATCAATACACAGAAATCGGTTGCATTCCTATACACCATCAATGAAGCGACAGAAAGAGAAATCAAGGAATCGATCCCATTTACAATTGCACCAAAAACCATAAAATACCTAGGAATAAACCTAACCAAAGAGGTGAAAAATCCATATGCTGAAAACTATGGAAAGATTATGAAATAAATTCAAGAAGACACCAAAAAATGGAAAAATATTCCATACTCCTGGATAAGAAGAAAAATATTGCTAAAATGTCAATAATACCCAAAGCTATCTATATATTCGATGCAATACCTATTAAAATAACAACAGCATTCTTCACAGAGCTAGAAAAAACAATTCTAAAATTTGTATGGAACCAGAAAGGACCCCGAATAGCCAAAGCAATCTTGAAAACCAAAGCTGGAGGCATCACAATCCCAGACTTCAAGCTGATTACAAAGCTTTAATTTTCAAGACAGTACGGTACTGGCACAAAAACAGACACTCAGATCAATGGATCAGAATAAAGAACCCAGAAATGGACCCAAAATGTATGGCCAACTAATGTCTGACAAAGCAGGGAAGAATATCCAATGGAATAAAGACAGTCTCTTCAGCAAGTGGTGCTGGGAAAACTGGACAACAACATGCAGAAGAATGAACCTGGACCACTTTCTTACACCACACACAAAAATAAACTCAAAATGGAGGAAAGTCCTAAATGTAAGACAGGAAGCCATCAAAATCCTAGAGGGAAAGCAGTAAAAACCTCCTCAACCTTGGCCACAGCAAATTCTTACCCAACACATCTCTGTAGGCTACGGAAACAAAAACAAAAATGAACTACTGGGACCTCATCGAAATAAAAACCTTCTGCACAGCGAAGGAAACAATAAGCAAAACTAAAAGGCAACCAAGGGAATGGAGGAAGAAACGACATATCAGATAAAGGATTAGTATCCAAAGTTCTGTAAAGAACTTATCAAACTCAATGCCCAAAAAACAAATAATACAGTGAAGAAATGAGCAACAGACATGAATAGACACTTCTTCAAAGAAGACATCCAGATGGTCAATTGACACATTAGAAAATATTCAACAACACTCATCAACAGGGAGATACAAATCAAAACCACAATGAGATATCACCTCACGCCTGTCAGAATGGTTAACATTAACAACTCAGGCAACGACAGATGTTACCAAGGATGTGGAGAAAGGGGATCTCTCTTGCATTGCTGGTGGGAATGCAAACTGGTGCAGCCACTCTGGAAAACAGTATGGAGGTTCTTCAAAAAATTGAAATTGAACTAACCTATGACCCAGCAATTGCTCTATTAGGTATTTACCCAAGGCATACAGGTATGCTGTTTCAAAGGGACACATGCATCCCAATGTTCATAGCAGAGCTATGAATGAAATGGCAAAGAATGAAATTTTGCCATTTACACCTATGTGGATGCAACTAGAGGGTATTATTCTAAGTGAAATTCGTCAGTCATTGAAACACGAATATCATATAATTTCACTCATATGAGTACTTTAAGATACAAAACAGATGAACATAAGGGAAAGGAAGCAAAAATAATATAAAAACAGGGAGGAGGACAAAACATAAGAGACACTTAATATGGAGAACAAACAGGGTTACTAGAGGATTTCGGGAGGGGGATGGGATAAATGGGTAAGGGGCATTAAGGAATCGACTCGTGAAATCATTGTTGCACTATAGGATAACTAACTTGAATGTAAATTAATATATATTTAAAAATAAAAATGTTAAAATTTAAAAAAGCCTAAGGCCAGCAGAAGGGAAATAATAAAGATCAGAGCAGAAATAAATGATATCGAAAGAAACAAACAAAACACAGTAGACCAGCTCACTGAAACTAAGAGCTGGTTCTTTGGAAGAATAAACAAAATTGATAAACCTCAAGCCAGACTTATCAAAAAGAAGACAGAGGAACCAAATAAATAAATCATGAATTAAAGATGAGAGATCACCACCAACATTGTAGAAATAGAATTATAAGAGAATGCGATAAAAAATGATATGCCAACAAACTGGCCTTCAGGAAGATACTGACAAATTCCTAGAACTCACAAACTACCAAACAGAAATGGGAACACATAGAAAATTTTAACAGACCATAACCAGCAAAGAAATGCAATTCGTAATCACAAATCTCCCAACAAACAAGAGTCCTGGGTCAGATGGCCTCCCAGGGGAATTCTACCAGACACTTAAGGAACAGTTAATATCTATTCTTCTCAAACTGTTGCAAAAAACAGAAATGGAAGGAGGGCTTCCAATCTCATCCCATGAAGCCAGCATTACCTTGATTCCAAAAGCAGACAAAGAACCCCCTGCCCCTTAAGAAGGAGAATAACAGGTCAGTATCCCTGATGACCTGGATGCAAAAATTCTCAACCAGAGAGATATAGAAAACTGAATTCAACAGTAAATTAAAGGAATTATTCACCAAGATCAAGTGTGATTTATTCCTGGGCTGCAGGGCTGGTTCACTATTTGCATAGCCATCCACTATGCACATGTCAATCAACATGATATACTACACTAATCAAAGGAAGGATAGGAACCATATGATCCCGTCAACCGATGCAGAAAACACATTTGACAAAATACAGCATCCATCCTTTGTTTGATGGGGGATGAGGAAAACTATATTTATTTTATTTACTTTTACATGTAAATTTTAATTCCAGTAATTAACATACAGTGTGGTATGACTTTCAGGTATACAAGATTACTATTCAACAATTCTATACATTACTCAGTGTTCCTCATGGTGAGTGTACTCAATCCCCTTCACCTATTTCACCCTGCCCTCACCCACCTTCCCTTTGGTAACTATCAGTTTATTCTTAATATTTAAGAGTCGGGTTTCTTTTGATGTGCCTCTTTTTATTTTGTTCTTTTGTTTTGTTTATTAAATTCCACATATGAGTGAAATCAAATGTTATATGTTTTTCTCTGTCTTTATTTCACTTAGCTTTATACTTCCTACATCCACCCACATTTTTTTAATTTAAATTTTAGTTAGTGAACATACAGTGCAATATTGGTTTCAGTAATAGAATTTACTGATTCATCACTTTCATACAACACCCAGGGCTCATCACAACAAGTGCCCTCCTTAGTACCCATCACCCATCTAGCCCATCTCCCACCCAACTCCCTCCACCAACCCTCAGTTTGTTCCCTATCATTAAGAGTGTCTTGTGATTTGTTTCCCGTCTTCTCTCTCCCACACTTCCCATATGTTCATCTGTTTTGTGTCCTAAATTCCACATATGAGTAATATCATATGGTATTTGTCTTTCTCTGATTGACATTTCACTTAGCAGAATACATTCTAGCTCTATCCACATCATTGCAAATGGCAAGATTTTACTCTCTTTGATGGCTGAGTAATATTCCATGGCATATATATATATATATATGCCCACATCTTCTGTTTAATATCATCTATTGTCAAGTTGGCTAATACACTGTGTGTAGTGTGCTCTTGATATGGGGGCTAGATTTCCGTGATTCATCACTTACCCACTGCTTATCCCACAAGTGCCCTCCTCAATGCCCATCACCCATTTTCCTCTCTCCCCCAACCATCCCCCCCATTACCCTCAGTTTGTTCTCTGTATTTAAGAGTCTCTTACAGTTTGCCTCCATATCTCTCTATTTGTACCTATTTTTTCCCATTCCCTTCCCCCTTGGTCTTCTGTTAAGTTTCTCAGCTTCCACATAGGAGTGAAAACATATTTTTCTCTGACTGACTTATTTCACTTAGGAAAATACACTCCTGTTCCATCCACATTGCAGGAAATGTTGGGTTTCTTTTGATGTGCCTCTTTTTATTTTGTTCTTTTGTTTATTAAATTCCACATATTAGTAAACTCAAATTATATGTCTTTCTCTGACTCTCTATATTTCATTTAGCTTTATACTTCCTACATCCACCCACTTTTTTTTTAATTTAAATTATAGTCAGTTAATATACAGTGCAATATTGGTTTCAGGAATAGAATTTAGTGATTCATCACTTTCATACAACACCCAGTGCTCATCACAACAAGTGCCCTCCTTAGTACCCATCACCCATCTAGCCCATCTCCCACCCACCTCCCTCCATAGACCCTCAGTCTGTTCTCTTTCGCTAAGAGTCTCTTGTGGTTTGTCTCTCTCCCTCTCTGTAACTATTTTTCCCCTTCCCTTCCCCCATGGTCTTCTGTTAAGTTTCTCAGCTTCCACATAGGAGTGAAAACATATGGTATCTGCCTTTCTCTGACTGACTTATTTCACTTAGCGTAATACCCTCTAGTTCCATCCACGTTGCGGCAAATGTCAGGATTTCATTCTTTCTCATTGCCAAGTAGTATTCCATTGTATATATACACCATATCTTCTTTATCCATTCCTCGGTTGATGGACATTTAGGCTCTTTCCATAGTTTACCTATTGTTGAAAGCACCAGCATCCATTCTTAATAAAAACCATCAACCACATAGGAATACATGGGACATACCTCAACATTATGAAGGCCATATATGAAAGACCCACAGCTAATATCATCCTTTATGGGGTAAAACTGAGAGCCTTTCTTCTACAGACAGGAATAAGACAAGGATACTCGGTCCCACCATTACGAGTTAACACAGGACAGGAACTTTTAGCCTCAGCAACATACAACAAAAAGAAATAAAGGGTATACACATCAGCAAGGGAGGAGTCAAACGTTCACTATTTGCAGATGACATGATATTCTATGTAGAAACCTGAAAAACACTCCAACAAAAGCTAGTGGAACTAATCCTGAATTCAGGAAAGTCACGGCATGGAAAATCAACATACAAGAATCTGTTGCATTTCTACACACCAATAAGGAAGTAGCAGAAAAAGAAATCAAGGAATGGATCCCATTTCCAATTGCACCAAAAACCGTAAGATAACCTAGGAATAAACCTAACTAAAGACGTAAAAGATCTGTACCCTGAAAACTACAGAACACTTACGAAAGAAATGAAAGAAAGACACAAAGAAAGGGAACAACGTTTCATGCTCATAGATTGGAAGAACAAATATTGTTAAATATCCACACCACCAAAAGCAACATACACATTTAATGCAACCCCTATAAATATATCACCAGCATTTTTCACAGAGCTAGAACAATCCTAAAATTGCTACGGAACCATAAAGACTCAGATGTGTCAAAGCAATCCTGAGAAAGAAAAGCAAAGCTGGAGGTATCATGATCATAGACTCAAGCTATATTACAAAGTTGTAGTCGTGAGTACAGTATGGTACTGCCATAATGAACAGAAATGTAGATCAATGGAACAAAACAGAAAACCAGAAATGGACCCATAAGTGTATGGCCAACTAATATTTGACGAAGCAGGAATGAATATCCAATGGAAAAAAGACATTCTCTTCAACAAATGGTGCTGGGAACACTGGACAGTGACATGCAGAAGAATGACCCTGGACCACTTTCTTACACCATGCTAAAAAATAAACTCAAAATGGATGAAACACCGGGGCGCCTGGGTGGCGCAGTCGGTTGAGCGTCCGACTTCAGCCAGGTCACGATCTCGCGGTCCGTGAGTTCGAGCCCCGCTTCAGGCTCCGGGCTGATGGCTCAGAGCCTGGAGCCTGTTTCCGATTCTGTGTCTCCCTCTCTCTCTGCCCCTCCCCCGTTCATGCTCTGTCTCTCTCTGTCCTAAAAATAAATAAACGTTGAAAAAAAAATTAAAAAAAAAAAAAAACCCAAAATGGATGAAACACCAAAATGTAAGACACGGACCATCAAAATCCTAGAGGGGAACACAAACAGCAACCCCTTTGAACTCGGCTGGAACAACTTCTTACTAGACACGTCTCTGGAGTCAAGGGAAACAAAAGCAAAAATGAACTATTGGGGCTTCATCAAGATAAAACGCTTCTGCACAGCGAAGGAAACAATCAACAAAATTAAAAAGCTTCTGAAAACTGGAAGGGATATTTTCACATGACATATCAGATAAAGGGATAGTATACAAAATCTCTAAAGAACTTGTCAAACTCAAATAATAAACCCAAGAAACAAATGATCCAGGAAAGAAATTGGCAGACGACCTGAATAGACACCTTTCCAAAGAAGACAATCAGATGACTAATAGACACATGAAAAGATGCTCAACATCTCATCAAGGAAATACAAATCCAAACCACAATGAGATACCACCTCACCGCTGTCAGAATGGCTAAAGTGAACAACTCAGAAAACAACAGTTGTTGACACGAATGGGGAGAAAGGCGACCCTGTTACACTATTGGTGGGAATACAAACTGGTGCAGCCACTCGAAAACAGTATGTAGGTTCCTCAAAAAAATTAAAAATAGACCTTATGTCCCAGCCATTGCATTACTAGGTATGTATCCAAAAGATACAAAAATGCTGATTCGAGGGGGACACATGCACCCCAATGTTCATATGGCAGCATTATCAACAATAACCAAGTTATTGAAGAAGATAAAAAGAAATGGAAAAACATTCCATGCTCATGGATTGGAAGGATAAATATTGTTAAAATGTCAATACTACCTAAAGCAATCTACACATTCAGTGCAATCCCAATCACAATTGCACCAGCATTTTCCTCAGAGCTAGAGCAAACAATCCTAAAATTTGTTTGGAACCACAAAGAATGTACTGTTCATGACAATAATATGTACAAAAACTCAGATCCACAACACAAAACATATTTATATGCAAACTGAGCTTTAATTAAGATCTAAAGGCTACAATGTCACATTCACTTGTTATGAGATGTTTATATTTATTATTCATCATTCAGAACTGTATGTTATTTCATAATGCGATGGCTATATGTAAAGCTTAGACATATTGAGATTTTTAACACTTAATATACATTTTATTCATTCCTTAAATTTTCTTCTGGTGAATCTAAACAAGCTCCAAAGAACATGGGATTTCCTGGAAAATGGAGGTCATTTTTCATATTTTTATAATATATCCCTGCATTCAAATTGTATGGAATCTTTGGCAGATGTGAGATACAAAAGCCTTAATCACTTCACGCCTGGATCAAACAATTTGTAAAATGGTATGAAGAAAGGATCTAAATATATTTTACCTTTGAAACATTTGCTGCATTACTGTAGGTTTAAAAAAAAAGTAGAATATAAAATAGTACTTTTGTCATTCGATGTGTTCAAAACTCATTTTTTTAATGTTTATTCATGTTTGAGAGAGAGAGAGATCATATGAGCAGGGGAGGGAGACACATAATCTGAAGCAGGCTCCAGGCTGAGCTGACAGAACAAAGCCCAATGCAGGGCTTGAACCCACGAACCATGAGATAATGACCTGAGCTGAAGTCAGACACCCGATCGACTGAGCCACTCAGGTGCCCACTCAAAAGTCATTTTTAATGAATGAGGTGGCTCATCATAAATTCAAGCGAGGTGCACACCTCACATCGCACATTACACACATTACACATAAGCACCGCCTGCTGTATTGCTACCTGATGCTCCCATTGTCCCTGGGATGAGTGCATCATGCCATCGCCCCCTATGACATGAAGTCTATGTAAAATTACTGTCACACAGGTACGGTCACACTGGGGCCTAATATCTGAATGACTGTGTCAAGATTGGTGTTCCCAGGATTTTCTCTGACCTAAATTTCATCTATCCCGTGGGTGCCCACCAATTCTGTCAAGAAGCTGTGATACAGTCAACTTACAGCCTTCTAACAGAGCCATGATCAAATGCAAGAATAAGTGATATGCCTCCGGAAATTGCTAGAATGTGCTAAAATGTTAATATTTCTTACACTGTTTTAGTGGTTCCTATTCTTATTTTGACTACGCCTTTTATGCTATGGACCTAAATGTCTTTGGCAATTAGAATAGTACACCCAAAAGGGGATGAAATAAGAAAAACCTGTGCAGATTTTTAAAACATTAATATGATGGAGATGCACTGGGACACTAAATCAGCCTCTCTGGAGGTTGCAATGAATCCGTGAGCTTGGATTTTGAACATTCGTTGCATAAAAGAATGAGGTAAGGGGGAAACTGGGTTAGCTCAATTTGTTCAGCATTCAACACTTGATTTTGGCTCTGATCATGATCTCACACTTCATGAGTTTAAGCCCTGCATCAGGTTTTCTACTAACAATGCAGACCCTGACTGGGATTCTCTCTCTTTCTCTCCCTCTGTCTCTGATCCTCCTCTCTCTCTCTCTCTCTCTCTCTCTCTCTCTCTCTCCCCCTCTCTCTCGCTCTCTCTATCTCTTTCTCTCTCTCAATAAATAAACTTTTTTTTAAAAAGTTTTAAAACAGAAAATGTTACTTAAAAAGAAGAATGAGGTAAGGAAATTCCCTTGAGAGTTGTCAGGGGAAATGTTGGACGACACGTAAAGGACACACAATCTTAAAGCCTCTGACATTCAAAGTGTTCCATCAAAGAGTCTTCACCCCAGTCATCTGGAGTCATAGTCCCAACAGAACACCTTCTTCATTGCACCCGTCACATCTTTGTTCCGCAGGGTATATATGAAGGGGTTGACTGTGGGGGTGACAATGGTGTAGAAGAGAGAAATGAACTTGCCCTGATCCTGGGAGTGGTTGTTGCTGGGCTGCAGGTAAGCATAGATGGCCGTGCCATAGAACAGGGAGACCACAGTGAGGTGGGACCCACATGTCCCAAACACTTTCCTCTGTCCTGCGGCTGACTTTATTCCTAACACTGCTCTGATGATCTGACCATAGGAGAATGTGATTAATGCCACAGGTATGAAAAGAAAGACCATACTGAAAAATAAGATCTCAGACTCATACACAGTGGTGTCAACACAGGCAAGCTTGAGCAATGGGGGAACCTCACAAAAGAAGTGGTCTATTTTATTCTTCCCACAAAGCGGTACAAGAAAAATGAGCACCGTCTGCAATGAGGAGTAGGCAAAACCCGTGACCCATGATGCAGAGGCCATCAGGGCACAGAGACGGGGGTGCATGATCACTGTGTAGTGCAGGGGCCTGCAGACGGCTGCATAGCGGTCAAATGCCATCACCCCTAACAGAATGCATTCTGTGCATCCCAACCCTAGAGAGACAAACAGCTGAGCTACACAGCCAGCAAAGGAGATAGATTTGTCTGCTCCCCTGAGATGAACCAGCAGCTGAGGAACAGTGCTGGTCGTGTAACACAGGTCCAGAAAGCTTAGGTTGGACAGGAAAAAGTACATGGGAGTCTGCAGGTGTGGGTCCAGGCGGGACAACGCAATGATGCTTGTGTTTCCCAGCAGGGTGAGCAGATAGAAGATGAGAAGAACCACAAAGAGGACTCGCTCCAGCTGAGGCCGGTCAGAGAAACCCAGCAGGATAAAGCCAGTGAAAGAACTTCCATTTTTCGGGTCCATTCTTTCTTACCACATGTTTCCTGTCAACAGCAAGTATTTAGCAATTTTTAAAAGCAATCTTCAAAGCAATAAAATGTTGGCAGGATGTGAATTTAGCATGTTATAAGACAGGGCATGGGAGTATACAAGTAACTCTTTGAATAAATCATGAACTCATGAAATTGTCATAGGTCATACCAATTAATTCAATATTGTCACAAAAGAAAATTATAATATTTAATGTAAGAAAAATCAAATAATGTACCTGTGTCTGCATCAGTCATAGGTACAAAATGTATTTCATTCTCAGCCTAGTAGGCTGAAAGTACTATAAAAATATGTGTGTGCACCCCCATGTTTATAGCAGCACTATCAACAATAGCCAAAGTATGGAAAGAGCCCATATGTCCACCAATGGATGAATGGATAAAGAATTGTGTGTGTGTATACACAATGGAGTATTACTCAGCAATCAAAAAAAAAAAAAAAAAAAGAAATCGTGCCATTTGCAACTACGTGGATGGAACTGGGGGGCATTATGCTAAATGAAATTAGTCAGAGAAAGACAAAAATCATATGACTTCACTCATATGAGGACTTTAAGAGACAAAACAGATGAACATAAGGGAAGGGAAGCAAAAATAATATAAAAACAGGGAGGGGGACAAAACATAAGAGACTCTTAAATACAGAGAACAAACAGGGTTGCTGGAGGGATTGTGGGAGGGGGAAGGGCTAAATGGGTAAGGGGCTTAAGGAATCTACTCCTGAAATCATTGTTGCACTATATGCTAACTAATAAGGATGTAAATTCAAAAAAATAAAAAAGAGAATTTAAAATCAATAAAATAAACGAAAAATATGTGTGCATTTCGAGAAAATCGGGATAAGGGAAAAGAGGGAGGGAAATCAGAAAGAATAGGAAAGTGGTGCATACAGAGTGATAGTCAGCATTTTTAAAATTTTTTCTAATGTTTATTTATCTTTGAGAGAGAGACAAAGGCAGAGTGCAAGTGGGGAAATGGGGGAGAGAAGAAGACACAGAACTGAACCAGGCTCCAGGCTCCTAGCTGTCAGCACAGAGCCCAACATGGAGCTTGAACTCACAAACAGTGAGATCTTGACCAGAGCCGAAGTCAGACCCTTCACCGACTGAGCCACCCAGGCACCCCAGATTCATTATTTTTCATATGTATCTCATAATTGCACACAACTGGAATACACACACCACACACGGCACAGGTCATGATACAACATGATCTCAAAAATAAATTCAGTTATAGGAATTTATGACCTAGAATATATTTCTACAAAGAATTCAGTTACATTCAACACATCGCTGCTAGTTCTGCATACAAACAAATATCAGGTTTCTTTGTGTGTGTGTGTGGAAGTAAAACAAATACTCAATGAGAGAAAACCTGAGAACAACACCATTCAAACAGTGCTTAACGTTAACCCCAAAGATGCTTAAAATTACCATGCCAATTTAACAGGAACTCTGAAAATTCATTGGCTGTGCAGAGTCCTTTGGAATCAGAACTCTAAAATCCAGGGGCCAACACTTAACTCTTCCTTCTGCAGATTTGTGTTTCACACATTACTCCATTAGAGTAATTACACCAACCTTCATAAAATTCCTCAAAGAGGTAGGATTACTCCATATCACCATTCTAATCAGAACTTTTTAAAGCATTATCCAAATGGGTAATCTATGTACAAAATGTAATGATTTGCATCACTTCCTAGGATAAAATAATTACTTGGTTAAATATATAGAGATAAACACAGATACATTCTCAAAGCCATGACAAGTCGCAGAGCTATAATGCAAACCTTAATGTAGTACAAGGAAAGGCCTAAAGGAAAGGATATATTGGTAGTATACAAACTCTCCAACACCCATCTATATTATATGAATGGTCACCATTCTGGAAGGTAGCCTGCAGAGACAGTCACTCTAGATCAAACACAATGCCAGCTCTAAGGCTCGTCTGATGACCATTTCCATCCAGCTGTGCAGTACTGAATGAGCATAGTAACATACCAACGAAAGAGGCCTCAGGACACGAGTATTTCAGTTCTATCATATTCAGAAGGGTAGGCATCCAGCACATTTTTAACTCTTCCAAGAGATTTAATATATGAAGCAAGTTTCTTTCAAACCAATGTGTGAAAGAAACGGGTACAAATCTGGCATAAAATAAATGTTGATAGCAATGGAATAAAGGATGCGGTAATTCACACTGTTTTAGAACTCCTTTGATTTCCTATGAACATGTGACCAGTGGTATCCACAAAACAAAATCTATGCACCAACAATTTCTTAATAGAATTAATTATAAATGTATCAGGGACAGCCTAAATGTGCAACAACGGGGAATATCCCCGCACTCACACGTTCTCAGAAGAGTAAATAAAAACAAACCATGGTTCGTTCTCATGCACACGTGCACAAATATACATACATACATCTGAAACACATTGCTGACACATTTTTATTGCTTTAATTTTTTCAGTTTATTTATTATTTTGTGTGAGAGAGAGTGAGCACAAGCAGGGGAGGGACAGAGTGAGATGTAGAGGGAGAGATGGAGAGACCCAGAAAGATAATCCCAAGCAAACTCCTCACTGTCAGCACAGAGCCCAACCTCACACCTCTGAGACCATTACCTGAGCCAAAATCAAGTGTCGGAGGCTTAACCAACTTAGCCACAAAAAGCCCAGCTGACAAACTATTTAATTTTCCTAATAAAGGAAACACTCATGAAAGTGAAGGAGAGCAAACAGAAAATGCTAACTCATCCAAACAAAATACCAATATACTACTGCACCATTAGAATAAAATAATGATATATTTTAATAGTCCATATGGATAAGGACTAGGAAGACAGTTGAGAAAAGATAAAGAGGTGGTGAAATGAACTTGTACAAATTTCTTGCTGCTTCACAATATTATATGTGTATGGATGGGTTTTAATATATTTATATTAATTTATATTTAAATATAAATTTATGTTTATATAAATATATATTTATATATATGACATATATGCAGAATGTAGAAAGCAGCTCTCATGAAATAATCTGATACAGGAAATCCAGTTCTAAAAATTACACACAGGGGCGCCTGGGTGGCGCAGTCGGTTAAGCGTCCGACTTCAGCCAGGTCACGATCTCGCGGTCCCTGAGTTCGAGCCCCGCGTCAGGCTCTGGGCTGATGGCTCGGAGCCTGGAGCCTGTTTCCGATTCTGTGTCTCCCTCTTTCTCTGCCCCTCCCCCGTTCATGCTCTGTCTCTCTCTGTCCCAAAAATAAATAAAAAACATTGAAAAAAAATTTTTTTTAATTACACACAGATTATTACTTTGCACACAAAAAATACTTTAAAAGGACATGTTATATATAGAAAGAGAGAAAAAAATATTAGTTAAAATAAAAACAGATTTTGCAAAAAAAAAGTGGCATTCTATACAATAATTACCATCAAAAAAGTATATAATTGAAAGAACATCTCACAAGAACTCAATTTACAATAACGAGAAAACAGGCATCAAATGAAAGACGTTAAATGCTTACTACTGACAGACCTAAGGTAATAGAGCAATTACCCTAAGTGTTCAATGCTACATGTAACTCTAAACGTTTTGGTGGAAGAATGCAAATGTCCACAAAACTAGATGCTCAGTATGCATACTACACAGTTTAAAGACAAAAGACCTCAATATAATGTCTCCATTTAAGGTGTTGTTTCAAACATATAACATTCACTGTTAGGTTTGACATACACATGCTGCCCTATCCAGTTCCTGAATGAATCCTGAAAAAGTGGGGGCAAGATTTGTGCAGCCTCAGTGCTACGACTCAATCGCTGTTGCTTTCTTGATGCTTCTGTCTCATGGGTCTGAGCTGACCTCAGACATATGAGAACAGGCCCTCGATGATGAGGAAGGATGAGCAAATGAAGGGAAAGGAGCCATCACTAGACAGATGTGATGAACACTGACAGGGCTGTAGGGAAGGTTCTGTGGAAGAAGACAATGAAGTAGGATTTCCATGGCGTGTTGTTTATTCAGGGAATGCTCTCGGGATAAATGGGGTGAGGGAAGGAAAACAGCAGAGAATGTTGCTAAGCAAGGATGTGGTCTCCAGTGGAACAGAGCAGGAGCCTGATCCCATGAGATGTTGGACAGAACTCTCCAGCAGAACCATCCATCTGTGATGGTAGAAATACTCTGTCTTCACTGCCCAATACTACGCCCACTCTCTACCTGTCATACCTGAGCATTTAAAGTGTCCTATCCAAGAAATCGTGGTGCCTGGGAAGCTCAGTCATGAAGCATCCAACTTTGGCTCATGGCATGACCTCATGATTTGTGGGTTAGAGCCCAACGTCGGGCTCGGTGTTGACAGCTTAGAGAATGGAGCTTGCTTCGGTTCTGTATCTCCTCTCTGTCCCTCCCCTGCATACACTCTTGTCTATCTGTCTGTCTGTCTCTCTCTCTCTCAAGAATAAACATTTTAAAAATTATTTAAGTAAATAAATTAAAATAAAATATCCTAGCTAAGACACTGAATGCTACACTTTACTTAATTTTAATACATTTAAATTTAAATAGCTTCCTGTGTGTACTTACTACTGAATTGGACAACATGACTCTGGAGCATGAATTGCATCAGATTCAGGCCTACCTTGGCATTGGCACCTTTCGTACCTCCTATAGTCTGTCACTGGCTGTGAGCTGCCCCAACCTGTTTCCCCAGACTGCCTGGCTATGTGGCTCCCTTTCAGCTGAGGACAATTCTCTCAAGAAGGGAATGGCTGTGAACCTTGGAGCCCACACTCATACCAACTAGGGTTTGGATTGGAGCCCCAGCAGGTAAAGAGCATCTGAGCAGGTCACCAACAGCGTTCATATGAGAGTCCATTCATGATCCTGTGCAAGGATAGAAGGATGGAAAATCGTGTCCTTTATGCATCACCTAAGTGCAACCACACACAGAGAAACACACGTGCCCCCCCCACACACACACACATACACACACACAACACACTGTGTCAAGTAAAACATTCAGGTTTTTTGCTACTTTTTTCCTCATCATTTGCTTACTTATATGCACTTGAAGGATCAGCTTTCTTGTTAACAATAAAATCAAACTAAAGATTCATGGACAGAATATACACCAAATGGAACTTCCCTGATGTAATTTTCAACCTAGCATTTAAAAACTCCATACATATTTTAGATATATTGGTAACTGTAAGGGAGAAAATAAATATTTAAATTAATAAACATTGATATGATATTAGCATAGAGAGGAAATATCAAATTTCAAAGACAATATAGAACAAAGGGAAAGCATGGAGGCATACAGTCTGATACTTTTACACATATGCATTCATCTTCTAACCTGTTACTGAAGGCAATCCATTCACTTGCTTAATTTTAAATGTAAAATACGTAAATACATTTTTCATTTAATTTCATTCATAACCAATTATACAGGATCACAGAGCTAATAATTAACCACATCTAATCTTTAGCATGAATATAAAAAAGGGCCACCAAATTCTATCAAACTTCTAATGTGGTTAGGGGGAAAAAACTCAAATTCTGTAAAACACTGTACATTTTATAACCATTGGTTTTAATGGTGTCCTCAAATAATTTAAAAAATTACCTGCGTTGTTAATATGTGTACATGGTTTATTTAAATTCAGCTAATTAAATTCAGCTAAATTAATTTAAATTTATTTAAATTTAAGCTCAAATTGATTTTGAGTTCATCAGGAGACTTACAAATACTCAATAAGAAAAATGGAAGAAAATTGATGGGTACTTTGTGGCCATTTCTCAAAGATCCATAACTTCCAGTTTCATTTACCATGTTCTGCCTAAGCAGATAAACTACGTCTTGCTAAAACTTTCTGAGACTTGGATGTTCTCAGGTATTCACATACCAGGTAGATCCCATCCTGATAGTTACGGGGAGAACTGACATTCTGGATGTCCGGAGGAGGGAGAGAATGAAAGACCTGCCTGTTCCCAGGCCACACTCGACAGGAAGAAAGGCCCCAAATACATAATCTAACCTTTCACCTAAAGAAGCTAGCAAAGGAACTGCATGAAGCCCAAGGCAAGCAGAAGAAGGGATATAGCAAACATTAGATCAGAAATAAATGATATAGAAACAAAAAACACAGTAGACCAGTTCCTTGAAACTAAGAGCTGGTTCTTTGGAAGAATAAACAAAATTGATAAACCTCTAGCCAGACTTTTCAAAAAGAAGAGAGAGGAACCAAATTAATAAATCATGAATAAAGGAGGAGAGATCATAGCCAGCTTTGTAGAAATACAAACTATTAGAAAAGAATACTATGAAAAATGATTTGCCAAAAAACTGGCCATCGGAAGGTATTGGCAAACTCCTAGAAACTCACAAACTACAAGATCTGCAACATGGCAGAGAAGTAGGGGGATCCATACTTCCTGAATCTCTCAAACAAAGAAGTGTAGAGGGCAAAGGACTTTGAACACCAGAGCCTGGGAGGAAAAGAGGCTGAATCTACCAGGAAGAAAATGGGAAAGCTGGAGAAAAGATGGGTGGGTGGCTGCGAACAAGGGGAGATAAAAAAAAAAAGGCCGAGTGGGTACGGAGGGGAGGGACCCCCTTCTGCAGAGAGACAAAAGGAAAAGAAAGAGTGGCCAGGGAAGTGTAGGACTGCATCTGGACAAGAGAAAGAAAAGGAAAAGGCAGCCGTCTCCCTGGAGTGCTGTGGGAAAAGACAAGCCTGCCTGTGTCAGCCTGTGTCTGCCACCCCCCCACCCCCGGGGCTCAGCGGTGAGGGCATCGGCTCAGTCGGCAGTAGAAGAAGGCGGTCCTCCCTGAAGTGCGGGCAGCACAGACAAAGCCAGCTGGGACCACATATCGGCCATACTGAGAGGCGCTCCCCCAGTGCCAGAGTTCACACAGAAGGACTTTAAATCCTGTCTGCACCCGCGGCATAGTGAGGGCTACTCAAACAGAGTCCACCAGGTCTGGCTCCATGAAGAAGAGACTGGGGGATCACCATTCCCTCCCCCCACCAACACACCACCAAGGCGGGGACTCCGGGATCACTCCCTGGGCCCTTAGTGGAGGTGGGTCCAGTTGCCCCAAACCACGCCCCTTTGCACTGGGAAACTGTCTATCCACCAGAGAGGCACAGACCCTGAGGACAGCTACTCCCCACAAGTGCAGCAGCACTGCCCGGATTCACTCTAGGTCAATTCTGGATATCTGGATAGATATAGATATAGATGTAGATGTAGATATAGATATACATATACATATACATATACATATAGAGATAGATAGATAGATAGATAGATAGATAGATATTCTTCCCCCCATTTCTCCTCCTTATCTCTTCCCTCCCCTCAGCTGGTTACTCTGGTTACTGGTTTCTCTAAACAGACATATTTAATCCATTCTCTTGATACATGTTCTACACCTCCTTCTTTGCACTCCTTTCTCTCTCTGCATTAAGCCTCTTAGACTCTCTGCCTAGTCAATGCTTATTTTTTCTCCTTCCCCCTCCTCTGGTCATTCCTCTCTTTGTATCTGCTCTTCCAACAGCACCACCTCCACCCCTTCTGTAGGTGTAGTCGGTGCTTGGGGGTTTTTGTTTTACTCCTTAGTTTTTTGTTTTCGTTTATTTGCTTGTTTCTGTTATTTCTTTATGTGTTTGAGTGTTTTTGGCCCCGGTTTGTCTATCTGTTTTCCTTTACAGGGCTACTCCAAGGAACAAATCAAAGCACACTTTGTGGAGGATCCAAAATACCACTATGAGCAGGGTAATAAAATAACCAAAGTCACAACAACACAGAGCAAGTAACAATCTCTGAAGAAACACCTCCTGAGGGGCCAGCCCCTGGACACTGTATGGCCCTCTTTTAATAGAGCAGTGCTCACAGGTGCAGAGCACACAACAAGCTTTTAAGACACATAAAGGACAAAAAACTAGCCAAAATGATGAAACAGAAGAATTCTCCTCAAAAGAAACTGCAGGAAGTAGCGACAGCTAATGAATTGATCAAAACCGATTTAAGGAAAATAAAGGAACAAGAATTTAGAATAACAGGGGCGCCTGGACGGCTCAGTCGGTTGAGCGTCCGACTTCAGCTCAGGTCATGATCTCGCACTCTGTGAGTTCGAGCCCCCCATCAGGCTCTGTGCTGACAGCTCAGAGCCTGGAGCCTGCTTCAGATTCTGTGTCTCCCTCTCTCTCTGCCCCTCCCGTGCTCATACTCTGTCTCTCTCTGCCTCTAAAATAAATAAAAACATTTTTTAAAAATTAAAAGAAAAGGATTTAGAGTAATAGTCATAAAATTAATCGCTGGGCTTGAAAACAGCATAGAGGACAGCAGAGAATCTATTGCTACATAGACCAAGGGACTAAAAAATAATCATGAGGAATTAAAAAATGCTATAAATGCAGTGCAAAATAAAATGGAGGCGACTACAGCACAGATTCAAGAGGCAGAGGGGAGAATAGGTGAATTAGAAGGCAAAATTATGGAAAAAGAGGAAGCTGAGGAAAAGAAATAAACTCCAAGAGTACAAGGGGAGAATTAGAGAACTAAGTGACGCAGTAAAACGGAACAATATCCATATCATAGGAGTTCCAGAAGGAGAAGAGAGAGACAAAGGGGCTAAAGGTATACTTGAACAAATCATACCTGAGAACTTCCCCTATGTGAGGAAGGAAATGGGCATTAAAATGCAAGAGGCACAGAGAACTCCTTTCAGATGCAAGTTGAATCAATCTTCTGCACGACATGTCATAGTGAAACTGGCAATATACAAGGATAAAGAGAAAATTCTGAAAGCAGCTAGGGATAAACACGCCCTACCATACAAAGGTAGACACATAAGGGTAGTAGCAGACCTAGCTACTGAAACTTGACAGGCCAGAAGGGAATGGCAGGAAATCTTCAATGTGATGAATGGAAAAAATATGCAGCCAAGAATCCTTTACCCAGCAGGTCTGTCATTCAGAATAGAAGGAGAGATGGTTTTCTCAAACAAACAAAAACCGAAGGAATTCATCACCACTAAACCAGCCCTACAACAGATCCTAAGGGGGACTCTGTGAGTGAAATGTTGCAAGGACCACAAAGTATCAGAGGCATCGCTACAAGCATGAAACCTACAGACATCACAATGACTCTGAACCCATATCTTTCAAAAATAACACTGAATGTAAATGGACTAAATGCTCCAACCAAAATACGTAGGGTATCAGAATGGATTTAAAAAAAAAAAAAAAAGACCCATCTATTTGCTGTCTACAAGAGACTCATTTTAAACCTGAGGACACCATCAGATTGAAAGTGAGGGGATGCAGAACTATCTGTCACACTACTGGAAGTCAAAAGAAAGCTGGAGTAGCCTTACTTATATCAGACAAACTAGACTTTACATTAAAGGCTATAACAAGAGATGAAGAAGGGCATTATAAAATAATTCCAGGGTCTATCCATCAGGAAGAGCTAACAATTATAAATGTCTGTATGCCGAATACGGAGGCCCCCAAATATATAAAACCATTAATCACAAACACAATCAACCTTATTGATAAGAATGTGGTAATTGCAGGGGACTTTAATACTCCACTTACAACATTGGATAGATCATCTAGACAGAGAATCAATAAAGAAACAAGGGCCCTGAATGATATATTGCATCAAATGGACTTGACAGATATATTTAGAACTCTGCATCCCAAAGCAACAGAATATACTTTCTTCTCGAGTGCACATGGAACATTCTCCAAGATAGATCACATACTGTGTCACAAGACAGCCCTTCATAAGTATAAAAGAATTGAGATCATACCACGCACACTTTCAGACCACAATGCTACGAAACTTGAAATCAGCCACAGGAAAAAGTCTGGAAAACCTCCAAAAGCATGGAGGGGAAAGAACATTGTACTAAAGTATGAATGGGACAAACAAGCAATTAGAGAAGAAATTAAAAGATATATGAAAACAAATGAAAATGAAAATGCAACATTCCAAACGCTTTGGGATGCAGCAAAGGCAGTCCTGAGAGGAAGATACACTGCAATCCAGGCCTATCTCAGGAATCAAGAAAAATCCCAAATACAAAACCTAACAGCACACCTAAAGGAAATAGAAGCAGAACAGCAAAGACACCCCAAACCCAGCAGAAGAAGAGAAATAATAAAGATCAGAGCAGAAATAAACAATATAGAATCTAACAAAAACTGTAGAGCAGATCAATGAAACCAGAGTTGTTTTTCTGAAAAAATAAACAAAATTGATAAACCTCTAGCCAGGATTCTCAAAAAGAAAAGGAAGAGGACCCAAATGGATAAAATCATGAATGAGAATGGAATTATTGCATCCAATCGCTCAGAAACACAAGCAATTACCAGGGAATACTATGAAAGATTATATGCCAACAAACTGGACAACCTGGAAGAAATGGACAAATTCCTAAGCACCCACACACTTCCAAAACTCAAATGGGAAGAAACAGAAAATTTGAACAGACCCATAACCGCAAATAAATTGAATCAGTTATCAAAATCTCCCAATAAACAAGAGTTCAGGACCAGATGGCTTCCCTGGGGAATTCTACCAGACATTTAAAGCAGAGATAATACCTATCCTTCTCAAGCTGTTCCAAAAAATAGAAAAGGAAGGAAAACTTCCAGGCTCATTCTATGAAGCCAGCATTACTTTGACTCCCAAACCAGACAGAGACCCAGCAGCAAAACAGAATGACACACCAATATCCCTGATGAATATAGATGCAAAAATTCTCAACAACATACTAGCAAATCGAATTCAACAGCATATAAAAAGATTCATCCACCCTGATCAAGTGGGATTCATTCCTGGGCTGCAGGGCTGATTCAATATTTGCAAATCAACCAATGAGATACATCACATTAATAAAGGAAAAGAAAAGAACCATATGATCCTGTCGATCGATGCAGAAACAGCATTTGACAAAACACAGCATCCTTTCTTGATTAAAACACTCAAGAAAATCAGGATAGAAGGAACATACCTCAACATCATAAAAGCCATATATGAAAGACCCACAGCTAATATCATCCTCAAGGGGGACAAACATAGATTTCCCCCTGATCAGGAACACCACAGGAATGTCCACTCTCATCACTATTCTTTTCCATAGTACTGGAACTCCTAGCCTCAGCGATCAGACAGCAGAAGGAAATAAAAAGTATACACACTGGCAAAGAATAAGTCAAACTCCCACTCTTCACAGATGACATGATACTTTACATGGAAAACTCAAAAGACTCCACCAAAAACCTGTTAAGACTGATTCATGAATTTGGCAAAGTCGCAGGATATAAAATCAACATACAGGAATCAGTTGCGTTTCTATACACCAATAATGAGGCAGCAGAAGGGGAAATCAATGAATTTATCTCATTTATAATTACACCAAAAACCACAAGAAACAGGGATAAACGTAACCAAAAAGATAAAAGATCCACATGCTGAAAATTATAGAGCACTTATGAATAAATTGAGGAAGACACAAAGAATTAGAAAAACATTCCATGCTCATGGGGCACTGGGTGGTTCAGTCAACTAAGCATCCGACCTCAGCCCAGGTCATGAACTCATGGTTCCTGAGTTTCAGCCCCACATTGGGCTCTGCACTGACAGCTTGGAGCCTGGAGCTTGCTTCAAATTCTGCATCTCCCTCTCTCTCTCTCTGCCCATGCCCCACTCACACTCTGTCTCTCCTTCTCTCAAAAATAAAGACTTAAAAAAATTTTAAATGAAACCATTACATACTCATCACCGAGTAATCCTCAACAAAGCAGGAAAAAGTATCCAAAGGAAAAAAGACAGTCTCTTTCACAAATGGTGTTAGGAAAACTGGGATGCAGAAGTGGCATATAGAAGAAAGAAACTGGACCACTTTCTTACACCATACAGAAGATTAAATCCAAAAGGGATGAAAGACCTAAATGTGAGACAAGAAACCATCAAAATCCTAGAGGAGAACACAGGCAACAACCTCTCTGACCTGGCCATCGCAACTTCCTACCAGACATGTCTCCAGAGGCAAGGGAAACAAAAGCCAAAATGGGACTTCTTCAACATAAACATCCTTTACATACAAAACGAAAAGGCAGCCTACAGAATTGGAGATGTTTGCAAATGATATATTGGATAAAAGGCTAGTTTCCAAAACCTAAAAAGAACGTATCAAACTCAACACCTTAAGGTAAATAATCCACTTAAGAAATGGGCAGAAGACATGAACAGGCATTTCTCCAAACGAGACACCCAGATGGCTAACAGACACATGAAAATATGCTCAACATCACTCATCATCAGTGAAATACAAATCAAAACCACAATGAGATACCACCTCACACGTGTCAGAATGGCTAAAAATAACAACACTCAGAAAACAACAGATGTCAGTGAAATGTGTATAAAAGGGAACGCTCTTACACTGTTGGTGGGAATGCAAACTGGTATAGCCACTCTAGAGAACAGTATGGTGGTTCCTCAAAAATCTAAAAGGAGAACTACCCTATGACCCAGCAATTGCACGACTAGTTATTTACCCATGGGATACAAAAATACAGATTTGAAGGGGTACCTACACCCACAGGTTTATAGTAGCATTATCAACAATAGCCAAATTATGGAGAGAGCCTAAGTGTCCGTTAACTGATGAATGGATAATAAGTGCTATACACACACACACACACACATACACACACACACACACACACACACACACACACACACAATGGAATATTACTTGGCCGTCAAAAATAGAGGAATCTTGCCATTTGCAACCACATGAAAGGAGCTAGAGTGTGCTAAGCAAAATAAGTCAGCCATAAAAAGACAAACACCATACGATTTCATTCATATGTGGAATTTAAGAATCAGAACAGATGAACATAAGGAAGGGGGTTAAAAGAGAGAGGGCAACAAATCATAAGAGACTTAAATATGAGAACAAACTGAGAGGGGAGGTGGGTGTGGGAAGGGCTAGATGGCTGATGGGCATTAGGAAGGGTACTTGTGATGAGCACTGGGCGTGTATGTAAGTGATGAATCACTGAATTCTACTCCTAAAATCAATATTGCATTGTATGTTAACTAATTAGAATTTAAATTTAAAAGTGAATAGAAAAAAAGATATATAGATATATATAGATATAGATATCCATATATCTATATCTCTTCTTAGATGATATCTATTTATCTATATCTCTCATATATAGATAGATATAGATTTTATATATATATATACATATACATATATATATATATATATATAAAATGTTACTCAACAATCAACAAGAATGGTGTCTTGCCATTTGCAACCACGTGGATGGAACTAGAGTGTTATGCTAAGCGAAATAAGTCAGTCACTCAGAAGAAGACACATATCATATGAGTACACTCATAGGTGGACTTTAAGAAACAAAAAAAAGGAACATATGGGAGGGTGAAAACAATTAAGAAAAAAGAAACAAACCACAAGAGGCTAAAGGAGAACAAACTAAAGGTTGATGGGGTGGAGGCAGATGGGGGATGGGCATTAAGGAGGGTACTTGTGATGAGCACTGGGTGTTATATGTAAGTAATCAACCACTGGATTCTACTTCTGAAACAGGGGTGCCTGCATGGCACAGTCAGTTAAGTGGCCAACATCCACTCAGCTCATGGTTCCAGGTCCAAATCAGGCTCTCTGCTCTTGGCAAAGAGCCTCCTTCAGATCTTCCATCCCTCTCTCTTTCTGCCTCTCTCTCACGCACACTCTCTCTCTTTCAAAATAAACACTTAAGGGCACATGAATGGCACAGTGGGTTAAGTGACCAACTCTTGATTTCAGCTCAGGTCATGATCTCACAGATCATGAGTTCAAGTCCCACATTGGGCTCCACAGCTCACAGTGCGGAGCCTGCTTGAGACTCTCTCTCTCCCTCTCTATCTGCCTCCTCTATGCATGTTGTTTCTCTCTCTCTCTCTCTCTCTCTCTCTCTCTCTCTCTCTCTCTCTCTCTTTCTCTCTCTCTCTCTCTCTCTCAAAATAAATAAATAAATTTTAAAGAAAAATGAACATTTCAAAACATTCTACTACTGGGGCTTCTGGGTGGCTCGGTCAGTTGAGCGTCCGACTTCGGCTCAGGCCATGATCTCCCAGTCTGTGGGTTCGAGCTCCACGTCAGACTCTGTGCTGACAGCTCAGAGCCAGGAGTCTACTTCCCATTCTGTGTCTCCCCCTCTCCCTGCCCCTCCACCACTTGTGCTCCATCTGTCTCTTAAAAACTAAATAAACATTTAAAAAAATTTTAACAAACAAAATTCTAATGAAATAAATCAAAAATAAATCAAAAATTTAAAAAAATATGGAGGAGCCAAGATTGCAACAGGACAGAAGCCTTTTTTTTTTTTTTTTGCATCTCTCATCCCTGATATGCAGCCAGATAAACACTAATCCATCTTGCACATCTAGAAAACTTATTTGAGGATTAACACAACAGTATGCAAATCCTAAACCACAAACTAAACAGGCACGCAGAGCAGAGAGGTGAACTGGAGGAGAGAGAAGCTACAGAGGGCAGGGAGCTGTTTTTGCTTGTAGGGAAAGGACAGGGGGCAGGGAGAGTACAGGAAAAGCACCCACACACACAATTTGAAGCAGCTGGGCTGGAGAGAAAGTGTAAGTGTGGAAACAGGCATAAGGGACTGAACAAAAAAGGGAAAAAGGAGAAAGAAGAGGGGTTAAATTCCATTAAGAATTTATAAACAAGGGAACGCAGAGTTTGAAACTCCACAGCTCAATACCTGGCTGTGCTCTGGTGGGAAGAGTGACCCCAGGAGCAGAAAGCGAGTCCAAGGGGTCCTCTGGTCACATGGGGAGAGGCGGTTCCCCTGCTGGGAGGACATGGGGTACAGGCTGCATGGCCACCTGACTGCAAAGGTCCCATCGGACCCTGGAGAACAACCACATTTGCTGGTGCTGGAACAAGGTCATTAAGGATGAAGCCTGGCACCAAATGTGTGTTGTGATTTTCCATAATCCCTGAAACGTTGCTGCTACAAGATCATGTAAACTTTTTCTGGGGTGGGTAGGCACCCAGATGGTCTCCAGGCATCAGCAACAGCACGGTCTCACAAACATTCCAGGGAGCCGGCCGGCAATTGCTTGGTGAGACCTTCCCCCAGAGGGTTGGAATAGGTGACAGCTGCAGTCCCTCAAAAGTGAGGGTTTGGGAAACACAGCCACATCCGAGATAAAACTCAGGGGGAGGTGCCACCTGGCAGCCTGACAACTTGGTCATGGACAGTGTAGAAGCAGGGAGTGGGCAGAAGCTGGAGACAAGGAGGAGACTTGATTGCTGGTCAGGGAGAGTACAGATTCTGATACTAAAGACTGGGTAGTTGGGTGACATCATTTTCACCTCTCCTGCGCATAAACCTCCACACCTACAGGCACCAAAGCAATCCACCCAGTAAGCTAAGCAGTGCCATCTAGTGGAGAACAATGTCATTACACTAAACCGTGACCAACTGGGCCAACCTCACTCTTCAGGAACACCACCAATATCTCTACTTGCTTAGTTTATGACCTATAAACTGCTTCATAATTTAATTTATAGGGGAAAGTGGATGTAATTTCAATCGTATTTAATTCTGTTCACTGGTCCATCTATTCCATTTATTTCCTTTTCTTTTCAAATTCTTGAATAAAGGAGAAAAAATTTATTTTTATTTTACATTTTTATTAGAAAGATTTTTCTTTATTTTTTTCTACATTAGTTTTTACTTTGGAAAATTTTTTCGATTCCATTTTACTTTATTTCATTTTATTCTATATCATTGTATTCATTTCTTGAAATTGTCAAACTTTTTTTTTCCTTTTTTTTTCTTTTCCTCTCTTTCCCTGTTTTCACTAATCTATCAAGCTTCTTTCAACACCTGACCAAAACACACTTAGGATATAGCATCTTTTATTTGAATTTATTTTGTGTTTTTTATTTTTATTTTTATTTTTTTACATCATTAATTCCGTTTCTTCCTTCAAAAAGATGAAATGAAGGAATTCACCCCAGAAGAAAGAACAGGAAGAATGACAGCCAGGAACTTAATCAACACAGATACAAGCAAGATGTCTGAACCAGAATTTAGAGGCATGATACAAAGCATACTAGCTGGGGGTGAAAATGGATTAGAATCCCTTTTGTGGAGATAAAAGAAGTAAAACCTAGTCAGGATGAAACAAAACATGATATAAATGAGCTGCACTCTTGAATGGAAGCCATGGCAACAAGCATAGATGAATCAGAGCAGCGAATCGCTGATATAGGGGACAAGCTTATTAAGAAAAATGAAGGAAAAAGAGAGAGAGTCTAAGGCAAAAGAGAACGAAGTAAGATTTAGAGACCCAGTGACTCATTGAAAAGGAATAACATCAGAATAATAGCAGTCCCAGATGATGAAGAGAGAGAAAAAGGGATAGGAAGTTATGTGAGCAAATCATAGAAGAAAACTTTCCCAACCTGGGGAAAGACAAAGACATCAAAATCCAGGAAGCACAGAGAACTCCCATTAGATTCAACAAAAACTGACCATCAACAATGTATATCAATTCAAAAATACAAAATACTCAGGCAAAGAAAGATTCATGAAAGCATAAAGGAAAAAAAGTCATTAACCTACAAGGGAAGACAAATCATGTCATAGCAGACCTATCCACAGAAACTTGGTGGCCAGCAGGAGTGCCAGGATATATTCAACGTGATGAATCAGAAAAATATGCAGCCAAGAAGTTTCCCTGCCAAACAAACAAAGGAGTTTGTGACCACTAAACCAGCCCTGCAAGAAATTTTCAGGGCGACGCTCTAAGAGAAGAAAAGAGCAAACAAACAAACAAAACAAAACAAAAGAAAACAAAACAAAAACCAAGAAGACCAAAGGCAACAAAGACTAAAAGGAACAGAGAACACCACCAGAAACTCCAACTCCACAGGCACCATAATGGCAATAAATTCATAACTTTCAGGACTCACTATAAACGTCACTGGACTAAACATTCCAATCAAAAGACATAGGGTAACAGAATGGATAAGAGAAGAAGATCCATTTATATATATTTACAAAAGACCCATTTTAGACCTAAAGTCACCTTAATATTGAAAGTAAGGGGATGGAGAAGCATCTGTCATACTAATGGTCACAAAAAGAAAGCCAGAGTAGCCATACTTGTATTAGACAATCTAGATTTTAAACTAAAGACTGTAACAAGAGATGAAGAAGGGCATTATGTCATAATTAAGGGATCTATCCACCAAGAAGGTCTCACAACTGTAAGCATTTATGCTCCAAATGTGAAAGCACTCAAATATATAAAGCAATTAATCACAACACAAAAAAACTCATTTTAATAACACCATAATAGTAAGGGACTTCAGCACCCCAATGACAGCAATGCACACATCATCTAGACAGAAAATCAACAAGGAAACAATGGTTATAAATGACACACTACACCGGATGGACTTAACAGATATATTCAGAATATTTCATCCTAACGTACCAGAATACACATTCTTCTCAAGTGCACATGAAACATTCTCCAGAATAGATCACACAACGGGACACAAATCAGCCCTCAAAAACTACAAAAAGATCAAGATGATACCGTGCATGTGTTCAGACCACCACACTATGAAACTCAAATCAACCACAAGAAAAAATGTGGAAACATAACAAACAGTTGGACAGTAAAGAACATTCTACTAAAGAATGAATGGGCTAACCAAGAAGTTAAAGAGGAAGTTGAAAAGCACATGGAAGCCAATGAAAATGATAACACCACAGCCCAGAACCTCTGGGATGCAGCAAAAATATTCATAAGAGGAAACTATATACCAATGCAAACCTTCCCAAAGAAGGAAGAAAGGTCTCAGATACACACCTAACCTGACACCTTAAAGAGCTGGAAAAAGAAGAGCAAATAAAACCAAAAAACAGCAGATAATAGGAAATACTAAAAACAAGAGCACAAATCAATGCTATCAAAAACAAAAAAAAAAAAAACAAAAAAAAATTCAGTAGAATAGATCGATGAAACCAGAAGATGGTTCTTTGACAGAATTAACAAAACTGATAAACCCATATCCAGTTTGATGAAAAAGTAAAGGACCCAAATAAATAAAATCAAGAATCACAGAGGACAGATCACAACCAACACAGCAGAAATACAATCAATAATAAGAGAATATTATGAGCAATTTTACACCAATGAAATCGGCAATCTGGAAGAAAAGGACAAATTCCCAGAAACATATAAACTATCAAAACTGGAAAAGGAAGAAACAGAAAATTTGAACACACCCACAACCAGTAAAGACAACGAATTAGTAATCAAAAGTCTCCCCAAAAAAACAAGAGTCCAGGGCCGGTTGGCTTTAGGGGAATTCTACTAGATATTTAAAGAAGAGTTAACACCTATTCTTTTGAAGCCATACCAAAAATAGAAATGGAAGGAAACCTTACAAACTGATTCTGTGCAGCCAGCATTACCTTGATTCTAAAACCAGACAAAGAGCCCACACAAAAGGAGAATTACAGAACAATTTCCCTGATAAATATGGATGCAAAAGTCCTCCACAAGATACCAGCCAACCAAATCAGACAATGCATTAAATGAATTATTCACCACACCAAGTGGGATTTATACCTGGGATGCAAGGCTGTTTCAACAGCCACAAATCAATCAATGTTATACGTGAAATCAATAAAAGAAAGGACAAGAACCACATGATCGTCTCGAAAGACACAGAGAACCCATTTGACAAAATACGGCACACTTTCTTGATAAAAACCCTCAAGAAAGTAGGGATAGAAAGTTCATACCTCAAGGTTCAAAAAGCCATATATGAAAGACTCACTGCTAATATCTTTCTCAATGGGGAACAAGAAAGACCTTTCCCCCTAAGTTCAGGAACACGACAGGGATGTCCACTCTCACCACTGTTATTCAACATGCCATTGGAAGTTTTGGCCTCAGCAATCAGAAGCCACAAGGGAATAAAACGCATCCAAAATGGCCAGGAGGAAGTCAAACTTTCACTCTTAGCAATGACATAATACTCTATGTGGAAAACACAACATATTCTACTGAAAAACTGCTAGAACTGATCCATGAATTCAGCAAAGTCACAGGATATAAAATCACTGCACAGAAATCGGTTGCATTCCTATACACCGATAATGAAGCAACAGTAAGAGAAATCAGGAATCGATCCCATTGACAAGTGCACAAAAAACGATTAAATACCTAGAAATGCACCTAACCATGAGGTGAAAAAAATATACACTGAAAACTATACAAAGCTTAAGAAATTGAAGAACAAAGAAATGGAACAATATTCCATGCTCCTGGAATGGAAAAACAAAGACTGTTAAAACATCAATACTCCCCAAAGCAATCTACATATGCAAGGAAATCCCTCTCAAAACAACACCAGGATTCTTCACAGAGCTAGAACAAACAATCCTAAAATTTGTATGGAACCAGGAAACACCCCAAATTCCGAAAACAATCTTGAAAAAGAAAACCGAAGCTGGAGGCATCACAATCCAGGATTTCAAAATGGATTACAGCGTAACTGAATGAGCCACCCAGGTGCCTGGGTACAATATGATTTTTGATAAAAGGATTATAATAGAGATCTTCAATGAAGATAACAAAGCTCAGAGAAATTTAGTGAAAACAAGTAGTCAAAGACAAGACAAATGCAGAATTCCAAACTGGCTTAGAATGTGGGATTTGACTCCTCCCTTACCATTTCTCTACGTGCTCCAACATCCTACTTGTTACAAAGCCAAAAGAGCAATCATCCCCTAATTAATGGCACCTGCATCACAGGCTTATTTTGGGGAATGAATAAACCATGCAAAGCATTTCTGGAAAAAAAATAAGATGTATTACAAAACTGTAATCATCAAGATGGTATGGTACTGACACAAAAACAGACATTCAGATCAATGGAACAGAATGGAACCCAGAAAGGGACCCACAATTATATGGCCACCGAACCTTTGACGAAGCAGGAAAAGATATCCAGTGGAATAAAGACAGTCTCTTCAGGAGATGGTGCTGTGACAACTGGACAGCGACATGCAGAAGAATGAACCTGGGCCACTTTCTTACACCATACACAAAAACAAACTCAAAATAGATGAAGGACCTAACTGTAAGACAGGAAGCCATCAAAATCCTAGAGGAGAAAGCAGATAAAAACCTCTTTGATTAGGCAGCAGCAACTTCTCACTCAATACATCTCCAGAGGCAAGGGAAACACAAGCGAAAAAGAACTATCAAGAACTCATCAAAATAAAAATCTTCTGGTATTTATCCAAGGGATACAGGTGTGTTTTTTCGAAGGGATACATGCACCCCCATGTTTATAGCAGCACTATCAACAATAGCCAAAGGATGGAAAGAGCCCAAATGTCCACTGATGGATGAATGGATAAAGAAGATGTGGTGTGTGTATATATATATATATATATATATATATATATATATATATATATACACACACATATATATATATGTGTGTGTGTGTGTGTGTGTGTGTGTGTGTGTGTGATGGAGTATTACTCGGCAATCAAAAAGAATGAAATCTTGCCATTTGCAACTACGTGGATGTAATTGGAGGGTATTATGCTAAGCAAAATCAGTCAGTCAGAGAATGACAATTATCATATGACTTCACTCATATGAGGACTTTAAGAGACAAAACAGATGAACATAAGGGAAAGGAAACAAAAATAATATAAAAACAGGGAGGGAGACATATAAGAAACTCATAAATATGGAGGACAGAGGGTTACTGGAGGGGGTGTGGGAGAGAGAATGGGCTAAATGGTAAGAAATCTACTCCTGAAATCATTGTTGCACTATACGCTAACTAATTTGAATGTGAATTTTAAAAAATAAAAAATAAAATTTAAAAAAGAAATGTATAAAGGTGTTATACATTCAAAATACAAATAATCTAATTAAAAAATGGACAGAATACATGAATAGGTATTCTCCAAAAAGACATCCAGATGGCAAAAAAACACTTCAAAAGATGCTCAACATCACTGATTATCAGTTAAATACAAATCAAAAACACAATGATATATCACTTCATCCATGTCAGAAAGGCTAAAATCAACAACACACGAACAACAGGTGTTGTCAAGGATATATAGAAATGGGAACTCTCTTGCACTGTTGAATCCATGAATTCAGAGTTTGAACACCCAGTTGCTTAAAACAAAGAGGTAAGGTAATTCTCTTGAGAGTCGTCAGGGGATATGTTGGAGGAAATGTGGAGGACACAAACTCTTCAAGCCTCTGACATTCAAGGTCTTCCATGAAGGCTCTTCCCCCCAGTCATATGGAGCCCCTACAGAAAACCTTCTTCATTGCTCCCATCACATCCTTGTTCCGCAGTGTATATATGAAGGGGTTGA
Source organism: Felis catus (assembly GCF_018350175.1). Lineage (NCBI taxonomy): Eukaryota > Metazoa > Chordata > Mammalia > Carnivora > Felidae > Felis > Felis catus. Next base: position 2,455,811 of record NC_058372.1, on the reverse strand, counting down.
CCATGGGGGTGACGATGGTGTAGAAGAGAGAAACGAACTTGCCCTGATCCTGGGAGTGGTTGTTGCTGGGCTGCAGGTAAGCATAGATGGCCGTGCCATAGAACAGGGAGACCACCGTGAGGTGAGACCCACATGTCCCAAACACTTTCCTCTGTCCTGCGGCTGACTTTATTCTTAACACTGCCCTGACTATCCGACCATAGGAGAATGTGATTAATGCCACAGGTATGAAAAGAAAGACCATACTGAAAAATAAGATCTCAGACTCATACACAGTGGTGTCAACACAGGCAAGCTTGAGCAATGGGGGAACCTCACAAAAGAAGTGGTCTATTTTATTCTTCCCACAAAGCGGTACAAGAAAAATGAGCACCGTCTCCAATGAGGAGTTGGCAAAACCAGTGAACCACGATGCAGAAGCCATCAGGGCACAGAGACGGGGGTGCATGATCACTGTGTAGTGCAGGGGCCTGCAGACGGCTGCGTAGCGGTCAAATGCCATCACCCCTAACAGAATGCACTCTGTGCCTCCCAACCCTAGAACAACGAATAACTGAGCTACACAGCCACCGAAGGAGATAGACTTGTCTGCTCCCCTGAGATGAACCAGCAGCTGAGGAACAGTGCTGGTCGTGTAACACAGGTCCAGAAAGCTTAGGTTGGACAGGAAAAAGTACATGGGAGTCTGCAGGTGTGGGTCCAGGCGGGACAACGCAATGATGCTTGTGTTTCCCAGCAGGGTGAGCAGATAGAAGATCAGAAGAACCACAAAGAGGACTCGCTCCAGCTGAGGCCGGTCAGAGAAACCCAGCAGGATAAAGCCAGTGAAAGAACTTCCATTTTTCGGGTCCATTCTTTCTTACCACATGCTTCCTGTCAAGACCAAGTATTTAGCAATTTTTAAAAGAAATCTTCAAAAAAAAAAGTAGGCAGGAAGTGGATTTATCATGTTATAAGACAGGACATGACATTTTATAAGTAACTATTTGAATAAATGAGGTACTCATGAAATTGATCAATTAGTTCCAATTTAGTTCCACATTACCACAAAAAGTAAATCATTAACATTTAATGTAAGATAAATCACATAATGGGCCTGTGTCTGCATCAGTCATAGTTACAAAAGGTCTTTTGTAGGCTTAAAGTGCTACAAATATATGTGTGCATTTCAGAGAAAATGGGGATGAGGGAAAAGACGAAGGAAAATCAGAGAGAATAGGAAAGAGATGCAGACAGAGGGAGATTCAGCATCTTTAAAAGTCTTTTTCTGATGTTTATTTATCTTTGAGAGGGAGATAAAGACAGAGTCCAGGCAGAGGAGGAGAAGAGACAAAAGAAGACACAGACTCTGAGGCCGGCTCCAGGTTTCCAGCTGTCATCACAGAGTCAGACATGGAGCTTGAACAGCGAGATCTTGACCAGAGCCGAAGTCAGACCCTTGACCGACTGAGCAACCCAGGTACTCCAGATTCATTATCTTTCATATGTGTCTCATAATTCCACACACCTGGAATGCACACCACACATGTCACAGATTATGATACAACATGATCTCTAAAATAAATTCAGCTATAGGAATCTATGCCCTGGAATTTATTTCTACAAAGAATTCAGTTACATTCAACACCTCGCTACTAGTTCTGCATACAAACATATATCAGGTTTCTTTTTGTGTGTATGGTAGTCAAACAATTAAATACTCAATCAGAGAGAACCTGACAACACCACCATTCAAACAGTTTTTAACTTTTGCAAGATGCTTAAAATTACCATACCAGTTTAACAGGAACTCTGAAAATTCATTGGCTAAGCAGAGTCCTTTGGAATCGGAATTCTAAAATACAGTGGTTAGCACTTTCCTCTTCCTTCTGCCGATTTCTGTTTCACACATTACTCCATTTCGCATTCAAAAAATTCCTGAAAGAGGTAGGATTACTCCTTATCACCATTCTAATCAGAACATTTTAAATCATTATCCAAATGTGTAATCTATGTACAAAGTGTAATGCTTTGCATCATTTCCAATGATAAAATCATTACTTGGGTAAATATATAAAGACAGATACATTCTCAAAGCAATGGCAGCTCAAAGAGCTATAATGCAAAACTTATCATAGTACAAGGAAAGGCATAAAGGAAAGGATATATTGGTATTATACAAACTCTCCGACACCCATGTATATTATATGAAAGATCACCATTCTGGAATCTAGCCTGCAGAGATAGTCACACTAGATCAGACTTAAAGCTATGCCAGCTCTAAGGCTCTAAGGCTCGTCTGATGACCTTTTCCACCCAACTGCGCAGTACTGAATGAGCATAGTAACATACGAACGAAAGGGCATCAGGGCACGAGTATTTCAGTTCTCTCATATTCAGAAGGGTAGGCATCCAGTACATTTCTGACTCTTCCAAGAGTTTTAAAATATGAAGGCAAGTTTCTTTCAAACCAATGTGTGAGAGAAACGGGTACAAAACTGGCATAAAATAAATGGTCATAGAAATGGAATAAAGGATGCGGCAATTCACACTGTTTTATACCTCCTTTGATTTCCTATAAAGATGTGACCAGGGTATCCACAAAACAAAATCTATGTGCCAACAGTTTCTTAATAGAATTAATTACAAAGGTATCGGGGACAGTCTAAATGTGCAACAACAGGGAATATCCCCACACTCACACCTTCTCAGAAGAGCAAATAAAAACAAACCGTGGTTCGTTCTCATGCACACGTGCACAAATATACATACATACATCTGAAACACATTGCTGACAAATTTTTATTTCTTTAATTTTTAAGTATATTTATTATTATTATTTTGTGAGAGAGAGACAGAGAGTGAGAGAGAGAGAGAGAGAGAGAGAGAGAGAGAGAGAGAGAGAGAGAGAACAAGCAGGGGAGGGACAGAGTGAGACGGAGAGGGAGAGATGTAGAGACAGAGAGAGAGAATCCCAAGCCAGCTCCTCACTATCAGCACAGAGCCTGACCTCACACCTCTGAGACCATGACCTGAGCTGAAATCAAGAGTCAGAGGCCTAACAAACTGAACCACCAAGAGCCTCCACTGACACTCTTTAATGTGCCTGATAAAGGAAACACTCACCAAAGTGAAGGAGGGCAAACATAAAATGCTAACTCATCCAAACAAAACACCAATATAGTGTTGCACCATCAGAATAAAAAATGATATATTTTAACACTGTCATTTCGATAAGGACTAGGAAGACAGTTGAGAAAAGATAAAGAGTTGGTGAAATGAACTTGTACAAATTTCTTGCTGCTTTACAGGGGTTAATGTGTGGGTTTTAATATATGTGTGTGTGTGTGTGTGTGTGTGTGTGTGTGTATACACACACATACATATAATATGTATAATTAATATAAACATATGAATGCAGACTGCAGCTGTCATGAAATGATATCATACAGGAAAATCCATTTCTAAAAATTACACATAAATTATTACTTTGCATACAAAAAATAAATACTAGAAAAGGACATGTGTTATGTATAGAAAGAGAAAAAACTATTAGTTAAAAACAGATTCTACAAAACAAAACAAGTGGTATTCTATGTAATAATTACCATCAAAAAAAGTATATGATTGAAATGACACCTCACAAGAACTCAATTTACAATAACAAGAAAACAGGCATCAAATGAAAGACGTTAAATGCTTACTACTGACAGACATAAGGTAATAGAGCAATTACCCTAAGTGTGCAATGCTACATGTAACTCTAAACGTTTCGGTGGAAGAATATATATGTCCACAAAACCAGATGCTCAGTATGCATACTACACAGTTTAAAGACAAAAGACTTCAATATCATATCTCCATTTAAGATATTTCAAATATATAACATTCACTGATATATTTGGCATACACATGCTGCCCTATCTGGTTCCTGAATGAATCCTGAAAAAGTGGGGGCAAGATTTCCGCAGCCTCAGTGCTACGACTGAATCGCTGTTGCTTGCTTGATGCTTCTGTCTCATGGGTCTGAGCTGACCTCAGACATATGAGAACAGGCCCTCGACGATGAGGGAGGATGAGAAAATGAGGGGAATGCAGTCATCACTACATAGGAAATGACAGATGTGATGAACACTGACAGGGCTGTAGGGCAGGTTCTGTGGAAGAAGACAATGAAGTAGGATTTCCAGGGCGTGTTGTTTATTCAGGGAATGCTCTCGGGTTAAACGGGGTGAGGGAAGGAAAACAGCAGAGGATGTTGTTAAGCAAGGATGTGGTCTCCAGTGGAACAGAGCAGGAGCCTGATCCCATGAGAAGCTGGCCAGAACTCTCCAGCAGAACCATCCATCTGTGATGGTAGAAATACTCTGTCCTCACTGTCCAATACTATGCCCATTCTCCACCTGTCATGCCTGAGCATTTAAAATGCTCTAGCTATGAATCTCAGGGCGCCTGGGTAGCTCAGTCAGTTAAGCATCCAACTTAGGCTCAGGTCATGATCTCATGGTTCGTGGGTTCGAGCCCTACATCAGGTTCAGTTCTGATAGCTCAGAGCCTGGAACGCGCTTTGGATTTCATGTCTCCCTCTCTCTCTCTCTGTCCCTCCCCTGCGCGCGCACTCTCTCTCTCTCTCTCTCTCTCTCTCTCTCAAGAATAAACATGACAAACATTTAAATATAAATAAATAAATAAATAAATAAATAAACCCTAGCTAAGAAACTGAACTTTATGTTTTATTTAATTTTAATAAATTTGAATTGAAATAGCTTCCTGTGGAGACTTATTACTGTATTGAACAGAACGGCTCTGTAGCATGGATTGCATCAGATTTAGTCCTGCCTTGGCACCTTCTGTACATCCCATAAGTCTGTCACTAGCTGTGAGCTGCCCCCACCATGTTCTCCAGATCACCTGGCACCATAGCTCCTGTTCAGCTGAGGGCAATTCTGTCACGAAGGGAATGGCTGTGAACCTTGGAGCCCACACTCATACCAACTAGGGTTTGGATTGGAGCCCCAGCAGGTAAAGAGCGTCTGGGCAGGTCACCAACAGCGTTCATACAAGAGTCTGTTCATGATCGTGTGCAAGGATAGAAGGATGGAACCTACTGTACTTTACACATCACCTTAGGGTAATTACACACACACACACACACACACACAAAAAAAAAAAACCACATACACACACACACATACAGACATACACACACACACAACACGCTGTGTCATTTCCCTAATTCATCACTCAAGTAAAACATTCAGGTTTTTCACTACTGTTCTCTTCATCATTTTGCTATTTGTATGCAGTGGAAGGATCGGCTTTCTTGTTAACAATAAAGTCAAAATAAAGATGCATGGACAGAATATACACCAAATGGAACTTCTCTGATGTAATTTTCAACATACCATTTAAAAACTCCATACATATTTTAGATATTTTGGTAACTGGTAAGGGAGAAAACAAATATTTAAGACAATAAATGCTGACAATAATTTTTCAGCATAGAGAGGAAGTATTATCTAATTTCACAGACAACATGGAACAAAGGGAAAGCATGGAGGCATACAGTCTGATACTTTTACACATATGCATTCTCTATCAACCTATTACTGAAGGCAAATGTTATTCCCACTAAACATGCATATTTCATGATTTTCCACATGTGCATGGTGTGGTGTGATGCATGTACTACAAAAGAATCAAATGTCTACGAATGACTAGAGGCATCCGTCATGAACAATTACATTTAGTTCTTAAATTTTGTGAACTTCCACAGTCTGTTGCATTAGACAATTGGCCACATCCAAACCATTTAGCTTTTTGTTTGTTTGTTTCTTTTGAGAACAATTACAACTGGAAATAAACTAACTTGCCGATTCCTAGAGCAACACAGAGACCAACTTATATTTCACTCATCTTTATTCACCTTCCCTGTAGATTCAAAGTTATTTCCTTACCTCCATTCCAAGTCACTGCCTAAATACAACTTTGGGGACAGGAACACGGACATGTAGAATCAGTGTCTGCAGTAGATGCAAAGGTTGACTATACCAACACTAGGTCATCCGTAGCTTTTTCGTAAGGAAAAGGACACCTTCTCCGAATGACTTCATAGGTCTTCATGTGGCACCAGAGATCTACACTTTGCCTTTCGGAGGTAGAAGATGAAGGCAGTCACAGACCCTCCGTATGGTGTCCCAAGGACAATGACCTGCCTGTGTGACAGTAAGACCCTTACAAGCAGGCCAGAGGGTGCCATGACTCTGAGCTGTGGCTGGGCTGGCACAGAGAAACAAATCCCTTCCCCTGTTGATGTCTCTGGGGAATGGATGCCCCACACTCTTAATGAGCCCATGTCACTGAGGTGCCCAGACATGGCAATCCTCAGGGACAATGACTATGGAGGACAATGCCAGAGGAGACCTAATCTTTCTCTTCTATTAGTTCACATGTCTGACAGAGGACAATAACTCCCTAGACCTCCCCAGCTACCTTAGCTCCCACTTGTGAATGACCCAGATGTTTTATAAACCTTTAAGATTTTTTTCCTCACAATTGCCCAATATATTTACATATAAACATGTAAGGAAGAATCCATTCCCTTGCTTAATTTCAAATGTAAATATGTAAATATATTCTTCATTTAATTTCATTTATGACCAATTATACAGAATCACACAGCTAATAATTAGGCACATTCTAATCTTTAACATGAATATAAAGGAAGGCCACCAAATTCTACCTATCTTCTAATGTGGCTAGGGGGAAAAGACTCAAATCCTCTAAAACATTTTACAGTTGATAGCCATTGGATTTAATGGTGTCCTCATAATTTAAAAAATTACCTGTGTTGTTAATATGTATGCATGGTTTATTTAAATTCAGGTAGTCTTGGGCATCCGGGTGGCTCAGTCAGTTAAGCGTCTGACTTCGGTCATGATCTCGCTGTCTGTGAGTTCAAGCCCCGCGTCAGGTTCTGTGCTGACAGCTCAGAGCCTGGAGCCTGTTTCAGATTCTGTGTCTCCCTCTCTCTCTGACACTCCCTCATTCATGCTCTGTCTCTCTCTGTCTCAAAGATAAATAAACGTTTAAAAAAAACTTAAATTCATCTAGTCTTTGGATTTAAGCTCATATTCATTTTGAGTTTATCAGGAGACTTACAAGGAATCAATAAGAAAAATGTAAGAAAATTGATGGGTACTTTGTGGCTATTTCTCAAAGATCCATAATTTCCAGTTTCGTTTATCACGTTCTGCCTAAGGAGATAAACTGCCTCCTGCTAGAAATATTCTTAGACTTGGATTTTCTCAGGTATTCACATACCAGGTAGATGCCCTCCTGATAGTTATATGGAGAACTGACACTCTGGGTGTCCCGAAGAGGGAGGGAATTACAGACCTGCTATTCTGCTTTTCTCCTCAGGCCTCACTCAGGAGGCAAGAAAGGTCTCAAAACACAATCTAACCTTGCCCCTAAAGAAGCTAGAAAATGAAGAACATAGGGGTGCCTGGGTGGCTCAGTCGTTAAGCATCCGCCTTCGGCTCAGGTCATGATCTCGCGGTCCGTGAGTTCGAGCCCTGCTTCGGGCTCTGTGCTGACAGCTCAGAGCCTGGAGCCTGCTTCGGATTCTGTGTCTCCCTCTCTCTCTGACCCTCCCCCGTTCATGCTCTGTCTCTGTCTCAAAAATAAATAAACATTAAAGAAATTTTTAAAAATAAAATGAAGAGCATAAAGCTTTAGGCCAGCAGAAGAAGGGAAATAATAAAGATTAGAGCAGAAATAAATGATATCGAAACAAACAAAACACAATAGACCAGTTCATTGAAACTAAGAGATGGTTCTTTGGAAGAATAAACAAAATTGATAAACCTCAAGCCAGACTTATCAAAAAGAAGACAGAGGAACCAAATAAATAAATCATGAATTAAAGATGAGAGATCACCACCAACATTGTAGAAATACAAACAATTATAAGAGAATGCGATAAAAAATGATATGCCAACAAACTGGCCATCTGGAAGATACTGACAAATTTCTAGAAACTCACAAACTACCAAACAGAAATGGGAACACATAGAAAATTTTAACAGACCATAACCAGCAAAGAAATGGAATTCGTAATCACAAATCTCCCAACAAACTAGAGTCCTGGGTCAGATGGCCTCCCAGGGGAATTCTACCAGACACTTAAGGAACAGTTAATATCTATTCTTCTCAAACTGTTGCAAAAAACAGAAATCGAAGGAGGGCTTCCAATCTCATCCCATGAAGCCAGCATTACCTTGATTCCAAAAGCAGACAAAGAACCCCCTGCCCCCTAAGAAGGAGAGTAACAGGCCAGTATCCCTGATGACCTGGATGCAAAAATTCTCAACCAGAGAGATATAGCAAACTGAATTCAACAGTAAATTAAAGGAATTATTCACCAAGATCAAGTGTGATTTATTCCTGGGCTGCAGGGCTGGTTCACTATTTGCATAGCCATCCACTATGCACATGTCAATCAACATGATATGCTACACTAATCAAAGGAAGGGTAGGAACCATATGATCCTGTCAACCGATGCAGAAAACACATTTGACAAAATACAGCATCCATCTTTTTTTGATGGGGGATGAGGAAAACTATATTTATTTTATTTACTTTTACATGTAAATTTTAATTCCAGTAATTAACATACAGTGTGATATACTTTCAGGTATACAAGATTACTATTCAACAATTCTATATGTTACTCAGTGTTCCTCATGGTAAGTGTACTCAATCCCCTTCACCTATTTCACTCTCCCCCCACCCAACTTCCCTTTGGTAACTATAAGTTTATTCTTAATATTTAAGAGTTGGGTTTCTTTTGATGTGCCTCTTTTTATTTTGTTCTTTTGTTTATTAAATTCCACATATTAGTAAACTCAAATTATATGTCTTTCTCTGACTCTATTTCATTTAGCTTTATACTTCCTACATCCACCCACTTTTTTTTTTAATTTAAATTACAGTCAGTTAACATACAGTGCAATATTGGTTTCAGGAATAGAATTTAGTGATTCATCACTTTCATACAACACCCAGTGCTCATCACAACAAGTGCCCTCCTTAGTACCCATCACCCATCTAGCCCATCTCCCACCCACCTCCCTCCATAGACCCTCAGTCTGTTCTCTTTCGCTAACAGTCTCTTGTGGTTTGTCTCTCTCCCTCTCTGCAACTATTTTTCCCCTTCCCTTCCCCCATGGTCTTCTGTTAAGTTTCTCAGCTTCCACATAGGAGTGAAAACATATGGTATCTGCCTTTCTCTGACTGACTTATTTCACTTAGCGTAATACCCTCTAGTTCCATCCACGTTGCGGCAAATGTCAGGATTTCATTCTTTCTCATTGCCAAGTAGTATTCCATTGTATATATACACCATATCTTCTTTATTCATTCCTCGGTTGATGGACATTTAGGCTCTTTCCATAGTTTACCTATTGTTGAAAGCACCAGCATCCATTCTTAATAAAAACCATCAACCACATAGGAATACATGGGACATACCTCAACATTATGAAGGCCATATATGAAAGACCCACAGCTAATATCATCCTTTATGGGGTAAAACTGAGAGCCTTTCTTCTACAGACAGGAATAAGACAAGGATACTCGGTCCCACCATTACGAGTTAACACAGGACAGGAACTTTTAGCCTCAGCAACATACAACAAAAAGAAATAAAGGGTATACACATCAGCAAGGGAGGAGTCAAACGTTCACTATTTGCAGATGACATGGTATTCTATGTAGAAACCTGAAAAACACTCCAACAAAAGCTAGTGGAACTAATCCTGAATTCAGGAAAGTCACGGCATGGAAAATCAACATACAAGAATCTGTTGCATTTCTACACACCAATAAGGAAGTAGCAGAAAAAGAAATCAAGGAATGGATCCCATTTCCAATTGCACCAAAAACCGTAAGATAACCTAGGAATAAACCTAACTAAAGACGTAAAAGATCTGTACCCTGAAAACTACAGAACACTTACGAAAGAAATGAAAGAAAGACACAAAGAAAGGGAACAACATTTCATGCTCATAGATTGGAAGAACAAATATTGTTAAATATCCACACCACCAAAAGCAACATACACATTTAATGCAACCCCTATAAATATATCACCAGCATTTTTCACAGAGCTAGAACAATCCTAAAATTGCTACGGAACCATAAAGACTCAGATGTGTCAAAGCAATCCTGAGAAAGAAAAGCAAAGCTGGAGGTATCATGATCATAGACTCAAGCTATATTACAAAGTTGTAGTCGTGAGTACAGTATGGTACTGCCATAATGAACAGAAATGTAGATCAATGGAACAAAACAGAAAACCAGAAATGGACCCATAAGTGTATGGCCAACTAATATTTGACGAAGCAGGAATGAATATCCAATGGAAAAAAGACATTCTCTTCAACAAATGGTGTTGGGAAAACTGGACAGTGACATGCAGAAGAATGACCCTGGACCACTTTCTTACACCATGCTAAAAAATAAACTCAAAATGGATGAAACACCAAAATGTAAGACAGGGACCATCAAAATCCTAGAGGGGAACACAAACAGCAACCCCTTTGAACTCAGCTGGAACAACTTCTTACTAGACACGTCTCTGGAGTCAAGGGAAACAAAAGCAAAAATGAACTATTGGGGCCTCATCAAGATAAAACACTTCTGCACAGCGAAGGAAACAATCAACAAAATTAAAAAGCTTCTGAAAACTGGAAGGGATATTTTCACATGACATATCAGATAAAGGGATAGTATACAAAATCTCTAAAGAACTTATCAAACTCAAATAGCAAATAATCCAGGAAAGAAATTGGCAGAAGACCTGAATAGACACCTTTCCAAAGAAGACAATCAGATGACTAATAGACACATGAAAAGATGCTCAACATCTCATCAAGGAAATACAAATCCAAACCACAATGAGATACCACCTCACCCCTGTCAGAATGGCTAGAATGAAAAACTCAGAAAACAACAGTTGTTGACAAGAGTGGGGAGAAAGGGAACCTGTTACACTATTGGTGGGAATACAAACTGGTGCAGCCACTCAAAAACAGTATGTAGTTTCCTCAAAAAAATTAAAAATAGACCTTACACCCCAACCATTGCATTACTAGGTATGTATCCAAAAGATACAAAAATGATGATTCTAAGAGGGCCTATGCACCCCAATGTTTATAGCAGCATTATCAACAATAGCCAAATTATGAAAAGAGCCCTAATGTCCACTGACAGATGAATGGATACAGATGTCATATATTGCTACAATGGAATACTTACTACAAGGTGATGAAAAAGAATGAAATCTTGCCATTTGCAACAACCTGAATGGAACTAAAGTGTATTATGCTAAGCAAAGTAGGTCATGCAGAGAAGGACAAATATCATGTGATTACACTCATGTATGGAATTTAAGAAATGCAACAAATGAAAATAGGGGAAGGAAAGGAAAAATAAAACCAGAGAGAGAGGCAAACTGTAAGAGGCTCTTAAATACAGAGTTAAAACGGAGAGTTATTGGAGGAGAGGAAGGTGGGGGGGTAGGCTCAATGGGTGATGGGCAGAATGAGGGCACTTGTGATGAGCACTGGGTGTCAAATGTAAGTGATGAATTACTGGGTTCTACTCCTGAAATCAATAATACACCAGATGTTAACAAATGTGAATTTAAATAATAAATTTAAAAAAGACGTGGCATACATATCAAATGATTATTATTCAGCCATGAGAAAGAAGGAAATTCTGCCTTTTGCAACAACATGGATGGACCTTGTGTGCATTATGCTAAATGAAAGAAGTCAGAAGAGAAAGACAACGACTATGTGATTTCACATATTTGTGGAACCCAGAAAAGGTGTATAGATTCAGACAGTAGAAAGGTGGTTACAAGGGGTAAAGGGAAAAAAAAGGGGGCTAAGGGATAGGAGAAGTGGGAGATATTGGGCAAAGAGATCAAACTTCCAGTTTGAAGAGGAATACTTCCTGAGCATCTAACGTACAGCATGGTGATTACAGTTAATATTATTATATTCTCAACTTGAAGGTGGCCTAGAGAGTATATCTCAAATGTTCTCACCGTGAAGAAGAAATGGTAATTATGTGATGTGATGCAGATGTTAGCTGACACAATGGTGGCAATAATTTCATTATGTATATTTTCACATTTGTACTTCTTAAGTTTGCTGAATGTTATGCATCTGTCATATCTTAGTATATATAAGAAAAAATAAACACCAGAGATATCATTCTTTTATCATTTCTATATTTCTTTCTTTTAAACTTACTCTCCTAAGTTCACATTTTTATTGCTGCTTAATAAAAAATCTCCCTGCAAAGTTACTAAATAGAGTGTTCTTTCATTATACCAACTACAAACACAACCCTCTCATTGTGATCCATATTTCAATGCAGAGACTGAAAGAAGGCATTTCTAAATGTTTACTTTGTGTGTCTCTCTAATAACATTAAAATAGGGTCTAGTTTGTTCCACGGGGCTGAGTGGGGCAAGATTCCTTCAGGTACTACAACTCTGGATTTTTTTTTTCCTCCTGTTACTCTGTCTTGTCACTTTAATTCCAAACAGCTGGGAGAACCCTGGGGAAAGAAGGGAATGTCTCCTCCCTTAAGCCAGTGTCCTGTCTTTAAGGCCACCTCAGGGACCCCTTCCTCTGAACCCTCTGATCTCCAGTCATTCACCCTCTCCTTTCCACTTTTACACCCAGCCCCTCCTTCCCAGGAAACCACGGGTCCACACACGGTGTTCCCACTCTGCACCATCAGGGCTCAAACATGCCACAACACCACTGCGGTGCAAGAAGGCTCTCACCCATATCACAAAACAAGCATCCAAAAAGCAGTCACCTGTGAAGGGTGGAGTTGGCAGGGGTGTGTGACCTGTTCCTGCCTCCTCCGTGAGCCTGGTCAGAGCAGGACTCTGGCAAACAGTAGCTGCGACATGTGCAGACTAGGAGGTACAGGAGAGTCTCACAGGGGTGACTGCGCTCTGATGACTGATCCAGGAGTGAGTTTAGCAGGATGCAGAGGGCGTGTTCAGAGTGCAGTCACCCTACACTGCACACCCTGCCATTATGCTAACGTGTGACAGTCCTAAGGCCAGGACAGGGTTATGAAGGTAGGGACCCATGAACTGAGGAACCCCATAACTTCTCTGTGCTGACTTGGACCACACAATAGAGCCCCACATATGACAAAACAAAACGTTGTCCATTGCAGTGAGGGGGACCCCAAAGCTATGTCTGGCCGGTCTAGGGCTTCCGGGATACTGCATGAGCCTTCATTATTTTGTATATTTGCTAATTAGTAGTAAATCTTCTGGCTAAGAAGTATATCCCAGGTGCACCCGGTTGGCTCAGTTGGGTAAGCGTCTGACTCGAGATTTTTGGCTCAGGTAACGATCTCATGTCGTGAGATGGAGTCCCATGTGGCCTCTGCCCTGACAGCACATATCCTGCTTGGGATTCTCTCTCTCCCTCTCCCTGTCTCTCTCAAAAATAAATAAACTTTAAAAAAAAAGAATTGTGTTTCATGTCAGTCGGACTGACACTTGGGTCACTTTGGGTACCTGAGCTACGGTGTGTACTGTGTTCCTCAGAGGCAAAAGACCTGGAAGAATCCATGACCTTCTCTAGAGCAAAATGATAGTTCAAAGCTCCAAGCGCCAGAGACAGATGGAATAAAATAATTTAGCCAAATCTTGGGTACAATCCCTGTAGCCATGCCAGAGTTATTGGTGAACGTTTAAAGGAAATGGTTCAGGGGCGCCTGGGTGGCTCAGTCGATTGGGCGGCCGACTTCGGCTCAGGTCATGACTCATGGTTCATGGGTTCAAGCCCCGTGTCGGGCTCTGTGCTGACAGCTCCAAGCCTGAAGCCTGCTTCGGAATCTGTGACTCCCCCCCTCTCTCTGTCCCCTTCCCAGCTCATTCTCTGTCTCTGTCTCTCAAAAAGTAAATGAAAAAAACATCAAAAAAATTTTTTTAATTTAAAAAAATAAAGGAAATGGTTCAAATAATATTGGTGGCAATTTACACAACACAGCAGCCTGTAATATACAAAGCATGGAGACCGTGGGGAGGCACATTCCCAACATTAGAAAAATGTTACAGAACAATATTCGATCTCTTTGGTCTCTTAAGTGATTCCTTCTTCATTTAGCATGGACCCTACGGATCTTTACTATCTGTAATTTATTCCTATGTAACATGAACATTCAAATACTATCAAACATTCACTTAGAGGAAATACATCTGTTTCCACAGGGTTCTGTGTCCTTAATCACTGAGAAGTAGCTGCTCAGCCAGAACATAAGGTTGTGTTGTGTGGTTTCGAGAGACCTTGAGGGTTTTTACACCACACCATGGAAAGTTCCTTTGAGGGATTTTAGAGTGACTGGTAGAACTGTCAGAATGTGGTAGAAACATAATGGATAGAAGGAAATTTGTCACCATTGGGGATAAACATTATTACAAAACTGTTTCTGTACTGGTGTTCATTCAGGATTACCACATATACGGCATCAAAATATATCCCAGGTGTTGATTTCAAACGTGAATACTGTGATGCCTTTAGGGATCCAGACAGAACCATGACCATGTGATAATCTCCACTAAGCTCTCATTTCCAACCTGCCTAATGCTGCCTATGTTGCAAGATTACCGGTCATGAGCATGAGACCCTCAGGGGGTTCAAGACCCAGGATAATGCCGGTTAGCTGCCAGAAGAGGGAACAGTGTGATTGTTATGAATATGTGTCCAAAGACACAAATACATTTTCCTGCATTGAGCTACACACTGGGAAAACCTACCAAGAAAAACATAAACATTTCTTTTACGGTGGCATAGTCAAAACTTCAACCTCCATGAGAAAAGGTACTGCTCATGACAAGAAATATATACAAAAACCCAGATCCATAACACAAAACATATTTATATGCAAACTGAACTTTAGTTAAGATCTAAATTCTACAATGTCACATTCACTTGTTATGAGATGTTGATATTATTCATCATTCAGAATTGTGTTATTTCATAATGTGATGGCTATATGTAAAACTTAGACATATTAAGATTTTTAATACTTAATATACATTTTATTCATTCCTTAAATTTTCTCCTGGTGAATCTAAACAAGCACCATAGAACATGGGATTTCCTGGAAAATGGAAGTCATTTTTCATATTTTTATAATATATCCCTGCATTCAAATTGTATGGAATCTTTGGCAGATGTGAGATACAAAAGCCTTAATCACTTCAGGCCTCTATCAAACAATTTGTAAATTGGTATGAAGAAAGGATCTAAATATATTTTACCCTTGAAACATTTGCTGCATTACTATAGGGGAAAAAAAGAATATAAAATAGGACTTGTGTCATTCAATGTCCTCAAAAGTCATTTTTTTAAATATTTATTCATCTTTGAGAGAGAGAGAGAGAGAGAGAGAGAGAGAGAGAGAGAGAGAGAGAGAGAGAGAGAGAGCAAAAGCAGGGGAGGGGCAGATTGAGAGGAAGACACAGAATCTGAAGCAGGCTATAGGCTCTGAGCTGCCAGAACAAAGCCCAACGCAGGGCTTGAACCCACGAACCATGAGATAATGACCTGAGCTGAAGTCAGACACCCGACCGACTGAGCCACTCAGGTGCCCACTCAAAAGTCATTTTTAATGAATGAGGTGGCTCATCATAAATTCAAGCGAGGTGCACACCTCACATCGCACAACATTACGCACATTACACATAAGCACCGCCTGCTGTATTGCTACCTGATGCTTCCATTGTCCCTGGGATGAGTTCATCATGCCATCGCCCCCTGTGACAGGAAGGCTACATAAAATTACTGTCACACAGGTACGGTCACACTGGGGCCTAATATCTGAATGACTGTGTCAGGATTGGTGTTCCCAGGATTTCCTCTGAGCTAAATTTCATCTATCCCATGGTTGCCCACCAATTCTGTGAAGAAGCTGTGACACAGTCAACTTACAGACCTTCTAACAGAGCCATGATCAAATGCAAGAATAAGTGATATGCCTCCGGAAATTGCTAGAAAGTGCTAAAATGTTAATATTTCTTACACTGTTTTTGTGGTTCCTATTCTTATTTTGTGCACACCTTTATCATATGTACATAAATGTCTTTTTGCAATTAGAATGGTACTCCCAAAAGAGGATGAAATAAGAAAAGGATTTTTTAAATATTAATATGATGGAGATGCACTGGGACACTAAACCAGCGTCTCCGGAGTTTGCAATGAATCCACGAGCTTGGAACATTCATTGCATAAAAGAATGAGGTATAGGGGGAGAACTGGGTTAGCTCAATTGGTTCAGCATCCAACACTTGATTTTGGCTCTGATCATGACCTCATACTTCGTGAGTTTGAGCCCTGCATCAGGTTTACTGCTAACAGTGCAGCGCCTTCTTGGAATTGTTTCTGTCTCTCTCTGCTGATTCTCTCTCTCTCTCACCCTCTCTGTCCCTCTTACTCTTGCTCTCTCTCAATAAACAAACTTTTTTTTTTAAAGTTTTTTTAAAAAATAAAATGTTACTTTAAAAAAATGAACGAGGTAAGGAAATTCCCTTGAGGGTCATCACGAGAATGTTGGACAACACATGAAGGACACAAAATCTTAAAGCCTCTGACATTTGAGCCTCCATCAAAGGCTCTTCCCCCCAGTCATATGGAGCCCCGATGGAACACCTTCTCCACTGCGCTCATCACATCCTTGTTCCGCAAGGTATATATGACAGGGTTGACCATGGGGGTGACGATGGTGTAGAAGAGAGAAATGAACTTGCCCTGATCCTGGGAATGGTTGTTGCTGGGCTGCAGGTAAGCATAGATGGCCGTGCCATAGAACAGGGAGACCACGGTGAGGTGGGACCCACATGTCCCAAACACTTTCCTCTGTCCTGCGGCTGACTTTATTCTTAACACTGCCCTGACTATCCGACCATAGGAGAATGTGATTAATGCCACAGGTATGAAAAGAAAGATCATACTGAAAAATAAGATCTCAGACTCATACACAGTGGTGTCAACACAGGCAAGCTTGAGCAATGGGGGAACCTCACAAAAGAAGTGCTCTATTTTATTTCTCCCACAAAGTGGTATGAGAAAAATGAGCACTGTCTCCAATGAGGAGTTGGCAAAACCAGTGAACCACGATGCAGAAGCCATCAGGGCACAGAGACGGGGGTGCATGATCACTGTGTAGTGCAGGGGCCTGCAGACGGCTGCGTAGCGGTCAAATGCCATCACCCCTAACAGAATGCATTCTGTGCATCCCAACCCTAGAGAGACAAACAGCTGAGCTACACAGCCAGCAAAGGAGATAGACTTGTCTGCTCCCCTGAGATGAACCAGCAGCTGAGGAACAGTGCTGGTCGTGTAACACAGGTCCAGAAAGCTTAGGTTGGACAGGAAAAAGTACATGGGAGTCTGCAAGTGTGGGTCCAGGCGGGACAACACAATGATGGTTGTGTTTCCCAGCAGGGTGAGCAGATAGAAGATCAGAAGAACCACAAAGAGGACTCGCTCCAGCTGAGGCCGGTCAGAGAAACCCAGCAGGATAAAGCCAGTGAAAGAACTTCCATTTTTCGGGTCCATCCTTTCTTACCACGTGTTTCCTGTCAAGACCAAGTATTTAGCAATTTTTAAAGAAATGTTCTAAAAAATAAAAAGGAGGCAGGGGGTGGATTTATCATGTTAAAAGACATAGCCAGAGAATTTTATCACTAACTATTTGAATAAATGGTGTACTCATTGAAATTGCCATAGCTCATACCAATTTAGTTCCACATTATCAAAAAAGTAAATCATTAATATTTCATGGATGAAAAATCAAATAATGAACCTTGTGTTTGTGTCAGTCATAGGTATAAAAGTTCTCTAAATCTGATCATAATAGGACTGAAACTACCATGAAAATGTAGCCACATTTTAGAGAAAATGGGGATCAATGAAAAAGAGAGAGAACAATCAGAAAGAATAGGAAAGAGATGCATACAGAGGGAGATTCATTATTTTAAATATGTATCTCATAATTCCACACAACTAGATTTGCACACACCTCACATGCAGTACTTTATAATACAACATAATGTCCAAATGCGTCCAGATATAGGAATTGATGACCTACAATATACTTATACAAAGAAATTCAACTACATTCAAAATACCAGTACTAGATCTGCATATAAACACACATTGGGGTTTTTTCCCCTATGGCAATAAAATAAATAACCAGAGAGAACCAGAAAATAGCACCATTCAATTACAGTGCTTAACTTTTGTCCTAAAGATGCTTAAAATTACCATACCAATTAATAAAACTCCAAAATTTCAGTGGCTGTACAGAGTCTGTTGGAATCAGAACTCCAAAATCCAGTGCCCAACATTTTCCTCTTCCTTCTTCAGATTTCTGTTTCACACATTACACCAACTAGACTCTGTAAAATTCCTGAAAGATGTAGGATTATTCAGTATCAACATTCTAATCAGAATAAACTTTTAAAAGTTATCCAACCATATAATTTTGACAGACTGTAATGCTTTACATCACTTCCTATGATAAAATAAGTAAATAGATACACACACGGATATAAGGACAGAAACATTCTCAAAAGCAATGACAGATCAAAGCACTATAATGCAACACTTAATGTATACAAGGAAAGGCATAAATGAAACGTTATTTTGGGATTATACACGATCTCAGATGTCCGTCCATATTAGGTTAATTGTCACCTTTCTGGAAGCTACCTTGCAGAATTAGTGACACTGGACCAAATACATTGCCAAATATAAGGCTAGTTGATGACCCTTTTCATCCAATGCTTACCGCCGAAGAAGACGACTAGTTATACGCTGGCCATAAGGAATCAGAAAATGAACATTTCAGTTCTATCATGTTCAAATCATTGGGAATACGGTACATTTTTTATTCTTCGAAGATGTTTTAAGTCCAAAGCATGACCGCGGGGAGGCACACTGATGGGTGAAAGAAATTGGTACAAAACTGGCATAAATGTTCATCATATGTGAAAAAGGATGTGATATTTCACCCTATTTTATACCTCCTTTTCCTATAAAGATGTGATCAGTGTTATCAGTGATATCTGTTTATCAATGATAAACAAAATCTATGCACAAAAAATTTCTTAATAGAATTAATTACACAGGTGTTTGAGACAGTCAAATCTGCAACACAAGAGAATATCACCTGACTCACACCTGCTCAGAAGACCAATAGAAACACACAGTGGTTTAGTGTCATGCAGACACGTACAAATATAGATATAGACATAGACATAGGGAGATATAGATATAGATATAGATAGATGTCTATATAGATATCAATAGATATATTTATGTGATATCAATTACAGACAAAATTTTCAATGTGCCTATTAGTGGAAGCACCCACCAAAGTGAAGGAGGGCAAACATAAAATGCTAACTCATCCAAGTAAAACAACAATATAACAATGCAATATTAGAATAAAATAATGATATATTTTAACGTTATATCAATAAAGACTAAGAAGGCAGTTGAGAAAAAATAAAACTGTGGTGTGATGAACTTGTAAAATGATTTGCTGCTTTATGGGATTATATGTGTGTATGGATTTGTGTGTGTGTGTGTGTGTGTGTGTGTACGTGTGTGTTTAATATATATATATGTATATATATATATACATATACATATACATATATAAACAAATGTGGATGCAACTATCATGATACAATATGAAACAACAATGTCTAGTTATAAAAATCACATCTAAATTTTAACTTCACATACAAAAATTAAATACTTGAAAAAAAGCACACATTATTAGGTGAAAAAAAGATTGTAAAAGAAAAGATAGCTTTATATATAATAATATACATCCAAAAAAGGATATAATGAGAAATGACATCTCACAAGAACACAATTTTACAATAAAAATTAAGAAGATAGGCATATAATGAAAGAGGTTAAATGCTTACCACTGACATACATAAGGAGATAAAGTGATTAATATAAGTGATCAATGCTGACACAAAACTAAAAATTTTAGTGCAAGGATCCATATTTCCACACAAATAGATGCTCGGTATGAACACTACACATTTTAGACACAAAAGATCTCAAGATAATGTCTCTATTTAAGACATTTCAAATATATAACATTCACTGATATATTTGACATACAGACGCTACCCTATCCAGTTTCTGAATGAATCCTGAAAAAGAGCAGGCAAGATTTCCGCAGCCTCAGCACTACGACTGAATCGCTATTGCTATCATGATGCTTCTGTCTCATGGGTCTGAGCTGACCTCAGACATACGAGAACAGGCTGCCAATGACTATGGAGGACGAGCAAATGAGGGGAATGCAGCCATCACTACATAGGAAATGACACATGTGATGAACACTGACAGGGCTGTAGGGCAGGTTCTATGGAAGAAGACAATGAAGTAGGATTTCCACTGCATGTTGTTTATTCAGGGAATGCTCTTGGGATAAATGGGGTGAGGGAAGGAAGACAGCAGAGAATGTTCCTAAGCAAGGATGTGGTCTCCAGTGGAACAGAGCAGGAGCCTGATCCCTTGAGAAGCTGGCCAGAACTCTCCAGCAGAACCATCCATCTGTGATGGTAGAAATACTCTGTCCTCATTGTCCAATATGATAGCTACTATCCACCTATCACTACATGAGCATTTAAAGTGCCCTAGCTAAGAAACCAAATTTTACATTTTATTTAATTTTAAAGAATTTAAATTTAAATAGTTTTCTGTGGGTACATCCTACTGTATTGGGCAGCACAGCTCTGGAGCATGAATTGAATCAGATTCAATCCTGCCTTGGCGTTGGCACCTATTGTACATCCCATAAGTCTGTCACCCCTACCATGCTCTCCAGATCACCTGGCGCCATAGCTCCCTTTCAGCTGAGGGCAATTCTCTCAAGAAGGGAATGGCTGTGAACCTTGGAGCCCACACTCATAACAAATAGGGTTGTGATTGGAGCCCTAGTAGGTAAAGTAAAGAGCGTCTAGCAGGTCACCAACAGCATTCATACAAGAGTCCATTCATGATTGTGTGCAAGGATAGAGGGACAGAACCTAGTGTACTTTACACATGACCTCAGTGCAATCACACACACATGCATACACACACACAACTTGTCATTGGCTTAACTCACCAATTAAGTGAACATTCAGATTTCCTACATTTGTCTTCTTCATATTGGTGTATGTATTCACATGAAAGATCATCACTTCTTGTTAACAATAAAGTTAAAAACAAGATGCACTGACACAATATTCACAAGATGGAACTTCCCTGTTGTAATTTTCAAGATAGCATTTTCAAAACTCCCAACATATTTTAGATATTTTGGCAATAATGGAGAAAATGAGCATTTACGAGTTTCTAATTACACAACAAATATTATGTCATTTCACAGCCAATAAGGAACCAAGGGATAGCATGGAAACATATAGTCTAATAGTTTCACACATATGCATAAAGAGCATATTTTATTACCACTGCACATGCATATTTAAATTAATTCCCACATGTGCCTACAGAGGTGTAATGAATGTACTACATAGAAGGAAATGTCTAGGAACGACGTATTGATGTCTATACTAAATAATTAATTTTAGTTCTTCTCTTTGGTGAATTTTCATAGTCTGTTCCTTTAAACAATTCATCACATATGCAAACCAATACATCCTTTTTATTTCAAGAACAACTGCAACGGAAAATAATTTAACTTCCCAATTCTAAAAGCAACACAGAGCCTTGTTCCTTTTCATTCACCTTATTTGACCTTCTCTGTGGGATCTAAGCTATTTCCCTGCCTCATTTCCAAGTTACTGCCTAAATATACTACTGGAAATTATAATTTGGCCATGTAGAATCAGTGTCTGCAGTAAATGCAAAGGTTGACTATACCAGCACTGGGTCATCCGTATGTTTTTCTTAAGCAAAAGGACACTTTCTCAGGATGACTTCACAGATCCCCATGTGGTACCAGAGATCTGCACTTTGCCTCAAGGAGGTAGAAGATGAAGGCAGTCACAAACTCTCAGTATGGTTTCCCAAATACAATGACCTGCCTGTGTGACACTGAGACTCTTATGAGCAGGTGAGAGGGTGCTGTGAGCCCCTCTGAGCTGGGGCTGGGCTGGCACAGAGAACCAAATCCCTTCCCCCGCTGACATCTCTGAGGAACAGGTGCCCCACACTCTTAATGAGCCCATGTCACTGAGCTGTAGAGAGATGGCAATCCTCAGGGAGAATGACTATGGAAGACAATGTCAGAGGAGACCTAATCTGTGTCTCCTATTAGTTCACATATCTGTCAGAAGACAATAATTCCCTAGACCTTCCCAGCTACCTTAGCTCCCATCTGTGAATGACCTAGATGTTTTGCAAAACACAAGATTTTTCCCTTACAACTATCCAAAATATTTACATATAAAGATGTAAGGAAGATTCCATTCAGTTACTTAATTTGAAATGTTAATATGTGAATGAATTCCTCATTAATTTCATTCATGACCAAGTTATATGGGATCACAGTGCTAATAATTAGGCACATTCTAATCTTGGGGGTTTTTTTGGCACATTCTAATCTTTAGCTTGAATATAAAGGAGAGCAACCTAATTCTACCAAACTTCTAATGTGGCTAAGGGGAAAAAACTCAAATCCTCTAAAACACTGTACAGTTTATATCCATAGGTTTTAATGATGTACTCAATTTAAAAAATTATCTCTCTTCATTAAAATGTACATGGTTTATTTAAATTCAACTAGTCTTTGCATTTAAGTTCCAAATGATTTTGGCTTTACCAGGAGAGTTAAAATAATCATTAAGAAAAATGGAAAGAAGTTGGTGGGTGGTTTGTGGCTCTTTCTCATAGATCTGTACTTTAAGTTTAATTTACCATGTTCAGCCTTAAGAGATACTCTCCCTCCTGCTAAAAAACATTCTTAGATTTCAACTTTCTCAGCTATTCCCATACCAGTTAGATCCCATCCCGAGAGTTATGGGGAAAACTGGCAAAGACACTGTACTCTGGGTGTCCCGAAGATGGAGGGAATTAAAGACCTGCTAATCACACTTTCCTTCCCTGGCCTCACTCACTGCTGCCAGTCTACATGCTCAAATCACTTTGATAATAGTGTGACATTATCTAGAGACACTGACCCACACTGACACTTCCAGATGCCACACATCTAGAGCAATGCTTGGTCACCCATCTGAAGACACACATATAAGAAAGCTCAACTGCACCACTGTTCATATTAACCGAAATCTGCAAACAATCCTAATCCCCATTATCAGCAAACTGGGCAAATAGTGTTAGGAAAAAAGAGTTCTCTAGAACAATATGAATAAAACTACAGCTAAACCTTTCTGGAGGGTGTTAAGATGGTGGGGAAGTAGGGGGACCTGGACCTTCCTCATCCCTCACACAGAGCTGAATTGATGTCTTGGAACACCCAGGAAATCGATCTGCGGAATGGCAGAAGGATCTCCGCAGCCGGAGGGAGACAACTTGGCAGGTGCGGGGCGCATGTATGTGTGTTGGGGGAAATACAATGGTGGAGCTATGAAGGAGAGGGAGCCCTTTCTATGGAGAGACAAAGGGAAAGAAAGGGAGAGGGGTTGTGAAAGTGCAGCATCAAATTAGCACAAGAGGAAAAGCTCTCTGTGCCACAGATTTTTGCAAACTGCCTTTGGAGCTTGAGGCTTTCGAAGTGGCAACTCTTGAGGCACCTGGGTGGCTCAGGTGGATAAGCGACCGACTGAGGCTCAGGTCATGATCTTGCGGTCCGCAGGTTTGAGCCCCACGTCGGGCTCTGTGCTGACAGCTCAGAGCCTGGAGCCTGCTTCGGATTCTGCGTCTCCCTCTCTCTACCCCTCCCCCATTCACACACTGTCTCTCTCTCCCTCAAAATAATAAACATGAAGTGGCAACTTCCTCTGAATTTGAGCGGTGGCATGTGCTCCTGGGGAAGACACAGCTGGCCCCAGAGTGCATAGCATGGTGTAGCTATCTCCATGGTGCACTTCTGGAAGTGGGTTTATTGCTTCCCCAAGGACAAATGACCCTACAAGTGCCATTCTAAGGCCTTTCATCAGCAGGGTGTAGAGGCTCTACTCCGGAGCAGGGAGTAGATACAGGCGGTGCTGGGGGTCCTTTAAGACATCAGGTTTTGAATCCCAGCCAAGAGCCTTGAAGAAGGTACAGGAAGACTGTGGGCAGGCCGACACATGAGGGCTATTCTGTGAGGGCTGCCTGAACAGCAAGGGTTGAGATCCCTGCTCTGGGTAAGAGAGACTAGGGTGACACGATTTTCCCCTCAACACTAGCACAGTAGGACTTCAGAGAGCAGCACAGGGGCCCCGGT
Source organism: Felis catus (assembly GCF_018350175.1). NCBI lineage: Eukaryota > Metazoa > Chordata > Mammalia > Carnivora > Felidae > Felis > Felis catus. The sequence continues at coordinate 2,431,354 of NC_058372.1, read as the reverse complement.
GGAGGTGGGACCCTCTTACACCAAACCCCGCACCTCCGTGCCTGGTAACTGCTTATTTACTGGAGCGAGACTGACTGAGCCAATGCAGCCGACCTCTCCTCCAGACCAGCATGGCCCCAGCCCCAGACACCAACACACAACTCTTTTGCTTCTTTTGTTTCCTCCCTCTTCTTTTTTTCTTTTGGGATAAGGCTCGTGGTTTCTGATTTGTTTTTTTGCAATTCTTATCATATATATATTTTTTGAATTAGGCTTTCTTCGTCCATTCTTTTCCATCTTTCTGCTTTCTTCTTGTTTATTTATCTTTCTCTTTCTATGGAGTTAGACTTACAGCTTTTAAATTCTCTGTTTGGTTTTCCTGTCTCCCTTTTACTTTTTCTCTTTTTATGGGATCAAGCTCCACCCTGCCCTTTCTTTGTTCCAGGCTTACTTCAACAAACAAATCGAAGCACACCTAGTTAAAGGTCCCAGCACTCCCCACTGCAGCAAGGAGGAGCTCTGCAGACGACTGGAAAACAGTAGCCAAAATGCAACAAAAGAGTGTACACAACGTACACCAGAAGCACTTCCTGGAATGCTAGGCCCTGGACAGTGCATGACCCTTTTTGATGTAGTAGTACTCTCAGGTGGGGGACACAAAACAAGCTTTTAAAACATGCCAAAGACAGAAACTTAGCCAAAATGACAGAACAGAGGTACTCCCCCACCCAACAACAAAAAAAAAGATCATGAGGAAGCCACAGCAAGAGAACAGCTAGTAACAGATATAAACAATATATCTCAACAAGAATTTAGAATAAGAGTCATAAGACTAACAGCTGGGCTTTAAAAAAAGCATAGACGACACCAGAGAAACTCTTGCTTCAGAGATCAAGATATAAGAACTAGTCAGAATGAATTTTAAAATACTATAACTGAGATGCACAATAAACTAGATACAATGATGGTGAGGATTGAAGGAGCAGAGGAGAGAATAGGCAAAATAGAAGATAAACTCGTGGAAGATAATGAAGCTGAAAAAAGTGGGAAAGGGAATGACTAGACCAGGAGGGGAGAATTAGAGAACAAAGTGATTCCATGAAATGAAACAATATCATTATTATAGAGGTCCCAGAAGAAGACAGCAAGAAAAAGGGGCAGAAGGTTTATTTGAACAAACTGTAGTTGAGAACTTCCCTAATCTTGGGAAGGAAACAGGCATCCAAGTCCAAGAGGCACAGAGAATTCCCTTCAAAATCAACAAAAACAGGTCAAAACCATGACATAGCATAGTAAAACTGGCAAAATACAACAATAAAGAGAGAATTCTGTAAGCAGCTAGGGACAAAAGGTCCTCAACTGACAAGGGTAGACACATAAGGTTAGTAGCAGACCTGTCTATGGAAACGTGGCAGGCCAGATGGGAGTGGCAGAATATATTCAATGTGCTGAATAGGAAAAATATGCAGCTCACAATCCTTTATCCAGCAAGGCTGTCATTCAGAACAGATGGAGAGATGAAGACTTTCCCAGACAAATAAAAACTAAAGGAGTTCGTGACCACCAAACCACCCCTGCAAGAGATTCTAGGGGGTATTCTGTGCATGGAAAGCAGCAAAGACTACAAAGGACCAGAGAACATCACCACAAACATGAAATCTACAGATATCACAATGGCACTAAATTCATATCTTTCAATAATCACTCTGAATGTAAATAAACTAAATGCCCCAATCAAAAGACATAGGGTATCAGAATGGATACAAAAACACAATATCCATCCATATAATCCCTACAAGAGACTAAACTTTAGACCTGAGGACACCTGCAGATTGAAAGTGAGGGGATGAAGAACCAGCTACCATGCTAATGGACATCAAAACAAAGCCAGGGTAGCCATACTTATATCAACAAACTAGATTTCAAAACAAAGACTATAGCAAGACATGAAGTAGGGCATAATATAATTAAGTGGTCTATCCATCAACAAGAGCTAACAATTGTAAATATGCCCCCAACGTGAAACACCAAATGTATAAAGCAATTCATAATAAACATACACAAATTTATTGGTAATAATGCCATAATTGTAGGTGGCTTTAATACTCCACTGACAACAACGGACAGATCATGTAAGCAGAAAACCAACAATGAAACAACCCTGAATGACACACTGGACCAGATGGACTTAACAGATATATCCAGAACATTTCATCCTAAAGCAGAAAAATACACATTCTTCTCGAGTGCACATGGAACATTCTCCAGAATATATCACGTATTGGGTCACAAATCAGACCTCAAAAGGTACAAAAAGATTAAGATGATGCCATGCATATTTTCAGATCACAATGCCATGAAACATGAAATCAACCACAACAAAAACTTTCGAAACCCTCAAATACATGGAGGTTAAAGAACATCTTACTAAAGAATGAATGGGTTAGCTAGGAAATTAAAGAAGAAATTAAAAATCCGTGGAAGCAAATGAAAATGAAAACAAAAGACCAAACCCCTTGGGATGCAGCAAAGGCAGTCCAATGAGGAAAATACATTGCAATTCAAGCTTATCTCAAGAAGCAAGAAAGGTCCCAAATACACAACCTAATATTACATGTAAAGGAGCTAGAAAAGGAGCAGCATATAAAGCTCAAGCCAGCAGAAGAAGGTAAATAATAAAGAGTAGAGCAGAAATAAATGATAAAGAATTCTTTTTAATTTTTTTTAATGTTTATTTTTGAGACAGAGAGAGACAGAGCATGAACGGGGAAGGGTCAGAGAGAGAGGGAGACACAGAATCTGAAACAGGCTCCAGGCTCTGAGCAGTCAGCCCAGAGCCCGACGCGGGGCTCGAACTCACGGGCCGCGAGATCGTGACCTGAGCTGAAGTCGGACGCTTAACCGACTGAGCCACCCAGGCGCCCCTTTCTTTTTGTCTTTTTTTTTTTATTTTTTTTAATGTTTATTTATTTTTGGATAAAGAATTTTTTAAAAAACAGTAGAACAGATCAATAAAACTAAGGGCTCATTTTTTAAAGGATAAACAAAATTAATAAACCCCTAGCCAGACTTCTCAAAAAGAAAAGAAAGGGGACCCAAATAGATAAAATCACAAATGAAAGAGGAGAGATCACACCCAACAGCACAGGAATACAAACGATTTTAGAGAATACTATGAAAAATTATATGACAACAAACTGAACAATCTGGAAGAAATAGACAAATTCCTAGATACACACTACCAAAACTCAAACAGGAATAAATAGTAAATTTGAACAAACCAATAACCAGCAAAGAAATCAAATCAGTTATTCAAAAATCTCCCAACAAATAAGAGTCCTGGGCCAGATGACTTCCCAGGGGAACTCTACCAGACATTTAAAGAAGAGATAATACTATTCTTCTCAAACTATTCCAAAAAAAAAATAGAAATGGAAGGAAAACCTCCAAACTCATTTTATGAAGCCAGCACTACCTTGATTCCAAAACCAGACAAAGACCCCACTAAAAAGGAGAATTGCAGGCCAATATCCCTGAAGAAACAGATGCAAAAATTCTCAACAAGATAGTAGCAAATCTAATCCATTAGTACATTAAAAGAATTATTCACCATGATCAAGCGGGATTGATTCCTCAGCTTCAGGGTTGGTTCAAAATTCACAGATCAATCAACATGATACTCCACATTAATAAAAGAAAGGATAATAACCACATGCTCCTTTCAATAGTTGAAGGAAAAGCATTTGACAAAATACATAATCTTTCTTGACAAAACCCTCAAGAAATTCATGGTACGAGGAACATACCGCAACATCAAAAAAGCCATATATGAAAAGGCCCACAGCTAATATCATCCTCAATGGGGACAAACTGAGAGCTTTCCCCCTAAGGTCAGGAACACCACAGGGATGCCCACTCTCACCACTGTTGTTCAACATAGTACTGGAAGTCCTAGCCTCAGCAATCACACAACAAAAAGAAAAAAAAGTATACAAATTGGCAAAGAATAAGTCAAACTGTCACTCTTCACACATGACATGATACTCTACATGGAGAACCCAAAAGACCCCACCAAAAAACTGCTAGAGCTGTACATGAGTTCAGCAAGTCTCAGGGTATAAAATCAACATACAGAAATCAGCTGCTTTTCTATACACCAATAAGGAAGCAGCAGAAAGGGAAATCAAGGAATTGATTCCATTTACAATTACATCAAAAACCATAAGAAAACAGGAATAAATGTAAACAAAGAGGTAAAATATCTGCATGCTGAAAATTATAGACTGCTTATGAATAAATTGAAGAAGACACAAAGAAATGGGAAAATAGTCTATGCTCATGGGGCACCTAGGTGGCACAGTTGGTTAAGCATCAATTCCAGCCCAGGTCATGATCTCATGGTTCGTGAGTTTGAGCCCCGCATTGGGCTCTGGGCTGACAGCCTGGAGCCTGGAGCCTGCTTCAAATTCTGTGTTTGTCTCTCTCTATGTCCCTGCCCCATTCACACTCTGTCTCTCCTCTCAGAAATAAATAAACACTTTTAAACATTTTTAAGGAAAACATTCTATGCTCATGGATTGAAAGAACAAATATGATTAAAATGTTGATACTACCCAAAGCAATCTACACATTCAGTGCAATCCCTATCAAAATAACACCAGCATTTTCCACAGGGCTAGAACAATCCATTCTAAAAATTGTATGGAATCACAAAAGACCCCAAATAGTCAGTCATGTTGAAAAAGATATCAGGGGGAGGGGCCAAGATGGCGGAACAGCATGGAAACTTTTTGTGTGTCTCGAGTCCATGAAATACAGCCAGACCAACACTAAACCATCCTACACTCCTAGAAAACTGACTGGAGGATTAACACAACAATCTGCACAACCTGAACCACAGAATTCAGCAGGTAGGCGTCACGGAGAAGTGAACTTGGGGAAAAAAAGGAGCAGGAAGGGAGGTGCTTTTGCGAGCAGAGAGAGGATGGAGACTGTGCGGGGTGGGGGCGGAGAATACGGAAAAGCACCCCTCCCCAAAAGCAGCTGGAGAGAAAGTAGAAAATTGGAAACAGCCGCGGGTACTAAACTGAAAAGGGAGAAAGGAGAAAGGAGAGGGCTTAAATTCCATTAAGACTATAAACAAGGGGAGTGCAAAGGCTGCACTTCCGCAGCTCCATACCTGGCAGTGCTCTGGTGGGAAAGGTGAATCCCCAGGAACAGAGTGGCATCCAGGAGGTTCTCGGGCCACGGGGAAAAGCGGTTCTACTGCTGGAAAGACATTTGATACAGACTGTTGAAGCCACCTGGTCCCAGCAGACCCCCGAAGGCAGTCACATTCACTGGTGCCGGGGCAAGGTTGTTGAGGGTGAAGCCTGGTGCCAGATGTGTGTTGTGATTTTCCATAATCCATGAAACACTGATGCTACACTGTCTTGTGATCTTTTTCTGGGGCGGGCTGGCACCTGGCCACAGTCTCGGGGCACCAGCAACAGCAGAGTCCAGCGGGCGTTCCTGGGTGCAGCCGACATTCGGCCATTGCTCATTCGGCCATTGCTCAGTGAGACCCTCCGGCAGAGGGGCGGAACAGGTCAAGGCCGCAGTCCTTCAGACGTAAGGGGCAGAGGAAAACAGCCGCATCTGAGACAAAACTTGGGAGGGGTACTGCCTGGGACCTGGTCACGGAGAGTGAAAACGCAGGGAGCGGATGAGAGCTGAAGACTGAGGACAGGTGCGAGATTGCTGATTCGGGAGAACAGACCGGGTGGCTGGGTAGGGCCAGTTTTCACCGCTCCGCACATGCGCATGAGCACCAACCAGGACTGCAACAATCCACCCCAGTAGGCTGGCAGCGCCATCTAGGGGAGAGCGGAGCTGTTACACCAAGCCCTGCCCAACTGGGCCAACTTCACTCTTCAAGAACACAAACCTCACCGCCAGCTTAATTCATGGACTATAAAGAGCTACATGGACTGACCTTTAGGGGAAACGAAGCAATTTCACTCCTACTTCAATCTGTGAGCAGGTTCATCATTCAATTTTTTTCTCTCTTTTTCCTTTTTCTCTTTTACAATTCTTTTCTTTTTCTTGAATACAGAAAGAAAACACTCGTTTTTATTTTCAAGTTTTATTAAAAATATCTGTCTTTAATTTTTGTTACTATACTTTTTGCTTTTTTGTAAATTTTTTCAAATTCTACTTTACTTCCATCATTTTATTTTAGTCTATTTCAGTGTCCTCACCTTTTCAAATTTTCAACCAATTTCCTTTTTTCTTTCTTTTTCTTTTTTCTTTTTCATTTCTTTACTTTTTTTCTTGAATGCAGAAAGAGAAAAACTTCATTTTCATTTCAATTTATTTTAAAAATATTTTTATTTAATTTTTATTACTATATTTTTTGCTCTTATGTAAATATTTTCCAATTCTATCGTAATCCCATCATACACTGTCTACATACACTGTCTACTACAGTGTATTCACTTTTTCAAATTTTCAAATGATTTATTTTTTTTTCTTTTTTATCTTTTTTCCCTTTTCTTTTTTTTTTAATTTTTTTTTCAACGTTTTTATTTATTTTTGGGACAGAGAGAGACAGAGCATGAACGGGGGAGGGGCAGAGAGAGAGGGAGACACAGAATCGGAAACAGGCTCCAGGCTCCGAGCCATCAGCCCAGAGCCTGACGCGGGGCTCGAACTCCCGGACCGCGAGATCGTGACCTGGCTGAAGCCGGACGCTGAACTGACTGCGCCACCCAGGCGCCCCTCTTTTTTCCCTTTTCATTTCTTTTCCTTTTTCTTACATACAGAAAATGAAAAACTTCATATTTCTCTTAAATTATTATTAAAAATATTTTTCTATACTTTTTTCTACTATATTCTCTACTTTAGTGTCTTCATTTTTTTCAAATTCTCAAACGATTTCCTTCTTTTTTCCTCTCCTACCCATTTTTTGTTTGTTTGTTTGTTTGTTTGTTTCTCTAATCTGTCAAACCACTTCTACACACAGCCCAAAACACACCTAGTGTCTAGAATCATCTATTTGATTTTTTCAGTGGGTGTGTTTTTAATTTTTACTTTTAATATTTTTTTAATTTTAATTTTTTTAATTTCAATTTTTCTACATCATTAGTTCCTTTTCTCCATCCAAAATGACAAAACAAAGGAATTCACCCCAAAAGAAAGAACACAAAGAAATGACAGTCAGGGATCTAACCAACACAAATACAAACAAGAGGTTTGAACCAGAATTTAGAATCACAATAATAAGAATGTGAGCTGTGGTCAAAAATAGACTAGAATCCCTTTTTGCAGAAATAGAAGAAGTAAAAACTAGTCAGAATGAAATGTAAAAACGCTATAACTGAGTTGCAATCATGGATGGATGCTGCGGTGGCAAGGATGGACGAGGCAGGACAGAGAATCAGCGATATAGAGGACAAACTTATAGAGAATAATGAAGCAGATAAAAAGAGGGAGATTAAGGCAAAAGAGCACACTTAAAAATTAGAGAAATCAGTGACTCATTAAAAAAAACAACATCAGAATTATAGGGGTCCCAAGGAGGAAGAGAGAGAAATAAGGGTAGAAGGGTTATGTGAGCAAATCACAGCAGAAAACTTTCCTAAACTGGGGAAAGACACAGACATCAAAATCCAGGGAGCACAGAAAACTCCCATCAGATTCAATAAAAACCGACCATCAACAAGGCATATCATAGTCAAATTCACAAAACACTCAGGCAAGGAGAGAATCATGAAAGCAGCAAGGGGAAAAAAATCCCTAACCTACATGGGAAGACAGATCAGGTTTGTAGCAGACCTAGCCACAGAAACTTGGCAGGCCGGAAAGGAGTGGTGGGATATATTCAGTGTGCTGAATCAGAAAAATATGCAGCCAAGAATTCTTTATCCAGCAAGGCTGTCATTCAGAATAGGAGAGATAAAAAGTTTCCCAGACAAACAAAAATTAAAGGACTTTGTGACCACTAAATCAGCCCTGCAAGAAAATTTAAGGGGGACTCTCTGAGGGGAGAAAAGATGAAAATATATATATATATATATATATATATATATATATATATATATATATATATATATATATATATATATATATACCAAAAGCAACAAAAGATTAGAAAGGACCAGAGAACACCACCAGAAACTCCAACTCTACAAGCATCATAATGACAATAAATCATATCTTTCAAAACTCACTCTAAACATCAATGGACTCAATGCTCCAATCAAAAGACACAGGGTAACAGAATGGATAAGAAAACAAGACCCAGCTATATCCTGCTTACAAGAGACCCACTTTAGACCTAAATACACCTTCAGATTGAAAATAAGGGGATGGAGGGGCGCCTGGGTGGCGCAGTCGGTTAAGCGTCCGACTTCAGCCAGGTCACGATCTCGCGGTCCGTGAGTTCGAGCCCCGCATCAGGCTCTGGGCTGATGGCTCAGAGCCTGGAGCCTGTTTCCAATTCTGTGTCTCCCTCTCTCTCTGCCCCTCCCCCGTTCATGCTCTGTCTCTCTCTGTCCCAAAAATAAATAAACGTTGAAAAAAAAATTTAAAAAAAAAAAAAAAAGAAAATAAGGGGATGGAGAACCATCTATCATGCTAATGGTCAACAAAAGAAAGCCAGAGTAGCCATACTTATATGTGGGGGGCCGGGCCCCGGTGCCAGGTTGAGACCGGGTCAAGCAACGTTCCCTGTTGACTCAAGCCAACCCGGTGGTTCCCCCTCCCATTCCCCCACTTTCAAGGGCATACGAAAGCCTTGTCAAGGCTGAGAAAGTTAATTACTGAACCCTATGGTCTGCAGGTGTTGGCAGTAATGCTACCTCCCTTTTTCTACCCCGAGTCAGATAGAAACAAACATGGGAACTGTGTTTTGCTAGCAATCTATCAACAAGGTCTTGTGACCCGTTCAGAAAGTTCACAAGGTATACAGAACTAAATTTTTTGGCTGGCAGTGGTCATGTGAAACCTGTTTATTCTTAGAATGACCTGATCCATAAGTGTCTTATATTATAAAAGATTGTGTACAGCAACAATAAAGTTGTCACTTGGGCCATCAGCCCAGGGGACCCTCCTGTTCCCAAACTTTCTCTTCTCTCTTTTTTTCTTGCATTCCCCTACCCTCAGGACCCTGACCTCAGTGATTGTCACGCCAGTCACGACACTTATAGCAGACAATCTAGACTTTAAAATAAAGACTGTATCAAGAGATGCAGAAGGGCATTATATCATAATCAAGGGGTCTATCGACCAAGAAGACCTAACAATTGTAAACATTTATGTGCCAAATGTGCAAGCACACAATATATAAATAAATGAATCAGAAACATAAAGAAACTCATTGATAGTAATACCATAATAGTAGACTTCAACACCCCACTCACAGCAATAGACCGATCATCTAATCAAAAAATCAACAAGGAAACAATGGCTTTGAATGACACATTGGACCAGATGGACCTAACAGATATATTCAGCACATTTCATCCTAAAGCAGCAGAGTACACATTCTTCTCCAGTGCACATGGAATGTTCTCCAGAATAGACCATATACTGGGACACAAATCAGCCCTAAGTAAGTACAAAAAGATCAAGATCATACCATGCATATTTTCAGACAAAAATGCTATGAAACTCGAAATCAACCACAAGAAAAAATTTGGAAAGGTAACAAATACTTGGAGACTGAAGAACATCCTATTAAAGAATGAATGGGCTACCTAAGCAGTTAAAGAAGAAATTAAAAAGTACATGGAAGTCAATGAAAATGATAACACCACAACCCAAAACCTCTGGGACGCAGCAAAGGCAGTCAGTCACAAGAGGAAAGATGTAGCAATCCAAGCCTTCCTAAACAAGGAAGAAAGATCTCAGAGACACAACCTAACCTTATGCCTTAAGGAGCTGGAAAAAGTACAGCAAACAAAACCCAAAACCAGCAGAAGACAGGAAATAATAAAGATTGGAGCAGAAATTAATGCTATCGAAACAAACAAACAAAAAAAAAAAAAAAACAGTAGAACAGATCAATGAAACCAGAACCTGGTTCTTTGAAAGAATTAACAAAATTGACAAACCACTAGTCAGTTTGACCAAGAAGAAAAAGGAAAGGACTCAAATAAGTAAAATCAAGAATGAAAGAGGAGAAATCACAACCAACACAGCAGAAATAAAAACAATAATAAGAGAATATTATGAGCAATTATATGCCAATAAAATGGGCAACCTGGAAAAAATGGACAAATCCCTAGAAACATATACACTGAAACTGAAACATATACACCAAAACTGAAACAAGGAGAAATAGAAAATTTGAACAGACCCATAACCAGTAAGGAAATCGAATTAGTAATCAAAAATCTGCCAAAAAGCAAGACTCCAGGGCCAGATGGCTCTCCAGGGGAATTCTATCAAACATTTAAGGAAGAGTTAACACCTATTCTCTTGAAACTGCTCCAAAAAATAAAAATGGAAGGAAAACTTCCAAACTCTTTCTATGAAGCCAGCATTACCCTGATTCTAAAACCAGACAGAGACCCCACTAAAAAGGAGAACTACAGACCAATTTCCCTGATGAACATGGATGCAAAAATCCTCAACAAGATATTAGCCAACCAGATCCAACAATACATTAAAAAAATTATCCACCACGACCAAGTGGGATTCATACCTGGGATGCAGGGCTGGTTCAATATCCTCGAAACAATCAATGTGATTCATCACATCAATAAAAGAAAGGACAAGAACCTCTCAATAGATGCAGAGAAAGCATTTGACAAAATACAACATCCTTTCTTTATAAAAACCCTCAAGGAAGTAGGGATAGAAGGATCATACCTCAAGATCATAAAAGCCATATATGAACGACCCAATGCTAATATCATCCTCAATGGGGAAAAATTGAGAGCTTTCCCTCTAAGGTCAGGAAAAAGACAGCGATGTCCACTCTCACAACTATTATTCAACATAATATTGGGAGTCTTCGCCTCTGCAATCAGACAACACAAAGAAATAAAACGCATTCAAATCAGCCAGGAAGAGGTCAAACTTTCACTCTTCGCAGATGACATGATACTCTATATGGAAAACCCTAAAGATTCCACCAAAACCTGCTAGAATTGATTCATGAATTCAGCAAAGTTGCAGGATATAAAATCAATGCACAGAAATCGGTTGCATTCCTATACACCATCAATGAAGCGACAGAGAAATCAAGGAAGCGATACCATTTACACTTGCACCAAAAACCATAAAATACCTAGGAATAAATCTAACCAAAGAGGTGAAAAATCTATACAGTGAAAAATATAGAAAGCTGATGAAAGAAATTGAAGAAGATACAAAGAAATGGAAAAAGATTCCATGCTCCTGGATAGGAAGAACAAATATCATTAAAATGTCAATACTACCCAAAGCAATCTACATATTCAATGCAATCCCGATCAAAGTAACACAAGCATTCTTCACAGAGATAGAACAAATAATCCTAAAATTTGTATGGAACCAGAAAAGACCCCGAATAGCCAAAGCGATCTTGAAAAAGAAAACCAAAGCTGGACGTATCACAATCCCAGACTTCAAGCTCTACTACAAAGCTGTAATCATCAAGACAGTATGGTACTGCACAAGAACAGACACTCAGATCAATGGAATAGAATAGAGAACCCAGAAATGGACCCACAAACCTATGGGCAAGTAATCTTTGACAAAGCAGGAAAGACTATCCAATGGAATAAAGACAGTCTCTTCAGCAAGTGGTGCTGGGAAAACTGGACAGTGACATGCAGAAGAATGAACCTGGACCACTTTCTTACACCATACACAAAAATAAACTCAAAGTGGATGAAAGACCTCAATGGAAGACAGGAAGCCATCAAAATCCTCGAGGAGAAAGCAGGCAAAAACCTCTTGGATCTTGCCCACAGCAACTTCTTACTCAACAAGTCTCTGGTGGCAAGGGAAAAAAAAGCAAAAATGAACTACTGGGACCTCATCAAAATAAAAAGCTTCTGCACAGCGAAGGAAACATTCAGCAAAACTAAGAGGCAACCGACAGAATGGGAAAAGATATTTGCAAATGACATATCAGAGAAAGGGTTAGTATCCAAAATCTACAAAGAACTTATCAAACTCAACACCCGAAAAACAAATAATCCAGTGAAGAAATGGGCAAAAGGCATGAATAGACACTTCTCCAAAGAAGACATCCAGATGGCCAACCGACACATGAAAAAATGCTCAACATCACTCATCATCAGGGAAATACAAATCAAAGCCACAATGAGATACCACCTTACACCTGTCAGAATGGCTAACATTAAAACTCAGGCAACAACAGATGTTGGCGAGGATGTGGAGAAAGAGGATCTCTTTTGCATTGTTGATGGGAATGCAAGCTGGTGCAGCCACTCTGGAAAACAGTATGGAGGTTCCTCAGAAAACTAAATAGAACTACCCTACGACCCAGCAATTGTACTACTAGGCATTTATCCAAGGGATACAGGTGTGCTGTTTCAAAGGAACACATGCACCCCCATGTTTATGGAAGTATTATCAACAATAGCCAAAGTATGGAAAGAGCCCAAATGTCCATCGATGGATGAATTGATAAAGAAAATGTGGTATATATATACAATGGAGTATTACTCAGCAATCAAAAAGAATGAAATCTTGCCATTTGCAACTACGTGGATGGAACTGGAGGGTATTATGCTAAGTGAAATTACTTAGTCCGAGAAAGACAAAAATCATATGACTTCACTCATATGAAGACTTTAAGAGACAAAACAGATGAACATAAAGGAAATGAAACAAATGAAACAAAAATATAAAAACAGGGAGGGGGACAAAACAGAAGAGACTCATAAATATGGAGAACAAACAGAGGGTTGCTGGAAGGGTTGTGGGAAGGGGGATGAGATACATGGGTAAGGGGCATTAAGGAATTTACTCCTGAAATCATTGCTTCACTATATACTAACTCATTTGGGTGTAAATCTTAAAAAATTAAGAAATAAAGTTAAATTATAAAATATGATATAATTAATATAATATAATATAATATAATATAATATAATATAATATAATATATTTGAAAATATATCCAAAGCTGGAGGCATCACAATTCCAGACTTGAGGTAGTATTACAAAGCTGTAATTATCAAGATAGTATAATACTGGCACAAAACTGACACACAGATCAATGGAACGGAATAGAGAACCCAGAAATGGATCCACAACATATGGCCAAATAATTGTCAACAAAGCAGGAAAGAGTACCCAATGGAAAAAAGACAGTCTCTTTAATGAATGGTGTTGGGAAAATTGGCATACAGAAGTGGCAGGCAGAAGAATGAGATTGGACCACTTTCTTACACCATACACAAAAAAATTCAAGATGGATGAAAGACCTAAATGTGAGACAAGAAACCATCAAAATCCTAGAGGAGAACACAGGCAACAACCTCTTTGACGTAGGCCATAGCAACCCCCTACCAGACATGTCTCCGGGGCAAGGGAAACAAAAGCAAAAATGAGGCTTAAGATAAACAGCCTCTGCACACAAAACTAAAAGGCAGCCTACAGAATGGGAGGAGATGTTTGGAAATGACTTATTAGATAAAAGGCTAGCTTCCAAAATCTAAAAAGAACTTATCAAACTCAACTCCCTAAACATAAATAATCCAGTTAGGAAATGGGCAGAAGACATGAACAGACATTTCTCCAAAAGAGACATCCAGATGACTAACAGACACATGAAAAATATGTTCAACATCACTCATCATCAGCAAAATACAAATCAAAACCACAACGAGATACCACCTCACACATGTGAGAATGGCTAAAAATAACAGCTCAGAAAACAACAGATGCTAGTGAGGATGTGGAGAAAGGGGAACCCTCTAACACTGTTGGTAGGAAAATGAACTGGTATAGCCACTCTGGAGAACAGTATGGAGATTCCTCAAAAATGTAAAAATAGAACTACCCTATGACCCAGCAATTGCACTACTAGTTATTTACCCACAGATTACAAAAATACAGATTTGAAGGGGTACATACACCTCCATGTTTATAAAAGCATTATCAACAATAGCCAAATTATGAAGAGAGCCCTTGTCCATTAACTGATGAGTGGATAAGGAAGATGTGGTATATATACATAATGGAATATTACTCGGCCATCAAAAATAATGGAATTTCCCATTTCCAACCACATGGAAGGAGCTAGAGTGTGCTAAGTGAAATAAGTCAGTCATAGAAAGACAAATATCATATGATTTCACTGATGTGTGGAATTTAAAAATCAAAACAGATGAACATATGGGAGGGGGAAAAGAGAGAGAGGTCAACAAACCATAAGAGACTTAAATATGGAAGACTGAGGGTTGCTGGAGGGGAGATGAGTGAGGGATGAGCTAGACAGGTGATGGGAATTAAAGAGGGCACTTGTGATGAGCACTGGGTGTGTATGTAAGTGAGGAATCACTGAATTCTACTCCTAAAGCCAATATTGCACTGTACGTTAACTAACTAGGATTTAAATTTAAAAATGAGTAGAAAAAAAAAGAAGATATTAGATATATATCTACAATGTTACTCAGCCATCAAAAAGAATGGTGTCTTGCCATTTGCAACCATGTGGATGGAACTAGAGTGTATTATGCTAAGCAAAATAAGTCAGAGAAAGACAAATATCATATGATTACACTCATAAGTGGAATTTAAGAAACAAAAAAGAAGAACATACAGGAGGGTGAAACCAATTAAGAAAAAAGACACATCTGAACTTGTGGGATTCAGGAGAAGATGGTGGTGTAGGAGGACACTGGGCTCACCGCATCCTGCTGATCACTTAGATTCCACCCACATCTGCCTAAATAACCCAGAAAACTGCCAGACGACTAGCGGAAAGGACTCTCAGGAGCCAAGCATAGACAAGAGGCCCACGGAAGAGGGGAGGAAGGGCGGAAAGGCAGTGTGCACTACAGGGATTGGTGGAAGGGAGCTGAGTGGTGGAGGGGCAGCCCGCTGTCAAGGCAGAGCCCCCGAAGTCTGGCTTGCAGAAGTGGAGGGGCTGGACTCAGTGAGTTCTGGCAGCCAGCGGGATTTAACTTGTGGAATGTTAAAGTTGACGGCTCTGCTCTGAGAGGGTGAGGGCGAGAGGACACTGGGAGGGAGAGGTGTTGAGCCCTGGAAGACAGAGCTCAGCTTGGTGGGGAACAAAGGCGCTGGCCAGGGCCATCTCCCTTGCCCATCCCCCAGCCAAAATCCCAAAGGGAACCAGCTCCCATCACGGAACTTGCTTGCACCACTCAAACACCCAATACTGTGCTTCTGTGGATCCATCCCTCTGACGGGTCCACCTCCCGCCCTCCTGGTGCTGCAAGGTCCCTCCCGCAGGGGACCACTGATGGCAAAGCAAGCTGAGCCTACCCCTCCTGCCCCTGTGCACCTTGCGGATCCACCCCGGCTAATACGCCAGATCCATCAAAGCAGCACCACACCACAAGCCTGGCAGTGTGCAAGTAGCCCAGACAGGGACCATACCACTCCACAGTGAGTCCTGCCCCTGGGAGAGGAGAAGATAAGGTACACACAAGTCTGACTGTGGCCCCAGCAATGGGCTGTGGGCAGACATCCAGTCTGACTGTGGCCCTGCCCACCAACACAAGTTACTCCAGACAGCACAGGGGAAGTGATGTGCCACTCCAGGAAATATGAATTTTGAATACAAAATTACAAAGGAAGAATTATCCTCAAAAGAAACTCCAGGAAGTAGCGACAGCTAGAGAATTGATCACACACTATTTAAGTAATATAACAGAACAAGAATTTAGAATAATAGTCATGAAATTAATTGCTGGTCTTGAAAAAAAGTATATAGGACGGCAGAGAATCTATTACTACAGAGATCGAGGGACTAAGAAACAATCAGGAGGAGCTAAAAAATGCTATCAATGAGGTGCAAAATAAAACGGAGGCAACCACAGCTCGGATCGAAGAGGCAGAGGAGAGAATAGGTAAATTAGAAGATAAAATTATGGAAAAAGAGGAAGCTGAGAAAAAGAGACATTAAAAAATCCAGGAGTATGAGGAGAGAATCAGAGAACTAAGTGATGCAATGAAACGGAACAATATCCATATAATAGGAATTCCAGAAGAGGAAGAGAGAGAGAAAGGGGTTAAAGGTATACTTGAACAAATCATAGCGGAGAATTTCCCTGATCTGGGGAAGGAAAAAGGCATTGAAATCCAAGAGACACAGAGAACTCCCTTCAGATATAACTTGAATCGATCTGCATGACACATCATAGTGAAACTGGCAAAATACAAGGATAAAGAGAAAATTCTGAAAGCAGCGAGGGATAAACACACCCTAACATATAAAGGGAGACCGAGAAGACTAGTAACGGATCTCTCTACTGAAACTTGGCAGGCCAGGAAGGAATGACAGGAAATCTTCAATGTGATGAACAGAAAAAATATGCAGCCGAGAATCCTTTATCCAGCAAGTCTGTCATTTAGAATAGGAGAGATAAAGGTCTTCCCAAACAAACAAAAACCGAAGGAATTCATCACCACTAAACCAGCCCTACAACAGATCCTAAGGGGGACTCTGTGAGTGAAATGTTGCAAGGACCACAAAGTATCAGAGACATTACTACAAGCATGAAACCTACAGACATCACAATGACTCTAAACCCATATCTTTCTATAATAACACTGAATGTAAATGGACTAAATGCACCAACCAAAAGACATAGGGTATGAGAATGGATTAAAAAAAAAAATGAGACCCATCTATTTGCTGTCTACAAGAGACTCATTTTAGACCTGAGGACACCTTCAGATTGAAAGTGAGGGGATGCAGAACTATCTATCATGCTACTGGAAGTCAAAAGAAAGCTAGAGTAGCCTTACTTATATCAGACAAACTAGATTTTAAATTAAAGGCTGTAACAAGAGATGAAGAAGGGCATTATATAATAATTGCAGGGCCTATCTATCAGGAAGAGCTAACAATTATAATGTCTATGTGCCGAATACAGGAGCCCCCAAATATATAAAATATTACTCATAAACATAAGCAACCTTATTGATAAGAATGTGGTAATTGCAGGGGACGTTAATACTCCTCTTACAACAATGGATAGATCATCTAGACACAGGATCAATAAAGAAACAAGGGCCCTGAAGGATACATTGGATCAGATGGACTTGACAGATATATTTAGAACTCTGCATCCCAAAGCAACAGAATATACTTTCTTTCCGAGTGCACATGGAACATTCTCCAAGATAGATCACATACTGGGTCACATAACAGCCTTTCATAAGTATACAAGAATTGAGATCATACCATGCATACTTTCAGACCACAATGCAATGAAGCTTGAAACCAACCACAGGAAAAAGTGTGGAAAACCTCCAAAAGCATGGAGGTTAAAGAACACCCTACTAAAGAATGAATGGATCAACCAGGCAATTAGAGAAGAAATTTAAAAATATATGGAAACAAATGAAAATGAAAATACAACATTCCAAACGCTTTGGGATGCAGCGAAGGCAGTCCTGAGAGGAAAATACATTGCAATCCAGGCCTATCTCAGGAATCAAGAAAAATCCCAAATACAAAATCTAACAGCACACCTAAAGGAAATAGAAGCAGAACACCAAAGACACCCCAAATCCAGCAGAAGAAGAGAAATAATAAAGATCAGAGCAGAAATAAACAACATAGAAACTAACAAAAACTGTAGAGCAGATCAATGAAATCAAGAATTGGCTTTTTGAAAAAATAAACAAAATTGATAAACCTCTAGCCAGGCTTCTCAAAAAGAAAAGGGAGAGGACCCTTTTCCCAGACAAAATCATGAATTAAAATGGAATTATTGCATCCAGTAACTCAAAAATACAAGCAATTATCAAGGAATACTATGAAAAATTATATGCTAACAAACTGGACAACCTGGAAGAAATGGACAAATTCCTAAGCACCCACACACTTCCAAAACTCAAATGGGTATAAATAGAAAACTTGAACAGACCCATAACCAGCAAAGAAATTGAATCAGTTATCAAAAATCTCCCCCAAAATAAGAGTCTAGGACCAGATGGCTTCCCTGGGGAATTCTACCAGACATTTAAAGCAGAGATAATACCTATCCTTCTCAAGCTGTTCCAAAAATAGAAAGGGAAGGAAAACTTCCAGACTCATTCTATAAAGCCAGCATTACTTTGATTCCTAAACCAGACAGAGACCCAGCAAAAAAAAAAAAAAAAAGAGAGAGAGAACTACAGGCCAATATCCCTGATGAATATGGATGCAAAATTCTCAATAAGATACTAGCAAATCAAATTCAACATCATATAATAAGAATTATACACCATGATCAAGTGGCATTCATTCCTGGGCTGCAGGGCTGGTTCCACATTCGCAAATCAATCAGTGTGATACATCACATCAATAGAAGAAAAGATAAGAACCATAGGATCCTGTCTATCGATGCAGGAAAAACATTTGACAAAATTCAGCATCCTTTCTTAACAAAAACCCTCGAATGAATATTCCTGGGCTACAGGGCTGGTTCAACATTTGCTAATCAATGTGATACATCACATTAATAAAAGAAAAGATAAGAACAATTTATCCTGTCAATCGATGCAGAAAAAGCATTTGACAAAATTCAGCATCCTTTCTTAATAAAAACACTCGAGACACTTGGGATAGAAGGAACATACTTAAACATCATAAAAGCCATTTATGAAAAGCCCACAGCAAATGTCATCCTCAATGGGGAAAAACAGAGCTTTCCCCCTGGTATCAGGAACACGACAGGGATGTCCACTCTCACCACTGTTGTTTACCATAGTGTTGGAAGTGCTAGCATCAGCAATCAGACAACAAAAGGAAATCAAAGGCATCCAAATTGGCAGTGATGAAGTCAAGCTTTCACTTTTTGCAGATGACATGACACTATACATGGAAAATCCAATAGACTCCATCAAAAGTCTGCTAGAACTGATACATGAATTCAGCAAAGTCTCAGGATACAAAATCAATGCACAGAAATCAGTTGCATTCTTATACACTAATAATGAAGCAACAGAAAGATAAATAAAGAAACTGATCCCATTCACAATTGCACCAAGAATCATAAAGTACCTAGGAATAAACCTGACCAGAGATGTAAAAGATCTGTATGCTGAAAACTATAGAAAGTTTATGAAGGAAATTGAAGAAGATATAAAGAAATGGAAAAACATTCTGCGCTCATGGATTGAAAGAATAAATATTGTTAAAATGTCAATACTACCCAAAGCTTTCTACACATTCAATGCAATCCCAATCAAAATTGCACCAGCATTCTTCTCGAAGCTAGAACAAGCAATCCTAAAATTTGTATGGAACCACAGAAGACCCCGAATAGAAAGTAATTTTAAAGAAGAGGACCAAAGTAGGATCCCAGACTTTAGCCTCGACGACAAAGCTGTAATCATCAAGACAGCATGGTGTTGGCACAAAAACAGACACATAGACCAATGGAATAGAATAGAAACCCCAGAATTAGACCCACAAAAGTATGGCCAACTAATCTTTGACAAAACAGGAAAGAATATCCAATGGAAAAAAGACAGTCTCTTTAACCAATGGTGCTGGGAGAACTGGACAGCAACATGCAGAAGGTTGAAACTAGACCACTTTCTCACACCATTCACAAAAATAAACTCAAAATGGATAAAGGACCTGAATGTGAGACAGAAAACCATCAAAACCTTAGAGAAGAAAGCAGGCAAAGACCTCTCTGACCTCAGCCGTAGCAATCTCTTACTCGACACATGCCCAAAGGCAAGGGAATTAAAAGCAAAAGTGAATTACTGGGACCTTATGAAGATAAAAAGCTTCTGCACAGCAAAGGAAACAACCAACAAAACTAAAAGGCAACCAACGGAATGGGAAAAGATATTTGCAAATGACATACCGGACAAAGGGCTAGTATCCAAAATCTATAAAGAGCTCACCAAACTCCACACCCGAAAAACAAATAACCCAGTGAAGAAATGGGCAGAAAACATGAATAGACACTTCTCTAAAGAAGACATCTGGATGGCCAACAGGCACATGAAAAGATGTTCAGCGTCGCTCCTTATCAGGGAAATACAAATCAAAACCACACTCAGATATCACTTCACGCCAGTCAGAGTGGCCAAAATGAACAAATCAGGAGACTATAGATGCTGGAGAGGATGTGGAAAAACGGGAACCCTCTTGCACTGTTGGTGGGAATGCAAATTGGTGCAGCCGCTCTGGAAAGCAGTGTGGAGGTTCCTCAGAAAATTAAAAATAGACCTACCCTATGACCCAGCAATAGCACTGCTAGGAATTTATCCAAGGGATACAGGAGTACTGATGCATAGGGGCACTTGTACCCCAATGTTTATAGCAGCACTCTCAACAATAGCCAAATTATGGAAAGAGCCTAAATATCCATCAACTGATGAATGGATAAAGAAATTGTGGTTTATATACACAATGGAATACTACGTGGCAAGGAGAAAGAATGAAATATGGCCTTTTGTAGCAACGTGGATGGAACTGGAGAGTGTTATGCCAAGTGAAGTAAATCATTGAGAGAACGACAGATACCATATGTTTTCACTCTTATGTGGATCCTGCGAAATTTAACAGAAGACCATGGGGGAGGGGAAGAAAAAAAAAGAGGTTAGAGGGAGGGAGCCAAAACATAAGAGACTCTTAAAAACTAAGAACGAAACTGAGGGTTGATGGAGGGTGGGAGGGAGGGAGGGTGCGTAATGGGTATTGAGAAGGGCATCTTTTGGGATGAGCACTGGGTGTTGTATAGAAACCAATTTGACAGTAAATTTCATATTTAAAAAATAAAATAAACTGCACTTGTAAAAAAAAAAAAGAAAAATGACAGAGAGAAACAAACCACAAGAGGCTAAAAGACAGAGAACAAAATAAGCATTGATGGAGTGGAAGCAAATGGGGGATGGGCTAGATGGGGGATGGGCATTAAAGAGGGTACTTGTGATGTGCACTGGCTGTTGTATGTAAGTGATGAATCACTGGATTCTACTCCTGAAACTGGGGCACCTGCGTGGCTCGGTCAGTTAAGTGTCCAACATCGGCCCAGGGCATGATCTCACAGCTCATGCTTACAGCCCCAAATCAGGCTCTCTGCTGTCGGCAAAGAGCCTTCCTCAGATCTTCCATCCCCCTCTCTCTCTCTGCCTCTCTCTTGCTCATGTGTGCTCTCTCTCTCTCTCTCTCTCTCTCTCTCTCTCTCTCTCTCAAAGATAAACATTTAAGAGACACCTGAGTGGCTCAGTCAGTTAAACAACCAACTCTTAGTTTGAGCTCTGGTCATGATCTCATGGCTCATGAGTTCAAGCCCCACATTGGGTTCTGCAGCTGGCAGTGCAGAGCCTGCTTGGAATTCTCTCTCTCCCTCTCTCTCTCTGCCTCCTCTAGCTCATGCTGTCTCTATCAAAACAAATAAATAAACTTCAAAGAAAAATGAACATTAAAAAATTCTACTCCTGCAACAAAAAATAAATGTAAAAATTAAATAAAATAAATTGGAATTATTAAGCCAATAGATTTAAATTATCCCAAAGTGTTTGTTGTAGGAGAAATATGACTATCTGACACAGAATACCAACAGGTGGTACTCTAGCTAAGAAACCGGAAGAAACAGAACTCTGGACTAGAATTTTCAACTAAATACCATCAGAAATAGAGGCCCAATAGGCACCCTTAGTTCACTTCTCCACCTCCATCATTAGGTCTAATGAGCTGAGAACTCTGGAAATGATTGTCCTTTTCATTTGCAGGAACTTAGCAAAGGTGCCCACCAGCCCCAGGATTGCCTTCCACCTGTGACAGCACACCTGGGCCAGAGCTGGCTACCCTCATGCATGGAGGCAAGTATCAGACAGCCCAATAGGAGAGCTTTTCAGCCCTTGTTATGGATCTTGTTTACAATGGCACAATATGTGCTTTGAAAAGGAGAGCCTTGCACACTGTATATAACACAGTCATAACAAGACTGTGAAAGAGGAGGAGACAGACAGGCTACAGGCTTCAGGACCTAAAGAACAACACTCTGGTGAGTTCCCTGAGTTTCCATCTTCCCTCTCCTCGAACAAGACTGGGTGCAGGAGAAGCTGGCATCCCCGAAACCAGTGGGCATAGTCCAAAGAAAGGCATCAAGAAAGATGTCCTGGAGCGCCTGGGTGGTTCAGTCGGTTGAGAGTCCGACTTCAGCTCAGGTCATGATCTCACACTCCGTGAGTTTGAGCCCCGCGTCAGGCTCTGTGCTGACAGCTCAGAGCCTGGAGCCTGCTTCAGATTCTGTGTCTCCCCCTCTCTCTGCCCCTTCCCTGCTCATGCTCTGTCTTTCTCTGTCTCAAAAATAAAAATATTTTTAAAAATTTAAAGAAAGATGTCCTCCCCTAGCCAAAGGACAGGAGTGGAGCAGCTTAGAAAAGCAAAAAACTTTTAGACACTAACCACTGTATTCCAGAAAGTCTGTGGCCCCTTTCCCATCCACCCTGCCATGTTCAAGCTGATGTGATTTCATGGCAGCCTGGTAGAGAAGCACAAATGTCATCTGTACCCACGAGTAATGTGGTCACACCTCCCCCCTGCCAGCAGGGAAGGCTCTGTGGGGAGGAGAGGAGGCACCCATGCCCCTCCAAGCCCGTGTGGTATTAGAACCCTGGTGGGTTTACATGCCTGGGTCCCACAGGACTGGAGCAAACAGAAGCAGTTCCCAACTGGCTATCCCCCCAAGGCAGCAAACTGAAACACCTCGTTATTCCCTGAAAGAAACCAATTTTCAGATCTTAATAGCTGCATCCTCTGGTGGGGTGGGGGATAGGATTCTAAATGAACACCCACCTAGGGGCCAACTGCAAGCTGACACGCACCATCTTCGCTGTGCACCACCCCCAGGTCACCTGTGGATCTCTTGAAAGGAGCTTGTGCACACATCTGGAACCCCAGATTTTGTGGCTCCTGCCCAGAGGACACATTCCCTCATAGCCTGGCTCTGGTGGCCAGTGGGGCTTGCGTTACTGGGCTTGTGTCAACAGGATGTAGTAGCAGAGACAATTCTTAAACAGCAACGCAGAGGGAGCAGACGGAAATGCCATCTTCCCAACCTCCCCTGAAAGAGATGTATTTTATTTTTATGTTTTATTATTTATTTTTTGAGAGAGAGAGACAGACAGAGCATGAGCAGGGGAGGGGCAGAAAGAGAGAGAGAGAGGGAGACACAGAATCCAAAGTAGGCTCCAGGCTCTGAGCTGTCAGCACAGAGCCCAATGTGGGCCTCAAACTCACAAACCGCTAGATCATGACCCAAGCCAACATCGGACACTCAACCGACTGAGCCACCCAGGCGCCCCAAAAAAGATGTATTTAACACACTTTAAAAACTCCTGCCTGATGCTTCACCTTCCAATCGGCCTGCATCTAGGTGCTGCCTGACATCTCACTTTGGTCTTCACAAATCAAATACTGGGAGCCACTTAGAACAAAATGGAGCAGAAATGTCCTGCAACTGTTGCCCACCTATGCCACTGCCTGAGAGGGAGGCTGAGAGAGAGATGGAGACAGAGGCAAAGGTGGAGGCAGCGAAATAACCTTCGTTAAGCCACTACATTGTCAGGGTCTTTTGTTTTTGCAGCTTATCCCTGAACGAGGTTTCCACTAACTTCTCTGGATTTTCCTCCCATACATGTTTAGATTCTGACCCTATCACTAAATGTTGAAGTGCCCCACACCTTGGTCTCAGGTGATCTTCTTTCTCTAAAATCTCTCCCCATGAGATCTCCATTATTATGGCTATAAGTGTCTTTGATATGCAATAACTCCAAAATTCCTATTTAAAATCAAGACCATTTTAATAGGCCCCCAGACTCTGTGTCTTAGCAGAGTCTTTCCCAGAAAACAGAACTTAAAACAAAGGTATGTACACAAATCTAGAAAAAATGGACAAGTTCTTAGAAACATGTAAGCTACAAGAACTGAAACAGGAAGAAATAGAAAATTTGAACAGACCCATGTAAAAGAAAAGAACAGACCCAGTAAAGAAATTGAATCGGTAATCAAAACTCTCCCAACAAACAAAAGCCCAGGGCCAAACAGCTTCCCAAGGGAATTCTACAAAACATTTAAAGAAGAGTTAACACCTATTCTTTTGAAGATCTTCCAAAAAAAAAAAAAATAGAAATGGAAGGAAAACTTCCAAACTCATTCTATGAGGCCAGCATTACCTTGATTCCAAAACTAGACAAAGACCCCACTCAAAAGGAAAACTACAGACCAATTTCCCTGAGGAACAGGGACTCAAAACTTTGCAACAAGATATTAGCAAACCAGATCCAACAATACATTTAAAAAAAGTATTCACCATGATTAAGTGGGATTGATTCCTGGGCTGCAGGGCTGGTTCACTATCTGTAAATCAATCAATGTGATACATCATATTAATAAAAGAAAGGATAAGAACCACATGATCCTGCGGTGCTTGGTTGGCTCAGTCAGTTGAGTGCCTGACTCTTGATTTCAGCTCAGGCCATGATCTCACAGTTTCATGAGTCCGAGCCCTGCATCGGGCTCTGCACATTGACTGTGGAAAGCCTGCTTCGGATTCATTCATTCTCTCTGTCTCTGTCTCTCTCCCTCCCCTGCTCATTCTCTCTCTCTCTCTCTCTCTCTCTCTCTCTGTCTCTCTCTCTCTCTCAAAAATAAATAAGTAAACTTAAAATTTTTTTTAAAATAACCACATGATCCTGTCAATAGATGAAGAAAAAGCACTTGCCAAATTATAGCATTGTTTCTTGATAAAAACCCTAAAGAAAGTAGGGATGGGAAGAACATACTTCAACATCACAATGGCCTTATACAAAAGACCCACAGCTAATATCATTTTCTCAAACTGAGAGTTTTCCCCCTAGGATCAAGAACACAACAGAGATGTCTACTCTCACCACTGTTGTTCAACATAGTACTGGAAGCCCTAGCCTAAGCAATCAGACAAAAAGAAATAAAAGGCATTCAAATTGGCAAAGAAGTCAAACATTCACTCTTCACATACAACATGATACTCAATACGGAAAACCCAAAAGACTCCACAAAAAAACTGCTAGATTTGACACATGACTTCAGCAAAATCGCAGGATATAAAATCAACATACAGAAATCAGTTGTATTTCTATACACCAATAAGGAAGCGGCAGAAAGGGAAATCAAGGAATCAATCTCATTTACAATTGCACCAAAAACTATAAGATACCTAGGAATAAACCTAACCAAAGAGGTAAAAGATCTGTATGCTGAAAATCATAGAAAGCTTATGAAGGAAATTGAAGAAAACACAAAGAAATGGAAAAACATTCCATGCTCATGGATTACAAGAACAAATATTGTTAAAATGTCTATACTATCCGAAGCAATCTACACATTCAATGCAATCCCTTTCAAAATAACACCAGCATTAGGGATGCCTGGGTGGTTCAGTCAGTTAAGGGTCTGACTTCAGCTCAGGTCATGATCTCGCAGTCCAAGAGTTTGGGGTCTGCGTCAGGCTCTGTGCTGACAACTCAGACCCTGGAATCTGCTTCAGATTCTATGTCTCCCTCTCTCTCTTCCCCTCCCCCACTCACGCTTTGTCTCGGACTCTGAAAAATGAATAAACCTTAAAATTTTTTAAAAATAAATAACAGCAGCATTTTTCACAGAGTGAGAACAAATAAGTCTAAAATTTGTATGGAACCACAAAAGACCCCAAATAGCCAAAGTAATGTTAAAAAAAGAAAAGCAAAGCTGGGTGCATCACAATTCCAGACTTCATGCCATACTATGAAGCTGAAGTCCTCAAGACAGCATGGTGTTGGCACAAAAACAGACACATCGACCAATGGAACAGAATAGAGAACCCAGAAATGGACCCCATATGTGTGGCCAACTAATCTTAGGCAAACCAGAAAAGAGTATTCAATGGAAAAAAGTCTCTTCAGCAAATGGTGCTGGGAAAACTGGATGGTGACAGGAAGAAGAATGAACCTGGACCACTTTCTTACACCATACACAAAAATAAACTCAAAATGGATGAAAGACCTAAATGTGAGACAGTAAACCATCAAATCCTAGAGGGAAAAACAGGCAATGTCCTCTTTCACGTTGGCCATAGCAACTTCTTACTTGACATGTCTCCAGAGGCAAGGGAAATAACAGCAAACACGAACTATTGGGACTTCATCAAGACAAAAAGCTTCTGAACAGCAAAGTAAATGATCAGCAAAACTAAAAGGCAACTGACAGAATAGGAGAAAATATTTGCAAGTGACATATCAGATAAAGGGTTAGTATTCAAAATCTACAAAGAACTTGCCAAACTCAACACCTGAAAAACTAATAATCCAGTAAAGAAATGGGTAAAGGACACGGATAGACTTTTTTCCAAAGAAGACATCCAAATGGCCAAAAGACACATGAAAAGATGCTCAACATCACTCATCATCAGGGAAATACAAATCAAAGCCACAATGAAATACCACCTTACACCTGTCAGAATGGCTAACATTAAAACTCAGGCAACAACAGATGTTGGCGAGGATGCAGAAAAAGAGGATCTCTTTTGCTTTGTTGGTGGCAATGCAAGCTGGTGCAGCCACTCTGGAAAACAGTCTGTAGGTTCCTCAGAAAACTAAAAATAGAACTACCCTACGACCCAGAAATTGCACTACTAGGCATTTATCCAAGGGATACAGGTGTGCTGTTTCAAAGGGACACATGCACCCCCATGTTTATGGCAGCACTATCAACAATAGCCAAAGTATGGAAAGAGCCCAAATGTCCATCGATGGATGAATGGATAAAGAAGATGTGGTATATCTATACAGTGGAGTATTACTCGGCGATCAAAAAGAATGAAATCTTGCCATTTGCAACTACGTGGATGGAACTGGAGGGTATTACGCTAAGTGAAATTAGTCAGAGAAAGACAAAAATCATATGATTTCACTCATATGAGGACTTCAAGAGACAAAACAGATGAACATAAGGGAAGGGAAAAAATAATATAAAAACAGGGAGGGGGACAAAACAGAAGAGACTCATAAATATGGAGAACAAACTGAGGGTTACTGGATGGGTTGTGGGAAGGAGGAGGGGCTAAATGGGGAAGGGGCACTAAGGAATCTACCTCTGAAATCATTGTTGCACTAGATGCTAACTAACTTGGATGTAAATTTTAAAAAATAAAAAATAAAATTAAAAAAAATAGAACTAGCCTATGACCCAGCAGTTGCACTAGTAAGTATTTATCCAAAGGATACAAAAATGTTTATTCCAAGGGGCGCATGCACCCCAATGTTTACAGCACTGTCAACAATCCCAAATTATGGAAAGAGCCCAAATGTCCATCGACTGATGAATGGATAAAGAAGATGTGGTGTGCGTATATATATATACATATATATATACATATATATATGTGCGTATATATATATATACATATATATGTATATATATATACATATACATATATATATACATATACATATACATATATATATACATATACATATATATATGTATGTATATATGTATGTATGTATATATATATGTATATATATACATATATACATATACATATATATATGTATGTATATATGTATATATATATATGTATATGTATATATATATGTATATGTATATGTATATATATATAATGTTTGTTTTATTTTTGAGAGACAGAGACAGAGTGCAAGCAGGGGAGGGTCAGAGAGAGACACACACACAACACAGAATCCGAAGCAGACTCCAGGCTCTGAGCTGTCAGCACAGAGCCTGATGCGGGGCTCAAACCCACAAGCTGTGAGATCATGACCTGAGCCGAAGTCAGACACTTAACCAACTGAGCCACCCAGGCACTCCTATATACAATGGAAAATTACTCAACCGTCAAAGAGAATGAAATCTTGACATTTTCAACATTGTAGGTGGAACTAGAGAGTATTATACTAAGTGAAATAAGTCACTGGGAGAAAGACAAATTTATGATTTCGCTCATACGTGGAATTTAAGATGAACATAGGGGAAGGAAGGAAAAATAAGATAAAAAGAGAGAGGGGCGCAAACCATAAGAGACTCTTAAATACAGAGAACAAAGTGAGGGTTGCTGGTGGAGGAAGGTGGGTGGGGGGATGGGCTAGATGGGGGATGGGCATTAAGGAGGGGACTTGTTGGGATGAGCACTGGGTGTTGTATGTAAGTGATGAATCACTAAATTCTACTCATGAAAACATTACTACACTGTATGTTAACTAACTTAATTCTAAACAAAATAATCATAGGAGCACCTGTGTGTCTCAGTTGGTTAAGCGTCCGACTTCAGCTCAGGTCAGGATGTCACACTTCGTGAGTTCGAGCCCCGCCTCAGGCTCTGTGCTGGCGGCTCAGAGCCTGCTTCCGATTCTGTGTCTCCTTCCCTCTCTGCCCCTCCCTGCCCTCATTCTGTCTCGCTTGCTCTCTCAAAAATAAATAAACATTAAAAAAATTAAATAAAATAATAAAATAATAAAAATAAAGGTTTATGCATAAGTACTTAGTGCAGAATGTGATACAGATACAGCATCAGTAGTAAAAGAAGGGCAACAGAAAAGGGAAGAAAAGTGGGCTTGTCATAAAGTTTGCCACCAGTGTAACTGGGTGCTCAGCCACGTATCCCCCTAAAGTACACACTAGGAGACATCCCAAGGACAAATATTTACCATCAGCTCCCCTTCCCCATTGGCCAAATTTTCCCTCCCTGGGCACTACCTGCCCCACGATCACTAAGCTGTCTCCTCATCCGCTACCAGTGACTTAGTCGGAGCATCAGAGAAGCTATAGCGCAAGCAGAGCCCAAGCTGAGGGATTGGCAGGTGGCACCGAATACAAACAGAGCTCACAGAACTAACTACTTCAGCCGTGGTTGAAATAAGAAGAACAAGAGGCCCCAGTGGTCTGAGGTGGTGCTCAAGAGATTCCTGGAACGTTAAGATCCCTTTGTGTCCAAGCAAACACAGAGTCCCCTACAGGGTGGCTGATAGCACAATCTCTATAAAATCTCAATACAAGAGATTTAGTGGGGTGCCAGGCTGGCTCGCTCGGTGTAGCATGTGACTCTTGGTCTTGGGGTTGTGGGTTTGAGCCCCATGTTGGGTGTAGAGATTACTTAAAATCTAAACCAAAAAAAAAAAAAAGAGAGAGAGAGAGAGAGATTTAATAAAACTGCTACAATCTCAATGCTGTGAGCTGTTTAGAAGCTTTTGGCCAAAAATAGATCTCCTTTCTCCTCAGCTGCCGATTTAGCTAGCCTGTGTTGTTTGCCTGGAAGGGTGGTCCAGACATTTATCCTTGAGGCATCTGCATCATTACTTGCCTCAGTCTTGTATGGTCAGGGTTGCTGTGATTGCACATTGCCCCCCGCGCACCAGACATACTCCTTCCTTCCCTTATGCTCAGCATCCACATGATCTACATCATCATCTGTGTGATAACCAAGGTCAGTCATCCTCCACCAGTACAATAATCCCTTTCTTTGTTTGCTGGCCCACTGGCATGAGGGGCCCAGAGTGGCCATGAGGTAGTCATAGCTTCGAGTGCACTGAAACCACTCCTGTGTTCCCTGATGGAAACATTCTCTTCCTTAGAATCAAATCTGGCTGACCTACAGGCCCAGGGATGAAAAAGACAAATTCCAAAAGCATATCGTTTGGAGGAATGTTAAAATATATATATATATATATATATATATATATATATATATATATATATATATATAGAGAGAGAGAGAGAGAGAGAGAGAGAGAGAGAGAGAGAGAGATACAGATATATATAGATATAGATATAGTACTTCCACTCTTGGTTGATTGCAAAACTGCCCATAGTTTTGCACTCCTCCCTGAGTGCACTGCCTTTTTGCAGTGTGGCTCTGAAGCTCCTCCACCAAGAGGGAGAGCCTTTCCCCATTCTTTGAAACTATGTTGGTCTCATGGCTTGCACTGGCCAACAGAATGCAGAAGTGACATGGTGCCACTTTAAACCTAGACTTCAGAGGCTTTTCATCGCTCTACTCTCTCCCCCACCCCTCTCTCTGCCTACACCATAGAACAACTCAAGCTATCCTTCTGGGGGATGAGAGATCACATCAAGCACATAGGAGTCATACCAGCTATGGACATTCTAGAACAGTAAGCCCTAAATGAACCCAGTAGCTAACTGCAGGGATTAGAATGAGCCTAACCAAAGCCAGAAGAACGACCCAACTGAGCCTAGCCCAAATTGCTGACCCACATAAGTGTGACACAAATAAGAAAAAGCTAACAGTTACACACCCTTTGGCATCTAGACACATAGGTTGGCACTGGGGACACACTTCCACACGTGGTCATTTTTCCATGCACATACAGCATCCTTGAGTTTAGAATCCCAAAACTTCTGGGTGGTATCCCCAAATTGACATATGAGCTGAGGCTTTAGGAGGCATTTCACTGCTGTATCAGGCTGAACACTTTGTGGGGTTAGGGTACATGACAAAATGACCATGTGCCCATTGTCTCACCTCCTTTGCCAAAAAAAAATGGACCTTCTTATCTCAGGCAACATTGATAAATCAAGCATTTGGAAACCCAGAGGTGGTGTTGTTGACAGAGTAGTACAGTCAGGGAAGACAAATCCTATATTCAGAGAATAAGTCAACTCACGCTAGAAAAGATTATTTGTTATTGGTGTAATGTTTGATATTTGATGTTTGGGGGCCTCTTGGAAGGGGGAGGAGATGCACGTTAGAACCATTCCTGGGAGCCTGTGAACAACTTCCAGATTTTTTAATTCCTTGAATCTCCCTGGAGGATTATCTGCCAGGTACATTATCCCTAGGGTTGCAATTGGGAAACCCACAAAGGGGATAAAGTAATTGTTACTCGAATTGAGAAAGCTTGGCAAGATTGGGTTCCCAGTCATGCAAAGAAGCTATAAACTCCAGTGCTGGGGAGTCCTGAGGTCATTCCAGCCCTCACTACACCAGATACACCTTCCCCAAGAAGCATCCCATCCCTCATCCTTGTACATCCCAGAGGAGGGACAGCATTCCTTTTTTTTTTTTTTTCCTTCATTTTTCCCATTACCTTTTGACTTATAAGCTAAAGTCTCTTCTCAGAAGATTCCTGATGTGAGCATCTGGTAAGTGTTGTGGAAAGTGAGCAGATCTGAGAAAAATGGAGGAAGCGTGTCTTTATTTAGATAAGTAAAACAAGTTCAGGTTCTACTCGAGGTCACCAAGCATTGTCTAACATACAGTAGTGACTAATACTATTTGTGGAATGAATGAATGAATGAATGAATGAATGAATGCCCTCCCTGTGTAGGTGTAAAATCTGAGATTTAGTAGTGGCTTAGTGAAAAGTTGACTAGATTTCAAATCAATTAACTCAGATACTGGCTCTGCTAACACTCAGTGTCTACATAATGAGGATATGTGACCATATTATAGAGGTGTTATGAGGATTAGCAAACTATGAAACATTTTGATAGTAGTAAGCCTTGTCTTCATAGTTTTTCTATTTTAATGAAAATTGTATTATTTTTACAAAATTATAGAATTTACTCAGCTGATTTCATGTACTTTTCATCGTTTTATGATGTTTCCAAGAGTGAAAACATTTGGTCCTATCAAAGCGGGGAGGGATGGGGTCTTCAACATTATCACCACTGCCCCACCTTCATGCATGGATGAAATCAATAAAATCTATGGTTATGCATCCAGAGTATATTTTCACATGCCCATAACTCCTTCTTTATGTCTCCTATATATTGTTGAAAAGCTCTTTCTGCTCCCTCCAGAATATCTATTTTCTGGAATATTCTTTTGTATATTTTCTATAAATGAATGTTTCAATATTCAGATCAGTTCTTTATCAGAATCATACAAAGAGCTTAGGATAACAGTTAACAATAGGCTTGGGTCAAAATGAAAGAATCCTAGGGGCGCCTGGGTGGCGCAGTCGGTTAAGCGTCCGACTTCAGCCAGGTCACGATCTCGCGGTCCGTGAGTTCGAGCCCCGCGTCGGGCTCTGGGCTGATGGCTCAGAGCCTGGAGCCTGTTTCCCATTCTGTGTCTCCCTCTCTCTCTGCCCCTCCCCCATTCATGCTCTGTCTCTCTCTGTACCAAAAATAAATAAAAAAACGTTGAAAAAAAATTTTAAAAAAAATAAAAAAAATTTAAAAAAAATGAAAGAATCCTAAAAAAATATGTACCTGCAAAGGGTTGGATAAATGAGGACCAAAATGCCAATGGGTATGAACTTGGCCCAAGGTAGGAACAAAAAAGCAGGAATCTGTGTCTTCAGAACTGAGTTTAGGAAGAATTGCTAGGTATGGAAGGTGCAAAGGTGAAAGGGAAAATAAATAGGGGACATCCTTTTAGATGGTAAAAGCAATTAAGAAATAAGTCAAAGTTGAAGTAAAGCAAGTACTATGTGACTCTCCCCCTTTTCCTGAAAATCTACTTTATTCTTCCCTCTCTGCAAACAGGTTTCCTTTGTTATTCAGTCCACATAGCATAAAGTAGCAATAGCCCAGTGCTAAATTTTTATATCTCCTATGTCCAAGAACTAAGTCACTTCACCTGGCCATTCCCCCACCACCTCCAAAGCTACTGAAGTGACAGGGCAGAAACTTTGATGGAAGAAGAGAAGAAATTGCAGGAGCCATTTTCTCTTTGGGGTTTCTCTTTAGGTAGAAATGAAAGACCTATACACTAGTAATAACTGTCAAGGCAGAGAGAGAGGCATTCGAAAACTTATGTGCAAAGTGGAGAAAGTCATGGCACTTTGGATCCAGAGAACCCAGGACTCATTCGCATTAGTGTGTAGAATGCCTTTCTCTTCCACTCACTTTCATGCTTCTGTTATTTGGTCACTGGAAAAGTAGTCCAACAGATTTCCTCCATTTTCTTGTTTCTTCCACCAGACTCTCCACCGCTTCAGCTAACATACAGAACAACAGGGCTAGGTGTAGAAGCAAGAATAGAATCCCAGTTGGTATTGTCTTGCATCCTCTAGCATGCAGTTCATCGCGCCTAAAAAATCAGTTTGTGTTCACAGGCAAATATAAATCGTTGTTCATAAAACTGGGTTTCCCTATGCAAAGATGAATAAGATTCATTCTTACCCCATGTTCTCATTAGTCCATGTGCCCTCCAAAATAACTTGTAAGCAAGGAAGAGCCATGAAAGCAAAACAAGAAAAAAATTATAAATATTTGTATCTATCTATGTATGTATTCTTAAATGCTATATGGCCTCAGGGCAATGCAGTAGAGAATGTCTTAAGAGAAGCTTTAGGTATGGTGGTCAGAGTATTTCAAAGTGAGAAAAGCCAGAGAATCATAAAGTTTCCGTTGTGTCAGGAACTTCTAAGGGTGGGAAATTAGTCACAGCAAGAGATAAGACTAGACAGGTAAGAAAGGGGTAATGAACAAACTTGTATGCCATGATAACTGGGAATTTGGGTTAAAGGCAATTGAAACCATTGGAAATTTTTAAAGGAAGGAGGAAATTATTGTTTTAGAGTGATAATTCTTTAATAAGTATGAAGGAGGACTGAAAGGGGGAAAACTGTAGGAAGGAAGACCAATTTGAGGGTTATTGCAAGTATCCACACAAGACATGATGAGGGTCTGACATAGTCATTACAATCAGGAACAAAGAAAAGCAGTATGGGTGTGAGAAAAGTCAGAATCAACAGGGCTTGGTCATGAACTGGATGAGTCAAGGATAACTCTAAAGTTTCTGGCTTTGATTTAAAGCTCCTCAAGGGTAGAGACCATGTCTCTTTTATTCATTGTTCTCAATGCCTAAAACAGTTGCTTTCATGGTGATAAATTTTATTATTTTTTTCATGGTAGATTTTAAGAATCTATTTGTTTAATAATAATATTCTGACTCCAAAAAAATAACATCACTGGGGTTTAATTATTGACTGGATGTGCAGGTAAAGAGGTAAAGGAGAGGGAGTAGTCTGGGCTGACTCCCAAGTTTTCTTTTTTGAACAACTGGATACATTGTGGTGCTGTTCATTGATAAAGGGCACATGGAGGGATGAACGGTCTTTGAGCAGGGAGGAGAATGTGATGGATACAGTTTGGAAAGTAGTAGCATAAGATGTCTGTGACATCCAAGTAGAAACATCCAGACAGCACCAGGAATGAGTCTAGAGAAATAATTTAGGAGAGATTGACATACAGATAGTATGAAAGCCATGGGAGTGAATAGAATCATTCAGGAACATGTGTAGGATGAAAAGAAAAGAAAGCATAAGGAGCACCTGGGTGGCTCAGTTGGTTAAGCTGGGGTCATGACCTCATGGTTTGTGAGTTCAAGCCCCACATCAAGTTGTCTGCTGCCAGCGTGGAGCCTGCTTCAGATCCTCTGTCCCCTTCTCTCTCTGCCCCTCGCCCCCACTAGTGCTCTTCCTCTCAAATAAATAAATAAACATTAAAAGAAAGAAAGCATAAGACAAAACAACAATAAAAACAAACCAAAAAAACAGAGAAATGTCAACATTTAACCGGCTGTCAAAGGAAGTGCATTTTGCAAAGGCAATTGAAAAGGAATGGCCAGACAGATGTGAGGAAATCTGAAAATAAACCCAAGGAAAAGAGTTTCTCAAGGGAATAATTCTAGGAATTCTAAAAACATAAGGACTTAGAAGTGAACATTGGGTTTTTCAAGACTCCAAATAGCAATTCATTGGAGTGGCTGGGGTAACAGCAAATTGGCATGGGGGTGTGAGGAAATGAAGTCTGTGAGGGGTTGGGCAGTGGGGAGAGAATCAGGAGGATGGCCAGAGGTAGACATGTATCTGGAAAGGGAAGCCAAAGGAAGGAGAGACGTCAGCTGAAAGCCAAGATCCAACAGAGCAGGAAAACATTTAAGTTACAGAAAGGAGCAGCTGGTGGTGACTGGCTGGCTCAGTCCAAAGAGCATGCAACTCTTGATCTTGGAGTTGTGGGTCGGAGCCCCACGTTAGTGGTAGAGTTTACCTATTTTAAAAATAAGGAGCAGCTGAGGCTCTGGAGAAGTGGGGCACAACGAAAGGAAAGAAGGAAGGATGAGTGGAGGCACAGGTAAGTTTCTTGCACTGGTAGCAGAAAGTTGGACACATCCATTAAACCCTGGTTCTATTTTCTCTGTGAAAATAGGGGAAGTGATGTGAAGGCACATGCTGGACATTCAAGAAGGGAAAATTTAAAACAGCCACTGTGGAGACTAAGGAAGAAACCTGACCTACCCAGTTCTGGCCTGATCACCAACAGTTTGCATTTATTGAGTAACTGTTACTTGCTGAGAGTTTTGCACACATTAACTCATTTCAGTTTCACAAAACTGTTAAGGCAGGTGCTATTATTTTCGTTCCTTTTTTTGATATATATTATTTTCAAGTTAGCTAACATACAGTGTATACAATGTGCTCTTGGCTTCAGGAGTTAATTCCCACGATTCATCATTTACATAACAGCACCCAGTGCTCATCCCAACAAGTGCCCTCCTCAATGCCCATCACCCATTTTCCCCTCTACCCCACCCCCAATCAAACCTCACTTTGTTCTCTGTATTTAAGAGTCTCTTATAGTTTGCCTCCCTCTCTGTTTGAAACTATTTTTCCCCTTCGCTTCTCCCATGGTCTTCTGTTAAGTTTCTCAAGTTCCACATATGAGTGAAAACATAGGATATCTGTCTTTGACTGACTTATTTCACTTAGCATAATACCCTCCAGTTCCATCAATGTTGTTGCAAATGGCAGGATTTCATTCCTTCTCATTGCTAAGTAGTATTCCATTCTGTATATAAACCACATCTCCTTTATCCATTCATCAGTTGATGGACATTTGGGCTCTTTCCATAATTTGGCTATTGTTGATAGCACTGCTATAAACATTGGGGTACATGTGCCCTTTTGCATCAGTACTCCTGTATCCTTTGGATAAATTCCTAGTAGTGCTCTTGCTAGGTGGTAGGGTAACTTATTTTTAATTTTTTGAGGAACTTCCACACTGTTTCCCAGAGCAGCTGCACCAGTTTGCATTCCCATCAACACTGTGAGAGGGTTCCCATTTCTGCACATCCAGGACAACATTTGTTGTTTCCTGAGTTGTTACTTTTAGCCACTCTGGCCGGTGTGAGGTGGTATCCAAATGTGATTTTGGCTTGTATTTCCCAGATGATGAGCAATATTGAACATCTTTTCATGTGTCTGTTGATCATCTGGATGTCTTCTTTGGAGGAGTGTCTATTCATGTCTTCTGCCCATTTCTTCACTGGATTACTTGTTTTTCAGGTGTTGAGTTTAGTGAGTTTTTATCGAATTTGGATACTAACCCTTTATCTGATATATCATTTACAAATATATTCTCCTATTCCATCGGTTGCCTTTCAGTTTTGTTGATTGTTTCCTTTGCAGTGCAGAAGTTTTTATCTTGATAAGGTCCCAATAATTCATTTCTGCTTTTGTTTCCCTTGCCTTCATAGATGTGTCAGCTGAGGTCAGAGAGTTTTTTGCCTGTTTTCTCCTCTAGGGTTTTGATGGTTTCCTGTCTCACATTTAGGTCTTTCATCCATTTTGAGTTTGTGTGTATGGTGTCAGAAAGCAGTCCAGGTTCATTCTTCTGGATGCTGCTGTCCAGTTCACCTGGCACTGTTTGCTAAAGAGACTTTTTTCCATTGGTTACTCTTTCCTGCTTTGCCAAAGATTAGTTGGCCATATATTTGTGGGTCCAATTCTGTGTTTTCTATTTTATTCCATTGTTCTATTGCTTGTTGTTGTGCCAATACCATACTATCTTGATGATAACAGCTATGTAGTAGAGGCTAAAGTCTGTGATGCCTTCCACTTCGGTTTTCTTTTTCAACATTACTTTGGCTATTCAGGGTCTTTTGTGGTTCCACACAAATTCGGGGATTGTTTGTTCTAGCTCTGAGAAGAATGTCGGTGCAATCTTGATTGGTATTTCATTGAATGTGCAGATTGCTTAGGGTAATATAGACATTTTAACAATATTTGTTCTTCCGATCCATGAGCCTGGAATGTTTTTCCATTTCTTCCTGTCTTCTTCAATTTCCTTCATAAGTTTTGTATGGTTTTTAAGCATACAGACCTTTCACGTGTTTGTTAGGTTTATTACTAGGTAGTTTATGGTTCTTGGTGCATTTGTGAATGGGATCGATTTCTTGATTTCTCTTTCTGTTCCTTCATCATTGGTGTATAGAAATGCAACCGATTTCTGTACATTGATTTTGTATCCTGCAACTTCGCTGAGTTTATGTATCAGTTCTAGCAGTTTTTTGGTGGAGTCTTTCAGGTTTTCCATGTAGAGTATCATGTCATCTGTGAAAAGTGAGTTTGACTTCTTTGCCAGTTTAGATGCCTTTTATTACATTTTGTTGTCTGATTGCTGAGGCTAGGACTTCCAACACTCTGTTAAACAGCAGCGCTGAGAGTGGACATCCCTGTTGTGTTCCTGATCTCAGGGGGAAAGCTCTCAGTTTTTCCCCATTGAAGATGATATATCCTGCGAGCTTTTCATATATGGCTTTTATGATGTTAAGGTATGTTCTTTCTATCCCAACTTTCTTGAGGGTTTTTATTAAGAAAGGATGCTGAATTTTGTCAAATGCTTTTTCTGCATCTATTGACAGGATCATATGGTTCTTATCCTTTCTTATATTAATGTGATGTATCACACCGATTGATTTGCGAACACTGAACCAGCCCTGCAGCCGAGGAATGAATTCCACTTGATCATGGTCAATAATTCTTTTAATGCACTGTTGAATTCGATTTGCTAGTATCTTGTTGATAATTTTTGCATCCATGTTCATCAGGGATATTGACCTGTAATTCTCCTTTTTTGTAGGTTCTTTATCTGGTTTGGGAATAAAGGTAATGCCGGCTTCATAGAATAAGTCCGGAGGCTGTCCTTCTGATTCTATTTTTTGGAACAGCTTGAGAAGAATAGGTATTAACTCTGCTTTAAATGTCTAGTAGAATTCCCCTGGGAAGCCATCTGGTCCGGGACTCTTATTTGTTGGGAGATTTTTGAAAATTGATTCAATTTCTTCACTGATTATGCGTGTGTTCAAAGTTTCTATTTCTTCCCATTTGAGTTTTGATAGTGTGTGGGTGTCTAGGAATTTGTCCATTTCTTCAACGTTGTCCAGTTTATTAGCATAGAATTTTTCATAGTGGTGTTTTCTGTGGTGTTGGCTGTGATCTCTCCTCTTTCATTCATGAATTTATCTATTTGGGTTCTCTCTCTTTTGTTTTTGAGAAGTCTGGCTAGGGGTCTATCAATTTTGTTTATTTTTTCAAAAAAAACAGTTCTTAGAATCATTGATCTGCAGGGTGCCTGGATGGCTCAGTCAGTTAAGCGTCCGACTTTGGCTCAAGTCATGATCTCACGGTTCGTGGGTTTGAGCCCCGCATCAGGCTCTGTGCTGACAGCTCCGAGG
The DNA here is from genome assembly GCF_018350175.1 of Felis catus. Taxonomy (NCBI): domain Eukaryota; kingdom Metazoa; phylum Chordata; class Mammalia; order Carnivora; family Felidae; genus Felis; species Felis catus. The sequence continues at coordinate 2,392,763 of NC_058372.1, read as the reverse complement.
CTGGAGCCTGCTTTGAATTCTGTGTCTCCCTCTTTGCCCCTTCCCTGCTCGCATTCTGTCTCTCTCTCTCAAAAATACACATTAAAAAAAATTTTTTAAAGAATCTGATCTGTTCTACGGGGGGGGGGGGGGGGGAGGTGGATTCTATATTGCTTATTTCTGCTCTAATCTTTATTATTTCTCTTCTTCTGCTGGCTTTGGAGTTTCTTTGCTGCTCTGCCTCTAGTTCCTTTAGGTGTGAGGTTAGGTTTTGTATTTGGCATTTATCTTGCTTCTCAAGATAGGCCTGGGTGGCAATATATTTTCCTCTTAGGACTAAGGCAGGTGCTATTATTATACAGGGGAGAACTAAGATTTGCAGTGGCTAAGTGTCCCAGCCTTGAAATGATTGGGTCTGGTTCCAGCTGGGCCAACCAGAGCCCACACACTACAAGACCTTTTCTGTCTCCCAGGGAGCCCCTCCATTTCTGTGCAACTATCTCATCTGTGTATGTGAATGCTGGTCTTCTTATTTATTTATTTATTTATTTATTTATTTATTTATTTATTTATTTAATTTGAAAGAGAGAGCATGTGCACACCTGTGGGGGGTGGGGGAAAGGGCAGAGAGAAAGGGAGAAAGAGATTCCCAAGTGGGACTCTGTGCCATAGCACAGAGCGTGACACAGGGCTCCATCTCACAAACTATGAGATCGTGACCTGAGCCAAAATCAAGAGTTGGATGCTCAACCAACTGAACCATCCAGGAACCCCCCAGTGTTTGTCTTCTTAATTGGTGTCCAGGATAGTATTTTTTGTCCACATCCTGATCCAAGTTTCAGGAATCCTCCCATTACATTGTGTGTTCTACAACTCCAAGACAAACAGGACCCAAAGTAATCATGATACCTTACAAACACGAACCCCTTTTTTTGTAGCTATGGTTAAAATAATACAAACCATTAAAAGGATTCTTTTAAACCTGCCCTGTATTTTGACATAACTTTTTCTCTGTTATCTTTTAGTTTTATCCACCTATATTATGTAGTTATACTACATGTGTTATAGAATTTTTACGTTACTTGTAAATATTTTCCTATGTTGCTCATAGCCTTCATGTAAACTATTTTTAGGAGGCTTAACTTTTTACACTTGTCAACCATGTTACCATATTTTTTCTTTTGAATCTTAAAAAGACAAGATGGTTTATCTTCTTCTTATAAATCCTAAGTGTTTATGCCTGACTAGTTTTCAAGAGGGATGGTTCATAGGGTGTTGGATAAATATCTGGAAAATATGTCTCATTAAATCTCAAAGTTCAACACAGAGTTACTTAGTGTGTCAGACTCACCAATGTTTTCCAACATACAGCAGGCAGCCAGGCAGCACCTGGCAAGGGAGGATAAATAAAAAGTCAACTGATAAAATGGAAGAACATATCCATGATCAGTGAAGCTTGGGGGAGACTACCAGAGAGGAGGTAGGATGGCCTAAAGAGAAAATATTTAGTAAACGGGACTAGGGGAGTAGACAAAAACTAAAAAGGGAAATTTTTTTTGATGTCAAAAATATTTCATCTTCTGGGTCTTCATGCAGAGATACCCAAGCAATGGAACAAGGAAACCAAACCAGTGTCTCCGAATTTCTCCTCTTGGCCTTTTCAAGATGGCCCGAGTCGCAGGCTCTCCTCTTTGCACTTTTCCTGTGCCTCTACTTAACAGGGCTGCTTGGAAACTTGCTCATCTTGCTGGCTATTGTCTCAGACCACCACCTCCACACACCCATGTATTTCTTCCTTGCCAATCTGTCTGCAGTAGACCTCTGCCTGCCTTCATCTACAGTTCCCAAGATGCTGCTGAACATCCAGGCACAGACTCAGACCATCTCCTATCCTGGCTGCCTGGCTCAGATGTATTTCTGTATGATGTTTGCCAACATGGACAATTTCCTTCTCACAGTGATGGCATATGACCGTTTTGTGGCCATCTGTCATCCTTTGCGTTACTCCACCATCATGACCCAGTGCCTTTGTGCCTCTCTGGTGGCTGTGCCATGGATCCTTGCCACTTTGAATCCCCTCTTGCACACCCTCATGCTCGCCCGTCTGCACTTCTGCTCTAACAACATGATCCACCATTTCTTCTGTGATATCAACTCTCTCCTCCCCCTCTCCTGTTCCAACACCAGTCTCAATCAGTTCATAGTTCTGGCTGCAGTGGGGCTTATTTTTGCGGTACCTTCGGGGTGTATCCTGGCATCCTACAGCCTCATCATCTCTGCTGTGATGAAAATCCCTTCCACCCAAGGAAAACTCAAAGCTTTCTCCACCTGTGGATCTCATCTTGCCTTGGTCATTCTTTTCTATGGAACAATCACAGGGGTCTATATGAGTCCCTCATCCAACCATTCAACTGAAAAAGACTCAGCTGCATCAGTGGTCTTCATGATTGTAGTCCCTATGTTGAACCCCTTCATATACAGTCTAAGGAACAATGAGCTAAAGGGGGCATTAAAGAAAGCTGTAAGCCAGACCAAAATCTTCTCCTAGTAATTTGTACTGATTGAAAGGCATTAAACAGGAGGCAAGTCCTCATGAGATCATTGATATTCCAGTCACAGTTACAAAGCTGTTATCAAATACCTAACTAAAGTTGGCAACGACCTAAATTTGTTACCTAATCACAGGATTTATCTATTTGAGCTCCCAAAGGTATTACTGTTGTTGGCAAACATGCGGACAATAAAGTCCCTGAAAATCACAGTCAAAATATGAAATCAACATTCAATTGCATCATTAAGAACTTCCAGATGGCTCAGATCAACACGGAAACATACATGGGGAGTGCAGAATGGAGCACCTCCCCCCAGGCCTGTCTTCGTAGAGTAGGCAGGAGGGATGTAACCACATTGTTGTGCATGAAAAACAGTAGAGAATAAAATTACTGTATAATAAAGGTTTTAAATCATAACTGCAATGAGAGGTTAAAGAGAAAAGATATTGATGAGGGTGTGAGAGGTCAGGTAAAGTTCAAGACAAGCCACACTTGGTCTGGGTCCTAGTTGCAAAGAAATAGAAATCAATTTTATTTTTACATAGAAACAATGAGAATATGCCAAATCCATTAAGGAAGCCTTGTAGGTAAGAAGGAGCATGGTGTGTGTGAGTGAGTAAATGTACTGAATAAACTAATCTGAATGGGTGAAGTGTCCACATGAGGGATTGTGAGGAATGAGGGATGGGTTGTTATTTCTTACCCTAATGTTTTTTATATTTAGTCACATTTTGTAATTGTATCATATGAATTCCCTATAACCTATCTTTATCCCTTGTGTGAAAAGCAGCATTTATATCATCCTTCTGAAATCTATATAAACCTTCATGATGGTCTACAGAGAATTGCCTGGAAGACTATTAACCATTTTTAAACTTAAAGTCTGTGCTGTTATTTAGAGGTGTCTATGGGAGAAGCAACCACACCAGCAATTCAGAGCATATGCCTCTGTGATCTTTGATTTGGAACTCATAGCTTATGTAACAGATTGTTTTCTGTGTCCGTGTTATCACCTAGAGCCCATATGCCATATGTCCCATATATTGTCATACTACCCAAAACATCTCTTTAAAGTTAGTAAGAAAAATAAATAAAATGCTTAATCATTTTTTTCTTTTTTATGTTTATTTTTGAGAGAGAGATAGAGTACAAGGGAGGGGAGGGGCAGAGAGAGAGGGAGACACAGAATCCGAAGCAGGCTCCAGGCTCCGAGCTGTCACCACAGAGTCTGATGCAGGGCTTGAACCCATGAACTCCAAGATCTTGACCTGAGCCAGCTGGACACTTAACCAACTGACTCACCTAGGAGCCTGCACGTCAATTGTTTCAAATCATAACTGTAATGTTTGTTGCAGTTCAAACATTTATTGAAATGTTGCAAGGACCACAAAGTATCAGAGACACCATCACAAGCATGAAACCTACAGATAACACAATGACTCTAAACCCATACCTTTCAACAATAACACTGAATGTAAATGGACTAAATGCTCCAACCAAAAGACATAGGGTATCAGAATGGATTAAAAAAAAAAAAAAAAAACCAAGACCCATGTATTTGCTGTCTATAAGAGACTCATTTTACACCTGAGGACACCTTCAGATTGAAAGTGAGGGGATGGAGAACTATCTATCATGCTACTGAAAGTCAAAAGAAAGCTGGAGTAGCCATACTTATATCAGAAAATTAGATTTGAAACTAACAAGAGATGAAGAAAGGCATTATATCATAATTATGGGGTCTATCCATCAAGAAAAGTTAACAATTATAAATGTTTATGCCCCCAATTTGCATGCACCCAAATATACAAATCAATTAATCACAAACATAAGCAATCTTATTTATAAGAATATGGTAATTTCAGGTGACTTTAATACTTCACTAGAAAAATGGACAGATCATCTAAGCATAAAATCAATAAAGAAACAAAGGCCCTGAATGTTATACTGGACCAGATGGACTTGACAGATATATTCAGAACTTTTCATCCAAAAACAGCAGAATACACATTATTCTCGAGTGCACATGTAATATTCTCCAAGATAGATCACACCCTGGGTCACAAAACAGCCCTCAATAAATATAAAAGAATTGATATCATACCATGCATATTTTCAGAACACAACGCTGTGAAACTTTAAATCAACCACAAGAAAAAAATTGGAAAACATTCAAATGCATGGAGGTTAAAGAACATCCTACTAAAGAATAAATGGGTCAACTAGGCAGTTAAAGAAGAAAATTTAAAATATATGGAAGCAGAGGAATGAATTTTATTGCCAGATAATAGAAAAGATTTGAGTAAATAGAAGCCCCAACATACTCTTTCTTCCTTAGTAAATTTGGTAGATAAAAATGAGAAGTGAAGGGGGAGCCAAGATGGTGGAACAGCATGGAAGTTTTTTTGCGTGTCTCACATCCATGAAGTACAGCCGGACCAACCCTGCACACCTAGAAAACTGACTTGAGGGTTAACACAACAATCTGCACAACCTGAACCACAGAATTCAGCAGGTACACGGCGCGGAGAGGTGAACTTGGGGAGCGAGAAGCCGCAGCAGGCAGGGAGCTGGTTTTGCGGGCAGAGAGAGGATGGGGATGGGACGTGGGGGGGGGGAGGGGCATGGGGGAGAATATGGGAAGGCACCTGGAGAGAAAGTGGAAAATTGGAAACAGCCGCAGGGACTAAACTAAAAAGGGAGAAAGGAAAAGGAAAGGGTTTAAATTCCATCAAGACTTTAAAAACAGGGTGGGGCACAGAGTGTGAAACTCCACGGCTAGATACCTGGCGGTGCTCTGGTGGGAAGGAAGAATCCCCAGGAGCAGAATGGGGTCCAGGAGGTTCTTGGGCCACACGGGGAAAAGTGGTTCCACTGCTGGAAGGACATTTGGTAGAGAATGTTGAGGCCACCTGACCCCAGCAGACCCTGGAAGGTGGCCACATTCGCTGGTGCTGGGGCAAGGTCGTTAAGGATGAAGCCTGGTGCCAGATGTGTGCTGTGATTTTCCATAGTCCCTGAAACGCTGCTGCTACACTATCTCGGGAACTTTTTCTGTGGCGGGCTGGCACCTGGCCACAGTCTCAGGGCACCGGCAACAGCAGAGTCCAGCGGGCGTTCCTGGGTGCAGCCGACATTCAGCCATTGCTCATTCAGCCATTGCTCGATGAGACCCTCCCGCAGAGGGGCGGAACGGGTCAAAGCCGCAGTCCTTCAGAAGTAAGGGGCAGAGGAAAACAGCCGCATCTGAGACAAAACTTGGGAGAGAGGTACTGCCTGGGGCCTGTTTACGTAGAGTGAAAAAGCGGGAGTGGATGAGGGCTGAAGACGGAGGACGGGTGCTCGATTGCTGATCCGGGAGAACAGACCAGGTAGGTGAGTGACGCCATTTTCACCGCTACCGCGCAGGCGTATAGGCACCTACAAGCACCATAGCAATCCACCCCAGTAGGCTAGCAGCGCCATCTAGGGAAGAGTGGAGCTGTTACACTGAGCCCCGCCCAACTGAGCCAACTTCGCTCTTCAAGAACACAAACCTCACCACCCGCTTAATTTATGGACTATAAAGACCTACATGAACTGACTTATAGAGCAAAGCGAAGCAATTTCAGTCCTACCTCAATCTGTTAGCATGTTTATCTACTCAATTTTCTTTTTTTTCTTTTTCTCTTTTACAATTCTTTTCTTTTTCTTGAATAAAGAGAAAAAATTCATTTTTATTAAAAATATTTTTATTTTATTTCCATTACTATATTTTTTACTTTTGTGTAATTTTTTTCAAATTCTACTTTACTTCCATCATTTTATTTTAGTCTACTTCTGTGTATTCACCTTTTCAAATTTTCAAGCAATTTCCTTTTTTTCTTTTTCTTTTTTTTCTTTTTCATTTTTTTTCTTTTTCTTGAATGCAGAAAGAGAAAAACTTCATTTCTACTTTCAATCTCTATTAAATATTTTTATTTAATTTTTATTACTATGTTTTTTGCTTTTATGTAAATTTTTTCAAATTGTATTTTACTTCCATCACTTTATTTTAATCTACTACAGTGTATTCACTTTTTCAAATTTTCAAATGATTTCTATTTTTTCTTTTCTTTTTTCTTTTTTTATCTTTTTTCTATTTTTCATTTCTTTTCTTTTTTCTTAAATACAGGAAAAGAAAAAATTTGTATTTATTTTTAGTTTTTATTAAAAATATATTTCTTTAATTTTTTTCCTTCTAAATTCTTTACTTTTGTATATATTTTTTCAAATTCTATTTTACCCTCATCATCTCATTTTAGTCTACTTCAGTGTATTCATTTTTTCAAATTCTCAAATGATTTCCTTTTTCTGTCTTCCCCCCCCTCTTTATTTTCTCTAATCTCTCAAACCACTTTCAACACCCAGATGAAAACACACCTAGGATCTACCATCATCTATTCGATTTGTGTGTGTGTGCGTGTTTTAATTTTTAATTTTAACACTTTTTTAATTTTCTTTTTTTATTTCAATTTTTCTACCTCATTAATTCCTTTTCTCCCTTCAAAATGACAAAACGAAATAATTCACCCCAAAAGCAAGAGCACAAAGAAACTACAGCCAGGGATTTAACCAACACAGAGACAAGCAAGATGTCTGAACCAGAATTTAGAATCACGATAATAAGAATACTAGCTGGAGTTGAAAATAGATTAGAATCTCTTTCTGCAGAGATAAAAGAAGTAAAAAATAGCAGGAATGAAATTTAAAATGCTATAACTGAGCTGCAATCACGGATGGATGCAGCAGTGGCAAGGATGGACAAGGCAGATCAGAGAATCAGAGATATAGAGGACAAACTTATAGAGAATAATGAAGCAGAAAAAAAGAGGGAGATTAAGGCAAAATAGGATGATTTTAGAATTAGAAAAATATATAAAATAAATTAAAAAATAAAAATAAAAACAAACAAACAAATAAATAAATAAATAATAAAGAATTAGAGAAATCAGTGACTCATAAAAAAGAAACAGCAGAATCATAGGGGTCCCAGAAAAGGAAGAGATAGAAACAGGGGTAGAAGGGTTATGTGAGCAAATCATAGCATAAAACTTTCCTAACCTGGGAAAAGACACAGACATCAAAATCCAGGAAGCACAGAGGACTCCCATCAGATTCAACAAAAACCAATCATCAACAAGGCATATCATAGTCAAATTCACAAAACACTCAGGCAAGGAGAGAATCGTGAAAGCAGCAAGGGGAAAAAAGTCCCTAACCTACAAGGGAAGACAGATCAGGTTTGCAGCAGACCTATCTACAGAAACTTGGCAGGCCAGAAAGGAGTGGTGGGATATATTCAGTGTGCTGAATCAGAAAAATATGCAGCCAAGAATTCTTTATCCAGCAAGGCTGTCATTCAAAGTAGAAGGAGAGATAAAAAGTTTCACAGGCAAATAAAAATTAAAGGAGTTTGTGACCACTAAACCAACCCTGCAAGAAATTTTAAGGGAGACTCCCTGAGGGGAGAAAAGACAGGAAAAAAAAAGCAACAAAGACTAGAAAAGACCAGAGAACACCCCCAGAAACTCAAACACTACAGGCAACACCATGGCAATAAATTTATATCTTTCAGTACTCACTCTAAACGTCAATGGACTAAGCTCTCTAATCAAAAGACATAGGGTAACAGAATGGATAAGAAAACAAGATCCATTGATATCTGTTTATAAGAAACAGATTTTAGACCTAAAGGCACCTTCAGATTGAAAGTAAGGGGGTGGAGAACCATCTATCATGCTAATGGTCACCAACAGAAAGCCGGAGTAGCCATACTTTTATAGCAGACAACCTAGATTTTAAAATAAAGACTGTAACAAGAGATCAAGAAGGGCATTATATCATAAAGGGTCTGTCCACAAAGAAGATGTAACAATTGTAAACATTTATGGTCCAAACATGATAGCACCCAAATATAAATCAATTAATCACACACACAAAGAAACTCATTGATAATAATACCATAATAGTAAGGGATTTCACCCACAATTACAGCAAAGCACATATCATCTAAACAGAAAATCAACAAGGAAACAATGGCTTTGAATGACACACTGGACCAGATAGACTTAACAGATATACTCAGAACATTTCATCCTAAAGTAGTAGAATACACATTCTTCTCCAGTGCACATGGAACGTTCTCCAGAATAGATCACATACCAGGACACAAATCAGCCCTCAACAAGTACAAAAAGATCGAGATCATACCGTGCATATTTTCAGACCACAACACTATGAAACTTGAAATCAACCACAAGAAAAAAAAATGGAAAGATAATAAATACTTCCAGACTAAAGAACATCCTACCAAATAATGAATGGGCTAACCAAGAAGTTAAAGAGGAAATTAAAAAGTACATGGAAGCCCATGAAAATGATAACACCACAGCCCAAAACCTCTGGGACGCAGCAAAGGTGGTCATAAGAAGGAAGTACATAGCAATCCAGGCCTTCCTAAGAAGGAAGGTCTCAGATACACAACCTAACCATACACCTTAAAGAGATGGAAAAAAACAGCAAATAAAATCCAAAACCAGCAGAAGGCAGAAAATAATAAAGATTAGAGCAGAAATTAATGCTACCAAAACCAAAAAAAAAAAAAAAAAAAAAGAGAACAGATCAATGAAACCAAGAGCTGATTCTTTGAAAGAATTAACAAAATTGATAAACCACTAGCCAGTTTGATCAAAAAGAAAAAGGAAAGAACCCAAATAAATAAAATCAAGAACGAAAGAAGAGAGATCACAACCAACACAGCAGAAATAAAAACAGATAAGAGAATATTATGAGAAATTATACGCTGATAAAGTGGGCAATCTGGAAGACATGGACAAATTCTTAGAAACATAAACTACCAAAACTGAAACAGGAAGAAATAGAAAATTTGAACAGACCCATAACCAGCAAAGAAATTGAATTAGTAATAAAAAAATCTCCCAAAAAATAAGAGCCCAGTGCCAGATCGCTTTCCAGGGGAATTCTACCAAATGTTTAAAGAGTTAACACCAATTCTTTTGAAGCTGTTCAAAAAATAGAAATGGAATGAAAACTTCCAAACTCATTCTACAAGGCCAGCATTACCTCGATCCCAAAACCAGAAAAACCCCATTAAGAAGGGGAACTACAGACCAATTTCCCTGATGAACATGGATGCAAAAATCCTCAACAAGATACTAGCCAACCAGATCCAACAATACATTAAAAGAATTATTCACCATGACCAAGTGAGATTTACACCTGGGATGCAGAGCTGGTTCAATATCCACAAATCAATCAATGTGATACATCACATCAATAAAAGAAAGGAAAAGAACCACATGATTCTCTCAATAGTTGCAGAGAAAGCATTTGACAAAATACAGCATCGTTTTCTGATAAAAACCCTCAAGAATGTAGGGACAGAAGGATCATACCTTGAGATCAAAAAAGTCATATATGAAAGACCCAACGCTAATACAATCCTCAGTGGGGAAAAACTGAGAGGGAAGGAACATGACAGGTATGTCCACTCTCGCCACTGTTATTCAACATAGTATTGCAAGGCTTAGTTAGCCTCAACAATCAGACAACACAAAGGAATAAAAGGCATCCAAATCGGCCAGGAGGAAGTCAAACTTTCACTCTTCACAGATGACATGACACTCTATATGGAAACCCAAAAGATTCTACCAAAAAACTTCAAGAACTGATCCATGAATTCAGCAAAGTCACAGGATATAAAATCAATGCAGGCAAAGTGGTTGCATTCCTATGCACCAATAGTGAAGGAACAGAAAGAGAAATCAAGGAATTGATCCCATTTACAACTGCACCAAAACCATAAAATACCTAGGAATAAACCTAACCAAAGAGGTGAATAATCTATATGCTTAAAATTATAGAAAGCTTATGAAAGAAATTCAAGAAGACACCAAAAAAATGGAAAAATATTCCATCCTCCTGGATTCGAAGAAGAAACACTGTTAAAATGTCAATACTACACAAAGCAATCTACATATTCAATGCAATCTCTATCAAAATAGCACCAGCATTCTTCACAGAGCCAGGACAAACAATCCTAAAATTTGTATGGAACCAGAAAAGACCCCAAAGAGCCAAAGCAATCTTAAAAAAGAAAACCAAAGCTGGAGGCATCACAATACCAGACTTCAAGAAGTATTACAAAGCTGTAATCATTGAGACAGTATGGTACTGGCACAAGAACAGACCCTCAGATCAGTGGAACAGAATAAAGAACCCAGAAATCGACCCACAAACGTATGGCCAACTAATCTTTCACAAAGCAGGAAAGACTATCCAATGGAATAAAGACCGTCTCTTCAGCAAGTGGTGCTGGGAAAACTGGACATGCAGCGACATGCAGAAGAATGAACCTGGACCACTTTCTTACACCATACATAAAAATAAACTCAAAATGGAGGAAAGACCTCAGTGGAAGACAGGAAGCCATCAAAATCCTCGAGGAGAAAGCAGGCAAAAACCTCTTGGATCTTGCCCACAGCAAATTCTTACTCAACACGTCTCCAGAGGCAAGGGAAACAAAAGCAAAAAGGAACTACTGGGACCTCATCAAAATAAAAAGCTTCTGCACAGCGAAGGAAACAATTAGCAAAACTAAAAGGCAACTGACAGAATGGGAGGAGATATTTGCAAATGGCATACCAGATAAAGTTTTAGTATACTAAATCTATAAAGAACTCATCAAACTCAACACCCAAAGAACAAATAATCCAGTGAAGAAAAGGGCAAAAGACATGAATACACGCTTCTCCAAAGAAGACATCCAGTGGCTAACAGACACATGAAAAAAATGTTCAACATCACTCATCATCAGGGAAATACAAATCAAAGCCACAATGAGATACCACCTCACACCTGTCAGAATGGCTAACATTAACAACTCAGGCAACAACAGATGTTGGCGAGGATGTGGAGAAAGAATATCTTTTGCACTGTTGATCGGATTGCAAACTGGTGCAGCCACTCTGGAAAACAGTATAGAGGTTACTCAAAATATTTAAAATAGAACTACCCTAAGACCCAGCAATTGCACTACCAGGTATTTATCCAAGGGATACAGGTGTGCTGTTCAAAGGGGCACATGCACCCCAATGTTTACAGCAGCACTATCAACAATAGCCAAAGTATGGAAAAAGCTAAATGTCCGTCAGTGGACGAATGGATAAAGAAGTGGCAAATATATACTATGGAGCATTCCTTGGCAATCAAAAAGAATGAAATCTTGCCATGTGCAACTACATGGATGGAACTGAAGGGTATGATGCTAAGCGAAATTAGTAAAAGAAAGACAAATATCATGACTTCACTCATATGAGGAATTTAAGATACAAAACAGATGAACATAAGGGAAGGGAAGCAAAAATAATATAAAAACAGGGAGGGGACAAAACATGAGACTCTTAAATAGAATGAAAACAGGGTTGATGGAGGGGTTGTGGGAGGGGTGTGGGGTTACTGGGTAAGGGGCATTAAGGAACCTACTCCTGAAATCATTTTTGCACTATATGCTAACTAACTTGGATGTAAATTTAAAAATAAATTAATTAAAATAAAATTTAAATTTAAAAATTAAAAAAGGGAGTCACTCCACAGTAGTTCACTGTATGGACTGTCTCTTACCAGTTCCTTACTGATGGACTTTTGGGTTGTTTCCATTTTTTGTCATAAATGCTGCAATGAATTATCTTATACATGCAATATGTTTAAGATGTTCAAATATATCTGCAGGAATTTCCCCCAAATGTAATTGCTGGGTCAATGCACAAATTGAATATATATTATCAAATAGCACTCCACAAAACTATACCAATTTATTCATACTAATCACTTTCATGGCCTTTTCCATAGGAACTCTCACTAATGATGGTTGTTAATTTGAAATCTGGGGGACAGATTGCTGATAATTGTCCTTCCTATGATTTAGCTGTTTCTGAATAAGGACATTTCATAGTCCTTGACTTTTCCAAACTTGAATCTTTGTTACAGTTTCTATGAGAATCTTCCTGATATCACTGACATGGGATTTTATTTATTCATAGAATTCCTGTTTAAGTAATGATGAATAATCCCCAGGCTTAAAATTTGAGATGGCAATGGAAAATATAAACCTCCAATGTCTTGAGATAAATAAAATTGCTTTAAGAAAAAAGGAATATTAAAACAAAGAGCACATTTTTTATTTAACTTTTTTATTTCAGAATAGTTTTAGATTTACAGAAGAATTACAAAGACTTCCTGTATATCAGATTCCCTTATTACTAGCATCTTACAGAGTATGGTACATTTGTTGTAGTTGATGAATCAATGCTAACACATTATTATTAAATAAAGTCTATACTTGACTCAGGGTCCCTGAGTTTTTGTATAACATTTTTTATTGTTTCAGGACCCCATCCAGGATACCACATTAGGCTCTTCAGGCTCCTCTTGGTTGTGACAGTTTCTCAGACTTTCCTTGTTTTTACAGTTTTGAGGAGTACTACGCAGGTGTTTTGTAGAATGTCCATCTACTGGGATTTATATCATGTGGGTTTTTTTTTTTTTTTTTGGTTTTTTTTATGATTAGAATGGAGCTATGGTGTTTTGGAAGGCAGACCACAGAGGTAAAGTGCCATCCTCACCACATTCTTTCAAGGGCACATAGTATCAACATGACATATCACGGTTGATATTAACTCTGATCAGATGGCTTAAGTAGTGTTTGTCAAGTTTCTCCACTGTCAAGGTACTCTTCCTCCCTTTTCCTACTGTGCTTATGGGCAGGAAGTCTTTACACACAACCACATTTAAAGAGGGCAGAGTATCTGCATAAATTCATTATTCTTCACAAGACATTTGCTTATCTTCTGCCATTTGTTTATTTATCCAATCATTTGTTTGTATCAGTATGTGCTCATGGATATTTATCTTTTGACTTATAATCCAAAACCACTTAGCTTTTTGCTCATATTATGCAGGTTTTGCCATTGGAAGTTCACTTGGCTCCTGAGTAACTTTGATGTAACTCATCATTTTGGTTTTAACTGTTTGTTTTGTGTTTGTTTTTGAACTACTTATTTCTGAAACCATAAGATGCTCTGGACTCATCTATTTCCTCTCAACCCTAGAATAAGCCATTTATCAATTACAGAATCATGTTAGAAAACAAGATCTGGGCACAAGGTGTGCTGGTTGCTACTGAAGTGTAATTGCTTCTAGGCCATCTCATCTGACAGAGCAAGAAAATACGTGTATACTAACCTCTGCACACATACTTATCTATCTCTATTACCATGTGTATCTATATTAGGATAATCATAACTTTATATTGACTCTACCTTTTTATCCTGGCCTGTCACCTCCTACTCCAACAGTGAGATACCTACCTCCCACCATCTGCCATCCATTTATTTAATCATTCAAATCTACCATACATATGTAATGGTTTCGGAACTGTTAAGCCAGACTCCCATGAGAAACAACTTTATCAACTAGAGTACTGTTAAGTACAGTTCCTTTTGTATTTATCATTACAGACTCTACTAATTTCCAATGTTATTTACATCAGTATCTTTCAGCTGTATCCCTACAGGGAGGTTGTTCTATGCATTTATAATATGGTTACGTAATTTGTCACATTCTGCATTCCATCTTGGGATCCTTCAACCTCCTAATAAGTGTTTTTAATTTGCATACATCAAGATTCATTTTTTTTTTTTTGGATCTTCTAATGTTCAGTGGGGTTTGACAAATAGTGTCATGTATTCACCAGTACAGTAGCATACAGAATAATTTTACTGCCATAAAAAATCCCCTGTGCTTCACTTCCTTAGCCTTCCTTGACCCCAGAACCCTAGCAACTACTGATCTGCTTACTATCTTTGTTCTGTCTTTTCCAGAGTGTCATATAAATGGAATCATACAGTTTGTATCCTTTTGAGAATGGCTTCTTTAACTTGGCAATATGTATTTGATTCATCCATGTTTTCATGTGGTTTGATAGTTCATTATTGCTGAATAATATTTCGGTGTATGGGTGTATTACAATTTGTTAATTTATTTACCAATTGAAGGACACCTGAGTTGCTTACACTTTTTGGCAATTAATAAAAAGCTGCTAGAAATATTCACCTGCAGGTTTTTGTTTAGTAAATATATATTTTCAAATTTGGGTAAATATCTAAGAGTGTGATTGCTGGATTGTATGGTAAGACTATGTCTAGCTTTGTAAAGAACTGCCAAACCATCTTCCAAAGTGCCTGTACCCTTTTGCATTCCCATCAGCAATCAATGAGAGTTCCTGTTGGTCTGCATCCTCACCAACAATTGGTATTGTCAATTTGGGGGGGATTTTATTGAGGTATAATTGACATATAACATATTAGTTTCAAGTGTGCAACATAACGATTTTATATTTGTATATAATGCAAAATGATCACTCAATAAATCTAGTTAACACCCATCACCAGACATAGGTGCAAATCCTCTTTTCTTATGAGAAGTTTTAAGATCCACTCTCTTAGCAACTTTCAAATAAACATGCTATTGTCAACTTTGAAAATTTTAGTCACTGATACGTATGTATGAATGTAGTGGTATTTCCTTGTGTTGATTTGCATTTTCCTACTGCCAAACGATGTTGAATATCTTTGCATGTTTTTCAATCCATAGACATGGATTTTCCATCTGCAAATCTTCTTTGATGAAGTATCTGTTCATATACTTAGGCCATTTTTTAAATTAAATTGTTAGTTTTCTTATTGTTGAATCTTAAAAGTTACTTGCATATTTTGGATATGTCTTTTTGTAGAAATGTGTTTGAATATATTTTCTTCCAATCTGTGGCTTATGTTTTCATTCTTGTGTATTTCATAGAGAAAATATTTCTATATTTAATAAATTACAATTTATTTTTTTCACGGATCACAGTTTGGGTTGTTGTGTCTACAATATAACCACCAAACTCAAGGTCATGTAGAATTCCTCCATGGTTTCTTCTAGAACTTTTATAATTTTGGATTTTACATTTAGGTCTATGAGCCATTTTGAGTTAAGTCTGTGAAAGGTACATGATTTTCTTGCATATAAACATCTCATTGTTCCAACACCATTTGCTGAAAGACTTATCCTTTCTCCATTCAATTGCCTTTACACCTTTGTCAAATTATCAGCTGACTGTATTTGTTTGAGTTGATTTCTGGCCTCTATTCTGTTCCACTGATCTATGTGTCTATTGTTTTTCCAATTCCATGCCATCTTGACTACTAAAGTTGTATAGCAAATCTTGAAATTATAGTGTGAATCCCCCAACTTTGTCCTTTTCTCAGTATTGTATTGGTTATTCTAGGTTTTTCCCTTCCCATATGAATATTAGAATTAGTTTGTATCTACAAAATAGCTTGCTGTGATTTTTGATTCATTTATGTTGAATCAACAGATCAAGGTGGGAAGAACTGACATCTTAACAATATGGAGGCTTCCAATACATTAACACAGAGTCTCTCCATATGTTTGGGTCTTTGAATTATTTCATCAATGTTTTATAATTTTCTGCATACAAATCCTATACCTATTTTGTCAAGTTTATACTTAAGTGTTGTTTTGTTGTTTTGTTTGGTTTGGTGCCATTATAAAAGATAATTTCTTTTAAGGAGCCTGGGTGGCTCATTTGGTTAAGCATCTGACTCTTGATTTCAGCTCAAATCATGAACTCCCAGTTCATGGGATCGAGCACTGCATTGAATTCCCCTGCTCGGCATTCTCTCTCCCTCTTTCTGCCCCTCACCCACCTACTCATGATCTCTCTCAAAATAAGTATACAAACTTAAAAAATAAAAGGTAATTTGTTCTAATTTCAAATTTCAATTTCTCATTCCTGGTATCCAGGAAAGCAACTGACTTTCAGATATTGATCTTGTATCCTGCAACACTACTGTAATTGCATGCTCCAGGCGACTTTTGTTTTGTTTTTTAGAGTCTTTGGGGTTTTCTACATAGAAAGTTTATGTTATACATGAATAGACCTATTCTTTTCCTTTCTGTACACCTTTTATTTTTTTTTTTATCTTACTGTCTTAGTTAGGACTTCCACTGTGGTGTGGAAAAGGAGTAGTGAGAGAGGACAGCTTTGTCCATTTCTAATCTTAAGAGGAAAAGATTCAGCTTCTCATTCAGAAGTATGGAATTAGCTGTGGTTTGCTGGGTGGGGTGTGGGGGATATTTTTTGTAGATGTTCTTTATCAAGTAGAGAAGTTCCCATCTACTACTAGTTTATTGAGAGTTTGTATCACAAATGGGTGAATTCTATGAAGTGCTTTCTCTGCATCAAAATGATCATGATTTTGCTTCTTTAGCCTGTTTATTATATTGATTGATTTTCAAATGTTGAATCACTCTTGTATGTCTGGAATAAATCCCACTTGGTTGTTGTATAGAATTCTTGTTATATACTATTGGATTTGTTAATATTTTGTTGAGGACTTTTGCAACTATGTTCATGAGAAATCTTAGCCTGTGGGTTTTTTTTTTTTTTTTCTTCTTATAATGTCTTTATCTGGTTTTGGTATTAGGGTATTAGGTATAACAGAAAGTTAGGAAGTGTTCCCTCTGCTATTTTCAATAGATGGTGATGAAATGGTATTATTTAGTCTTTAACTCCTTGATAGAATTTACTAGTGAAACTATTTAGTGGCTTGATTCTTTTTCAGAAAGTTATCAATGAGGAAGAGCAAAGAAGTTCACCAGAGATGACAGAGCATAATGAGCAAGGGAGAGAGTAATAGATTTGAGTATAGGTCACATGGGGTCTTATAGGCCATTTTAAGTACTTTGGGTTTTGTCTTGACTGAAATGGGGAGCTATTAAAAAGTTTTCAGCTGAGGGCTAGTTTAGGGGTTGAAAAATAATTTTCCCTCTACCATTCTAAGTTCTTAGTTGAAGCCCCTGTAATAAAAGACAATTTAAAAAGAAAAATAAATAGAAGTTCATTAACATGAGTATATAGGAAATACCAAGAGAAAAAGGAGGAACCGAGAAAGCAACATTAGAATTTTCATCTTAACAGGGAAAGGGGATGGAATATGTAAGCTTTTCAGGGGAGAGTAAATGACTTTTAGGAAAGATGAATGGAGCCCTTAGAATAGATGGGAAGTATGAGCATTTGTGACAAGTTTGTCAGGGTGAGGTATCAACTTCTTTCTGACCATACGAGTCAATCTTCCCTGGTTGATGAAACTCCCAGGGCGGTTGTTTATGACAATGAAGTCTGTTCTGGAGGATCTGTCCGTAGGCAGATAAGGGAAATCTGGAGAAAACTTCTTTCCGAATTTGCTGTTTTTTAAGAGCCTACAGCTCAAACTAATCAATATACCAAAGGGGCATATTTGAAATCAATGTACCAAAGGCGAGGTGTGTTCTGCTACCCTTCAGTAGCTAGAACTTGTGCTACAATAGTATCACTATGACTGCTCTATTAAGAACAGACTATGAGTAGGGCACCTGGGTGGCTCAGCCGGTTAAGCATCTGACTTCTGCTCAGGTAATTATCTCACGGTTCATGAGTTCCAGTCCTGCGTTGGGCTCTCTGCTGTCAGCACAGAACCTGATTCGGATCCCCTGTTCCCCTGTCTCTACCCCTCCCCAACTTGCGCACAAGCACGAGTGCACTCTCTCTCTCTCAAAAATAAATAAAACGTTTAAAAAAGAAAAGGAATAGGGGCACCTTGGTGGCTCAATGGCTGAGTGTCCTACTTCAGCTCAGGTCATGATCTCACGGTTCATGGGTTTGAGCCCCATGTCGGGCTCTGTGCTGACAGCTCAGCAAATCCTGCTTTGGATTCTGTGTCTCCCTCTCTCTCAAAAACAAACATTTAAAAAAAAAAAAAAAAAGGTAATAGACTGTGGGAACACAGGTAGAAGCAGAAGGAACACTTAAGAGGTTTACTGCCATAACCCAGAAGAGAGGGAATAGTATATCAGCCCATTTTTAGGAGAATGGATGCAATGCTATATTCACAACTGGATTGCTATACAGTAATGAAAATGAATTTTAACTCAACAACAGGGATCAACTTTAGTAACCTACTGTGGAGTGAAAAAAGCAAATACCATAAGATTATCTGATGACATGATGCCTTTTAGATTTAAAAAAAAAACAACGAGGGGCGCCTGGGTGGCGCAGTCGGTTAAGCGTCCGACTTCAGCCAGGTCACGATCTCACGGTCCGTGAGTTGGAGCCCCGCATCAGGCTCTGGGCTGATGGCTCAGAGCCTGGAGCCTGTTTCCGATTCTGTGTCTCCCTCTCTCTCTGACCCTCCCCCGTTCATGCTCTGTCTCTCTCTGTCCCAAAAATAAAATAAACGTTGAAAAAAAAATTTTTTTTTAAAAAAACAACGAAAATTAAACCAGTTTGGCCATGCATACTCATCTAACAGAACTACCTTTTCAAAAAGAAAGAGAATAAATACAAAATGTATTAAAAAGAAAACCACAGGCCCAAGATGGAGTTAATTGTCTCCAGGACAGCAAACCAGGACTACATTACAATTGCAATCTCTCTAGAAGTGAAATTTTAGGCAAATCAATCAAGAATTTTCTGGTCAGCACTAATAAAATAATCTGTCACATAGGCTCTCTCCATTCCCTTCCCCCACCCCAAAGAAGATGAGGTAACCTGCAAGATTAGACCCCTGCTCATCCCCCACCTCCCAAGTGAAGGTGATCTTGCCTTGAGATAATGCTTTTTCTTTTGCTAATAACTTCCTTGCCCCGCCCTCCTTCCGACAAAAACCTTCTATTTTTCTATCACTGGTCAAGGCTCCTCTCTGCTTACAATGGCTTCATAAAGATGATTAGATCTTCAAACCTACTCGATTGAATTTTTGTTAACACCACAGATGAGAAGAGAT
The DNA here is from genome assembly GCF_018350175.1 of Felis catus. Taxonomy (NCBI): domain Eukaryota; kingdom Metazoa; phylum Chordata; class Mammalia; order Carnivora; family Felidae; genus Felis; species Felis catus. The sequence goes on along the minus strand of NC_058372.1, from coordinate 2,373,304 downwards.
ACAAGAGAAACAGCAGCAGTAAATGTAAGTTACCATCAAAGTTCTAGTTCTCACACTTTGGCCCAGGGATTCAAGAAAGTTCACATTTTTGGGGCACCTGGGTGGCTCAGTTAAGCGTCAGAATCGGCTCAGGTCATAATCTCATGGTTCAGGTCATTATCTCACAGTTCGTGGGTTCGAGCCCCACAACCAGCTGTGCTGACAATGCAGAGCCTCTTTGGGATTCTCTCTCTCTTTCTGCCCCTCCCCCATGCTCTCAAAATAAATAAACTTTAAAAATAAAAAAGAAAGTTCACATTTCTTGGGCACCTAGGTGGCTCAGTCAGTTGGGCATCCAACTCTTGATTTCCGCTCAAGTCGTGCATGATCTTATGGTTCCTGAGTTCGAGCTCCACCTCGCGCTCTGCGCTATCAGCGTGGGGCCTACTTGGGATTCTGTCTCCCTCTCTGCCCCTCCCCCACTCGCACTCTGTCTCAAAATAATTTTTTTTCTTTAAGTTCACATTTCAGGGCATGCACACCCCGCGTGAGCCAGGGTTATCATCAGCCACCGTTTGTAAACCTGCACTCCTGAAGCCCAGGGAGGCTTCGCGAGCGTGAAGTCTGGGCGGCGCCCCTGGTGCGTGGGCTTCGGTTCCACTTCCCCCGACTTAAGTCCGCGCGAGGCCAGCGGGAGCAGCAGGGCCGCGTTTCCCGCTACAAACGGGTGCAAGGACCCCACCCCGGAGCTCTGAGAACTCGAGGACCTCCGCCAGGCCGCAAGGGAAACGGACTCAGCGCGGAGGAGACGCCGGGGCTTCTGGGAGTCGCAGTCCAAAGCCAGGCCGCCTTCTGCGCAGACTCACCTTCCCGAGGACGGAAGCTTTGAGAGACGGCGCAGCGCCGTCCTCCCACCGGAAGTGTCCGATCGGAACCATCCTGTAGGAGAGGTGAGTCCGGCTTTGAGGACCCGAGGGTCTGACCCTTTGCCCCCTGCAAGCACCCGGTCGCTACCACTGTCCCTTCGGGATTGCAGCAGTCCCGCGGCGACCTGGAGCCGGGACCGCGGAGGAATCCCGAGGAGAGGTGGAACCAGGGTCGGCGTCCGGAGGACATTGCGCCCGCCTGCCTCCCGAGGGGAGGTGGTTTCCATGGTTACCCGCGCCGCGCGTGACGTCACCGCCGCGGGCGGGGCTGGGTCAATGGCTGGAATGACCAGCGCGGCAGCGGCCTCAGGATGGCAGCTTTCCGCCGGGAAGAGCTGCCCGTGAGCCCGCCCCGACATCTCGCGGGAGGAAGAGCGGGGACGGCCCCGCGTCCTAGTGAAGTGTATCCATACTGTGGATGTTTGTTGTTTCCCGTGTGCCCGGCAAGCAGAGGGGACCGTCAGAGGCCGTCCCGTAGGACCTCCGGGGCAGGGCAGCCGCCAGCATCCGGGCGAGAATCCCTCCCCGCCCTGCTCCCGCGGCCCCTGCTGGTCCCCCTCGTCCTCCAGCCTAGCTCCAACGCCCTCCAGCCGAGCCCCCCCTCCACGCCCCGTCCTCCAGCCGAGTGCCCAGGTCCTGCTCCTGCACACGCAGGCGTCTGCTACTCGCCGAGCTCCGACTTTCCTGGCAGTTACTCCTTCTCTCTTCTGAGACCGTCTAGAGGCTTCTCAGGCTTTTCCTCCATCGACAAATGTGAGAACTTAGAAAATAGCGCGTGGTCCTTAACCTCCTGGAGTTCCAGCCAGTTGATGAAGAGAAACAGCCAAAGCTAAAAATGATACCAGGTGATGAGTGCTGTATTCACAGGTGTTCCGTGTTAGGAACTGTAGGGGCTCAGAGCAGGGATGACAAATTGTTTATTAGAGGGTGCAGAGTTCTTAGTCACTCCAAATATTAGAGTGAGCTGGGATCGCCATCAATCTGCTGTTCATTCCCACTTCCGAAACTTTTCTCCTGCCCCTTCCTTTTGAATTTTTTCATCTTTTATTGTCCAGTTTAAGCCCCACCAGCTCTAGGAAATATTTGCTACCCTTTGCACATAAACACACACATGGGCTCCCTGCCTCAAAACCGTTAGGATATTTGATGCCTCTCCCATACAACTTGTTTAGTACTTCAGTTTTCAACATCTTTCATCATTTCAGTGTGTGTCATGTAAAACACATCTAGTTATGTAAATGTTTTTAACCCACGTGTGTTTATTGTCATTTATTTCCAATTGTTTTGCAAACTCACACACCATTTAATTCCTTATGGCTGTACATCAGAATACAGGTTTTCCAGGTATACCCATACTAACCCAGACAGCATCCCAGGATCTGTTTCTAACAAAGTTCCCACATAACGATTAGGCAATGAGCTCAGCTGGGAACTAACTCAGACTTTCTTGGAAATCATTGCTGTACAACTTCCAGCCCAGAGCTTTGCTTGTGTTCAGATTCTTGATAAAGTACATGTCAATGCAACAATCAGCAGTCAACTTGGTGAAACATTTAGTGGAGGATCTGAAAGATTGATATTTGCATTCTGCTCTCGTAGTCTATTGCTTCACAGCTAAATTCCTGTTACTCAGTTTTTCAGTTCAGAAACCAGTCCCAGTTCAGAGACCATTCCCGTGTGCTGACTTGAGGAACTGGTATTTAATAACAAGACTCATGGAAGATGGATAAGCAAGTCATGATGCAGGCTTATTATATTTAATTTTATTGTCCAAGATATGGACAGAGCCAGGAACTAGGAAGGTAGAGAAGGAACTGTTGGGATAAAACAAACCTATTTGAGACCTTTGGGGAAGGAAATAGTTAACATTGATTGAAACAGCCTGTTGACTAACTTGGATTTAAAGAAAATATAATAAAATAAAAAATAATAACGAACATAAATTTAAAAAATAAAAGACATGGTTACCTCTGGCTCTCAAGACAAGTTGCCCTGGGGTGCCCAGCTGGCTCAGTCGATGGAGCATGCAACTCTTGGTCTCAGGTTTGTGAGTTCAAGCCCTGCATTCAGTGCAGAGGTTACTTAAAATCTTTAAAAAAAGAAAGAAAAGAAAGAAAAATTTGCCCTTATTATTTAACAGATTTATAAGTAATCCTAGTTCCAGATTTTGAATTGATAATTATCATTCCAAGCTTGTATTTTCCTTACACTTGTATGAGCACAAGTGTGGCCTCTGTTTCTCTTTCCATATTGCAGTCTATCCCAGAAATGAACAACGTATTAATTAATCTCCATAAACAGTATTTCAGAAGCCTCCCTTAGCTCCCCAGTGTCTAAAAAGTAAATTCTGAATTCCGGATCTTGACATTTGAGGGTTTCTACAGGAGGGCCTTTGCCTCTGTGATATCCTTATACAAACTTGCTGAACTTTTTGCTTTCCCACTTCCGTGATCCTACCATTAGCCACTTGTTCAGGCCATTTCCTTGCTTGTAATTTCCTATTTTTCTCTCTCCCACATCCTTTCAAAATCCTTTCCATTCTTTGGAAGTTAGTTTCTGAATTAAGCTTTCCCATCCATTACAAACGACTAGGCTCTCTTGAATCTCCCAACTTCATGAAGCACTTTGTCATTGTACTGTGCTGATCCTTTTTTGTCTTTCTGACTTACATATAATCTAATTGCATGTGGCATGTTAACATGTAGCATCAGCTTAAAGTTATAAGTTTTATGTTTATTGTTTCTACTTTAAAGTATTTTGTTTTTAAATTTAAATTTTGGCTACTGTGAGGTAGAAAAATCATGGGACTGTTGTACTCCACAGAGCAGGTATTTCAGTGGTTGTACATATGCTAAATGCCCAGTACACTTCTGTATAATGGGAAATGACAATTTCTGCGATGTGATCTTTAATCTTCATAGACGGTAATAGCTATTTTATAAATAAAAAGATACTTTTGTTTTTATTTTAGAAGAGCTCTCGAAACTAAGACGCCGCACAAAGCAGAAGTGGATTTTCTGGGAATACATTTCATCCCAGGATGACGACAGAATCAAAGAAAACTACAGCTCAGAACCTTCAGGAGAATGCAGGACTTCTGATAGTGAAGATAGAAGAGGAAGATTTCGTCTGGAGGCAGGACACTTGCTTCCAGAGAAGTGATGCCCTCAGGCAGGAGCTCTGCCGACAGCTTTTCAGGCAGTTCTGCTACCAGGATTCCCCTGGACCCCGTGAGGCCCTGAGCCGGCTCCGGGAGCTCTGCCATCAGTGGCTGCGGCCCGAGACGCACAGCAAGGAGCAGATCCTGGAGCTGCTGGTGCTGGAGCAGTTCCTGACCATCCTGCCCGCCGAGCTCCAGGCCTGGGTGAGGGAGCACCGCCCGGAGAGTGGGGAGGAGGCGGTGACAGTACTGGAAGATCTGGAGAGAGGCGCTGATGACTCAGTAGTCCAGGTACGCAGGGGACAGGAGATCTAAGGCCTCCAGAGAGCTGGATCACACAGTGGGAGGAAAGGGTCTGAGATTGAACACCCCAATGAGACCTGCAGGGGCTCTTCCTTCAGCATTTATGTCTCCTTTCCACTCCAGCTGGTGCTGTGCCACATTTCACAGTTGAGTCGTACTTAATCCATCCTTCTGCAGTTTTGTATTCCTGTGGGAGGTTCTCTTTGTGTTTGGAAGACGTTCAGTTCCAACAGACATTCTCTCACAAGCCCAAATATACTTTATTTTTCTCAGGTTCCAGTCCTTGCACATGGGCAAGAAATATTCAGGGGAAAGGTGGTGCCTACTGGACCGGCACTCAGTGCCCAGTTTCAGCCAGTGGACCCCAAGTCCCTTCATGATTCTTCAGCATCCCTTGTGCTGGACTATGGTAAGGAGCAGTATTACACACATTTCATGTCACTGAAGGAGTGGGGCTGTGAATTTGCCTTCTCAGAATAGTCTCAGTCACTATAGGTGGTCTTTTCCTTTATTACCCCATGAGAAGTACAGAACTCTTTCCCTGTATGCCATTGGCCACACACACACACACACACACACACACACACACACCACCCAGAATTTGGTTCCTTATCAAGCATATTAACATTCTCCTATTTGTACTTTATCCAGAATATTTCCAAAACACAGGATACTTTTATGAGTAAATTAAAGAAAAAAATGAATGAGAAAATGTCAGAGAATGAGTAAAGAAACAAAAGAATAAGAGGAAGAAATGCATCAAGAGAAATAAAACATGTTAGTAGAGAAGCATATATAATGATAGAGAAGCAGATACATAATGATATACTCAGAAATGGAATATAATTCAGATGCATACAAGATCCACACTCTTATCTTTTTTATTGTACTTTTGGTCTTACAAAGCTTTCACGTTTTTATAGGAAGTGGGCCATATTTCTGGTGACCACCTCCATGGAATACTCATCACTGTTCTAAAACTCCTCTGTTTAAAAATTTTTTTAAGTTTATTTTTATTTATTTTTGAGATAAAGAGAGCAAGTGGGGGGAGAGGTAGAGAGAGAGGGAGACAGAATCCCAGGCAGGCTCCGCACTGTCAGGGCAGAGTCTGACATGGGACTTGAACTCACAAACTGTGAAATCATGACTTGAGCCGAGATCAACAGTCTGATGCTTAACTGACCGAGCCACCCAGGCACTCCTAAAACTCATCTGTTTAAGAAGTTCATGGATTCAGTATCACTTTAGGTATGAGTGGTCTCAAAAATAAAGAGTAAATTACAGTCCATTTTTTAAAAAATACCTAAATTCTGCTTTCACGTTTGTTCTGGAAACATTTCCATCCATCCTATCCAAAATCACAACATTTCCCCCATGCTAAGACCAGCACTGCCTAACCACCTTTCCTATCATAGCATATTCTAGACAAAACAAACCCAACAACAAAAAGACAAGATGCATAATAGAGAGTCATAAGCACAGTATAAATTTGTGAGCCACAGGCAGGAATTGTGAGGACTAGATCATAAATGGATTCTGGAAACCAGGCGGAAGAATTCATTTAAGTTGTGGAGGAAAGAGGGTGAAAGTTTCTGAGTAAGGTATAGGAGGTGACAGGGTTTTAAGGACAGCTAATCTGGTGAAGACATTCAAAGTGATTAGCTAAGAGTCAAAACAGCAGGAGGCTGTGACAATCCCCTAGATAAAAAGTAGTGATAAGGAACATGGTAGCAGAAATGTAAAGAAGGGGATGTATTCAGGAGATATGTAGCAGAAAGTGGTTACAGAATTTGGTTAGCCATGGCAGATGAAGAAATGGGTGGATGGATAGATGGATGGAGGTTTTCCCCTCTGCATGCAATCTGCCTTCTTTTACCAGTTTTTCTCCCTTGTGCCCTTCAACCCTTTCATTTGAAAGGCTACATCTGAATTTTTAATTTTTTTAAGTTTATTTATTTTGAGAGAGAGACCACACACACACACGAGTGAGGGAAGGGCAGAGAGAGAGAATCCCAAGTAGGCTCTGCGCTGTCAGCACAGAGCCCGATGGAGGGCTCAAACTCACCAACCATGAGATCATGACCTGAGCCAAAACCAAGAGTCAGATGTTCAACCGACTGAACCACCCAGGCCCCCCTGAAAAGTCACACTTTTAGAGTAACCAAGTGAAGTACCAATATGTAATAGAGTATTTCTTCCAACTCAGCAAATAGATGTTTACCACTTTCTCTTTGCGTTATTTTAGATAATGAGAGTGAAAACAATGGATCCATGCCAAAGTTGGACATTTATGAAAAAATGGAATCACAGAGAATTCTATCAGGAAGAATTTCAGAATTCGTGTCAGAAGGATCTGCTGAGCCTCAAGACATCTGCAAGTCTACAGACAGGCTAAAGAGGCAATGGGAAAAAGAATCAGGGGGGTCTCAGAGACCATCATCTGCTCAGGATGGAAGTTTTAGTAAAATCCTTACCCACAAAAATACACTTACAGGTGAAATAAGCCATGATGGATGTGACAGAAGCTTAAACCTGAATTCAAGTGAATTTACACACCAGAAATCTCATAAACATAGTACCTATGACCAAAGTTTCAAATGGAATTCAGATTTTATTAAGCATCAAAGAATTTATGCTGGAGAAAAAATTCACCAATATGGAAAATCTCTCAAGAGCCCAAACCTTATTAAACATGCAGCAATTTTTAGTGGGGAGAAAACTCACCAGTGTAATGAATGTGGGAAAGCTTTCAGACACAGCTCAAAGCTTATTAGGCATCAGAGAATCCACACTGGAGAGAGGCCCTATGAATGTAATGAGTGTGGGAAAGGCTTTGGGGGCAGCTCAGATCTTATTAGGCACCAGAGAATTCACACTGGGGAAAGACCCTTCGAATGCAAAGAATGTGGACGAGCATTCAGCCTGAACTCACATCTCATCCTGCATCAGAGAATTCACACCAGAGAGAAACCCTATGAATGTAGTGAATGTGGGAAAACCTTCAGAGTGAGCTCACACCTCATTCGACACCTGAGAATCCACACTGGAGAGAAACCCTATGAATGCAGTGAGTGTGGGAGAGCCTTCAGTCAGAGTTCACACCTTCGTCAACACCAAAGAATTCACAAGAGGGAAAACCTGATAATGTAAAGAACTTAAATTTTTATGGAAGTGCTAAAGAAAGAGCAAAACATGAAAAACGTTGAATAAAAAATATTGAGTGAGACAAATGACTGAAAGACCGTGTCTCTTTTCTCTCGTTCTCTGATTTGCTCTCCTGCATATGATCTTCACTGTGTGTGTGCTTTCTGTGAAACAGGATTTGCCTCTTCCCCCACTGACTGCTAAAGTCAAACCAGAAGGGCAGAATTTGGAGGCTGATAAGTAGGTTAGTCTATGGCAGTGGGGGTGGAGGAAAAAGGGACTGTGTTGGGAAGTAACCGTGATTACTGCGTGGAGGGGAGAAGATTCAGGTAAAGAGGCTGATCATCAACACTAGTTAATGATCCGCCACAAGAGGAGGTGGGCTAAGCCCTGAAGTGGAAATAGCCTGAGCAATACACAACAACGCTTTCGGAACATTCCTTTAAATAAAGGCACAACAAAACTGAATTAGTCACGCCAGGGGCACCTGGGTGGGTCAGCTGGTTAGGAGACAGTCTTCGTTTTGGCTTGGGTCATCATCTCAGTTTGTGAGTTCAAGCCCCACGGCGGGCTCTGTGATGGCAGTGTGGAGCCTGCTTGGTATTCTCTCTCTCCCTCTTTGCCCCTGCCCCACTTGTGCTTTTCTCTCTCAAAATAAAAAATAAACAATAAAAAGAAAGGAAAGAAAGTCATGCCAAACAAGAGGACCTACACAATGGTAGCATTACAATCTGTAGACCAAAATCTGTGTCCAGAGGTCTTGCCAGGAGGTAAACCAGGAGAGCCTCCAAGGCAAGAGGCCAGAATCCAGAGATTCAAACAAGACAGGAGAGGAGAAATAAATTGGGCAGGAGCTGGGGTAGGGAAAGGTGGTCAAATTGAACTGAAACGAGTTTGGAGCAGACAGTAACATACCTAGGATCTTCCTGCCCTATATGCGGGGGGGTGTCGGGGCATCTCCCTGGGGTGAACGCACCAAGACTGCAGTTCTGGGCAGCTCTCTTGACATAAGGAGGGTCTCCGGCTACTGACAATTGTGGAAGAGGGCTGAGGGAATCCGCACTGGCTGCTCTTCTCTCCAGAAAAGACCGGGTAGAGAGAGTTGGCATCAGTGGAGACTGGAATCCAACAAGTAGGAACTCCACCACTGATTTCAGGACACAAAGGCAAATCTGGCTAGACTTCTTTTACCTGCTTGACGAGGCACATTTTCCCTAATGGGATAAAAACGATAAAAGGCTTTAACATCCCACTGCATGCATAAGGTCTTTATGTGAAAACTCTAGCAAACCACGTCCTTTGTAGAATTATGATAATCTAATGTACAAAATCTTCAACGAATAAATAGGCTTCATAACAAATGACTTAGCATTTGTTTCTCAATTACCTTGAATTAGAAATGTCCTGATGGGATCTCAGTAACCCAATACCTGTACTGGGGGTGTTTTGTTTTGACTACTGAACGCAGAGTTTCTTTTCTGCAGGTGCTGTGTAGCGCAGCCCACGGCGTGACAAGCGCTGTACCTCTCCCACGCTCCGGGCTGGAGGAAACCGAGCCGGGGAGCGTCCTGCCCCAAAGCTCCCGGCGTGCGGGAACCGGGGCGCAAACACGCGCGCCGTTGCGGGGCTCGGTCTCAGCCCCTAACCTTGATCACGTGACTGACAGTATCACCACGGGACGGGGCACCCGAAGCTTTAAAGTAGGGGACAGGGGCGCGAGCATCTTCAACCTTCCAGAAGGACAACGACCACAAGCCCCTCAAATTCGGGGCCGCGCGAGGCCACCACCGAGAGGAACGCGTCCCAGAGAGGCCGAGAGGGGGGCTGCGACCCTCGGGGCCGCGCGAGGTTTTCTCCGGCCGCGCGAAGCCACCACCGAGAGGAGCGTCTCCCAGAGAGGCCGGAAGCCGGCGGCTTCCGCCCTCGGTGGCTACGCCGCTTCCGGCCGGGTGGTGTGGTGGCGGTGAGGCCGGTGCGCTCCCCGAGGGCCGGCCCGGCGGCCCCGGCTGATGTCCGCAGCGCCCGGGTCTCACGTCTCTCCGGCTGCTGCCGAGGTTTAGGAACGGAGTTCCGAGATGAAGGCGGCGGCGCCGGGAAGACGCCGGTTTGGGAGCAGCAGGTGCGCCGCCCCGGCAGGCCCGGGAGGGAGCGAGGACGCCCTCTGCCGGTGTCGCCTCCCCTCTGGCGCCGGCTGTGCGAGGCTGCGGCTCCCGGGGCGGCCCTGGAGCGTGTCCTCACGGGCACTCGGACCCGCGCTCGGTGTGGTCGTTTTCTGGTCGTGACCTGAAGTCTCACCCGCGCATTTGCTTGAACTGGAAGAGCCCAGCGTGCTCGGTTTGCTATTTTCATTTCAGTCCGTCTGTCGTCAAGCTTCACGTTCTCTCCGCATTACAGGTTTGACGTCAGAATTCACCGGCATCGCCCGTTTTCCTTCGGAATTCGTATTTCCGTGCTTTACTCGGTGGGTTTCCAGATGATGGGTCAGCTTTAACCCCAGTAAAGCCTTCAGCAGCCTTTCGCATTTGTGTACGTTAATGACTCGTCTTGCCTCAGGAGTAGCCCGAAAAACACCCCCAAAGCCAGTCTCCCACCTACTCCAGCCTGTGCCGTAATACGTGTTGCCTCGGTGACAGCCCGTAGTGGCTGCAGCCTTGGCTCCCGACCCTGAAAGAGCAGGACCGCGCTTGGAGCCAAGAATGTGTGCTGTGCCGGAAGAACCCCCAACAACCGGGACGTAGCCACTGCTGCCCCTGACTTTGGGCGTTTCTGTTACCTGGGGACGCCTGCACCCTGGGAGGCCTCCGCCCCAACTCTAGGACCTCTGGCGGCAGTGGCGGATGTCCCGCCGAGGAGCAGATCCTGACCATCCTGCCCGCGGAGCTCCAGGCCCGGGTGTTAGAGCATCAGCCAGAGAGCAGGGAGGAGGCGGCGATCCCGTGGGGGCTTTGCAGAGAGAGCTCCACGAAACAGGTCGGCAGGCGTGATTAAATAAATGAATAGCCAGCCAGGGAGACAAGCGTCCGTACAGCCATGGGAGCAGGGTTGCGGAGCTTCAGGCCCCCTCGACCAGGCTACATGTACTGGTGCCTGCGTTACTTACCTTGATTCTTTTTCTTTCTTTCTTTCTTTCTTTCTTTCTTTCTTTCTTTCTTTCTTTCTTTCTTTCTTTCTTTCTTTCTTTCTTTCTTTCTTTCTTTCTTTTCTTTCTTTCTTTCTTTCTTTCTGGTTTCTTTCTTTCCTTCTTTCCTTTTTTCTTTTCTTTCTTCCTTTCTTTCTTTATTTCTCCCTTCCTTTCTTTCTCCCTTCCTTCCTTCCTTTCTTTCTTTCCACGTTTATTCATTTTTTTTGAGACAGCCCGAGTGGGTAGGGCGTGGGGACACAGAATCCGAAGCAGGCTCCAGGCTGGTCAGCACAGAGCTCCACAAGAGGACGCAAATGCACGAACCAGGGAGATCATGACCTGAGCCGAAGTTGGACTCTTAACCAACTGAGCCACCCAGGCCCCTGATCTTTTCTGGCTTCTTCCTGAAGGTGGAACAGACTGTGTGTGCATTTTTCTCTATTTTGTGCCTAGAGAGTTGTTCCCTGAGGTGTCTTTATAATCAGGTATTAATTCTGGTTCACTCATTGAGTCTTTCACAAACCCAACCATATCTTAATTGTTTCCAGGTTGTAGCCAGGACAGGTGGAGTAGGAGTGTGTTCAGAATTTCCTCACCAGGCAGCACAGAAGCCACCAGCTATTCTAGGCCAAGAAACATGTAGACTTCCAGGCCATTCATGAACAAGGTAAGCGTCAGGATCCATCTTGAGAGAGGGTGGCTGAAAGCTGTGCCAGCTATCTAGATTGAAAAGCAATTCGGAACACCTGAGACAGAAACACGGTGCTGAATCCAACTGAATATCTGTCCTCTCAAGTACAGCATTCCAGCTTGGGCAGCACTAGCAGAGGACGTGATACGGAATAACATAACGCTGTCGTCCCTATTACCTGACTCGTGAGGAAGCTGTACAGCATTCCTAACCTCATTGAACAACCTTTTCAGACTGCTCGCATAAAGTTTATCTTTACTTAAAGCTATTTATGTTTTCATCATATGTAATCATAGCCTAACCTCTACTGTACATTTAGTACTTGCTCTGTAAAGCAGAACTCACTCTTTTGTATTGAAATGACCTTTTCTGAATTTCCCACATCCTTTGAAGCCATTTTGTACCTCTTTTCTGTTTCCTGTGATGGCAGCTACATCATCTGCCTCATCTTTCAGACTCATCAAACCCTGTTTGTTTGGTTTTTCCCTTGGTCCCTGCTGTCTTTAGTTAAAAAAGATTCTAAAATATCTTAGATTTCTCTTTTTAGTATTATCTCCTTATTGGCCCTGTTCCCTCTAGTACATTTGAATTTATCCTGACCATCAATTAAAAACAAATTTTTCAGGGCACCTAGGTGGCTCAGTTGGTAAAGTGTCCAAATTCGGCTCAGGTCATGATCTCACAGTTTGTGAGTTCAAGCCCTGCATTGGGCTCTGCACAGTCAGTGAGGGGATTCTCTGTCACTTTCTCTCTGCCCCTCCGCTGCTTGTGTGCACCTGCTCCCCCCACCCTGCCAATAAGTAAATAAACTTTAAAGAAAAAAAGAAAATAAATTATTTTTCTTTGTCACTTTCAACTGCGATCCCTAAACTTACTGCTTATTTTCATCATCATCTACTTTTGACACCCATTGTTACTCTCATTATTCAATCCAACTCTCTTTGATTGTCGCTCTATTTGTCTCTTTCCTTGCCCACTTCGTCCCATAATTCTGTACCTACAGAATGGGAGAAAATATTAAAACGCAGATGGGGTGCCTGGCTGACTCAGTTGGTAGAGCATGTGACTGTTGATCTCAGGGTCTTAAGTTCAAGCCCCACATTGGGCACAGAGCCTACCTTAAAAAATAAAACACAGGCAGAGGAGGCAAACATACATTTTTCCAAAGAAGACATACAGATGACCAAGAGATACAAATTATCAGAGAATTGCAAGTCAAAATCACAATGGGATATTACCTCATGCCAGTGAGAATGACTGGTGTCAAAAGGACAAGAAAAAAAAAAAGACAAGAAATAATAAGTGTTGGTGAGGATGTGGAGAAAAGAGAATCCTCATGCACTGTTGGAGGGAATGTAAATTGGCGCAGTCACTCTGGAAAACAGTATGGAAGTTCCTCAAAAAATTAAAAATAGAACTACCCAGCAATTGCACTACTAGTTATTTATCTCCATACAAGGGTCTGACATTGGGAAAAATTGCCATGTCAAGAGGAAAAGACCTTGAAGCTTTTCTCATGCTTCTTTCCATAGCGTCCTTTTCCAAACATATCATCTGTTGAAAGAGACCTGAATTCTTAATGAAATTGCCTGAATATATAGCCCATTATTAGAGCTTCTTATGCACAGGGGTAGTCTGAGACGTTACCAGAGCTGAACTCACCTGAAAAGCTTTCCCACATTTATTACATTCATAGGGTTTCTCTAATACTGAATACGGCCAGTGCTTGCACTGGAAGCTTTCTCACATTCTTTACATTTCTTTTTAACATTATTATTTTTTTTTTTTTTTTGAGAGACAGAGCATGAGTGGGGGAGGGGCAGAGAGAGAGAAGGAGACACAGAATCTGAAGCAGGCTCCAGGCTCTGAGCTGTCAGTACTGAGACCAACGTGGGGCTCAAATTCATGAACTGCGAGATGATGACCTGAGCTGAAACCAACTGAACTACCCAGGCACCCGTCTTTACGTTTCTTTTTAAGTTTATTTATTTTTGAGAGAGAGAGAGAGTGATCGGGGAGGGGCAAAGAGAGGGAAAGAGAGAGAATCCCAAGCAGGCTCCACGCTGTCAGCACAAAGCCCAACACAGGGCTCAAACTCACAAACCTTGAGATCATGACCTAAGCCAAAATCCAGAGTTGAATGCTGAACGGACTGAGCCACCCACATGCCCTACATTTTTTATGTTTATAGGGCTTCACTCTAGGATGGATTTTCAAGTGACCAGCAAGATGAAAGCATTGAATAAAGGTTTTCTCCCACTTACTGCAGTGATACAGTTTCTTCCCCAAGTGGGTTCTCTGATGTTCAGAAAGGGGGGAAAGCTGAATAAAGGCTTTCTCACACTCAGCACAGTTACAAGGTTTTTGTCCTGTGTTCCAGGAGAAATTTCTCCTACATTTATCACCTGTATGTTGGAAGACTTCTTCACAACTGCCTTCCCTGTAAGTCTCCCCATGGAGTCTCCTAGATATGCAGTGCTTGCTTCAAAGGTGTGATACCTATGCAGTCACACAGGGCCCTAGCACTTAGAAGGGTCCTACTTCCGGAAAGTCCTTAGCTTGGTTTAAATATGCTATGTTGTCACAGTCTTGAGATTCTAAATTTTATCTTTGAACACATGTTCTATAAGTAAAGCAGAACAATAATGCATACACCTACGCAGAGCGTATGTCTTGCCTTCCCATTCAGGTGTAGCGTTTGTAATCCCCCAAGAACACAAAATTCCAGTGGACCCATGATTCATGGGAGTTAGTGAGATTCAAAGTAACTACGAAGGAGGCAGAATAGGCTGCCCCAAAGTGCGCCACTTGGCATGTGGATTTTTTTGAGCCAAAGGCAATCAAGACCCAGAAGACCAGGAAAATCATTTACCTCTCCATTAACTACCTAAGATAATTTAGAAAGGGGGCCTGTACCAGAAAAGGAGCTATTACCAGACATAACTTTTTCATCTGAAAGACTTAACTGCATGCCACGGCAAACGTCTGATTACCAACATCTGCTCTCAGTGCCCTGTGAATTACCCTCCTACCCTTTGAAGTCCCAGGTCCCTGGCCCATTCCTTGACTCGGGATGGCACGTAAACCTCAATCACCCAGGGGTCTCATCTTTGGGATTCCTACATGCACATAATTTTTTCTCCTGTTTGTCTATCTTATGTCAATTTAATTATTAGACTAGCCAAAGAACGTCTGTAGAAGGAGGGAAACTTTGCCCCTACATTTACAAAGTAAGCTGTTACATGTGCAGCTGAGTAGCTGGGGTGCTGACGGACAGGTGAGACCATACTTTCTTGCTGGAACCATAATTTGTTTATAATACAGAATGCTGGCAAATGGCAGGGTCTAAGAAACAGGAACAAGAAACCCCACCACGTTCTTATTTGTGTTCCTTCCCTGGGCTAGGCAGCCGCTTACTAGAAATGATGGCAGGAAGCAAAAGGGAAGAGAGCAACCCGATGACCCTTTCTTTTTCTTCCTCCTTACTCATCAAAAGCTAAAGGTAGAGGGATCCCTGGGGGGATCAGTCAGTTAAGCCTCCAACTTCAGCTCAGGTCATAATCTCACGGTTTGTGAGTTTGAACCCCACACTGGGCTCTTTGCTGACAGCTCAGAGCCTGGAACCTGCTTCAGATTCTGTGCCTCCTCTCTCTGCCCCTCCCCCACTCACACTCTGTGTCTCTCAAAAATAAACAAACAAACAAACAAAGCTAAAGGTAGAGTTCTGGTAGAATGTGTACCTGTAAGGAAGCGAGGAGTCACCTTTGTACGGTGTTACTACAGATCTGAAATACATATGCACATAGGAGCTACAAGATATTAATTGTGTGTGGTTTGATAATTCCAGATGCTTTTATACTTGCATTTAAAACTGGCATTGTACTGGGGTGGGGGGTGGAGGGGCCTGGCTGGCTCTGTTGGTAGAGCACGGGACTTTTTTTTAAGTAATCTCTACCCCCAATGTGGGGCTCGAACCCACGACCCTGAGATCAAGAGTCACATGCTCTACTGACTGAACCAGCTAGGTGCCCCACTTCTCTTAATCTTGGGGTCATTGAGTTTAAGCCCCATGTTGGCCATGGAGCCAAAATGAAATGAGATGAAATGAAATGAAAATTTAAAAACTAAATAAAACTGACATTGTACAATATTAAGGTGAACAGCAAAACTCAAAATTTTAATTTTTATTTACTTAAAATAACATTAAATTTAAAAAAACACAACTGGTGAGTTACAAGACAGCAGATGGTGAAAGACAAAAAGGTTTTATTTTTAATATCTTTAACAATATGTTTTTCCTGCTTTTTGAACAAGGGGCCTCACATTTTAATTTTGCACTAGCCCTGCAGATTATTTAGCTGGTACTGCCTATGTGGATGTATTTCTCTAAATATTTGCTTCTTTAGAGCAAACTTCTTATTGGTACTATTTCTGTCACCTAAAGTAAAAAGATTGCACAGATAGAACTTATTATCTGAGAGAGACACCTAAGGGGAAGAGCAAAGGATGATTTAATCATGTCTCAGACTGGGTACCATGGGTTAACCTAAATCAAGCACAGGTAACCGGGTCAGTTTATGGGAGATAACACACAGCAGAGATCCAGGACACAGATGAGAACAACAGATTTTTGGCAGTAATGACAGTAAAATTATGAGAGCATTAAAGAGTTTTACCATATATAAAGCACTTTTGAAAGATATCTTCATTTCACCTCATAATTCATTCCTCTAAGGTAGATCTTATTTCCGTCCCTCATTTAGAGGTGAAGAAACAGAAGTTCATAGAGGTTAAGAGACTCACCTGCAGTGATTTAGAATATAACCACAAATTCTTTGGCACAACTCCATCTAAAAGATGGAGCCTGATTTCTCTCCCCTTGAGTCTTGACTGAATCTAGTGACATACGTCCAAAAAATCAGAATATGGTGGAAGTGGCGGTATGAAACTAGATCATAGGAGGCACGGCAGCCTCCTTGGTCTTTCTCTTAGATCACTCATTTTGGGAGAAACTAGCTGCCATACTGTGAGGACACTCGGGCAACCCCATGGAGAGGTCCACATGTTAAAGAACTGAGACATCCTGCCAATAGTCATGTGAGGGAAGCAGCTTTAAAGCAAATCCTTAGATTTCTTCAGATAACTGCAGCCCAGCCAACATCTTGACTGCTACCTCTTTTTTTTTTTTTTTTAATGTTTATTTATTTTTGAGAGAAAAGGTGAGTGGGTAAGAGAGAGGGAGACAGAGGATCCCAGGATCCAAAGCGGGCTCCATGCTGACAGCAGTGAGCCCCATGCAGGGCTTAGACTCACGAACCATGAGATCACGACCTGAGCCAAAGTCAGACGCTCAACCAACTGAGCCATCTAGGCACCTTTTGAGAATACCCTTTGAGAATCCTCACCTCTTGAGAACACCCTGAACCAGAACATTCTGCTAAGCCCCTTCAAATTCCTGACCCACAGAAATCAGGGGTTTGTGTTAAGATGGTACATTTTGGGGTAATTTGTTACATAGCAATAAACGTGGAGAGGAAATGACCACACTAGGAATCTTTACAGAAAGAATAAAGAGCATTGTCTGCTGGTGCATTGTCCCTAAAATGTCTGCTAAGTCACAGACCCCAGTACCAGATATTCTGACCCCAAATCCTATTTCTTTACTAGATTATTCTACCCATTATAAGGATGAGAAAAGAATGAGAAGAGAATCAAAGGAAAATGTGGAACTGGAAGTTGAATGAACACAAATAGGAGAGAATTAACGAGAGCTATGAAGTGTTAGAGTAAATCCATCACCAAGAATCAGTGAAACATTATTAGAGGGACTGAGGAGGGAGAGACCATGAACTGGAAAAAGTGGGGACAACAGCCATTGATAATAACATGCTCCAATAGGGTCACCTAGGTGGCTCGGTTGGTTAAGCATCTGGCTCTTGGTTTCGGCCCAGGTCGTGATCTCAAGGTTCATGAGTTCAAAAGCCACATTGGGCTCCACACTGACAGTGTAGAGCCTGCTAGGGATTCTGTCTCCCTCTCTGTCCCTCCCTTACTCATGCTAGCGCACACATGTGCTCGCTCTCTCTCTCTCTCTCTCTCAAAATAAATAAACTTTAAAGAACTTACCAAACTCAACACCCAAAAAACCTAGTCCAGTGAGGAAATGGGCAGAAGACATGAATAGACAATTTCCCAAAGAAGACATCCAGATGGCCAACTGACACATGAAAAAATGCTCAACATCACCCATCATCAGGGAAATACAAATCAAAACCAAAATGAGATATCACCTCACACCCATCAGAATGGCTAAAATTAACAACTCAGGAAACAATAGGTGTTGGTGAGGATATGGAGTAAGGGGAACCCTTTTGCACTATTGGTGGGAATGCAAACTGGTGCAGCCACCCTGGAAAACGAATGGAGGTTCCTCAAAAGATTAAAACTAGAACTACCCTACGACCCAGCAGTTGTACTATAGTTATTTATCCAAAGGATACAGGAGTGCTGGTTCAGAGGGAAACATGCACCCCAATGTTTATAGCAGCATTATCAACAATAGCCAAATTATGGAAAGAGCCCAAATGCCCATCAACTGATGAATGGATAAAGAAAATGTGGTGTATATATATATACACAATGGAATACTACCAGGCGATGAAAAAGAATGAAGTCTTGCATTTGCAACAACGTGGATGGAGCTAGAGGGTATTCTACGCGAAATAAGAGAAAGACAAACATCATGATTTCACTCATGGAATCTGAGAAACACAACAGATGAACATAGGAGAAGGGAAGGAAAAATAAGATAAAAACAGAAGGAGGCAAACCATAAGAGACTCTTAAATACAGAGAACAAACAGGATTGCTGGAGGAAGAGGGTTGGGGGATGGGTTAAATGGGTGATGGGCATTAAGGAGGGCATTTTTGGGGTGAGCATTGGGTGTCATATGTAAGAGATGAATCACTGACTTCTATTCCTGAAGGCAAGACTACACTGTATGTTAACTAACTTGAATTTAAATTTTAAAAAATCAATAAATAAATTTTTAAAATAATAATACGCTCCAATAGAAATCTGAGAAAAGAAGAATGAACAGTTAAATAAAAACCAGGGGAAAGTTTCATTCAGTACTGAAGATGGTGCCGAAATAAGCCATGGTCAGAGTTGTTCCTAAGGGGGATAGAACCAGATCTACAGTGATTTGGGAATGTACTAAATACAGGAGATCCTCAACATTTCAAGTCAGCACAAGGGACTTCAAGCATCCATGTCTCCATTTCTCATTTAACAGAGTCACAAATACCTTAACACTGGAGTGTGAGAAGTTATTAAGCCAGTGAGAGAGTCCAGTTTCCACATCTCAATAAGCTATTACTATTCTCTGCTGATTCAATAAGTCTCATTAAGGCTGAGGAGTTTACTGAAGTGTTTCAGTTACATTTTAGTAAGTTTTATGGAGGATATACACGGATCACTCAATTTTCTAAGTTCTTGCTCCCTAGATGATTCTCCTTCCCTGTTCTAAGGCCCACTCACTGTCCATTTAAAGTTCAATGACTCCCATGAAACCTTCACTGACCATCCCAGGCCAGAATAAAAGTATCCATTGTTTTACTTCCTGACTACACCTTTGACAAATAAAAAATGGGTGTCAGAAGTACTCTGGAGAGATGCTCTGGCCAAAGGTGAATTCTGCTCTTATCCCTTTCGGGTAGCGCACTGAATCTCTGAGATTCGTGCATAGTTGGCTTTCCATAAGCCAGAGTTGGAAACTCTAAGACTTGTGGCCCACTATTCTCTTTAAAAGACATTTCATGTCTAAGGCAATAAGGTAGGACCTGGAGAAAACTGGATCCAGTTGAGCTTGTGAGGGAACCACACTGGGAATTGGAAATAGAACTTCAGAAAATACATCACAAGTAGTGTAACCAAGGGACACAGAACAGCAGACCCAGGAACCTGAAGCCCAAGTACAGGAAAGCAGATAGCAAAGAGTAAGAGACAGACTTGGAACCACAGAGGTTTTAGCTCAGTAATGATCTACTCATTCCAGTTTTGCACCCTTGTTCCCTCACCACCATCTTCAACTGTCCTACCCAGATTATAGCTCTTTTCTTATCCAGTGACTAGAACGTCAAACTCCTTCCCTAAAACTTCCTAGTACACCCATTTCCTCCACATTGTGGATGCTTCTTGTGCACACAGGCTTGGAGCTCTTTGGACAGGATGGTCAAGAACTACTTAAGCAGCAGCACCTTTAGAATCTGCTCCTTAATGTGTATCTTGAACCACAGCCACTAACAGCAAAGTTCCTGGAGTTGACTCAGGGGCCCAGGCATTCATTTCCCACTAACATTACTACCTAGCGCACTGGCAAAAGTTCTGGTCAATAGACTTACTCCATTGTTCTCCATTGTTGCCAGGATTCTTGCACCCTAGTCTGGCCCCCTTCTTTTATTAATAGGGGTTAGTTGGCTTTTGGAGACTGTATCTTAGGGGTCAAGGTTACTAACCCCTTTAACTCCTTAGCCATCATGATCTTGAATGGATCTGTGGTTCGGAAATATTCTTCTGAATCTTTTGGGAGAATTCCTAATGGAGAGAAAACTCAACATTTCCCAGATACAATTGTCACATACCCTAGTTTTGTATAAGACTTCATTACAACACCACAAAATAAAATCTTGTTCTGAGGCTTAGGTAATGCTTTTGTAAAGCTATACAGATAGCTTTTCCTACCTTTTCCCTCCACAATGTCCTCAAATTTTTCAGGCTTTAATTATCAACCAACCAACTAAAAACCTATTTGTTAAGCATTTGCATACAAACTCAGCAGATAATAAAAAGGAAGATTAAGATATATCCCTGTCATCTAGATGCTGATAATCTTCCAGAAATAATACTTCTGCCCCAGGAAGAGAAAGTCTTCGGTGAGAACAGACTGGGTACCGGGTAAGAAAGAGAACAGAATTTAAAAGGAAGAAAGCAAAATCAAAGAAAAGCAATCGAATCCCAGCTAACGGTTCTCTGTCTTGCAGCAACTGGCTCAGGATTTAGGATTTAGAATTGCTGAGAAAGAAAGCCAGAGGAGATGTGCTTTCCTTCTCTAACCTCTTTCCCCACCAGGGCAGGTGCTCATTCTCACACATCTCAAGCTCTGGAATACCCTCAACACCAGCCCCCCTGTTAATGCCATCAGTCTTCAGTTCAGTCACAACCATGTTTTCAATATATCTCAGTTCTTACAAGGGCGACTGCTTTGTCACAGATCATCTATGTTTGCCTGCTCAACACTGAAGTCCTATTCATTTGTTGCCTTTTAGGCAGGTTCTCTGCTAGTCCTTTAGCAAAAGCACCTAGGTGCTTCTCTGCCTCCCACTCCACCCACCAACTTAACCTCCAAAGTGGAAGCTTTTTGTATTAGCTGCAGCCCAACATCTGTTAAATTTTTCCAGCACCCTGTTTTCTGCCTGGGATTCCGATTTTCTTAACCCTTTTGTAGTGTCTGTGTCATTCATGCTCTGTACCAGTCACCCAGGGGTTAAAACCCCTGGAACAAATGAACTCCCCTTCTGCAGAAGCTCAGTAACACAAAAATGAGCATAGCCTCAAGGAGCTCACTGCCTAGAACAGGGCAGTAAGGATTCTTACCTAGAGGTAAGAAATTCAGTTCCTAAGCGATTTTTACTGCAGTCCGTATAAAAACGTCAAGTTACTACGAGTTGTAATAGCAATGCGGTATGAGGTACTATCACCTCCAGTTTGTAGAGGCAGTGAGTTTAGTTTAACTAACAGTCGGAGAACTCAAGATTCCGACCCCCTACCAGAAGCTGTTGAGCACTGGGCCGACCAAGCTTAGGCCGAGAGCCCTCGTGTAACCCTGTTTTCCTGGCACGTAACTGGTACTGAGCAGCTCGCGGCAACACTACACCGTCTGGGCATTCAGTTCTACCCAACACACTTCAAAGGGCCCTGTAGCGGTTTTATCTTGAAATGTCAGTACGTACAGTAAGTCCAGAAATCACGTCTCTTTAACGCGAGCACAGGGGTCTCCGGCTGTGCGGCACCGAGCGCGGCCACACGGTAGGGAACCCAGCGCGGAGCGGAGTCCCTCGCGTGCAGGCCACACCGGGCGGCTCGAGCAGGTCTCCCCACGCCGCGAGCAAGACGCACGACAGCGCTCCGCACGCTGAGGAAGCCCCTCAGCTTCCCCTCCGACGGCCGTCCTGCTGCTGAGCCAAGTGTCTGCCTGGGAGGTGTGGCAACGTTCACAGCACTCGGCTCGGAGAGCAGAGGACGCGGCCGGGGAGGCAGGCTCCTGGGAGGGCGAGGCGGCGGCGCTCGATCCCCTTAACACCGGGAGGGTCACGAAGCAAATTCCCACAGGCCCCAACCTCCCGGGCGGGCTGCCGGCTCCCCGCCCCTGCAAGTGCCTGAGGGCCGCGCCCTGCCTCCAGGATCCACTCCATCACCTCCCGGCGCCCCGCCCCTTCACGCACCGGCACCTCACGTCCCGCCCCCTCGCGCCCCTCACGTCCCGGCGCCCCGCCCCTCATGCCCTGAAGCCCCGCCCCCTCACGTCCCGGCCCCGCAACCTCCCGGCTCGCCTGCTCCCCGCCTCAGCGTCGGGAGTGGTCGCCGCCGCCGCAGGCGTGCGCTGACGGTCGGGGGCCGCCGGAAGCGACGCCGGCCGGGTGGGATTCGCGGGCGCACATCTGCCGGCGGCACGGCCGCCTTCCCCCGGCCCGGTTAAGACTCGCGTCCGGAGAGCGCCGTACCGCGACCGGGGACTCCCAGGTCGGCAAGGGTGGGTAGGGAAGAGTCCCCCTGCCCGGCAGGGTCTGTGAGGACCACCCTGGCCTGAGGGGACCGCTGCGGTTGCTCGTGGACGCGGGGCCGGCGGGGCCGGGCGGCCGGGTGACGGGAAAGGTGTTTGCGGTCCGGCTGCTCAGCTCCCCGCGGGATCTTCCTCTTCGGAAGGTGTCAACTCCTAGAAGTCCCTGTGTCCTTTATTCTGACTGATCCCTACAACGGAGAACCCCCCAAAATCCATCGTTAGGGCGGGGGAGGTGGGAAGGGTGTAAAGGATGCCCAGTGGGGCAGGTGTTCGGCAGGCGACAGACGGCCTCCTTGTGGGCCTGAGCCCTGTGCCCAGAGAGCGGGGCGGGGCTGCGCGGGGCGGGGCTCCCGAGAGAGGACCCGCTCTCCGCCCGGACTGCGGCCCTCACCGAGGACTCACCGGGGGCCAGGCTCCGAGTTACTGCCGGCCGTACGCGCTCCAAACCCCCCTACCCACGTTGTCCTGTTGTTACCGGGCCGTGGTTGTGTAAGATGTTAACTAGGGGAAGCTGGGTGAAGGTGCAGGGACTTTTCTGTTCCATTTTGGGAAATTTTCTTTAAAGGTATTCCAAAATAATACGTTAAAAAAAAAAGGTAAGATATGTTTACAGAGGGCGAAATACAGGTTTAGAGAGATTAAGCCATACGCATAAGAGAACACGACAGGATTCAAGCCCAGGTCCTTCACCACTGCCCACCGTGCCCGTGAATTAGTCCACGTTCGCTTAAACGCACAGGCCCTGCCACCACGTGGAAAACAAACCATCTGCACCCACACAGCCTACTGCCTGCATTAAGGTGATTTTACTATTCATTTGTCTTCACTAGATGTGACACTTTTCATTCCACTGTCTTTATCAACATGACATTACTATTCCAGGAAATTCTTGCCCTATAAGATAAAGTCGCAAGTAATAGTATTTACTTCAAGAAATGACCCCTCAAAAAATCCACTTAAATGAGTATCAGACTCTCAGCTTTCAATGGAAAAGATCCAGACTTTTTGAAACCCTCAACTCAAAACTTTCACCTTGTTGTATCCACCTCTAAACTGTCGTGTCATGATCCTTGACCAATCTTTATCCTGCCTCAAGAGATGTGCCTTACACTCCCAAAACCTCATAAAAATCCTGACTTTGCCTTCCTCCCTGGGAGATTTACTAAGACTCTGCCAAGGTAGTGCTAGCACTCATAGCAATAAATTCAATTTGGTATTATCAATTATTTTGGCGTTATTTTTGGAAAGCAGAGATCCAACAATATTCTCAGTATTATCAAAAATACTGTTTGACAAACATTCCTTATGTTTGGAAAAAGGTTTGAATTATTTTAAACATATTTTTTCAATTCTCTTTAATTTTGGGTGGAGCCTTCTTTCTCTTCTGAACAGAAACTTTAGACTTAGTGAGTCATGTGTTTAATCAATGAGCGTGTGTGTGTGTGTGTGCATGTGTGTCTATGTGTGTCTATCTTCTTAACAGTGGTTTTTGTAACCTCAGGAGTGTGTCCTGAAAGGTAACACACTTGTTGCCCGCCCCCGACCATTGGAGCTAGAATGGCTGGAGTACTCCTTCCACGGCCTCCTGAAGAGTCAGAGGGACTCTTCGGAGTAAACAACAAAAAATGGCCTGCCAAGGTTCAGGCGACTGGCCCACAGTGGAGCAGCCCAAACCACCAGGAGGTGTTCCGCCAGCGCTTCCGACAGTTCTGCTACAAGGAGACCCCTGGGCCCCGTGAGGCCTTGAGCCAGCTCTGGGTGTTCTGCTGTGAGTGGTTAAGGCCTGAGATACGCACCAAGGAGCAGATGTTGGACTTGGTGGTGCTGGAGCAGTTCCTGACCATCCTGCCCGAGGAGCTCCAGGCCTGGGTGCAGGAGCATCACCCGGAGAGCGGGGAGCAGGCCGTGGCTGTGCTGGAGGATCTGGAGAAGGAACTGGATGAACCAGGCCAGCAGGTAGAAAAAGGGCCTGTGCTCAGTGCGGGGATGGTTGGGCGCGGGCATCAGGCTGATCCTTTGTGGGCTCTTGGGATCATGTACACTGTGGGCCCTTCAGATGCCCAGACGAGCCTGCTTGTTCTCAGGTTTCAACCCAGACCTGTGCACAGGAAGTGCTTTCTGAGACATCGGTGCCTCTGGATCCAGCTAAGGAAGCAACATATCTCCAGCCTCAACCCATGGAGATCCAGCTTAAGGGTGAATCTCAGGACCCTCAACACCAACAGGACTGTGGTTAGTGTTGACACTTGGGGCATATGGCTCCCCCGGAGACCTTAGAATCATTCATCATTCAATAAATACATGTCGAATACTTATTACGTGCTGGGCACCATGCAAGGCGGTAGGTATAGTGAACAAAGCAGACGTGATTCTGGCTTTCACGGATCTTACAATAGTCTGGTGACAGAGGCATTAAATAAACACACAAATGAATGTACCATAACAGACTGCATATGGGGGAAGAAGGTAGAGAAAGCCTTTTTGAGGAAGTAATATGGGAGCTAAATCCTAAAAGTAGAAACTAGCCATAGACGGAAAAGCAAGGCAGGCCTAACAGCATGTGCAAAACCAAGTGGGAAAGAAATGGGTTTGAAAGAAGGCCAGAGTGACTGGAACATGAAGAGACAGAAGAGCAGAGAGAAGGCCGTCAGGGGCCAGAACACAGGGCTGTGTGGGACCAGGTAAGGAGTCCATACATCTTTAACTTTACTGTGTGTAAGACCCACCTCTGGGTCCTGCAAGAATCCCAGCCCTAGGAAATGCTCAGTAAAGGTGAGCGATGAAGTCCAAGCAGAGGGATAACACAGGATCAGAGATCCGCTCCTTGGCTGAGAGGAGCAGTGCCAACAAGGTGGTCAGAACAAAGTGAGAGCCTGAGAAATTGTATATTCCTCGCCCGCTTGCTCTCTTTTTTGGTTTTTGATTAGGAACTAACAGGTGCTGCGTAAGCTGGACATTAGCCAGATTGGAGAAGGAGAAGAAAGACCACTTTGAAGACTTGCTGTAGCTTGAGTCAACATTGTGAGGGCCAAAAGTAGGGCAGTTTTCAATGGTGATGGAAGGAAGGGAGGGATGAAGAGAGGTCACTTGTCCTAAAGCCCTGGGAGGTGCTGGAAAGACAGTAGAGTTGCTCTCACTCCTCTCCTGGCTGGAACAAGGAATCCAGGGTTCAGAGTTGGAGCATTCGTACATCTGATGGGTGGAAGTGACGCCCGCTCTTCCCAAGGGAAAATGGAGTGTCATTGTTAGAAAGAGTGTCTACACAACATGAGTTACGCTTTCTCTGTTGTTGTCTTCTTTGTTATGCTGAGGGAAGACTTTTAAAGGATGCAGGGTACTTCTTACATATAGGTAGGAGTGTATGAAATTCATGTTTTCCAAATTAAGGTGTTTGACATAGGGTTTTCCTAAAGAACTGAAGCTTGCTGTGTGAAGGTCAAAACTTTATTGTATTAGCCAATTAATGAGCATCTTACCCATATGTGTAACAAATTCTTGTAAACTGAACAGAGCCTGTCCTTTTCTTGAAGATATAAGCTGATCATTACGATTAATGATTCAGGCCTGCAGATCACTGCTTCTCTTGGAGACTTTTGGGTAGGAAGGGCCAGCAGCTTGTATCCTAAAATGACACCAGACTATCATGCCAGTAAATGGCAGATGTGTGATTTAAATATAGTCTCTCTCCAGGACCCGTGTTCTTAATTCCTGAGTACTGTTGGGGTATAAAAATGAGGAAGATGGAAAGTTATAGGAAATGAAACTGAAAAGGTAGGCAGAGACATTTTTAACCTTCACTGTGCATCTGGATGACTTTAAAAATATATAAGTGCCTGGGCCCCACCCTCAGAAATTGGCTTTCAGTTGGACTGCGGTGAGGCCCGAGCATGGACTTTTTTTTTTTTTTCCAACCCTCCAGGTGATTTGCATGTGTAGCCAGCTAAAGTCAAGAACCCAGTGGATCACGAAGGGCTTATACACTCAACAGATGAGTTTAGGTTTTATTCTGTGGGGAAATTAAAGTTCGATATTCAGAACTTTTAAGTCCTTGGGCAGTTTCAAAATTTGGTAATTTAAACTCTAAGTGTGGTACGTACAATCTACAAATGGCATGTGAAGTCACAATAATTTTTAAAACAATACAAAACTGCACACTTCAGTACAGCCACTGTAGATGTTGGGATAGTGTGGGCCGTCTGATCACACAGCTCCTGGAAAGTAAATGGCTGTAGTCACCTGAATTCTAAGTTCTGCTAAGGAGCACAGTTTCTTGAATAAACCATGTCTTTAAGTCTCTGTAAAGAAGTCTGATAGCAACAAAGTATCGGTGTACATCCCTTAGACCACTTTGGAAAACCTCCCATGGGATTAATTATACATTGAGAGCACGTGGCTTGTTTTTAGTGTTTGCTTATTGATTTTGAGAGAAAGAGAGAGCGTGGGGGAGGGGCAGAGACTGAGAGAATCTCCAGCAGGCTCCACACTGTCAGTGCCGACCCTGACACAGGGCTTGAACTCATGAACCGTGAGATCATGACCTGAGCCGAAATGAAGTCGGACATTTAACCGACTGAGCCACCCAGGCACCCCAAAACCAGTGTCGTTTTGAAATGTGAAATCAGGGGCACCTGGGTGGCTCAGTCGGTTAAACGGCCAAATCTTGATTTGGACTCGGGTCATCATCTCACGGCTCCTGAGTTCCAGCCCCACATCAAGCCTGCTTGGGAGTCTGCCTCCCTCTCTCTCTGCCCCTCCCGCCACTCACCCTCTATCTCCAAAATAAACAAAAGTCAACTTTAAAAATAAAATGCGAAATCAGTTTTTTTCATAGGAAGTTTATGAGATTTCCTGACATATCAGTTATCGAGGCAACATTCTCTCGTATACCTTTCCTGTGGGTTCGGTCTTCCTGAAGTTCGTTCTTTAATAACTACTTCAGGCGCTTTGTGTGTAGACTTAGTCTTTGCTTATCTGAAAACACCCTAATTTTGCCCTCCCTTTCTAATCCCAGTTTAGCTAGAGTAAAATTCGGAATGACAGGTTTTTTCCTCAGGTTTTGAAGGTACTGCTGGTCCTGCCGCTTCTAGCAGCTACTCTTCTAACTGCTGTAATTTGCTAGTGAAAGGCTCCTGTCAGTCTCAATGTTTTTGTAACATTTTTAGGAATTCCGTCTTTTCTTATTAGTAGTGTTTACATTTACTCTTAACCTGTGTAAGATGAAGTGTCACTAAAAAGTGTGTCCTGTTAGGGTTTTATTTTTACTCATCTTCCTTTGCCCATAAATGCCCTGTTGCTCTACGGACCCTTGTTTTTCTTCAGTTCTAGAAAATTCTCCGCTATCAGTTCTTTAAATAATGTGGGTTTTTGGTTTTGTTTTATTCCTTACGTATTTTCTTCTGGAACTCCCAGAACACACTGGTTAGGACCTATTTACCATGTTCATTTTGCTTAACTGCTGTTTCACATATATTATGTCTTTGTCTCTGTGGTACATCCCAGGGGAGTCCTGTTATGTTCCAGTTTATTCTCTCGGACTCTGGTTTATCCACTTTTAAAATCTCTATCCAGTTTTTATACTATCTACTCTTGTCCCATTTTTGCTGATTTTATTTCCTAACTCTGTGTTTATGTGATGTGGATACTATGACATCAGTTATCTGTTTTAGGGATCTTTAATCTTTTCAGGATTTTTGATGAGAATAATTTCATCTGGGTTGAATTCATGTTCCAAGTGGTGACTTTGTTAATCATCTTTCCTAGCATTCCATTCACGTTTTGAAATGTTCATGTCTGGGTCCATTTTGAGTTCCTTCCGATCTGCTTCACGCTCTCCCCTTCCTTAGCAATTCTCTCATTACCTGTGCCCCACTCCCACCCCAGAACCGGGGCTCCAGTGTCATGCGGGGAAACACAGACCATCAGTGTCATCACAGGTGTCCCCACAGGGTTGTTGGCCGCCGTGCTGTCCACGTGCTTGTGTGTGTGTCTGTGTCCCACCCAGACTCTGGCATGAGCTGTGAGCTAGAACCTGGCCCGTGGCTTCAACTGTAGCTACCATTCTGTGGGTTTGTTCCCTTTCTGGTCCACGGAGATGTTTGTCTTGTCTTTTTAGCACAGACTTGTTTTAGAGTAATTTTTATTTTTATCACTCCATGTATGTGAAGCTGAAGTGTGAAGTCGCTGTGTTGTCCTGACTAAAAAGCACACCATTTTCCCCAACCTTTTTTAGTGGGTTAGAAATTATGTTTCTGTACTATGCTTTTTCTTTTCCTTCTTGTTTTGTTTTGGCGTTTATTCATTTTTGAGAGACAGAAAGAGCACGTAAGCAGGGGTGGGGCAGAGAGAGAGGGAGACACAGAATCCAAAGCAGGTTCCAGGCTCTGAGCTGTCAGCACAGAGCCCGATGCAGGACTCAAACTCATGAACTGTGAGATCATGACCTGAGCTGAAATTAGATGCTTAACCGACTGAGCCACTCAGGTGCCCCACCTATGCTATGCTTTTTAATAATAATCCATAAGTTTTCTTCTCATGCTGATATGAATTTTAGTTCTATTATATGTGCAGTGATGTTTTGGATCTCATCTAGAGTACATTTTATATTTGCTTATGGCTTTAAAAGACCATGTTCTTGCATAAATGTGTACTTTGTGTAATTTTCCTTTGAATTCTGCACACAGATGTATCTAAGGTAGATGTAACATAAGGTTTTAAAGTGCCCCAAAACTTTACGATAACCACATATAACCAGTGACATGAGATTTTTGTTTTGTCACCCGTGTGGCAGGGTGGTCTGGTGAGTAATGATCGCAGGCCCTGGTCCTAAAAGGAGGCCCGGGAAAAGGCTCCTATCACTCTGGGCAGCTTGCTTCTCTGCTCCACCTCATCTCTGGGTTTTTGCCCTTCATACGTGGATGCCCTGACCCCCATGACGGCTGTCACCCTCCTCAGCAGGGGGCCAGTGAGAGATCTCACATCTACTGTTAGACCTTGGCTCCTTCCCACCCTGCTCCCAGAGTCTCCTTAGCTGACCCATTTGGGCACATTTGGCCAGTGCCTCTGCCTAGGGTTAGGTTTGCCCTTCACTCTGGGTCCTAAAATGGGGTTACTTTCACAGAGAATCCGCCTTGAGTGGGACAGTCTCACTGTTTTCCAGAAACTGTCAACCACTGAGGAAGTGGCCACATCTCCCACCCTGGAGGAGTGTGGTCATTGGGATGCTGCTCGAGGCACGTCTGTAGGAGACACAGGCAGGGCAGTTATGGGAGCATGCCTTCCCTGGGTCAGGACGGTGCGAGAGTCTAGGTCTGTTACAAGACCCTTCTCTGTGTTGGTGACTATTTACCTGGGGCGTCTCAAATGACCCACAGAGCGGAGCTTCAGGATCGACAGACTCCCAGGTTTTTGGGTTTTCTTTTTGTTTTGTTTTTTTTAATTTAACTTC
The DNA here is from genome assembly GCF_018350175.1 of Felis catus. NCBI lineage: Eukaryota > Metazoa > Chordata > Mammalia > Carnivora > Felidae > Felis > Felis catus. The sequence goes on along the minus strand of NC_058372.1, from coordinate 2,343,695 downwards.
ATTTTTTATTTTTTTAAAATTTACATCCAAATTAGTTAGTATATAGTGAAGCAATGATTTCAGTAGGTTCCTTAATGCCCCTTACCCATTTAGCCCATCCCCCCTCCCACAACCCATATTCTCCATATTTATGAGTCTCTTTTGTTTTGTCCCCCTCCCTGTTTTTATATTACTTTTATTTCCCTTCCCTTATGTTCATCTGATTTGTCTCTTAAAGTCCTCATATGAGTAAAGTCATATGATTTTTGTCTTTCTCTGACTGACTAATTTCACTTAGCATAATACCCTCCAGTTCCATCCACGTAGTCGCAAATGGCAAGATTTCATTCTTTTTGATTGCCAAGTAATACTCCACTGTATATACATACCACATTTTCTTTATCCATTCATCCATCGAAGGACATTTGGGCACTTTCCATACTTTGGCTATTGTTATTGTTGATAGTGCTGCTGTAAACATTGGAATGCATGTGTTCCTTTGAAACAGCACACCTGTATCCCTTGGATGAATACCTAGTAGTGCAATTGCTGGGTCTTAGGGTAGTTCTATTTTAAATATTTTGAGTAACCTCTATACTGTTTTCCAGAGTGGCTGCACCAGTTTGCAATCTGATCAACAGTGCAAAAGATATTCTTTCTCCACATCCTCGCCAACATCTGTTGTTGCCTGATTTGTTAATGTTAGCCGTTCTGACAGGTGTAAGGTGGTATCTCATTGTGGTTTTGATTTGTATTTCCCTGAGGATGAGTGATGTTGAGCATTTTTTCATGTGTCGGTTGGCCATCTGGATGTCTTCTTTGGAAAAGCGGCTATTCATGTCTTTTGCCCTTTTCTTCACTGGATTATTTGTTCTTTGGGTGTTGAGTTTGATGAGTTCTTTATAGATTTTGTATACTAACTCTTTATCTGGTATGTCATTTCCAAATATCTTCTCCCATTCTGTCGGTTGCCTTTTAGTTTTGCTGATTGTTTCCTTTGCTGTGCAGAAGCTTTTTATTTTGATGAGGTCCCAATAGTTCATTTTTGCTTTTGTTTCCCTTGCCTCCGGAGACATGTTGAGTAAGAATTTGCTGTGGCCAAGATCCAAGAGGTTTTTGCCTGCTTTCTCCTCGAGGATTTTGATGGCTTCCTGTCTTCCATTGAGGTCTTTCCTCCATTTTGAGTTTATTTTTGTGTCTGGTGTAAGAAAGTGGTCCAGATTCATTCTTCTGCATGTCGCTGTCCAGTTTTCCCAGCACCACTTGCTGAAGAGACTGTCTTTATTCCATTGGATAGTCTTTCCTGCTTTGTCAAAGATGAGTTGGCCATACGTTTGTGGGTCCATTTCTGGGTTCTCCATTCTGTTCCATTGAGCTGAGTGTCTGTTCTTGTGCCAGTATCATACTGTCTCAATGATTACAGCTTTGTAATACTTCTTGAAGTCTGGTATTGTGATGCCTCCAGCTTTGGTTTTCTTTTTCAAGATCGCTTTGGCTATTCGGGGTCTTTTCTGGTTCCATACAAATTTTAGGATTATTTGTTCTAGCTCTGTGAAGAATGCTGGTGTTATTTTGATAGGGATTGCATTGCATATGTAGATTGCTTTGGGTAGTATCGACATTTTAACAATATTTGTTCTTCCTATCCAGGAGCATGGAATCTTTTTCCATTTCCTTGTGTCTTCTTCAATTTCTTTCATCAGCTTTCTATAGTTTTCAGTGTATAGATTTTTCACCTCTTTGGTTAGATTTATTCTTAGGTATTTTATGGTTTTTGGTGCAACTGTAAATGGGATCGATTCCTTGATTTCTCTTTTTGTCATTTCATTGTTGATGTATAGGAATGCAACCGATTTCTGTGCATTGATTTTATATTCTGCAACTTTGCTGAATTCATGAATCAGTTCTTGAAGTTTTTTGGTGGAATCTTTTGGGTTTTCCATACAGAGTATCATGTCATCTGCGAAGAGTGAAAGTTTGACCTCCTCCTGGCCGATTTGGATGCGTTTTATTTCTTTGTGTTGTCTGATTGCAGAGGCGAAGACTCCCAATACTATGTTGAATAACAGTGGCAAGAGTGGACATCCCTGTCTTGTTCCTGACCTTAGGGGAGAGCTCTCAGTTTTTCCCCATTTGGATGATATTAACGTTGGGTCCTTCATATATGGCTTTTATGATCTCGAGGTATGATGCTTCTATCCCTACTTTCTTGAGGGTTTTTATCCAGAAAGGATGCTGTGTTTTGTCAAATGCTTTCTCTGCATGTATTGAGAGGACCATATGGTTCTTGTCATTTCTTTTATTGATGTGACGAGTCACGTTAATTGTTTTGAGGATATTGAACCAGCCCCGCATCCCAGGTATAAATCCCGCTTGGTCATGGTGAATACTTTTTTTAATGTATTGTTGGATCCGGTTGGCTAATATCTTGTGAGGATTTTTGAATCCATGTTCATCAGGGCAGACTCCCAGGTTTTTCTTTGCAAGAAGAGTAGTCATGTCTTTGGGGCCACATCAGTTTCTGTCTGTCCCCACATGATAATATCCTATTGTGCCCCATATGTCCAGACATGCTTGTTCTGTGTATTTGGAAATAGGATACTTTTCTGTGCTCTGACCCCTCATTTTTCAGTACTCTAAGGGCCTTCAGGGCCCCCTGCATGGAGCTGCTTCTCAGCTCCACATCAGCACCGGCCCCCTGGCAGCTTCCCTCCTCTCACAGCCCTGTGCCTTCATCCATCTCAACCCCACTTTGGCCTTCCCTCGGAACCCCCTGTCCTCTCAGATCCTCTTCTGTTGTTGACTTACGCCCCACTGACCATCTCCGTCTGCACAAGCCATGCCTGGCCAGTGCAGCCACTGCTGGTCCCTCTTCCTTTGCCTTCCCCCACTTTCTTCCTCACATGGTGTGGAACAATTGTGTTGGTAGAGTTAAGCTGTGTACTTGTAGTAGATGTGTTTAATTTTACTTCCTGTATGTTTCAGTGATGTTTGAAATCTCTCCTTTTGTTTCAGATGACGTAATCGGAATTGAGAAAGGAGAATCGATTCAAAAGCAGGAGCTTACCGTAGATACAGAGTCTCCAAAAAAGTCACCTGGCCAAATCAACGGAAAAGTCCCTCATTGTGAAGAAACCCAAGAACATGAAGGACAGACAAAGAGATATCAGAGAAATTCTTCAACCGAGAGAAGATATAAGTGTGACGAGTGTGGGAGAAGATTCACTCAAAACTCAAGCCTCATTAGACATAAGAGAATCCACACTGGAGACAGACCCTATTCATGTAACGTGTGCGGCAAAACCTTCATCCAGAGTTCCCAACTTATTGACCATCAGAGAATACATAACCGATTAAAACCGTATCAGTGTGATGAGTGTGGAAAAGCCTTTTATTACAGTTCACACCTTGTTCAGCATCAAAGGACCCACACTGGAGAAAAACCTTTCCAGTGCGGTGAGTGTGGGAAAGCCTTTCACTACAGCTCCGGCCTCGTTCGGCACCAGAGGACCCACACGGGAGAGAAGCCCTACCAGTGTCACGTCTGTGGAAAGGCTTTCTGTCTGAGCTCGCACCTGATTCAGCACCAGCGCGTGCACACTGGGGAGAAGCCGTACCAGTGCAGTGAGTGTGGGAAAAGCTTCAGCCAGAGCTCAGGCCTCTTCCATCACCACAGGATCCACAGTGGGGAGAAGCCCTATGAATGTGATGAGTGTGGAAAGGCCTTCAGTCACAGCTCAGCCCTGGTGGGGCACCAGCGAATCCACAGTGGAGAGAGGCCCTATGAGTGTGACGTGTGCGGGAAGGCGTTCAGTTATAGCTCCCATCTTCTGGGACATCGAAGGATCCACACTGGGGAGAAGCCCTATGAGTGTGACGTGTGCGGGAAAGCTTTCCGGCGGAGCTCGCACCTCCTGGTACATCAGCGAATCCACATTGTAGAGAAGCCCTGGTGATGTCAGCAATGGTGCAGAATTATCCATCCGCACTTTCCTGCAGAACGTCAGACAGGGACGTCTCCGTGATGGAGAAGTAGGGAATTCTGTGATCACCATTGCGGTTTCCGCTGTCATTTGAAAATACTTCTGGAGGCTGAAAGAGGCAATCACCTGACAGCTTGCCAAACAAGCATGTCGTCTGATGACCTGGGACCTTGGAGGGGCTCGTTCCACATCCTCAGACTTTCCTCCTCGAAGCAGGGGCTCAGGAGATCTCTGTAATCCGTTAGCTATGTCCCCAGGGTGGTAGAGATGCTGCTATTCCCTCCCCTGCCTCCTTTCCTCCCTATTTTCTTTGGAGTTGGCGTGATGATCTTGTCTGAAGTGTGAGTTGAGAGTTACTTGATTTACATTTTTAAAAATCCTGAATTTTTGGTTAGCTTGATAAAAGACCTCAGCCTATCGGTTGTCTACACTAAAAACATAAATACAAAAACCACTTTGTAATTTGGGATAAACGTTTGGGTGGGTAGGAAGGTTCCATGGGATGGAGCAGGAGGGTTGATCACACACATCCGGTGACCTTTCATATCTTCCACCAGAGATGTCAAACGGGCCAGGGCGCTGTATTTGGCCTGCATGTGCATTTTTCCCACATAGTATGTTTTGTGATAACATGAAATTATTTCAACTTTTAAAAATCTGGAGATTTCACATCGAATCTGACTTTCCAGATTCTCTTACAAAAACGCATGATGTGGCAATACTAGATGCCACCTTCCCACGAGGCAGGAGTTGACTGGAGCAGATTATCACCCACTGCGGATGGACACAGTCCACTACCACACAGCGACCTGTGCTCCCTGACCACCCCCTGCTCCCCCTACCTGTGTGAGCCCTGCCCTGCTCTCCGGGCTTCTCAGGACCACCTTGCCACCAAAACACTGCACTTTAGCTTTAGGCGCTGGCCCCCAAGAAGATTTTCTCTGAAGAAAAGGCTTTCTGCTAACAAAAGCTTGAAGATTTACTATAAAAGATTTAAGGAGCACCAGGGTGGCTTAGTCAGTTAGACATCTGACTCCTGATCTCCGCTCAGGTCTTGATCTCAGGGTAGGGAGTTCAAGCCCCTTCTTGGGCACTGTGCTGGGCATGAAGCCTACTTAAGTAAATAAATTTAAAAATGTATACTTGAGCACCTGAAGGTAGAGGAAAGCCACGGTAAAATTTTCCTTAGACAGAATGTACAGGTACTTATTGAAAGACAACTGTGATGGCTTCTAGCCAGACCTGTGGAGACTAGTTCTTCCTGTGAGATGAAAACAGCATGCTGATGGGAGTCAACACTAATGTTGGAGTGAACAGGCTCAGGGCCCAAAGCAGAGGTGCAGCTGAGGGAGAGAAGCTCAAGATCTGAAGCCACAGGGGCGGCAAGGCCGTGGAATGAGGCCCAAATGGGAGAGTGGGGAGAAAAAGCTACGAATAAGGGAGGGTCAGGGATGAACAGGGAAAGAGAAAGGTCAGAGACACAAGAAAAACCAACCGCAAACAGGAAGTGGAAGCAAAGGCAGTGAAAACGTGGAAGACCTGGAGGCTGAAGCCCTCAGTATTAATCCACCCTTCATTTCTATGCCTTGGAGGTCAGATCCCTGATAATGAAAGACCCGCACCCAATCTCAGCTCACTGCGGTTTGTACCGCGACCCGGGCCCTGTGTGGGCCTCTGGGTGATGGGACACAGGACACCTGTGTCCTATGGAAAAGCCATGTTCTACGGCTTCTTAGCAAAGCCAGCCAAGCAGAAGGACTCTCCCCAGGAGAAGGAAGACATTCTTGGCCTCTCTGGAAAGCGGGTGATTTGCCCATTCCTCCTAAAAAGGAAAAAGTGCGTTGTGAGATAGCAGTACCCATTTTATACTAAATGAATGATGCAGCAAAATGAAAAGTCCTTTGCAAACTGACAATCATGGCTGTTATTTGTTGGAACACCAGTTGTGTCCAGCATCTTGCATCTCATGTCAGCATCCCAACTGTTCTGTAAGGTACAATTTATTGTCTTAAACAGTATGTAGATATGATTTATTCTTACGAAGGGCTTATAATAAAATGAAAAGTTTTTATTATGTTTAAATGTTAAACAGCTTATACAAGTATTTTTAAAATATAATATGTAAAACAGTCTTAAAATATTAAAAATTGGAAATAACAAAATATTAACAGTGTATTTAGGTCATGAAAAGGGAGTGATTCTCACCTTTCTACTCTGTATATTCCAGGTGAAAACATTAGAATTCATCATACACATGTGGTAAATACTTTTAAAAAATTAAAATATTTACAGAATTGAGCCTTTCTGGAGATGATTCTTTGGTAGCTTTTTCAATTATTTCCTTTAGGATTGGTTTATTTAGGTTTTTCTACTTTTTTTTTTTTTTTTAAGTAATCCCTACACCCACCGTGGGGCTCAAAACTGCATCGCTGAGATCAAGAGTCATATGCTCCACTGACTGAGCCAACAAGGTGCTCCTAGATTTTTCCACTACTTTTTTTTTTTAAGTTTATTTATTTTGAGAGAGAGAGAGAGCCGTGCACATGAGTGGGGGGGGGGGGGGGGGGAGAGAGACTGAGAATGCCAAGCAGGCTCCACACTGTCAGCACAGAGCCTGATTCAGGGCTTGAACTCAAGAACTGTGAGATCATGACCTGAGTCGAAATCAAGAGTCGGATGCTTAACTAGCAGCTACCCAGGCACCCTGATTTTTCTTCTTGAATAAATTTTGGAACTAAAGGTTCTTTCCCAGAAAATCCCCATCATTAAGATTTTTAAATTTTTGATAGCATACTTTCTTCTTCATCTGCTATTTGTCATTTACAATTTTTAAATTTTTTCTCTCAATTGGATTTACTATAGGTTTTTTGTTTTTAATGGACTTGCTTACAAATAGTTCATTTTTGGATCTATTAATGTCACTTTTTCTATTTTCTAATTATTTTTATTTTTCTAAACTTTTACTTGGGGGTTTCTTTTTCTAATTCCTTGAATGCTCAGTGATGTGAGGAACAAAGGCAAAAAAGGAAATGTAGATAAAATTAAATTTCCTTATAGCCTGCAGCCATTGACAAATACTTGAGGCAGGCAGGGTGTAACATTTCTCCAGGAACTCCCTACTGTTTCAATGTTAATGCCTCTCACTAGAGGGAAAAACTTGACCTGCTGGATCCTTTGACTCTTCTTTAACATATGAAAATCCCTTTGGAAACTTCCTTTGTCTTTATCTCCCCGAACTCCCTAGTAGATAATCAATCTGTCTTCACAATCCCCGGGTGGCTCTTCCTGCCCACAGGTCCAGTCTCCGTGCTATAATAAAACCACCTGTTTGTGCAGAAGATGTCTCAAGAATTCTTTCTTTACCACATCATTTTGTTCATTTATTTTCTCCCTTTTTAAATAATGAAAACAAGTGAAAATATACACCCATAAAATACTGCATTTGTGGGGCACCTGGGTGGCTCAGTTGTTAAGCATCCAACTTTGTCTCAGGTCATGATCTCACCGTTCGTGGGTTCGAGCCCTCCATTGGGCTCTCTCCCGTCAGCTCAGAGCCAGCTTCGGATCCTCTGTCTCCCTGCCCCTCCCTGCACGCTTTCTCTGTTTCTCTCAAAGCTAAATAAAAACATTTAATTAAATAATAAAATATTTTTTAAAAAACCATCTACTAGTGTTTTTGTGAGGTGTTTTTTTTTCAGGGGACAGGGGAGGTGCGGTGGTAAATTTGGAAGATAGAAGTTTAAAAAAAAAAAGTTCAGGACCTGAAGCAGGGTTTGTGTTTGGAACCCAGTGAGAGAATTTGATACATTAGATAAGGAGGGAGAAACTCACTGAAGAGGGCAGCAGGGGATAGTGGAGCTTCCTCTGTAGTTTGAATTTGCTCATTTCTGCATCTCCTAAATGTCCCTTCCTAGTGTATTTCATCACTTGTATCTGCCTTCAAAGCAAAGGGAAATTGGCTCTGTTCTTCATCTTAAAGGAATTACACCCTTTTACCAGATGACCTGCCAGCCAAAGAATTTCATAGAGAAAAGGGATATCGGTGACATTCCCCAAACAGGAAAGTTGTAGGTTGTGAAGAACGAATGATGTTTTAAAATAATTCTTTCCTGGTTACGCCAGCAGTAGTAAGTTTGTGTAGAAAGTTACAGTTTACAGGGATGCCTGCCTGGCTTTGTTGGTGGAGCTACAACTCTTGATCTCAGGGTCATGAGTTCAAGCCCCATGTTGGGTGTAGACATTACTTAAAAAATAAAATCTTTTGTTAAAATGTTACATTTTGGGGCACCTGGGTGGCTCAGTCAGTTAAGCCTCTGACTTCAGCTCAGGTCATGATCTCCCAGTTCATGAATTCAAGTCCTGTGCTGACAGCTCAGAGCCTGGACCCTGCTTCGGATTCTGTGTCTCCCTCTCTCTCTACCCCTCCCTTGCTCACGCTGTCTCTCTCATTCTCTCAAAAATAAATAAACATTAAAAAAATGTTTAATAAAATACAATTTAAATTTTTTTTTAATAAAAAAGTTACGTTTTACAGAAACATATAATGTATAAAATCAGGTTCCCTATAAGTTTACCTGAAGTGATAATCACTGAGAACACAATTATTCTGTAAAAATAGTATTATATACTGTTTTGTAACTTACTTTTTTTACTCATTATGCCTTTGGTATCTTTGAGTTTTTAGCCTTTAAAAAGATTGGGCATATAAAAATTTAAATTCCCAAATGTGGACATTTGGGTTTCCCACTTCAAATAAACAATGTTTCTTAGTGTATATTTGAACATTTGTGTAAATATTTCTACATGAATAATTCCAAGAAACTCAGTTGCTGCATCAGGAGGTATGGACGTAGTAATTTTAAAAAGTCTTGCTTTCCAAAAATATACAAAGTAAGAACGCCTATATTTTCACATACTTTCCAATACTGAATATGACTAATCTTTCTGTCTTTAGTAATTTGAACAATTTAAGAAAAGTTTGTTATTGTTTTAATTTAAATTCTTTGTGAACTTGAGCTCCTTTTCATATTATTGTCTATTAATATTTCTGTTCTATAAATGTCTACTTAAGTTTGCCAATTTTTCTATTGGCTTGTTGATATTTTTCTTTGTGTGTGTGTGTAAGAGGTCTGTGTGTTTTAGGAAAATCAGTCCTGTGTCTTTTAGATGGCTGGCATATGTTACTCTGGCTTAGTTTTTATTTTCTTCATTTGAAATTGCAAATTTTAACATCACCAGTTACATTCGTCTTTTCCTTTATGAGTTTTCAGTTATATGTCTTTAGGGTTTTATGCCATGCTCAGAACCCTCCCCACTCCAAGGTAGTAATAGCTTTTGAACGGATCTCCCTGCTTCTGCCCTCGTCCAATCCCCTTCACTTACAAGTTTATTTTTAACACGGTAGTCTTTTCAGTAACTGTATCTGAACATGTTACTCCTCTTCTCAGAAATTCTGAATGGCTTCCCAAGAGTAAAAAGCAAGATCCTTGAACTCACCCAAGACCCTCATTTCTCTCCCTCTCTCTACTCCCAACACCCTCTTCTTCCCTTAGTTTTGGACACATAAGCCTCCTCCCTGTGCCTAGAATATTTCAAACACACTCCACTCCAGCCTGAGCATTTGCTATCCTCTCCCTGAAACAAATTTACCCTGATGACACACTCACCCATCTCCCTCAATCTTTGCTTAAATGCCAATGTACTAGTGAGGTCCTCCATGTCCACCCTACTTAAAATTGCATTACTTGTTTCTCCCTCCAAACTTCATATTTCCTTTATTTTCTGCTTGGCAGTAACATCCACCATCTAATACACTATACGTTTTTCTCATTTTTTTTTTATTGCCTGCCTCCCTACCTCATATGTACAAGCACACACACACTAAATTATAAAATCCATGAAGGCAAGGGCCTTATCTTCTGTTATAGTTACAGCTTCCAGAACAGTGCCAGGCATAGTAGGTGAATAATCAGGGTTTGTATAAGAAAGGGAAAGAGGGGGAAAAAAAAAAAAACAAAACCAACAACGATGCATTTCTAACCCAAGAGATTAGCAAACATCGAAATATTTTACAAGATTATATGGCCAAATATAGGTAAACCAGAACATCTCTAGTAGGTTTCATGACTGGTAATGTTACCAGTTACAAAAGTACGAATACCCTTCCTCTATACTCCACTGATTCTACTTCTAGGAATATATACTATGGAAATAACCTTACACATGAGACAGAAGTATGTTTACAGTAACTTATTGCAGCAGCGTTTGTAAAAGATTGGAAACAACCTACATGACTATCAATGGGGTAATTATTAATAAACGACGGCACATAAGACCAATTGAGTACAATGCAATTGCTTAGAGGAGGAAAAGAAAAAAGAAAAGAAAAAGAAAAAGAAAAGAAAAGAAAAGAAAAGAAAAGAAAAGAAAAGAAAAGAAAAGAAAAGAAAAGAAAAGAAAAGAAAAAAAAAGAAAAAAAAAGAAAAAGAAAGGAAAGGAAAGGAAAAGAAAAAAGCAAGCCGGAGGCTGCAGGAAGCCCTTTATGAACAATCTCCAGTATTAGTTGGTAGGAGGAGACAAGCGAGGGGAACATGCACCTGCCGGATGCGTCTACCCACCCGTGCGCGTGTCCCGAAAAACAGTGTCAAACTAAATGCTGGAGAACACTGTTCTTAAATACTGAACGATGTGAATGCATTGTTTTTTCATACCACGTGTTTAATAAGTGAACCTAAAAAGCACTGGCAGGACGCGCCGCAGGCCCCGCCCAGGGCCCGCTGGTCCGCCAGGTCCTCCCCGGAAGGCGGGCAGGGAGGTGCGGCCGCCGCCACAGAGGCAAGGCAGCCTAGAGCGGCCGGAAGTGCCCGTGGCCGACGCCATTGGCCGGCCGGTTTCCAGCCTTTGTTCCGGGCCACCGGGAGATCGCGGTGGTGGTCCCTGTGCGTGTGCGCGGGCGAGGTGAGTCCGCCCTGGCTCCTGGGTCCTGTGCGGGGAAGGGGCCGGGGGCGGGCGGGTCCCCACAGCCGCGGAGCCCCGAGCGGCGTGTGTTTCGCGGCGGCCTGTGCAGCCGCCGTGCGTGTCCCGGGTAACCTGTACGCAACCCGGTGAGCAGCGCGACCTTCGTGCAGGTGAGCACCTGTGGCTCCGGGCTGCGTAAGCAGCGTCCGCTGCCCCGGAGCCCCGGAGAGAGGACAGCCCCGCTCGGTGCGCGTCCGCGCAGCCTTCGAGGGCGCCGGCCGCCCGGGGTAGCGTGGCTTTGCGCTCGCTGCACCTTCCGTCGTTTCTCCGCCTCCAACTTTCTCTCCGAAACAAGCTTCCCAGAGACCGGCCTTGAATCCGCCCCAGAGACGATTATCCTCCAGCACAGCCCAGAATGGCCGCAGCCCTGGAACCCGAGGCACAAAGAGGACTTGGGGTAGTGAAGGCGGAAGACCGTTACCGGGGACGGGACCCCGGCCCACAAAACTACAGCCCCCGCAAGAGGGAAGTGTTCCGGCAGCACTTCAGGAGGCTCTGCTATCGGGATGCACCCGGGCCCAGGGAGGCTCTCACCCGGCTGTGGGAGCTGTGCCGCCGGTGGCTGAGGCCGGAGTGCCACACCAAGGAGCAGATTTTAGACCTGCTGGTGCTGGAGCAGTTCCTGAGCATTCTTCCCAGGGACCTGCAGCAGTGGGTGCAGGCGCACCATCCAAACACTGGGGAGGAGGCGGTGAGCGTGCTGGAGGACCTGGAGAGAGAGCTGGATGAGCCTCAGAAGCAGGTGGGAAGGGGACAGTGTCCAGGCTGTGAGAGATGAGGGTGTATGCACCGAGCCAAAGCAGAAAAGGCATGGGAAAGGACACCTGAAGGTATTGCATATGTTATCCTAGAGGAGAACAAGGCTTAGGAAGGGACCTGGCTGCCGATGTCGAATAACTCAAGTGTAGTTCAGTAAAGACGCTGGGGACGGATTCCGAATCAGTTTGAAAGGCAAATAGGTATCAGAGGTAAAGAAGTCTCCAAAATTCACAGCTAACTATTAAGAAATGGGCTACCTGGTAATAAAATTTTTTAAAAAATGAGAAAACCCTCCCTTTTCATAGGAAAATACTTAAGGTGGGTTCAAGTAGATGTCAAGAGTGTTACAGAACAGCACTGCCCAATAGAATTATACTGTGAGCCACATGTGTAGTTAAAGTTTTCTAGTAGCTACATTTTAAAAAATGAAACCAAATGAAATTAAATATATTTAACCCAAAGCGGGACGCCGGGTAGCTCAGTCAGTTAAGCATCCGACTTTGGCTCAGGTCATAATAACCTGGTTGGTGACTTAGAGCATCGGAGCCTGCTTCAGATTCTGTCTCCGTCTCTCTGCCCCTCCCCGGCTCACACTCTGTCTCTTTCTCAAAAATAAATACTAAAAAACCGTGTATATATATATATATATGTGTGTGTGTATACATGTATATGTATATGTGTGTGTGTGTATATATATATGTATATACACACACATATATATATACACTTTTATATATATGTAATCTTATATTTAATAATATACATACTTATCCCAAAGTAATCATGTAGATACTATAAAAAATGAGCTATTTTACATTCTTTTTTGTATTACTTTCAAAATTCATTGTGTATTTTACCCTTTGCATATCTCAGTTCCTGCTAACTACATTTCAAGTGCTCAGTAAGCACGTTGTGCTTGTGGCTATCATATTGGACAAAGGAGTTAGAGAAGTGCCCCTGTTTGGTGGAAGTTGGGCTAGATAATTTTTAAGATTCTTTCCAAATCCCAAGATCGTGATCCTGTACTTCTGCGGGTCCTTGTGAGAATTTCCCTCTCCAGTGGCCTGAAGTACAGAGATTAGTCATTTGTTGCCCTTTGCAATTGAATGAGAATTTTTCCCTTTTGTGTTCCTGTCCCTGGCAAATGCTTCTTTTGATCTTTTCTCTAAAGGTCTTTAAGTTCTTTCACAAAATCTGCCTTTTACCGGCCCAGTCAATGTTTCATTGTCTCCAGGTCCCAGCCAATTCAGAAAGACAGGACACGCTCTTGGACAAGTTGGCCCCTTTGGGAAGGCCCCATGAGTCACTGACTGTCCGGCTCCATCCCAAGAAGATCCATGAGGAGCAGGAATCTGGGGATCCCCAGAGGAATGGTAAGGAGCAAGACTTTATGTGTGTGAGGGAATATGTGGTTCCTTGTGTTGGACAGGAACTTTCTCACTCTGATCATCTCCTTTTCGAGTTTTCCTGTTTATCCTCCACCTCACTCTGGAAGATTTTACCTCCCTTCCTAGTGTTGCCTTATCATGGAAAGAACTATGAAAATTTACTTTTTCATTAGACTTAAAAGCTGCTACTTGGCCCAGTGGATGGGGGATGGAATTTAAATACTCATTCAAGTTAATAACACCTTACATTTCTGGGGCACCTGGGTGGCTAGGTCAGTTAAGCATCCAACTCTTGATTTTAGCTCAGGTCATGATCTCATAGTTCATGGGATCAAGCACTGCTCAGGGCTCAGAGCCTGTTTGGGATTCTCTCTCTCTGCCCCTGTCCCCTGCTCATGCTCGCTCGCACGCTCTCTCTCTCTCTCTTAAAATAAACAAACACTTTAATAATTAATGTTATCTTAAATATCTATCTGTTATTATTCTAGTTCTGAATTCTCTTAAATTTACATTTTGAGCAGGAGAATTTGTATGACACTCTGTATTAGTCTAGTAGGGCTCCTGAAACAGAATACCACCATTTCTGTGTGACTTAAACACAGAAACTTATTTTCTCACCGTTCTGGAAGTCCAAGATCAAGGTGTCAGCAGGCCTGGTTTCTGGTGAGGCCTCCCTCCTTGACTCACAGACTTGCTGTGTCTTTACGTGGCCTTTTCTGTGTACATGTGTACTATTGGCATCTCTTCCTCCTATGTTTATTTTTAATGTTTTTATTTATTTTTGACAGAGACAGAGCATGAGTGGGGGAGGGGCTGAGAGAGAGGCAGACACAGAATTCGAGGCAGGCTCCAGGCTCCGAGCCGTCAGCACAGAGCCCGACGCGGGGCTCGAACTCACGGACCGCGAGATCATGACCTGAGCCAAAGTCAGACGCTCAACCGACTGGGCCACCCAGGTGCCCCTTAATCACTTTTTTTTTTTTAAGTTTATTTATTCATTTTGAGAGAGGGAGCATGAGCAAGTGGGGGAGGAGCAGAGAGAGAAGGAGACAGAATCCCAAGCAGGATCTGCACTGTCAGCATGGAGCCCAATGTGCGGCTCAGACCCAGGGACTGTGAGATCATGATCTGAGCTGAAATCAAGAGTCAGATGCTCGGGGTGCCTGGGTGGCTCAGTCGGTTAAGTGTCCGACTTCAGCTCAGGTCGTGATCTCCCGGTCCATGAGTTCAAGCCCCACGTCAGGCTCTGTGCTGACAGCTTAGAGCCTGAAGCCTGTTTCAGATTCTGTGTCTCCCTCTCTCTCTGCCCCTCCCCCCGTTCATGCTCTGTCTCTCTTTGTGTCTAAAATAAATAAACGTTAAAAAAAATTTTTAAATTAAAAAAAAAAGACGCTCAACCGACTGAGCCTCCCTGGCACCCAAAAGTAAACAAACTTTAAATCCCAGTTTTGCCCAAACACTGGAGTTGTTTTTTTTTGTTTTTTTGTTTTTTTCCTCAATGCTCTCTGTCCTTTCTCAAGAGGCTCTTCCCACCTGGCGCAGTATTTATACTCCAGTCTGTTATGGATTCATTCTCACTGCTGTAAATTTTACCAGTATGGTTTTTTCATTCTCTAGGCTCCCTGCCAGGTGATTTGTCTAATCTGAAAAATGATTTTAAGTGAAGATCTTTCTAGCTGATACCTGGAAAGATGGCATTCAATTATGTATAACTTAAAAGAGTCTCTTAGTGCTTTCGAGTGTAGTGTTGGATATTTGTTAGCTTTGAAGGTGAGACCGAGACTTCCTCTTCTGTTCATTCTTCTTTTATAAACGTTGTTGAGCAGCTGCGATATGCTAGGGGCCATGCTAGATGTTAGGAATACAAGGGTGAGACTCCTCTTCAAGAAACAGAGAAGTGAGCAATTATGCTATAACCTGCCCAAAACAGGACAGCTGTCCCTGTGGTTGGCCTGCAGGAGTATCAGAGTGGGTTTGCTTGAGCTGAGATGGTCACATGGGTGGGAAGGGAAGCATCCCAGGCAGAGAGAACAGTGTGGGGGGTGGGGAAGCAGCATGAAAGCATTCTAAGAACAACAGTTGCTGTGAGGTGTTTTTGATTTTGATGAAGAGAATTTTGTAGAAGGGAAAAATGCAAGGCCAATGGTGAAAGTTCCTGGATACCATGCTGAGGAACAGAACTTCATCCTATCAGAGATGGAGGTCTGTTACATTAAATAGAGAAGTGGGTGACACAGATTTGAGGTTTTTTTTATTTATTTATTTATTTATTTATTTATTTATTTATTTTTAATTTTTTTTACATTTATTTATTTTTTGAGAGACCTAGAGAGACAGAGCACCAGTTGGGGAGGGGCAGAGAGAGGAGACACAGAATCCGAGGCAGGCTCCAGGCTCCAAGCTATCAGCACAGAGCCTGACGCGGGGCTCAGACTCACAAACCGTGAGATCATGACCTGAGCTGAAGTCGGATGCTTAACCAACTGAGCCACCCAGGCGCCCCAGATTTGAGTTTTTAAAAATCACTATCAGTGATTCTACTTTTTTTTAAAGTTACAAAGGAAAACATTGGAATGATACCTCCAAATGTAGTCAAAGATTATTTGAAGCTAATGAAATCACAAGTGACATATTCTTCTCTATTTTCCAAAGCCTGTAAGTGAATGAGCGCACAACTATAGTAAGGAGAAAAGATATAAACACAGGGCAGGGTGAGGGGAGACCACTTTCAGATATAGAGCATGGTAGACTAAGGCTGGAGAGAGGTAGGAGGAAATTCAAGAGATCCATATTATTCATTGATTAGTGAACATATCTGACTGGATATTGGCGGTGAGGGACTGTTGTAATAAAACCAAAGTTTGCGACTTGGGCAGCTGGCAGATAATGGTGTCAGTGAGTGAGCGAAAAATCAGAAGGTGGATGTATCTATGTGTGAAGATTTAGAGTAGGTTCGGTTTTTATACATACGAATTTGCTGTCTCTGAAACATCCAAATACAATTCTGTAGGCAGTACAATTTAAAATATGATTCTAGGTACAGGAGGAAGATGTGGGAGGAGAAAAGAGATTTGGGAATTGCCCCTGAGTAGATGATAGAAGACATGGCTGTAGATGAAATTGACCAAGAAGAACGTACCAAGTGAAGAGAAGAGAGGCACATGTAAATTTTTGAGGCATGCCACCGTGTGAATTTGGGGGGGGAGGAAGAGGATTCTGTAAAGGAGACAGATCAGGGACTGTCAGAAAAGGAAGAGACACGGAAGCGGAAGAGGGTGGCCTCACTGGACACCAGGAGCTTCAGCCAGCTGTGGCCGGTGCTGAGACACAAGATACGAACTGGTAAGAGGGCACCTGGGTGGCTCTGTGGGCTAAGCTCCTGACTCTGGATTTCATCTCAGGTCATGCTTTCACAGTTCGTGGGATCGAGGCCCGAGTCAGGCTCTGAACTGACAGCATGGATCATGCTTGGGATTCCCTCTCTCTCTCCCCCTAAATAAATAAATAAATTAGGGGAAAAAAAAAAAAAAAAGAACTGGTGTGCCTGGGTGGCTCAGTCAGTTAAGCATCCAACTTCAGCTCAGGTCAGGATCTCATGGTGAGATTGAGCCCCGCGTTGGGCTCTGCACTGACAGCAAGGAGCCTGCTTGGGATTCTCTCCTTCTCTCTCTGCCCCTCCCCCACTCCTCCCTCCCTCTCTCTCTCTCAAAATAAATTAAAAAACATTTTTTAAAATCTTCAAAACAAATTTGATAGGTCACAAGAATATTTTAACATGTCAACATGCTAAATTCTCAGTATAGAACACAGAATTATTGCTTATGATGGATAGTCTGCAAAACTTTAAGTTCTAGATGGTCGGTCTTTCTTTGTTTTTTTAATGATATCTCTGGACTACTTTCACTCTACGTGTTATAAATTCAGAAAAATACAGTTCCTAACCCTAAAATTGTAGAGGCTTACATACGTGCTACTATCAAAATAACTTGTCAAGGGAAAATAGAAATTGTCTTCCCTTAATATAATCTACTGAAAGGCGCTTTATGAAATCTAGCTATTCTATGAGGTCTGAGAATTCTTACAGAATCCTGTTTGTCTGCACTGAACAGTGTAAGTAGGACTTTTTTTCTAAGATACAGCACCAAGGGCCATATACAGTTTTTATCTGTGTCCCCACCACCACACTCCCCAAAACTGAGAAGCAAAAAACTAACAAAACCCACCAAAACAAAACAAAAAAAACCCTGCAGAAATCATAATACATTTTAAGACATGTCTTTCAACTTTATTAAAAGCATGTAACATCTGGTCCAAATCCTCATTTTACTGGTGAAGAAATACACCACAGTGGTTGTGACTTGTCTGAGTCTCCAGAGTTATAGGCAGAGCTGAGATTATAGTCAGACGCTGGGCCTCCTGCCTGCTGGTCCAGAATGGTTGTTAAAAGTCATCACAATAACATACCCAAAAGCCACTATCTTTTAAAAATAATTTATTGTTAAACAGAGAGACTTTTTTTTAATGTTTATTTATTTTTGAGAGAAACAGAGCATGAGCAGGAGAGGGGTCGACAGAGAGGGAGGCACAGAATCCAAAGCAGGCTCCAGGCTCCAAGCTGTCAGCACAGAGCCCCATGCAGGGCTCGAACCCATGAACTGTGAGATCGTGACCTGAGCTGAAGTGGGGCACTTAACCGACTGAGCCACCCAGGTGCCCCTCTTTGTGTAACACATTTTTAAAGTATTTCATTTTGAAGTACTGGGCATGCTATTAACTTACAGCACTGACTCTCCATTAGCAAGAAATGACAGTTTGTTCCAGTTTCACTCAGCATTTAACCTTGTTCTTTCTCCCCAGACTGTCAAGCAAGCTGTATGCATGGTGATCAAATGAGCTTTGTGGACATCTCCTCTCAGTGACCAGCAGGGCTGGGTGAATCTCAAATTGTAACTGATAGGGACTCTAGGTATTACACATGCCAAAATAACATTGGAAGGACAGCCCTGGCAGATGTCAGAACCCAGTATTTTTCATTTTGTCCGTTCTGAAAAAAGGTCTCTTGGAATCGTATTAGCCTGAGACTAGCACTTAGAAGACATACATAAACAAGACCCTGAATTCCAGCTGACCAAGAAGTAGACTGAGGTCCATGAGATGAAAAAGCTCACATTTGACAATGTCCATACGATATTCTTTATATTGTTCAGTTGCAGATCTAAGGGAGAGGATTATAATTTCAGTTGCTGACCTTGTATTAAAAAAAAAAAACAAAAAAACCTTTGAAGTCCTGATGAGATTTTTCTCTGGATTTCTCCCAAAGCTGTGGGGGAGAGACTTATCCTGAGGACTGGTAGATTACACTGAAGATGGTGAACTGACCATTTAGGGCAAACTCTGTGTCTTTTGTTGTTGTTGTTGTTGTTGTTAATATTCATCAGTAAGCCCCAGGAAAGCCAGCCCCTGGTGACAGCTATATGTAAAGAAGCTGTTGAGGCTAATGCTGATGTTTCA
This sequence comes from Felis catus, assembly GCF_018350175.1. Taxonomy (NCBI): domain Eukaryota; kingdom Metazoa; phylum Chordata; class Mammalia; order Carnivora; family Felidae; genus Felis; species Felis catus. The sequence continues at coordinate 2,325,058 of NC_058372.1, read as the reverse complement.
GAATACTTCTTTTCATGGTAGGAGGTGTCTCTGATTTCCATGATTTGCTTGATCACTCTTACCCTGCTAACCTAGCAATACTTCTGTCACACGTTATACTTTTACAAATGCTTTATCCTATCTTCCCTCACCTGATCAAACAATGGGTAAAGAAGGCAAGAGGTGAGAAGGAAACCAAAATAGTTATCACCTGCCAGAATTTAAACATTGATCAGTCCAGGACTGGAATCTTGATCTTCTGGCTCTAATTTAGTCCTTATAATTTCTAGCCAAGGATAACATGGCATTTACATTCCAAAACAGTATCATCTTTGAGCAAATATCCAAACTTTGAGAAAGTCTACTGCCTGGTTTTAAAAACTGATTTTTCAGGAGGAACAGATCTGAGGACAATTGGGAGCAAGGGGGACACGGTGAGGACGGTGAAGAGTGGGCTTTGTGGCTTGGCATCAGTGAACCACGTGAGCCAGAGTTTCCAGCCCAACCCAGGCACTGAGATGCCCTGGGAGCTCTTGCTGCTGCTTCCTTCAGGCCAAGTGAGCCCCTGAGGACTAACTAAATGACAGCTGCACTGTTAGGATTCCTAGGTTCATTGAGATGGTAGTCACAGCATGACTGAATAGGTGACGCTTTCTACGCCCTCCAAATCATCAAAACAGCTATTTTCTTACAAAGTTCAACTCAAATATTTACTGAGTACTTGCTATTGTGTGTTATTGTATGCAAAGCATGAGGTTGAGGACTTAGTGATCAGGAAGAGGGAAAAGAGCCAATTTGGGAGATTTAGGGAAGACTTCCTGGAGGAGAGAGTATTTGAGTTGGACCTTGAAAAATACCTACCCCGTTGGTTCTCAAGATGTGGTCCCTGAATCCGTAGTATCTCTCCCACCAGGAAACTTGTTAGAAATGCAAATTTTTGAGCTCTACTCCAGCTTTATCAAAGCTGAGTGGGAAGCCTAGTATTCTGGTTTAAGAAGCCATCCATGTGATTCTGATGCAAATCACGTTTCAGGATGGACACACACCAGACCATCCATTGTCACTTCCTCTATCCTGCCCTGCATGCTCTCAACCTGCTTTTAACTGATTATTATCCTTCATACGGTTCCTACTCACTACATTCAGTTCAGATCCCTAATCCCACTATCTTCTCCCACTTAACCACCTATGTTTCAGGCCCTGACGTGTTTCTCCCAAACTCTCAGCTCCCTCCCCGTCTGTTCTCTGACCCCCTGTCTGTCCATCTTCGTTATCCCCAGCATATCCGTAGTCCTCATTTACCGCTCAGCACTCTGCCTGTGCACGAGATTGCCAGGTGACCCTTCAATCCGCATCACTGCCTTCCCTCTTCTTAATCTCTTCCCAAATAACCCTGCCACCGGCTTCCCCGCTCGCCTCTTAATTTCTTCCTTATATCGTCGGTATGATTTGATGGTGCCAAATCTCTGGTTTGTGCATTGTGACTTTTATAACACATTTAGAGCGTTCATGTGTTCTTTCTCAAACTTAGATTAGGACACCTTTGTGTTTGGTTACAGGTGATGAAACCAGCACTAAGAATGAAGTGTTGTCCCAGAAGGAAGATACGTCCAAGGACACACAGTTCCTTGGCAAGGTAAATGACAGACTTAACAAAGACATTCCTCTGCCTCCTGAACCCAGAGATGCTACTGAAAGCAAGGGCAGAGTGGAGTGGCCGCAGAGGGAAAGAAGGCGCTACACGTGCGAGGACTGCGGGAAGAGTTTCAGTCACAGCTCAGACCTCAGCAAACACAGGAGGACTCACACTGGAGAGAAACCCTACAAGTGCGACGAATGCGGGAAGGCCTTCATTCAGCGCTCCCATCTCCTCGGACATCACAGAGTACACACTGGAGTGAAACCTTATAAATGTGAAGAGTGTGGGAAAGATTTTAGTGGGCGCACAGGTCTTATTCAGCACCAGAGAATCCACACGGGTGAAAAACCCTATGAATGTGAGGAGTGCGGGAGGCCCTTCCGCGTGAGTTCGGCCCTTATCAGACATCAGAGAATTCATACAGCCAATAAGCTCTACTAAGATGGTGAAGGAACCGTTCTTAGCTCCTCAGGCCTCATTAGTTCCCAGAGAATCCGCCTTAGACACTGAGTAACCTGAGTGCAGGCAAAGCTTCAGTCATTAAACATTTCTCCGGCACCAGAGAATCTACCTGAGAAAGTTTCCTTTTATTTCTAAATTAGTTCAGTTTCTTGGGAAGAGTTAAAAGTTATTTCAGAAAGCCTTGTCTGTTGACATACTGCTGACTTGCAGCCCAAAATAGCCATTTTCTTGGTGGAAAGGCAGCGAATGCTACTTCTCAGCTCTCCCTGTTACTTGACCGCTCAGTGTACAACTTTGGGCAAACATTCACTTTCTTTTTAAGTTTATTTATTTACTTTGAGAGAAACAGAGATCCCAAGCAGGCGCACACAAGTGTGAAGGGGCAGAGAGAGAGACTCCCAAGCAGGTTCTGTGCTGTCAGTGCAGAGCCCGACATAGGAGTCGAACTCACGAACCATGAGATCACGACCTGAGCCGAAATCAAGAATCACACACTCAACCAACTGAGCCTCTTGTGTGCCCCTAAACATTCACATTTTTCTCTGCCTTCGTTTCCCATTCCGTAGCATGCAGATGACACAGCAGAAACCTACCAGATACATTGTGTTAAGTTAAAGCTGCTTTTGAAATTAATAACTAAAACAATACTATTTGTTTTCCACCACTACTGCTAGAATGGCCTAAATATTAATCTCATTTTTATCTTAAAGTAGGGAGTACAATCATTTTGTGGAATTTGTTTGCCATTGCTGAAAAAGAGGAAACCATCAGGAAAGATAGCAGGCTAAGGAAGACATTCCAGTGGAAAGGAAAGCAGTTAAGTGATGAATAGGAGCTATTGGGAAGGAGGGGGATGATGGTGTATTAGGGATCTATAATGTGGATAAATCACTCCTGAGTCTCCCGTCACTGTAAACTGAAGGACATGGGAGGGATCGGTCTAGAACTGTATTGTCCAGTATAGTAGCCAGTCACCCACACATGGCTGTATAAACTTAAATTAACTGAAATAAAATAGAAAATTCTGTTGTTAGTGACATTTTAAGTACTCAACAGCCACATGTGGCTAGTAGCACCTGGATTGGACAACACAGATATAGACCATTTTTATCTGCAGAAAGTTCTAAAGGACATTGCTGTCCTAATCAATCACTGGTAAGGTATCTTCCAGCTTTGACGTCCTGTGATTCTGAGTTCAGGAAGGTAGTAAAAGCGATACCTGAGGAGGCTGCAATAGCAACAGATAAAATGCAAACACCCTAAGAAAGTAATTTAGTAATAACTTTATAGCACCTTTTCAGCCTTAGCAAAAGAGTATATTATAATTGGAGGATTGAAGACTATTAAATACAGTAACCTAATCTAAATTAAAAGGCTAAATCATAATCAATTTTTTTCTTTCTGGCTTGGAAATATATTAGCAGTTCATGTACTTGGAACAGTTTTACATCCCTAACTTGAGAATTTTAATGACATGGCAAATTGTGGCCAGAGGCCCAGTGCATTGTTACACCATTCAACTGCCATGCCCACTGGGTTTAGGAATAGCCTTCCCAGAACAACCAGGCACTGACCGAATCTCTTCCTGAAGACAATAGTCAGACATCCTTGCTTTTGTATTGTGCTCGACTAGTTAAACCACCACAGTCAGTTTTGGGTCTCTACTCCCACTGGGAGATGAATCTTAGGTCATTCCTTGTAGCTCCATAAAGATAAACTGGGCTTTTATGTCTTTTGAACATACTTGGTAGAAAATTTTAAGGCCTCAAGCTTCACACTCCTACTTGTTTTTATAATAATCATCTGGGCAATATTTTAGGCATTTGAAACAAAAGATTTTTTAATGGTCCTAAGAGAAAAGTAAAGCATTAAATCTCTAGTATTAAAAATGTCTTATTTTGAAAATAAAGCTAAATGCTTACTGAGTGAAGCTTCCCCCCCTTTACCTTTTGTCTCGCTGAGACACGTGCCCGGGAGTTGTCGGCAGATCCTGACCTTGAATTTAGAGAGGCTTCTGCAGTGGGAAGAAAGATGATCCTGGCTGCCACAACATTAGGGCTCTTAAAATTGGTAAAGACATGACAGACTGGTTTTCCTTTATCCTCTATGTTAGAGCATTCTACTCAGATAGTTGTGAATACCTGTTAGTACCAAGAATTGTCCTAGTCTTAGAGTTGGATACCTTTAAAGGGTGAGTGAAGACTAGTTTGGAGCACTGAAGCCATGCTACCCTTTTCTAGGTTTGGTGTTGATTCCAAATTGCCACTGCAGTGTCCACCACCTGACACTGACAGAGGGACCATAAGAGTCCAGGAGAGACAAATGTAAGGGGCCAGAGACAGCCTAGAGTGCTGCAGCAAGAGAAGAAATGCCAGCAGACCCTGGGATAACCCAGGCATAAGGCACAGGAGCGTGAGGTTAGAGGAGATCTGAGTTGCTGGTACCGTGAAGAGACGCATTGTCCCAGTAAGTGTGCAGAAGCCTGAAGAGAAAGATGGTGAGGGTGCAACCAGTTGGAAGAAGAGCTGTGTTCAAGCCCAAAGTTAGCAGAAGAGAAGTTATCTGCTAGACACTAATCAGAACCACTGGGTCCCTGTGGAGCCACCCGCCACCCTCCGAGCACAGCACCTGATCGAGAGGAGGCCAGGTTCTCGGTTACCTCAGAAGCATGTGCGTTGCTCCTCCCATCTTTTTCGAGAGGGAATGATTGTATTTTATTTTGTTTATGGGTTTTGGTTTTTTTGAAAGTGGTGAGGATTGTAGTCTGAAGCTTTTGTGAACTGACAAGACAGCTGTGATTGTCCAAGGCCCCTAAACGGAGGTGGGGGGGGGGGCAGCTCTCTCAGCCACAGATGGGGGTGGTGGTGAACTGGGGATTTTGAATGAGGAGCCAGCAGCTTTGAGGGGAGGAAATGGACAAGTGCAGGGGAGGTGGGGTTCCAGGAGGAATGGATGGGCATCAGTGAAAAGGGAGAAATAAGATCAGGGAGAGGGATGGAAGGAAGAGAATAAAAAGAAGCAAGGGTGTAGGGAAAAGAACAAATATCAAATAGGAGATGGTGATAGGAACAAGAGAGCAGCGAGTAATCTAATACTGGCATCGGTCACATTTGAGCCTGGGTGGTTCGATACAAGCCATACAAAAGTACATTGAGTCTTAGGAGCACAGTGCATACCATTTATCGACCAGGTCTCCATTCTCTTCCTGAGCATGAAATTATCTATAATCAGAAAGTCCAATAATGAAAACACAACTAGAAAGTTTGAAATACTTGCACAAAACAAGCTGCTCTCCCATTACTGATCCCACAAGAGAGTTGCTTATACTAAGGTTCTCAGTCTTTCTTACCCAGATTCTCTAGAGCAAGGTTTCTCAGGCTTGTATTGACATTTTCAGCAAGACAGTTCCCTGTGGTACCCTGTCCCCTGCACTGTAGGATTTTCCCTGGCTTCCACCCACAGGATGCTACTAGCACCCCCTACTTGTGACAAGCAAAAAAAAGAAACAGGTGGGTGAGCAAATGCCCCCTTGAGGGGTCAGATTGCCCCCAGTTGAGAACAGCTGATCTGTAGGAAAATAATCTGATTTCCAGGACTGTTCTTAATCAGACACAGTAAGATTCTACTTAGAGATGGTACATGTGACCAGCATTGCTAGACCCTTTTCCCATCCCTAAAAAATGATTCCCGCAGAACCTAAAATCTAAACAGCAATCATGCTAAAGAATTAGTCTGCTTTAGAAAGCCATACCTCGGGGCACCTGGGTGGCTCAGTCGGTTGAGCGTCCGACTTCAGCTCAGGTCATGATTTCACAGTCTGTGAGTTCGAGCCCGGCGTCGGGCTCTGCGCTGACAGCTCAGAGCCTGGAGCCTGCTTCGGATTCTGTGTCTCCCTCTCTCTCTGCCCCTTCCCCGCTCATGCTCTGTCTCTCTCTGTCTCAAAAATAAATAAAAACATTAAAAAAAATTATTTAGAAAGCCATACCTCAGTGTTGAGGACCAGAGGAATCTGCCCCCCAGTGTGACTTGCGTAAAGAGCTTACACTGCATTTAAGAATGCACACTTCCCTCCCTGGCCTACGTGTGGTGCTACCCTCTCCTTTACCCCCTGGCCTATCATGAGTAGACTTTCTGACTGAGATCTTCACTGTCCGCTGTAGTAGCCACCAAGTGCATATGCTATGCAACTAAGGAACTGCAATCTTAATTTTATTTGATTTTAATTAAATTTTAAAACAATTCAGTTATTGGAAAACCTTTAGATATATTTAAAGTATATTTGGATATGTGAATCTACTTTTAGCATTTTAAATTTTGTATAATCTCAGTATAGATCAAGTATTTTCAATGAAAATATAATACCTGAATTGAGATGTGCAATAAGTTGGAATACAGCTTTCAAAGATTTTAGTATGAAAATGTAAGATATTTGGTTAATTTTTATATTATTAGATGTTAATTTTTTGGGTATACTGGCTTAAATAAAATATATTACTGAAATTAGTTTCACCGGTCTTTTTTACTGTGGTTACTAGAAAACTTTACATGGGTACATCACATTATATTCCTATTTATTGGACAGCCTCATCAAGAGCTTCTCGCTCTCGGGTACCTCCCATTTTCCAGGTTCCAAACCACTTTAATTCTGTGAGAGTAAGTTCTATGATGCCAAAGACTTTTTACCTATTATTGATTTAATAATCAACAAATATTTATTGAGCACATACTGTGTTCCACAGGGGACAAGGGCAGGCTGCTCCAAAATGTGCCAGTATGGCACAATCTTTTTTTTTTTTTTTTAATGTTTATTTACTTATTTTGAGACCGCGTGAGCAAGGGAGGGTCCATGAGGACTAAATGGCGCACAGAACGAAAACGGAGAAGCAGCAGTGGCTGGAGCTGCACCAGGAGTTGTGGGAACAAGTCTCCCGGGAGCTGCTACCGAGGTGCAGCAGGGGAGTCCTACAGGAGAACCGCCGGGTGCAGGGACCCTCGGCGTGGTCTCCATGGACGCCGGGAGCCCGCGGGCCGTGGCCCCGAGCGCTAGGGAGGCGGTCAGCATCCTGCTCGGCGCTCCCGGCCCCAGTTCGTTCCCTGCGTTGCTGCTGCTCCCGGGTGTGGTTTAATACCCGTCCTGTTCACCACGACCTCACTCCGCACGGCGCCCCCCAACACCCAGCCACAGCCCGGGCCGGAGACCCACACCAGCCCGCGGTCCCGCGGCCCCTTGCCGCCCTCCGCTCCGGAGCCGCTCGCAACCGGAAGTGGCTCGCAAACGCGAGAGCTCGGGGAAAATGGGTCCGCTCTTCCTCGACGGCACAAACACTGGGGTTCCGGCCCGAAAGATCCCTGGGGCCCCAGGTGCAGGCGGAGGAGGAGGGTGTGGGGGGGCTCCCGAAGGCTATATCCCGGCGGTAGGACGTTCCCCGAAAGTCCTTGGGCCTCGGGCCTGGGCAAACCTCCAGGATTGCTCAGGAGGCCCAACAGTGACTGTGGGGACAGCCCTCTGCCCCCAATCCCCGCAACCTCTCATCTGGAGGAAGAGAGAAGGTGAGCAAATTTTGCCGCCCCTTAAATATGCCTGTTAGGGTTATTTTAGGCTGATTATTAAAAAAAAAAAAAACGGGACAGGAGCTCAAAAAAACAAGTAAAAGTTACCCTTTTGTAAGAAACATTTGCATTTTTTAAGGGAATGTCCATTTGTAAGGGTGTCTCCCCAGAAAGAGAAGAAAGAACTCTAAAACTCTAGAAACTTCTTGTCGACAAAGTAACAACAAATATGGTTAACAATCTCATCCATCTTTACTGTGCTTCACCTGAAAGCCCCCATAATCTTCGTTTGCCGACAGGTGGACATTATATTTAAGGTGGTGACTTGCGCCATTTCAAGGAGTGATGCCGTTTTCCTGGGTCTCCCCATGTATACAGGAGGTATACCTGTTACTGTTATGGCCACAAGTCGTGATCCCCAAAGACCACCAGGGAGCCGAGTCGGATGCAAAAGCAAAGGGCCTTTATTCGAGCTAGCTCGAACTCAATCCCCTACCTGCAGCGACGCAGCGGTGAGATACCGGAGAGAGGGAGTTTCAAAAGCACAAAGGTTTTATAGGGGTCTAGGGGCAGTTGGTGAGGTAATGGCTGTGGCCTCAGCCGATTGGCTGGGGAAGGGTGGGAGTCCTGTTATGCAGGTCGCCTGGTGTGTTTTGATCAGGAAGTTTGAACGGGTGAGCGGGAGGCTACTCAAAGGGAGGAGGCGTGGTCTGAGGTTTCTGCGATTTTCCCGGAAAGGGGGCATATCGGGACACAGTCATTCAAGGTGGAGGACACAGAACAAGATGGAGTCCGACGGCGTAGGTCCGCCCTTTCATTACTAAACATCTTTTTCTCCTGTTAACATTTTTATTGGCTGTTGGGGGGACCTCAGCCAAAAACCTGGAAGGGTAGCTTGGAAGTTATTTTGGCTCTCCCATAAAAGTAAAGTGCAAGACAAGACTGGAGTAAGAGAAAAACCATGAAGAATGGAAAAAGGTTGTGGTCATTGTGAGCGACCTATAGCTGCTCATCTCAGCAGTCTCACCAAACTTGGCACCTGGCACAGGTGAGCTCTTGAGAAGTATTACCTGGGTGAATAAGGACAGATCTCAGGGAAAGGAATTAATAGAAAAGAACGGAGAAGGTGAATCATATTGACTAAATTTAGCCACTTGACAAAACAACTCAAACCATTTTTCCTGTCTGAAATGTATGGCACATCTGCATATTTTAAGGGCCACTGCATACCGGAAGTGGGAGAGAGAGATCTCGGAATAAATACTAGATGAGGAAGCTTATACTCTGGTTAAGAGCATATGCAATAATAACAAGTAATACAAAATAGAATGTGATAAATAGATTAATAAAACCCTGAGAAGAGAGACCTGTTATGAGAATAACAGACTAGTGTTTAGAATGATAGGAAACAATGAGACAACTCCTGGACTTGAGAGGACTCGGGAGACTCACAGTGATTATGGGGTAAGGAGAGGGACATTCTAGAGGGCAGTAAGGCAGATAGGATTGCTAATGGTAGAAAGAAAGGAAAAAATCTAAATGTCTGTCAATAGGAGGGACTGAAAGTCTCTGGTCAGCTCAGGGAATGCACATGTGTTCCAATCAGACTACTTTTTGCCTTACATGGGCATAGGTGATGTCAGGATAAGGCTGTAACCTCTGTAGTACTCAGCCAATGAGGAACCAGGGGACGGACTTGCACACTAGGAGATAAATTGTCTGCTGTAACTGCCCCGAGTGTGCCTGTCCATCAGACACCCACTCTTGTAAGAACATTGATTAAAGCCTTGCTTCACTGTGCTGTGAGTCTCTGCATCCTACCTTTGATCCGGTTGATGGGTTATTTCTAACAATCTTTATTATCCTTGTTAGGAAATAAATCTCCAAAAGGAGATACATCTTTGAAAAGCTGAACTGAAAGAAAATTTGTGAGAAGACTTAGAGAAATGTGAGAAATCCTTGGAGAATTGTTTCCCAACATTCTAGGTAGTAGCATTTGGGGGTAGAGGAAATGTCAGCTTTTATTTATTTATTTATTTATTTACTTACTTAATATTTTTGTGTTTGCTTTATATACATGTAGATTCTCACTTTTATCATATTTTGTTATTTTAATATTTAAAATATAAAAAACAAAAGGCAAACAAAGAAGTTTAGTCAGCTTTGGTCACTTCTTTGAGTCTTGTAGTTTTATGAGCTCCTGTATGAACAACCCTAAAATTTTGTCCTCCAGTTAAACTGTCTCATGTTGATTTATTAGGCCAACCAAAGAACCAAGAAGGGAAGAGAGAAAGTTTTTCCTCCCCTGCCTCATTACAGTTAATCCATTTTTCTGTTCCCTGGGTTGTCTGTCCGTGCTCTGGGGTCAGATACCTCTGCCCCTTCTCCTTCATGCTCTGCTCTTGATGTTCATTAGGTGTCTTCTGACGCGTGGTATCGCAGTATCGCTTGTATCTGGGAGTGAGTCACGTGCTGGTTACTGTAGGTGGTGTGAACTTCCACTGCAGTGGGAGGAGGGTGCTTCTGCAGCTGGTCTTACCCGGTAGAGAGTCTCAATCTAGGTCCCACACGAGCAGGCTACAGGCAGGCCTTCCTGTAGGGTGAGTGAGCAGACAGCAGGCAGACAGGCCAAGGACCTACACAATTACCAAAACAGGAACCTTCCTCTAGGGTGGCGGGCTTCAGTGTACTTCACTTTTAGAGAATGCTATCTTTATTTTTCCTCCTCTTTGTTCCATTGTAAATGTCCCGAATCATCTCAAGTTTTGCTATGCTTCGTTCAGTCTCTTGGTAAGAGCCTTTCCGGTTGTTTTAGAAAGTGAGTATCTAGCTGTGGGCAGAGGACGCAAGTCCCAGCGGCCAGCTAGGGAACATCTCCAAATTCCCCAAATGCAGTTCTTAAATGAATGACCCACTCTTGCCCTTTACAATTGTTGGTCCTGAGGTTTGACCTTCTCCGGTGATACTGAGTGAGGAAGCAAGTGTGAGAATCCAGCCACCTATTAAACCAGACTTCAAAGAGACTAACAAAAATGTGAAGTAATTCCACTCCTTTCACTAACTTTTTGTTTTAGAAGATATTGTTAGGGGCACCTGGGTGGCTCAGTCGGTTAAGTGGCCGACTTCAGCTCAGGTCATGATCTCGCCGTCCGTGAGTTCGAGCCCCTTGTCAGGCTCTGTGCTGACAGCTCAGAGCCTGGAGCCTGTTTCAGATTCTGTGTCTCCCTCTCTCTGACCCACCCCTGTTCATGCTCGGTCTCTCCCTGTCTCAAAAATAAATAAAACGTTAAAAAAAATTTAAAAAAAAAAGAAGATATTGTTAGATTCCATAAAATATATTAAAGTTAACATGTAATGGAAATGTTATTGTTATTGCAAATATTTTTTAATTCCTCAGTTTTAATTTCAAGTACAGCAAATCTTGATGGATATGAGCCACATAAAAATAAGCTCTTTGGGGTCCTCATTAGTTTTTAAGAATATAAAAGGAATCATGAAACCAAAATTTTGTTATTTTTTTTAAGTTTATTCTGAGAGAGAGAGAGAGACACACACACAGAGACAGAGAAAGACAGAGAGAGAGAGAGAGAGAGAGAGAGAGAGAGAGAGAGAGCGCGCGCAAGTGGGGGAGGGGCAGAGAGAGAGGGAGAGAGAGAATCCCAAGCAGGCTGACAAGCTCAGCACTCTGCACTGACAGCACAGATGTGGGACTTGATCCCAGGGACCTGTGAGATCATGACCTCAACGGAAACCAAGAGTTGGGGGCTTAACTGACTGAGCCACCCAGGCACCCTGAGACCAAAATTTTAGAAAATTACTATGCTAGTCCATATACTACATATGAAGTGATGCTTCTGAAACTAAAATTCAGAGCAACTGAGGAGAATCTGGGAACACCTTTGAGGTTCCAGGTGTGGAAAATATTTGGAGTGTTATTGTAACAGCACTCCAACTGATCTCAAGGGTGAATTCACTTCAATTTTATGCACTCCTTGCTTGCTGACCTAAGTCCCTGTGTCTGTGGCAGAAATAACCTACTTTCCTTGAGATTTGCAGACCACTGGCCTTGAGAAGTGAAGGACCAGACTTTCCCAGAGGATATGGCCTGACCGCACTGGAAAATAGCTTTGGCTTTGCCAGAGAGTCTGTTCAGGGTCATGTCCACATACGACTACCACCTGGGCACCTGCTTCTCCTGTGTGTAGCCCCCTCCCTTTCCCATGCCTTCCCCTTTAAAATTCTCTGGACTATGGGGCACCTGGAAGGGTCAGTCTGTTAAGTGTATGACTTCGGCATGATCTCACGGGTCGTGGGTTCGAGCCCCACGTCGGGCTCTGTGCTGACAGCTCAGAGCCTGTACCCTGCTTCAGACTGTGTGTGTGTGCCTCTCTCTCTCTTCCCCTCCCCAGCTCATGCTCTGTCTCTCTGTCTCAAAAATAAATCAACATTTAAAAAAAATTCTCTGGCCTCACCTGGACAGGGAAGATGGTCTTTGAAAGATTTGTCCACCCTCTTTACCACCGAGGTAACACCCTCTTTACTACCTGGGAGGTAGTCCACCCAGGTTACCGGCTTCTTGACTAAAGTAAACTTTCCTTTCCCACAATCACTTGCCTCTGAGCACAGATTTTCCAGCAGCGAGCAGCTGACGCTAAGTTTGGAGATGTTTCTCCATCTGGTAACATTAATAGAAATTTGTCCCCTGCTTATAGAAGTGGGGAAAGTACAAGTAACTGGAGTCTAACATTTTTGTGCCTTGGTGGGGCTGCTGTTGTTGTTGCACTTAGCAACTCAGGAAGTTTATGTGTCCTCTAATCCCTGGTGTGGCTAGTTCTAGTAGTGGTCTAAAAAATGAAATGCTTTTTTAGGGTATGGCTCAGTTGGTTAAGCATCTGACTCTTGGTTTGGGCTTAGGTCTTGATCTCACCGTTTGTGGTGAGATCTCAAGCCCTGCACTGGGCTCTGCTTATAGTACGAAACCTGCTTGGGATTGTCTCTCTCCCTCTCTCTCTCTCTCTCTGCCTGTCCCCTGCTCGCTCTCTCTCTCTCTCGCTCTCTCTCAAAATAAATAAACTTAAAAAATTAAATGCTTTTTTTCCATACTAGGAAGTTAATGCATAATAAAGAATATTTATAAGTGAAAAATCAAGAAATAGCAGTGTTAGTACATTATAAATATAGAGGTTAATATGAAAAGTAAAAGAAAAGAGTTAACTGGATATCTCTAGGGAATAGATATTGGTAGGGAATGGAGGAGTGAGGCCTGGTGTTTTTCACACCATAAAACTAAGCGTACTATTTAGTTTTGTTAACTTTTTTTTTTTTTTTAAGTAGGCTCTATGCCCAACATGAGGCTTGAACTCACAACCCTTGAGATTGAGAGTTGCATGCTCTACCAACTGAGCCAGCTAGGCGCCCCCAACATAATAAATTATTTTTCAGTTTATTTATTTATTTTGAGAAAGAGAGAGAGCATGCAAATAGAGAAGGGGCAGAGAGAGAGAGGGAGACACAGAATCTGAAGCAGGCTCCAGGCTCTGAGCTGTCAGCACAGAGCCCACTGGGGAGCTTGAACTCACGGACCATGAGATCATGACCTGAGCCAAAGTCAAACGCTTAACCAACTGAGCCGCCCAGGTGCCCCACCAACATATTTTCAAGATTCATCCTCATTATTCATCTATTAGTAGCTTCTTTTTATTTCTGAGTAGTATATATTGCATGAACATTACACTATTTCACTCTCTATTCTCCTATTGATGAACATTTGGGTTTTTCCAGTTTGGACCTATTATGAATAGAGCTGCTGTGGACTTGTGTTTTCATATGTCTTAGGTAAATGTCTAGAAGTGAGATTACTGGATCAGAATGTAGGCATTATTTAACTTCATTAAAAATTGCCAGTTGTTGAAATTAGCATACCATTTTAACTCCCACTAGCATTGAATAACAGTCCCAATCACTTCATATCCTCACCAGTACTTGGTGCTGTTAGACATTTTAATTTTAGCCATTCTAACGGATATGTAGTGGTTTTAATGTTTTGTTGTGATTTTTGTTATATTTCCCTATATGACGTTGGGTACCTTTTCATGTACTCATTGGCCATTCAAATATCTTCTTTTGTGCAGTATCCGCTCAGATCTTTTACCTACTTATGTTAGTTTGTCTTATGATTGAGTTGTGAGTGTCCTTTGCATACTCTGTATACTAGTTGTCAGAAATATGTATTACACATGTTTTCCAGGCTGTAGCCTCTCTTCTCACTTTCTTAATGGTGCTTTTTCTTGAGCAGAAGGTTTAAATTTTGATGAAGTCAAATTTAGCAATATTTTCTGTTATCATTAGTGCCTTTCGAGAAATCTTTCCTTAGGTCATGATACTATTTGACTTCTAAACTACCTATGTGGAGCGCCTGGGTGGCTCAGTCAGTTAAGCGGCTGACTCTTGATTAAACTCAAGTCGATCTCAACGTGATTGAGCTCCACGTTGGGCTTTGCGCTGATGGCATGAAGTCTGCTTAGGATTCTCTCTCTCTCTCTCTCCCTTTCTCTCTGCCCCACCCTCTCTCTCTCTCTCTCTCCTTCTCTCAAAATAAATAAATAAACTTAAAAACAAAAACAAAAACCAAGGGCAGAGTTCCTAGTCTGTTGCCAGTTACTTCCAGTCACCACCCCATCTGGGAGGCAAGAACTATAAAATAAACAGCAAAAATAAGTGTTTTGAAGGAGTCTAGAAACACTGTAACTTCTCAGTGCTTATTCTTATTTGTTTCATTGTGATGATTAGATGAAAACAAAAAAGTCCTAAAAACAAATAAAACTACTAAGATTTAGTCCTGATGGGTGGACAGAATATTTTCTGGTTCAGGCTGGAGACCGGATAGAAACATTGGCGGTGGGTATCAGTAGGAGCAGCTAAAGAGGGGAAGTTAAGGTGAAGATTGGAGGGGCACCTGAGAACTCAGAATAAGTGGGTAGTTAGGAAAGATGTTGAAGGAATCATAATAGGAGGGGGACCTAAACAACACAAATAAGACATTTTCCTCAACCCCCACCCCCAAATCCTAGTTAGTCTGAAAAGCTAAATCTTTAATACAATGGTATTAAAGTGTGCACTAACACTGCAGTAGGTGACTGATGTCAGCCTTCTGTAATCTCAAGTGACCTCAAGGAGATCCCAAAACAGGAAGAACCGGAAAAACAGTGAAACACAGGCCTGCAGGCAATACTTCTGATCGAATATGATAGACACATAATGCATTAAGGCAACGTGTAAATTAAGATTTACACCTATGTGGAAGTCAGTGAATCTTAACGTTTACAAGGACAGATGGTAGATACCCTGAGAGGGCAAGGATTTGGAGCACTGCTTGCAAGCACGTGTACTCTTTCCATTTTTGCATAGGACCCCTGGAAGCTAATAAGCATGCAAGCAGTTGTTCAGAAGAATCTGAAATAGTGTCTCAGTAAGACAAAGACTGGAATAAAGCCCCTACTAATCTACTGTGAGATTGGCTTTCTCTCAGTCAAGAAAAGAATGAATGTAGATGGGAACGTAGATTTGTGGTATTAAAACAAAAGTCCCCTAGTGAAGCTTCCCTCCCGGGTTTGGTATTTGAAAAGCTAAGCTACAAAGCTGGCTTTAAGAGATTGCAATTCAGTAAGATAGAAAAGGGCTGAACAGATACAAAGATTCAGAGGAAATTTATTCTCAATCACAATGGTTGGTCTTTCTTCCTTTCTTTCTTTTTCTCTTTCTCTCTTTCTCTCTTTCTCTTTCTCTCTTTCTTTCTTTCTTTCTGAGAGTAGAGAGCGAGCGAGAGCGAGAGCGAGAGAGTACGAGTAGGGGAGAAGGGCAGAGGGAGACAGAATCCTAAGCAGGCTCCACACTCAGCACGGAGCCGGTTGTGGAGCTTGACATGGGGCTCGATGCCCCCAACCCTGGGATCATGACCCCAGCCGGGACCAAGAGTCTGACACGCATCGGACTGAGCCACCCAGCCGCCCTTACAATGGTTGTGTGAACACAACAGTACAAGGTGTACTCTTATTAAGCGCCATAGGGGATTCAAAAGGCTGTGAACCGTGATGGGGAGGAATTCCTCAAACGATCGGCAGTCTGTACAGGAGGCTCGGAGGACAGCCGAGTGCGGGGGTCTTTCCGCGCCCAGTCGCCAGCACCGCCAGGGCCCGAGCTCGCACCCACGTCCCCACTCCCGCCGGGCACCGCTAAGCGCGCACCGGCGGACGAACCCAGGGCCTGCGGAGGGCGGGGCGCCGGTCCCCCTAGCCGGCCGGCCATAGAGCTTCCAGACCTCCAGGTTCCTAGAGAGCCTCCGGAAGTGCCTCCCGACAAGATGCGCGTCGGTCGAGGTTGTGCCTTCGCGGGTTTGGAAGTTAGAGGCCGGCGGGCCCGCGTCCGACAACAGCTCTCGCCCCGGTTTGCCCCCCGCCCTTCCTGCGAGTCCGTCCGTCCGTCCTCTGCAGCCTCCCTTCCCCGCCCCGGGCCGCCCCCGGAACTCGCGGTGAGTAACGGGCCGGGCTCCGGGCGGGGGAGGAGAGGGCTTTGTGGGCCAGAGTAGGCCGCCGCCGGGGCCAGGCCTGAGGGTCCGCAGGGGGCGCGGACTCGGCGGGAACCGGGGACAGACCGGGTCGGGGCCGGGCCTGAGGGTCCGCAGGAGGCGCGGACGCGGCGGGAACCGGGGACAGAAGGGGCCGGGCCTGAGGGTCCGCGGGGGACGCGGACGCGGCGGGAACCGGGGACCGAGGGGCCAGGGCCGGGCATCAGGGTCCGCAGGGGGCGCGTCCCCAAACTCTCGCTTTCTTCATCCCGTTCCTCTTTTTGGGGTGCTGTTGTTCTTAAAATGGGAAACCGGCCCCACGTTATCTTTTATGCAACTGTTCCCACGATCCGAATTGTTTTTACTCAGCAATTTTGCATTTCCTTCACGATACAAAAAAACAAAAAAAAATTTTTTTTTTTCAAGCTGTACTTTGTTTTTGGAAGCCCCGAATTATCCTTGGAAACCTATGTTTGCTGTTAAGGCAATCTGCTGTTCGTAGTGTATGCAGAACACGGTGGCGCGTTGAGATAACTGCACAAAAGACACATTTGTCACATCTCTGGGGTAATAGAGAATTCACCCTTACTCAGAGTACTTACTTTGTTCCTCAAGGCCGACTAAATTAGATGCCTGGGAACCCTTTTTGGAGGGGCCCCGTTTCTAAAACTCAGGGCACTCACGAGTGGTTTTTTTTGTCAGGCAACAGTAAGACCGCCGCTACCACCTCTCAAAACAACCCATATTCCTGTTGTTTGATTAGTTCAGTTAAGTATATTTATGCAGGAATCGTTTTAACAAATCGTAAGTATTTTGAATTTGTGGTGAAGGGTGAAATGTAGCAGATGTTCAAACTGGCTTCCTCACTTTGATAAACTGTAAAGCACAGTTTTGGCTTCGCCTGTTTTTCTCTTGACCTTTAAAGCCTGGACAATCTCTTTCTTGTTTTGTTTTCGGTTCTCAAACATCCCCAAGTGGACCTCATTAGTTTGAAGGAAGAAAAAGCATTCCTTTTCATCTATTAAGAGAATAATGCTTTTATTTTATTTTTTTTTAAATTTTTTTTCAACGTTTATTTATTTTGGGGACAGAAAGAGAGCATGAACGGGGGAGGGGCAGAGAGAGAGTGAGACACAGAATCGGAAACAGGCTCCAGGCTCTGAGCCATCAGCCCAGAGCCTGACGCGGGGCTCAAACTCACGGACCGCGAGATTGGGACCTGGCTGAACTGGGACGCTTTACCGACTGCGCCACCCAGGCGCCCCAAGAGAATAATGCTTTTAAATCTGAGTTGTGTCTTTAGTAGTTCACAGGATTATGTAGCATTTGAGATCAGGAGACTGTACATGTTGACTATTTTAACTTCCTGAATCAATAAACTTGAGCAAGTGTTCTTTTTTTTTTTTTTTTAAGTTCATTTTATTTTGAGAGAGAGTGGGGAAGGGGCAGAGAGAGAATCCCAAGCAGGCTCTGTTCTGTCAACGTGGAGCCCCATGTGAGGCTCAAACCCGTGAACCTGAGCCAAAATCAAGAGTCCAATGCTTGACTGAGCCACCCAGGTACCCCTTGACCAGGTATTCTTTTTTTTTAATGTTTTACTTTGTTTTTGAGAGACAGAGAGAGACCCAGCATGAGTGGGGGAGGGGCAGAGAGAGAGGGAGACACAGAATCCCAAGCAGGCTCCAGGCTCTGAGCTGTCAGCACAGAGCCCGACACGGGGTTCGAACCCACAGACCGTGAGATCATGACCTGAGCGGAAGTCAGACACCCAACCAACTGAGCCACCCAGGCTCCCCGACCGGGTATTCTTAAAAGAGGATGTAAGAAGCAGTCTTCACCCCTAAAGTGCTTACATGAAACTGAGAGGCAGGTACATACTAGACTAATATTGTAGTTCAAATATTGAAGTCCAATTATAGGTTGTAATTGTCAAAAACTTGATTGGAGAGGGAAGAAACTAAAAAGTGGAAAATTAGATACTAAAAAAAAAAATAATCAGGGTGGGGAAAGGACAAGACTGGTTGGCTGATTTGGTGTAAATTATGAACAGACCTGATAATTAGATGACGTCTCTGGGTTTCACCATTGAGACTTTATTAAGTGTTATTTACTATGATGTTAATATGTTATATTTACTTTAATATCTTAATATAAAGTTCTTTTTAATTTTTTTAATGTTTATTTGTTTTTGAGAGAGAGAGAGAGAGAGAGAGAGAGAGAGAGGGAGAGCACGAGCAGGAAGGGGTAGAAAGAGAGGAAGACACAGAGTCCAAAGCAGGGTCCAGCCTCCAAGCTGTCAGCACAGAGCCTGATGTGGGGCTCAAGCTCATAAACTGCAAGATCATGACGTGGTTAAGTCCAAGGCTTAAACCAACTGAGCCACCCAGGCGCCTCTTAATTGACTTTTCCTACATTTTTAAAAATTATTTTAAGATGTGGGGCACCTGGGTGGCTCAGTCGGTTAACCGCCCAACTTCACTAGATCGTGATCTCACAGTTCATGGGTTTAAGCCCATATTGGGCTTTGTGCTGGCAGCTTGGAGCCTGGAGCCTGCTTCGGATTCTGTCTCCCTCTCTCTCCCTCACCCACTCACACTTGCTCGCTCTCTCTCTCTCTCTCAAAGATAAGTAAACATTAATAAATAAATAAATATAAAAATTATTTTAAGACCATGGATATTAATCCTAGCTGTTCAAAACAAAAAATAATTACACCTTGTCTCAAATTCTCCACAAAATCTTCATGAATTAAACTCTCTGATGTTAGACACCATATTTAACCCTATATCTTACTTCTCTGTTCTTGGTATTAGTAGTTTACTCACCAAACTATTGTTCTCATCCTTACCTAATTAAAACTTTTTTTTTTTACATTTATTTATTTTTGAGAGACAGAGCACAAGTGGGGGAGGGGCAGAGAGTGAAGGAGACAGAATCCAAAACAGGCTCCAGGCTCTGAGCTGTCATCACAGAGCCTGACACAGGGCTCAAACTCACAATCCACGAGATGACGACCTGAGACGCAGTCAGACACTTAACTGACTGAGCCACCCAGGCACCCCTCAACCATATCGAATTTTAAAGATAATTTTCCAACTTTTTTCCTTCTCTGTTCATGCTCTCTAAGGGTGGTTTTTTGTTTTTTTAAGTTTATATATATATATACATATATACATACATATGTGTGTGTGTATGTGTATATGTGTGTATATATGTATATATACATATATATGTATATGTAATTTTTTTTTCTTTTTTTAAGAAAGAGAAGGAGAGAGTGTGCGCGATCTGGGGAGGGGCAGAGACAGAATCCCAAGCAGGTTCTGTGCTGTCAGCACAGAGCCCAACACAGGGCTTGAACTCACAAACTGTGGGATCATGACCGGAGCTGAAATCAAGAGTCAGCTGCCTAACCAACTGAGCCACCCAGGTGCCCTGATATATTTTTTAGTAATCTTTACCCCCCAACATGGGGCTCAGACTCAGCACCCTGAGACCAGGAGTCGCAAGCCCTTCCCACTGAGCCAGCCGGGCATCCCTCTAAGTAAGGTTCTTAATGGCCCTGGAGTCCTTGCATGGGCATCAGGTCTGTGAACTGTGCTGAAATTGAATGTAAACTTTTGTGCCTATGGGGGTTTTTTCTATGGAAAAGCTCTGTGTTTTCATTTGATTGTAGAGACTGAACTACCCCTACCCCATTCTTCCCCCTGCCCCCTAAAAAAAACTCCTGAAAGAGGCACTGCTTTCAAGACTCATGCCAAGAAGTAGATGTAATCTGATTTTCCTCCTAAGGGCCTGTCTCTCCTCTTTCTTTGAGGATTATAGGTGTGGTTTTATCATGTTCATCTCTTGCCAGCTGTTTTGGATATACTGCCTTCATTTATGCTCCTTTCCATTGTCTGTAGTGCTGCCTTTGTGATCTTTCTGGAATACAAATATGTAATAAAACTTCCTTGTTTTATAAGAGGGACAGAGAAGAAGGTGACTGCCACAAACAAACATTTGCAATAAAACCGTGGCCGTGGGCACACATTTACAGTACCTACACAATGTGATCAGTCCTCTATTTGGACCATGTGAAAAATGTCTTGGCAAGAATGAGCACCTTAATCTGCTTGTGGGTTGGGGCATGTCAGAGTGGGAGTGACAGACAACTCATGAAAAAAATAGGAGGTAAGCTGAGACTTTTAAGTTAGAGTGAATGGTTTCAGCTAGACCGGGGTTTATGAACCTTGGCATTGACAGATCATCCTTTGTTGGGGGGTCTGTGTTATGCATCGTGAGATGTTTAGTAGCATCTTGGGCTTCTACCTACTGGATACCAGTAGCATCCCTTCCCTTCAGTTTTAACAACCAGAAATGTTTTCAGAGATTGCCAAGTGTCCCTGGGAGAGGGAAGCAAAATTGGCCTGGTTGAAAACCACTGAACTAGAGTAAGAGCTCTGTAGTAGAGTGGAGCTTAAAGAAAGCCACATTTGGGGGCACCTGGGTGGCTCAGTGGTTGAGCGTCCGACTTTGGCTCAGGTCATAATCTCACGGCTCGTGAGTTCGAGCCCCGCGTCGGGCTCTGTGCTGACAGCTCGGAGCCTGGAGCCTGCTTCGTATTCTGGGTCTCCCTCTCTCTCTCTCTCTGCCCTGTCCCACTTGTGCTGTCTCTCTCTGTCTCTCAAAAATAAATAAAATAAACATTAAAAAATTTTTGTTGAAAAGAAAGCCACATTTGGAATAGGTATGTGAAGGTGAGCTTATAGTAGATAAAGGTAAGCAGGTTTACATACCATAAAGGCCATTGCATATCATGCTGAAGAGGTGGGTTCCCTTTCAAAAGATTTTAAAGTGATGAGTTATATTACATATTTATTAAAAGTCTTTCTAGAAAGGTGTTAATTTTATACGGTAACATATTATAACAAAGTAGCACAAGCTGGGTGGCTTAGCACAGCAGAAATTTATTCTTTCATAGTTATGGAGGCTAAAAGTCCAAAGTCAAGATGTTGGCAGGGGCGCCTGGGGGCGCTGAGTTGGTTAAACGTCTCACTTTGGCTCAGGTCATGATTTCGTGGTTCATGGGTTCAAGCCCCACATTGCGCTCTCTGCTGTCAGAGCAGAGCCTGCTTCCGATCCTCTGTCCCCTCCCCTCTCTGTCCCTTCCCCACTTGTGCCCTCTCTCTCAAAAATAAAATAAACAGAAAAAAAAAAAAAAAAAAAGATGTTGGCAGAGCCACGTTCACCGACTTTCTGGTTGTTATAGGCATTCCTTGGCTTGTGGCTGCATAACTCCTTACCTCTGTGTCTGTGGTCTCACAGCTCTCTTCTTTGTCTGTGTGTTCACATGGCTCTCTCTTTGTATATCTCAGTCTCTGTGTCTCTTACTTTCCTAAAGGAACACCAGTCATGTTGTATTAAGGGCTTACTCTACTCCAGTATAACCTTATCTTAACTTAATTACATCTGCAAAGACCCTATTTCCAAATAAGGTCACATTTGCAGATATCAGAGGTTAGGACCTCAGCATGTCTTTTGGGAGCACACAGTTCAACCCACAACAGGCAGCTGTGGGGAACATGAATGAGAGAAAAGAATAGCCAAAGGCAGGAAGACCACTTAACCACTGCAAGTACAGGCAAGAAGTGATGTCTGTTACCAAAGCTAAAGGCCATAGACACCCACAAAGAAATAGGACCCTTTAATAAAGTCTTTAGATCTATCTGTTTTGTATCTAAATCTTGCTCTTAAACAAAGACAGATAACTTCCGTGTTAGATATTATAAATAATAGCCCTTGAATGATCTTTGATTCTATCAATAAAGTAAAAGATACAGATCTTTACTTATAGAGAACATACAATTAAGTTAGGAAGTCAGAACTCCTTTGCAACTAATAATGCATAACTGTAGGAAAATTACTCATTTAAAGTAAGCTCTACACCCAACGTGGCACTTGAACTCATGACTCTGAGATCGAGAGTTCTATGCTTTTCTGCCTGAGGCAGCCAGGTGCTCCAAGAAAAGATTTTAAAGGAGAAAATATTCTGTCTATTCCTTTAAGTATAGGTATTTGGGGCACTAATGAAAGAAATTGGAGAAGACTTAAATGGAGAGATAGAGTGTGTTTATAGAATGGATATTAAAATGTCAGTGAGCTGTATAGATCCAGCACAAATCCAGTTCCGGGAGAGAGGGTTGGTAGGAATTTGTATCAAAAGACCATGGAATTAGAAAAAACAGAGGCTCCTGGGTGGCTGAGTGGGTTAAGCGTCTGACTCTTGGTTTTGGCTCAGCTCATGATCTCACAGTTTGGTGGGTTCGAGCCCTGCATCAAGCTCTCTGCTGACAGTGTGGAGCCTGCTTGGGATTCTTTCTCCCTCTCTCTCTGCCCCAACCCCACTCACGGTGTCTCTGTCTCTCTCAAAATAAATAAATAAACCCAAAGTCAAAACAATTTTGAAAATATTGCAACAAAGTTGCAGGACTCTTAATATTTGGTTTTAATATTTTAAAGCTGCAATAATCAAGACAATTTTGTTTGGGGAAAAGGGTAAACATATAGGTCAATGGACCAGAATAGAGATTACAGAAATAAACCCACACATACGTGGTCAATTGATTCTTGACAAAGATGTAAAGATAATTCAGTCGGTAAAGGGGTAATCTTTTTGAAGGTGCTGGAACAATTTGGTAGCTGTGTTCCAAAAAATTAAGCTCCATCCACAACTCAAATTCTGTACAAAAATTAACTCAAAATTTGGGATGCCTGGCTGGCTCAGTAGGTAGAGTGTGTGATTCTTGGTCTCGGGGTCATGATTTTGAGCCCCATGTTGGGTGCGGAGATTACTTAAAAAAATTAAGTCAAGATGGATCATAGACCTATGGTAAAACCTAAAACTATAGAAGTTTTAGAAGAAAACAGGAGAAAAATCTTTGCGACTGTGAGTTAAGCAAAAATTTCTTAGGTATGACACCAAAAGCACAATCCCTAAAAGAAAAAAAAATGACAAATTAGACTTCAGAAAAGTTATGGATTTGTGTTCTTGGAAAGGCACTGTTAAAGGAATGAAGAGGAGGAAATATTTGCACATCATATATATCGTAATGGTCTTGGTGTCCAAGATATGTAAGGAATTCTCAAAACTCAATAATAAAGAAGTTTATTTTTAAAACAGGCAAAAGTTTTGAGCAGATAACTTCACCAGAGAAGATAATATGGGTGGTAGACCAACAGGTGAAAGGATGCTCTACAGAATTAGAAGGAAGATGCAGATTTAGACCATAGTGAATAGGCATCTGGGTGGCTCAGTCAGTTAAGCAACCAACTTCAGCTCAGGTCATGATCTCGTGGTTCATGGGTTCGAGCCCCACATCAGGCTCTGTGCTAACAGCTCAGAGCCTGGAGCCTGCTTCAGAATCTGTGGCGTGTGCTCGCTCTCTCTCAAAAATAAACATTTAAAAAAAAAAAAAAAAGACCATAGTGAGATATCAGGGAGTGGTTAAATAAAATAAACTAATTAATTAAACCATAATGAGATACCATTACAAACTTGTTAGAATATCTAAAATTAAAAATAAAACCATATCAAATGCTGCTTGTTAGGATAGAGAGAACCAGTTCTCACATACAGCCAGTGGAATGCAAAGTGTTATAGGCACTTTAGAAAACAGTTTTGGACTCTGCTGTCAGCATGGAGCCTGCTTTGGATCCTCTGTCCTCCCCTCTCTCTTCACCCCTCCCCTGCTCTTGCTCTCTCAAAAATAAATAAACATTAAAAAAAAAAAAGTTTTACAGTTTCTTATAAAGTTATACATACACCTGCCATGTGATCCATCAGTTTTACTTTAGATATTTACCCAAGTGAAATGAAAACATGTTTACACAAAACCTCAAATGCAGATGTTCATCGTGCCTTTATTTGTAATCGTCAAATACTGAAAATGAGTTGAGATACCTCTCAACTAGGGAACAGATAAACATACATCTCCATAAGGAATAAACTACTGGTACACACAACATTGATGACCTCATATGTATTATGCCAAGTGAAAGATGCCAGACTCAGGAGGATACCTACTGTATGATTCTATTTATAAAACATTCTGGAGGTTGTTAGTGTGTGTAGATGGGGCATTTAGGTTCCTGGAAAGGTAGCAACCAGTGCTCCAAAGAGTTGTAGAGTGAGATAAGGTCCACGGGAGAAGTAGTTGGCTTTGACATAGGAGGGAAGATGGAGAGCACAGAAGGATAATGGACATTAGGTGGAGAAGACGTTGGTGTTAGGAATTCTGGACAATAGCTTCAGCTAGATTGTGTAGAAATGTATGTCTGTTGCGGTGCCTGGGTGGTTCAATCCTTAAGTTCAGGTCATGATCTCATAGTTCGAGTGCCACATTGGGTGAGCTTGAGCCCTGCTTCAGGTGAGCTTGAGCCCCACTTTGGATGAGCCCCGCTTCTCTTCCTCCCTCTCTCTCTCTCTCTCTCTCTCTCTCTCTCTTCCCCCTCCCCGACTCCTCTCTCTCTGTCAAGAAAGAAAGAAGGAAGGAAAGACGGGAAAGAAAGGAAGAAAAAAAGAAGGAAGGAAAGAAAGGAAGAAAGGTCTGTTGGGCACAAGGGATAGGTTGAGAGTTGAAGTGTGTAGAAACAGTATAGCTAGAGTTGCAAATACTGAAGGTGAAATCAGCATCAGTGAAGACCAGCTGAGGTTAAATGCAGAACTTCAATTAGACCCAGTCTACGTGGTTTCCTAACTTTGTTTTGCCATATTCCCCATCCCCAAGGAGAGGAAGCAGAAGGAAGGGAATATTCCCCAGATGGATTAGGCATGGCAGAAAGCTAAGGAGGTAAGGTGTTACTTCTGGAACAGTGGAGAGGATCACTTAAATGACCAAGCCCTGAAGTCTGTGTTGTGGTAGGAACTTGTTAACATGTCTTAGTAAATGACTATGACCTTTGATTTGCTTTAATATTATTTGACGATTTCTCTTCTCCAAGAATTGCCCTTAGAGAAGAGGCCCTTGGAAGGTTCTTCTTAAGAAGATAGAGAAGGTAGTGGAAACGAGCCTCCTGAGTTTTTCCAGCCCTAAATGGCAGCAGAATCAAGAAAGTTGTCAGCCTCATCCCCACCAGACCAAGCTCCTGAAGAAGACCTTGTAATTGTCAAGGTAGAGGAAGATCATGGCTGGGACCAGGAATCTAGTCTGCATGAAAATAACCCTCCTGGCCAGGAGTTATTCCGTCTGCGCTTCAGGAAGTTATGCTACCAGGAGACATTAGGACCCCGAGAAGCTCTGATCCAACTCCGCGCACTCTGCCATCAGTGGCTAAGGCCAGATTTGAACACCAAGGAGCAGATCTTGGAGTTATTAGTGCTAGAACAGTTCTTGACCATCCTGCCTGAGGAGCTTCAGACTCTGGTTAAGGAACATCAGCTAGAGAACGGAGAGGAGGTGGTGACCCTGCTGGAGGATTTAGAAAGACAGATTGATATATTAGGACGGCCAGTAAGTAGACGGATGTGTGCATGCTGTGCCCACGGTGTGTGGAAGCTGGGTGATAGACACCAGCACCGCAGCAGTGGAATGAATGCTGGGTGTCGATTTCTGTTTGTGAGGATAAAAATGGTTCTAGTGCGGTGTGGCTCATATTCGTAGAGTCCTTTTTATTTTTGTAAAGGATATGTGTACGTTTTTTATCCTCAACATCCTTGCGATGATCTTTGCCAAGTGGGAAACTGGTATGCAGGGAGCTTGAATTACTTCAGTGACTTTGGACACTCATAATTAAAGGTAGATCTGAGACCAGAACTAAGGTTTCCTGGTTTGTTACCAAAAGTTTTTTCTGTTGAATAACTGCTCTAAGTTTCTGTTTATCAGGCTTCCCATGCCTTGGGAGTGCAAAATGGTAGGAAGGGCATCAGAAATGATGCCTTTCTGCGCTAATCAACACATTTGTGTTCTTACTGCCTCTAGGAAGTAAGTGAGATTCTGCTTCCTCTTTTCCCAAGCATGTGTCCCTAGAGATGAGCTCTTCTTGATTGTTTTATGTTGTTCACTTCCTCTCGCAAAGGAATTTCTTGTAATGCAGCTGCCCTGTTGTTTTCAGGTCCCAGCCCGTGCACATGGACATGGACTCTGGGAGGAGGTTGTACATTCAGAGTCTACACCAGGGCTTCCAAATACTCAGCTCCGACCCATGGCAATGCAGCACAAATCTCCGGTGTCCCAAGGGTCACAAGAGAAAGGTAAGGAACCAGATTTCACTGATGAGAGGGAGGAATAGAAAAGAAAGTACCTGTTGAGTTCCTGGAGAATCAGGAACTAGAATTTTTGTGTACAGACCAGTCCTAAGATCTGAGTTTAAGTGTTTATCTAGGCTTCAAATATAGACTGTCAGTCCCATTGGTAAGTTCAAGAACAAATCAAAGAATTTGGGGATTCTTATATATTCACACATTTCTGTTATCCCAGTATATTTTTTTTAATTTTAATTTAATTTCATTTTTAAATGTATTTATTCTTGAGAGAAAGAAAGTGAGGAGGGGAGGTGCAGAGAGAGAAAGGGGGACAGAGGATCTGAAGCAGGCTCTGCAGCTGACAGCAGAGAGCCTGAGATGGGACTCAAACTCATGAGCTGTGAGAGCATGACCTGAGCTGAGGTTGGATGCTCAACCAACTGAGCCATCCAGGTGCCTTCCCAATGTTGTTTTTTGTTTTTGTTTTTGTTTTTTAAGTTTATATATGTATTTTGAGAGAGAGAGAGGGAGAGAGCATGTGCATGTTGGGAGGTGGGAGGGGCAGAGAGAGAGAATCTCACTTGATCCCACTAACAGGATCATGACCTGAGCCAAAACCAGAAACCAGAGTTGGGTGCTTAACAAGTGGTGGGGAGGGGAGGATGTGCTAGCAAATGCATGTACACGTGAGAGCATGAGCTGGGCAGGGTCAGAGGGAGAAGTAGAGAGTATCTCAGGCCAGCTCCACACCTCGAGCCCGGACATGGGGCTTGATCCCATGACCCTGGGATCATGACCTGAGCTGAAATCAAGAGTTGGACATTCAGCCCACTGACCGACCCATGTTACCTCAATGTATTAACAACATAGGCGTTTTGAGGTTTTGCTGGTATCATCATGCCACTTTATTTATAATTATCAGTATATAGTTCTTCAAGCAAGAGCATTTTCTTTGATAGCCACAATAAATGCATCACAATTAGGAAGTGTAATGCTGATACTGTACTAATCTGGTCCATAGTTCATATACATGTTTTGTCAGTTGTCCCAGTAATCTTCCAGAATCTAACCCAAGATTCCATTTTGCAGTCAGTTGTTTTGTCTCTATAGACTCCTTTAATTCAAAATAGTTTCTTGGCCTTTGTTTGCCCTTCATGACCTTGACATTTTTGAGAGTACAGGTTGGTTATTTTATAGAATAGCTGTAAAATTTGGGTTCATGTGATGTTTCCTTACGAGTCAATTCAAGTTGTGCATATGTGTCAGGAACTCCCCAAAAGTACTGTTGTATCCTTCTCAGCATTACAAGAGGAAATTGTCCTGTTATTGGTGTTGGTACCTTTGATGACTTGGTTAAGGTTATTCTTGGTTAGGTTTGGGGCGCCTGGCGGCCCAGTGGGTTAAATGTCCAACTCTTGATCTCGGCTCAGGTCATGATCTCACAGTTAATGAATTTGAGTCCCGCATCGGGCTCTGCGCTGACAGCAGAGTCTGCCTGGGATTCTCTCTCCTCCTCTCTGCTGCTTTCCCGCTGGCGCGCGCGCGCGCGCTCGCTCTCTCTCTCTCTCTCAAAATAAATACACGTTTTTTTTTTTTTTTAAAAAGGCTTATTTTTGCTAAGGTAATCATTGTGGTTACTATTTTTCCCTTTATGATAAATAAGTAATTTGTGGGGGAAGTACTCTTGAGTCTGTGTAAGTATTTGGTCCACATCAAACTTTTGTTGCTAAAATACTAGTTTTAATATTCATTGTTGCTTCTTGATTGAATCGGTGATTACTAAGACTTACAAAATGATGATTTTCTAACTATGTCATTCCTTCTACACTTACTTGTAATAGAGAGTGTTCCCTCCCCATTTTATTTTATATGTCAGTATGGACTCCTAAATTCTTACTTTATTCCAGAAATAAAGTATCTTTAGTTATCTTTATTTTATTATTGTGTTTATTTTGATGCTTAAATTGTCTCAGATTTGTTCAGAGGAGGCCCCCTTCAGTCTGGCTCCTGTGTCCTTTTGACACTTCCCTATCGTTTTTTTGAGAACTTCTTGCAGAACAAGACCATTCTAGTGTCATCTTGTATTTACTCTGCGTTTCTTTTTTCATTTATGTGTTTTATAGCCGTTCTATATAAATGGGTTTTTAACATTCCTAAAGAAGAAACATAGGAACAGTTTCAGTTAGTTATATGATTCTTGTCTAAAGTTCTAAAGCGTATTATCCAAAACACAGTAGTCTGTTTATTGGTGTTGCACTGTCTGATACCTATGGGAAGCAGATAGTGGCAGTCATGGTGGACATTTCAGGAAGGTAATAGAGTTAATAGAGGTAGATTGGTTCTGTTGGCTCTCATATTCCATTTGCCAAGACATGAAGACCTGAAGAAATGCTGTACACAAGCACAGGGATAGAACGTAGTTTTGGTGGGAGAGAAGAAATTGAAAAGCAGTTCCTGTTAGGAAACCAGCACTCTATTTTCGACACGGAATTTCAGGCTGAGTGGGACATCAAAGTGCAGATGTCCTGTGGGCAGCCATTAGTGTGGGCCCAGAGCCCAAGATACCAGATTTGATTTGATTTGATTTTTTATATTTTATATTATTTCATTTTATGTTTCATTTTAATGTTTTAAATGTTTATTTAAGCAGTCTCTATACTCTATACTCAAACTCATGACCCCGAGATCTGGAGCCACATGCTCCACGTACTGAGGCAGCCAGGGGCTGCTCAGCACTTCTTGTGCAAAATCTCTGACATGCATATCTTCTGAAATGCAGACAGCTTTGGAATGGGTTAGTGCTGGCTCCTGCAACTGTGGGACAGGGTGGTCTCACTCCTCGCTTCTTTCTCCTCTCAGCCATCTCTTCTTGTGAGAGTCCTGCCTCTTCCCAGAAAGGAAGTCCTGGGAACCAGGAGATGACGGCCACACTTCTCACAGCAGGGCTGCAGGTGAGTTGTACTGCTTCTAGATCTGCTTCGCAGCACCGGTGGCATCTGCCACGTGCCCGGGCTGTCTGTAGCAGTACTCACCAGGAACTTGCCGCAGATGTTTCTGCATGATTCTTGATTTCCCCCACCAAATCTGGTGCGTTTTCCTCTTTGTCCCCCGCTTAGTTACATCCCTTTACACAGAATGTTCCCACCCCTTGATCCTCCCCAGCACTGGTGGACCTCTGACAGTCTGGGTTTGAGCCATGGAACAGTGCCAGTCCCACATGGGGATTTTGTTTGGTTTCAGACTTTGGAGAAGATCGAAGACATGGCTGTGTCCCTAATTCGAGAGGAGTGGCTTCTTGATCCATCACAGAAGGATCTGCATAGAGATGACAGGCCAGAAAATTACAGAAACATGTTCTCCCTGGGTAAGGAGAGCTCTGGTTATTGTCATCATTTAAGGTTTTTTTGTTTGTTTGTTATGTGATGGTAGCTGTGAGTTGTCTGAAAGACATTCTTAAGTTTAAACTCAGGAACTAACAGAGAGAAACAGTGCTGGCCCATGGACTTTTATTCTCTGATCCAGGGCTTACTGTGGGTACTGTTCTGTCTGCCAGTGGGAGTCCTCTGCTCCCAGCCCTGTGGGACTTTCGGGCCTGTCGTGCTCCTCCCTGTCAGTGCCAGGGCTTTTCCCACTTCTGTCCTGTTAGGTCATTCACTACGTCTGTATTCCTACCCACTCCCCAGCTGCCCCTCAGGTGGTCCCTTCCCTGCCTTCGTGCCTCCCAACAACCCTCCTTGTTCATGGCACTTCTTCCCCATTTGGCTTGTGGTACTTCTGCTTGGCCCTGTTCTCATCTCCCTGTATCATGATAGCAGCTTGGAGACAGATGGAAGCTGTGTGATTGCTGGTAGTTTTTCCATGTGTGTTTTCCTTTTCCCTTATATTCTAATTCCTTTCTAACATGGAGAATAGAAAGTGACATTGGCTTGATGTTTATCACATTTTAATTTCAGGTGGTGAGACCAGGAGTGAGAACAGGGAATTAGCTTCGAAACAGGTAATATCTACTGGAATCCAACCACATGGAGAGCCAGCTGCCAAATGCAACGGGGATGTTATCGGGGGTCATGAGCGTGGAGAAGCCCAAGATCTTCTGGGCAGATTAGAGAGGCAGCGGGGAAATCCCACCCAGGAGAGACGGCATAAATGTGACGAATGTGGGAAGAGCTTTGCC
Source organism: Felis catus (assembly GCF_018350175.1). Classification (NCBI taxonomy): domain Eukaryota; kingdom Metazoa; phylum Chordata; class Mammalia; order Carnivora; family Felidae; genus Felis; species Felis catus. Next base: position 2,294,469 of record NC_058372.1, on the reverse strand, counting down.
CAGAGCTCAGGCCTTGTTCGCCACTGGAGAATCCACACTGGGGAGAAACCCTATCAATGTAACGTGTGTGGGAAAGCCTTCAGTTATAGGTCAGCCCTTCTTTCCCATCAGGATATCCACAACAAAGTAAAACGCTATCACTGTAAGGAGTGTGGTAAAGCCTTCAGTCAAAACACAGGCCTGATCCTGCACCAGAGAATTCATACTGGGGAGAAGCCATATCAGTGCAATCAGTGTGGGAAGGCTTTCAGTCAGAGTGCAGGCCTCATTCTGCACCAGAGAATCCACAGTGGGGAGAGACCCTATGAATGTAATGAGTGTGGGAAAGCTTTCAGTCATAGCTCTCACCTCATTGGACATCAGAGAATCCACACAGGGGAGAAGCCCTATGAGTGTGAGGAGTGTGGGAAAACCTTCAGGCGGAGCTCACACCTCATTGGCCATCAGAGAAGCCACACTGGGGAGAAACCCTACAAATGCAATGAGTGTGGGAGGGCCTTCAGTCAGAAGTCAGGCCTGATTGAACATCAGAGAATCCACACTGGAGAAAGACCCTATAAATGTAAAGAATGTGGGAAAGCCTTCAATGGGAACACTGGCCTCATACAGCATCTGAGAATTCACACAGGGGAGAAGCCCTATCAATGTAATGAGTGTGGGAAAGCCTTTATTCAGAGGTCAAGTCTCATTCGGCATCAGAGAATCCACAATGGAGAAAAATCTGAATCCGCAGGAGTTTAGGGAAAAAACTACAGTCCTAGTGTGGGCATTATGCAGAATTAGAGAATCCACATGCTGGTGAGAGGTCTTTCAGTGCAAGTAAAAAGCCAGAAACTTTGTCATCACTACAAGCTTAACGTAGGATCAGAATCGATAGCGGTGGCAGAGTTTGAATAGCTCTTCAGTAGTTTGGGCCGGTTCCTTGACGCAGGTGGATCAGCTTGACTGTCTTAGGAGGTGTCTGATGGAGTGGAGCTCCTGGTGGCCTAATGCATCCTTTAGAAACACAATAGCATCTGAGCAAGTGGCTGGTGGTGGAGGCACTTAATTTTGTCTTTCGGGTGAGTAGCTGTAGGTGTGAGAGAGGCTCCTCCCGGTTCCTCTGCTTCTTCCCATCTCCTGTGATCTCCTTCTCCCACTGATTCCCCGGCAGGCGCACTTGTTATCCTCATCTGATCTGAGAAGCCACTTTAGAGTTTGAAGCAGCCTCCCTGTGAGACTTATATTTGTATTTAGCTTTCTAAGAACCTAGTTCTAGGGAAATTTTTACAGACACATAATGTATTTATGCTTAAGTGTGCGTGTTATTTTATTCCAACGTTCCTGATAGTGGAAAACCGTATTCCCACGCAAACTCAGAATGCTATATTTTTAACAGCACTCCAGCATTTTTCTTCATATATCACCTTCACTGACTCCTCTGAGTCACTGAGCATCCATACGTGTCCTCCACCACCCCCACCCCCAGCACCTGTGTCAGCAAAAGAAGTGATGTTTGTGGGAGTGAAGCAGAGAAGGAGGTGAGTGGAGACTCAGCCTGGCTGCTCTCGAGCTTGGGTGGTTGTACCTTTGGGTGACTTCCGGCTCTCTTTTCCACCTTCCCACTGTATGCCGTGGTGCACAGAGGTGTGGACACTGTTCCAGTTAGAGCATCGCGTGGGGGAAAGGGGAGACAGGTGCTTGAAGACCTAAAATCCTTACAAACAACGTGCACTCATCCCTTCTGGCCCATTACAGTCCTGCCCTCTCAGGTTCCTGTCAGTCTGCACAAACCCCTGACTGGATGGTCTGTCACTGCTGTCATTGCCTTCGTCCCCCTTCCTTAGATGGCCTTAGCACCTCACCCTTCATTCTCCATCTGTCTCTTGCCATTAGCTTTATAAATGCACAGCGGTGATCTGTCGAATACCTCACCCCACAGTTCCTCACTGTTCTGAATTCGTCTGTAAGTTAGCGGAAACACAATATTAACTCATTACCGGGCACTGTCTTTCTCCTTTGAGGCTTTCCATATACCAGGGGATATTGTATAAAGTAACAAGGCTGTTTTAAGCAGCACACCAGAACCTGTGCGTCCGAACATGGTCTGCCCTTTAAATTTGGCGGTCCGGGTTGTTGCTGTAGTGCTACCACTCCTCCCAACATTTGGAAGACTTCTAGTCTTGAATAGTATCTCGTTTTTGACCATTACCCACTTGTTCACCAGACTTGGAGTTGAGTCATTTTTGGCTTTTTTTCCAAAGTCAGCTTTCAAAACGGGAATTGATTCCATTAATCCTATGCCGAAGAATATGCTACACATTCTGAAGAAAACGCCAGGAGAATTTACACAACTTCACACTGACTGTTCTGAACAGGGACAGCACTTACCAATCATGTTATTTTAAGATTGGTGTTTTTAAAATTTTTTTTTTCAACATTTATTTATTTTTGGGACAGAGAGAGACAGAGCATGAACGGGCGAGGGGCAGAGAGAGAGGGAGACACAGAATCGGAAACAGGCTCCAGGCTCTGAGCCATCAGCCCAGAGCCCGACGCGGGGCTCGAACTCACGGACCGCGAGATCGTGACCTGGCTGAAGTCGGACGCTTAACCGACTGCGCCACCCAGGCGCCCCTTAAGATTGGTGTTTTTAAAAACCAGTCGTAAAATCTTTCATTATAAAGGTCCAACTTTTATATCATAAATTCCTTCCCTATAAAATCCCTTCTGTATCCTGCTATGGCCCACCCTGACCACTGACAACATCAAGGTTGTTATACCTATTTCATTGAGCCATTGATACCCACCTGTCATAGGTCATGCTTGGTTTCCTTGGTTAACTGTTTCTATTTTCTTTTTTTTTTTAAGTTTATTTATTTTGAGAGAGAGAGAGAATCCCAAGCAGGCTCAGCACTGCCAATGCAGAGCCCAATGCAGGACTTGAACTCCTGAACTATGAGATTATGACCTGAGCTGAAATCAGAAGTCAGACAATTAGCCGACTGAGCCACCCAGGCACCCCTCCTTGGTTAACTTTTTCAAAATAGTGCTTTCCATTATCCTTTATTTTCTTACTCTCCTTTTTTTTTTTGGACTATAGATTCCCTTGCACTTGAAGGGAATTCCATTCCTCATTCTCTTGTACTTGAAATTTCAAGACACCAGGAATAAATCTGGACTCTAGATCCTTGTTCTCTGTGTACCCTCTGTAAGACACGAACTCTGCCTGAGGCCAGTGCTGCCCACATGCGGGTCTTACAGGATGGAGTCACTGTCCGAGGGAAGATAACGTGCACAGTCTCCCAGGCGGTTGAGGGGAGCACTTGTCCAGTGAGGGCTCTTAGAGTAACGTGTTGAAATGACTGTAGGCACACCAGCTAACGTCTCTTTACTACAGTAATGTGTAGCGATGCTATGCATTAAATCCATAATTACTAAGCATCTGGCAGAATTCAGAGGAAAGATGTGCCCTGAAAGATCAGTGTTCTGCTGGAAAGAATAAGGACAGACTGTGACCTGAAGGAACTATTGAAGCCGGTTCAGCCACATCGAGAAATAGCCACATGGTGTAAGAAGGTAGAAAAGGCTGTTGTTTATCTGGGGCACACATAGAAGTCCATTCTTGGTCTCCACTCTGCACCAGAATGTGGTTGCTCCATCTTTATGACCTTATTTTGAGCTCTTTTTTTATGACCTTATTTTGAGCTCTTAACTGTGAGTGACGTGTGCTAAATTCCTTTATATCCTGCAGATTCTATTTTTATGCTCTTGATCTGAAATGAACTGTTCACCAATACCTTCTCCCATCGTGATCTTCTCATTTTAGGACCTGGCATGATAAAGTGGTTCTTCTGTCACTCTGCTGCCATCCAACATAGTCCTAGGAGAGGCGGCTTAGGCTTCAAAGGTTTACTCCATTGAGCAAGTGGCAGTGCTAGAATGTGGTGGATGATTGCCATACACGGCAGTTAGCTTTACTTTTGGTTCTGAGACTCGAAATAGTAATAGCTGACATTTATTAAGTACGTACTGTGTGCCAAGCTCTATGCTAAGTGTTTCTCATGGTTATGACACACATTATATCTTGCATTTTATAGATGAGGAAATAAGCTTAGAGAAGTGAGTGAGTTGACCAAGGTCATGTAGCTGGGAAATGACAGAGCAGGGGCTCTGCCCAACAGTGTCAGATTCTGGAGGCTGTGCTGCTGACCACTGTGCTGTATTGCCTCTAATGAGCACACTGGCCCTGGCCAGCCATTGGAAAATCCAGTGTCCCTGGCCATGGGATAGGTAGCTACTGGGGAAGGGAATGCATAGTGGTACAGCACTGTGTAGTGCAGTTGATTGAAAATGTCATTTTGATTGATGATTGTATCTTTAAATGCTGATACTTTTGATGCTTTGTAGTATTAGAAAGCTAAATTGTACAAGTAAAGCATGTTTAAAAGAGTAACTGGCAGGATAAAGCAATAAGGTACAGATTCGAGTACATTTCTCTAAACTGCCCCAAGGAAGTAGAATTGTGGGGGGAAATGAAAAATACCCATGCGCCCAGCCAGGCATATGGTCCATTGGGATGACAATAGTTAAGTTTACCTACAGTGTAAAATGTGGAAAACCTTCCACTTCACTGCCCATATCCAGCTGCCATTCTGTTTTTCTTGTCATTCATGATCTTTCAAACATGTCATCCATTGTTCAACCCCATTTTCTCATTAATATATTCTTAAAACTTCTTATTGGCTTATGTACTCAGCATGCCACTGAAGTGTCCTATGGACAAATATCAATGCCTTTTCTAAGTTCTTGTCCTGTTTTGTTTTGTTTTTGAGAGAGAGAGAAAGCGAGCATATGAGCAGGAGAGGGGCAGAGAGAGAGAATCCCAAGCAGGCTGTGCACTGTCAGCAGGGAGCCCAATGTGGGCCTCAAACTCAAGAAACTTGAGATCATGACCTGAGCCGAAAGCAAGAGTTGGACGCTTAACTGACTGAGCCACCCCCAGGCGCCCCTTGTCCTTGACCTATATTTCGCACTGTTGAGTAGGGACCCTGCATCTCAGGAATTCTTTTCTTTGGCTTGTGGGATATTTTTGATCATTTTCCCCCTAATTTTTAGCTTTTCTTTATTAGTCTTTTTTCTCCACTGAAAATAATCTCCATGTCTTGGTTTTATCCAGTATTTTTTTCTGTATTTGCTTCTATTTATGTTTTGATTATTTACACTTACCTTCTGTATTTCAGTACTTTAATTATTTCCCACCCTATGGGTCAGTTACCTATATAATTTGATATTTGGGAACAGAACTCCTCACTCTTGTCCCCCAGCCTACATTTTCCTTTTAAATAGGCATTATTGCTTAGCTTCTTGACCCTGAATAGGCTCACTGCCCTTCATATTTCTTTTTTTATTTTTATTTTTTAAAGTAGGCTCCATGCTCAGGGTAGGGCTCAAAATCACGACCCTGAGATTGTATCCTGAGCTCCTCAGGCGCCCTGCCCTGTCTTGGAGTTGTCCTTTAGTCTTGTTCTGCTCTTCACTGTACGTGTCTCAAATCTTGCTGAGTCATTCCAGTTCTCCGTTTTCTCCTTGAGGCTGGATCTTTTACATTTCTGCCATCCCCTGCAGCCTTCTGCAGAGCCATGCCGTCTGAGGCCCCAGCTGTTGTAATTCTTTCTTTCTAGTGTCCTTGCTTTCAAGACCCCCTTCAGTAACGCTTCTAAGGTGATCCTCCTCAAAATTCATTTTCGGTCAGAAACGCTCAGCAGATGATTGCTGTCCCAGCAGTGGTGTTCCAGGTTCTCCATGTTTTGCCCTTCATGTTTCACCTGCCTCAGCCTAATTCTCTGGCATATTCACCTTGACTCTTGTTCAAACTTCCGTGGCCTTCCACTGCTGTCTTACAAGCCCTTGCCTCCGTGCCTTTCTCATGCAATTTCTTTTGTTTGGATTGGTTGTTGTTTTTTTTTTTTTTTTTGGCCCCACTTCTTACGCATCCATATCTTCAAAGCCTAGCTTCTTTATATCTTTGAGTGGGCTCTCCCTGACTTCACCTCACACTGAGACCTCCCTTGTTCTGTGCTGCCTCAGCACTTACCCTTTGAGTTTGTACTGTGGTCCATGCACTTACTAATATGTTGCTTTGTAATTATTTTCTAGCTCTCTGTATTGTAGTTTCACATTTGTATTTATTTTCAAAATTAAATTGTAAGCTCCTTGAGGGCAGGAATAATAACTTTTACATTTGTATCTCTGCACCCCCTAGTGCCTAGTACAGTGCTGAGCACACAGTAGGTGTTTAATAAATGCTTGTTGAATCGTTGTGTGGATTATTTATGGAGTTCTATAATTGCCTGTACCTAAGACTAAAAAATCCAACTTCAGGGGAATATATGTGAAAACTGAAATAAGAAGCTCTCCATTTGGCCAAATTTATTCTTTAAGGAAGAAAATAGGAATAGTAAACTCTAAAGATTACTGTGTTAAAGTTATTGTTGCAAAAGTGCTGCAGAATAGACTTTTGTATCTGACGTTAAACCAGTGGTTTTCAACTGGAGAAAATTGGCAATGTCTGGAGATAGCTTTGGTTCTATCATCGGTGGACAGGTGGGATGCTACTGGCATCTGGCAGATAGAGGTTAAGGATACTGTAAACACCTTGCATGCACACACAGCCCCCACAACAACAAAAATTATCTGGCTTCATATGTTTAATTGGGCCAAAGTTGAGAAGCCCTGGGCTGGACATATTTAAGGTATATAGGAGAAAGAAGAGATAGGAATACTAGCATTGCAATTAGAAAAATTAGCTATGGCAAGGTTTAAAAGAATCCTGTTATATATATTTTAGAGTATGTAAGATTAGAAAAGAAAAAGCCTAATGTTTGGAGTTCACAGCAATATACACATCAGGGTGAAGGTAAACCATAAAATGGTTGATAATGATGTTCTAAGGTTGCTTTCAGGGTCAGATCTGCCTCCCTCATTATGCCAAGTACCAGGTATTACAGGACTACAGTCTGATTTCGTTTTATAGAATCAAAGATAATACTTAGGGCGCTGTCCCTTTAGCAGGGGGCCGGTAACATAAAAGACGTAGCTTTGGAGACAACACATAACCTTCAACAGTCCCTTTGGCAGCGGCTAGGCAGGATTAACTACTCCAAGGAAATCAAGCCAGAATGCAGTCAGAGTTTGCCAAGTAAAACATACCCACTTAAGTTTTTAACAGAGTATTACTCTCACCTAAGAAGGCAAATATGTAGAAAAAAATGTGATTTCCTAAATTAGTTTTAAAAAACCTTTTAAGAACATTCATCTTTCTCATCATCATTAAGTAGCTCAATGGCACTTAAACAGGTTTAAAAAGTATCAACTCGAGTTAGAAAATCGGTTTCAATGTGTAGTTCACCAAAGAAATCACTGCATTGCTCTGTTGTGTTTATTCATAGTCTATAGAATGCTAGGCTTGGAAGTGACCTGAGATCATTTCCCAACCCATTCTGCAAACGGAGGTCCACAAAGGCCCGGCGACCACTGGGTCGCCCATTAAGGTTTGTGGTGCAGGTAGAAGAGAATCGTGGCTTCCTGATGCTTTGCCCATTTCTTTTCTGACTGGTTATGCGCTCAGGTCTGACCCTTGTTCTTGTATGTTCTTAATTGTTACCCCGCCAGGGGGTGGATCCGTACTTTGAGCCTCCAACTGTAATGTTTTATTCTAGGACTTACTCCTTTCATCAGTTTGTATGTCCATACAAGTATACTGACTCGGTGTCTTGGGTTAAATTCTCCCATTAAGGCCAGTTGGTGTCCCAGTCAAGTTTTGAAAGCCCCGCCCTCCTGGGCCTGTTCCCTAATCTTCAACACAAGGAGCGGCTCTGGCCTTCTGATCGTCAAAGATAAAGCCCTGAGCACCTGCACTCCCGCGTGGCGGTTTTGGGGCTCCGTCAGGGTCCCCCTGGAGATTCTGCCTTTCCCGGCCGCGGTGTCTTCAAATTCCAAGATTCCAGAGTCGTCCGTTCTACACTGGACAGACTCGGCAAAGGGAAAGCACCTCTGTGAGCGAAGGGGTCTCGGATCGGCCTCCGCGGACCACCCGGGTCGGCGGCGCTCCAAGATTGGGCTGGTGGAGGACCCGCCCGGAAGTGTCGAGCGGACCGCCCCGGAAGTGCCGGGACTTCCGGCCCGCGGGCGGCGGTGGCAGCGATTACACTGCTCGGGCTCACCTGCAGACGCGGGTCCCACGTCCGAGGGAAGCACGCGGGAGTCTGGCCGGCCGCCCCTCCGGCCGCGGACCCGACGCCCCAGTGCGGCCCGGTCTTTCCCACGGCCTCCCGAGATTTATGAAGCCGCCGTGACCACGTGCACCCCTGGTAGCTGTGGTGTAGCCCCCAGCCGACCCTCGGCCCGCCTTTCCGAACAGATGGGGAAACTGCGGAGGACTGGAAATACGCACTTGGGGCAGGCTTCCTCTTCCACCCGGGTGCCCGGGACGTTTCCTGGTGCGTGCGGATACACTTGGGCTGCAGCTTGGCCCGTGGGGCCGGTGCCCGGCTCTCGGCAGCCGCTTTCCCACCCGCGCGGCCTGCGGCGCTGTTCCTGCCTGGCCTGCAGTGCCCTGCGGCAGGGGCGAGTCGGGGCACCGGCCCCACCGGCTGCCCAGCCTGGGATCGGACACGCGACCTAGCAGATCAGCCCCTTGCTTGACACTGCGTTTTTTTCTCCCGCCCCTCACTAGTTAGTGTGACAGCTATGGCAGTCTTTGCTTTTTCTTTGAGTAAGATAGTGTTTCTTTTACAAAAGAAGGGCAACGAAGAGGAGACCCGTAAGAGGAAGCTTACTGAATCGCAGACTCTAATGCGTGGCTGCATTAGAGGAGCTGTTTTCTCTGCTTTCAAGAATTCTGTTACTAGAAAACTCCTTGTTCTGGGCCGGCTCCAGCTCAGTTGACACTGGCTGAGGCCAGTTCCTGACCTTTAGGCCTAAGGAGGTCTAAAGACCTGGGAGAGGGACGGGGGTGGCGTGGGGCGGGGGGGGGCGAGGATCAATGAGAAAGTGGCTGAGTTGGATGAAACTAGACAGCAGGAAGGGAAGGGAGAAGTATTTATTAAGTCATCGTAAACGTTAGTCTCTTAGGGATGTTTTTTTCCATTTTGGGGGCCTGTAGGTCTAAACCTGTGATGTGGCCAAATCACTTAATCTCTCTGTGCCTCTATTTCCTCATATGTAAATGAGGATGACAAAAGCACCTGCCTAGAATTGTTATCATGATTACATGAACGGCACCTGATAACAAAAGTTGTATCTAGATATTGTCATTATTTTTCTCCATACCTCTCTTAACTGGTCTGCTCTAATGATTCATTTGTTTATACAGTGATACGTTCATAATTTCATGTGTTTAATTTTTTTTTTTCAGGTCCCAGCTCTTGCACAGTCAAGAAGTAATCTAGCAAGAAATATCAGCCCTGGGAGCCAAGGGAGGGAGAATCACTGTCTCCAACTCCTACCCAGGAATGCACCATTAAAATCTCAACTATAGGAACCCTTAATCCCACGAGAGGGTTGTAAGTATTAAACTTTGACATTCTGTAGTTTTCTGAAGATTCTACAATAAGGCACCTGAGAAGACTCTTTTTTTTAAGTTAATATAACATATCAATGTAGGTGTGCTGTTATGAACCCTCAGCAGAATCTGCTTCAAAGTGAGGGTAGAACAAGAGGGCACCCGGCTCACCTGCCATTGCCACAGTATGTTATTGATAAAGAATTCTGTCTTTGCTGCCTGTTGTCTGAGACAAGCTGTATTCTGTTTTTTTATGTGTCTTTGACTCTGCTTAAGGTGGTTTTGTTATTTTACCTTGCAGGAATTTTGATTCTTTGTATTGATTTCAAATTTATCAATCTTTTCATTTATAGCCTCTGGATTTGGGCTTATAATTAGAAAGGCCTTCCTACTCTGAGGTTATTAAAGACTTCTCCCACATTTTCCTCTGGTACGTTTATAGTTTTCATTTATAACATTTGAAACTTTGATTTAGGGGCGCCCAGGTGGCTCAGTTGTTTGAGCATCCGACTTCGGCTCAGGTCATGATCTCGCAGTCTTTGAGTTCAAGCCCCACGTTGGGCTCTGTGCTGACAGCTCAGAGCCTGGAACCTGCTTCGGATTCTGTGTCTCCCTCTCTCTCTCTGCCCCTCCCCCGTTTATGCTTGGTCTCTCTCTCTCTCTCTCTCTCTCTCTCTCTCTCTCTCTCTCTCTGTCAAAAATAAATACACATTAAAAAAATTTAAAAAAATGTTTTAAAATAAATAAATAAAACTTTGATTTATTTGGAATATTGACCTGTATATAGACTGAGGAAGGAATCCAATTTAACATTTTTCCAGATGATTACCTAGTTCTCACCATACATTTATTGAGGAGTCTACTCGTCTTTTTCTTACTGATTTAGTACCTTTTTTCTATGCTAAATTTCTCCCTCTGATTGCATCTATTTCTGGACTTTCTATTCTGTGCCATTTGTCTGTCTCACCACTATCACACTGCCTCACTGAGGCTTTGTAATATGTTTATGATCACTTAGGAAAAGTGCTCCTTCATTGCGCTTCTTTTCAGAGTTGTCCCAGGGAGTCTTGCTTGTTTACTTACTTGTCTATGTGAACGTTAAAATCTATTTACAAAAAAGTTGGTATTTTTTTTTGGAATAGTATTAAATTTACAAATTAAGAAGTAGTTTCTGAGTGCAAAGTGGAGGGATTTTAGGACTGCAATCGATCTGGGTTCAAATTTCATCTGTCTCCTTTTTTTTTTTTTTAAGCTTTCTGCTTTTTATTTATTTGCTTATTTTACTTTTTTTAAGATTTTATTTAAGTTGAAGTTAGCTAACATATAGTATTGGTTTCAGGAGTAGAATTTACTGATTCATCACTTACATGCAACCCAGTGCTCATCACAAGTGTCCTCCTCAATGCATCCCCCCCCCCCTCCCCAAACCCCTCTAGCAACCCTCAGTTCTCAGTATTTAAGAGTCTCTCATGGGGGAGCCTGGTTCACTCAGTTGGTTAGGTGTCTGACTTCAGCTCAGGTTATGATCTCACAGTTTGTGGGTTTGAGCCCCACATCTGGCTCTGTGCTGACAGCTCAGAGCCTGGAGCTTGCTTCAGATTCTCTCTCTCTCTCTCTCTCTCTCTCTCTCTCTCTCTCTCTCTCTCTCTCTCTCTCTCTCTGCCCCTCCCCCACTTGTGCTCTGTCTCTCTCAAAAATAAACATTAAAAAATTTAAAAAAAAAATAGTCTCTCGTGGTTTGTCTCCCTCTCAGTTTTTATCCTATCTTTTTAAGTTTTGGGGGCTTTTTTGTGTATTTTGAGAGAGAGAGAGAGAGAGAGAGCATGGGCAGGGGAGCAGCAGAGGGAGAGAGAGAGAGAATTCCAAACAGGCTCCATGCTGTCTCTGCAGAACCAGTTGCCAGCCTCAATCCCACAAACCAGGAGATCATGAGCTGACCCGAAAACAAGAGTTGGATGGTTAACCGACCAAAACACCCAAGCGCCCCTATCTTACTTTCTTTTCCCTTCCCTTCCCCTGTGTTCATCTGTTTGTTTCCTGAATTCCACATGTGGGTGAAATCATATGTGGTATTTGTCTTTCTCTGACTCGTCTGCTTTATTAGTTGTCCAACCAAAAAATTTATCTGCTTTTCAGTTTTCTTACACATGAGAGGAGGAGCATAACGTTTTATTTTTGGAATTAAACGCGATAAAAGGTGCAAAATACCTGGTTTGAAGTAAAAACCTTGTTTGTTGGCCAGCTCAGGGACCACTGAGGAAGAAGCCTCCGGGGCCCTAGAGCGGCCGCAAAGCGAGGGCAGCAGGGATCTGCGGAAGTCGACGGCTCCGCCCCTTCCGGCGCCGTACTCACTCGGAAGTGCGGGTGTGGGGTCTGGTTTCCGAGCTGGGGGCCTGCTCACTCCCTGGTCTCGGCTGACCGCCACCCTGGCCTCCGCCTGCTTTCTCGCGCCCCTGCCGCTCTTCCTTTGCTCCCTTGCCCTGCCCCTCCCCCTCCCCCTCCTGCCACTCAGGCATGCGGAATAACAGAGACTCTGGGGGAGGGGGAAGGGGGGAGGGGACCGCCCCGTCCTGGCCCCCGTATCCTCCCCTACTTCGTGTGTGTGTGTGTGTGTGTGTGTGTGTGTGTGTGTGTGCGCGCGTGTGTGTGTGCGCGCGCGCGCGCGACACTCAGGGACACCTGGCAGTTTTATTGAGATGTTCCTGAGATCTTTTTGCCTCAAAGAAAAAAGCTAAATGAGCTACTCATGAAGATTCCTTTCTTTTGCTATTTTACACTTTTATTTATTTTTGGGAGCCAGCAGAGCATGAGAGGGGTAGGGGACAGAGAGAGAGAGAGAGAGGATGACACGGAATCTGAAGCAGGCTCCAGGTTCTGAGCTGTCAGCATAGAACCCGATGCGGGGCTCGAACTCAAAAACTGTGAGATCACGACCTGAGCCGAAGTCAGACGCTTAACCGACTGAGCCCCTTAGGCGCCCCTCTTTTACTATTGTATATTGCATTTTTCTGCCCCCTCCCAGACTCTTCTGCTTAAAAGATGAGGGCACATGTCCTTCTTCTCACAGATTTCTTCAAAGTTAAAAGTGTTAACCCAGAGGTATCTGGTGACAGCCCAGAAAGGTATTTTGTGCATACCCGTAGCTATCCGGTATGAGGAAGCCCATTGAGGCAGCGGCAGGATAGGATCATTCCAGTTTGAGCGAGCTGCAGACCTAAAGGGGTTTGGGTAGGACCAGGGATTCTTCATATTTTCTTAATAAGAGCTGAGCAGCTTAGGCCACAGGCTTCCGTGGGTAACCATGTTTCCTGGGTTCTGGGCAGGAGTTCATGTGCATGTGACCCCTGCCCTGAGTGAGCCTTTTTCACTGTTGCTAAGGAGCGACTGTTCAGAGAAACGTGATAGAACATCACTGAGAAATGATTCAGCCCAGCCATGGAGGGTAGTGTCCATATGCCAGTGGGCCTGTGCCTGACTCGTGGGGAACTTCCACACCCCACCCCACAACAGGAGCAAGGAAACTTCCACACCCCACCCCACAACGGGAGCAAGGAAATCAGAGGTTCAGAAAAGACACGTTTGTATGAAGAAACATTCAAAGATACAAGAAACTAATAAAAATTACCTATGGAAGTGGTAAACCGAGGGGGATCAGGGTGGAATGGAAACAAGACTTGTTTCTATATGTCGTTTTTTTTTTCTTTAATGTTTGTTCATTTTTTGGGAGAGAGCACACAGTGCACAAGAGTGGGGGCGGCCCAGAGAGGCAGGTACAGAGGATCCCAAGTGGGCTTCCTGCTAACAGCAGAGAACCCTAAGAGGGTCAAACTTGTGAACCACGAGATCATGACCTGAGCCAAAGTTGGACACTTAACGGACTGAGCCATCCAAGTGCCCCTCTATATATCTTTTCAGAGGATTTTGATTTCTCTTTACTTTTTTTTTTTTTTTTCTTTGAGAGAGAGAGGCATGAACCATGAGATCATGACCTGAGCCACAGTCAGATGCTTAACCACTGAGCCACCTAGGCATCCTGACTTTTCAATTGTATATTATCTAGTCAAAAACATAGGCATACTTAAAAAAAAATTTTTAATGCTTATTTATTTTTGAGAGAGAGAGACAGAGCACAAGTGGGGGAGAGGCAGAGAGAGGGAGACACAGAATCTGAAGCAGGCTCCAGGCTCTGAGCTGTCAGCACAGAGCCGGATGTGAGGCTCAAACACACAAACCATGAGATCATGACCCGACCCGAAGTCGGACGCTCAACTGAGCTACCCAGGCATCCCAAACTTTTAAGTTTTTAAATTCAAGTTAATTAACATACAGTGTTAAAATAGTTTCAGATGTATAATACAATGACTCGACAGTTCTATACAGTATTCTGTGTGCTCATCATGACAAATGCGCTCCTTTATCCCCATCACCTATTTAACCCATCCTCCCACTCCCTTTCATCTGGTAACTATCGGTTTGTTCTCTGTAATTAAGAATCAGTTTCTTGATTTGTCTCTCTTTGTTTTCCCCTTTGTTCATTTGTTTCTTAAATTCCACATAGGCGTGAAATCGTATGGTATTTGTCTTTCTCTGTCTTATTTTGCTTAGCATAATACACTCTAGTTCCATCCACATCATTGACACTTGGGCTGCTTCCATATCCTGGCAATTGTCAGTAATGCTGCAATAAATGTAGGGGTGCATGTATCCTTTTGAATTCGTATTTTTGTACTCTTTGGATAAATACGTAGTACTGTAGTTGCTGGGTCTAAGGTAGTTCTATTTTTAACTTTTTGAGGAACCTAGACACTGTTTTCCAGAGTGGCTGCACCAGTTTGCATTCCCACCAGCAGTGCATGAGGGTTCCTCTTTCTCCACATCTTCACCAACACCTGCTGTTTCTTGTGTTATTAATTATAGCCATTCTGACAGGTCAGAAGTGGTATTTCATCATGGTGGTTTGTTTTAATGTTTTGTTTTTTTATTTTTTAATAAAAAAATTTTTTAACATTTACTTATTTTTGAGAGAGAGAGCATGAACAGGGGAGGGTCAGAGAAAGAGGGAGACACAGAATCTGAAACAGGCTCCAGGCTCTGAGCTGTCAGCACAGAGCCCAATGCGGGGCTCGAACCCATGGACCGCGAAATCATGACCTGAGCCGAAGTCGGATGCTTAATCCACTGAGCCACCAGGCGCCCCATAATGTTTCTTTTTTTGAGAGAGACAGAGTGTGATCAGGGGAAGGGCAGAGAGTGACAGAGACACAGAATCAAAGGCAGGCTCCAGGCTCCGAGCTCTCAGCACAGAGCCTGATGTGGGGCTCAAACCCACAGACCACGAGATCATGACCTGAGTTGAAATCAGACGCTTAACCAACTGAGCCACCCAGGCTCCCTCATCATGGTTTTGATTTGTATTTCCCTGATGATGAGTGGTGTTGAGCATCTTTTCATGTGTCTGTTTGCCATCTGTATGTCTTCTTTGGAGAAGTGTCTGTTCATGTTTTCTGCCCATTTAAAAAAAATTTTTTTTAATGTTTATCTTTTGAGAGAGACAGAGCATGAGCAGGGGAGGGGCAGAGGGGAATGGAGACACAGAATCCGAAGAAGGATCCAGGCTCTGAGTTGTCAGCACAGAGCCAGACGTGGGGCTTGAACTCACAAACTGAGAGATCATGACCTGAGCTGAAGTTGGAGGCGTAACCTACTGAGCCACCCACGCGCCCCTCTGCCCATTTTTTAATTGGATTATTTGTTTTTTGGATGTTGAGTTTAAGTTCTTTATATACTTAGGATACTAACCCTTTATCTAATATGTCATTTGGAAATATCTTCTCCCATTCCATCAGCTGCCTTTTAGTTTTGCTGATTGTTTCCTTTGCTGTGCAGAAGCTTTTTATTTTGATGAGGTCCCTATAGTTCTATAGGAACTATAGGCCCCTGTGGTTTTGCTTTTGTTTCCCTTGCCTCCAGAGACATATCTAGGAAGAAATTGCTATGGCTGATATCAAAGAGGTTACTGCTTATTTTCTTTACTAGGATTTTAACCATTTCCTGTCTCACATTGAGGTCTTTAATCTATTTTGAATTTATTCTGGTGTATGGTGTCAGAAAGTGGTCCAGTTTCTTTTCTTTTTTCTTTCTTTTTTTTTTTTTTTTTTTTGCATGTTGCTGTGCAGTTTTCCCAAGCATTTATTGAAGAAACATTCTTTTTTCCACTGAATATTTTTTCCTGCTTTGTTGAAGATTAATTGATCATATAGTTGTGGGTTCATTTCTGGGATTTCTATTCTGCTCCATTGATCTATGTGTCTACTTTCTTGATCACTACAGCTTTGTAATATAACTTGAAGTCCAGAATTGTGATGCTTCCAGCTTTGCTTTGCTTTTCAAGATTGCTTTGGCTATTCGGGGTCTTTTGTGGATCCACACAAATTTTAGGATTGTTTATACTAGTTCTGTGAACAATGATATTGGTATTTTGGTAGGGATTGCATTAAATGTGTAGATTGCTTTGAGTAAGTAGACATTTTAAAAATATTTATTCTTCCAATCCATGAGCATGAAATATCTTTCTATTTCTTTGTGATACATAAATACATTTTTAAAGTTTATTTTAAGTAATCTATACAACCAATATGGGACTCGAACTCACAACCTGAAGATCAGGAGTCCCATGCTCTTCCGACTGAGCCAGCCAGATGCCCTGCATAGACAGATTTTTAAGTAAAATTTTCAGAATAGTTTCTGTGCGCTCTGGACATTTAGAGTTACAGAAAGATTGTGAAGATAGTACAGAGAGTCCCCATATACTTCATGCTTAACTGACTGACACTTAAATGACTGAGCCACCCAGGTGCCTCAATGACCTTGACAGCTTTGAGGAGTTTTTTGGTAGAATGCCACTCAGTTGGGAGTTGACTGATTTTTTTCTCATTACTATACTGAGGTTCTAGGTTTGGGGGAGGATGACCCCAGAGGTTAAGTGCCATTCTCATCTCATCAAGGGTGCACATCATCAGTTTATTATTGTTGAGACGTAAAACAATTTGTAAAGTGGAAAGAGGCAGAGAAGAGATAGTTTGTGTAGTTTAAGTTTGCAGCAAAAGTTTTATCAAGTTTTCTTCCCAGAAGATAAGAGAGGGCACCACGCTGTCCACACATGAGTCCGAAGGAGCCCCATTCTTTGGAGAGGGGAGGGGTCCGTTCTGTCACACTTGCACGGGATACGAAGCATCCCTGTTGCTAAGGTGCTGTCACAGCAACATCAGCAGCAGCAGCGGTGGTGGTAGCAACGGCCAGAGCTTTTATCCCCATGTTTCTCTTCCAGCCAAGTAGTGTGGACTTCTGTGTGAGTGGTAAAAACCCAGCTGTCAGTGAGGCTGCTGTCACTTTTCCAAACTCGTTATCAGTTGAAGTTCTGATTCTTTTCCCTTCTGTATTTGTATAGTCCTTCATCTGCTCTACTATCTACAAATCTCTTCAATTCCTGTCTTGTTTCCCGACTTAATTAAAGAAGTGAAAAGTCTTTTTAAGTAGGAACTAAGTATTATTTTGTAGTCACTTATATTCCAGATTCTGTGCTGTAGATACCATTATAAAGGGTAATTTTTAAATAGACGTTTGAGTCAGGTGTTCGTTCTAATAGTTTTGTGATATGTTACTTTACAGACATTTGATTGGTGTGGCCTGGGTTCGTCAAGCATGTTTGAGGCTTCTAGTTAAGTCTGTGTCACATCCTATTGGTTTAGCAACAAGGAATAAATTACACTGAAACCTCTATGTGTTATTGTTTCAGAAGTCCAGGCCAGAGGCACGAATAAGGTGTCTATTCTGAAGGGAAGAATTCTGTAAGGATGGACCCACACCAGCAGGTTGCCGGCTTACAGAATGGGAGTACATTACAGGTTTCTGAGCGCGAGAAAACCTCTCAGTATGTGAACCCGGTTCAAAGGCAGGAGGACAGGCCCACGGAAGAGAGACGGTATACCTGTAGTGAATGCGGGAAGAAGTTTGCCCAGAGCTCGGGCCTCGTGCGACATCGGAGAATCCACACTGGCGAGAAGCCCTACGAGTGTGGTCACTGCGGAAAAGCCTTCAGCGTGCGCTCCACCCTCACCGTGCATGAGAGAATCCACACTGGCGAGAAGCCCTATACCTGTAATGAGTGTAGGAAAGGCTTCAGTGTGAGGGCACACCTGATCATACATCAGAGAATCCACAATGGGGAGAAACCGTATGAATGTAATGAGTGTGGCAAAGCATTTAGTGTGAGCTCAGACCTTGTCAAACATCAGAGAATCCACTCTGGTGAAAAGCCCTACGAGTGTGACGAGTGTGGGAAAGCCTTCAGCGTGAGCTCCGCCCTCATCAAACATCAGAGAATCCACACAGGAGAGAAGCCGTACGAGTGCAAGGAGTGTGGGAAGGCCTTCTACGTGAACTCCGCCCTAATTAACCACCAGAGGATTCACTCTGGAGAAAAGCCGTACGCGTGTGGAGAATGCAGGAAAGCCTTCAGCCAGATCTCAACCCTAATTCATCACCAGAGAATCCATACTGGAGAGAAACCGTACGAGTGTGACGCGTGTGGGAAAGCTTTCCGTGGGAGTTCTAATCTTACTAAGCACCAGAAAGTACACGCCAAAGGAAAGTGTCATCACTGATTTATGTGGCGAAGATATTCCAAAGGCCTTTTTTTTTTGTATCAGGAGTTAACACTAAGAGAAGGGCATGGAAGAAGTTGATGTTTTAATTGATACTTGGTCCTTTAGAATATTGAGGAAGTGAGAAGTCCGTGAAAAGTGCTCCAGAATGACTAGTTAAAGCTCTGAAATCACGTCGACTTCTGAGAATGCGCTTTCACAACTCACAAGGTAAGGCCCTTTAAATACATGTATACCGTAATGTAGTTTGTTTTGGTTTAGTAAGAGCAGATTTCAGTATTTCAAGTATTTTTATTTTCCTCATGTGCAGACCTTCTGTTGTTGTTGTTGTTGTTGTATTATAGGTAAAACCTATTAAGTTTGAAATTGGAAGTAGTGTTGATTGGTGGGACAGGAACCACATATCCTCATTGTATCTGGAAATAGGAACTGATTGGTCTTCCTTTCTTTGCCTTTGCTGTACCTCCATGCTCTCAGGGGTGATTCGATGGGTTAGTAACCTCCTTGGCAGAGGGCAGACTGCCTTTGTTTTCGGTAGAAATCTAATAGATACTTTGTCAGGGTCATTCTTGCTTAGTTGGCAAAACCCCAGGACTCTTGACCTCCTGAGCCAGTAAATCCCTAAACTTGATTGAGCTTCCTGAACCAAAACAAACAAAAACAAAAAGCCTCTCTAAAAGTGTCAGGTGCTCCGATCCCTTGGATTTGGTGTTTCTCAAGTGTGGTGAGGGATTTGCAGACTCAAGAGGTATGAGACTGGGCAAGCTTGGGAACTGTTGTTGAGTTGAGGATGGCATTGGTTTTAGGATGACTTTCAAGGATCTATTTGAGTGACTCCTTGAAGTTCGATGCCTCATATCAACCGGGAGAGCTCAGATTTGGGAAGTGGTACAAAGTTAATGAGTTCATTCTGGAAAATGTCTTTGTCATATCTGGAAATCCCAGTAGAACTGTTCATCAGAATGTACCCTAACTTTCTAATCCCATCCCCAGACCTACACCCAAAAGTTACACATGCATGTATGAAGCTCATGGAAGAGATCTGGACTTAAAAATTACTTTGTTACTATTTTTCTATATTAATAGTGATTTCTGACTCCTGGGTGGCAGGCCAGGAAATTCTTGTGAACCCTGAAACTAAACCCCACGAGGTTCAAGATGAACACCAAAGTGATAGAAATTGCAGATTGATTTGGCCTGCAGTAGGACTCTGTGTTGTAAAGAGATACATGGTTTCCATGATTTCTCATGAGCATCTGAGGCAAGACAGCCCACAGACACACTGGACTCCATGAAGCTTTGAGCCGACTTGTGCGGTCAGGCACTGAGGTCAGGGTTGCATGTGGAAACACACAGCGTGAAGTCTGGTATTGAAGGCGTGCTTACCACTCTGCCCAGGTAAGTTTCAGTATGGACGTGGGGGCTGAAGGCAGAAAAGGTCCCGGTTTTGGAGCGCACACTGAGGAGACAGAACCTCACCGAGGCATGGGGCGTGCTGGAGAGAGTAAGGCACATACTTACAGGCAGGAATGAAGGGCCTCAACAAAACACCAGGAAATTGTCTACGACATTGGGTCGAGGTGTGAATTCCTTTGTCCTGCTTCTTTCCGCATTTTGACAGTTGAGGAAGACTGGTTTCTCCTTGCTCTGTCCCAGAGAAAGTTCCCTGCCATGCCATTTCTGTTCTGTTATCGTCAGTGTTTTTCGCATTCACTTCTTTGGCCCCAACTGTCTCGGTTTGTCCCTAGGATGGAGGTTTGCAGACGGACTCTTCTGGGTGGAGAATACTCTTCTGAGATCAGCACTGAAGTGGTGCCATACCCCGCCCCAAACCAGCGCAACTGAATCCTAAGCAGTAAGTGGTGCGTGTCTTGAAGACTTTGAAGGGGGCAGACATTCTGGGAAACGCATTTCTTCTACTGAAGAGTGTAGTGGTAGGAGGGCACGATCCATGTAACATGGTTATTCCTTGTGAGCTCAAAGTACAGTGTTGACGGTCACCTGCTGTGGGTTGGGCCTTGTGCCAGGTCTAGGAATACAAAGGTAACTGGAAAAAGCACCCCAGTCTTCAGGGGCCTCCCAGTCTACTTGGGGAGAAAGGTGCAGAGAGAAAACAGTAAATACAGCGAGAAAGCCACTGGGTTTGTACAGGCTACTTTGCACCGAAGGTGTAAGAACCACTCGTGGAACCATGGAAAAGGCCTCAGGAGGGTGAAATCTTAGAGGAAGAGTGAGTTCTTCGGCCCCAGGAAAAGGGATAAAGGAAGGGACTTTGGGAAAAGCATGTTTAAAAGTATGTGTCTGGGGGCACCTGGGTGGCTCAGTCGGTTAAGCGTCTGACTCCTGATACCGGCTCAGGTTGTGATCTTGTGGTCGTGAGTTCGAGCCCCGCATGTGACAGTGTGGAGCCTGCTTGAGATTCTCTCTCTCCCTCTCTCTCTCTGCCCCTCCCCTGCCCACCCCCCCACCATCTCTCTCTCAAAATAAATAAACTTAAAAATTTTTTACTTCATTGTAGTTAACGTACAGTGTTCTATTCGTTTCAGGTGTACAGTGTAGTGACTCGGCTGAAACTGATTTTTGTGTATGAGTGAGGGTCAGATTTCATTCTTTTCCCATATGGATATCCAGTTGATCCTGCATTACTTACAGGAAAGACTGTCTTTTCCCACTGCTGTACAAGGCTCATTTGCATATATCAATTGTCCTATACGCATAGGTCTGTTTCTGGTTCCTCTGTTACGTTCCATGGGTTTATTCGTATTCCCTTGAGTCGGTACCACATTTTCCTAATGATTGTCACTTTACATTACATTTAGGTATTCTGTGGAGCAAATTGTCTTACCCGAGGAGTCCAGCTTGTTTGCCCTTCGTGGGGCAGAGCCACCCTCCCACGCTGGACTCCCAGGCACAGCCACCGTGTGCAGTCTCTGTGTTGCGGTCAAGGATGGCAGAGCTTGTAGGCATCCTCGTGCTGCAGGCCACACCTCCACCTGGAGGCCTGGTATTGGGGACCTTGCCCAAGCAACTCTGCCAAGACTCTCTCACCGGGGTAGAGGAAACTTGAGCACACTTTTCCCCACTCTAACTCTGTATTCCGTACTTTTCCACTCCCGGCTCTCCCCTGGCCCCCAGGAGTGCTCTCTTGGCAGTGAGACAGTCCCCACAGCCGTGCTGATTCTCCTGCCCCTTGCCTCACGCTGTCAGATGAGTAAGAATGGAACACTGCAGGCGCCAGCACTTTCTCATGTTGAGCATCTTGTTAATGCCGTAGCAGGGATTCAAGGCTTAGCTGTTACTTGTGTTGTTTTTAATGTTTATTTATTAATTTTGAGAGAGAGAGAGAAAGAATCCCAAGCAGGCTCCTCTCTCTCAGCACGGAACCCGATGCGGGGCTCGAACCTATGAACCGTGAGATCATGACCTGAGCCAAAACCAAGAATTGGATGCTCAACCGGCTGAGCCACCCAGATGCACCTCTGACTTTCATTTTTTTTTTTTAATTTTTTTTTTTAACGTTTATTTATTTTTGGGACAGAGAGAGACAGAGCATGAACAGAGGAGGGGCAGAGAGAGAGGGAGACACAGAATCGGAAACAGACTCCAGGCTCTGAGCCATCAGCCCAGAGCCTGACGCGGGGCTCGAACTCACGGACCGTGAGATCGTGACCTGAGCTGAAGTCGGACGCTTAACCGACTGAGCCACCCAGGCGCCCCTTATTTTTGTCTGTGTTAACTGACCACCAACACCTGGCAGCTGGTGCACGAAATGGTATGAGAGTGTGCAAGTGGACTTAGTGTCATTATAATCAACTAGACTTTTATTATGTAACCAGCACCTCCCCCCACCCCCAGCTACCACCCCAAATCTGTTGCTCACGGTACAGGACTTAGTCTTGCTTATGTTGTGTGTCAGCTGTGGCTCACGTGCAGATCTGCAACACGTTCTCTCCACTCCAGGACCCAGGCTTGAGGAGTAAAAGAAAAACGGTGGCGGGAACACACAGTGGCTTTTACAGGAGAAGCATATATCATTTGCATTTATGTTTCATTAGCCAAAGCAGGTCAAATAGCCAAGCTTAACGATAGGGTGGGGGAAAATAATCCTTACAAAGATGGCAATGAGGAACCAAAAAAAATTGATAAAATCTACCATCGAGAGGGCCAATGTTTATGGAATGCTTTCTATGTTGGGGCTTTTTCTGAGTACCTTATGTGTGTATTTGTCAATAACAAACAGTGGTATGAGATACATACCACTACCATTTTACAGCGGCAGACGTTGAGGAGCAGAGACATTAAATAACTTGGTCATTTGGCCAGGAAATGGTCAAGCCGGGGATTGAAACCAGGGTGTAAGGTGACGACCTGTTCTCTTAACTACTAAGCTGTGTAACGTGAAAAGTTTCAGCATGAAGGTTGTTCTTATGCCGTCGTGGGCTTCAAGGAGCCAGTGTGTTACGCTGGTAAAAACTTTCAAGGTGAGATTCGAGAGCCCTTGGTTCCAACCTGTTTTTACCTCTAAGTAACCATATTAGGCTAGACTAACGCCACCTAGCTGAGCCTCAGTTTCTATATCCTTAAAAATAAAGGAGACATGTCAAATATGTTGACATCCCTTCCAG
Organism: Felis catus; assembly: GCF_018350175.1. Lineage (NCBI taxonomy): Eukaryota > Metazoa > Chordata > Mammalia > Carnivora > Felidae > Felis > Felis catus. The sequence goes on along the minus strand of NC_058372.1, from coordinate 2,271,637 downwards.
CTTTGAGATTTTTGTAATCTCTCCAGACAGATAGTAAAATGCTTTGCTGATGTGATGGCCTCTTTAGTCTGCTCCTTTATATGTGGTTATGTTCACAGGTGACTTGAAGAAGTGTTGCGTCTCCTCCCTAGTCCCTTCCTTCCGTTTTACTTCTATTTTATGTTAGTGAGAATACTACTAGTAGTAGTAACTTCCACTTATTGGGACCTTCTCTGTTCCAGGTACCTTTTCAAGCTCCTTCGGTAAATTATTTCATTTAAAAATATAGATGCTAGGGGTGCCTCGGTGGCTCAGTCCGTTAAGCGTCCGACTTCAGCTCAGGTCATGATCTCACAGCCCGTGAGTTCGAGCCCCGCGTCGGGCTCTGTGCTGACAGCTCAGATCCTGGAGCTTGTTTCAGATTCTGTGTCTCTGGCTCTCTCTGCCCCTCCCCTGCTCATGCTCTGTCTCTCTCTCTCTCAAAAATAAATAAAAACATTAAAAAAATTTAAAAGATATATAGATGCTATACTTAGAAGAGAAGAAAGGCTGAAAAAAGTGCTCTTAAACATCCATATTTGAGCACTTTTAAAAAAGCACAGGAGGGGCACCTGGGTGGCGCAGTCGGTTAAGCGTCCGACTTCAGCCAGGTCACGATCTCGCGGTCCGTGAGTTCGAGCCCCGCGTCGGGCTCTGGGCTGATGGCTCAGAGCCTGGAGCCTGTTTCCTATTCTGTGTCTCCCTCTCTCTCTGCCCCTCCTCTGTTCATGCTCTGTCTCTCTCTGTCCCAAAAATAAATTAAAAAACGTTGGAAAAAAAAAAAAGCACAGGAAAATAGCCCAAAGAAAGCAAAGGGAAAGAGCAGAAATTAATGAAAAACATGTGTACAGTCTTACCTACGACTTTCGCATATGAAAAGCCCTATTCTGGGTGATTTCTCTCCTAGGCTGCTCTCATTTGTTACATTTGACTCCCTTCCCCCCTCTAAGGAAGGGGTGCCTATTTCATGATCAACGTGTTCTTTCAGAGGGTGACTCCTGGCCTTCGACAAGGAGTCTGTCTCCCTGCAGAGTTTTGCGGAAGCCTAGCACGGAGGACTAAATGGGAACATTCCCCAGGGCCTCCACAAGTCCAGGGGCTTCTGAATAGTTCAGCCAAGTGAGGGAGGAGCCCCTTTGAGGACTCACAGCTTGCACTGCTTCAAGCCAAGGACAGTATCACTCTGATAAAGGGATGAGTCTCACGGATAAGTATCTGATAAGTATCACTCTGGTAAAGACACTTGGAGAACCTGCCCTGAAGTTCACTTCTGTCAGTGCCCTGGGAGTGGGAAATTCTCCCTTCACCTTGCGCACAATTTCAGCTTCAGCTGCGATAAAAGCAGCAGCTGCTCAGTCTAACGTGAGTGCTCCAGAAATGCCTCTCCCTGAGAAAACAAGCCCTGGAGCACCAGCAGTCCTGACTGAGCCCCAGCAGACTTGAGGAAACCCTGTGAGGATTCTCAGCCCGGAAGGACCGTCAGTGTAAACCCAGGTCCCGTGGCACTGCACAGCAGAGAAGCCACCTAAAGAAGAGTCCCACGAGAGTATAGAATGTGGCAAAGCCTGTGGATACCGGGAGGGTCTTGTCAGGCGTCAGAGGACCCGTGAGGATATCTTCAGTGCTGTAAATGTTCGTGTGAGCTCAGCTCTCATCAAACAGAAGCAAATTCATCTTGGACGCGAGTGCGTAGGTGGAAGGTCTTCATTTGGAAGCAGTGCTTCTTGCCAGAAAACCCATAAATGGAAAAATGTGGGAAGGCCTTCACTAAGATCAGCCTTCTCCATCAGTAAATACACCCTGGAGCAAAGCCCTATATGTGTGACTGCTCTGGGGACCTTTCAGCGTTAGCTCAGTTCTTACAGTGGATCAGAGATTCCTCTTTGAGTGTAAGTGATACGGGAAAGCCTTCAGTCAAAGTTCAAATCTTACCAAACATCAGTCTGTACTGGAAAGAAGTCTTCTGCCTGGGGCGGGTATGAACTTTCTTCAGACATCAAAGGATACACAACAAAAATAAACTTCAATTGTCAAATGTATGGTAAAGGTATAGTACAGGACTTTTTCAACATCAAGCATCACAGTTAAGTAGGAAGAACATGCAACTCTGGATCTCAGGGTCATGAGTTTGAGCCCCATATTGGGCCTAGAGATTATTAAATAAATAAAAACTTTAAAAATCCAACTGCATACAATCATTTGACCATTTTATGGAATTAAGACAAGTGTTTATTAGAGACTTTGTCAGGTCACTTCATGGGGAAAGGTGAATTAAAACATCTGTGACAGATCTCTATGGGTATTTAACTTTCTTTGGCACAGTTAGCTTTCATTTTCTGTAGTAAAGGTAGAGAATGGGGGGAAAGTCTTTATTCACAACCTTTGATGATTGAAACATTATTACATTTATTTTTGGCTTGGAATTCATGATGCTAATTAAAATAGTTTTTCTAAGAATGATTTTGACATTAATTCCTTTGACGCATTTCTACCAGACTTACTCCCTTTTATTTTTAGAGTGTTAGTATCTGGGAAATGCTGCAAATATCTGTGGTTTGGTAAATCGTTTCACAGAATTTCCTATGCCTTTGGGAAGAAAAAGTAGATGAAGACACATGGGTGGGCCATGTGAACTTGTGATTTGCTAAACAACAGACCAAATTTACCTTGTTCACTTTGTGTGTCTAATATATGGAAGGAATAGTGACCCATACGGAGAAGGCTTGAGCATGTGCTCAGTGAAGGGTTCTGCTTGTGGGTTGGTAGCAAGTCAGCCTGAAGAGGGAGCTGTCACAGTTTGTCATCGGATCTGCCGCCTTCCCAGGCCTGTCCACAAAAGAGAGTGGTTATTACTCAGTGTGGATTCGTTGTGAACTCAGTTCGTGGAATATCATAATCATTGGTCTGTGTGTGGCCTTTGGTTTTTATACATTTTATTTTATCTCTACCCCCCCATCCCAGTCCCATTTCTCCCCGTTCCTTCCAGTCACCCGTAAATCGTTGTGTTCTATCTCATTCTATGCCCTTCTGCTTTTTGAAGCCAATGAATTATGAATAACAATTCACTAGGCAGGTCGAATCCTCTGCTGTGAGGTGGTTACTTAAGTCATTTGCTCTAATGACTAAGTGAAAGCCATTTAAGGTGTTCACCAGCTTTGCTCTGAACACCTTTGGGAGTGTTTTTCTGGGGAGCATACACAGGAATGAAACTGCTGGCCCACAGGTTATGCACAGTGTAAATTGCACTAGCACGTAATTGTTCTTTTTCCGTGTGAACTAACGGATCTATCTGGTATCTTAACCTGATGGTGATGTCACCTGTCCCACATGGGTTTTGGGAGCTGCAGACTTCCAAACAATGCAGGTACTTTCTCATCTGGTGGTGCCGTGGGGTGGGGCAGATCTCCAAGATAGAAATAAAGAAACCTCAACTTCAAAAATAATGCCTGACTTCTCAGGGTCTGGTGATGCGAACTGATACGGCTACTTAAAATGCAGTGTGATCCTAAAAGCTACATACCAGACCATGCTGTGTGTAAAGGGGAAACAAAATACTTTTCTAAGAACATCCCAGAAAGGGAGTGTAGCAGGTGCAAAGGTGCTGACATACTGGAGAAATAGCACGGCCAGTGAGACAGCAAGAAGAGAGGAGGACACAGGTGAAGGGGGATGGCCTATAGAAATGACCTTTGGGTTTTACCCTGAGTGAAATGGAAAGCTTATGGCTGGATTTTAAGCAAAGATGTGGCGTAATCGGTCTTAGGCTTTGAAAGGATTCCTCTAGCTGCCTTGTGAAGCATATAAAGGGACAGGAGTGGGAACTAAGAGAACAGTTAGGAACCAATGAGGTAATCTAGGCAGGAACCTACAGTGCCTTGGACACAGGTGCTCAGCAGAGGTAGTGAGAAGTGATGGATCCTGGTTACACATTGAAGACCATGCCACAAGGATTTTGCTCATGGATAAGATCGAAAGAAGAGGCAAGAATGACTCAAGTGTTTTGGCGTGGAAGAACAGAGCGACCTTAACAGAGATGAGAGGATGTGGCTGGAACAGTTATTTTTGAACAAGTGAATGTGGGATATAAGTTAGTGCCTCCCAGAAGTTTTGCTGTTTGAGAAAAAAAGGAACATTCTCGGCACAGTCTGCCCGTCAGCCCAGAGCATTCTTCAACTACACCGGGCTGAGTCCCAGATGAAAGACTTTTTTTACAGGCACTTCCCTCTTCCTCCACCCAGCTGCTCCTGAAGACCGGGGACTTACAAAAGCAGTATTTTCTCAGCCACATTGTAGAAAGGACATAGACGTAAATTGCTGAGTGACATCCTGGAGTTGTCTGATTTAAATTTACAGAATGAGATAAACTGCCTGCCTCAGAGTTACAGCAGGTCAGTTCTAACCTCCGAGTCCATAGTTTCTTGGGAAATATTACCTGTGGTATATTCTTCTTTTTGAAGAGTAATCAAATTAGTGATATGTAAATGTTCTCTTAGGTTAGAATGTTAAAATAGGAGTTGGAACAGAAATCACTTAATAGCTATTCAGACTGCAAGAACATGCACCCGGAATTCTGCTTGGGGTAATGGTGGACAGAGTCCTATGGACCAGTTCTCCCACTGAGAAGTGGGGATGCTGGGCAAAATGCTTTTTAAAAAAATCTATCCAAACACATTAAAGAGCTAATTTGAGAATAAAAGATTAGAGTGAAAGAGTATGTATATTTAAGGAGATGATTCTTTCTTTGGGCATCTTCTGATTCTGGAAAGGGTACCTGAGAGGGTGAGTCAAACTCTTGATAGGGTCACAGAAAAAAAAAGTCACCAAAATTAGATTCTGGAGACTGCCAACGTAGGAGGTAGTGCAGGTAAATGCCCTCACTCTGGTGTGTGGGACCCCAAAGACTGTCCTCTAAAAGTACACGAACCACACATAGGCTCTCACAGGGGCCACTGCTCTGCTTTGAATCCTAATCTCTACAACGGATTTAAGTGATTCCATAATGCCAGTGCCCACAGGTACTGGGAGGTCGTCTCTATAAGAATGTAATATTCTCTTAGGTCTGAAACTATTTCTATAAGCAATTTTGCAAAAACAAATTTTAAAAATTAGGAACATGAGAAGACAAATGACGCAAAATCCAAGAGAAGCAATTGATAGTAGAAACACATCTGGGAGGGACACCTGGGTGGCTCAGTTGGTTAAGCCTCTGACTGTCGATTTTGGCTCAGGTCACAATCTCCTGGTTCATGAGTTTGAGCCCCACATTGGGCTCTGTGCCTGCTCGGGATTCTCCTGTCTCTGCTCCACCCTAACCCTCTCAAAAATCAATTTTTAAAACGCTTAAAAATTTAAGTTAAAATGGATCAAAGATGTAAAGGTGAGAGCTAAAACTTTAAAACATTTAGAAGAAATCTGGTGTAAATATGACCTTGGGTTAAGGCAGTGATTTCTTCAGTAACACCAGAAACTCAAGAAACAAAATTAAAAATAGAGAAATTGGACTTCATCAAATTATAAACCTTTTTTGCTTCAAAGAACACTATCAACAAAGTGAAAAGACCTCCCATGGAACAGAAGAAAATATTGGCAAGTCATATATCTGATAAGGGTCTAGTACCCAGGATACATAAAGAACTCTTACAACTCAGCAACAAAAAGACTGACAACCCAATTTAAAAATGGCCAAAGGCTTTGAATAGATATTTCTTCCAAGAAGATATGCAAATGGACAATAAGTCCATGAAAAGATGCACGTCATTCTACATTAGGAAAATTCAAATCAAAACCATGAGATACCACTTCACACCCAGTAAGGTAGCTATAATAAAGATAGGAACAGGTGTTCACAGGGATGTAGAGAAATTAGAATCTTCCTGCATTGCTGGTGAAAATATAAAATGGTGTAGCCACCTTGGAAAATCGTTTAGAAGTTCCTCAGAAAGTTAAACATAGAGTTACCATATAACCCAGCAATTCCCCTCCTAGTTACATATTTTTAAAAAATTTTGAAAATAGGTGTTCAAATAAAAACTACATATGGGAGCGCCTGAGTGGCTCAGTCGGTTAAGTGTTCGACTTCAGCTCAGGTCATGATCTCACAGTCTGTGAGTTTGAGCCCCGAGTCGGGCTCTGTGCTGACAGCTCAGAGCCTGGAGCCTGCTTCAGATTCTGTGTCTCCCTCTCTCTCTGCCCCCTCCCCTGCTCACACTCTGTCTCTCTGACTCAAAAATGAATAAAAACATTAAAAAAAAACCTGTACATATGGGAATGCAAGCTGGTGCAGCCACTCTGGAAAACAGTATGGAGGTTCCTCAAAAAACTAAAAATAGAACTACCCTACGACCCAGCAATTGCACTACTAGGTATTTATCCATGGTGTGCTGTTTCGAAGGAGCACATGCACCCCAATGTTTATAGCACCAGTAGCAACAATAGCCAAAGTATGGAAGGAGCCCAAATGTCCATCGATGGATGAATGGATAAAGAAGATGTGGTATATATACACAATGGGGTATTACTCGGCAATCAAAAAGAATGAAATCTTGCCATTTGCAACTACGTGGATGGAACTGGAGGGTATTATGCTAAGTGAAATTAGTCAGAGAAAGACAAAAATCATATCACTTCACTCATATGAGGACTTTAAGAGACAAAACAGATGAACATAAGGGAAGGGAAACAATATAAAAACAGGGAGGGAGACAAAACAGACAAGACTCATAAATATGGAGAACTGAGGATTGCTGGAGGGGTTGTGGGAGGGGGGATGGGCTAAATGGGTAAGGGGCACTAAGTAATGTACTCCTGAAATCATTGTTGCACTATATGCTAACTAATTTGGATGTAAATTTTAAAAAATAAATTAAAAAACTGTACATAAATGTTCACAGTAGAACTATTCATAATAACCAAAAAGTAGAAACAATCCATTTCTGTTGATTAATAAATGAATAAACAATTGTGCTATAATCATATAATGGTACATTATTCAACCATAAAAAGGAATGAAGTATTTATACATGCTGTAACATGGATGAACCTTGAAAACATTACACTAAATGAAGGAAGACAAAAAAAGGCTACATAGTGTATGATTCTATTTTACAAAATGTCCCAAATAGGAAAATCCACAGAGACAGAAAGTAGATGCATGGTTGCCAGGGATGAGAGGTATGGGAAGTGACTGGTAATGTAAACAGAGATGGAAACTTTAAAAATTAATGGAAAGGAAATAATAAAAAAACACCATAACAAATGAAGAATGCTTTGAAGGACTCATCAATAGACTGGACAATCATTAGACACTACTAATGGTGTGGATTTATTTTGGGGTGATGAAAATGTTCTAGAATTAGATAGTGATGATGGTTTCTCAAATTTGTAAATATACTAAAAATCACTGAATATTACACGTTAAGAGGATGAATTTTATGTCCTGTGAATTATATCTCGATAAAAAATATTAAAATCTATTCATTCCATGTAGGGGAAGGGAATACCCAGGCCTGGTCTTACCTTCCCATACAGGGGAAGAGCAAGCCCCAGCCTGTTCTGTCCTTCCTGTCTCATGTAAGGAAGGAAAGGGAACAAAAACTGAGAAGAACTTGTGAATATCACAGTCCAAGGCCACAGACTTCTTGAAAGACTGAAACCTAATCTCAGGACTCTAGAATGCTGCTCTCCCTTCACCCTATGGCCACATTAATAGGGATCCTATATAACAAGGGAAACAATTGGAACAATTGCACAGCTTAGTTCTATTTAAGAAGTCCAGAGGGAAACCCAGAAGCAAAAGGTAAGGCAAAAACACAGATACCAGACCAAACTTTAGCTCTGATACCTACAGCTATAGCAAACAATAAAGACCCAAATTCTACCTACAAACACATAAAATCCCGCACTATTTATCTAAAGACCTATTTACCTCAGTTCTTTTTACCTAATTTATTATGTCTGGTTTTCAAAAAACAACAACAAAAGAAGGCACACTAAAAGGTAAAAAGCAGGGGCACCTGACTGGCTCAATCGATAGTGCATGTGACTCTTGATCTCAGGGTCATGAGTTTGAGCCCTACGTTGTAGAGATTACTAAAAAATAATAATAGTAATCACAATTTAAAATTTAAGGTGGCAGTAATCAAAACTAAACTTAGATTCAGCAGAGATGTTGGAATTACCAGACCAGGAATTTAGAAGAACTACGATTAATATACTAAAGGCTCTAACGGGAAAAGTAAACAACATGCAAGAACAGACGGGTAATGTAAACAGATGGAAACTTTAAGAATTAATGAAAAGGAAATAATAATAATAAACACCCTAACAAATGAAGAATGCTTTGAAGGATTCATCAATAGACTGGACGAGGCCAACCAGAGAGGTTGAAGAAATGTCACTGATAGAAACCTGCCAAACTGAAAGGCAAGGAGAAAAGAATTAAAAGGAGGGAAAAGAATAAGAACTTTGAGGCAAAAGGCAAAGTATAATTCAAATGCTAAGGGAGAGGAATGAAGTCAGATAAAATGCTCAATTAAAGCCTCAGAAGGCAGAAAGAGTGGAAGAAGAAAAAAAAAAAAAAAAACAAGAGCCATGAATAGAAAACAGTAACAAAAATTATAGGTATTAACTGAACTATATCAATAATCACTTCATTTAAAAAAATTTTTTTTAAATTCATTTTTCAGAGACAGAGTGTGAGGGAGGGAGGGGCAGAGAGAGAGGGAGACACAGAACTGGAAGCAGGCTCTAGGCTCTGAGCTGTCAGCACAGAGCCCAAATGCGGGGCTCAAACTCACAAACTGTGAGATCAGGACCTGAACTGAAGTTGGACGCTTAACCAACTGAGCCACCCAGGGGCACCAATAATCACTTCATTTTTTTAAAGTTTTATTTATTTTTAAGTAATCTCTACACCCAGTGTGGGGCTTGAACTCATGACTCTGAGATCAAGAGACACATGTTCCTCCAACTAAACCAGCTAGGTGCCCTTCAATAATCACTTTAAACATCAGTGGTCTAAATATACCAATTGAAAGACAGAGGCTGGTTAAATAAAATTTAAATTAAAAAAAAAAAGGCAAGTGGGGGGAACCTCCTAGATCATTAAAAAAAAGAGAAAGACAGTGAATTAAAAACAAAGGAAAAAGGGGTGCCTGGGTGGCTCAGTCGGTTAAGCATCCGACTTTGGCTTAGGTCATGATCTCACGGTTCGTGAGTTCGAGACTCACGTAGGGCTCTGTGCTGACAGCCTGGGGCGTGCTTCGGATTCTGAGTCTCCCTCTCTCTCTGTCCTTTCCCCACTCATGCTCGCTCGCTCTCTCTCTCTCTCTCTCTCTCTCTGTCAAAAATAAATAAACATTAAAAAAATTTTTTTAATTAAAAAAAGAAATCAAGACCCAACTTTTAAGTTCTCTACGAGAACCACTCTTTAAACGTAAAGACACAGATTAAAGAGATGAAGAAAGATACACCATGCTAACACTCATCATACAAAAGGTGGAGGGCTGCCTGGGGGCTCAGTCAGTTAAGCGTCCAACTTTGGCTCAGGTCATGATCTTACAGCTGGTTTGTGGGTTTGAGCCCCATGTCTGGTTCTGTGCTGACAGCTCAGAGCCTGGAGCCTGCTTCAGATTCTGTGTCTCCCTCTCTCTCTGCCCCTCCCCTGCTCACACTCTGTCTCTCTCTGTCTCTCAAAAATAATAAAACAAAAACAAAAAAGGTAGAGTAGAGGTGCTTGGGTGGCTCAGTCAGTTAAGCATCCCACTCTTGATTTGGCTCAGGTCATGATCTCATGATTCGATTCGTGAGATTGAAACCCTGAGCCTGCTTGGGATTCTCTCTCTGCCCCTCCCCCGCTTGTGCTTTCTCTTTCTCTCTCTCAAAATAAAATAAATGAAAGAAACGAAAGGAAGGAAAGGAAGGAAGGAAGGAAGGAAGGAAGGAAGGAAGGAAGGAAGGAAGGAAGGAAGGAAGGTAGGTGTGAATGGAACTAAAGGGTATTATGCTAAGCGAAATTAGCCAGTCAGAGAAAGACAGATCTCATATGACTTCATGCATATGAGGAGTTTAAGGTACAAAGCAGATGAACATAAGGGAAGGGAAGAAAAAATAATATAAAAACAGGGAGGAGGACAAAAAGTAAGAGACTCTTAAATACAGAGAACAAACTGAGGGTTGCTGGAGGGGTTGTGGGAGGGGGGATGGGCTAAGTGGGCAAGGGGCATTAGGGAGGACACCTGTCCGGATGAGCACAGGGTGATACATAAGGGATGAATCACTGGAATCTACTCCTGAAATCATCATAGCACTGTGTGCTAACTAACTTAGATGTAAATTACAAAGTAATAAAAAAAATTTAAAAGGAAGTTGTAATAACTATATTAATCTTAGACAAAGCCAGCTTTAGAGCAAGAAAATTTACTGGGGATAAAGAGGGACATTACATAATGACAAAGGAGTCAGTTTTCCATGAAGACATTACAATATTTTATGTATATGCACCAAGCAATAGAGTGTCAAAATACATAAGGCAAAAACTGGTACAAATGCAAGGAGAAATAAATGAATCCACTCGTAGATTTGGAGGCCTTAACATCCCTTTTTCAGTAATGGAAAAATCCAATAGGCACAAAACGAGTAAGGACATAGTCGGATTGAATAACAGTGTCATTCAGTTGGTTGTAGTTGATATCTGTAGAATACTTTATCCAACAACAGCAGAATACTCATTTCTCTCAAGCACCCATGGAACATTCACCAATATTGGCCACATTCCGATGGCCACAAAATACACCTTAACAAACTTAAAAGAATACAAATCATACTAAGTACACTCTCAGACCACAATGGATTTAAAAGAAATCAGTAACAGAAAGATAAGTGGAAAATCCCAAAATATTTGGAAGTTAAACAACATACTTCTAAATAAAACATGGGTCAAAGAAGTCTCAAGAGAAATATAAAAATGTTTTGAACTAAATGAATACTTCTCAAAATTTGTGGGATGAAGCAGAAACATTGTTTAGAGGAAAATTTATACCACTGAATGTATATATTAGAATAGAAAAAAAGTCTAAAATCAAAAAATGTAAGCTTCCATTTTAGGAAATTAGAAGAAGAGCAAATTAAGTCCAAAATGAGCAGAAGAAAAATAAATAAAAATTGGAGCAGATATAAGTGAAGCTGAAAACAGGAAATCAATAGAAAAAAATCAGTGAAACCAAAAGCTGTTTTTATTTTTTTTAAGATCAATAAAACTGATAAACTTCTAGCCAGGTTAGCTAAGGAAAAGAGAGAGAGAAGACACAAATTTTAATATCACTGTGGATTCTATAGATATTAAAACAAGGAATATTATGAACAACTCTATGCCCTCAATTTTTTCACCTAGATGAATCGTACCAATTTTTTGAAGGACACTACAATTCTGATTTCAATTACAATGTGTGGGTCTTTTTTTCCCACACCACCAAGCAGTTCTCAGATATCAGGTGGGTGTCATGCAATTCAACTCAATTCTGATACTATCTACCTGGAGATGGCATCAGATTTTCTCTGTTCAGGGCTCAGTCCTGCAAGACTGCCCCCTCTCCCCACCTAAGATGCCAATCACAAGTCCTAGGTTGTTACCTGAGCTTCAGACAACGAACTATAGATGGGAGGGACCAATGACCCCATCCTTTGGTTTGATTAATTTGCTAAAATGGCTCCAAAACTCAGGGAACCAGTTTACTTACTAGAATACTGGTTTATTAGAAAAGGATAGAATTCAGGAACAGATGCACAGGGTAAGGTATTGAAGAATGGTGCAGGACTCCCATACCCTCTCTGAGCATACCACTCTTCCCAAATCTGTGTTCACCCACCAGGAAGCTCTCCTAACCCCCTTCTTTTGGGTTTTTGTGGAAGCTTCATTACATAGACACGATTGATTAAATCATTGTCCATTGGTGATTGAACTCAATCTCCAGCCACCCCTTGCTGGGGGGGGGAGGGGTACTTAAAGTTCCAACCTTCTAATCACATGGTTGTCCCCTCTGACAACCAAGCCCCCACCCTGAGGGGCTTCCTAAAATTCACCCTATTAACATAACAAAAGATCTCTTTGTCACTCTCAACACTGAATGGGGAGAAGACCAAATATATGGTTTTTATTACATGTCACAAAATCACAAACACAATTACCAAAACTCACACAAGGAGAAATGGACAATCTGAGTTGGCCTATATCTATTAAAGAAATTAAAACAATAATTAATCTTCCCAAAGTACCAGGTACAGATAGGTTCACTGGTGAGTTCTACCAAATATTTAAATAAAAATTATGTGACTGCTGTACTATATCATTTTTTTTTACATTTATTTATTTTAGAAAGAGAGTGAGCAGGGGAGGGGCAGAGAGAGGGAAAGAGAAATTCCAAGCAGGCTCTGCACTGTTAGCACAGAGCCCAATGCAAGGCTCAAACACATAAACTGTGAGATCATGACCTCAGCTGAAATCAAGAGTGGGACACTTAACCAACTGAGCTATCCAGGCACCCCAATGCTGTACTATCTCTTAAAGACGATGAAAGCATAGAGGAATACTTCCTAATTCATTTTATGAGGCCAGTATTATCCCAATACCAAAATCAGACAAAGTTATTACAAGATGGGAAAACTGCAGACCAATATATATTTCATAGATAGATTGAAAAATCTTTATTAGAATATTAGTAAATTGATTCCAACAATGTATAGAAAGAACTGTATACTATATCCAAGTGAAATTTATTCTTGGTATGCAAATCTGGTTCACTATTTGAAAATCAGTTAATGTAATTATCTCATCAATAGGCTAAAGAAGAAATGTCATATAATCACATCAACAGATGCAGAAAAAGCATCTGACAAAATCAAACACATTTATAATAAAAACTCTCAGCAAACTAGGGATAGAGAGGGAACTTCCTCAACTTAATAAAGAACATCTACAAAAACCTACAGCTAACATTATATTTAATGGTAAAAAAACCAAATGCTTTCCTATTTAGATGAGGAAGAGGATAAAGACTTCCCTTCTCACCTTTCCCACTTAACACCATACTGGAAGACTTATGTAACGCAACAAATGAGAAAAAGAAATGAAAGTAATGTAGTTTGGGAAGGAAGAAATAAAACTGGCTGTTTGCCATAACACGATTGTCTCTGTAGACTATCCTAAAGAATACAAAAATAAAAATAAAAACCCTTCCTGGACCTAATAAGTGATTATAGCAAGGTTCCAGGATTCAGCTTAATACAGAAAAGTCAATTGCTTTCTTATATAACAGCAATGAACAACAGGATTTTGAAATTAACATTTACCTTAGCACCAAAAAGATAAATACATAATTTGGTATAAATCTAACAAAATGTGTACAAGATCTCCACGAGGAAAACTATAAAACTCCGATGAAAGAAATCAAAGATCTAAATACAGTAGGAGATATTTCATGTACATGGATAGAAGACTCTGTTGTCATGATTGTCATTCCTCCCAATTAAATTATAGATACAATGTAATCCCAGTAAAATCCCAGTTAGTTCTTTTGTAGATACCAATAAATTGGTTTTTTTAATGTTTATTTATTTTTTTTGAGAGAGAGAGAGAGCAAGCATGAGCAGGGCAGGGGCAGAGAGAGAGGGAGAGAGAGAATCCCAAGCAGGCTCCACGCTATCAGCACAAAGCCCAATGCAGGGCTACATCCCATGACCACGAGATCATGACCTGAGCTGAAATCAAGAGTCCGACACTTCACCAACTAAGCCATCCAGGCGCCCCTCCAACAAATTGATTCTAAAGTCTATACAGAGAGGCCACAGACCCAAAATAGCTAACTCAGCATTAAAGGAAACAACAGACGACTGACACTCCCTGACTTCAAGACCAGTTATAAATCTACAGAAATCAAGACACATGATATTGGCAAAAACAATACACAAATAGATGAACAGAATGGAATAGAGAGCCCAGAAATAGACACATACTCCTGAGGTCCACACCAAGGAGGAACAGGAGGCTCTGAGTGTACCGAAGGTGGAGGAAGAGAAGGACCCTTCCTGGGAGCAGAAGCCTGAATGGCTGGGGGAGGTGCACCTTTATCAGGAGGTCTTACACCAGCGCTTCAGGCTCTTCCCTTACCAGGAGACGCCTGGGCCCCGTGAGGCGCTGCGCCAGCTCCGCGAGCTGGGCCACCAGTGGCTGACCCCAGAAACACACACCAAGGAGCAGATCCTGGAGCTGCTGGTGCTGGAGCAGTTCCTGACCATCCTGCCCGCCGAGCTCCAGGCCTGTGTGCGGGGACAGCACCCGGAGAGCCGGGAGCAGGCGGTGACCCTGTTGGAGAGTTTGGAGACGGCACACAACAGGTGGGGAAAGGTTAATCCATCCTTCCTTGATTAGACACGAAGGGTCTGCCAGCAAAGAGAGGGGGCCTGTGTAAGCGAGGGGATTTCCGGCCCTTGTTGCTGGGCTAAAGCGTTGTCCTTTTGTTTTCTCTTTGAAGCTCTGCTGCTTATGTGCTTTGTGTGAATTGATTATGACACAGATCTCTTTATTCTGCTTCCTGTATCCATAGGAATTGTTTACAACATGTTATTTTTTAGTAATCTCTACAACCAGCGAGGAGTTTGAACTTCGAACCCAGATCACGGGCTCCACTGAGCAGCCACGCGCCCCCGTAGCAGATTTTTTTTAATCAAATTTTGAGGTTTTAGCTATTGCCCGATATCTGTGACGGTCTTGTAAACCCAGCTCTACCTGTATGTCCTTAGGTTGAAGCCAAGCTCTACAAACAAGGACGTGGGACCTGTGAGCCTTGCAGATCAGCCCTGACCGTCCAGCCAAAGTGTGATCCTTGGGAGCACAGGCTTGTGCAAGAGAACAAAGCCTCAAAATGTAAATCCTGGTGGAGGTTTTGAAGCACTGAGTAGATCGCATCCGCCTGGGAGCTGTATTTCTGGCAAGAAAAGTGGTGTCTGGGGGTAGAATAAATTTAACACCAAAAGGTTATTTACAAAGTGAGTATATCCAGAGCTGATTTAATTTTGAATTAAGATACTCAAAATTGTTGAATTTTGGTTTTGTGTTTATTTTATTTTATTTTATTTTATTTTATTTATTTATTTATTTATTTTATTTTTTTATTTATTTCACTTCATTTCATTTCATTTCATTTCATTTCATTTCATTTCATTTCATTATGTTCTGCTTAAGATAGCACTTTTCAATTCTATGAATCCAATCACCAAGGAACTATTTAAAAATATAGATGCCGATCGGGCGCCTGGGTGGCTCACGGTTGAGCATCTGACTTTGGATCAGGTCACCATCTCACTGTTAGTGGGTTCGAGCCCCACATCGGGTTCTGTGCTGACAGCTCAGATCCTGGAGCCTGCTTAGGATTCTGTGTCTCACTCTCTCTTCTCCTCCCCTGCTAGCTCTCTCTCAAAAATAAATGAACATTAAAAAAATAGATGCCCAAATCTACCATACATTTACTACAATAGATTCTACTATTATATTTTTAAATTAATTATTAAAAGGGCTATTATTATAGAACAATAGTTTATATTTCAAAAATTGTAGTAGAGAAGGACATATAATGAAAATAAAAGTTCCATTCCAACATTCTCTAATATATACATATTTCTAAAATCTTTCCATGCCTCTCAAGCCCCTGTCCCTCTTTTAGGTCAAGTGGGATTATTTTTGTTATTGTTATTTTAATGTTTATTTATTTTTGAGGGACGGAGAAAGAGAGACAGAGTGTGAGCAGAAGTGGGGCAGAGAGAGAGGGAGACACAGAATCCAAAGCAGGCTCCAGGCTCTGAGCTGTCAGCACAGAGTTCTGTGGGGCTTGAACCCATTGACCATGAGATCATGACCTGAGCGAAAGTCGGACATTTAACCCACTGAGCCACCCAGGCCCCCCAGGTCAAATGGTATTATCCTGTATGGACTGTATTTTCTTATTTTCTATATTCTTGATGTTCTGGCATTTAGGACCTTGATCCTGGTGCCCCTGGGAGAGCTAGCTGATTCCTAGAGACAGTGGAGAACTCCCTGCAAGTACCCTTTCCATATTTGAACCAGATAATCCAGAGTCTGCTCCCCAGCTGGCTCCTTTATCAGGCTCCTTTATCAGACTCTCGCACACCAGTCCCCTATTTCTCCAGCTGTAAATCTCCCCCGGGGCAAGGTGGCGGATAACCGCAGAACATCCCTGTAGAATCATTCAAACTATGCGATCCTGAGCTCATTCAGCAACCTACCCTACCTTGCCTATTCCTTCTCTGGAAAACTCCAGTAAAGCTCTAGGCCACACTCTCCCCCCTCCTGCCTCCTGCCTTCCCACGTGGCCTGCACGAGGTGCCACACCTGCTGTTCCTAGGGATCTGTGGAGATTGAAACTTCTTCATGATAGTCCTTCCCATGTGATTAAGACAAATCCTGGGTACATTTTACTTTATTTTATTTTTTTAGTATGCTCACCAACTTTTTAAAAAGTCTATTTGTCTTTTTTGAAAGAGAGAGCATAGGCAGGGTAGGGGCAGAGAGAGAGGGAGACAGAGGATCCAAAGCAGGCTCTGTGCTGACAGCAGAGAGCCTGATGTGGGGCTCAAACTCACAAAACCATGAGATCATGACCTGAGCCGAAGTCCAACGTTCAACTGGCCGAGCCGCCCAGGTGCCCCTAAATAATACTACTCTTATCAATAGAACTACTTTATTCATTTAATAGGTCTTTAGTTTTGTGTTGCATACATATAATTAATTTACTAGTCTTCTGCTGATATACATCTAAGCTGTTTGTAGTATTTTTATTACGCACCGTGCATCAGTAGGTATCTTTATATAAAAGTCTGACACTTGTGTGGAATTCCTGGGAGAAAAACTTCCCGTAAGTGCAGGCGCAAATGACAGGCACTGAATCGCCATGGTAGATCCATCACAGGGCAGCGAGGCTGCGGTGGTTGCCTGCGGAGTGAGTGCAGGGAGCACGCAGGGTGATGCAGAAAGACAAGTGAGGATTTGGACATTTTACTTTTATGCCTTTTGTACTGTTGAAGTTTTTCCCAGGCGTATCTATTCCTTCATCGTAAAAACAAAGGGCACAGGCTTTGGATTCCTGTAGAAGACCTGTGTTCCAGGCCAGACTTTACCACTCACCTGCCATGTGATCCTAGGCCACTCACTTAAGTTTTAGGTTTCAGTTCCTAAATCTATTACCCAATTCGTGGTGTTGCCGTGAGCATCACCAAAAACTGGCTGATGGATTGGCATTTCAGCTGTCTATTTCCGTGTACCAAACCACCCCCAAAACGTAGTGGCTGAAAGGAACGACCATGAATTGTCTCCCACACTTCTGAGGGTGTCTACTGTTGCACGTGATACCAGTTTGTGTTATCCAGGGCCCTCCTGGGCTGTGCTGCCCAAAATACCTTGCTCCCTTGTCTCCTGCCTTATCAGGAGGCAGAAAACTAGGCCTCTAGAGACACTGTGATGGCCTCAGGTTCTCATGGGCTCTCCCGCCATCTCTCTAGAGGGTGACTGACCTTCTTACAGGGCAGCTCAGGATCTCAAGGACGCAGACGCACGGTGGTAAAGTCTTCGTCCCTGAGCTGACACAGCTTTACTTGCACCACATTCTGTTGAATAAAGTGGGTCATGGGCCAGCCCAGATCCTGTGTGGGACGACTATACCAGGGGTAAATACTGGAAGGTGTGTTTGGTGGGGACTTTTGGAAGATTCTTGGGGAATTTTCATTTCATTCCGCCATTTTGAGTTTAGATCTGGGCCAGGGCCCTGAGGGCCTTTATTTACTTATCTTCATTCTCTGTGACTCATAGGTGCAGTGAGTGTCAAAAACCATTAGGATGATGGCTCTCGATTATCTATCCTACTCTTTCATCAAAACCCTTTATATGGGACATGTGACATTTAAATCATTGACTTGCTCTTCCAGCAGAAGGCTGAACCGGGACTATGAGTGGTGAATTTGCTCCAAAGCCAAGTTCCACGGAAAGGAGCACATTGGATGTTTTCTAGGATGCAAGATGTGGAGAAACCTCAATGTGAGGGCAAATCAGGACAGCAAAAGGTCGACTCCATAAGAGTCAAACAACACAAATGTAAGGAGTGTGGGAAGGCCTTTGCTCAGAGCTCAGGGGTGGTTCGCCCCTGGAGAATCCATACTCAGGAAAAACCCTATCGATGTAACCAGGGTGGGAATGCTGTCAGTTATAAACCAGCCCTTCTTTCACACCAGGAAGTTCATAATAAAATAAAACGATATCGATATAATGAATGGGGGAAGGCCTTCGGTCAAGACACAGGCCTGGTTCATCATCGGAGTATCCATACTGGGAAGAGACCCTCTGGGTGTAAAGAGTGCAGTAAACCATTTAGGCAAAGCTCACACCTTATTGGACATCTGAGGGTCCACACCAGAGAAGCCACACAGGAGAGAGACCCTACCTGTGTAAGGAATGGGGGAGAGCTTCCCGAGGGGGCACCAGCCTTACTCCACACCTGAGGATCCACAATGGGGAGAAGCCCCGTCAGTGTGAGGAGTGTGGACGAGCCTTCATTCAGAGGTCAAGCCTTGTTCATCATCAGGGGATCCACAGAGGGCAGAAGTCTGTGTTTGTGTCCTAACTGTAAGAAAGCCTTTAATCATGCATCAGGCCTTACTGAACCACTCTAGAAAGCTATGCTGAATACAGACCCTATCGCTGTGTGGTAAGTTCGGGACGTCAGGATGTGGTGTGTCCATTCCGTTGTTATTCTAGGCCGTGAGACAGTCTGATGTCACACATCCGGGTGAAAGAAGCTGGCGGCGTCAGGGGAACAGACTGCTCGCATCCTGCCTGACTCTGCAGGGAATGCTGCCCTGCCTCCTGCTCCTCCAGTCTCCTCCCTTATGGCCCGTCTGCCCTTCTGCTTCCTGAAGTCACTGTCATCACATACCCTGACTATCCCGATGACCCAGAGACTCCCGTGTTGTGGGCAGAGGACCACAAAGATGTCATGTGTGTTCCCTGCAGAGAACTTAGCAGGCTGCATGGGGATGTGATGCTGTTTTTAAAGTTACATAAATGAGGGGTGAACTAGGGAGAGGTTTTCAAATGACTGCTCAGTGAGGTAATCTGCCCTTTTGTTCATCTCCCCTTCACCCTGTTGATGCCAGGGGTGGGGGGCCACCTGCCCTCATGTTCTGAGGATGGACAAACAGGTGACACCTGGTGCCGGACGGAGGTACACTCTCAGCACGACATCCAGGGCCACAGGGGAGCACGAGGAACAAACTGGCACTTTGGGATGCAGGCTTTGCAGTAACAAGAGGACGAGGTGGCCCTGATTTCTTGGGAGGATGTGACTGGCGTGTTTGAATAATGTGCACAGGTGAGGAGGTGAAACCTGGTAGGTTGAGGCTGAGGTGGAGGGCAGCTAGTCTAATGTCGAACCAGCCGGGTGGGGAGCATTTCCTGCTGGGTGGGAGGCAGATCCGGCCAGAGCAGGAGAGCCCACTTAGGCCTAAGGGTCCCTGTGAGGCTCAAACACATCAAAGCAGCTCATGAAATTTTACGCCTTGCCGTGCACTTTGTCAGCTTAGGGGAAAGGCAGTTTTTAGGAAGGAGTTATAATGTATATTTGCATCCTCAACTCCGCACTTCATTCATACGTCCTCTTTTTTCCTTTTTATTTATTTTTTTATTTAAAAAAAATTTTTTTTACCGTTTATTTATTTTTGAGAGAGAGGCAGAACATGAATGGGGGAGGGTCAGAGAGAGGGAGACACAGAATCTGAAACAGGCTCCAGGCTCTGAGCTGTCAGCACAGAGCCCGACTCGGGGCTCGAACTCACGGACCACGAGATCATGACCTGAGCCGAAGTCGGCCGCCCAACCGACTGAGCCACCCAGGCGCCCCCGCCTTTTTAAATCTCAGTGATACACATTTCTCTTCCAGTTTATCTCTGGGGGAAAAGTCCCAGAATTACCTTTGGCCATCCAGCACTCCAGGTGGATGTGCTCACATATTGTAGTGGGACTGAAGGGACATCAGGTGCCAGAGCCTCTAATCCTTCTCCTGCATCCTCCTGACTTTTTTTTTTTTTAAGTTTATTTTGAGTGAAAGAGAGAGTGGGGGAGGGGCCGAGAGACAGAGAGAATCCCAAGCAGGCTCCGGGCTGTCAGCACAGAGACCAATGTGGGGCTCGAACTCACCAACCGTGAGATCATGACCTGAGTTGAAACCAGAGTCAGAGGCTTAACCAACTGAGCAAGCCAGGTGGACCTCCCCCTTCTTTCTTATGCTAAAAAACAGTAGATGTTTCAAGCTGAGGTCACTGTCTACTGTAATCATCTGGACGCTGATGTTCTCATTATGCATTAGTTTATTTTTTCAGCCTTGAAATAAACAGTCTGAGAAGCATTGGTGTCGTCTTCTACTTTGAATGAAATATACTTTTCACTACCAGGACTTAAGAAATTAGAAAGTTTATGGGGCACCTGGGTGGCTCAGTCGGTTAAGCATCTGACTTCAGCTCAGAACATGATCTCACAGTTCCTGGGTTTGTGCCCCGAGTCGGGCTCTGTGCTGACAGCTTGGAGCCTGGAGCCTGCTTCAGATTCTGTGTCTCCCTCTCTCTCTGCCCCTCCCCTGTTCGCTCTCTGTCTCTCTCACAAATAAATAAACATTAAAAAAGATTTAAAAAAAGAAATTAGAAAGCTTATAGAGAGTATATATAAATTGGGTATTTCACTATATTAATATTTGTATGGGGATGGTATGAATAAATGCCAAGAAAACATTGGAGGTGCTAATTGTTCATACTTACTGCCATCAAAGTACTTCTATTGTTTTGCTCTGTTTCAAGGTCTAGATAGGAAATACTTGAGAGGTTGAAGTCTACAGGCCAGCGGGAACAGTCAATAAATATTTTAAAAATAAGAGAGAAGTGGAGACATTAAATCTCCCTGAAGTTAGACACCTCAAAATTGAAAATCTAGGCTTTCACACAATACCTGTACATTTGAGGAATTTTCAGCCGATTCAATGAGTTCTCCCATGAAATGTGCTGATGCACTGAGCTTTCTGGCAGTAGGAATTATGCCAGAGATGAAAACCGGTAGCCAAAGTTTCAGGTACATTTGGCAGACATTTTTGTAGCCCTTTCGTTGTTTTTAAGAATTGAATTAGCTGCCAACTTTAAAATGTTAGAGATTTTATGTAAAAGCCTGGATTTCCATCTTATTTTGAAAAATTAAGACCTGGCATCATTGGGCCAGATCTCTCTTGATATGCTTTCTAGTTCATTGGCATCATCACCCTCTAGCTCATGATACATCTGGGCCCTGGAGACAAGAATTTGCTTATCTGGAGAATGACAACTTAAGAAGAGGTTTATGTTTAATGGCAGAGAAAATAGAAACAAAGTGAAGTTTGATCTTTTTGATTGGTTGTTTGCAAAAAAAAAAAAAAGTGGGGGGGAGGGTGACCAGAAGTTGAGGAAATTTTAAAACTAGGATTATTTATTTATTTTAAATTTATTTATTGAGAGAGAGAGCATGCGAGCAAGTTGGGGAGGGCAGAGAGACAGGAGCAGACTCCGCACTGTCAGCGCAGAGCCCAACGCAGGGCTCAAACCCACGAACCGCAAGATCATGACCTGAGTCAAAATCAAGAGTGTGACGGTCAACTGACTGAGCCGCCCAGGCACCCCACGGTTCTTCTTCTTCTTCTTTTTTTTTTTTTTTTTTTTTTTTTTTAAGTTTATTTTTGAGAGATCAGGGAGGGGTAGAGAGAGGGAGAGAGAGAATCCTATCATCTACCATCAGCACAGAGCCAGACTCTGGGGTGGATCCCATGAACTGTGAGATCATGACCTGAGCCTAAACAAAGAGTAGGTGGCTAAACAGACTGAGCCACCCAGGCACCCCTAAAAATAGGATTATTGCTTGATTTAGCTTAAGTGAAAGTAATAAATAGGTACTGTAAGTGTCAGTAATTTGACCTTTGTGGCCAAACATATTCACAAGTAGAAGAGCTCTCTGCACAGGGACGTGGACAACACACATTTCTCAATATGTTACTTGTTTAAAGAGTGGTCATTGCATACGTATATGTCGTGTATTTTAAGGGTATGTACTGCTACAAGTAGTACTTTACTACTAAGTAAAACATGGATTCAAATTTGATGAATTTACAATCTAATGGGAAAGACAAATGAACACAAATCAAGAAAACAATCCTGCCTGGAAGAACTGGGAAGGTATACAAAGAAAATGGGCAAGGGCATGGGTAGGACTTTAAGGATGAATTTTATCAGTTCAGGTACTCCAGAGAAATAGAGTACGAACATGTGTTTTTGTAAGGAATCAGCTCAGGCAATTGCGCGGGTTTCTAAGTCTACGACCTGCAAAGCAGGCTGCCAGGGTGGGAACTCAGGCAGGATCTCCAGGTTACAGTTTTGAGGCAAAATGCCTTCTTGGGGATGTTTTTAACTTTTAGGGCCTTTGGCTGATTAGCCAAGGCCCATCCGGCCGTGCGAGAATGGGAAGGGAGGTCTCTGCTCAAGTCAACCGATCCCAGAAGTGAACCCCATGTACCAGGTCGCTTCGCGACAGCAGCCGCGCCGTGGGAGCGTGAAGCCACCACAGGAGAGGCGTAGAGCACAGTCAAGGCCGCCGGCGTCCCACGCGATTCTCCCGAGGGCGCCATGCAGTGCAGTCGGGTTGTGCGCGGTGCTCCCGTCCGCGTAAACGCGTCCCGCGGAGGGGCAGAGCATGGCCGGGCAGCAAGCCGTCTCGGTGCTGGGGTCACGGGAAGGGCACAAGCCTACCCTCCCGCACAGACTGGGTACGTGGGGAGGCAGGTGGCGAGCGGCCAGGCGGCTCCGAGAGCCGGAGGCGGGCGGGGGTGTCGTGACCACACCGGCCCGGGACCGCAAGCCAGAGAGACGCCCGGACCTCCTGGTACCTGTGCAAACCCGGAAGTAGCCTCTCGGGATCCAGTTCCGCGGACCACTCGACCGCATCTAGTTGCGCGTCGGCGTGGGCTCGCGGTGCGGCGGGGCGCGGAGAGGGGATCGGACAGAGGGCTGGGGCCGGAGGCGAGGTGAGGGGCGTGGGGCGACCCTCTGCTTGGCCTGCCCAGCCGGCCCCGGGGGCGGACGCTCACGCCGCTCACGCCGCTCACGCCCGGGCGAGCGTGGCATTACTTGTAGCCCCGGGGGCTGTGAGCGCCGCAAAGACCTGCCTCCGCAGCCTGGGTGCAATGTGTCCCTAAATTGTTCCGGGTCGGCTTATCACCGCTATCGTGTTAACAGGCTTATCCAAGTTCTCCGCTGCCCGGGTCATTTTGTTGTGTTCACAATACGTTCTGATCCCCTCCCCCCACCCCCAGAGTCCAGAAGAGCCTTCACCCTGACTCCGACTCTGCCCCGAGTCCAATGAGTTTTGTCTGGCGCCTTCACAGCCCGAGTTGTCTAAAATTTGGTGTAACCCTGACTCCTGTCGTCCACAGTCCCTGAGAGCAGGAGGGTTTGCACGTAGTGAACCGGGAAGAGAACATTTTGGGGAGCTGTCGACACTGTCTATCTAGGAAGGTGCGTCCTGTCCGCACTCTTGCATTTCCGGTGCTTCTGCTGAGGAGGCCTCTGGGCCCCGCGAAGACCTAACGGGCTCCAGGAACCGCCGTCAGTGGCCGAAGCCAGACGTGCATACTGCATACCGAAGAGAAGAGCGGATCCTGGATCCTGGATCCTGGATCCTGGATCCTGGATCCTGGAGCTGCTGGGGGGGGATGGCCCGGCTTCCCTGCCCCCCGGGGAGCTGGAGGCATTAAAGGGGAAGCCACGCGGGGTAAGGGAGGGAGCTGCATGCGGGAGGAACAGGTGCCCTGGCGGGTAGTCACAGGTGGACGTGACCCTGAACAGACTCGCGCCGTTTTCCAATCCGGTCAGGCTTTATCCTCTGGGAAGGTCTGGTCCTTCACTCCTCAAGGCAAATGGTCCGCAAATCTCAAACGAAGTTGGTTATTTCTGCTACGGACCAAAGGACTTAGGTCAGCAAGCAAGGAGTGCGGAGGCTTGAAGCCAGGTCACCCTTAGATGGGTTGGAGTGGGTTGGACCGATGTTACCGCCCTCCCAAGGCTGTATCAGCTGATTAGAGCATCTATTCACATACACAGTGAGGTCAAGTTTTTGTTGTTGTCATTTGTTTTTAGTAAATTACCACACAGCAAGGATAACCTGTTTTTACCAGACAAATGGGCCTTAGGCTCAACAAATTATTTTCCCTCGTCTATACAGGATGTTCCTAGAAAGTAAGCATTCTTATCCCAAACACTGGGTTATTTTTATTTTCTAATATTTAAAGCAACTTAAATAGAAGTGTACCTCAATGAAAACGACTTCATTTTCTTGACGGCATGTTGTGCTTTCCTGATCCTGTTGCGTGTATTCCGGGAGACGCCGGAAGTGGGACGCGGCCGCGCGCGCCAGGGGGCGTGGCCTCCAGGAGCCGCGGGGGGGGGCGCTTCCGGGAGCCCGGCGGCCGCTTCCGGGAGCCGGGGGGTGGGCCCCGCACGCTGCGGCGGAGCTGGTTGAGCGGCCTAGTGTGTTCCTCGCCTTGGGGTCCAGGGTTCCGGCTCTGACCCCGGCGGCAGCGGCCCTGCGGACCCGCGACGAGCTGAGCCGCGAGGGCGACCCGGAGTGGGGGCCCCTCGATGCGAGCAGGGAGTAGGGCTCCGCGCTCGTCGTTGCCAAGCCAGCACGAACGAAGGTCACTGCTGTTGTGACCGCGGTTCCTCAGCGCTTCTCTCCCTCTGGGTGGGCGCACCTGCGCGCGGACGGACGACCCTGTGCCACCTCACGAGGCTTGGAAGTGTTCCCTGAGGCCGGGGCGCCGGATTCGGAGGCTTCCTCGGCCCGCGCGCCCCTCCTCCAGTGACGCGACACCACCCTACGCGCGGGGTTCCGCTGGTAGTTGTGATTGCTGACTGCCCCGCGTGGAGTGGACGCTCCAGGATGCCGGGGCTCTGTGCACTGACGCAGTTCGAATGCCTGCAATGCTTTCTGCACAGGCTCGGCCTCTATTAGTGCATTTTTGTGGATTTACCGAATGAATAAAAATAGTTACTGTGGTCACAGGTCTTGCGTGGTTCTTCACAGGATCTGCCGTTTACCCCCTGTTTAGTTCTGTGCCCTAGAGCGCCCTCAGCAGCCTCCAGGTGACACGCCAGCAGGAGCCAGGCAGGATGGCTGTGGACGCAAGAAAGTCTGCCGGCCAGTTCCACCCTGAATGGGGTCAGCAGGGGCCTGCGGTGGTGAAGGTGGAGCTGGAGGAGGACAACCCCAGGAGTCAGGTGCCGGACAACCAGCCCCCTGCCTGGGAGATCTTTAGACAGCGCTTCAGACACTTTTGCTACCGGGAGACGCCTGGACCCAGGGAGGCGCTGCGCCGACTCCGCGAGCTGTGCCGCCAGTGGCTGCGGCCCGAGACGCACAGCAAGGAGCAGATCCTGGAGCTGCTGGTGCTGGAGCAGCTCATGACCATCCTGCCCGCGGAGCTCCAGGCCTGGGTGCGGGAGCACCATCCAGAGAGCGGGGACGAGGTGGTGACGGCGCTGGAGGATCTGGACGGAAAAAGAAATGTACAAGTAGGAAGGCACTGGTCTGATATGGTTGTGGGTGACTGGGAACAAAACTTCTTAAGTTGTGGAGCTCTGAGGGAGCAAGGGCAGAACCAGCATTCAGCAGGGGACTGAGCGTCTTGCTAAGCCAGCCCTGAGCAGAGGGAGAGGGAGGGAACTGCAGATTCAGAGATGGTGAGTAAAGATAAGGAAGACATTTTATCTTTCAGACACTAGGAGGAGCATCATGCTCCTTACTTTAGAGGTCTCTCAACTCTCAGCCACAAAGGAGGTGAAATCATTCCCAGTTTGCACACATGGAAACTAAAGTCAGGTTGTGTAACTTGGCCAGGGACACACAGGCAATATTGAAATGACAGAAACAAGTCTTGATCAGATTTTGCTTTGCTTACTTTTCTAGCTATTTCTCAGTGCCCCAGAAGGTAAATAAGACCCTGTTTTCAATTTTCTTTTTCCTAGTGTCTCGGAGATATTTCTTGTGGATTCCTCAAGGAGTCCTTCCAAACCAGTTTAGTCTCTTAAATTTTCAGTATCCTTAGGGCTTAATCACTACTGCTTGTCTCCAGGTTTCAGCCTGTGTTCTGGAACAGGAAATCCTTTTGCAGAGAGTGACCCTTCAGACGCTGGATGAAGAATCTTCATACACATGGGTTCAGCCCCCAGCAATCCAGTTCAAGGGCAAAGGACCTGAGCCCCAACCATCAGAGGAAGGAGGTGAGGCAATACTTTCTCTAGGGAATTTGGACGGAAATGAACTCTGAGTTGAATTTTTTTGTGTGGAGTATGACATGTTCATTCCTTGTGATGAGGGTTATTAAAGAACATGATGAAGGCAACATTTTAGGTAATAATGATTAAAAGGCAGTAAGTCATATCAGAACAGCCTCAGTGGTATGGTTGGTTTTAAATATCCATATTTGCAGGGCACCTGGGTGGCTCGGTTGGTTAAGCATCCGACTTCAGGTTAGGTCATGATCTCGTGGTTTGTGAGGTCAAGCCCCACATCAGGCTCTATGCTGATCACTCAGAGCCTGGAGCCTGCCTTGGATTCTGTGTCTCCCTCTCTGCCCCTCCCCTGCTCATGCTCTGTCTCTCTCTTAAATAAACATTAAAAAATATGTATATCTATCTTTGAATTTTCTGCATATGGTCTAGTAGAAATGTTATTTAAAGAATTTTGGTGCCTACATTTTTCAGTTGATACTGATAGGATATTAACCCTGTAAAACTATATTAACTGTTTTGAAAGCTACCTTTCATTATTACCAGAGAAGTATATATGCATTGTACAAAGTTAGAAAGTACATAGTAGCAAAATAAGAAAACAAAGCACCATGTTCTATCACCCAGAGATTATTACAACTGATGACTTTTTATTCTATATCTGTGTAGCTTTTTATGTGCATGTGTATTTATATGCGGGTATGTGTACACGCATGTGCATACACACAGATACCTTTTACCAAAGAGAACTCATAGTCTGCTATTTTCTGATCTATTTAGTTCAGCTAATGATCTTTCCTTTCCCCCATCAGTACATCTTCATGTTACTTAAATTCAGTTCAAATTCAGATTGGCTCAGTTTTTTTCGAAAATGTATTTAAAGCTGATTTGTCCAACTCTGGGTAGAATCCGGGGTTGTTAATGCCTCTTAATTCTTTGCTACATTAAAACAATTCCACTCCCATTTTTTCCCCATAACCCAGACTTTTTGATGAGCCCAGGCCAGTTTCCCAGCCTCTGGAGTTTTTTAATTGCTTCCTCATTGTATCCTTTACTTTGCTGCCCGCGTACCTTGTATTTGCTGTAAACTGGCAGTTGCATCTAAAGGCTTGAAGGATTTGAGTTAAACATTTTGGGCTAGAATTAATATTAGGTAATAAGAGACATTAATACCCGGGTGATCCGCTATTTAAATCACCGGCTTAGCATGATGACAGGAAATACCTGGTTTCCCCCTCATAGCCAACTGTGAGTGTCGCCTTGCCACTTTGCGAATAGCCAGTTCCCCGTCAACAAATTACAAATGTGTGATAAACCTCGTATGGGTCAACCATTTTATTAAGAGTTACAGGATGAATTTGTAATTCTTTCATTCCTTCTCTGTTATTAACTGGCTTTCTTCATAGTAAAGCTTTCCTTCATCCGATATGTCTGTTTGGTCACTTCCTTCTAGGCAGTCATGATTGATGCTTATTTCCCCCTTTTATTGACCAGTTTTCAAATTCAGGAAGTGGTTTATTAGGCACCTTAAATGGTGACATGAGATTTTAGGTTTTTTCCTGTGTGGGTATCATTATGGACATAGGCATTTGTATTGAGTCAGCGTGTTTCAACCCACCACATTTCAATCCACCCTTTCTTCCACACATCTTTGGCTTATGTGGATGTCTTCAGTCTTGCTCCCATCTCTGTTAATTTTGGCTCTGTTAATTTTGAATGCTTGCTTTTACTTTTTGAACAAAATAAATTGTTTCAGGCTCACCTTGTATCTTCCCTGTACCCAGATCTGCTGTCAACCATTGCTGAAGGAGCCTTGGTTTTTTATTTATTTTTATTTATTTTTATTTTTATTTTTATTTTTTATTTTATTTTATTTTTATTTTATTTTATTTTCAACGTTTATTTATTTTTGGGACAGAGAGAGACAGAGCATGAACGGGGGAGGGGCAGAGAGAGAGGGAGACACAGAATTGGAAACAGGCTCTAGGCTCTGAGCCATCAGCCCAGAGCCTGATGCGGGGCTCGAACTCCCGGACTGCGAGATCGTGACCTGGCTGAAGTCGGACGCTTAACCGACTGCACCACCCAGGCTCCCCGAGCCTTGGTTTTTTAAATGGAGAATAAGATCTAGGTGTGAGGAGTGTTCTTTATCATGTGGGTAACACTGCTTCTAGGACATTTCATGGGCAGAGCTACATAATACATATTTTTTCCTAACACGCATGAATTTATATTGATGTATTCAATTGTTTTACCATTACAATGTTCCATTACTTTTCTCTATTGTATTTGGTGTCTGCATTTATTTTTTTTTAATTCATTTCTTATGTTCTCCTTTGGCTGGCTGGCTGGCTGGCTGGTTGGTTGGTTGGTTGGTTTATTCATTCACTCGC
The DNA here is from genome assembly GCF_018350175.1 of Felis catus. NCBI lineage: Eukaryota > Metazoa > Chordata > Mammalia > Carnivora > Felidae > Felis > Felis catus. The sequence goes on along the minus strand of NC_058372.1, from coordinate 2,242,820 downwards.
TCACTTATTTACTTAAGGTTGTGACAGTATCAGGTGATCCCGAGAAGCACAGGAGTGGGAATGGAGACACTAAAGGGAGAAAACCCAATAAAGTGCATGAGTGAGCAGGCTGTCTTGGTTTATTTAGTTGTCTTTGTTGTTGTTGTTTTCTAACTTTTGATGTGGGTTGATTTATATATTTTCATTCTCCTATTTACTAATATAAATATTTGATGACATGAATATTTCATTGAACACTGCTCTAGATGAATTCCAAATGTTTTGAAATGTAGTGTTCTCATTGTTATTTTCTATAAAATCTGAAATGTGTGTTTATATTTTGCCTTTGAAATAACAGTTGTTTTTTCTTTCAAATGTTTGTTTATTTACTTTTGAGAGAGCGAGCGAGCAGGGGAAGGGCAGAGAGAGAGGGAGACAGAATCTTTTTTTTTTTTTTTTTTAATTTTTTTTTGGAGGCGCCTGGGTGGCTCAGTCGGTTAAGCGTCCAACTTCAGCTCAGGTCACGATCTTGCAGTCTGTGAGTTCGAGCCCCACGTCGGGCTCTGGGCTGATGGCTCAGAGCCTGGAGCCTGTTTCCGATTCTGTGCCTCCCTCTCTCTCTGTCCCTCCCCATTCATCCTCTTCTCTCTCTGTCTCAAAAATAAATAAACATTAAAAAAAAATTGGGGGGGGGGGCGCCTGGGTGGCGCAGTCGGTTAAGCATCCGACTTCAGCCAAGTCACGATCTCGCGGTCCGTGAGTTCGAGCCCCGCGTCGGGCTCTGGGCTGATGGCTCAGAGCCTGGAGCCTGTTTCCGATTCTGTGTCTCCCTCTCTCTCTGACCCTCCCCCGTTCATGCTCTGTCTCTCTCTGTCCCAAAAATAAATAAACGTTGAAAAAAAAAAAAAAGAGAGAGAGAGAAAAATAAATAATAAATTAAAAAAAAAAATTTTTACATGTTTATTTTTGACAGAGAGAGAGAGATAGAGCATGAACAGGGAGGGGCACAGAGAGAGGGAGACACAGAATCCAAAGCAGGCTCCAGGGTCTGAGCCATCAGCACAGAGTTCAACACAGGGCTCGAACTCATGGACCACAAGATCATGACCTGAGCCAAAGTCAGATGCTTAACTGACTGCACCACCCATGTGCTTCTTTTAAGATTTTATTTTTAAGTAATCTCTACATCCAACATGGGGCTCGAACTCATAACCCTGAGATCAAGTGTTGCATGCTCTACCAGCTAAGCCTGCCAGGTGCCCCTGTCTGTTTTTTTATATCACCTATAGTTTCTGCTTTAGGAAAGTTGCCACTCTGTTATTTTCTGTATAATTATTCATATGTGTTACATCTGTATTGCAAATTGTATTCTTTATTCTAGCATTTTTAAGTGCTCTTCTTTGTCTCATTTCATGCTTTTGGCCTGCATCTCCCCTTTCAAAATCTTGATTCTTTCTTTTTATTTGCATTTGCTTAATTTATCCTTATTCACATATTTTGCTGTATATGTGTTTCTTGACTATACACATAGAGTTGAGGGGAGCCGGGGGGGGGGGGGGGCTCAGTCGGTTAAGCATCTGACTCTTAATTTCGGCTCAGGCCATGATCTGCTGGTTTGTGAGTTTGATCCCCCCATCAGGTTCTGTACTGACAGTGGGGAGCCTAGTTGGGACTCTCTCTCTCTACCTCTCTGTCTTCCCCTCCCTGTGCACGCTCTCTCTCTCAAAACGAATAAAATAGGGGTGCCTGGATGATTCTGTCCTTTAAGCTTCCAACTCTTGGTTTCGGCTCAGATCATGATACATGATATATGGTTTGTGGGATGGAGCCCCCACATCAGGCTCTGCACTGACAGCACAAAGCCTGCTTGGGATTTTCTCTCTCTCTCTCTCTCTCTCTCTCTCTCTCTCTCTCTCTCTCTCTGCGCCCCCCCCCCCCCCACTGTCTCTGTCTCTCTCAAATAAATAAACTTAAAAAGATAAAAATAAATAGGGGCACTTGGGTGGCTCAGTTGGCTAAGTGTCTGACTTTGACTTAGGTCATGATCTCGTGGTTTGTGGGTTTGAGCCCTGTGTTGGGCTCTGTGCTGACAGCTCAGAGCCTGGAGCCTGCTTCAAATTTTGTGTCTCCCTCTCTCTCTGCCTCTCCCCAGCGCGCGCGCGCTCTCTCTCTCTCTCTCTCTCTCTGTCTCAAAAACAAATAAACTTAAAAAATAAATATATACACACACACACACATATACATATATATATAAAATAGAGTTCAGTTTTGCTCTGTGAGCAAATCTAGTGTTTTTTAATGAGTTAAGCCATTTGCATTTATTGATATTGCTGTTAGGACAATTATATTTGACTTTAACATAATTTGCTTATGTTTTTTGTTCTATGTGTCCTCTATACACATATGAATATATGAATATATGAACATAAGTACAAACATTCATATGTGTGTGTGCATGTGCGTGTATATGCTTTTCAACGTGCATGTGCATGTGCGTGTATATGCTTTTACTTTTTTTTTTATTTTTATCTTTTGGACTTTATTTTTAAGTAACCTCTACATCCAACATGGGCCTTGACCTCAACCCTGAGATCAAGGGTCTTGTGCTCTTCCAACTGAGCCAGGCAGGTGCCCCTCCACTCTTTTCTTTTTAGTTGTAGTAGTTCTTACACTGAGGAAGCTTTGTGTTTTTGTGCTAGTTGTACATAGTTATCAACTGCTGCTTAACAAGGGTACCACAAAGTTAGTGGCTTAAAACCATACACGTTTTATCTCACAATGTCTGTGGGTCAAGAGTCTGGGTTGGCTCAGCTGGCCCCGTGCTTCTGGGTCTCTTACAAGGTTGTAGTCAAGGTGCTAGGGCTGAGGTCTCATCTGGGTTGTGACTGGGGAAGGATCTATTTCCAGCCTTACATCGATGCCGGCAGGACTCACTTCTCTGTCAGACAGGGACTTCTCTATCTCAGTCCCTTGCCGGCCACTGGCCAAGGCCACTCTTGCCACATGGCTTCTCTGTATGGTGGTGGTGGCTCTCTTCATCAAAGCCAGCAAGCCAGCAAGGAAGGGTGTTAGTGGAGAGTCCATCAGCAAGATGGGACTTACAGTCTTATGTCACTACAGAAGTGACAGCCTGTCACCTTTGCCACACGCTGCTGGTAACTCAGCCATGCTTTGTTCTTTCTCGCTTCCACACCTGTACCACGACTAACATAAGAGATGATGCGATATCTTCTGTTAACATCAACCTAAAATCAAGACTAACCTTTCCAGCTGTCTATCTCTTACATTGCTTTTGAGTTATCTTTTCTCCTCAAGTTGTGTGGTCTGTTGTTCCAGATGGTGGAGTGAGGACTGACAACGTGATGTTAGACGTGAAGCAGGAACTCTGTGAAGAAACAGAGCCTTGTGGGAAGGGGTCTGATGGACAGGATGGAACTTCATCTCAGCATGCCAAATACACAGGGGACAGGGAGCCCAGTGGAACTTTGGAAAGGCAGGACGGGGGTGCCCCAGGCAGAAAAGTCTCTGCCTGTGAAGAATGCAGGAAAACCTTCACCTGGACAAGAGGCCTTCACATGCACAGGAGGACCCACAGCGGGGAGACGCCATGCTCACACACAGAGCGTGGAGAGGCCTTCATCAGACGGTCAGAGCTTAGCCAGCACCAGGAGCTTCATGGCAAGGAAAAGCCTTATCACTGTCAAGAGTGTGGCAAAGGTTTCAGTCAGAAAGCAGGCCTCCTCCAACATCTCAAAAGCCACACTGGAGAAAAGCCATATCGATGTAGTAAATGTGGCCGGTGTTTTAGTCGGAGATCAGTTCTTACAAAGCATCAAAGTGTCCACACTGGAGAGAAACCTTTTGAATGTACAGACTGTGGAAAAGCCTTCTGCCATAGTTCAGACCTAACTGAACATCAGCGATTCCACAAGGAGAAGCCTTATGAATGTAACGAGTGTGGGAAAACCTTCCGGCAACGTTCACATCTGATTGAGCATCAGCGAATTCACAGTGAAGAAAAACCCTATGAATGCAAAGTGTGTGGAAAAGCGTTCACTCAGTATGCAGGACTTAACCAACACCAGAGAATCCACACTGGAGAGAAACCTTTTGAATGTCCTGTGTGTGGACGCGCCTTTAGCCGGACCTCAGAACTCATAATACATCACAGAATCCACTCGGGGGAGAAACCCTATGAGTGTGCTGAGTGTGGCAAAACCTTTAGCGTGAGCTCAACCCTGGTCATACATCAAAGAAGCCACACTGGGGAGAAGCCCTATAAATGTGGTGAGTGTGGCGAAGCCTTCAGCCAACGCTCGGGCCTTAATAAGCACAGGTTGGGAGGGAAGCACGGGAACCCCCCTGAGCCAGGAACACACAAGTGTGGTGAGTGTGGGAAGACCTTCACTCGGTCAACCGGCCTGCGGAACCATACAAGAATCCACACTGGGGATAAAACCTACCAGTGCCCTGAGTGTGGGAAGGCCTTCACCAGGGGCGAGCATCTTATCGAACACCAGGCGATTCACAACAAGGTAAAGCCCTATCAGTGTAAAGAGTGTGGCAAAGCCTTCAGTCAGAAGACGGGTCTTAGTCACCATGTCAGAATCCACACGGGAGAGAAGCCTTTTCAGTGCCCGGAATGTGGGCGCGCCTTCAGTTGGAAGTCAGATCTCAAGAAACATAAGAGAGTCCACTCGGAGGAGAAGCCCTATGCGTGTGAGGAGTGTGGGAAGGCCTACAGGCAGAGAGCCACGCTGCTCCAGCACCTGAGGGGCCACAGGGAGCTGAGCCCGGCCGGCCGAGTGAATGCGGGGAATCCCCCTGGGGGCCCCGACCCAGTACCAGAGAATCCCCTGCACCCTGACACCCCGCCCAGGCGTGAGGTGAAAACTGCGGGGAGAATCCACGACTCCTTTTCTTAACTGAGATAAAATGTTTCTTGAACTTCATTATTTAAAGAAAACCAGAGATGCCACATTGGAAAGTTTTTATAGGAGCGCTGCGGTGGCTCAGTCGGTTAAGCATCCAACTTTGGCTCAGGTGGTGATCTCACCATTCATGAGTTTGAACCCCATGTTGGGCTCTGTGCTGACAGCTCAGAGCCTGGAGCCTGCTACGGATTCTGTGCCTCCTTCTCTCTCTGCCCCTCCCCTCTTACGCTCTGTCTCTCTCTCAAAAATAAATAAACTTGGGGCACCTGGGTGGCTCAGTCGGTTAGGTGTCCGACTTCAGCTCAGGTCAGTATCTCACAGTTAGTGGGTTCAAGCCTTGCATGGGTCTCTGTGCTGACAGCTCAGAGCCTGGGGCCTGCTTCAGATTCTGTGTCTCCTTCTCTGTCTACCCCTTGCCTGCTCATGCTCTGTCTCTGTCTCTCTCTCTCTCTCAAAAATAAACATTAAAAAACAAACAAAAAAAAATTAAAATAATAATAAATAAATGTACTTAAAAATAAGTTTTTATAAAGGTCATAAATGCTGGAAAAGTTGAGAATTTAGAAAAATAAACGTCAATAAGCAATTTACATGTGATCACCTTTATTAAATGCAACTAAGTATCAGTTAATAGGATGAAAAGTCCACAAGGGAAGCTATAAAAAAAATTATATTTTCTACTGAATTCACAAGTTTTCATGTAGTGTGTTTTCAACCCATTCTAATTCCTCACTAGCTTTAGCCTAGCCCTGCGTTGAAATTACTACTCTGAGTACCGCCCCCGGGACACTACAATGTCCAAGTTTGGAATGTGTGGAATGTGCGAGGTAAGTTGTCTTGTTTCCTTCCCTCCCTAACCACGCCCTTAGCCACAAGTGGGTGGCCTGCAGACCCTTCCTGATCTCCACCCTTATAATTAGCATTTCCTGATGAAGAAAGGATGTGTTACATAGTTGGTTTTTTTTTTAATGTTTATTCATTTTTGAGGGAGAGCACGAGCAGGGGAGGGGCAAAGAGAGAAGGGGGCAGAGGATCTGAAGCAGGCTCCAGGCTCCGCAGGTGACAGCACAGAGCCCAATGTGGGACTTGAACTCACAAACCGTGAGATCATGACCTGAGCCGAAGTTGGACGCTGCTCAACCCACTGAGCCACCCAGGCACCCCAAGGATGTGCTATAGTCTGAGTGACGTGGAGAGCATAGTGTGTTGGCCTCCAGTAGCTCAAAATCAGGGGTGGGGGCACATTCTGACCAAAGCCAAGGGCATACTCTTCTCATTGTGAGCACGCTCCTTGAGCTTACAACCGAGGACAGAAGAGAAGAGGAAAAATCAAACTTTTCATTCCAGCATTTTCGCCCTCCTACAAGTTATATTTACACAACTGAAAACCTCTTTTGGAACTACCTGTGTCCCTCGGGCAATGACATGAGGGACTTTTGTGCTGAACCTCATAATAGTTTTCAAATACTGGAGAGTATTTTCTCATTTTTTTGTGCTGTCCATAATGGAACAGCTACAGATGTGACACATTTTAAAGTTTAATCTGCATTATTAACGTTGTCTTCAACACTTTCTTAAGTCTAGACAGCCAGCAAAAGAACAATCTTGCTTCTCCTTTTCTTTGATGTTTGCATCATGTCTCTTTTCCCAACCTTTAACTTTCCATTTACCTGTATCATTAAATTTGAAGAGCGTTTCTTACAGACGGCACATGTTTGGGTGACGGGTTTTTAATTTATTCCACCAACTGTTGTCTTAGGATTGGTGGATTGAACTGAAGCATTTTCTACTTAATGTCATTATTGGTATTTTAAGGCTTAAGTCTGCTATTTTTTCTCTTGTTCCCTGTGTTGCATTTCTGTGGTTTCTCTTCCCTGCCTTCTTGAACATGATTTTGGAAGTCCATCCTGACTGGTTTATAATGTTTTTGAATGTATCTCTGAATAGCATCTTTGTCTTTGATAAAAGCTGTTATTTTGAACTGGCTTTCAACCCACATACACTCTACCCCTTTCTCTCCAAGAAATACATCAGGTTTTGTTAATCTTGACTTGAGAACAACCGTAGACAGGAATACAAACATTCTAAACAGACACGGAGGACCAGAGTTGGGTTCTTATCAAAGTCTGTGTTGGTTTTTTCTGTTACTGGTTACTCTTACATCTCAGGAGAGCCCGTGATGAGGCCCAGCAGAGGGAGCCCGCCAGGACTTCTGGAGCTAAGAAGGACTGAGAGCAGGACTCTGTTTTATTCTCAGCCTATCTCCGCACTTCAAGCAGTACCTGACATGTATTCGTTGCTCCATAAATATTGAAGGAAGGAAGGAAAGGAGGCTTCTGGGCCTTGGTCAGCTCTGAGTTCGTTACCAGTGGCTGAGGCTGGAGACACGACCAGGCACTGATCCTGGAGCTCCTGGTATATTAAGTGTTCTTGACCATCCTGCCTAAGGAGCTATAGGCCTAAGTTCAAAAACATAATCCAGGGGAAAGTGATACCTTTGCTGTGGGAGAAATCTGGTTAACAACACCTTAAGTAATCCAACAACAGCTAGTAATGGGATGAACTGATACATGGCTTCTGATATCATTGCTTCACTGAGGACACATCACTTCTGTGGTATTTTTGGCAAAAAAAAAAATGCATAACCTGAATCTAGTCGTGAGGAAACATTAGGCAAACCCAAGTTTGGGGCAGAGTGTTCAACAGACCAACTGCCCTGTGTTCTTCAAAAATATCTATGTTTGGGGGCGCCTGGGTGGCGCAGTCGGTTAAGCATCCGACTTCAGCCAGGTCACGATCTCGCGGTCCGTGAGTTCGAGCCCTGCGTCAGGCTCTGGGCTGATGGCTCAGAGCCTGGAGCCTGTTTCCGATTCTGTGTCTCCCTCTCTCTCTGCCCCTCCCCCGTTCATGCTCTGTCTCTCTCTGTCCCCCCAAAAAATAAATAAATAAAAATAAAAATATCTATGTTTGAGAGACACACATTGGGGAATTGTTTTAGATTAAAGGAGATTAAGAAATGTAATGTGAGCTCAATGTGTGAGCCTAGGTTGGATCCTAGACTGGAATAAAATTTATGTGAAGAACATTATTGGGACAGTTGGCATAATGGAAACATGGACTATTCATTCAATAATAGTATTGTATCAGTGTTCAGTTTGAGTCAGGCATTGTTTTGTGGTCCCAAGGCAGAATGTCTCTGTTTTTAGAATGTGCATGTTAAAGTGTTCAGGGATGAAGGTTCTTGGTACCACAACACATCCTTAGGAAGTTTAGTGGGTTAGCGAATGACAGCAGTCAGGTACACGTGGAGGAGAAAACCAAGTGTCAAGCATTAATAATAGGCAAATCTCAGTAAAAGGGATATAGCACTCATGTTGTTCCTATAATTTTTTCTAAGTGAAGGTTGAAATAAAAACCATACCCACACCAGAACAAACCCAAAGAGTGAATATCAAGTATTGGCTTTTATTGGAGAAGTGTACAGAGTATGTGATAAGCCAGGCCAACTTGTGGAAGGAGGGAGGTAAGTGACAGATGTCTCAGTATAGGAAAGGCTGGAACGCACTTGGTGACAGTACTAGTCTGTATATTCTGGGTTGTTTCGACAACTCTACCCGACACTCGAAACTTCTCATGTAAGGAAGGTTTTCTCATTGGATTTCTTCTTTCCAACAGAGGCCAGTTTGCACTGAAGTGTTTTCTTGTAGCATCTACATTTTCCACTGGATGATTATCAAGCTTCCTCAGACTCAGGACTCCTTTAAGATGAACTCACACACCACTTACCTCACAGACACTGAAATTCTTCTAGCGGCCATTCACCTCACTAGACATAAGCATTAAATAATGCAGGTTTAGAGCTGGAAGAGATCAAAACAAAACACCCTCACTCCTTTCTCAAGCCTTTGTTAAGTGCCAACCCTGTGCCAACCATATAAAGGAAAACGATGCAAAAAATGTTTAGCAGATGCAAAATGGGCATTCTTCCAAGATGAAAAGTGCTTTATTGGGAAGAATTATTTTATTTTTATTTTATTTCATTCAGAGAACAGAAGCTTGATTTGCGGCGTGTCTCAGACCACTGCTCCTGACTTCCTACTGGGTTTACAGTGTTTTTAGGCAACATAGTTCCCTTTCAATAATGAAAAACTGGCCCAACTATGGTAAGAATATAAGTCTCCCTTAGGGTGTTTGGTCTTCTAATTTGTCATTATGTCACTTTTCTGCTCTACACCCTTTGATCCTCCAAAACTAAGACTCTTCACACTTCCCTGGTCATTGAGAATGTTTCTCCTGTTTCTCTTTTTTTAAAGTTTATTACTTAGAGAGAGAGAGAGAGAGAGAGAGAGAGAGAGAGAGAGAGAGAGAGAGAGAGATCTCGGGTGGGGGAGGGGCAGAGAGAGAATCCCAAGCAGGCCCCATGCTGTCAGCACAGAGCCTGATGCAGGGCTCCATCTCACAAACTGTGAGATCGTGACCTGAACCAAAGTCAAGAGTCGGGTGCTCAACCAACTAAACCACCCAGATGCCCCTCCCCTGTCTTTTTTTGTAGTTTTTACATCTCACTTCTGTACGGAATAGAAATCACTTCTGTTACAGGCCGATAATATGATCTCCATGTTCCCCTATCCTTGCAAATACAATGTGTTCTTAAAACAATTGACATCTGGGGGCGCCTGGGTGGCTCAGTCGGTTAAGCGTCCGACTTCAGCTCAGGTCATGATCTCACGGTCCTTGAGTTCGAGCCCCGCATCAGGCTCCGTGCTGACAGCTCAGAGCCTGGAGCCTGTTTCAGATTCTGTGTCTCCCTCTCTCTCTGCCCCTCCCCTGTTCATGCTCTGTCTCTGTCTGTCTCAAATATAAATAAACGTTAAAAAAAAAAGAATTGACATCTGGAGGAGCATCAAAAGTTATCAAAGGTGGTGTCAGGCCTTCAGACGCCACTCAAATGTGAATTGCTATAAGCTCAACTTTTAAAAAGTTGAGATATAATTGACATATAAGTTTCAGGTCTACAATATAATAATTTGGTATTTGTATACATCCTGAAGCAATCACCACAGTAAGTGTAGTTAACATCCATTACCATGTATAGTTACAATTTTTTTCATTGAATGAAAACATTTAAGATCTCTCAGCAACTCTCAAATGTGCAATACAGTATCATTAGCCATAGTCACCATGGGATACATTACAGCCTCCTCCCTTATTTATTTTATAACTGCAAGTTTGTATCTTCTGACCACCTTCACCCATTTCACCCCCTCTCGCCTCCCGCCTCCGGTGACCACCAGTCTGTTCTCTGTGTCTGAGTTTGGTTCGTTGCTCTTTAGATTCCACATATCCGTGAGATCATATGGTATTTGTCTTTCTGTGTCTGACGTATTCCACTTAGCATAATCCCTTCAGTGTCCATCCAGGTAAATGACCAGATGTCATTCTTTTTTATGGCTAAACAGTATTCCATTGTATTTATATACCAGTTTCCTCATCCAACCATCCCCTGATGGACACTGTGGTTGTGCCCGTGTCTTCGCTACTGTATGTAATGCAGCCATGAGCATGTGGGTGCAGATCTCTTTCTGAGCTCATGTTTTCTTTGCCTTTGAAAGTGGGATTTCTGGGGGCGCCTGGGTGGCGCAGTCGGTTGAGCGTCCGACTTCAGCCAGGTCACGATCTCGCGGTCCGTGAGTTCGAGCCCCGCGTCAGGCTCTGGGCTGATGGCTCAGAGCCTGGAGCCTGTTTCCGATTCTGTGTCTCCCTCTCTCTCTGCCCCTCCCCCGTTCATGCTCTGTCTCTCTCTGTCCCAAAAATAAATAAACGTTGAAAAAAAATTAAAAAAAAAAAAAGAAAGTGGGATTTCTGGATATGTGGTAGCTCTATTTTTATTTTGTTGAGGAACTTCTATGCTGTTTTCCATAGCAGCCATTCCAATTTACATTCCCACCAACAGTGAACAAGGGATCCCTTTCCTCCACGTTCTGCCAGACCCTTGTTATCTCTTGTCTTTTTGATAATAACTATCCTAACAAGGGTGGTTTGGATTTACATTTCCCTGATGGTGAGTGATGTTGAGCACTTTTTTTTTTTTTAACATTTATTTATTTTTGAGACAGAGACAGCATGAATGGGGGAGGGTCAGAGAGAGGGAGACACAGAATCCGAAACAGGCTCCAGCCTCCGAGCTGTCAGCACAGAGCCCAACGCGGGGCTTGAACTCAGGGACCGCGAGATCATGACCTGAGCCAAAGTCAGCGGGTCAACCGACTGAGCCACCCAGGCGCCCCTGTTGAGCACTTTTTTTATGTACCTGTTTGCCATCTTTACATCTTTGGGGAAATGTCTACTCAGAGCCTCTGCCCATTTTTAAATTTTTAAAATCAGTTTGGATGTGTTTTTCTTTTTCTTTTTCAATGGAGTTGCATGGGTTCTTTATACCCAGGCACATACCCCAGAGACACTGCAGCTTTAGTTCCGGACCACTGCAGTAAAGTGAGTCAAATGAATGTTTTCGTTTCCCAGTCGTATAAAAGTTGTGTTTACACTATACTGAAGTCTATTAAGTGTGCAATAGCATTGTGTCTACAAAAACCACATAGATGCCTTAATTTAAAGATCCTCTGTTGTTAAAATGTGCTAACCATCATCTGAGCTTTCCACACGCTGTAACCACTGACCACAGATCGCCATAACAAATAATACTGAACAGGATGAAATCAAAAGGTTGAAAACGTTGTGAGAATTACCAAAACGAAGTGAGCGAATGTTGAAAACATGGGGCCGATAGCCCGCTGGATGCTCGGTTGTCACCACCTTCACTTTGCGGGGAGAAAGGCAGTGTCTGTGACGTGCGGTAAAATGAAGCCTGCGGGTATTGGGGGTATTGGTCCCCATCAGACATGTGATTTGTAAATCTTTTCTCCCATCCAGCAGGTAGGTTGCCGGCCCTGCGCCCCCAGCGCGAACCGGGCTTGCACCCGGTTTTCGTCCCGGCTTCGGTCCGTGTGGCCGCCCCCCACCCCCAGGTCGTCGGCACCTGGGGAAGTTTCGGCGGGGGGAGGGGAGGGGAGCAGGGCGACCTCCCCAGGCGGAGCCCCGAGAGCGAGGCGGGCCTCTCCTGTGCGCTAGAGACCCCCATCCGTGGCTTTCCTCTTGGACGAGAGGCGCTTCTGCTCTCGGAGCGATTTTGCGGCCGCGAGCCCCGCCCCCCACCAGCCTCTCAAACTCGCAGGCGGCTGTCAGTCTGGGAAGCGGCGGGGATGGACCCGGGGGAGGGCTCACACCTGGTGGGGGAGGAACCCGGGGGGCGGGGGGAGGTGGGGAGGGTGCACCCCTGGCCGCGCGGAGGGACCCGGGGTAGGGCTCACACCTGGTGGGAAGAGGAACGCGGGAGGTGGGGGGAGGAACCCGGGGGTCGGGGGGAGGTGGGGAGGGCGCACTCCTGGCCGCGCGGAGGGACCCGGGGGAGGGCTCACACCTGGTCGGGGGAGGAACCCGGGGGCTGGGGGGAGGAACCCGGGGGGTGGGGGGAGGAACCCGGGGGTCGGGGGGAGGTGGGGAGGGCGCACCCCTGGCCGCGCGGAGGGACCCGGGGGAGGGCTCACACCTGGTCGGGGGAGGAACCTGGGAGGTTGGGGGAGGAACCGGGGGACAGGGGGAGGTGGGGAGGGCGCACCTCTGGCCGCGCGGAGGGACCCGGGAGAGGGCGCACACCTGGGGGGCGGCCCTGCGGCCTGGGGTTAGGGAGGGGTGTTGGGGGGTCGTCACCACGAGGCCGTGCGGAGCTTCGGCAGCCTGCGGGGAGACCCCCGCCTGCCCGGGGGAGCGGGTTTGGCAGCACCGCCCGCAGTTCGCGCTCCCGCGGCCTCTGCGCTTTCCCGGGAAGGAGCGGAGCTGGGGCTCTGAGGCGGCGCCTGGCGGTCGCGGGGCAGAGGCGCGGCCCGCGGGGGGCGAGCACTTCCGTGCACCTGCGCCGGCGCGCCCGCGTCCCACGTGCTGGGCTCTGTAGTGCGCGGGAATTTCCGCCAACGGGGAGACGAAGCTTCCCCACCCCATCTCGTCCGTGTGCCCTCGCTCATCCGGTGTCCCCTCCTGAGTCTAGTGCCTCGTGTGCGGGGACCGCATCTGGCGTATTTTGCCATGTGGTCAAAATATGTTATTACAGAAAATGTTAACGTTTTTTTCCTTTTTTTTTTTTTAATTAGTAAACTCTACCCCCAACGTGGGGCTCGAACTCAGAACCCCTAAATCAAGAGTCGCTTGCTCTCCTGACCGGGTCAGCCGCACCCCTACGTTTATTATAGAAATTTTTACACACAAAACAAAACAAGGAAACCTATAAAGCCTCCAAGTGCCTCTCCCGCCCTCTCCCTCCCAGCCCCCTCTGTCTATACCATTTTCCTCCTATACTGTAAGGAAAATCCAGGTATCATTATTTATTTTATCCATAAAGATTCCAATGTGTAAGAGAAGAGAGGTGGGAATTTTAAATGTCAGCACTGCGTATTTAGTGAGCATGTCTAGTAGGGGGGAAAGTGGCTTCTTCAGATGTCTTTGTTTTATTCTTTTTTATTTTGATCAGTGTGATAATTTTCTTAGAATGGCCTTTTTAAATTATTTATTTATTTGTTTATTCATTTATAAAGTTGTGAGAGAGAAAAAGCGTGAGTGGTGAAGGAGCAGAGAGAGGGGGAGACACAGAATCCGAAGCAGGTTCCAGGTTCTGAGCTGTCAGCCCCGAGCCCCACACTGGCTCAGACCCTGAGATCATGACCTGAGCCAAAGTCAAGAGTCAGATGCTCAAGGGACTGAGCCACCCACGTGCCCCTATTTACTTTTTCAATGTTTACTTATTTTTGAGACAGAGAAGGAGATGGAGAATCCAAAGCAGGCTCCACGCTGTCAGCACAGAGCCCCACTTGGGGCTGAAACCCACAATGTGAGATCATAATCTGAGCGAAGTCGTGAGCTCAACCAACTGAGCCACTCAGGCTCCCTAGAATCGGGTGAACAATTCCATTGCCCAAAGTTGGTAGATAGAGGTTTGCTTACAACAGCAGCAGGACCATTTCCTTTTAAAGGATCAAAGTTAAGGGCACCTGGGTGGCTCAGTCGGCTGGCTAAGCCTCTGACTTCAGCTCAGGTCATGATCTCACAGTTCGTGAGTTTGAGCCCAGAGTGGGATTCTGGGCTGACAGCTCAGAGCCTGAAGCCTGCTTCAGATTCTGTGTGTGTGTCTCTCTCTCTGCCCGTCCCTCACTCACACTCTTTCTCTAAAAAATGAAGAAATGTTAAAAAGTTTTTGAAACGAATGTAAGGGATCAATGTTAAATACTGATTTTATTAATTTGAACATAATCTGCAACATTCTTCAGGAACAGAGTCACCTAGATGTTCATGCTCATGGTGATGTGTGATATCTCCCTCCATTTCCCTGCTGTCATTGAATACCTTGCAATTGCCTCCTTAAAGTCTCCTTTCCCTGGACTTCATTTACTCTTTACATTTAGCCTGGGTCCTTTTTCTGTCAAAACACACTTTCTTCTCAGAAGCTTGTACTTGGATCTTCAGGTTTCAAGACCAACCTGCCACCCTAGCTAAGAAGACATCTACAAATACAAGAGTGTCTTTATTCCAGTTAATATGGATTCAAACAAATTGGTTATCAAAGCTTTTGCGAGATTGGAAGTTTTCTTAAACATTTTCCCTATTCTTTTGAATAAATTAAACACATACAATTGTGCAGTATTTAAATAAATTGTCAAAAGAAAGAACAGAATCAGGGGTGCCTGGGTGGCTCAGTCGGTTGAGCGTCTGACTTCGGTTTGGGTCATGATCTCCCCGTCCATGAGTTCGAGCCCCACTTCCCCCACTTCGGGCTTTGTGCTCACAGCTCCGAGCCTGGACCCCGCTTCAGATTCTGTGTCTCCCTCTCTCTCTGCCCCTCCCCAACTCGTGCCATGTCTCTGTCTCTCAAAAATAAATAGACATTAAAAAAAAGAAGGAACAGAGTCATTAAAGCTGGAAAACAAACCAAGAATCAAACGATGTCCTAGTGAATTAGATACATCACACACACACACACACACACACACACACACACACACACACAAAAGTTCCAGAATCTTTACCCTTGGTAATTAAAATCTTGACTAGGGGGGCGCCTGGGTGGCGCAGTCGGTTAAGCGTCCGACTACAGCCAGGTCACGATCTCGCGGTCCGTGAGTTCGAGCCCCGCGTCGGGCTCTGGGCTGATGGCTCAGAGCCTGGAGCCTGTTTCCGATTCTGTGTCTCCCTCTCTCTCTGCCCCTCGCCCGTTCATGCTCTATCTCTCTCTGTCCTAAAAATAAATAAACGTTGAAAAAAAATTTTTTTTAATAAAAAAAATAAAAAAAAATCTTGACTAGGGAGGCAACCACTCATTATGGATATAAATCTGATAATTTTTACAGTCCTTTAAAAAGCTAAATTCTTCAGCAAACTCTTTGCCCTTTGCCCAGGGTTTGCCTGGGGCTGAGGGCGCCCCAGGGAGGAGGAACTCAAAGGGGAGCTCAAAGGGGAAAGCTCTCAGCATCAAACCCGGAGTGGTCGCCCTGCAGGCCCTGCCAGTGTGCATCTGAGTCAGCTGCAGGTGTATCTTGGATATATAAATATATCTTGGATGTGGTCTTTCAGAAATATTAAACAGACTGTATTCGTCCTCTGCTTGTGAGGCTTCAACACGTTCCCATTGTAGTTGGGGTAAAATTTCAAATCCTGAACGTAGTCAATGCCTTGGTCACATGACTTGGCCACACAGTCCCCAGTGGGCTTGCTTTCCCCACTGTCTCCACTGCTTACTGGGTCTGGCTCACACTGGCCTTCTCCCAAGCTTCCTGACCACGACCCCCCTCCCCTACACACACCTCTCACTGTGTCCGGAATACCCCTCACTTCACTTGCCCCTGCCTGTCCCGACACTGCCCTAATTTTATACTAAATGTCACCTACGAACCTAAAGGGTATCTGTTCAGAGCCACATCCCCTAATCTCCCAGTGAACGTGAATTCCCCCATTTGATTGTTCTCATGCCACTCTACATTTTTCCTGTCCCCTAACAAAATTTGTGGTCATGTACTTACATGTGTTCTTTGTTTAAACGTCTGTCTTCCCCCTGACAGTATACGCTTTGCACGGGAAGAGAAAGGACATTTGTTAAATAGTTGTTGAGAGAACAGAGGCGTGGGCGGCAGGTGCTGTGATTTCATCACGCTCGGAGTTCGAGTTCGTTCGGTGGATTTGCGGCAGTCTCTCCTCCTCCTGCAACTACACAATATTAATTAAACAGGATCACCATCGAACACACGTCCCAAGCTTGAACCGTGAGTCCCCACACTGCTCAGTGATTGAGCGTTATCTACACACGTAGGGAAGGAGAGAAAAACCAGAATAACAGGCACAGAGGACCTGAGACCATCTGAAGGATGGTTATGGGGGAAAAGGGTGGAGACACAGGGTTAGCGCAGGTGCCTGGTGGAAATCCCACTCGGACCCTGTTTGAGAGCAGGTGGTGATCACATACCTTCCCGAAGATCAAATGCTCCCCCTGAGGAAATGAAAACTGCAACTCGGATCCCCACTGAGAAGAGATGGGGAAGTGGAGCCCCATCCTCTGTGGTTGGGTGAGAAACAAGAAATGGGTTTAGGAATCTGGTGGGAAGACAGCCCAGGCAGGAGCACAATTCACTGTGCTATCAAATATAGTGAGAAGGCTGTTTCCCACTGTCCTGAAGACGTCTATAGGACCCGACCTCTTACAAGTGGCGTCCACCAGCTTGATCTGTAAGATGTTAAGATGAAACTCCTTCCTATCATATACAAAGATCGTTGGTAAACCTAGTGGCCATTTCTTTGTATCTTCATTTCTGAGCAGCATTTGGCACTCTTCACCATGCTTCAGCCTTTAAATACTTCGTTTAAATTTATCTTTACCTTTTAAAATGAAATTGCTGGGGTGGCTCAGCCAGTAGAGCATCCGGCTCTTGATCTCAGGGTTGTGAGTTCAAGCCCCAGGTTGGGTGTGGATCCTTCTTTAGAATAATGAAATTGTTAAGTAACATATGGTTAAAGAAAAAGTGAAATCTCGAAAAACCTTTAATAAAGAATGTTGAAAAACTCAGCTGTTAACAATTGACATACATCCTTCAGGCCTTTTTTTTTTTTAATTTTCATATCAGAGACTTTTCAGAAACGGCAAAAGGTTCGTGCCCAGTATATAAAAAATAAATGCCAAATAAAATTTGAAAATATTGGGATATGTTAAAAACTCTTCAGCTAACTCATTAAAAAGAAATGCACAATTGTTGTGTGATGCTTAATAGATACGTAGGTGTAGGTGTAAATACTTCTGTGAGGGTAACGTGGAAAGTCGAAGTTTGGGACCTTGATAAAATTGATGCTGCAGCTAAATGGCCCTCACTGATATTAAATATCTAAACCAGGGGTGCTTGGCTGGCCCAGTCAGTAGACCATGTGACTCTTGATTTCCAGGTTGTAAGGTGGAGCCCCACGTTGGGTGTAGAGATTACTTTAAAAAATAATAAATATCTGGGGACACCTGGGTGGCTCAGTAGGTTAAGCATCCAACTCTTTGCTTCAGCTCAGGGTATGATCTCAAGGTTCAGTTCATGAGTTCAAGCCCCACATGGGGCTCTGTGCTGGCACAGTGGAGCCTGCTTGGGATTCTCTCTCTCTCTTTGCGCCTTCCCCGCTCATGCATGTGCTTGTGAGTCCTCTCTCTCTGTCAAAATAAATAAATTTTTAAAAATTAAATAAAACCCCCTTTTAAAAATAATAATAAATATCTAAACTCATTTTATCACCTAAAATGAACCACAGTACCAAAACAATACAAAAATGCTATACATACGGTTCTACAATTTGCCTTAAGAAAAAGTAATTGGGAAAATATTTGTCAGTTACTACATGTAGCTCTGTGTTGTTCTTATTAATGACCACAGACTCCTCCAATGTTGTGCTTGATCATAAAATTATTCCATTTGTTAGGCATTGGACAGTCTCTAATATTTAACTATCAGAAGTAGCCCTCCACTAAAATGTATGTAATGTGTGTGTGTGTGTGTGTGTTTTCACACTAGTGTTGGTATTTCTCTAGCAGGATTCTCTACTAGTGGGCTGACTGTTGGGTTAAGGAAGGGTATGAACTTTGTAAATTTTAATAGGTCTTATGCAATTGTCCCTCAGGGTGGTTGGACCCGTTAACACCTGCATGGGCAGTATTTCAGAAATCTGAAGTGGGAGTAGGGGAGGGAGAATGAAGTTTTAAGTGTCCTATCCCCATGTGCAAGTTCGCTGGTGCACTTCAGTTATGCTCATTAACCGTCTGATTTTCTTCTGTGCATTGACCATACCTGGTGGGGTTTTGTAATGTTTTTTTTTCCTACCAGGTTTTCTTTTTCTTGTTGAATACAATTTCATGTAATTAATTATTAGTTTATTTATTAGTCCGAAAACAACTTACAGTGTCAAAGACTTACACAATTACTGTTTGCAAGATAATTTTCTTTTTTTTTTTTTAATTTTTTTTTCAACGTTTATTTATTTTTGGGACAGAGAGAGACAGAGCATGAACGGGCGAGGGGCAGAGAGAGAGGGAGACACAGAATTGGAAACAGGCTCCAGGCTCTGAGCCATCAGCCCAGAGCCCGACGCGGGGCTCGAACTCACAGACCGCGAGACCGTGACCTGGCTGAAGTCGGACGCTTAACCGACTGCGCCACCCAGGCGCCCCTGCAAGATAATTTTCTAACCATTTTATTGATATTAACTAATATTCATCACAACCTTATGATTAAAAAAAAAAAACTAGGATTATCAACCCAAGAGGTTTAATTAATTGAAAATATCCTTTTTAGGTATCTTGACTCTGGTGCTCAGAGTTTGAATTAAATGTAGAGCATTTCATCCTGCATTTAACTACAGTTACTGTTTGCTTACTCCTTAATTGCTGGACAGGGATGATCAGAACGCACACACGATTCCCTGCCCTCCAGCTGAGGGAGGGTGGTGTCCATGCCGCTCCCCCCTCCCCTGGGAATCGTTCTGAAGTTGCTGGTGGGAATGGGGTTGCCCTTGACTCTCTGAAGAGCGAGTGTCCCCGCAGAGGAACGGGAACGACGGTCCCATTTAGCGGCGTGGATGCGGTAGCCCAGGTGGTAGTTTCGTGCTGACCGGAGGGATTCTGAAATTCGGAGACCGCGGGGGAGAGAAAACCACTCCCCGCAACACAGCTGAGAACAGAGCTAAGAGATTGCACGGGGAGGGAAAGAAGCGCCAACATTTTGGCGGAAAAAGCACATCTTCCCCCAAAGCTCTGCACTAAGTAAGCACCAGACCCTCAAGAGTGCGGGAGGAGGGGGGGGGGTGCAGACGAGAAGTGGGGGCCGCAGTCAGAGATGCTCGGGACAGAGCCACACCTGCACCCCGCCCTGCAGGACGGACCGCGACAGGTGAGCGCACCTGGTGCCCAGCCGGATGGGCCTCCCCGCACGGACCTCCCCACGCCCGCCTCCCGCAGGGACCTCCCCGCACGCTCTCGCCTGCCCGCTTCTTTCCGAAGCCCATTCTCGCCCTTGTAGGTCAGCGCCCAGGCCTGGTTCCACCTGCTGGCGGGTGTTTGCCCCCCCGCGCCGGGGCCGTGGGGTCTGTCTCCTTTCAGACACTTGACTCGGACCGGGTGTGGCGAGCAAGCCAGGGAAGGGCGACCGGACGCATTGGGGGAAATCCTGGAGTGCAGCGGGGAGGAAGAAATAGAACAGCCTGGGTTCCCGTGCGACGAGGTGGCCGAGTGGTTAAGGCGATGGACTGCTAATCCATTGTGCTCTGCACGCGTGGGTTCGAATCCCATCCTCGTCGGCTGGCTTTCCTTCCGGTAGTGTCGCCCTTCCCAAGCGAGGCGTAAGTGTTCTCTTTTGCTGAGTTAACTCCTCACTCTCCACCCAGTGGAGTAGCTCCCTCTAATCCCGCCCCACCCCTCCTTCCCTGCCTTTTCAGTAGCTCTGCTCCTGCTGGAACCTACTTTGTCAATTGAGTTAGTGGATTCACGTTTCAGCCCCCCACCGAATTTGCATTCCCTGACAAGTTCTGCTTAGAAAGGATTCCCCACTAAGGAAACGACTGAATAATTGAGCACCAGAGAAACATGTTGCCTAACAAAGAGGAACTGATACAATCGTCTGCCGAGTAACACTGTAACACTGGACCTCACGGCTTATTTAAGGCATTTTCAAACTAATGTTATCTCTGCTGCAATTTTCATCTGTTATTTATACTAACTTTAAAAGCAACCGTTATTTCCTAAGGATTCCTGTCTTTGACAAGGAGGGATAGGAATTCTTAGAGGTATGACCAAACTAAAAGTCACATTCCCAGTTAGGGCTAAAGATATCTTTCTGAGGGGAGCAAAGGAAAATGTTAGTCTTGTGTAGTTTATACTGTGACTTCCATACTTCCATACTTCCATACTTCTACTGTGACTTCCAATACTTCCATATTGGCAGAACTTTGGGGGGGGGATAACATATTTCTTCATTTAATTATTTCCATTTTTCCCAAGACATATGCCTTTTCTTTATTTTTATCTTTTTGATTAATTAACTTAAGGAAACTATGCACAAGGTGGGGCTTGAACTCACAACCTCAGGGCTGTATGCTCTACCCACTGAGCCAGCTGGGCACCCCTATTATTTCCATTTTTGAGAAGTTCTACAGCCACATGATACAAAAAGTATAAAAAGCTATACAGAGAGTTTTGTCACCATTTACCGTCCCCACCAGCAGGATGCTATTAGCCCTCGTGTATCCTTCCAGAAGCAAAGTATGCATGTGTAATATTAAGTTGTCAAGATATATCATTGAATGAAAAAGAACGTCGTGCAAGACAGTATGATGATGCCTGTAAAAAGCAGTCCTGTATCTATATCTGAATAGATACACCATTTTGCACGTGTGTGTATCTGCATCAGTGTATAAATGTCTAGCAAGGCTGTGCTGGGCTGCACGGTGTGTGCATTTGTGAGATATTGCTATTTTTCCTCCATGGGGGTTGTACTGATCTACACTCACCACCAGCAAAGTGGAAAGCAGACCAGACCACTCAGGCTTGTGCAGCCCTATAAGGGGGTGGGGGTGGGGGGGAGGGTTGTTATTTCAACAAGCATTATCACATCATCTAAATGGAGACACAACCACACACAGTGAGAACGAAATGTTTAGGAATCCCGAGCTCTCGTATGCTTGGTGGCCTTGGTTTATCACAGAATTTGCAGGTAACCACGGGCCGTTTATCAAGTGGACTAAATATTTAAGATTTAATGGAATTTAGGGATTGATGAGGTTGAACCTTTGTGTGGTTTGAGGGTAGAACTCCTTTGACTGTTTTATTAGAATGAAGTTTTTAGAGGTCTAGGTCAGAGGTCTGGATCGGATCACAGGATTCAAAGCACTCACCTGGCATTGTTGTGGTTTCCAGTGCGTCTCCCCCAAGCAATAGCATCGTCATCCCCGGGAAAGCTGCTAGAAATACAAACCCTGGGGCTGGGGCCCAGTAACGCGTGTTCTCAAGACCTGCAGGCAAACCTAATTTGTGCCACAACTACTTCTGTTTTGTTTCAAAACGCGGCTGAGACCTGGTTTCTTGGTGCCCATCTTTTCTCCCCAGGACCCACGTCTCTCCCATCCTTCCAACATCGGCATGATGAAGGTTTATCCTGAACCTTCGCGGCTTTGCCTGGTTTAGTGTCTCCAACCCCTACTGTGGGCCATGTCCTAGGACCCACAGGGCGGGCTAATGTGGTGCGAAAGACATCCCCCAAACCATCAGGGACAAACCTGTAAAACGACAAAATCCGTTTATCGAATCAATGCAGCGACAGGAGACCCCAGAGGAACGAGCAATGCGTTCCAACAAGGGGGGTGGGGGTGGAGGAGGAATGGCCTTTGTTGGGATCTGAGTCCCTGGAGCAGGGCTCCGAGGAGCCTGGGGGACGGAGGGAGTGGCGGGAGCTGGTCGGTGCCTGTTTCCGGGAGGATTCTCTGGGGACAGAGCACTGTCATCAGAGGGCAGCGGGGCCGGGCCTGGTGGGAGGCAAGAAGCCCCTTTCCACCCCTGCCGCAGGTGGGCCTGTCTCCGATGAGTGGCCCACTTAGTGCATTTTCGTCTGGCAACCCTGATGGAGCGCTGGCAGGCCGGGGTTGGGGGTCCGGGAGTCCCCGGCCAGGGACCACCCCCCCCCCCCCACTCGAGGACGCAGCTCAGGGCTCCGAGACGACGTTGTCGCTCCCTGAGGCTGAGTCAGCGCCGCGCATGCGGAGACCGACGCCAAGGCCGCAGCGTGCACCCGGGTCCTGGTTTGTGACCCTTGCGGCGCTGCTCCCGCCGGTGGCGCCTACTCAGGACATCCGCTCAGGACACGCGCCGGAGGGGGTTTGGGCCAAGCAGAGACTGGAGCGCAGGTGGAGGCGGAGACAGGCGGAGGACCAGGTGGCCTGGGGTCCGGCTTGAAGTCGCTGTCACACACGTCCGGTGGGAGAGGAAATTGCCTTCGGGAGGGCAAACTGGAGGGTTATTGATTATCGCCACTTAAAAAGTAGATCTCAAGGGGCCTGGGTGGCTCAGTCGGTTGAACGTCAGACTCTGATCTCACCTCAGGTCATGATCTCAGCTCTTGGGCTCCAGACCCACAATGGAATTCTCTTTCTCTCTCTCTTTCTGCCCGTCTCCTGCTCTGTCTCTCTCAAAATAAACATTAAAAGAAAAAGCTTCATATATTGTTGACTGACCAAAGATATGGAGAAAGAGGAAAATCAATTTCTCTACACGTGAGTCTAGGTATTTAATATAATGCCAATAAAAATTAACATAGCATTTTGTTTTCAAACTGGGTAATTGCTTCTCAAGTTTATGTGAAAGTAAACAAGCATTAATAGCCAGGAAAATTCAGAAAAGAGTAACAAGGAAAACGCAAGCCTCTGGGATTTTAAAACATATTACAAGCTACAATGAACAAAGTACTGTAGTATAAACAGTATAGAAAATCCAGAAGTAGGCAATATCAATATTTAAGCATTTGATAAAAATGTCATCTCAGGTTACTAGAGAAAAGATAAATCATTCAAGAAATGGTACTGGGACATCTGTGTAAAAATCTGAAGAAAAAAAAAAAAGTAGAGTGTAGTCCGCACCTCACATCTTACAACTGGATCATTTCCAGGTGGTTCAAAATTTAAGTAGGAAAAAAGTAAAACTGTGAAAGTACTAGAAAAAAAAACTACATGAGAATTTTCTGTTATAGTCATCGCACAAATAAGACCTTTCTTATCACAGAAAACATATAAAATTAGTAAATTTAACTAAAAAATTAAAAATTGCTGTAAACTAGAGCCCCCATAAAGAAAGTAGAATGGAAATATTACAAATTATCACAAAAGTCTAATTTCCTTAGTATATGATGATTATACGAGTCAAGAGAAAAACGAGCACAAGTAGGAAAAAGGGAAAGGGTGTAAACAGAAAGTTCACAGAAGGAAATGCACATGAATATTAATGTCTCATTTTTTCATAATTAAAATGCTAGTTGACACCAATAATATACCATTTTTTGCCTATCAGCTTTGCAAAGATAAAAAATTTGGTGAAGATTTGGGGTGGCATCACTTTTAGATATTGTTAGAGAGTTGTAGTTTTTTTTTAAATTTTGTTTCGATTTTTATTTATTTTGAGACAGAGACAGGCAGAGACGGGGCGGGGGTGGGGGGGCGGCCTCCGTCCAGCAGGGGGCGCGGCCGTACACCCGGCGGGGCGGTGTCAGCTGCATTTGGAGGCTGGTTCTCACCTGCCGAGCCTCCAGCATCTCGATGGGCACCCCCTCCCCCTGCGGCAGGGGTTCTGGCCACACGACCCATGGGATGGGCTTTGTCCACAGTGATGTGGAGGGCTGCACGCGGGGGGACGGGCAGAACGCCTGGGGTGTGTGTGTGTGTGTGTGTGTGTGTGTGTGTGGTGGGGGCGCTGGCCGGGGGTTGAGGGGCCAGTGTGTCTCTGCCTGGTCGCCCACCGCTGCGCCCACCTCCCGGACGGGGCCGCGTTTACTTCTGGGCTCCGTGCGTCCGGAGGCCCAGGCCCCCACGGGACTGGGCGGCCGTGGTGACCCTGGCTCTGAGGCTAGACACCTGCCTGCCCTTACTGGGCGAAGGAGAAACCGCTGAAGGTGTTTCGTCCTAAGCCATCGGTCATCTGGGGCAAACACCGTCTTAAGAAAATCTGAATTCGGAAACAGTTACTTCCAAGGATTTATGTATTTATATATAATGAACACCATATACGTGCCTACATTTATAATTGTTCATTTTGCCATATTTGCTTTTTCTTCCTCTGCTGAAGTATTTCGAAGTAAATTATAGACATCATTACACCTTTGAATACTTCGGTACCCATCTCTAAAATATAAGGACATTTTCCTATGGATCTACGATATCATTATCAAACTCAACAGAAGAAAAAAATCACAGGGAGATTTTTTTTTTAATGTTTCACATTTTTATTTAAGTTCTAGTTAGTTAACATATATTATAATATTAGTTTCAGGAGTAGAATTTAGTTATTCATCACTTACCTATAACACCCAGTGCTCATCGCAAGTGCCCTCCAGAGGGAGACTTTTCAACATTTGCCCTTTTATACTTCTTGTATTTTGAATCTGTTGCTATGTAACGTATTCAATAGATAATAAATTTTCAAGCTAAAAATAAATTGAATGGGGGGCACTTGGGTGGCTCAGTTGATTAAGCGTCTGACTTTGGCTCAGGTCATGATCTTCGGGTTTGTGAGTTCAAGCCCTGCGTGGGGCTCTGTGCTGACAGCTCAGAGCCTGAAGACTGCTTCAGATTCTGTGTCTCCCTCTCTCTGCCCCTCCCCCGCTCGCACTGTCTCTTTCTTTCTCAAAAATAAATATTAAAATTAAAAAAAGATAAATTGAATGGGATCTTTATTTTTTTTAATATTTTATTTTTAAGTAATCTCTACACCCAAGCTGGGGCTCAAACTCACAACCCCCAAATCAAGAGTCACATGCTCTACCTACTGAGCCAGCCAGACACCTCTGGATAGGATCTTTAATACTTAAAATTGACCAGAAAGCTATGGGGTCTGCCCAAGGTAGCATTAAAAGACAGGAAAGAAGGATTCACAAGAACCTAGCTGAAAGTACAGATCTGGGGGTGGGGTGCATCTGGGTGGCTCAGTGGGTTAGGTGCCTGACTCTTGGTTTGGGTTCAGGTCATGATCTCCCGGTTCATGAGTTCGAGCCCCACATCAGCCTCTACGCTGACAGCTAGGATCCTGCTTGGGATTCTCTCTCTCTTTCTCTCTCTCTCTGCCCCCCCCCCCCCACTCAGAAATTAATAAAGAAACTTAGAAAGTAGACTGGGGGGAAAAACACTTCATTTCAATGCCCAACTAAGTTAGGGCTGGTGTGAGCAGAGCTTTCATCAAGTCAATACCAAGATGGTGGGCACGGAAAGCCAATGGAAATCCAAAAAAAAAAAAAATATTGCTTTGAAGCAGTTTTGTTCTCTCCATTATAGAGAGAGTCCAATGTAATCAACAGGTGACTGGCTGTTCCAAATGGAATGTTATATCATACCTAGGGTTCAGAATTGATTGGTGACATCCATAGAGCAGATGAGCTTGCCCACGTACTTACTGAAACTATTTTGGGTTAGGGAAGGTTCATATGGGACATCACTATTGTTATACTTGATACATTTTAATCCCCATACCAGCTAGTTCCCTCAATCTCTTTGTTAACAGTTCTCCAAATCCTTTTCTCCATCTTCTTCTTGTTCTTCTCCCTCCTCCTTCTTCATTTTTTTTTTAAGCTTATGACATAACCCCTAGAAGAGTCAATATCCCAATATACCTGTTTCCAAATTCAGGTAACGCTCAATGTTCTTGTAGTCAGCATTTCTTCTTGTCTGAGCTGAATCGTGGGTTTTTAAAAAAATGTTTATTTATTTATTTTGAGACAGAGAGAGCATGAGCAGGAGGGGGACAGAGGGAGAGGGAGATAGCATCTCAAGCAGACTCTGTGGTGCTTCATTGTCAAGGGGCTCGATTCCATGAACTGTGAAATCATGACCTAAGCTGAAATCAAAAGTCTGATGCTTAACCCGCTGAGCCACCCACGTGCCCCAAGAATAACGTATTTGAACTGTATTCCAGTTAAAGGGAAGCTGGGAATTTGTGGCCATTATATAGTTTGTTGGAAAAGTTTGTACTGAGGGCTCTGGAAGTGAGGTGTGTGGAAGAGAGTGATCAGGATTTTGAGCAGATTTGCTTCATGCTGCTGCTCTTAATGATAACAGACTTATTGGACATTCAGAAGAAGTCAACATAAAGGATGAAGCTTGTGTTTATTTAATGACCTCAGATGGCTACGTTGAGGAGACCAACCGAAGAAATATATAGAGCTATAGTTTTGGAGTTAAAACGCATCACAGAATTTACATGAACATTCAAGATACTTTCCTACTGCTGTAATTAAAATAAACAATGAGGTTTTGGGGGCACCTGGGTGGCTAAGTGTCTGACTTCTGCTCAGGTCATGATCTCAAGGTTCGTGAGTTCAAGCCCCACCTCAGGTTCTCTGCTGTCAGTACAGAGCCTGCCTCATCTTCTCTGTCCCCCTCTCTCTGCCCCCCCCCCCCCCCGGTGCTGGCACACATGCTCTCTCTCTAAAATAAACATTAAAAATATTTATTAAATAATGAGGTTCTGTTAAAAACAAAACAAACATAATTTATGCAATACTATCATTCTGGTTGGCATGATAAAATTGATGGATGACTAGCTGTACTAATAATTATACTCTTTTGTACAAATAAAGCCAATTTATTTTGGACAGATTTTGTATTACCACTAAAAATCCAAAAAACCTCTGTAGCAAAAATCAAAAGGAAGGAAGGAAAGGAGGAAGGAAGAAGGAAAGCAGAAGGAAAAAAGGTAGGAAGGAAGGAGGGAAGGAAGGAAGGAAGGAAGGAAGGAAGGAAGGAAGGAAGGAAGGGAGGGAGGGAGGGAGGGAGGGAGGAAGAAGGAAAGTCTATCAATGTATAGGGGCCTGGACAAAAAAATTGCAGTCTCTGTGCTTGATGTACTCAGCCACCAAATGAGTCGGACCTACACGACCAATAAAGAGGTCTAAGATACCTGAAGTGAAAACGTTAAAATAAGTGATTAAAAAAAACCTAAATGTAAAATAGCTTAATGCTTGTCTATGCAGCTGCACGTGAGAAAGATCGGAAGTATACACGCAAATCCCCAGCGAACCATGACAGCGGCGATCCCAGGGTAGGGGGACCTTAGTGACAGTATGGGATTTCACCTTTTACTTGGTTAATTTTGGCGTTGCTGAGGTTTTTTAAAAACCACAGGTAATATATTCTTTAAAAAAAAAGTTTTAAAAATAAGTGTCGTCAAATTAATGACCTAGCATTCCTGCGCTTCAGTTTAAAACCTGCGCGGGGCGCACCTGCGGCCGCAGCTCCAACCACGTGAGCCGCGGGGAGGCTGGCGGCGGGCGGCGGGCGGCGAGACGCGGGATCCTAGAGCGGCCCGGAAGTGCCTCGGCCCCGAGCGCCCCCCGCGGCCGGCAGCCCCCTCGGTGCGGCGCATTGTTCCGGCCGGCGCGCTCCCGCAGACGCCGCGTCGGCGCTCTCCGTCTCCCTGCAGCGTCCAGCTCCCGTGAGTCGGCGCCGGGAACCCGGGCGGGCGTGGCTGGGGGGGGGGGGGCGGGTTGCGGAAGGCGGGCCTCCGCCCGGGGAGGGGACGTCGCGCGGGCAGGGCCTGGGAAGGCCGCGAGGCTCGAGGGCCGCCACTGGGATGACGGCCGCAGGCTGGACTCGGCGGGAACGGCCTGGGCGGCCGGCCTCGGGGGCGGGAGAGGCACGCACGGGTGTAAGATGTCACACCCTCTCCTTTCGGTTCCGAAGCCGGTGAAGGGGCTTGGAGCGGACTGGCTTTCAGGCGCAGAACGTGCCCGTTGCCCTTCCGCTTCCTTTAGCCTCGCGATCCTCGCGCCCTGGAGCGCACCTGCGGCCTTGGGAGCCCAGCCTCCCTCCCGCCCGAACCCCGGATCCGCATCCGTCCCTGCATACCCCTCCGTCCCGAGATCCGCATCTGTTCCTGGATCCTCCTCCGTCTCCGGATTCCTCTCCGTCCTGGGATCCCCATACACCCCGGGTTTCCATACACCCTGGCTCCGCAGCCGTCCCCGATTCCCATCTGGATCCCCCTCCACCCCAGATCCCCGTCCCTCCCCGGATCTCCATCCACCCAGGATTCCATTCCCTGGACGTCCTGTACCCCGCCCCCCCCCCCCCCCCGTCTTCCTTCCCCTCCCCCCTCCCTCTCCCCCGCTCCCTCTCCCCCCCCCCCTCCGCCGCGCCTGTCCAGCTGGAACTCAGCTGCGGGGCGGCACTTTCAGGTGACTGAGAGGCGCAGCCTGGCTGGGAGCAGACCGCTTCCCCCAGGGCCTCTGTGCTCCTGAGGACTGTCCTCACAGAGGGTTTGACCTTAGGCAACCTCAAATCGTGGTTGTCACCGAACCTCAGAGGGTGATGTGAGCCTTAAATGTGGTCTCGTATGCGAAAGCATGTTGTGGACTGCAGCGCAACGCTGTTACTCTCAGTTTAATAAAGTTTTCAATGAATTTAGCTCAAAGGACAACAACCTGAAATGGAATGGTTGTTTTCAAGATTGTTTTGAAACTCTAGCAAAGAGTCCCAATGAGAGTTAGCTCATTCATTTATCAAAGATAAGAGCAGTATTTTCATCTATTCTTTCTCTGATTTGACTTTGAAAAAACGAGTCTGAACTTTTTAACAATTCCGAGTGAATTGTGTGGTCCCTCTTTTCTCCATGAGCTCTGTAAGGTATCTTTATTGCTATTTCTTTACATTGAGAAACTGAGATTGAAGGACGATAAGAAATTGGCTGAAAGTCAGTCAGTAAATTGGTAAATGTTAGAACCATAATAGAATCCAGTTCTGGGTAACTTGAAAGCCTGTGATTTTTGCACATTATGACCTTATGTTTTCCATTATTCCTATCCTTTGGTCACCAAATGACTTTACTTTCAGTGAAGAGGCTTGGGGTCTATGACAGTTGCTTATGGTATCAGTGCCCATCTCTAGCTGTTGTCATTCTTCTATATAAACAGTGATTTTTACTGCTCAAGAGGGAACCTCTCAAGGTGCTT
This sequence comes from Felis catus, assembly GCF_018350175.1. Taxonomy (NCBI): domain Eukaryota; kingdom Metazoa; phylum Chordata; class Mammalia; order Carnivora; family Felidae; genus Felis; species Felis catus. Next base: position 2,213,596 of record NC_058372.1, on the reverse strand, counting down.
CTAAAACACGACTCCAGCTGGAGGGTGCTTTGTAAACTATTCCAAGTCAGGATGAATACAGACTCAAAGGAGGTTTTGCCCATGGATGTGCATGGTCCTGAGGCTTGGGAAGAACTGACCGTGAAGGTGGAGACGGAAAGTCGCCTCCAGATGCAGGAATCCAGACTGAAACGTAGCAGTCCCCTGGCGAGGGAAGTCTTCCGAACGCGCTTTCGACAGCTGTGTTACCAGGAAACTCCTGGACCCAGGGAGGCCCTCACCCAGCTCCGTGAGCTGTGCCGCCAGTGGTTGAGGCCTCATGCCAGCACGAAGGAGCAGATCCTGGAGCTGCTGGTGCTGGAGCAGTTCCTGACCATCCTGCCCAAGGAGCTCCAGGCCTGGGTGCAGGAGCACTGTCCAGAGAGCGGGGAAGAGGCTGTGATTCTGCTGGAGGATCTGGAGAAGGAGCTCGATGAGCCACAACTTGAGGTAGGAAGGGAGATTTGCAGGGAAGAAGTGTATGTGTGTCATCAAGGACCCTTGGATCCCTTGTTTTGTATCCCCTTGACTGACTCTGACCCTGACTCTGCTTCCTGCTGCTTTCTGGGAAGGGTTTCTTTAGACAGTTAACTTCTTCAGAAGTCAAATGTCACCTCTCTGTTTCCAGATGGTAGCCTACGGACAGGGACGAGAAGTCTGCTCTAGAGAGACGGTGCCTCTAGGCGAGCAGACATCACTGAGCCTTCAGTCCCAGCCTGAGGAGCCCCAGCTCCCTCGTGACACTGCCCAAGAGTCCCGCCCTACTGGAGAGACAGGTGAGGGATAGGACTTTTCTGGTGTTGAACACATCCCCTCTTGTCAAGCAAAAACAAATGAAAAGTCCAGACCTGGGGAACCAGGGGCTCAGAAGTCTCTTTACCAGGTAAGGTCAGCGCTACAGCTGCTGAGGGCCCAGCGTCCTCACTTTGTCCCCTTCCCTGCGTTCAGGCTTCCCCTGTGAACTATCCTGTCATCTCTCTGGTATTCTGGCACGTGGTACCTTAGGAAAACTTTCAGGAATCACCGTGGAGGGCAGCTTTAGAGAATGGGTATGATACATTCAAATCATGGCTTTGCGTTTTAGAAGCTGCTTGTACGTGAGCAGGTTTATTGAACCATTTGGTCTCGGTTCCCTCATCTCCAAAATGGGGTTGATAATAGCATTGCCTTAGTTTGCTTGGGCTGTCCTAATAGAATGACACACACTGGGTGGCTGAAACAGAAATTCATTTGATCACAGTTCTTGAGGCTGGATCTCCAAGATCAAGATACGAGCAGGCTTGGTTTCTGGTGAGACCTGCCTTCCTGGGTTGTTGACGGCCACCTTCTCGCTTTGTTCTCAGACATGCCTTTCTGTGTATACGTTCCTGTTGGAAGAGAGAAAGAAAGTTCTGATGCTGTTACCTCTTATAAGGACATTAGTCCTATTAGATTAGGGCCCCACTCTTTTTTTTTTTTTAATTTTTTTTTTTTTAATGTTTATCTACTTTTTGAGAGAGAGATTGACAGAGTGTGAGCAGGGGAGGGGCAGAGAGAGAGAGAGGAAGACACAGAATCTGAAGCAGGCTCCAGGCTCCGAGCTGTCAGCACGGTGCCTGACGCGGGGCTCGAACCCACGAACCGTGAGATCATGACCTGAGCTGAAGTCCGACGCTTCACCGACTGAGCCACCCAGGCACCCCATTTAGGACCCCACTCTTAATTACCCTAATTAATTTCCTAAAAGGCCCATTTTTAAATATAGTTAGGGCTTCAACATGCAACTCTAGGGGGAGGGAGACAACACAATTCAGTCTAACAAGTATGTAGCATAGAAGGTAGTTGCGAGCACAGAACAGACAACTGATGAAAAGCACTTGGCAGGCATTTTGCTTAGTATGTGGTAGCTGTTCTTCCAGGTCCCCCTTGCCCATTTGGGCTTACGTTTGCAGTATAAAGGGGTGAGGAAGGGGTGGGGAACGCACAGCGGGTGGCAGACTGGACGGGGGAATCCAGTGGAATCAGTCTGGCGTTTCCTGGTGTGTCATTCAGTGGCGGGTGCAGGCCTGGGCGCTTGGGGCTGTGCCAGCTGTCGTCCTGTTCTCGCTCTCCCTGTCACAGCTGGCTCAGCTTCTGTCTGATTTCTCACCAGGACAGCGTAGCCTCTGCCGGACTATTTGTTAACTTTCTAACAGTCAGTCTGCAGTGGCGTCTGCTGTTTGCATTTTCACTTCATCAAAGCCACAACTTCTCTTGCCTCTCTGCTTCCTGCCTCTATTTTGTCTACCCTAGCAGTCATGTAGTTATCATGGATTTCTGCCACTTGGAACATATCTCTTCATTTTAAAAGATTCTTTTTTTCTTAGTAAATGTGCTCTGCAGACCTTCCTCTGGCTCCGGTGACCTCATCAGATTAAATTCCTCTGATTTCATTTTCCTCTTTTATGAGCATCTTCCCAGTCAATTCCTTTGTTTCTTCCTCCTCTCCATGAACTTGGACTTTTTATTTTCCAGGCATGTTTCCCTTTCTTCTACCTTCAGGAAGCACATCTGAGTAAGTCCATCCTCTTATCCAACCATTCCTCCATCCGTCTCTCCATCCCTTCATCCCTCTCTTCCATCCTCCCATCCATCTATCCATCCATCCATCCTCTCATTCATCCATCCATCCATCCCTGCATCCATCCCTTAGTCTATCCATCCTTCCTTCCACCCCTCCTTCCTCCCATCCATCCATCCATCCATCCCCTCTTCCTTCCTTTCTCCCTCCCTTCCTTCCATCCACCCCTTTATCCATCCTTCCTTCCTTCCTTCCTTCCTTCCTTCCTTCCTTCCTTCCCTCCCTCCCTCCCTCCCTCCCTCCCTCTCTCCTTCCACCCATCCTTCCATCCTCTCATCCATCCATTCCTCCATCTGTATCTCTATCCCTTCATCCCTCTCTCCCATCCTCCCATCCATCTGTCCATCCATCCATCCTCTCATTCATCCATCCATTCCTGCATCCATCCCTTCGTCTATCCATCCTTCCTTCCACCCCTCCTTCCTCCCATCCATCCATCCATCCCCTCTTCCTTCCTTTCTCCCTCCCTTCCTTCCATCCACCCCTTTATCCTTCCTTCCTTCCTTCCTTCCTTCCTTCCTTCCTTCCTTCCTTCCTTCCTTCCTTCCTTCCTTCCTTCCCTCCCTCCCTCCCTCCCTCCACCCATCCTTCCATCCTCTCCTCCATCCATCCCTTCATCCAGTCATTCATTAAGCATTTGCCATGGCCATAGGAGAGTACACAGAGGACATCTACAAATCAAAAAGTTCTCTTCTAGGACTGTCAGCGCAGGTATATGTTGTACATGTAGGAAAAGCCAGTTTTGTTAAGCAACATAGTAAGTGTTTGAGATTACGAGGATCAAAAACCAACGTCCAGCTCTTCAGTCTTTTTAAATTAAGCCGCATTTAAGGTTACTGTATAGTACTGAGTTTGCTTTTCTTTCAGAATTCATGCTGATAGTAAAAAATCCAAATAATATAGGAGTTTGTATATAGTAAAACATGAAAGTTCTCCGAATTTTATTCCCCAGGAGTAGCCACACTTGTTAAATTGTCATGTATTTTCCAGACTTTTTCTGTGTACGTGTAGAGTCTGTCTAGCCACAGGTCTACCTTTTGTCATGCAGTTTGTTAAAGAGGTGGTATAATAACCCCAGATAAAGAGATGCGTTAGGGTGATACCACATGTGACAGTGTCTTGTAAGTCATGGAGGGCTGTGTAAGTGCTGATTATGAAAAAGGTGAGACATGTCTTTGCTTTCATTCTACCCGGTTTCCTTGTATGTCTCAACTATAAATATGAAGTTTGGGCAGAAGGGCAGTACTGATCCCATTTGTGGTCCATTTCTTCTCTGCAGACACATTTCTGTTTTCCACACCTGTTGTCCTCCCCCAGCTAAAAGGAGCAGGAGAACCGTGGTCTGACAACAGAGGAGCCCTACAAGGCGCCTGTTCTGGTGCGTGAGCGACAGTACAATTAGATGGGAGAGAAAAAGCCGGATGTTATGGCAAAAGGACGGGGGTTGGTGGGTGTTTTCCTGAGACTTTTCTGGGTTGCAAGGTGGGAATCTGTTGGTTCACAAGGTCCTTGGGAGCTTCCCAGGTGTCACCTGAGGCTGCCCCTTCTGTGGGGGGCAGGAAGAGACCGGAGAAAGGGGGTAGATGGCAGTTTTAATAAGCAAAGGAGGCTTGTCCTGGGCATGGAAAAATGCGTAGATCTCGGCACCCGCCCACACATTTTACAGGTTTATGTAGAGGCTTTACCTGACTGCAGTCATGCGTGCTGTCCAGGTAGTCACTGTCCTCGGGGCAGCTTTTGGGAGCGGGGCAGGCAGCTAGAGCTCACGTTTCAAGTTCAGGGGAGGGGGTGAGGAGCTTTCGATTGTCCAGATCCAGCTCATGGGTCGGTTGGCTGTCTCGTAGTCTCGATGGCTTCCCCCAGCAGTCATGCCCAGGGAACCTGAGACATCCTGAAGATTCCACTGGGCTGTGCTCTGCTGTCTAGACAGTTTGGGTCTGTGTGTCTCCATTCCTGCCTTCAATTCCTTCAAGTCCGATTGGGTTGGTTGGACAAGTGTCCGGTGTGGGCCAGTTCCATCGGGTGCCGTGTGCCTCCTGTGCCCATGCCTGGGCCGGTCATTTGAGGCCACAGCAGCAGGCTCGGTTTCAGTCCTTTGTTTTTTATTCATTCAACAAATATTTATTGAATAACTGCCATGTGCCAGCCGTGACCCAAGGAATAAAACAAAAAGATCCCACTGCCATGGAGATTAGACTGTGGGATGGGGGAAACACATAGCACACAGACGGGGTGGCGATGCAGCGTGTCAGACGGTGGTCAGTGCTGTGCACTAGGCCGGGACTGGAGCGAGTCGGGGGCATCGAGGGCGCCATGGGTGTGGCAGGCCAACCGCAGCCCTGAGTACAGGAACCAAGAAGGTGGGAACTGAGCAAACTCTAGCTGTTGTCCGAGCCTAGAGCTTTCCAGGCAGAGTGTGGAGCCAGTAAGGGCCTTGTGCTGGAGCACACTGGGATGTGCCGGGTCACATCTGGGGTATTGCTGGGACACACCTGGGATGTGCCTGGAGCCCACTGGGACAGGCCAGGTCATACCTGGGACGTGCTGGGACACACCTGGGATGTCGCGGATCTGACGGTTGTAGTACTTACTGTCCCATGCCCCCAGAAGAGTGGGAGCACTTGTTCCATAAAGGAATGAATGAGCACGTGGTCTCTTTGAGGCTCCGCACCCAAATCGGGGAGGGGTTCTAGGGGAAAACTAGGAGAAGGCACCCTGACGTTGAGCTGCCCTCCCCATGAAGAAGCCTAAGGAATCCTCTCCAGGCCCCTGCCCTGTCAGGAAGGACTGAGCCACATTCTGCCGGAGGGCAGCCTTCCCTGTCACTTGGAGGAAGGCTTCCGCCCTGGCCCTTCTGTTTCCAAGCTCCTCTCTGCTCTGTGACCTGGGGTCACACCAGGTGGAAGCAGTCTGCGGTTTCATGCGCACAGGGACCCTCCCGTGGGGTCGGAGCAGGTGACGCTTCCCTGGTCTCTTGTGTTTCAGATGGAACGAGCATGGCTGAGGACAGAGAAGGCGTGCCGAGGAAAGACTGTCCTAAGATAGCGGAGTCCCGCGGGGAAGTCCTTTCCGCACAGACGTGGGAGGAGGCACGCGGGGGGCCCGGGCCTGGACAGGGCTGGGCAGAGGGGCGCCGGGGCGGCCCCCCGGGGCGGGGATGGCACACATGTGACGAGTGCGGCAAGACCTTTGCCCAGAATTCGGGCCTCACCCGCCACCGCAGGGTGCACACGGGCGAGAGGCCCTACGCGTGCGGCGAGTGCGGGAAGGCGTTCAGCCGCAGCTCGGGGCTGTTCAATCACCGCGGCATCCACGACGCGCACCGGCGGTACCGCTGCCGGGAGTGCGGGAAGGCCTTCAGCCAGAGCGCCGGCCTCATCCAGCACCAGCGCAGCCACCGGCCGGAGCGGCCGCACCGCTGCGCCCAGTGCGGGAAGAGCTACGGCCGGCGCTCCTTCCTCCTGGAGCACGAGCGCAGCCACACGGGGGAGCGGCCGCACCGCTGCGCCCGCTGCGGGAAGGACTTCACCCGCCAGTGCAACCTCATCCGCCACCAGAAGACTCACGCGGCCGCCGGGCCGCGGTGACTCCGGGGCGCGCCTGTCCCTGGTCACGGGCCCGGCCCCCGGGGAGGGGAAGGCCAGGAAGCGTCGTCTTCTCGCCCCCTCCTCGCGTTTTAGAGCAGACGCTGAGCCGTGGTCTGGGCAAATCCGAAGAGGAAGCTTTGGGTGTTTGCACCTGCTGCTTCCGCGCCCTGGTTCTCCCCCTTCCCACCCTGCTTCGCCCTGTACTCACCCTTCTTGTTTACTCAGATGGCAGCTGCTGAACCTTCCTAGTAATGGAATAAATGGCGCTGCCAGGCCAATATGCCTGAAACACGTGCGTCCCTGTTTAATTCCCTAAGGTCATATAGAGCCCTGCTGATGTTTTATGATACGTGGGTCTTCAGTGTCCCCAGGGCCAGTTCCTCTGCGCCCACTCCTTGTCCACCCCACCGCTTCCCCTGATGCGCTCAGTGTGCCCTTGGAACAGGGGCCACCGTGTACAGGGTCTGCCTACCCGCGAGGGGCGGGGACACTGCACTGTCCTTGTCCCTTGTATGGATGCAGACGGGAAGACTCAAGTCCAGGCTCGGAGTCAAGGTTGAAAACCTGGACCTTTATTGTGGAATAATTTGAGCTCCTGAAAACGGTAGAGTTTTTACATGCTCTTAATTGGGTTCCCTAGTGTTGACATCTAACATCACGTAGTTAACCCCCTGGCTTCAGACTTTATCCTCAGTCTGTTGGGGTGTTGTGCTAGTCTCTGGTCACCCGGAACCCCCTTCGTGCCTGTCCATCGTCAGCACCACAGGTCACTTGTATCCCGAGTCCAGGGTCATGCCAGGGAATTGGATCATGAGCCATGTAACGTGCTTTTAAAACAACCCTCTTAGATCTCCTGAGTCCTTCTTTTCTGTCGCTTGGCTCGGTCCGGAGAAAGATGCCCCCCCTGAACATGTTGGGGTTTTCCTACGGTTCCACAGCTGGTGCAGCGGTTCGGCAGCAGCTCAGAGGACAGCTGTGTGGCCTTGAGTGTCTTCCTTCCAGGGAGCTGCCTTCCCGGGGACGTGTCCTTGTGGGGAGACGAGGCTCCCCTGGTCAGGGCGGAACAGACCCGAGGCTCGCGGCTCCCTTATTCCCTCTTATGATTTCTCCACCAAGGCTGCAGCCCCATCTCTCCTTCGATCCGCTAGAGCGGACGTCCCCCAGGCACAGGAGCAGTGCCCTCAGTTGGCCAGGGCAGCCGGCCCTGGAATTGGGGATTCTGTCCTTTACCTCCAAGGGAGAATTTCAGACAGAAGTGGAGCACAGTAGTGACCCCCGTGTCCTCAGCACCAGCTTCCATGGTTATGACTCGGGGCGCATTCTGTCTATGGACACCTTCTCCACTTCCTCTGGGGGAGCTGGAGGAAGACTTACAACGTAGAGGTCGGTCAGGCTGAGATCCTTAAGTGGCTCTTCTGACTGAGCCCCTTCTCAGTCCGAGTCTCCCTCTCCTTTCTTCTTGTTTCTTGGGAAGTTGGATTTTAAGTCAAAACTCTTACGAACAGTTTCCCATCACAGGGAGAGAAACTACCTAATGCAGATTCCACGAAGCACCAGCTTGAGCCATTTCCCTCACTCTGTCATGGAAGGTTCTACTTCTGAGAAGCCCAAGGTGAGTTTCCACATCATAGTAGGCTTGAAGGTAGGCCCTGGGATCATTTGGCAGAAATGTTAGCATGAAGTACAGACATGGTCTGAGGATTCGCTCCTGCTGATTATGTCAGTTGTCATAGAGTCTGCGGTCTTGTGTGAGTTCAGACTCAAAGATTCAACTATGAAAGTAGCCTGTCCCCATCCCTTGTTATGTCTGCAAACCACGTGGTGCAGCGGGGAGGTTGAGGACCAGGAGCCAGGGCCCCTGGGATGGAGTCTCAGTGGCTCCTGGAAGGTGGGGCCTTGGATAAGTCTCCTGGATTGGATTTTTGAGAAGCGGAGCCTGGGCAGGGATTCAGGTTCCGGGGTGGGGGTGGGGGGGGTCACTCGGAGAAGTAACAGCAGGGGAAACGGGACATGGAGAAGGAAAGGGCTGAGCAGGATGTGGTCTCAGTCCAGCTTTAGCCTAATTTGGAGGAAGGGCCTCTCGAACAAAACTTACCTCGTGTGCCGGCACTCACCGATCGAGGGCTGCCCTCATGGCAGTGGGGATGGGCGCACTGGCCGGGTGAAGGCCAGGGCACAGAACCACTGGCATCTGTGACTGCGCCCAGGCTCTCAGGGCCTGTTCCCGCCCCTTTGCAGGACTGTTCTGAGGAGCAGCAGACGGCGGTGGTACGGAAGGACACTGGGGTCCATAAAGTACACGTCAGATAAGGAGAAGGTGACGTGATTACTAAATGCGAACGTGATACAGAAAAGGAGGGTTGGACAGCAGTGAGAGACTTCCTTGTAAGTTAAGGTTTTTGTGGGACTTTTTCTTTTACCGCAATTAAAAAAAAAAGATGTATTACAGACTGCTGTCACATGGGTTTGAAAGTAGATCAATACTGGGGCGCCTGGGTGGCTCAGTCAGTTGAGTGTCCGATGTTGGCTCAGGTCATGACCTCACGGTTCATGGGTTTGAATCCCACACCAGGCTCTGTGCCGACAGTGAAGGGCCTGCTTGAGATCCTGTCTCTCCTCTCTCTGCCCCTCTCCTGCTCTGTCTCTCAAAATAAATAAAAGCATTTAAGAAAAAAAAAAAAATAAGGGGCACCTGGGTGGTTCAATCGGTTGAGCATGTGACTTTAGCTCAGGTCATGATCTCGTTTGTGGTCTGTGAGTTTGAGCCCTGAGTTGGGCTCTGTGCTGACACCTCTGAGCCTGGAGCCTGCTTCAGATTCTGCGTCTCCCTCTCTCTGCCTCTCCCCTGTTCACGCTGTGGTTCTCTCTCTCTCAAAAATAAACTTTTTTTTTTTTTTTTTTTTTTAAGTAGATCAATATTTGCATCAGGGAGCTGAGAAAAAAGTAAAGACTTGTGTCTGGAGTACAATTCCTCGTTTCCCGCACATGCGGTTCAGCATTTAGTTCGTGTGGAACATAAATCTGCGACAGTCTGTCAACTGAATCCATCTAGGAATGCTCCCATCCCAACCTCTTTTGTCCTCTGCTCAAGTGTACCTGTCGCAGTCGGCTGGGGCTGCCATCACTGTGTGGCGAGGTCGGTGGGGAGGCTGGAAGTTCAGGATGGGGATGCTTGCAGGGTGCCGTCCCTTCTGAGCCTCCTTTTGGCTTGTCTGCTGGCTGCATCTTGCGCTGTGCTCATGTGACCTCTTTTGTGGGGGGGGGGTAGGGGGGATGGAGGGGGTAGGGAGAGAGACCGACCCAGAACAGACAGGCAGAGGCTGAGAGCAAGCTCTTCTGGTGTCTCTTCTTAAAAGGGCACTAATCCCACTAATCCCCACCCTCATGACCTTGCCTGACCCTAATTGTCTCCCAAAGGCCCCATCTCCAAATAACATCACACTGTGGCGTTCAGGCAGGCTTTTTTTTTTTTTTAACTTTTAATTTATTTTGAGAGAGAGCATGAGTAGAGGAAGGGCAGAGAGAGAGAGGGAGAGAGAGAATCCTAAGCAGGCTTCATACTGTCAGTGCAGAGCCCAACGCAGGGCTCCATCTCATGAACTGAAATCTGAGATCATGACCTGAGCCAAAATCAAGAGTCGGAGTCTTAACTGACTGAGCCACCCAGGCGCCCCTGGGGTTAAGGCTTTAACAAGAATGGAAGGGGACACAGACATTCAGTCTGTAACACTGCCCCACTGCCTCCAGGCACTGCTGTCTGCACATCTCTGTTTCTGCAGCTCTGCTTGAGAGCTAAACGTGCCTGTATTTTTATGTAACCCTGTCACTGTGACTAAGGAGCACTAAAGTACTTACTTCTTCTTTTGTTCATTTCTCTGACTTTGATGCACTAGCCAGTCTCTCCAGCACAGTGTTGAGCATAAATCATACCAATAGTCATCCTTATCTTATTCCTAGTTTTGAAGGATGCATCTAATGATTTGGCAAAAATCACATTTTCTCAGTGTTTCTGATAATTATCCACATAACGTTAAGAATATTCATACCCATTCTTCATTTGCAAGAATTCTTTATCATGAATGATTTTCTGTTGTTAAAATATTGTTAACACATTTTCTCTTGTTAAAATACTGGTTTTTCAAGTTTAATTGTACCGTTGAAATTCTTCTACATCTTTGCTAAGTTTCTGTCTGTTTCATCTATTGACTGCTGGGAGGCTGTGTTAAGACTTTGCTGTGGGAGGGGACTTACCCATTTCTCCTTGTATTCTGTCAGTTTTGCTTTTTATAGAGGTCCAAGGATTGTGTGTCTTCTTGTGGAATTATTCCTTTAATGATTTTTTTCTCTCTAATAAGCTTATATTGCTGATACTAATGCAGCTTGTCCAAAATCATTTTTTAATATTTACCTTTGAGAGAGTGAGAGAGTGCGTGTGCGCGTGTGCATGAGTGGGGGAGGGCAGAGAGAGAGGGAAAGAGAGAGAATCCCAAGCAGGCTTCACACTGACAGTAGAGAGCCCAATGTGGGACTCCATCATGACCTGAGCCAAAGTTGAATGCTCAACCAACTGAGCTACCCAGGCGCCCAGGTCCAAAATCTTTCAGAGAATATTAGCCTAGTATCTCTTTCCCATCCTTTTTATTTTTACTTTTTCCCATCCTTTTAAAAAAAATTATTTCCATGTATTTGCAGTGACAGAGCCCTCATTCACTCAGTCTGTGTAGAAGGCTTACAGTTTTTCTCTTTCAGCACTCTGAAGTGCTTCTTCCAACTTGAGATTTATGGCTTCCATCAAGCCGGGCAATTCTCAGTCAACATCTCCATCCAAATTCTCTCTCAGGAAATACCTCCTCCTGGCTCTCCTGTTACATGTATGCATTGGGCGTTCTCCCACTGCCTTCCAGGTTCCTCCTTCCCATTGTGTCTTGCTGATCTCTCTGTGATATATGTCTTCAGATCAGTCATATAGTTTATGTATTCTCCATGAGCTGTATTTAATATGCTGTTTACTATATGTGATTTTCATCTCAATGCCTTTATATTTCGTTTCCTGATGTTTTATATGATTCTTTTTCAGAACTGTCTCCTGGCAAAATACATTTTGGAGGAAATTACATTTCCTTCAGATTATCATGTTATCTGAAGCTCTTAGGGAGCAGACTCTGCTATTCATTTCTACAGCCTTTTTCCAGGGTAAATGCTTACTCTGGTTTGTATTTTCTGCCATTGCTCATCCCCAGGAGGGATTCTTTTGATCAGTGGCAGCACCCTGTGTTGGAGGTTATGGAATTGTTGCTACGAGCTTGTTCTGTATTTACTTCTGCTAAATAACTGGAGGGTTTCCTGGACCCAAGACCATAGATACTGATTTCTGAATATATTAATTTTTGGAATTTCAGATTCCTGAAAAGCGGAGGTACTGTGAATTGTGATTACACTTTCTCACCTCCCCTCTTCTCTAATGGGCTTTAAACTTCCTTCTGGGGCTTTAAACTTCCATCCAGAGGCTCAGGAGACAAGTCCTCTTAAGTCAGCAGCACAGTTGTTCTTGCTTCTTGTAGGGAGTCTCATTTCTAGTTTCTTTTTGTCTCTTTTTGTTGTGTTTTAACATGTATCCACAAATTCCCTGACACCCCTCCCTTCCAGAGGTAGAGTCTAATCCCATTCTCCTTGAGTGTGAGCTGAATTTATCCTCTGGTTCAGAGATTTTTTTTTTTTCCTCACATGTGCCCAGTTTTCTAAGAAGCCCATCAAAAGCACTCTTCATTTTTGTTAACGGTGTTTTTCATCTCTAGCACTTTCTGGTTCTTTCCTAGGATTTCCATCTCTCTGCTGACATTGCCTATCTGTTCTTGCACACTGTCTGCTTTATCTCTTAGAGCCCTTAGCATATTTATCATAGTTATTTTAAATTTGTGGTCTGACCATTCCAAAATTCCTGCCGTGTCTTGTTCTGATGCTTGCTTGCCTTTTCAAACTGTGTTTTTTGCTGTTTGGTATGCCTTGTAATTCTTTTCTTGAAAGCTAGACAAGATGTACTGAGTAAAAAGGAAGTGCTGTAAATGTATATATATATATTTTTTTTAATGCTTATTTTTGAAAGAGAGACAGCACCCGAGCAGGGGAAGGGCAGAGAGAGACTGGAGACACAGAATCCAAAGCAGGCTCCAGGCTCTGAGCTGTCAGCACAGAGCCCAACGCGGGGCTCAAACCCATGAACCGCGAGATCATGGCCTGAGCTGAAGTTGGACGCTTAGCCAACTGAGCCACACAGACGCCCCAGGAAGTGCTATAAAATGGCCTCGAGCAATGTGGTTGTGATGTGTGGGAAGCATTCTGTTATTAAAAACAAAACAGGCCCCAAATGCAGTCACTTATGCTAAGTCCCACGTCACCAAACTGAGATGTAACTTAAATACAGTTCCGGCTCTCCTAGAAATGGAATATCAAATAAACTAGTCAATCGGGAATCACCTGGTCAGCACTAGTTAGGTAAATATGCCTGGTAGATGCCCGTCATCCCCTAAAGGAAAGTGACCGTTCAGTAACCAACCTGCTTTTTCTGCCCAGAGTAGCTCCCTTGTTCCCAGACCTTTCTTCCTTCAAGTCCTTCATTTTTACAGCTCCTCTCCATGCTTCCATCTGATGGGTGCGATGCTGCGCAATTCATGAATTGCTGAAGCCAGCAAGATCTTTAAAATTTACTCAGTTGAATTTGGCTTTATTCAGGCAGGCCTGATTAAAAAGAACAGAGTGCTCTGTTTATTTAAAAATAGTTCCTTTTCCTCTCCTCCAGCTGGAAGCAAAAGGGGATTTTTCTCCAGTATTTACTGTGGGAACCTGGTTGAGCTCCTGGAGGTAGAACACACAGTGTTGTGCAGGCATCACTATGACTGGAGGCCTTAACTCCAGGCCTCCCTGGAGGTTGTAACTCTCAGAGTTGCCTTCTTGAGCTCCAGCAATTCCACCATTAATATTCAGGTTTTCCAGGAGCGCCTGGGTGGCTCAGTCGGTTAAGCGTCCTACTTTGGCTCCGGTCATGATCTCATGGTTTGTGAGTTCGAGCCCCGCATTGCGCTCTGCGCTGACAGCTCAGAGCCTGGAGCCTGCTTCGGATTCTGTGTCTCCGTCTCTCTGCCCCTCCCCCACTTGTGCTGTGTCTGTCTCTTAAAAGTAAATAAATGTAAAAAAAAATTTTTTTTTTAAATTCAAGTTTTCCTGCCCCCACACTGGGGTCACACTGGTTTTTACACTTAGGTTTCTGCTTCCTAGACCTTCCCTCCCTGGATTCATCTGATTGTCTCCAGTCTGGGCAGTTTGCCGTATCCTGCCCTCTCTTCTGATCCAGGAAGCGTTACTGACTTTTCAGTCTGTGCAGCTCTTTCCATGTTAGGTCAGAGTGGTAACTTCCAGGCTCCTCACACTCAGAACCAGGAACCGGACATTATGTGTGAGCTGAGTGTAGCCACTGGCTTCTCACAGCTAGACTGAGAGAAGGGGGCATTCAACTGCCTCTCGGTGCTTGCCTAGGGGAAGTGAGCTGGGTGGAGAGGCCCAGGTAGCACTGAGCCCTGCTGCTGGCCCGCCGTGCCGGCTAGGAATCCTCCAGTCCCAGTCAAGGATGACAGCAGCCGTGGCTGATACCTTGCCTGCAACCTCACGCAAGACCCTGAGCTAGAATTACCCACTTAATGTATTCTTGAGTTACTGAACTACAGAAATAGTGAAATATAATAAATGCTGTTTCAAGCCACTGAGGTTTGAGGGAATGTGTTATTCAGAAATAGCTCATTCACTGCCTTACTGATGGCCGGCGTCCAGGTACGGTAGCTCTGAAAGTTCCCGTAGCGCCATTCCACAGCCTTGCATGGTTCCTGCAAGTTCCCTCCTTGTTTCTGGCACCTGGAAAATCTCCTCTTCTTTCTTTTGAGCTCAGCTATTTAAATTTTCTTTTGTTATACTTTATCATTTACTTGTGTCGGTTGGCCATGTTAACATATGGTGATTTTCTATAAAATTATAAATTACTAAAATTCACTCCTGAAAAGATAGAAAGTTTAAAGAGACTGCATATTTCTTAGAATTAAGTTTGACTGAAAATGATAAAATAGTCCAAGTAATAGCGGCTTAAATAAAATTTCATTTATCTTTTTTGTAAAAGAAGTATAGAGACAGACAGTTTGGGACTGCTATGGCAGCTCCCCTATATCATATAGGAGATTGATCGATCTGTCTACCTACCTACCTATCTATCTAACCATCTGTGCCAAGATATCTGCATATGTTTTGTTTTCAGGGATAGAGGCTCATCTTTTTCTGTTAAACCACCATGGTGTCTGGTGACATTTCTCAGGATCAACTTACAGATCCAGTGAGGCCGCTAGATCTCCAGCAATCACATCTGCGATATAAGAGTAAAGGAGTAAGAAAAGCAGAAGGAAAAATAAACGCCCAGCCTAGCTGAGTCAACTCCCCGTGGGCACTTCTCAGCAAGTGCCACAGGGCACTTCCACAAGTGCCCCACTGACTTAAACGCAGTCTCTGGGCCACAGCTGGCTGCTAGGGAGACTGCAAAATGTTCTGTAGTGGCACTGCGTCTAGATAAAATCAGGATCATGGGCGTGAGGAGGAAAGGGAAAGTGGACGCTGGGTGCACAGTGAGCAGTCTCTGCCATAGACCAATAACAGAACAAACGCAAAACCCGTCACAGTTCTACCCCTAAGACAGCACCAGGTTCACTGAATTACACAGGAAAACCTGTAAACATTCTAAGGAACATGAAGCTGGTTTTATGTAAACTTTTATGGAGCATAGAGAAAGAAAAGGAAGTTATTCCAAATTGGGGTTTTGTTTTCAATGTTCTTGAGAAGTAATTGACATACCTCACTGTGTAAGTTTAAGCCAAGTTCTTTTAAGTATTACATTGATATTAAGACCTGTCAACGCTAGCATAGAGAAAACTGCCACTGAAATTTACTCATTAATATTAATTTAGTAATCCTAAGTAAATACTAGCCAAAAAGACCCACAGCATATTAAAAGAAGGATGGGCTATGACTGACAGAGATTTAATACCCATTATTTAAAAAAAAATTTTTTTTTAACGTTTATTTTTGAGACAGAGACAGAGCATGAACGGGGGAGGGTCAGAGAGAGGGAGACACAGAATCCGAAACAGGCTCCAGGCTCTGAGCTGTCAGCACAGAACCTGACACACGGACCGCGAGATCATGACCTGAGCCGAAGTCGGCCACTTAACTGACTGAGCCACCCAGGCGCCCCTTAATACCCATTATTAAACTAGGAATAAATAGTTACAAATTTAAATCTTAAAATAACTTCTGAATTGGCAGCATGAGGGGCTCCTGGACCCACTCAGGGTGAAACAATCATAACTTGTGAAAACTACCTCATACGGTCTCTGGAAATTGTCCTAAGAGCATACAGCAAATGAGGAAACATTTATTCAAGAAAATCTACTAAATTTTGGTAAGAACACAATCTATGGCACCTTTTCTTTTTCTTTTTTTTTTTATTTTTTATTATTTTTTTTTTAATTTTTTTTTTCAACGTTTATTTATTTTTGGGACAGAGAGAGACAGAGCATGAACGGGGGAGGGCCAGAGAGAGAGGGAGACACAGAATCGGAAACAGGCTCCAGGCTCTGAGCCATCAGCCCAGAGCCCGACGCGGGGCTCGAACTCACGGACCGCGAGATCGTGACCTGGCTGAAGTTGGACGCTTAACCGACTGCGCCACCCAGGCGCCCCATTCTTTTTAAAGTTTACTTATTTTTAAGGGAGCGACAGAGAGAGTGAGCAGGGGAGGGGCAGAGAGAGGGAGAGAGAATCCTTAGCAGGCTCTACACTGTCAGCACGGAGCCCAATGTGGGGCTTGAGCTCACAAACCGTGAGTTCATGACCTGAGCCCAAACCGAGTTGGATGCTTAACTGATTGAGCCACCCAGGTGCCCCAACACAATCTATGGCACTTGTGCCATGAACTACTTTCTATCCTATCCCTATCCACTGGTTCAGCATGAGGGAAACTCCAATCTGGGTGGATATGTCCAAGAAGATGGGGGTACCAAGCAAAGGCTAAGGTACCACCCTAAGAGGGACAAGACATCAAAGTTTTATTTTTCAGAGACTAAATTCCAGGCAAGTGAAACCAATTAAGTCGAGCTTTTTCCTCCACCTGGCCCCCATTCATAGGGCAGAGGCTCTACTTCAGACACAGCAGGCTAAGAATTCTGGAGCCCAGAAAGCCCTCACACAAGTTCCACGCATAGGACAGAGGTTCCATGCTGGGAAGACTAGAGGCTGCTGCCTGGCCCAACACCCTAATCATAATGCAGAAGTGTCACTGAGAGGAGTAGGTCACTGTCCCTGTCCTCAATTCTGGAGCAGGGACTCAGAGATTTTGACCTGGGGAGGGGGTGGGTATAAGAGCAGAGGGCTTTGAGGCTCTCCCCAATGGAATGGACTATAGTTGGAACAGATTATGGGAAAGGTCAAGCCTAAAGGTACTCTCCAAAACAATGTCGATTTTGGTAGTAAGCAATTTAAAGTAAGCTAACCATGAAAGCTAAATGATAATTCTTAGGCTGGCTAGTTTACCAAGGAAAACCAGGGAAAAAGACAAGTAAGGAGAGTCCTCTTGGGCTCAGAAAGAAACCTTACACATATTGGCCTCAAAAAGTATCCCTACAAAGGGCTTCAAATGTAATTGGATCACACTTAAATAATTTATGGCAAAAGGCATTGCTGAAATATAGAATAGAGCAATCAGCCACCAATTAATGCTGCCTAACAGCAGGATGTGATACCAACAGAGACGGGTTGCTAAACCAAGAGGAGTGGGGAGATAGAGAGTCCTTCTAAATTACTGTCATGTCATATCCCATCGTGTATATATACTACAGTTTCGTTACCCATTCATCCATAAGTGGACTCTTACATTGTTTCCATACCTTGACTATCACAAATAATGTTGTAGTGAACATGGAAGTACATATATATTTTTAAGTGGCGTTTGTCGTTTTTGGGTTTGTCTTTTGTTGGTGTTTGCTTTAATACATACTGACATGGAATTGCTGGATTATATAGATCTTTAATTTTTTGAGGAACCTCCATACTGTCTCCATAGTGGCTGCACTGATTTACATTCCCACAAACAGTGCATGAGGGTTCCCTTTTCTCCACATCCTTGCCAGCATTAATTTGTCTTTTTTGATAATAGCCATTCAGACAGGTGTGAGAGGATATCTCATTATGGTTTTGATTTGCATTTCCATGATGATTAATGATGTAGAGCATCTTTTCGTGTGCCTGTTGACCGTCTGTATCTTCTTTGGAAAAAATGGCTATTCAGATCTTTTAGTAGTTGGATTGTTGATGGGTTTTCTTTGTTTGTTTTGCTATTGACTAGTATGAGTTCTTTATGTATTTTGGATATTAGACCTTTATCAGATATGTTATCTGCAGATACCTTCTTCCATTCCATAGGTTGCCTTTTCATTTTGTTGGTGGTCTCCTTTGCTGAGCAGAAGCTTTTTAGTTTGATGCAGCCCCGCTTGTTTACTTTTGTTGCTGTTGCTTTTGGTGTGAGATTCAAAAAAGATTCAAGACCTACATCAATGAGATTACTGCCTGTGTTTCCTTTAAAGAATTTTATGTTGAGGCGCCTGGGTGGCGCAGTCGGTTAAGCGTCCGACTTCAGCCAGGTCACGATCTCACGGTCCGTGAGTTCGAGCCCCGCGTCGGGCTCTGGGCTGATGGCTCAGAGCCTGGAGCCTGTTTCCGATTCTGTGTCTCCCTCTCTCTCTGCCCCTCCCCCGTTCATGCTCTGTCTCTCTCTGTCCCAAAAATAAATAAACGTTGAAAAAAAAATTAAAAAAAAAATAAAGAATTTTATGTTTCAAGTCTCACATTCAAATCTTTAATCCACTTTGAGTTAATTTTTGTATATGGTACAAGATAGTGATCCAGATTCATTATTTTGCATGTGACCGTCCAATTTTCCCAACACCATTTATTGAAGAGACTGACCTTGCCTCATTGTATATTCTTGGCTCCTTTGTCATAAGTTAATTGACTGTATATGTGTGGGCTTATTTCTGGCCTATTTTGTTTCACTGATGTACATGCCTGTTTTTACACCAATGCCTTACTCTTAATTACTACAGTTTTGTAATATAGTTAGAAGGCAGGGAGCATGATGACTCCAGCTTTGTTCTTTTTTCAAGAAGGCTTTGACTATTCAGGGTCTTTGATGGTTCCACACAAATTTTTAAATTGTTTATTTCTGTGAAAAATGCTATTGGAATTTAAAAAAAAATTTTTTTAATGTTTATTCTTGAGGGGGGGGGGAGGGTCAGAGAAAGAGGGAGACACAGAATCCAAAGCTGAGTTGTCAGCACAGAGCGCAATGTGGGGCTCGAACTCACCAACCATAAGCTCATGACCTGAGGTGAAGTTGGAGTCTTAACAACTGAACTGCTTAAGTTCCACCGCCATTGGATTTAATAGGGATTTCATTGAATCTGTAGATTGCTTCGGGTAGTATGGACATTTTAACAAGATTAAATCTTCTAATTTATTAACATTGGATATCTTTCCATTTATTTGTACCTTCAATTTTTTTTTCACTAATGTCTTATAGTTTTCAGAATATAGATCTTTTACTTCCTTAAGTTTATTCCTGGGTATGTAAATCTTTTTGGTGTAATTGTAAGATTGTTCTCTTAATTTCTCTGATAGTTATTAGTATATAGAAACACAATAGATTTTTGTGTATTGATTCTGTATCCTGTAATTTATTTCAGTTTTGTGTGTGTGTATGTGTATATATGTGTATATGTGTGTGTAGTCTTTAGCGTTTTCTATGTATATCATGTATACATAGAAATGTATAGTGCTGGGGTGCCTGGGTGGCTCAGTTGGTTGAGCATCCGACTTCGGCTCAGGTCATGATCTCACGGTTCGTGGGTTCGAGCCCCGCGTCAGGCTCTGTGCTGACAGCTCAGATCCTGGAGCCTGCTTCGGATTCTGTGTCTCCTTCTCTCTGTGCCCTGTCCCTGCTCATGCTCTGTCTCTCCCTCAAGAATAAATAAAACAGGGGCGCCTGGGTGGTGCAGTTGGTTAAGCGTCCGACTTCAGCCAGGTCACGATCTCGCGGTCCGTGAGTTCGAGCCCCGCGTCAGGCTCTGGGCTGATGGCTCAGAGCCTGGAGCCTGTTTCCGATTCTGTGTCTCCCTCTCTCTCTGCCCCTCCCCTGTTCATGCTCTGTCTCTCTCTGTCCCAAAAATAAATAAACGTTGAAAAAAAAATTTAAGAATAAATAAAACATTAAAAATTTTTTTTTCAAATGTATAGTGCTTTCTATGTATATCCATGTATTATCTGTATATCATGACAGTTTCACTTCTTCGTTTCCAGTTTGGATGCCTTTTTTCCCCCTTTTTCATGCCTAATTGTTCTGGCTAGGACTTTCAATACTATGTTGAATAAAAGTGGTGAGTGGGCAGTCTTGTCTTGTTCCTGATCTCCAGCTTTTCACTTTTGAGTATGAGGTTTGCTGTGGGCTTTTCATATATGGAATTCATTATGTTATATTCCCTTTACACCCACCTTGAGAGTTTTTATCGTAAAACATGTTAAATTTTGTCAGATGTTTTTTCTGCATCTATTGAGATGATCATATGATTTTGCTCCTTCATTTTGTTATGTCACGTGGTGATGTATCACGTTAACTAATTTGCAGATGCTGAACCATCCATGCATCCCTGGAATAAATGCCACTTGATCACATATACAATTCTGTTTATGTATTGTCGAATTTGGCTTGCTTATATTTTGTTTGAGGATTTTTGCATTTATAGTCAATAGGGATATTGGCCTGTAATTTTCTTTTATTATGCCATCTTTGTCTGGTTTTGATGTTAGGGTAATGCTGACTTCATAAAAGGAGTGTGAAACTCCTTCCCCTTTTCCTTTCTGGAAGAATTTAAGATTGTTATTCTTCTTTGAATATTTGGTAGAATTCACCAGTAAAGCCATCTGGTCTTGGACTTTTAGTTTGTTGGGAAGTTTTTGATTACTGACTCAATCTTCTTCATAGTAACTGTTTTGTTCAGATTTTCTATTTCATCAGGATTCAGTCTTGGTAGGTTATATGTTTCTAGGAATTTACCCATTCCTTCTAGGTTGTCCAAGTTGTTGGCGTATAACTCTTCATAGCAGTCTCTTAGGATCCTTTGTATATCTGTGGTATCAGTTGTAACATCTCTTTCATTTTCTGATTTTTTGAGTCCTCTCTCTCTTTTTGGGTAAGTGTAACCAAATGTTTGTCAAGTTTATCTTTTCAAAGAAAGAGCTTTTAGTTTCATTGATTTTCTATCTTTTTAGTCTCTATTTCATTTATTTCTGCTGTAATCTTTATTATTTTCCTCTACTGACTTTGGGCTTCATTTGTTCTTTTTCTAGTTTCTTGATGTGTAAAGTTAGATTGTTTGACACTTTTTGTTTTTTGAGGTAGGCACTTATCACTATGAACTTCTTGGAACTGCTTTTTGCTGCATTACCTCAATTATAGTATGTTACATTTCTATTTTCATTTGTTTCAACTATCTTTTGATATTTCCTTTGATTTCTTCCTTGACCCATTAGTTGTTCAGTAGCATGTTGTTTAATCTCCACAGATTAGTGAATTTTTCAGTTTTCTTCATGTAATTAATTTCATACTAGTGTGGTTGGTTGGAAGATACATGATTCAGTCATTTTAAATTTGTTAAGACTTGTTTTGTGACATATGATCTATCTTGGAAAATGTTCCATATGTTCTTCAGAAGAATGTGTACTCTGTTGCTTTAGGATGGAATGTTCTGTAAATATCTGTTAACTCTGTCTGGTCTAACATTTCCTATCAGGTCGGTGTTTCCTTATTTTCTGTCTGGATGATCTGTCCATCAATCTAAGTCCCTACTATTATTGCACTACTATTTCTCCCTTTATTCCTGTTAACATTTGCTTTATATACTTAGGTGCTCCTATGCTGGTTGCCTAAATATTTAGTGTTACATCTTCTTGTTGGACTGACCCTTTTATCATTATGTAATGCCCCTCTTTATCTCTTATTAGTCTTTGTTGTAAAGTCTATTTTATCTGCTAGAAGTATAACTACTCCAGCTTTCTTTTGATTTCCATTTGCATGAAATGTTTTTCCATCCCTTAACTTTCAGTTTTGTGTGTCCTTACATCTATAGTGAGTATCTTGTAGTCAGTATACAGATAGGTATTGTCTTTTTATCTGTTCAGCCACTCTATGTCTTTTGATTGGAGAATTTAGTCTGTTTACATGGACTTAAGGTAATTATGGATAGGTATATGCTTATTGCCATTTTATTGTTTTCTGGCTGTTTTTGTGGTTCCTCTGTTTCTTTCTTCTTTTCTTGTAGCCAAATTGGGGCACCAGACTGGGTATGAGCTCCTTTTTGGGTGACACCAAATATTACAGTCCCATGAGACCACGAATGTAAGCTCCCTGGCCTCCAGAGACAGGTGATCCAAAGGAATCCCGAGTGGCAGCCACAAAAATCAGGATACCAGATGCATGTAAAAGCTCCCTTATGAGAGGTACTGTGCTCTGGAGCACAGTAAAGGAAGAATACAAATATGGTGCCTGTTTCCCTCTCTGGAATGTTCCAGCAGGCTCCTAGATATGTATCGAGTTAGATGATTGTCCCTGTGGCCAATGTTTTAATATAAGCAAGTGAGCCTCCTTCACTTTCAATCTGGGTGCTATCAGCTGCCTCTGGGCCCTTGGATGGGTGAGTCTGAGCACGTGAGTCCTAGAAGAGCAGTTTCTCAGATCACTTTAGTCTTGTGGGTCTTGGAACACAGGCCCTTGTCGGTTTTCAGATGTATGTTTTGGGGAGTTGTCTCTCAAGTGTATGTCTTAAAAGTTGTTAGGCCTAATGTGAGTTTGAGCCCAGTGCTCCTCACAAAGAAGCTCCAGGTTTTGAGTTCCTTCCCAGTTGTACGTCACTGTGCCAGGAGTGGGCTTTATGAGGGGATTCCGTCCCGGACTCTTCTATGTGCTTCAACATGTTTTTCTTCTGGTTTGCCCATGTGTAGTTGTCACTCGGCCAGCCTTTGTTTTTTAAGAGGAAATTGTTCCCTTGTAGCTGGACTCAATGTGTGGGAACAGGTGAGTTCAAAGTCTCCTATGGAACCACCCGGAACTACAACCTCTGAGCACTTGTTTGTATAGGTGATCCTCACAACCCCGTGGGTAAGCTGCACCTTTTTTCCTTCTAAAGCAGAAAGCAGAGAAATAGTATTTCATAGGATTATATGCTTCTTTACCAAAATTAAGAACATGTCTAGCAGGACAATTCATCAAAAGCTCTTTTCATAATAACTATTCATTCTACCCAAGTGGAAAAAAATATGTCTTAACCAGCCCCTTAACTCATGCAAAGGGAGAAAAAAGAAAATGGAAGACTGCATTGCAGCAGATGGAGGAATTAAGTAGAATGGCTGACCAATCGACACTAAAATTCATAAAAACAATTTTAAAAAGCACCAAAAGTAGCATTTTATTCTACTTTAAATATTGGTTATAGCTTAACTAAGCAACGTATTTTACTGGATCTAATTTCATCTAGAAATAATTTTTTGACCACCTTTTTTCAATAGGCTAGTGTTGAAGCCACTTTATAATTCACTTTATAAACATACCTTTGCTTTATACAAAAAAGCAAGGTGTCCAAAAGACTATCAACAAGGTAATTTTTTCAGTTGAAATTACACAATACTGCCAGACATAATATCTTGATCACGTCAGTGGCTCTCTGGTACTTACTGAAGAAAAGTTAAGCTCCTTGCTCTGGCAGTGAAGACCCCTACAATGTACCTACTTTAAACTCGCCCTATTTACTAAATCTGACAAACTCAGTCTTTCTAGCTCTGTCAAACATTACCCTATCCATGTGATAATAACAGCTCACAGCCAGAAGTAACCTTTTCCTCTCTGAGATTCCACACCCTTCAGCTCACCATTCACAAGGCATTTCTCATGGCACTGATTTATGTACATGTCTTACCAACTTTAGTATACTGAAACCCTAAGCCTAGGTATGTATGTATGTATGCATGTGCTTTATTTATTATTGGACACAGTAGGCACTTCAAAGTATTTTTCTACAATATGTCCTCCTCCACAGAAAAATATTTTAGGCTGGGAAGGAGCAGAAAGAATGAAAGGAGGCACAGTGGTCCCTTGTCAATCTCTATGACTTACACATGTATGCTGTCTAGTTTATCAGAAGCTTTCACATACATTTATCTCCATGACATAAACAAATACCAAAGGAAAATGAACAGTGTTTAAGATCAAAGCTATTAGGAAAAATTTAGAAAAAATAGAGAAAAGGAAATGGCTAGCTTTGCAAAAGTAACAAAAGGTTAATTTAAGGAAATTTTAAAAGGCTAAAACAGATTAAATGGAGAAAGTCCATAGAATTTTGGAAAGCTACAGAAGTTCTAAATTAGACTCCAATGAGCTGAAATGAAGACAATGAAAGACTTCAGAGAAGTGATACAGGGAGAGCCCCACGGTCTGCAGCGTCTCTAGTCAGTTTGCGGTGCTTCAGAGCACGAACCCAGAGAATACCATGTTGGTGACTCAACAAAACATGGTCTGAGATCCATGAGAAATGGAAACCATTTTTGGCACAGCTTGGAAAAGCCAGATGCTGGTGGCATCAGGAAGATGTTAAGTCTTTGAAGAACTCTGTAGAAGGTGATTTGGGTGAAAACGAGATATCACAAAATTCTTATTGTGGCTTCACATGTTGATACTTTGGATATTGTGGAGTAGGATTCCCAATGTGATTCTGAACAGATACATTTTCTCTGTCTACGCTTGGGTTCCCATCCTCATTGGCTGCCTCTGACCCTATCTTCCTATCCCCAACCAACACACCAGTTCTGAAAACATGAGTGAAATTTGTTATAAATATCTGGCATGACTCCTCTAACTTGGAGGAAGCTTAGCTGGTATAAGCTGTGGTGCAACTTGGCTCTGAATTGGGAGAGAGGCATACAGGTGCTGTCTCAGCACTTTGTTAGGCCCAAGATAACTAAGAGGTGAGAAACAAGCTGTTCAACATCACAGGATTTCTATCAAAATTCATCATCATTTTGATCTGACTTGATCAATTCATTTATTTACCAGAACGTGAAAGGTTTATCCCATAAAAGGAGCAAAATTAATGTGAACAAATATAATACGGACCAAAGAATGGAGTTACATGGATGGAGCAATCTCACAAATCTAATTAGAAGCTGCTTAAGGCATTCTTACAAGTACTATGCTGGTGAAGAAATATGGATTCTCCCACCCCAAATCTGACAACCCTATGTATTTGGTAATAAATACATTAGACTGACCCAGAAACTAGAACCTCAGAGAATTAGACACAAACACAAATAGCCTTAGAAAGTCCTCAGAAATCTAGACCACATCAGATTTTCAGAGTTACGGAGGTCACTTCTTAAATAAACGTTTATAGCACCTACACACAAGGCACAGTGGGGAGTATAATATGGCACAGATCTGACCAACTGGTGAAACATTCGTTATAGGCAAAATGGTCAGAGCAGCAGCCCCCACATCAGAGCCATCTCGCCAGGAGACGTCATCAAGTGCTGGCTGGAGGTGGTTAGCCAGTCTGGAGGCCCATTTCAGTCCAGTAGGTGAGAACAATCATTTCATGTCCTACCTCTGCCAGACAATTCTCCCAGAGCCTCCTATCAAACAAGCTGTTTCCCAGCCACCTTCTAGAATGTAGAAGACAATGCATCCCTCCAGACTCGGCCTTCTAACACAAGATGGCATGTAGCGGTCAGTAAAGCCTCAGCCCAGTTCTGTGAGGAATGAACACCTCTGGCATGTACGACGTGGCTCACCGTGATAGAACTTTCTTTCCAACATGGCTCCTCCGGTGTTGAACAAGGTATGAAGTTCGGGTGAAGCCTTTCCCACATGTGTCACACTGATAGGGTTTCTCACCAGTGTGGATTTTCTGATGTTCGATAAGGCTTCTACTCCGGGTGAAACTCCTGTCACACTCGTTACATGTGTAAGACGCGGGAGCCTCAACGTTTTCCCACCGGCTTTCCACCCTCCCCTGACTCTCCCAGGTGTCTGCACATTCACGATCCTGCACATTTTTATCGCCGTGGATCCTCTGGTGTCTGAGGAGATGTGAATTCCGCCTAAAAGCTTTGCCACACATGTTGCACTGGTACGGCTTCTCCCCTGTGTGGATTTTGTGATGTTCAAGGAGGCTGCAACTCTGGCTGAAGGTTTTCCCACACTCCTCACACTCGTAGGGCTTCTCCCCAGTGTGGGTTCTCTGGTGTTTGATGAGGTTTGAGCTGTGACTGAACACCTTGCCACATTCCTCACACTCATAGGGTTTCTCCCCAGTGTGGACTCTCTGATGGATGACGAGGGCAGAGCTCCCGATGAAGGTCTTGCCACAGTCTTCACATTCATAGGGTTTCTCCCCGGTGTGGATTCTCCTGTGTTTAGTCAGGCCTGAACTCTGAGCAAAACTCTTTCCACATTCATGACAATAGTGCCGCCTACTTCCTGTGGCAGTTTTCTGCTTTCTCGGGAACCTGCCCTCCTGTTCGCCAGCTTCAGTGCCTTCAGGAATCTGGGCAGTGTCTTCACGCAGGGGGCGTGGTATTCCCCCAGACTCTTGTACTGGCCGGACCTCGTCCACAGGCAGGGCCCGGATCTCGGCCTCTGTTTCACCACCTGAAATAACAAGTGGCCACACGTGGTCAGTGATGCCCTGCCACGCAGGAAGGCTGTGACTACAGTTGCACATACGCGGGGATGAGGGTTTCCGTACAAGAACGAGGATGGGGACGAAGGGGAGAACGGGTGCTGGGGAGGAAGGAGACTTGAGAACGGGCCTGGGGTCATTGGAAGCAGGGTGATGGGGGGTGGAGGAGGGTGGGAAGGACCGTGCTGGGGACACTCGCAAGGCTCTAAGTCCTGAGGACGAAGGCAGGGCCCTGCACTGGGGCTGGACTCGAGGAGGGCTGGGCAGATGGCAGCGGTAAGCAGGCACGCGTGAGGACTTGGAAGTGTTCCGTGCGACACAAGGAGAGCAGGCACATAGAAAGCGATCGTCAGTGAGGGACGGTCCTCTTGGCTCTTATCCCAGACGAAGACAGGGGCCCCAACACGACGGGCTTCGGTGCTGACAGATCTGAGCCAGAGCTCCTGCTGCACCATGGTCGAGCTGCACGAGCTCAGACGGGTCAGGCTGTCCCGTGTGTCCTGCACCCCGATCTCTAGCTCACTTCTCGCTCTCACCCTACAGTCCCACGGCCCATTTCCTGAGGACACCCCTGCTCTCGTCCTGTGTTGGAACTAGCAACAGGGAGGGGGCTAATGGTGACAGCCCTACTATGAGCCAGGCCTGTGCTCGGGGCTCTACCTGCCGTGTCCCACTTAACCCGGCCAGGATGCAGCAGGAAAGGGAAGGGAGCCAGGCCGGGAGGGTTAAAGATCGGGTCACACACGTGGTTAGTAGCTGGGTTCAGAAACGGTGGCTCTGAACACAGAATTCAGACAGCGTCTTACAGCCCAGTAGGTTCTAACTGACAAAGGAAGCCATGAAAGCCTACGACCAACCAGCCCCCGTCAGTCTTACCCGGGGAGGTCAGGCCGCCGGGGTTCTCCCGCCCTTCATCTCCGTGGAAGCTCCCCCGAGAGGAATCCAGCTGCGCCCAGCCAGAGGAGAAAGCCAGGGCCACGTCTTCCGTTTTCAGCAAGCCCTGAAACGGCACACGGGCCTCCTAGTTCCTCTTACCCAGAGTCCCTCCCGGAGCCGGGGGCTGCGCAGAGGGGCTCAGGCGGTGAGGGGACAGTCCCTGAAGGCTCCGCAGACCAAGCCAGCGCGGCACCTAACGCTACTTCTCCCGGTCTTAAGTGACGGCTTCATCAACAAAACCACTGCGGAAGTAGAGTGACAGCACGTGAGGACAGGTGTCTCCACACAAGTGCTCCAGACACCCCTGTCTTCACACAAATACGCCAGTCGCCCGTGTCTCCACACAGATAAGCCGGACACCCTGGTCGCCACGCAAATAATCCGGACACCAGGGTAGAAGGTAAAGGGATTTGGAAAACGAAGGCCACGCCACTGCAAGGACCGGAACTGACCCCCGCTAGTGATGGTGGCTCATTTGTATTAACAGTTATTCAGATACACTGAAACGTGGGTCTGAAGTGAGGAAAGTCAGGGAAGCCAATGGACACCACACAGCCTCCAGGGCGTGAAGGACCGGGTAAGAAGTTCAATCCAGTTTAAGTACAGACTGTTGCGGTCGTGTGACTAGTTGAGACACGTGGGCATGCCGTATCCGTCCCGGCAAGCTTAGGGACCACGTGCTTACCCCCCGGTAACAGGGCAGGAAAGGAAAAGAAAACCTTCGGAACAAAAGCACCGTCGCAACAAAAGCTTCAGTTTGCTTTTGCAGAATCATCCTTACTGATGAAGAAGACCCCACTGAAGAAGGGGCTGGCCAAGGACACGGAGTAGGGGTCTGGGAAACAGCACCCAAGCTAGTCATGAAATAGGACGAGGCTCCCAACTAGGCACCAGGAAGTCAGACAGCGACAGACGACACTAGCATACACGAGAAAGTTGACATCCCATCTGGCGTTTGGCTGGAGGATGTAGACGGGGAGGGGGCGACCCTCCCAGGATGCACCCCGGTAGCGAAGGGCAGGGAGGGGCTCCGGCTCACCTGGGGCTCTGGCGGCAGCCTGGCCGCCACCACTGCGTCTCCTCTGCAGCGCCCTCCCGGGGCAAGCCCAGGACCCTGGAGAACTAGGAAGGAAAGAAGCTCTGGATGAGACGTCCCTGGCACTCAGCCTCCCCGGCCTGCGGAATCCAAGCTCAAACACTGGGCCTGGAACTTCGTACAGCGTGTGTCTTCCCAAAGGCCCGATCCCTACCTGCTCCAGTCCCGGGGCCTAGAGACCTGTGCTGTGCTCTGCCGACACACAAAATCTATGCAAAACCGGCGGGATCCTTGGAAGGGATGGTGAGTTTAAACCACATAAAACAAGCTTTTCATCTGAAGATACTCTGGGTTTTGCTTGCGAAGGGGAGAAAAGTAAGATTTCGCTTAAAATGCCTTTAGGGGTCAGTAAGGGCTTTCTGCTTTGGTTTGGAAGAACTAGAGTGAAAATAAGGCTGGAACCAGAAGGCAGAAATGGGCATCTGCTTGTACAGAACTTGCTCAGCGTCCAGAAGAACCCGAGGTCTCCCTGGAGGAGGCAAACTTTACATGGGGCACAAAACAGCCGGTTTAGCTAGAGCCCGTGTTGGAAGTCAGGACTGCGTGTTGGCCGGCGTCTCAGTGCTGTGTGTCTTGGGACACGTTCAGGGCACGTGAGAAGACACCGCAGGACATACAGCCAGTCCTGTGGAGTAAATCCTGCTATTTTCATAAGAGACCCAGGGTTGAGACATTTGTACTCTCATCCGCGGTGGTCCTGTAGTCCGTGGGATATTCCGACGGGCTTTACAGAGTCTGTTCGTTTTCTTCTTGGCACTCACCACTACCGGAAGCTGTACTGTCGTGTGTATGTGCCGTCTTCCCCCCTCGAACGTAAACCCCAGTGCCACCGGGAAGGACTCTGTCTCACCAGCGGCCGGTCCTCAGCACCAACCACACCGGCTACCACGTAGGAGGCATAATTACGTGTTAAATGAATGGGGAGCCGATTCTTTCCAAACCACCGTTTGAAATTTCCCTTTCAGTCTCAAAGTAGAGTCCGTCAGTGATGGCCAAATGACGTCGCGGTCAGTGCCCCTATCAGATGATCGTCAGTGAAGCTGGACCAAGTCTGCAGGTTCACGCGCCCAGAAGAGAACACTCACCTGTGCCCGGTAAGGCCCGTGATCCCAGAGATTCATGCTTGAGCAGAGCCCTCACCGGCTGGAACTGGGCACTCCGTGATCCGCGGGAAGGTGCCAGTGCTGCCATCTCGCAACAGACAAGCTCTTGGCCCTGGTCACCACCTGGGACCTAGAGGTTATTCATTCCTTTTCATTATTTGTCAGACATTTCTGGAGCACTTCCCATGTGCCTCACAGTTTCCAGGGGCACGAAAAACATTAACTCAGGTAACACAGACAACAACCTTGAGGTGGGTACCGTTACCGTGATCATTTCACCGATGAGGAAGCGAAGGCACACAGAGCGTAAGCAGTTTTCCCAAGGTCGCCCAGCTAATAAGTGGCGGTGCTAGGACGGGCGCTCAGGCAGAGGGACCCCAGAGCCCGTGCTCTTTGCCATTACCAGGTGCTCCCACGTTGTATACGTTGTGCTTTTACAAAGACTTTTGGGAACCGGTGCTGCCTCTCAAAATACTCCTATCTTATCTGACAGGTGAGGTTAATAATTTCTCGTTTATAGGGTTTTGTTACTGGTTTTGAGAACCAAGAAAGAAGATCACAGAAGGTGAAATCACCTAACGCAGGACACACGGTCTATCCCCACTAAAAGGTGGCTTCCACGCATTTATGGGCAAATTGCACTTGTCAAGTTTCTTTCTCACGTGCAGCTCAGAACTCCCCACATCTTCTGTAACGACTGAGGAGGCTGAAGCCAAGAGACTTGAAACGCCTTCACTGTGAAGGGCTCGCGGGCAGTGGGCCCCAGTGCAGACCCGGATCTCCTGGTCAGTGGTCAGCAGGCTCTGGCTGCAGTCCCCTGAAGGAACATTAACTGGTGCACAGAGGACACCACCTTACAACAGACTGGCAAAGCAAGAAGAGGTGGGGAGATCAACCTGTTTTCCACCAGGGGGGTTCTCTAGCCTGGGGTCCTTGGACTCCTCCCATGTGGTCCATGAACTTGGAATAGGAAAGGAGTAGTTTTATTGTTACCAGCCTCTAAGGGAACGTGGCCTTTCCTTCTATTATAAATTGAAGCAGCGATCATGTGGCATCAGCCACGGCACTTCGCCACCAATAGAAATTGCAGATGTTTTGGGGCGCCTGGGTGGCTCAGTTCGAGCCCCGCATCGGGGTCTGTTCTGACACCTTAGAGCCTGGATGGAGGCTGCCTTGGATTCTGTGTCTCCCTCTCTCTCTCTGCCCCTTCCCCGCTCATGCTCTCTCTCAAAAATAAACACTTAAAATTTTTTAAAAAGAAAAATTGCAGGTGTTTTCACACCACATTACGGCACAACGAACAGTGTCAAAGTCACTCATGCTTCTAACGACTTTGAAACTGCACCCGGGCTATTGGGCCTGTGCCCAGGTCTTACTGATTAGTGCAAGAATCTTAAAAAGCGCACGCATAATGTTGTCACTAATTCGTTTAATGCATTGCTGGCTGTATTTCAACATAATCGAGTTCTTCTGTGATCCTTCATGTATCTAAAACTTCTGTTACGAGGAGGGGCCCAGGGACTCCACCCGAGTGGCAGAGAGAGAGAGAGAGAGAGAGAGAGAGAGAGAGAGAGAGAGAGAGAGAGAGAGAGAGAGAGAGAGAGAGAGGGAGAGACAGGGAGAGACAGGGAGAGAGAGAGAGAGACGGAGGGAGAAGTTCCGATGTTGACGGCACGCCCCGCCCTCGGCCCGAGACTTGGGTTAGAAACCGGGCTCGGGGCCTCTACCTGCGGTGTCGGCGCCTCCAGCTGTCTCTGCAGGTGCTCCAGGAGCACCACCACCTCGTCCCCGCTCTCCGGGTGCTGTCCCCGCACCCAGGCCTGGAGCTCGGCGGGCAGGATGGTCAGGAACTGCTCCAGCACCAGCAGCTCCAGGATCTGCTCCTTGGTGTGTGTTTCTGGGCTCAGCCACTGGCGGCACAGCTCGCGGAGCCGGCGCAGCGCCTCGCGGGGCCCCTCGGCCTCAGGGTAGCGGAAGCCCCGGAAGCGCCGGCGCGAGCGCTCGGGGCCGGGGGCCGGGCTGCCGGGCGCGGCCGTGGGGACGTCCTCCTCCTCCTCCTCCACCTTCACGGTCAGGATGCCCGTCAGCAGCCCCGGCCGCTCCTCTGCAGTGCCGGCATCCAAGGTCGCGCTCGCCTTCGACTCCCCGGCCATCCCGGACCTGGCGCTGGCGGACGGCTGCGCTTCTCGGGGCGGTTCCTCTGGTGCGTAAGTCGCTCCCTCGGCCCCCCGCGGCCGGAGCCGTCCTCCGCGCCCGCCCCGGGCCACACAGCCAGTCTCTCCACACCGCCGGCCGGAATCCGCGGGCGCCCTCGGCGCCGGAGGGCAGGAGCGCGGGGCCGGAAGCCGGGCCGAGCCACTTCCTGGGCCCTCTAGGACGCGTCTCTTGGTGGCGGCCCGTTAACCCTTCGGCTCTCGGGCCGCCGCCGGCGAGACCGCGAGAGAGGACGGGGGGGCTGTGGCTTATGCTTGGCTGAAGCCGACGTCTCACGTTGCAGCGAACGCGGGCCCGCTGGGCCCTCAGAGTTCTGGCCTGAGGCCTTCCCCCGCGGCCGCGGACGTCACTGGGCCAGGCTGGGAGAGCAGCGGCTGCACCTGCGCCTGACCAGCTCCACCTCTCCTGCGAGGCCCGCCGGCGGGAAGGCCCTCCCCGCCTCTGCCTTCGTCCTCACTTCCATGCATCCTTAACACCTTGTCCGCGTGAACCGCCACCAGCGCCATTGGGATCCTTCCTGCAAAAGCAACCCGAGATCCCCAACGGCCCCCACCAGTTACCACTTTCCATTTTCTGTGGCCTCCCCTTGGGCAGCCAGGCTTGTGCTGCTCCCTGCTTCCAGCCACTCCCGTGTCTTTGGCCAGGGGACCCTGTTCACTCCTGGTCGCTCTCTTCTTGTTCCTTCCAGTTCCCATTCACACTCTAGCACAGTGAAAGCTACACACTCTCAAGCCACATTACCTGGGCTCCTAATCCTGGCTTTATTTACCATTTACTAGCTGAGTGACCGCAGTTAACTATATAACCTCTCTGTGCCTGACTTTCTGAATCTATAACTGAGGATAGTAATAGTAGATAGGGATGTGAGCAGTGGGTGAGGTTTTTTATGTAAAGCTCTTAGAATAATGGCTAACCTGTAATAAGCTAGGCCTACCCTAAAACGGTAGGAAGCCCTGAATTCCTTTGAGCCAAAGGAGGCTAGATTTTAAGCCAGAAGTGACAGCAGTTATTTTGCTGGACTGAGATGTCAGTGAGTCTGCTTTCTACTCAGAATGTAAGTTTGGTAGATGTTTTTTAAGTGGAAAAATATCATGGTAGTACCTTCCTGAGTTTTAATTCCTCAGTCTATCTCTTCTATTAATCTCCTAGCCTGGGCATGATTACCTGGTGGGCACACTCAGCTACCTCCACCCCTGCCCAGTCCTAGGGTCTGGCAGCTGCTCACCCCGGGGCCCCTGGTACTCAAGGGCAGCAGGTGCAACCACTTCTCCAGTCTTACATTGGTTCCTGTGTAGTCTGGGGTGTGCATTTGAAAGTAAATGCCTTATGCCTTTTGCTGTCAACTCTTAAAAAAGCCGTGTACCAGTGGACCCCTGCAGTTCAAACCCATGTTGTTCAAGGGTCAGCTGTTCTTCATTTAGTCCCATTGCTCCTGCCTTTATCAGGGTAAGAAACATAGGTTGTAGTCATAATACAAGTGTTTGTTTCCTCTTCCCAACATACATTTCAGTAATCTGGAGCATATCCATGAGATAACTCCTGTAAAAACACTGTAAAATGTAAATCAGAGCACTGTGTGGAAGTGCAAATATGAGCAGCTGGAGGGGACTGTCAGGTCGTGTAAGTGTCATTAGTGAATGACTGCTTTTGTTGCTTGGTGAGTAAAGGTGACCTGCATATTTGTAAAGGCCATAAGCAAGTGTAATTTGGAGGGATGTTTAATTCCAGGTTGTTCTCAGAGTTCTATATAACTTGTGTGTTAGGAATTTCTTAGTAATAAGTATAGATTGTGACAAACTAATGTTATATGCTTACTGCTGAGATACCATAAGAATTATATTCCACCCCTGTGATCTGCCAAAGAGAATTACCCTAAATCTAATCATGAGGACATTATCAGATAAATTCAAACTGTCGGACATTTTACAACACAATCACCCTGGACTCAGCAAAACTGTGTCAAGTAATATTTAAAAGTGGATGTAGAAGTGTAGGTAGAAAAACTATTCTAGATTAAACAGACTAATAAGTAATCACAATCAAATGCATTTAAGGAAACTTGACTGAATTTTAATCCCATTTTAAAGACATTATTGAGGGGTGCTTGGGTGGCTTGGTCGGTTAAGCGTCTCACTTCGGCTCAGGTTATGATCTCCCGGTTTGTGGGTTGAAGCCCCACAGTGGAGCTGGAGCCTGCTTTGGATTCTGTGTCTCAGACTCTGTGCCCTCCCCCATTTTGCTCTGTTGGCTCTCTTTCTCTCAAAAATAAATAAACATCAAAAAAAATTTAAAGACATTATTGGAACAATTGAGGAATTTTGAACATATCCTGCATATTAGATAACACTACCTAATATTTAATGATAATATTAAATTTCTTTAGAATAATGATGGCATTGTGGTTGTGAAGGAGAATGTCCTTCTTAGACATTGATTAGTGGAGTATTTATGGGTGAAGCATCATAATGTCTAACTTTCAGTGAGTAAGAAACACAATCTTAACAATTAGTGAATCTAGGTAAAGGATATGCCGGTGTTTAACTTTTCTGTAGGTTTGAAAGTTTTTTTTAATATTTGGGGGAAATTTATGTAAAACAATTTTGAGAAATTTTGAGAAAGATCTTTCAATACATTTCTGTGCTCTATCTGAATGGATATTTGCTCATCTATAAGTAAAATTAAGAAAATAAGAGACTCTCACCACCAAAAGTTATGGTAGGCATTTATTTTTATTCCTATTGTCATATTTTTTACACCACTGCTTTCTCTACTAAATCAGAGGTCAACAAACTACTGCCTACAGACCAAATTGTTCCCCTGGCTGTTTTTGTATGGCCTTAGCAAGAAATTCTATATTTTTAAATTATAGGGGAAAAATCAGAAGAAGAATAAAAGTTTGTGATATGTGAAAATTAAAGAAATTCAAATTTCAGTGGCTATAAGGAGTTTTATTAGAACACATTCATGTTCATTTACATATTGTCTATAGCTGCTTTCACTCTACAATGGTAGAACTGTAATTTAGCAAAATATTATTCCTCAAAAAATTTTTTTTTACTCTTAGGGTGCCTGGGTGGCTCAGTCAGTTAAGTGTCCTACTTCAGATCAGGTCATGATCTCACAGTTGGAGAGTTTGAGCCCCGTGTCAGGCTCTGTGCTGACAGCCTGGCACCTCCTTTGGATTCTGTCTGTCTGTCTGTCTGTCTCTCTCTCTCTCAGTCCCTCCTCTGCTCATGCTCTGTCTCTCTCAGTCTCTCAAAAATAAGTAAGTGTTAAAAGTTTTGGGGGGGCGCCTGGGTAGCTCAGTCAGTTAAACATCCAACTTCGGCTCGGGTCATGATCACACAGTTCGTGGGTTCGAGTCCCATATCACACTCTGTGCTGATAGCTTGCAGCCTGGAGCCTGCTTCAGATTCTGTGTCTCCCTCTCTCTGCTCCTCCCCCGCTCACACTCTGTCTCCCTCTCTCTCTCTCTCAAAAATAAATAAACATTAAAAATATTTTAAAAAATTTATTCTTCCCGTTAGAAGACCCGTGTTACAAAAATGTATTTAATTATATATTTTAACAAAATTAACTTTTATTCAGTTTCTAATAAAATACTATAATACTTTATTTTCTTTCATTAAAAAACGTAAGTATTTACAATTTTATCAGTTTGGGAAGACAAACAGAATAAAAATGGAGAAAAGTGATCAAAAGACAAATTCAATGATAGAATAAATATAGCCTATTTAAATGCCTGCCTGGCCCTGTTGGCTGCTGCCGGAGTGAATTCTCAGCCTCAGAATTAGCATAGTTCAAAATCTCCTTCAGCTTCAAAACGTCCAAGGGAGAGATTTTGGTGACTTCAAAGAAGATCTGGTGAGAATACTTGGAATGCAGAGTCTCCAGCTTATTGCAAGGACACAAAATCAGCAGGATGTTCAACTGGTTGATCAAGAGGTGAAGATCAGAGGTCTTGTAGCCACTGTAATACTCCAGGGTAGGAGCCCAGTGTTTGAACTTTTTCACGTAGACGGCCAGGAGGAAGGAGTCAGCAGCTAGCTTGGAAGGGCTTTCCAGGATATAGTCCTATTCCTGCAGTCATCTCACAGATGAAGCGGCACGGGGTCAATGCCTTCATGCTGCCATGGAGATACTTAGTATATCTGCACAGGAAGTGATAGGCGATGGGAATGCTGATATCAAGTTTGAGAGTTTGCAGTTTGCCAACTTCCATGCATCTTGCTGATAAATATATAAAAATCTAATTTTATCCTATTCGATTTAATTTCCCACTTTACTGTTTAGAGTCTTAGCATCAGGAAAGCACTTATACCTAAATTCTGATTTAGTTTCTCTGTCACTTTCCAAGTCTGTTAAATAACTGAGGTCAACTTAACTACAGACAACCAAGGTGATGGTAATGCCTATGTACCTTTTAAACTAAAAGGGAAATGATCTTGCATGAAATGCTAGCCATTTCAGACAGTGAACACAGTGTATGCATAACTGGTTCCCAACCACAAAATTCCTGAAGAAATTAACCAAATTAGGAGACATCTACAAGACTGGGTTGGATGCTTCCCTGCATTTCAGGGGTGGAAACGTCTGTGAATTTTAAGAATTAAAATCATGCCTCTGGTCTTCACTTGGCTCAGAGGCTGAGCTTAAACTTTTTGATTCCAAAAGTTCTGGTGCTTGCTTCCAGTGGGAACAAGTGGGGTTTTGAAGTCTATAAACGTGCTTCGCCATGAAACTGGTGGACAGGTTCCTTTCTTAGGGATCAACAAAAGGAGCACGGGAAGTAAGGGGCTCCCACCAAGGGGTGACGATAAAGAGGACCGAGGGGAGCATGGAGACTTGAAGGGTATCAAGATGGTTAAAGGCGAATACCCAAGAGGAGTAGCAGACGTTTGAACAGTATAAGGGTCACTGGCGCAAATTCCTCTATTTGTGTCCCCGAGGGCCAAGGGCAGCGCAGGCAAATCGGAACCACGAGAGGAGCGAGAGGAGCGGCGCACCTCCACCAAATACCCCAGAGAAACCTTACGGCCTGACGCCTTCCGCCCTCGGCCGCGCGCCACGCCTTCGCCTACCAACCCACCGGAAGCGGAAGCCTTGCGGGCACCATTGTGACGCGCCTGCGTGGGCTCCGTTGCTGTGGCGCCTGCGTGGGCTCCGTTGCTGTGGCGCCTGCGTGGGCGGGAAGTGCCGGCCGTACGCAGTCTCCGTGGCCACTGCTCGGCGTTGGCCGTTTGGTTGCCGGTGGAGGCGTGGCTCATGGCCCCGGTGTCCCAGTCCCGCTATCCCGAGGACGCCGCCGGCTCTCGGAGGCGGCGACGCAGCTCTGTGGGGAGCCCGCCGTCCGCGCTGGCCAGACGCTTCCCTTGTGGAGGC
This sequence comes from Felis catus, assembly GCF_018350175.1. Classification (NCBI taxonomy): domain Eukaryota; kingdom Metazoa; phylum Chordata; class Mammalia; order Carnivora; family Felidae; genus Felis; species Felis catus. The sequence goes on along the minus strand of NC_058372.1, from coordinate 2,176,796 downwards.
CGCTCCCGCCCTCACTCCCGCGGCCGCGAGGGCCTCAGGCCTTCGTGGGGGGTGTCGGGCGTTGGCGACCCGAGTCCGCTGGGCCGATCTGAGTCTCGGGCACAGCCTTCGGGGCCCCGCAACTACGCGTTCTCGTCCTCTTCCGTCCACGCTGGCGGATACCGCTTCCATCACCACCACTATGCGGGCGACCTGCAGTGGGCCAAAGAGTATGAGAAGGAGAAGGAGGAGAGCTATCGTCAGAGGTGGCTGAAAGAGAGAGAGAGGATTGGGGAGCTGGGAGCTCCTGAGGTGTGGGGGCTCTCTCCAAAGTTTCCTGAGCCGGATTCTGATGAACATACCCCAGTGGAGGATGAAGAGGTAAAGAGTCAGGAGACCAGCAGTTCAGATTCCAGCTCCGAAGAAAACGGGAATACCAGTCGTTCAAAAAGCAAGAAAAAAAGAAAGAAAAAGTCTAAAACGAAACATAGGAAACATTCTGATAATAGTGAGAGTAATTCAGACTCCGACATTAATTCTAGTTCTGATGATAAAAAGAGGGCCAAAAAAGCCAAGAAGAGGGAAAAGAAGAAGAAACACAGGGCAAAAAGAACCAAGAAAAAGAAGAATAAGAAGACTAAGAAAGAATCCAGTGACTCCAGCTTTAAAGATTCAGAAGGGGAGTTGCCGGAAGATACCTGGATTGAGCAGTCAAAGATTACAGATACCATGGATCTAATAGGCCCAGAAGCACCTGTAATACATATCTCTCAAGATGAGAAACCTTTGAACTATGGCCATGCTCTGCTCCCAGGTGAAGGTGCAGCAATGGCTGAGTATGTGAAAGCTGGAAAGCGAATCCCACGAAGAGGTGAAATTGGGCTGACAAGTGAAGAGATTGCTTCATTTGAATGCTCAGGTTATGTCATGAGTGGTAGCAGGCATCGTAGAATGGAGGCTGTACGACTGCGTAAAGAGAACCAGATCTACAGTGCTGATGAGAAGAGAGCTCTTGCATCCTTTAACCAAGAAGAAAGACGAAAGAGAGAGAATAAGATGCTAGCCAGTTTCCGAGAGATGGTGTACAGAAAGACAAGAGGGAAAGATGACAAGTAAGGACCTTGTGTTGTACAGTGGGACTTTAACAACAATTTTATGTAATCAAAACAATATGAAAAGACTTAACGGTGCTACTGTATCTATGATGTTAGAAAGTCCTTCAAGAAAAAGCTGCTGAGATCTGTATTTATTTTTAACTTAATATGTGCACATAGTTTAAAAAATATTCAAATGCTATAGTAGAAGTTAATAAAAGGTCTTTCACCCTAGTCGCTAATTCTTCTCCCCAAAGAAATCTTTTTGAGGTCTTTTATGTCTGTTCATAAGTTCTGTGTCTATGCAAGCATATTTCAGGATAAAGCCTGGAGAGATTAACCTGAAGGTTATTTTCCCTGTTGCTCTGATTTCTCTCTCTCTTGAAGGGCCTTATGGAGCCCTTCATTTGCCCCAAGGTAGACCAGAAGAACCCCAGAAAGAAGAGAGGATTCAATTGAATGTAGACTTCTGATTGCAATTAACAGCTGGTGTTAAAAAGTAAAGATTTACTGGCTCATGAAATTGCAAAGTCCTCTAGGAGAATGGGTGTCGTGTGTGGCTTTATGCGACTCTGGCTTTCTTCTTCATCATGGGTCATTTTCCTCCTTAGGCTAGTTTCCCTTAAATAACAAAAAGGCTGCCAAAGGTCCTGGATTTGATTATATACTTCCTGGTCCACCTCTGAAGAAAGAACATTTCTGTCTTGGCATTCCAAATAAGAATCCTGAGATTCACCCTAATTGGATTAGCTTAAGTTACATGCCCACTCTCAAAAAAATGTACTGTTGCCATGGACATAGGCCCACTCCTGGAGCTGTAGGTATAGTCAGTTTATAGGCTACATACATGGGGAAGAACTGGAAGGCAGATAGGCAACCAAAAAAATGCCAAATATAGTTGTGAATGATTTCTAAAAACCAATACATGTGCTGAAAGCCAAAATTTTGCTGAAGCTTGGTTTTGAATATTGGGGAATACCTGATTGGAGGGGACATAGGGTTTATCCATAAAATAGATATAAAGAAGAAAAGATGAAGGTCTGTGGTGCTTGGAGTCTTCCAAAGAGTGGATTAGCTGCCACCTTAGACTAAGAGGACAAGGAAAGAAATGAGCAGGTATAAAGAAGAATGCATTTGGTGGAGCTCATGAAAAGGAGATCAGATCAGGAGGGACCTCATGGACAACAGAGTTGACATTGAGAACCTGGCTAGCACCAGTACTGGAGAAGACTTTAGAGTGAGCTCCACTCATGGTCTATCATAAACCTTTGTTTTTATCCAGTGACATCTGCCTGAATTTTAAGATTTCATTTCATCACTAGGCAAATTACCTCACTTGAAAAGGGGGCCCTGTGGCGCACCTGGGTGGTTCAGTTAGTTCAGTTAGCATCCGCTCCACCTCTTGATTTCAGCTCAGATCATGATCCCAGGACTTTGGCCCCATGTCAGCCCCATGTCAGGCTTGGGATTCTCTCTCCCTCTCTTTCTGCCCCTCTCCCTGGCTCATGCACTATCTCTTAAGAAGAAGGGGAAGTAGAAGCGAGGAGAAGGAGAAGAAAAAAAGAGTAAACTCCCTTTTCAAGGCTCAAGACACTACTAAGCCCCACAGAACTGAAGGTGAAGGGGTTCTAGAATCTCACAGGCAGTGTGATGTGGAAGGGCACGTTCGTCCTAGTAGATGACATTGATGCCAGACCACACTACCTTGAGAATTTCCCCAAAGAGGGTTGGGCAACACTACTAAAAACCAGTGTTACATATGTATATTTCTATTTTTAGAAACAAAGCATACAGCATTACATGCATGGACTTACACCTTGCATTTTTCACTTAATATATCTTGGAGATGTTGTAATCAGTGCATATAAATCTACCTTATTCTTTTTAATTAATGACCATAATATATTGAATGAAAGGACCATATTTTATTGGATGTTTAAGATGTTTCCTATATTTTGCAATTACACAGTATCGTAGTGAAAATCTTTGTGGATATGGCCACCAAGAAGTAGAGTTCTTGGATCAAAAGGAAAATATTTATTAAGTGCTTTTCTTTTTTTTAAATGTGTATAGTGTCTTCTTTTTTTAAGTTACTTATTTATTTTGAGAGAGAGCACTGGGGCAGGGCAGAGACAATCCCATGCAGGCTTTGTGCTGTCAGTGCAGAGCCTGATGCAAGGCTTGAACTCATGAACTTTTGAGATCATGACCTGAGCTGAAACCAAGAGTTAGATGCCTAACCGTCTGAGACACGCAGGTGCCCCTAATAGGTGCTTTTTACATACTAGGGACTATGCCAGGTGCTGGCTGTAAACCAGAGAGCAAATTAAGTTTGATCTTTGCCATCACAGAATTTTACACTCTACTGGAGGAGACAGGCCTTTAAAAAACTAACAGACAATATGTATTAATTGCAGTATGCTGTGAAGAAAATAAAGGACTAGAGACAGTAATTGGGGGACATTTTTGAAGGAGTGGTCAGGAGGGGCACCTGGGTGACTCAGTCGGTTGGGCGTCGGACTTCGGCTCAGGTCATGTTCTCACAGTTCGTGGTTCCAGCCCCGCGTTGGGCTCTGTGCTGACAGCTCAGAGCCTGGAGCCTGCTTCCGATTCTGTCTCCCTCTCTCTGGCCCTTCCCCACTCACACTCTGTCTCACTCTCTCTCTCAAAAATAAACATTTTTAAAAAAAATTTTAAAAAGGGTGTTCAGGAAAAGTTTAAGAATGTCACGTGTAAGTTCTATGTGTTTTTACATTTTAATAGGATTGCAACATTGCTTTCCAAATAAAATTTACCAGTTCTCACACCTATATCATCAACAATATCGTACTTCTAAACCTTTTGATCTTTGCCAATCTGATGGGTGAAAAGTGGCATTTTATTTTTTTATGTTCATTTAAGAGCAAAGTTGAGCATCTTTTCATATATATATATATACATGTATATATATATATATACATGTATATGTATATATACATATATATGAGTCCTATAATATTTTTGGTGTGTGTGTGTGAAGTACTCACATAGGCTTTGTCCATTTTCCTACTGGTTGGTCTTTTCTTATTAATCATAAGAATTCTTCAAATAATAAATTATCTCTCTCTCACATGTCTTGGAAATATTTCCCCTCTTGTCTGCCTTCTGAATAGCTTTTCTGAGAAACACTTGATCATATTGTTCTTTAAAGCCCAAAGATTTCCTAATACTAGCCAATTAAATATCTTTGTCTTTTTCACTTGGCAGAAAGATGCAGTTGAGGAGCTGTGCCTTCTGAGAAGGCAAGGCAGAATTAGAGGGTTTTGCCAACATGATAAAATACGCACAATGCAGCACACAGTGCAATGCTCACAGCAGAGTTCCCATGACGGTATTCCGTGCCATCAGTAGGATTGACTTGCTGGTTAATGTTGTTATTAGGGTCCTGCCAATATATCTGCCTTAAAACAAGACTGTGAGATTTATAATTTGATTACAGATCATGTTGTCTCAGGGGAGCTAATAAAAGGCAGTAGAACTTTTCCTTTTTAAGTAGTGTTGCCCAGAGTACATGGTTATGGGTTGTGGAATAGAAGAAAAACAGAACAACAAAAAATTTGTGTCATATTTAGGCTTCAAAAACCATCAGAATCATTGTTTACTAAACTCTACTCAAGGAGCCAGTTGAACAGATCAAATAGCTTGAATTAACCACCAGAGTTACACTGAGGGTTTTTATTTTTTTTATTATTATTATTACTTTATTTATTACTTTATTTATTTAAGAGAGAGAGTAAGGGGAGAGGGGCAGAGGGAGAGAGAGGGAGAATCTTTTTTTTTTTATTTTTTTTTAACGTTTATTTATTTTTTTGAGACAGAGAGAGAGAGCATGAACAGGGGAGGGGCAGAGAGACAGGGAGACACAGAATCTGAAGCAGGCTCCAGGCTCTGAGCTGTCAGCACAGAGCCCGAAGCGAGGCTCAAACCCACGGACTGTGAGATCATGACCTGAGCCATGATCTGAGCCGAAGTCGGACACTTAACCGACTGAGCTACCCAGGCACCCCGGAGAGGGCGAATCTTAAGCGGGCTCCAGATCCACCTGAAGTCCGACTTGGGGATCAATCCCATGACCCTGGGATCATGACCTGAGCTGAAATCAAGAGTCAGATGCTCACCCGACTGAGCCACCCAGGCACCCCAACACTTAGTTTTATTCAGTACTGAGAAACAGCCCAAGAAAGCAAATTAGATTGGCTACTGCTGTTTAATTACAATCCATAAATTTTGTGAGACATCGTTAATTTTACCATGAGCCATTATTTTATGACTTTGGGGGATTATGTAAAATAGTGTTTCACGAGATATAAAAACTCCTCAACTGGAATAAGGGGTTCTAATGAGGATTTCGCGGTAGATTTTCTCCTTTTCTTCACCTTCTCCTTCTTTAGCACAAGAGGAGATATTTTCTACCTATAGCTATAAGCAACTTAGGGAGTAAGAAATTATTAATTTGGCAAATAGCTGTCTTTTTATTCTTAACAAATTCAGGGGCATTTTTATGAGAATCCTTGTAAGATTTCACAGTCTTGAGGGAGGGTTTTTTTTTTTTTTTTGAGATGTATATGGTTTTGGCATATAAAGGTAGTATCCATCTATTCCTATTTTATTAGGAGTTTCCCCTTTTAATCAGAAATGCATGTCAAATTTTATTAAATGACTTATTAGCATTTAGGGATCATAGGATTTTTCTTTATTTGCCTATTAATAAGATGGCTTAAAGTTATAGATCTCCAGGCGCCTGGGTGGCTCAGTCTGTTAAGTGTCCAACTTTGGCACAGGTCACAATCTCGAGGTTCATGGCTTCAAACCCTGTGTCAGGCTCTTAGTTATCAGGCGCCTGGGTGGCTCAGTCTGTTAAGTGTCCAACTTTGGCACAGGTCACAATCTCGAGGTTCATGGCTTCAAACCCTGTGTCAGGCTCTTAGTTATCAGTGCGGAGCCAGCTTTGATTCCTCTGTCTCCCTCTCTCTCTGCCTCTCCCCGACTCTCTCTCTTGAGCATGCGCGCTCTCTCTCTGTCTCTCAAAGATAAATACACGTTGAAAAGAATTATAGATTTCCTAATATTAAACTATGAATTAAATTTATTGGACTCATTTGTAGGTTTTTGGTTGTTTGTACCACTCACTGGTCACATAATTTTCTATTTAAAATTCAGAATAATGATGGGGCACCTCGGTGGCTCAGTTGGTTAAACATTTGACTCTTGATTTTAGCAAGCCCTGTGTCAGGCTCCTCGTTAGCAGCACAGAACCTGCTTGGGATTCTCCTTCTCTCCCTCTCTCTCCCTGCTTGCACTCTCCCTCTCCCAAAATAAATAAATGAACTTTAAAAATTTCAGAATAGTAATATCTTGCCATACGGGTGGAAGCAGAGAGAAATGCAGAAAGCATCATTACAAAAAGATAACTGCTAATCTTATGCTATAGCATGGTAGCATGACTTGTAATGCAATTGTGCCTCTAGTGATCATATAGAAAAGGAAACTTTTATTTTGAATATCTTAAGAATGGACCTGATGAAAACAAACAGACCACCATTTTGTTTACAAAAATAAGGATAATTCTGGGGGTGCCTGGGTGGCTCAGTTGGTTGGGCGTCCGACTTCAGCTCAGGTCACAATCTCGTGGTCCGTGAGTTCGAGCCCCGCGTCGGGCTCTGTGCTGACAGCTCACAGCCTGGAGCCTGTTTCAGATTCTCTGTCGCCCCCTCTCTCTGCCCCTCCCCTGCTCATGCTCTGTCTCTGTCTGTCTCAAAAACAAATAGTAACATTAAAAAAATAAAAAACAAACAAACAAAACAAAACTAAGGATAATTCTGGAAAATGAAAATCTCAAGTATGAAAATTGATTTTTGTTATCAGCAACATGTAGACTATCCTGGTAAAAGTAGCATTTTTATTTATTCTCATCTACATCTACCCCTTCCAAAAGATACAGACTACTTAAATTAAAAATGCGCACCTTGAATTTTGTAAAAATACTTTGTTAACCTGCATTACTGGTTTTGGTTTTCATGGGATATTCAATACAATGCCAATAATCTGAGCCTTGATACTATGAGTGACATTTAAGAAGCCAGTCATCGTAGGGAGTTTGAAAGGGGCAGTAAATGAATTAAGATCTTTACTTCCTTTTTTAAAATTTTATTTGTTTGTTTGTTTGTTTGTTTATTTATTGAGAGAATATGAGAGGGGGAGGGGTAGAGAGACAGAGGGAGAGAGAGAATCACAAGTAGGCTCCATGCTGCCAGCACAGAGCGTGACATGGGACTTGATCCCACAAACTGTGAGATCATGATCTGAGCTGAAATCAAGAGCTGGGCTCTCAAGTGACTGAGCCACCCAGGCACTCCTATTTACTTCCTTTTTAAATTAAATTTTATAGTTATCCCTTATATAATTGGTGTAAAATATATAAGCCCTTCTTTAGAAAGAGAGAAAATCAGACATGAGTTTTCTGTTCAAGAAAAAATGTTAAGTTCTAATTAGTAAAATATTTGCATTCATTGGATTTGTTTGCCTTAGGAAGTTTTAAAGTGAACATGTTTCGTTGCTACTTTAAAAGATACTTCCAAGCTTCTGGCACCCAAGGAGGAAAGGGTAACTCTCCTTGTCACAATGAAAGGTGTTTTTTTTTTCTTTTGTTCTGATCATTTCAATGCTGAAGACACTGAATAAATTACCTGTCATAAAACAATGATTAGTATGATATTTAATGCTTTTTCAAAACTATTAATTAATCAGACGTTTGTTTAGATTTTTAAAAGGACTTACCTCATTCAAAGACTCTAAATACAGTTTTTGGTAAAATGAACAAGAGGGAATATTCTGTATTCTTCTGTAGAATTTTTGGTAAAGTGATATCTAATGCTTTTTCCCCTGAAACCTACATTCATTGCAAAGTATTGTAGATTATCCTTTTACAGTAATAGACTTAAATTTCATTACCTTAAGTATTCCAGTTCAAATACATTTTCATTGTTCAATTTAATCTTCAGATCTTTGCTACTATGAAAAAAGGGGAAAAACCCCATGCGTTGACTTTTTTTTTTTTTTTTTGCCATTGCGTTTAACGACTGTTTAAATCGGGGAGAAATGGAAAAGCATGTGACCGTGTTTAATTTATGAAGCAGCAAAGTGGAAACGACGGCTCGTCAGGGAAACACTGAACTGGGCTAGCCTGTTTTTGTTTGAAGGAAATTAAGTCCGGCTTAAAAAAGAGAAAAGCCCGCGCGCGCACCTGCACACCGCGGTAGGTCGGGTTGAGCCGGGCACCATCGAGCCGCGGTCCTCCGCGTGCCTAGAGCGGAAGCGACGTCGCGCTGGGGAGCGGGTGTTGGCGCTCGGCGCGTAGCGCGGACGGTGCCGGAGCGAGCGTGGCTGCGCCTGCTCGTCAGCTGTCGGGTGCGTAGTGGCAGTGCTGGGGCTTGGGAGGGCCTGCGGCCGAGACTGGGGGGCAGTGGGGCCCCGGGTGCAGGGAAACGCTCGGCGACGAAGGAGCGGGGCGGGAGATGTCCGCTGAACTGGGCACAGCGTCGGCTGCACAGGCGTCGTCCCCTGAGCGCAGTGTTAAATCCCTATCGAAGGTAAGCCTCGGAGGCTGGTACTGGAGCAGAAACCTGAAGGACATGGTGAGACCGATGTGGCCTTTGGGGGACGAGCTTTCAGGCAGAGGGAACCGCCTGCTTGACGCACCGGAGGAGTAGCCAGGCCCCCAGGCCACCGTGGGCGGGGCTCAGTGTGCGGCGTGGTGTGGAGGTTTTGGGGGGCATCTGTAGTTGGGGACTCACGATGAGATGAGACCCGAGGGGCTCTTGAACCAGAAAAGTGGTCAGTAGCGGCCAGATTGCTGACCTACCTGGAAGGTGGAGCCAGCAGGCTTTGCTGTTGGAGCAGATGTGCATTGTGAGAAAGAAGGCAACGATCAGCCCAAGGGTTTGGCCTGCGGCTGCAAGAGCTGCTGAAGAAAAGATCTGAGCTTGAGCTTTGGGACCTTGTGTCAGTTATTTAGCTGTCCGTGTCCCGGTACCTTGCTCTGTAGAGTGAAATTTGCACTCGTGTCTTGATGCAATTGTGTGAGGATTAAATGCATAACTTTCGTAAAGTACATACAACAGTTATGGGGCGCCTGGGTGGCTCAGCCGGTTAATCATCTGACTTCGGCTCAGGTCATGATCTCTCGGTTCGTAAGTTCAAGCCCCGAGTCAGGCTCTATGCTGACAGCTCAGAGGCTGGAGCCTGCCTCGGATTCTGTGTCTCCCTCTCTGGCTGCCCCTCCTCTGCTCATGCTCTGTCTCTGTCTGTCCCCAAAATAAATAAAACATTAAAAAATTTAAAAAAGTACATGCAACAGTTGTGCTGGCTTATTGTTTCATTATGCTGAGACATGAAGGGTGTGTGGGCACAAATGAGAAAATTGGACGATGAGGAGTGTTCCAGGAAGGAGCAGGACTTGAGAGGACCCAGGAACAGGAGAGCATTGAAAGTCTGAGGAACTGAAAGTTCACTAGTCATAAGAAAATTTTAATTTTTTTTTTTTGAGAGGGAAAGAGACCGAATTCAAGTGGGGGAGGGGCAGAGAGAGAAGGAGACACAGAATCCGAAGCAGGCTCCAGGCTCTGAGCTGTCAGCACAGAGCCAGACATGGGGCTCGAACCCACGGACTGGGGAATCATGACCTAAGCCAAAGTCGTACACTTAACCGACTGAGCCACCCGGGTGCTCTGGATTTGACTTTTTGTATCTTAGGTCTATTTTTTGACCAAAAGAAAAAAACATATATGTATGTGTTAGCTGGGACTTACCACGCACACATCCTGGACTATATAACAGCAAGCTGTATTTGGAGCCTAACTGGGTTTTATAGCTCTTTTTAAACCCAGGAGCCATTTTTCACAATTCATTTAGATGTCTGTGTAATCCAGAACAATACTTTTCGTTTATGTGAAATCGACTGTTTTGAGGATTCCATGTCTGTTGTAGATAAGATTCCTTTGGGATTTATCAGAAAGTCTCCTCATTATTAGATTCATGTTGAATATTTAGTGAAAATGCTGCATAAGTGATAAGGCAGAAGGTCAGTAGTTGTCTGTTGCTGTTGCCAGGCTTGATCATTTGATTAGGTTTGTGGCTGCCAGACATCTCCATTTATTTCCCTTTGTAATTAATACACAGTTAGCATGATGATTCTTTGAGACCGTGAGAATGCCCTTTTACCCAGTTCTTTTGCCCAGTGCCTTTGCCCATGTGGTCCTTGATTCAGTTGGTTATTTCCTCAAGCTGCAAAATGGTGATTTTTCAGATGTGTTATTCCTGCTCTGTCAGCCGGCAATCTTATGTAGAACAGAGTTTTCTCATTCTGTATGTGTGTTCCATTTTTAGGAATGGTGGTTTCAGAGAAAGAAAATTTGATAGCGATTATTGCAAATGTATAAGCCCAACCAAGGCGTGTTGCTGTTGTTATTATTGTTCCTACTACTGTTATTGTTTCCGTGATTCTTGGTTTTACATTTTCAGGAGGAGACCATCAAAAGGAAGTTTTCTGAAGCAGAGAGAGCAAACACGCTGACACTGGGGATGGCGACAGCACCGCTCGGTGCCCGTTCCCCAGCTCCTCTGAATCTGAAGAAGGAGGTGCTTCGGAGCATGAAGGGGGATCCCCACTCTACTGGGGAACAGGGAGTCCGGCTGCCAGGAGCCGGCACAGGCCTGGGGCAGGAACCGTTGTGCAAACAGTTCAGGCAGTTGCGCTATGAGGAGACCACAGGGCCCCGGGAGGCGCTGCGCCGGCTCCGCGAGCTGTGCCGCCAGTGGCTGCGGCCCGAGACGCACAGCAAGGAGCAGATCCTGGAGCTGCTGGTGCTGGAGCAGTTCCTGACCATCCTGCCCGCCGAGCTCCAGGCTCGGGTGCGGGAGCACCATCCGGAGAGCGGGGACGAGGTGGTGGTTGTTCTGGAGGATTTGCAGCCAGAGCTTGGAGACGCAGGAAAGCAGGCGGTGAGGACCAGATGCGCCCTTTTGCAGGAAAGCAGGAGTTGGGACCTGGGCCCGGAGGCGAGGGCATGAGCTGGGTACCCGGGGAGGGCCTGCGGAGCTCCTGTTCGGGTTCTTTCCTGTCCGGTGCTCAGAGCCATTGGCTCGTCCCACGGCGTCACCTGCTGTCCCCCGGGAGGGACCGGCCGTGCTGCTTCCCCAGCCTCTTCTTTGTCCCCTGGGCTTTCTCCTTCTTCTTCTCACGTGGGAGTGTCTCTCTGAACAGCACTTTCCTCCTCAGCCCACAGGTCCCTAACTGTCCCTGCATGTCCCCGCATGTCCCTAGGACCCAGGCCAGGCTGAAGAGCAGATGATGCTGGCGGGGGCGGCAGTCCCTGTGGAAGCAGTGCGGGGGCAGCGCACCCAGCCGGAGCGTGAAGTTCTGGAGCCTGAAGGAGACAAGGGTAAGAAGCAGCTGCGTCTCGGGGCGGGCGAGAGGTGGGCATCGGCGTCCCTTCCGAGGCCCCGCTGTCGTGTTTGTCTTGAGGTGGCTCTGTCGAGGTGTGGTGTCCACGTGGTGGAGTTCACTCTGAGAGTTTGGTCCGTTTGTCTCCTCAGACAGGAAGACAGTCCGTGATGCAGTCGCTGCCGCAGTCAGGACTGGAGGACTCTCGTCCCCCCACATTTCCCCCCATCCTTTCCATGGTGTTTGTGTTCAGCCGAAACAGGACTTCTCCTGCCCTGGCCTTCTCCTTCCCTCCTTCACTGCAGGGGTGAATAAAGAAAGGATGGCTGGTTTCTCACCCAGCCCATGCTCCATTGCTCATTTTTTTCTTGTCTCCTTCAAATTACTGTATAATTATCACTTTTATTTCCAAACGTCACCTAGGTTAGTTTTTACTCTACTGTATTGTCTTCGTCATTGAAATCCGCCTTTCTTGTTTCTGTTGCTTACGTTTCTCCCCCTCTGTCCGGCCTTACAGTCCTGCTTCCTGCTACTTGTGTCATCTCAGTGCTTCGCTGGGATTCTTACCTCCTGCTCCTTCTCCATCATTTACACTGTTAGATTCATTAACGCTGTTCCCGTCCCTAAAACCCTTCAGTGAGCTGAGTTATGCTATTCTTTCTACATATGTTTTTTTTATCATTTGAAAAATTCCATGATCAAAAGGAAGAAATAAAACCAAGAAGAAACCTACCACCTGCAGTGACTTCCAGCAGGCAGTGAGAGAGGCCTCCCCGGCAGTGGTGTCTGTTGCCTTCTCAGCCTCACATCTATGAGCTTGACTTTACCAGTTTGCTTGAGACTTTTAGCACTGACGGTTCCATGTCCTGGGAAACCCCTGAGTCCGTTCCCCTGTGGCCCCCTCACACCACGGGTCCCCTTAGTCCAGATGAATCAGGACGGTCTATCCCCCTGTGGTCCCATCACACCATGGGTCCCCTTAGTCCTGGACGAATGAGGATGGTCTGTCCCCCCGTGGCCCCATCACACTGCATGTCCCCTGAGTCCTGGACAAATCAGGACTGTCCTTCCCCCTGTGACCCTATCACACCGTGGGTCCCCTTCATGCTGAGCTACATTCTGTTTCCCACTTGCTCCTTGCTGTTTGTCTCCTCTGAGTTTCTCCTGCCACGTTTCTTCTGTCTGGAGTAATTTGTCCTCGCTTTCCCTAATTCGTACTCATCCTTCAGGGCCTTAGACCTCCCTTTCTCAACCTTCCCAAGGTCCCCCAAACCTGGACGACTTTTCTGTGGAAAAGGACCTGTGTTCCTAGAGCTCCAAGATTTCTCCCATTTGACCACATCGTATTGTTGCTGGTTCATGTCTTTTTTTCTCCTGCCAGAAAAGGGCCGGACATTGTTTTGTTTCCTGAGTCTGCTACGGCTCCTGGGTCGAACAGACCCTCAGTAAATGTTTGATGAATGGCTGATTGTGATTCTAAACCTTCTTTTACCTTCTTTCCACCTCCCCTGTTCAATTTCTGAGTCTGTTCAAAGGTCCGCCTAATGGAAATTTGCTGAGCAAAGTAGCTGAAAGAGAGGGGCCTGACTTTTGTGAACAGCCTTGCGGAAATGAATTTAGGCCCTGTCATCCATGATGGGCACTATTTGAAATGCAACAAGTAGATCCTTGACGCTGTTCCTTGCCCTCTGGGTCTGTTGAAAATGCTATTTTACACTCAAAGTTCAAGTTATTTTCTGGTTTCAAGACATTCCCATCTTTTTAGTGCTTATGTCGTTATATCATGGCTGGTAAAGGATCGCTCCTGTCTTCCTGTAACCCCTCCCTCCCCTGTGGGCGGCCTCCCTCCTGCAGAGGGCCTACACACACCAAGTGGCTTGTCCCGCTGAATCTTCCTGCCCCACACGGGACCCGAGGTCTCTGGTGGCTCCTTACCGGTTGTCCACATCACACTGACCCTCGCATGCTCTCACCTTACACTGCCTGCTGCTTTCTGTGGCCCACACTGATGAACTCGCGTTGGCTGGTTATTCCTGCTGCTTACAATGGCTCCTGCCTGTCCTTCTCGCTTTGCATCTTTGTTCTCACTCCTGTCCTCTTCACCCGCCTGTGCCTGCGGGCCTGAGCTTCGGTGTTATCCGCAGACATTGCTTACGGTCTTTCACGTACCAGAAACGTGAGCTAATTATCCCGGCACCGAGGTCCCCGTCTTGTTGAACTGCACAGGAAGGCAGCTGCTGCTGTCCAAGGGTATCGGGAAAGTCCAAGACACTTTTGTCAACTTCATGTCACCCTCAAGGTCTTGTGGTCCAGTGGTTTTGATTCACTGGAGGACACTGAGCCCAGAGGGTTTAAATCACCTTTCTAAGATTACACAGCTAAACAGTGATACAGTGGGCACTGTGTCCACGTTTCTTCATTTCCGGTGCTTTCCCTCGTGAGCCCCAAGGTCCTCAGTTGACCTCACTTTAAAAAAATTTTTTTTTAAATGTTTGTTTATTTTTGAGAGAGAGAGGGGGAGGGAGAGAGACCGTGAGCAGGGAGGGGTGGAGAGAGGGAGACCCAGAATCTGAAGCAGGCTCCAGGCTCTGAGCTGTCAGCACAAAGCTCGATGTGGGGTTCGAACTCATGAACTGCTAGATCATGACCTGAGCCAAAGTTGGACGCTCAACCAACTGAGCCACCCAGGTGCCCTGACCTCATTTTTTTATACTTCAGCTGACAAACCATTTTGAAGAACGTATAGGCAGGCCTTTTAAGACTGTTTCCTTGTTTGCTAACTGTGTGCTGTGTATATCACATATAAAGTTCAAACCAATGGGGATAAGCTGCCTCCTACCACAATCCCCATCCTCCCCCGAGCAGCCACCGTTAACAGTTTCTTGTGTCCCCTTGCACGTATGTCCTGTGCAGACACACACAACCACAGCATTTCTACCAGCATACACGGCTTGCTTTAAATTTATTCCTCCTAGGGGCGCCTGGGTGGCTCCGTCGGTTGGGCGTCCGACTTCGGCCCAGGTGATGATCTCGTGGTCCGTGAGTTCGAGCCCTGCGTCGGGCTCTGTGCTGACAGCTCAGAGCCTGGAGCCTGTTTCAGGTTCTGTGTCTCCCTCTCTCTCTGACCTTCCCCCATTCATGCTCTGTCTCTCTCTGTCTCAAAAATGAATAAACGTTAAAAAAAAAAATTTAAATTTATTCCTCCTAAATGCAAGTTCCTTTCCCAAAGCATCAAAAACCAAGTAATTGGTGATATATGTTTAATGTTTCAGGTGAGAAGACCAGGGTTGAGAACGGGAAGGTATTTGCAGAGACAGACTCTTGTGGAGGAGTGGAATCAGCCAGGAAAGTATCTGAACCCGTAGAGCCTCGTTCTGAGGAATCTCACTTGGAAAGGCAGCGGGTCGAGCCCAAGGAGAAGCCCGAGTATAAATGCTCAGAATGTGGGGAGGGCTTCTCCCGCCACTCGGACCTGGTCACACACGAAGGCGCGCACACGCGAGGGAAGCTCTGTGAGTCTGCGGCGTGTCACGGTACTGGTCTTACTGGACGTCAGAAAACCCGCTCTCGAGAGAAAGGTCATCAGTGTCACGAGTGTGGGAAAGCCTTTCAGAGGAGTTCACACCTTGTCAGACACCAGAAAATCCATCTTGGCGAGAAGCCTTACCAGTGCAAAGAGTGCGGGAAGGTATTTAGCCAGAACACAGGCCTCTTGGAACACCTCCGGATCCACACTGGAGAGAAGCCTTACCTGTGCATCCACTGTGGGAAGACCTTCCGACGCAGCTCCCACCTCAACCGGCACCAGAGAATCCACAGTCAGGAGGAGCCCTGTGAGTGCCAGGAGTGTGGGAAAACCTTCAGCCAGGCCCTTCTCCTCACCCACCACCAGAGGACCCACAGCCACTCCGGAAGCCATCGCTGTAATGAGTGTGGGAAAGCCTTCAGTCTGACTTCAGACCTCATTCGACACCATAGGATTCACACCGGAGAGAAGCCGTTCAAGTGTGACATTTGCCAGAAAGCCTTCCGCCTAAACTCCCACCTGGCTCAGCACGTGAGGATCCACAAGGAAGAAAAACCCTATGAGTGTAACAAATGCGGAGAAGCCTTCAGGCAGAGGTCGGGGCTTTTTCAGCATCAGAGATATCACCACAGAGACAGTATGGCTTGACGGGGCGTCCTCTCTGCGGAGACCATCACAGACAGGATGTCGACAAGCAAACAGCACATCAGGAAGAGTCACTGCGGCCAATTCTAGCCTCACAGAACTCGGGGGGGGGGGGCCCACACGGGAGGCTGTGCGCATCCACTTGTGCTCAGCCTTGGCCCATAGAGATCTGACCCTAGAGGGTACCATGGGAACAAGAGCATTCTTTACTGCAGGACTTCTCTGAGCCTTTAACATGGTAAATGCTTGATTGTGCATCTCCAGGCAGTAGAGAGCCTCATGATTGAGTTAGGGCTTTGAAGTCAGCAGCAAGTCACATATCCACAGATTTATAGGCTTAAACGGAACAAGAGCAGGTTGATAATTTTACATCTGGTGCAGCAACAATGCCTATAAAATAAAACTAATGACATTTGGAAATATACCACTCTTAAAGGTGTCTTAAAGTGCAGGTTTAATGGTGGACATTTTCCCCCAGTGGTTTTATTAATCACCCCCTACTGGCATCCCCCCCCCCCCACCATCTGCAGAAGCATTTTAGAAAGCAAAGATGATCTAATTTTACCATTTCCCACCCCTAGTCTTGCTACAATACTTCACTCATTCAGGTTAGAAATCCAGGTTAAACTGTGGGAGAGATTTTATAAGTCATGTGAATGAACAGTGCTGAGTGAATCCAGGTAGTAACTGTCTTGATACAAACTTCAGTGTCAGGAAAGTGGGTCCTCCATAGACACTGTTTAGGAAATGGGGAAAGAAATTAGACTGTTTTCCTTTAATACTGATGATGCAATTAAAAAAAATTTTTTTAATGTTTGTTTTTGAGAGAGAGACAGAGCGTGAGCAGGGGAGGGGCAGAGAGAGAGGGAAACAGAGAATGCAAAGCAGGGTCCAGGCTCTGAGCTGTCAGCACAGAGCCCAACATGGGTCTCGAACACACGAACCATGAGATCGTGACCTGAGCTGAAGTCTTGCGCTTAACCGACTGAGCCACCCAGGCGCCCTGATAATGCAGTTTTAAAATGGTGCTTGTTCTGGAATTCTTTGGAAGCAAACAGTAAAGTCAGCTGGGAGGAGATCATGATCTTTGTACTGTGAATACCAAAATGTCACGGAAATGATAAGAACAGTAAGCTTCAGGGAGTCCACTCGTGAAGCATCATCACTGCGTGCTGATCGGCAGTAGCTGCTTAGGGTGTAGTGTCTGGGAAAGACTTCTTAGTCTGCGACAGGAGCGAGGCCTCGTGTGTGGCTGAGGATCTACCTAGTTCAGCTGCATATAGATTATGGAAAAAAAGTAGGAGTGATTTCATGAAAGCTTGTTTTTCTCTCAGAATAATCTGGAGATAAGCAGTCCAGGACTGATAAAGTGGTTCCATGACACCGCCAGGGACCCTCCCTCTGCTTTTCTGTTCCAACATGCCAGTGCACCCCATCAGCCCTTGAGGTGGTCACATGGTCCTTGGTGGTGCCGAAGCTCCAGTCATCACATGCAAGATGCAGACAGGTGGGACGACAGATCCCTCGCAGTTAAGCCAGCCTTCTGCAAAAAGCGTCCTGTAAGTACATATGTCGCACGCCAAAACTTAGGAAAGGGAGTCTGGAGAGTGTCTTGTTCTGGGTTGCAGGGTGCCCAGCTGAAAATCAGCCTTCTGTCACTAAGAAGAAAGGGTAGCATGAAGGCCAGAACAGGCACTTGGCAGTCTTTGACCCACTTCCTTTCGCCCTGCATCTGGCTGTATGCAGGCCGACTGAGAGCGATGTCCTGGGGGACACGTACCATGTCCTGGGGGAGGACAGAATCTGTAGGAGAAGCAGTGCAACGTTTTAAAAATTTATATTTGGAGAGAGAGAGAGCATGTGCAGAGGAGGGGCAGAGAGAATCCCAAGCAGTGCAGAGCCGGACATGGGGCTTGAGCTCATGAAGCATGAGACTGTGACCTGAACTGACCAAGAGTCAGACGCTTAACTGACTGAGCCACACAGGGACCCCAAAGCAGTGCAACTTTTGTTTATTAAAGAAATTTTTTTAATGTTAATTTTTATTTTTTTAACATTTATTCATTTTTGAAAGGCAGAGAGAGATAAAGTGCGAATGGTGAGGGGCAGAGAGAGAGGGAGACACAGAAACAGAAGCAGGCTCCGGGCAGTGAGCTATCAGCACAGAGCCCGACACGGGGCTCGAACTCTCAGACCGCAAGATCATGACCTGAGCCGAAGTTGGCCACTTAACCGACTGAGCCACCCAGGCACCCCTTAATGTTTATTTTTGAGAGAGAGAGAGAGAGTGACACAGTGTGAGCAGGGGAGGAGCAGAGAGACAGGGAGACACAGAATCTGAAGCAGGCTCCAGGCTCTGAGCTGGCAGCACAGAGCCTGATGCAGGGCTCAAACCCATGAGCTATGAGATCATGACCTGAGCCTAAGTTGGATGCCCAACTGACCAAGCTACCCAGGCGCCCCAAAAACAGTGCAACTTTTCAGGCACTTTGGTATTTCATGGAAACACAATCCTATGCCATCCCTCAGGAAGTCTTTTTCTCTGCCTTTATGGGTAAAATTGAGTTGATATCAGGGATGTTCCCCTGTGTGTTTTGAGGGCTGTGCTGAGGTTAGTACGTAAGCATTCAGCTCCATGTCCTGGTTTAAGTCTGTTTGATTCTGTTCAGTTTAAGAAGGAAAGAACAGAGAATGTCGTCATTATTCCCATGAAAAAGCAGTGACAGTGACAAGAATGTATGAAGTATGAAGAATGATCTACCCTTAAATATCTGGAAATTTTACTTCTGCGTTTTTTTCTGGTGATACCATAGTACACGCAGTATAAATTTATAAAGGTTCTAAATTCACTGGCATCTGAAATGAGCTCATTCCTCTCACGGTCCCAGGGGAAAAATGGTGTTCTTATAGGTACCCCCGGGGCACACCCATAACCGCCTGGACACGAATGTAGAATACAGGTAGATTTTATTTTTTATTTGTTTTTCAGATTTGTTTTAGAGAGCAAGTTGGGGAGAGGGGCAGAGAAAGAGAGAGAGAATCCCACACTGAGCATGGAGCCTAACTGGGGCTTCATCCCATGACCTTGGGATCATGACCCAAGCTGAGACCAAGAGTTAGACGCTCAACTGACTGAGCCACCCAGGTGCCCAATACAGGTATCTTTTAATAATCTGCTTTCCTCATCTATTCTTGAAAATTACAGAAACATTGGGCGCCTGGGTGGCTCAGTCGGTTAAGTATCTGACTTCAGCTCAGGTGATGGTCAAACGATTCGTGGGTTCGAGCCCCATATTGGGCTCTCTGCTGTCAACATGGAGCCTGTTTGGTATCCTCTGTCTCCCTCTCTCTCTGCCCTTCCCTGACTCACACGCATGCTCTCAAAAATGAAATAAACATTTAAAAAAATTTTTTAATTAAATACAGAAACATTGAACAAAGGGCAGATGTTATAACAGGTATTGATGAAAGTTTTGCTTACAATGCAACACATCTTTAAAAATTTTTTTTAATGTTCGTTTATTTTTGAGAGAGAGAGAGAGAGAGAGAGCAAGTGGGGGAGAAACAGAGAGGGAGACACAGAATCCGAAGCAGGCTCCAGGCTCTGAGCTGTCAGCACAGAGCCTCATGCGGGGCTCAAACTCACAAACCATGAGAACATGACATGAGCTGAAGTTGGATGCTTACCCACTGAACCACCCAGGCACCCCACAATGTAACACATCTTAGACACTCTTAAAGCAAAGTTGGAAGTCTGTTTAGACTGCAGGAACCCAGAAAGTATGAGCTGTATTACAGCTCTCTAAAACAAATCTGAAAAACAAATTCTACCGATCAGCATTTCTGTTGGGATAGTATCCTGTAATATTCAAACAGTAGTGGAATGAAAGTCCTTGTGTGTCTTCTTTTCCTGCTCACTTTCTGGTTTAAAAAACATAATGTTATTAATAAATGTGCTGTTATAAAACTAGCATGAAATAATAGGAAAGGGAAAAATAAATCACCCTTTCACCTATCAAAATAATCACTATTCAGTGTGTGTGTATGTGTATATATGTACAAACTAATTATGATTAGTATTGATAGTTTCTGCTCAATTTAATTTTTGTATTTTTTAAAGTTTATTTATTTTGAGACAGAGTGAGAGAATCTCAAGCAGGCTCCGTGCTGTCAGCATGGTGACTGATGTGGAGCTTGAACTCATCAACCATGAGATTACGACCTGAGCCGAAATCAAGAGTTGGACGCTCAACCCACTGAGCCACCCAGGCGCCCCTCTGCTCGATTTTTAATATGTCATAATTGTCCATGTTGTATCTTCATAAATTCTTAATAAATTAACTCATGTTTACTTATGATAGAAATTCACATAAATTGTAAAAACTGTGAAAAATATAAAGAAAGCAAATCATCCTGTTCATGGTCCAGATATAATCTCTTAATAATGTATTTTGAGATACTGAAGCATAGAAACACTTAACTTTTCTCACTGGACTTAATATCATGAACAATTTTTATTTGTAAAAGAAAAGTACAATCAATTTGCTTATCTTCCCAGTCCATTCTAGTCCAGATCTGCCATAATCCTGAATTGGCAGCTTGCCACGTGATCCTTCTCTGACCACTGAGGATTGGACCAAGAGGGGACCTGTAAGCCAGGTGTGGTCATTTGGATACCCCCAGAAGTTTGACACTGGATCAGATTCTGGTTGGTCTCTGTTAGGCATTTGGATAAGAAACTAATCTAGAGCTCGAACCATTTTTATGATCACACAAAAGCTAAATAGAAACAAACCAGCCCAGCAAGAAATAAAGAAGGCAAGTCCTGAAGCTAGGATCCTATGAAGGCTCAGAGACAGGAGAAGCAGGTCTGGCTCTCAGCTTCTGAGGCCCACTGTGCTCCCAGCTGGTCCTGGAGTCCAGGGAATACCTTTGTTTCCTTCTGTTAAAGGTTTCTTTTAAGTTAGTTTGACTGGGTTTCTGAACCTTGCCCACAAATGAACAAAAACATCCCTGATTAAGACAAACAGATAACCAAAAGTCTTCATGGAAGATAACTTTTAATATAGGTGGCACAATATTCTATGATATATGTTCCCATTGTGAGTCATTTAGTTAATAATTCTGTCACCGTAAACAGTATTTCAGTGAACATCCTTGTACATACAGCTTTGCTCACTTGTACGATTATTTTTCTTCGTTCAATTCCTGTAACTGGACTTAATGAGGCAAAGGGGTAAGCATCTTTTCTTTTTTTCTTTTCTGTCTTTCTCTTCCCTTCCCACCCCACCCCCAACCCGCCCCCACCCCTCTTTCTTAAGTAGACTTCATGCCCAGCACAGAGCCCAATGCAGGGCTTGAAATGACACCCTCAGATCAAGACCTGAGCTGAGATCAAGAGATGCTTAACCCACTGAGCTATCCAAGCACCTGATAGGCACATTTTCTAAGGCTTTTGATTCATTTGCCAGCTGGTCCTCCAGAAAGGTTATACTAACCTACACCTCGTGTTAGCAGTCTGTGAAAATGCCCACATTTTTCATACCCACATCAACCCTGGGAATTACTCTTTTGATTTGCGAAGCTGGTACCTTTTAAGTGGTTTTACCAAATATTTTTGCTGTCAAAGTTGAACATCTTTTTATATGTTAATTGGTCAGTTATAATTCTGATTTTGTAAACAGCCGTGTTCACATTTTTCTGGATTTTTCTGTTAGATTTTTCTTTTACTTTAAACAGCAGTGCCCTTAAAAATTAACCAGGGGATCTGTATATAAAATTTTAAAAGCACATGCTCTTTAACAGATCAATTCCAATGTGTAGCATTTAACCTGGGATTATAAGCATGTAAAGATACTGAATGTTCTCTGCACCATTACTTACTGTATACACACACACACACACACACACACACACACACCTACATACACACACACACATATGTGTATACATGTACACATAAAACAGGGATAGTTAGGTAAATTATGGTGCATCCATACAATGGAATATTATTTAGCTGTTAATAAGCTGGTATGGAAAGATCTCCCAGCTATCTTTTTTTTTTAATTTTTTTAACGTTTATTTATTTTTGAGACAGAGAGAGAGCATGAATGGGGGAAGGTCAGAGAGAGGGAGACACAGAATCTGAATCAGGCTCCAGGCTCTGAGCTGTCAGCACAGAGCCCGAGGCGGGGCTTGAACTCACGGACCGCGAGATCCTGACCTGAGCCTAAGTCGGCCGCTTAACCGACTGAGTCACCCAGGCGCCCCACGATCTCCCAGCTATCTTAACAGAAAAAGCTGAGGTGCAAAATCCTATGGTGATCCTATAGGTCCATATTCACTCAATAAATATTTACTGAGTGCTACTATGTGGCTGGTGGCGTCCTGGGAAAACACATACAAAATACTAACAATGGTTGACCTTAGGGATGGTGCACTTTTCATTTTACAGTCTCTATGCAACTTGAGTTTCTATAATCTGCATACTTACATTTTAAGAACTTGTGCTTCTTATTTTGTAATTGTTCATTTATCTGTCTAACCAGCAGCCTGAGAAGATCCTAAACAGTCTCAGTTTTGCCTTTGCCGTCTCGTTTTTAATTGAAAAGATTTACAGAGAGGAGGGTGGGCGCGGGGCGTCGGGACGCGCCTGCGCGGGGCGGAAGGAGCGACGGGGTCCTCCCGGCGCACCAGAGAGAAGCGCGGCCGCCATCCTAGAGAGGCCGGGACCGCGATCCTAGAAAAGCCGAGACTCGACTGCCCGTGGGGCGGAAGAAAGAGCTGTGGAGACTCGGCCTCGGGGCTGCTGGGAGGCTGGCGCTCGCGAGACCGTGACGTCTTCGTTGAGCGCGGTCCTTGGGCTTTTGGTGGACTGACCGGTAGTCGGACGAGTACGTATTGAGCGGCAGCCGAGTGCCTCCGGGGTGCCTGAGGCCACTTCGGGGGGTGGGTGGGGGCGTGTGCTGGGCTGCGGGAGCCCTCGGTGCATTCTGCACCTGCCGCGCGGACCGGGCACCAGGTGGGCGCTGGACCGTGTGGACGGGAGCCCCTGTCCTCGGGCGTCGGGCGAAGGGGGACCGGGTGGGCGTGGCTGGCCGGGCTCGCTCTCTGGTTTTCCCTGTGTGGACTTGAGGTTCAGGGAGGTGTTTGCGCTGGGACTTGGGAAATCGGCCCTCCTGGAAGGGCAGTCCCGGCCGCGAAGGAGAAGGCGGGCGGATAGAAGTTGAGCAGTCAGCGTGGCAGGGATGCGGAGTTTGCGAAGGCGAGTGCTGTCTAGGGGGCCCGGGCTGTCTTTCATTCCGGGGTTAACATTCCTGCAGGATAAAGACGTGCTCAGATGTCTATCCAGTGACAGACAAACCAGTAAAAGCCCAGGGAAGGGCAGGTCCTGGGGAGTGTGAATTTAGTTCAGAAGGAGCAGTTGAAACTCTTTGGTGGGGGAGATGCGTTGAACAAGGTCCCAACTGTACTTCAGGAAATATTAACCCATAATAGAGTGGACTGTGGGGCAGGGATACCACACAGAAAATTACTGTATTGCAAATTTTATTGCCATGTAAATGGTAATAGGGGAATAAAAGGGAAGTAATGGCTGTTAGAGGCGTTTTGGAGGAAGAATTGACTGGACTCAGAATAATATTGTACAGGGGCTGGTTTTAAGCCCGAATGCATGGAGGATGGTGGTGATGCCAATGGAAATATGGGGGAAACAGTGAGTTCAGCTTTGAGGGCACTTTGATTTCAGTTTGGGATGTGCTGAAATTACGACCCAGGAGAGGCTGGAAGCTGGAGGCATCCTACTGTCATTTCAAGACGTGAGTCTGGAATGTAAAAGGCAGGTGGAGTCAGCCAGAGATTTGAGTGTTCCTGGAATAGAACTGAAATTGTGATTAATGAGATCATACAAGGAGAAAGTAAGGAGAGAGAGAGAGACAAGAACTTGAAGCATGTGTATCAATGGTCTATTCTTAACATTAAAAAAATTAAAACACCAAAGTTAGTGGCTCAAAACCACCTCAGCTTATTACTTTTCACTGATTTTGTGGGTTGACTGGGCACTTCTAGGGCCGGACTTACCTGTGGTTGCACTCAGGTGGTGAATCAGCTGGGAACAAGGCCCCGCTGGGCTTTAGTTGGGGGCACCTGGGTTCCAATCCACATGACCTATGCATGGCAGTCTCGTGGCAGTGTGCCAAGAGCTGTAAGCACTTCCTCTTGCAGAACGATTATTCCCGTATTCTCTTGGCCAAAGCAAGTCACAGGCCAGCATAGATTCAAGGGAAGGACAAGTAGACTCCACCTTTTGATGACAGAAGTGACAGAATCTCATCATACGAAGTTTTAGAGGACAGGAGACTTTGTAAACAGTCTACCTCCCCTGCATTTAAGGTGGAATATTCTGTGGGAAGTACACAGATGAGAGAGTATGTTAGGATTCTTCCACGGATGAAATTCTCTTCTCTCCAGCTGGAGTGTAGGCTGCTCAAGCATCTTGTTTACTCTGCTTCCCTCACATCCCTTACCCCCTGGATCAACCCCCCCTCAGGGTTCAAGATATACTTCTCATTAACTTCACTGGTAGTATAGGCAAACAGGCTCAGTTTCTGAGCATGACTTACAGTGGGGACAAAAATACAAGTATGTTTCATAGAATTTTGAAGCTCTTCGAATTTACTGATCCATTTTTAAAATTATTTTTATTTTAAGTTTACATCCAAGGTAGTTAGCATATAGTGCAGTAATAATTTCAGAAATAGAATCCAGTAATTCATCTCCTACATGTAACACCCAGTGCTCACCCCAACAAGTGTCCTCCTTAATGCCCCTTGTGCATTTAGCCCATCCCCCCACCCAAAACCCCTCCAGCAACCCTGTTTGTTCTCTGTATTTAAGAGTTTCTTATGTTTATGCTAACTAACTTGGATGTAAATTTTAAAAAATAAAATAACATTTAAAAAACAGAGTTTCTTATGTTTTGTCCCGCTCCCTGTTTTTATATTTTGCTTCCCTTCCCCTGTGTTCATCTGTTTTGTATATTAAATTCGACATGAGTGAAATCATATATCTTTCTCTAATTTCACTTAGCATAATACCCTTCAGTTCCAATCTTGCAAATGGCAAGATTTCATTCTTTTTGATCGCCAAGTAATAATACTCCATTGTATTCTTTATCCATTCATCAGTTGATGGACATCTGGGCTTTTTCCATAATTTGGCTATTGTCGATAACACTGCTATAAACATCGGGGTGGGTGTGCTCCTTCAAATCAGCATTTTAATATCCTTTGGATAAATACCTAGTGGTGCAATTGCTGGGTCGTAGGC
The DNA here is from genome assembly GCF_018350175.1 of Felis catus. NCBI lineage: Eukaryota > Metazoa > Chordata > Mammalia > Carnivora > Felidae > Felis > Felis catus. The sequence continues at coordinate 2,151,745 of NC_058372.1, read as the reverse complement.
TAGTACTATTTTTAATTTTTTGAGTAACCTCCATACTGTTTTCCAGAGTGGCTGCACAAGTTTGCATTCCCATCAGCAGTGCAAAAGGGTTGCCCTTTCTCTGCATCCTTGCCAACACCTGTTGCCTGAGTTGTTAATTTTAGCCATTCTGACAGGTGTCAGGTGATATCTCATTGTGGTTTTGATCTGTATTTCCTTGATGACGAGTGATGTTGAGCATTTTTTCATGTGGGGCCATCTGGATGTCTTCTTTGGAAAAGTGTGTGTTCATGTCTTTTGCCCATTTCCTCACTGGATTATTTGTTTTTCACGGTGTTAACTTTGATAAGTTCTTTATAGATTTTGGATACTAACCCTTTATCTGATACGTCATTTGCAAATATCTTCTCCCGTTCTGTCGGTGGCCTTTTAGTTTTGCTGATTGTTTCCTTCGCTGTGCAGAAGCTTTTTATTTTGATGAGCTCCCAGTAGTTCATTTTTGCTTTTGTTTCCCTTGCTTCCAGAGATGTGTTGAGTAAGAAGTTGCTGCGGCCAAGGTCAAAGACGTTTTTGCCTGCTTTCTTCTCTAGGATTTTGATGGCTTCCTGTCCTACATTTAGGTCTTTCGTCCATTTTGAATTTATTTTTGTGTATGGTGTAAGAAAGTGGTCCAGGTTCATTCTTCTGCGTGTCACCGTTCAGTTTTCCCAGTACCACTTGCTGAAGAGGCTGTCTTTATTCCATTGGATATTCTTTGTCAAAGATAAGTTGGCCAGAGGTTTGTGGGTCCGTTTCTGGGTTGTCTCTTCTGTTCCACAGATCTGAATGTCTGTTTTTGTGCTGTTACTGATCCATTCGTATGCCTCAGACGTTCGTTTGGAAAACATTTTGAAGTGTGAACCTGGGCTAAGTGAACCTTTTCCTTTAAGTCTTTAGGCTCACCATGGATGAAACTGTGCCAGGCCCCGCACCTGAAGGTGCAGACAGCCGTGTGACAGTGAAGGAGGAGGACTGCCCCTGGGAGCAGGTGTGCAGCTCTTGGGAAAGCAGCTGCCACGCCCAGGAGCTGTGCCGCCTGCGCTTCCGGCAGTTCTCCTACCGGGATGTGACTGGGCCCCGCCAGGCTCTGGCCCAACTCCACGAACTCTGCCGCCAGTGGCTGCGGCCCGAGACCCACAGCAAGGAGCAGATCCTGGAGCTGCTGGTACTGGAGCAGTTCCTGACCGTCCTGCCCGCGGAGCTCCAGGCCTGGGTGCGGGAGCACCATCCGGAGAGCGGGGACGAGGTGGTGACGGCGCTGGAGGATCTGGAGAAAGACACAGGACAGCAGGTTGGAAGAGGATGTGTACGGTGGCATGGGAGGAGAAGTGGGGAACGTTTGTCTATTAATTTTTAACTTTTTTTTTAATTTTTAAAAATAATTTCTAACTTACAGAAGTATCTGGGAAAGTAGTACAGAGAACTGTCTGCCGCTCACCCAGACTCCCTAGCTGTTGACACTGTGTCATGATGTGCCTGCTCTTGTGCAAGCCACCCCCTTTCCTCTCTCTCTGCGTGTCACACACACTTACACACTCATGCAGTATTTTTTTCGACCATTTGAGAGTTATTTGCAGATACTACACTTCTTTATCTCTGAACACTTCAGTGTTCAGTGTGTATTTCTGATGAATGAGGGCGTTCTTTTGTATAACTGGAATACAAAGATCAAGTTTTGGGAAATTAAAATTATTATGGACTATCATCTACACGGTAGTCCTTGTTCGCGTTCTGCCAGGTCACCTCCGTAGTGTTCTCTGTGGCTGTTTTACTCCGATCCAGGATACAGTCCAGCAACCTATGTTGCATTTAATTGCCTCTTTAGTCTCCTTGAATCTGGAACAGTGACTTCGTCTCTTTTTTTTGTTTTTTTAAAGTTTATTTATTTTGAGAGAGAGAGTGTGTGTGTAAGCAGGAGAGGGGCTGAGAGGGAAGGAGACAGAGAATCCCAAGCAGGCTCTGCACTGTCAGCCCAGAGCCCAGTGCAGGGCTGGAACTCACGAACTGTGAGGTCATGACCTGAGCCGAAATGAAGAGTGGGTCGCTTAACCAACTGAGCCACCCAGGTCCCCCACTTGGTCTTTCCTTGTCTGCCACGACATTGATATTTGTCTTACGTTTTCTCTTGATAAGGTCCGTGTTGTTCCTTTTGCCTAGAATGCCACAGAAGATATGTTTGCCTTAGTGCATCACATCAGGGAGGCACACGGGGATGGGTTGTTGCATTACTGATGAGCTTAAGGTGGTGTCTGTCAGATTTCTGTTTCCTAAAGTTACCACTTTCCCCTCGGTAGTCCCCTAAGTAGCCTGTGGGAGCTGTCCTGTGATAGTCTCCATCCGCCAGTGTGAGCATCCACCTGGGTTTGTTTGGTTTTCTTTCTGGGCGGGCATCCTTGGTCCGCACTGTCCTCGTTTGCCGTGTATCCCCAGCACGTAGAACACAGTCCGAGTCTCCGTAGGTGTGCAGTCCCTCTTTACCAAATGGGTGGACATCTCGGTCTGCTACTCTCTTTACTGCTGCTTTGAAAGATTAAATGGGGCTTGTCTGGTATTTCCTTGAAGATGTCTCTAACTGCTGTTCAGTCCTGTTCCCACCAGGATGCATTTTCAAGGTAAATCTTTTATCCCCAGGCTTCTGTCTATACTCGGGGACAGGACATGCACTCGTTGGTGACAGAGTATCAGGGAGCCTCTTCAGAATGTCAGAGCCTCCAGCTCCTGCCCAGGGTAACTGCCTTGAAGTGTGAACCTCCAGAGCTCTGCCAAGAGAACCCCGGAGAAGTGAGTGGTGAGTGCCAGTGCGTGTGTAGTACGGAAATTGGGAGCAGACACTGACAGGCGCTTGTTTATCTGTGTCTTTCAGTTCTTATATATAGGTGGGTATATATCTATATCTATATTTATGTCTATATATGTGTGTGTGTGTATCTATCTGTCTATATTTTTTCCCTACCCTGTATCTAAGCAAGCTTCTAAAAACATTTGGAATTGTAAAATGTTAGGATCCTGAGATCTTGTCCAATTCCCCTCCCAATAGTTGGGAAAACCAAAAGTCAGGCTGTTTAATGACTTGCCCAGGGTCATCAGAGGCAGAGCAACATCTAGAATTCAAGTCACCCGACCTTCTGACCAGAGGTCTCTCTGCTACTTACCTTTACATGTCTAATTCTGCACTTTTGGGTGTTTTCAAGATTTACTTGGCAGCTTTCCACAAATTTACCTTTTTCCCCACAATAACATTGTCTTCAGTATCCTCCCTGCGTTTAACCTGGAGTCATTTTAAATGCAGCTGTGGGCTTAAACAGGTTCTCTCTGTTCTCCATTGAAGTGCATTCTTCTGTGTGCAGGGTCCCCCCACTTTCCATACCCAGGCTTCACCTCCAGGCAACCATCCCAACTGTTGCTTATTGTTGAGCTCTGTGCAGGCATCTGGCACAGTGTTTGAGGTCTGCAGATGGATTGATAACAGACAGAAGTACACAGAAGGTTCAAAGAAGAGACCTTAGAATTCCACAGTGCAGTGTTTTTTAACCTTTTCACGAGGGGTGCTGCTAGTTTTTCCCCGGAAGTTATTGAAAACTTGACTCTCTTCCTTGGAAAATGTAGGTACATGCAAAATTATGCATATGATTTCAGAGGGTTCGTGGTTTACCCCAGTCACGGTTTACCGAATTCGCTACATTGGTGATCTGTGAATACTGATATTTTGAGAGTAAGTGTAGAATGAATAAATGGTTCATATAATAAATCACTAGAGGGAGATGAAATGTATACGGCTCATATTACTTACGGTGTTTACTCATAGCATGTAGCATGAATAGGACTTGATACTTCCCTGCTTACTTGGCTGATGGTTCTGTCATATTTCTGCAGCTGTGAAAAACCAGCATTGCGTGAAGCCCCAGAATAGTTTGTTTATCTGAAGAAGTTGAGAGGTAGTGGGGAGCCCCACAGTGAGCAGACATTTCTACTTACCTATGAGATGATGAATATACACCTACTGAAAGCAATTTTGTTTTGACTGGAGAGGAGAGAGGGGTAATGAACAGAGGTGGGCAGTTGTCAGAATGGTGAGGATGGTAATTGACAAATAGGTAACAGTGATCATAGGATGTAAGATTCTTTCGTGTAAGTGAATGCTTAAAAACAGCATGACATGGCTCACAAACCGGACCCCAGCCGCATTGTGGGCAGGACAGTGGCCTCTTGTGGTTTTCTGTGTCCCCAGAGGGAGGCACCACTGCTGTGGTAGGTGTTATCCAGATGAGAACGCTCTCTGGGCCTTCCGGAAGCATGCTTTGTCATTTTCAAAGACTTTTTTTTTTTTTTTTAATATATATCCTTTTAGCTCCTTCCGAATATTTAAAGACTCTAGCTAAAGGCCTACCTATCAGTTATAAACCCAGCACATTTCTCCAGGTTACCTGACAGTACATGACTTAGACCAATTTCCCAGACTAGTGGCGTTTCTTCCTCCTGTGCTGGGATTTTCAAGGGATAGTAAGTTAACCAGTGTGGTTGGAGGGTAGGGTTTGTTTGCGAAAGAGTGTGTGGGAGGAATGGGGAAGTCACTTGGGAACGTTTTGTGGCATTAAAGTTTGCACTGTCATTAAAAAGTTGGGTGCCATAGAAGCCTTTTTATTTTTTTTTTTAATTTTTTTTTTTTCAACGTTTATTTATTTTTGGGACAGAGAGAGACAGAGCATGAACAGAGGAGGGGCAGAGAGAGAGGGAGACACAGAATCGGAAACAGGCTCCAGGCTCTGAGCCATCAGCCCAGAGCCCGACGCGGGGTTCGAACTCACTGACCGCGAGATCGTGACCTGGCTGAAGTCGGATGCTTAACCGATTGCGCCACCCAGGCGCCCCTTTATAGCCTTTTTAAAAAAATTTTTTTATAATGTTTTATTTATTTATTAAAAAAAATTTTTTTTTTCAACGTTTATTTATTTTTGGGACAGAGAGAGACAGAGCATGAACGGGGGAGGGACAGAGAGAGAGGGAGACACAGAATGGGAAACAGGCTCCAGGCTCTGAGCCATCAGCCCAGAGCCTGACGCGGGGCTCGAACTCACGGACCGCGAGATCGCGACCTGGCTGAAGTCGGACGCTTAACCGACTGCGCCACCCAGGCGCCCCTATAATGTTTTATTTTTGACAGAGACAGAGAGAGTGTGAGTGGGGGAGGGGCAGAGAGAGGGAGACAGAATCCCAAGCAGGCTCCAGGCTCTGAGCTGTCAGCACAGAGCCCTATGCGGGGCACGAACCCACAAACATCTCATGACCTGAGCTGAAGTTGGACATTCAACCAACTGAGGCACCGAGGCGCCTCAGCCTTTTTTTTTTTTAATCAAAAATATGATTTACAGCAATTGTAGTGTGTGTGTGTGTGTGTGTGTGTGTGTGTGTGTGTGGTATTCTCATCTGTCATGGGACACTAGAATTAAATGAAAACTCACGAGTACTGTATTTTTCCCAGTCTCTCAATGCTCAGTTGTGATAGTCTTAGTGTCAGACACATTGTTGAGTGTTTGCATGTTGGTGGAGAAGTAGAAGGGACCTTGAGGTATCACCCGATAGACCGCACCTGAAGCCTGCATCCTCCTGTTCTGTCTTGAGCAGGGATGCACAGCAGTAGATCAGTGTGGTGTTTGTATTGAACTTTCCCATATGTGAAAACATCCCTCTGCCTCTTTCTCGGGCTTAACCCTAATGCTCTTCCACCTGAGGAGGATGATAAGGAGCAAACACACAGTCTGATTTGACCTTTGTTATCTCAGATTTTCCATTGTCTTTGTTTTCTTTCCTCACTGCATTTTATGTTTGCCCCTTTCCATTTTCTTTCCCATCCTCCCCTTCTCAATATAGCCCCTTCTCTGTCAGCAGAACTGTTTCACATTGTGCTTTTTTAGTTGAAGGGTTTGGCATGTATGTGTTGTTGGGGGGAGTTGGGGGTAAGGTCGCAACAGTGCATCAGGGACAAGCCTGTTTTTTCAGCAAGCTTTATTAGTTCCTCTAGATACGAAACAACACTAGCGAAAAGATGCTATGGTGATCCATTGTGTCTGGAGCAAAAAAAAGTGATGCTACAGTCTTGGATAAATTCTGGGTTAGAATGATCATGTCTTCTTCATTTAGTTTTGTGTAGCTGGTATTAAGCTGATCTGAAAATATAATACATGACCTCAGGGGGGTCTTGCAGTTTTACAAAGAGCTTTTGTGTTCATTCATTTGATCTTCACCAGCCCTGTAAAGTGGACTATGTTTTCCCCATGGCACAGATAAGGAATGGGAGGCTTAGCAAGACTGACAGGCCCAAGGTCACACAGCTGCAGCTGTAACCTAGTTCTTTTTTTTTTTTTTCTTTTAATTCCAGTGTAGTTAACATACAGTCTTATATCAGTTTGAGGTATATAATACAGTGATTCAACAATTTTGTGTATTAGTGCTCACCACAGTAAATGTTACTCTTAATCCTGGTCACTGATTTCACCCATTCCCCCACCCACCTGCCCTCTGGTAAACGTCTGTTGTTCTATGTGGTTTTTTTTTTTTTTTTTTTTTTTTTTTTTTTTTTTCAGAGAGAGAGCAAGCAAGCGAGAGCTCAAGCGGGGAAAGGGGCAGAGGACAGAGAATCCCAAACAGGTTCCATCCTGTCAGCATGGAGCCCTATGCAGGGCTCAATCCCACAAACCCTGAGATCATAACCTGAGCTGAAATCAAGAGTCGGACACTTAACTGACTGAGCCACCCTGTTCTGTGTAGTTAAAAGTCTTTTTTTGTTTTTCTATGTAGTTAAGAGTCTATGTAATTAAGAGTCTTCTTTGGTTTTTCTCCCCTTTGTTTTGTTTCTTATATTCCACATGAATGAAGTCATATGGTATTTGTCTTTCTCTGTCTTATTTTGCTTAGCATAACACTATCTAGCTCCATCCATGTCACTGCAAATGGCAAGATTTCATCCTTTTTATGACTGAGTAATATTCCTGTGTGTCTGTGTGTGTTGGTGTGACTCCATTCGTGTGTGTGTGTGTATACTTATATATGCATACCACATCTTTATCCATTCATCTATCAGTGGACACTTGGCCTGTTTCCATAGTTTGGCTATTGTAGACAATGCTGCTATAAACAGAGGGGTGCATATATCATGAGTGTTTTCATATTCTTTGGGTAAATACTCAGTAGCACGATTACTGGATCATAGGGTAGTTCTATTTTTTATTTATTTATTTTTTCAACGTTTATTTATTTATTTTTGGGACAGAGAGAGACAGAGCATGAACGGGGGAGGGGCAGAGAGAGAGGGAGACACAGAATCGGAAACAGGCTCCAGGCTCTGAGCCATCAGCCCAGAGCCTGACGCGGGGCTCAAACTCACAGACCGTGAGATTGTGACCTGGCTGAAGTCAGACGCTTAACTGACTGTGCCACCCAGGCGCCCCTATTTTTTATTTTTTAAGGAACCGCCATACTGTTTTCCACAGTGCCTGTACTAGTGCATTCGCCACCAACAATGTGGGAGGATTCCTTTTTGTCCATGTTTTCACCAACACTAGTTGTTTTTTATGTTTTTGAGTTTAGCTATTTTCACAGGTGTAAGGTGATACCTCATTGTAGTTTTGATTTGCATTTCCTGATGATAAGTGATGTTAAGCATCGTTTCATGTGTCTGTTGGCCATGTGCATATCGTCTGTTCGTGTTTTCTATCCATTTATTGGATCATTTGTTGGTGTTGAGTTGTGTAAGTTCTTTGTATTTTTTGGATTTTAATCCGTTATTGGACATGCTATTTACAAATGTCCTCTCCCATTCAGTAGGTTGTCTTTTAGTTTTGTTATTTCCTTTGCTGTGCAGCTTTATCTCAATATAGTCCCAATAGTTTATCTTGCTTTTATTTTCCTTGCCTCAAGAGACCTATGTAGAAAGATTTTGCTACAGCCATGTCAGAGAAATTACTGCCTATGCTCTTGTCTAGAATTTTATGGTTTCGTGTCTCAAATTTAGGTCCTTAATTTATTTGGGGTTTATTTTTGTGTATGGTGTAAGAAAGTGGTGCAGTTTAATTCTTTCACATGGAGCTGTCTGGTTTTCCCACCACCATTTGTTGAGAAGACTGTTTCTCCCATTGCATATTCCTGCTTCCTTTGTCAAAGGTTAATTGACCATATAATCATGGGTTTATTTCTGGGCTTTCTACTCTATTCCATTGATCTATGTCTGTTTTTGTGCCAATATCATACTGTTTTGATTACTGCTGGTTTGTTTTTTTGTTTTTTTGTTTTTAAGTTTGTTTATTTATTTTGAGAGTGAGGGAGTGCAAGTGGGGAAGGTACAGAGAGGGAGAGAGAATCCCAAGCAGGCTGCATGCTGTCAGCATGGAGCCTGACGCAGGGCTCAGTCCCACCAACTGGAAAATTATGACCTAAGCCTAAATCAAGAGTCAAACACTCGACCGACAGAACCACCCAGGCTCCCTGATTATTACTGCTTTGTAATATAACTTGAAATCTGGAATTGTAATACCTTCAGCTTTGTTTTTTCCTTTTTCAAGATTGCTTTGGCTATTTGGGGATCTTTTGTGGTTCCATACAATTTTGGAGGATTGTTTGTTTTAGTTCTGTAAAAAATGCTGCTGTAAATTGCTTTGGATAATATGCACATTTTAATTATATCTGTACTTCCAATCCGTGAGTCTTTCATTTGTGTCATCCTCAGTTTCTTTCCTCAGTGTTTTAAAACCTCCTTGGTTAAGTTTATTCCTAGGTATTTCATTATTTTGGTGGAATTGTAAATGGGATTATTTTCTTAATTTCTCTTTCTGCTGTTTCGTCATTATATAGAAATACAGTGGATTTGTGTACATTGATTTTGTAACCTGTGACCTTACTGAATTATTAATTCTAGTAGTTTCTTGGTTGAGTCTTTTGGGTTTTCTCTACATAGTATCATATCATCTGCAAATAGTGAAAGTTTTCCTGCTTCCTTACCAGTTTGGATGTCCTTTATTCCTCCTCCTTCTCTGATTGCTGTGGCTAGGACTTCCAGTACTATGTTGAATAAAAGTTGTGAGAGTGGACATCCTTGTCATTCCTCACCTTAGGAGAAAAGCTCTCAGTTTTTCCCCTTTGAGACTGATATTAGCTGTGGGTTTTTCATATATTGCCCTTATTATGTTGAGGTTTGTTTCCTCTAAACCTTCTTTGTTGAGTGTTTGTATCATGAATAGATATTGTACTTTGCCAAAAAATTTTTCTTTTTTTAGTTTCTATTGAAATGATTGTATGGGGGCACCTGGGTGACACAGTTAAGTGTCCAACTCTGGGTTTTGGCTCAGATCACGATCTCACGGTTTTGTGAGTTTGAGCCCCGCACAGAGCTCCGTGTGCTGTCAGTGTGGAGCTTGCTTGAGATTCTCTCTCCCTCTCTCTGCCCCTTCCCCACTCATGCTCTCTCTCAAATAAATACATAAACTTAAAAACAGAAAGAAATGATCATATGGTTTTTATCCTTTTATTGATGTATCACATTGATGGATTTGCAAATATTGAATCAAATCACTATTGCATCCTTGGAATAAATCCCACTTTATTGTGGTGAATGATGTTTTTAATGTATTGTTGGCTTAGGTTTGCTAATATTTTGTTGAGGATTTTTGCATCTGTTCATCAGAGATATTGGCCTGTAGTTCTTTTTTGGTAGTGTCTTTATCTTTTTTTTTTTTTTTTTTTTTTAATCAGGGTAATGCTGGCCTCATAGAACTAATTTGGGAGCCTTCCTTCCTCTTCTACTTTTTGGAATCATTTGAGAAGAATAGGTGCTAACTCTTCTTTAAATATTTGGTAGAATTTGCCTGTGAAGCCATCTGGTCCTGGACTTTGTTTGTTGGGAGTTTCTTGATTGCTAATTTAATCTTCTTGTTGGTAATTAGTCTGTTCAAACTTTCTGTTTCTTCCTGATTCTGCTTTGGTAGTTTCTTTGTTTCTATGAATTTATCCATTTCTTCTAGGTTGTCTAATTTGTTGGCATACAGTTTTTCATAATATTCTATTAGGTTTGTGTTTCAGTGGTGTTGATTGTTATTTATACTCTTTCATATGTGATTTTGAGTCTGTTTTTGTTTTTAATGAATCTGACTAGAGGTTTATGAATCTGGTTGATCTTTTCAAAGAACCAGCTCCTGGTTTCATTGATCTGTTTTTGTTTTGTTTTTTAATGTTTATTTTTGAGAGTGAGAGCCAGAGTATGGATGGGGGAGGCAGAGAGAGAGAGGGAGACACAGAATCTGAAGCCGGCTCCAGACTCTAAGCTGTCCGCACAGAGCCTGCCTGACACAAGGCTCAACATGAACTGTGAGATCATGACCTGAGCTGAAGTCAGATGCTTAACTGACTGAGCCACCCAGGTGCGCCTCAGATCTGTTCTATTGTGTTTTTAGTTTGTATATCATTTATTTCTGCTCTAATCTTTATTATTTACTTTCTTCTGGTGGTTTTGGGTTTTGTTTGTTCTTTTTCTAACTCATTCAGGTGTAAGGTTAGGTAGTTTGAGATTTTTCTCGCTTCTTGAGGTAGACCTGTATTGCTATAAACTTCCCCTTAGAATCACTTTTATTGCATCCCCAAGGTTTTGGACTGTTGTCATTTTCGTTTGTTTCCATGTACTTGTTGATTTCTTTTGTTTCCTGGTTGACCCATTCATTGTTTAGTAGCATGTTATTTAACCTCCATGTTATTTGTGGTCTTTCCAGATTCTTTCTTGTGGTTGATTTCTTGTTTTCCTTCCTTCCTTCATTTATTTTTATTTTCTTTCTTTTTTAAAAAAATTTTTTTTTTAATATTTATTTTTGACAGAGAAAGAGAGAGAGAGAGAGAGAGAGCATGAGCAGGGGAGGGGCAGAGAGAGAGGGAGGCACAGAATCTCAAGCAGACTCCAGGCTCTGAGCTGTCAGCACAGAGCCCGACGCGGGGCTTGAACTCACAGACTGCGAGATCATGACCTGAGCCAGAGTCGGATGCTCAACCGACTGAGCCACCCAGGCGCCCCTTTTATTTTCTTTCTTTAGGCTTCACTTCCAGCATGGAGCCCAGTGCATGGCTCAAACTCACAACCCTCAGATTAAGACCTGAACTGAGATCAAGAATCAGGTGCTTAGCCAACTGACCCACCCAGGTGCCCTGATTTCTAGTAATATAGTATTGTTGTTAGAAAAGATGCATGGTATGACTTTGATCTTTTTGAATCTTTTGAGATTTGTTTTGTGGCCTAATATGTGATCTATTCTGGAATAATGTTCTGTGTGTAATTGAAAAGAATGTGTGTTGCGCCTGGGTGGCTCAGTCGGTTAAGCATTCAACTCTTGGTTTCGGCTCAGGTCATGATCTCATGGTTTGTGAGTTCAAGCCCTGCATCGGGTTCTGTGCTGGCAGCCTGAAGCCTGCTTGGGATTCTATCTCCCTCTCTCCCTGCCCCTCCCCTGCTTGCTCTCTAACTCTTTCTCTCTCTCTCTCTCTCTCTCTCTCTCTCTCTCTCTCTCAAAAATAAATAAACATTAAGAAAAAGAAGAGAATGTGTATTCTGGCGTTTTAGGATGGAATGTTCTGAATATATCTGTTAAATCCATCTGGTCCATCAAAGCCAGTTTTTCCTTGATTTTGTGTTTGGATGATCAGTGCATTAATGCACAAAGGGTGTTAACCCCCTCCCACTATTATTACTGTCATTTATTTCCTTTATGTTTGTTATTAACTGTTTTATGTATTTGGATGCTGCCATGTTGCGTGCATAAATACTTACAATTGTTATATCTTCTTGTTGGATTTTGCCCTTTCTGACTATATAGTGCTCTTCTTTGTCTCTTTTTACAGTCTTTGTTTTAAAGTCTAGTTTGTCCGATATAAGTATTGCTGCTCTGGCTTTATTCATAAGTGTTCCTCCATCCCCTCAATTTCAATCTGCAGCCGCCTTTAGTAGGTGCTTATAGGCAGCATACAGATGGGTCTTGTTTTTTTATCTACTATGTCACCTTATGTCTTTGGATTTGTTTAGTCCATTTACATTCAACATAATTATTGATAGACAAGTATTTATTGCCATTTTTTACTTTTTTGTGATTGTTTCTATAGATTTTCTTCGTCCTTTCTCCTCTTGCCCTCTTTCATGGCTTGTTGGCTTTCTTTCTTGTATATTTGGATTTCTTTCTTTTATTCTTTGCATATCTGTGACTGGCTTTTGATTTGTGGTTACCATTAGGTTTGTGTATAACCTCTTCTGCATATAGCAGTCTGCATTTAAAGATGATGGTCACTTAGTTTTGAACTCATTCTTTATTCCTCTCCCCCTCCCACCATTCAAGTTTTAGGTATATGGTGTCATATTTTACTAATCTCTTTCTTGACTGATTTTTACAGATATACTCGTTTTTACTTCTTTTCTTTTTTTTTTTTTTTTTACTTTTCATACTCTTATGGTCTTTTCTTTCCACTCAAAGAATCCCTTTTAATACTTCTTACGGGACTTTTTTAGTGGTCATGGACTCCTTTAGTTTTTGTTTGTGAGAAACTCTATATCTTTCCTTCTATTCTGAATGATAGCCTCACTGGATAGAGTTTTCTTGGCTGCAGATTTTTCCCGTTCAGCACTTTGAATATCAGGCCACTCCCTTCTGGCCTAATTTCTGCTGAAAAATCTGATAGCCTTATCAGGTTTCCCTTGTATGCAACTCTCTTCTCTTGATGCTTTTAAGATTTTTTTCTTTGTCACTACTTTTTGCCTTTTTTATTTTTTTTTACTTTTTGCCGTTTTAATTACTATGTGTCTTGGTGTCAACCTCCTTGAGTTAAATTCTTGGGAGGATCTCTGTGCCTCCTGAATCTATCTGGATATGTTTCCTTCTCCAAATTAGAGATGTTTTCAGCATTTTTTTTTTTTTTTTTTTTTTTTGAGAGAGAGAACGAGTTGGGGAGGGGCAGAGGGATAGGGAGAGAAAGAATCCCAAGCAGGCTCCATGCCCAGCATGGAGCCCAATGCAGGGCTTGATCCCACGACCATGAGATCATGATCCAAGCCGAAATCAAGAGTTGGGTGGTTAGCTGACTGAGACACTGAGACACCCCTCAGTTATTTTTCAAGTCAAATTTCTCCCCCCTCCTTTTTTTAAACGTTTACTTATTTAAGAGAGCATGAGCAGGGGAGAGGGAGGGGCAGAGACAGAGAATCCCAAGCAGGTTCCCCACTGTCAGCACGGAGCCCCACAAGGGGCTCAGGCCTGCATACCATGAGATCATGACCTGAGCTGCAATCAAGAGTTGGATTCTCAACTGACTGAACCACCTAGGCAGCCCTCCCTCCTTTCTATCTCTTCTTCTGAGATCCCTATAATATGAATGTTAGGCTTGGTAGAACCACTGAATTCCTTAAGGATGCTTAATTTGCATAATTTGCTTCTCCGTTTCTCACTTTGGTTACTTCCCATTATTCTTACAGTTTAATTCATTCCTCTTTTTCAACTAGCCTGCTATTTATTCCTTCAAGTGTATTTTTTTCTTCACAATGTGCTTATTTTTAAAAAATTAATTAATTTTAAATTTACATCCAAGTTAGTTAGCTTAAAGTGCAACAATGATTTCAGGAGTAGATTCCTTAGTGCCCCTTACCCATTTAGCCCATCTCCCCTCCCACAACCCCTCCAACAACCCTGTTTGTTCTCTATATTTGAGTCTCTTATGTTTTGTCCCCCTCCCTGTTTTTATATTACGTTCATCTGTTTGTATCTTAAATTCCACATGAGTGAAGTCAATATGGTATTTGTCTTTCTCTAATTTCGCTTAGCATAATACCCTCTAGTTCTATCCATGTTATTGCAAATGGCAAGATTTCATTCTTTTTGATTGCTGGGTAATACTGCATTATATATACCACATCATCTTTATCCATTCATCTGTCGAACATTTGGGCTCTTTCCATACTTTGGCTATTGTCAACATCGCTGTTATAAACATTGGGGTGCCTGTGTTCCTTCGAAACAGCACACTTGTATCCCTTGTATAAATACCTAGTAGTGCAATTGCTGAGTTGTAGGGTAGTTCTATTTTTAATTTTTTGAGGAACCTCCATACTGTTTTCCAGACTGGTTGCACCAGCTTGCCTTCCCACCAGCAGTGCAAAAGGGTTCCTCTTTCTCCGCATCCTTGCCAACATCTGTTGTTGCCTGAGTTGTTAATGTTAGCTATTCCGACAGGTGTGAGGTGGTATCTCATGGTGGTTTTGATTTGTATTTCCCTGATGATGAGTGACGTTGAGCATTTTTTCCATGTGTCTATTAGCTATTTGGATATCTTCTTTGGAGAAGTGTCTATTCGTGTCTTGCCCATTTCTTCACTGGATTATTTGTCCTTCAAGTGTATTTTTAATTTCATGAATTGTGTTCTTGGTCTCTAATTGGTTCTTTTTTGCCATTCTGTTAAGGGTCTCACTGATGTCCTCCACTTTTTTTTTTTCAAGTTCAGTGAGTATCTTTAGGATTATTAAAATCTCTATCAGGCATATTACTTATATCCATTTCACTTAAGTCTCTTGCTGTGGATTGGTCTTGTTCTTTTGTTCGGGACGTATTTCTCTCTCTCCTCATTTTTTCCAGTTCTCTGTGTTTCTGTGTGATAGGAAAGTTAGCTACTTCTCTTGCTCCTAAGGATAAGAGCCTTGTGAAGAAGAGGTCCTGTAGTGCCCTGCCCTGCAGTGTCCCCTGTTCCTAGGCCTGGTGCTCCAGGGAGTGTTTTCTATGTCTCTCGTGTGTGTTCTGCTTTTGAATCTTGGCCTGTTTTTCCATGAGCCAGTTGTCTGCAGAGCTTCTCTTTGCCTCTTCTGTGCAGTGTTTAGTCCCTAGTGGGAGTGGGGTGTGTTTTAATAAGGGGTGTGAAAGGTCACTTGTGAAAGGTGACCTGCCCTGGTCGCTGCCGGAACTGAGGTCCTACAAAGTGCACTGTCAGGAGATGTGTTGGCAGGGTTTGTGCAGCTCTTCTGCGGGCTGAGGCCCTGGGTGCAGAGACTAATCTGAGGACGACTAGAAAGGGCAGCTCTGACCACGTGCAGGGGTGGGGGCTTGGTGGAAGGAAGTCATGTTTAGAGTGTTGGAGCTGAGCTGGTTCCTCAGGTGGCTGCTTTTTATGCTGGGGGTGAGGGAGATAAGTGACACCTGCCAGCTCCTTTGTTCCTGGAGGGGTCTCCCTACGACCCCTGTCTCTCCATGCCATGTTCCGAGTTGAGCAAACCACTCTCCTGTCTGCCCCTGCCATTTTTCAGACTGTTCGTTCCACGCTGTACCTGCACGGGCTGTTTGTCACGCTAAGGGTGGGGACTCGTCTTAATACCTTTGGGCTCTCCCAGAACTGAGCCCGCCAATTTTTAAAATTCCAGGATGTGAGTCCCACTGGTTATAAGAACTCAAGAAATTTGGCCCCTCTCACTTTCAGAGGCAGATGTTATGGGAATTTGCCCTCTCTTTTGTGGACTCCCTGTGTGAAGGCCTGTTTTTGCCCATCATCTTGCCACCAGCTCCCTCCCCACCACGGACAGCCATGGTCTGGTCTGTTTCTCTCTCAGACCGCATCCTTGCCCTTCCTGCCTTCTTCAGCGTGCTCTCTTCTTGGTCTTTAGTTGTGAGTTTGTTCTGTCAGTCTTCAGGTAACTTCCAGGTTATATACACTGATGTGGATGTTCTCTAGTTGTTCATGTGGGGCGTGGCTAGCGTAAGGTCCGTCTCCTGTGCCATCTTCCCAGCTGACCGTCTTGCTTTTAAAACTCTCCTTATCGTGACCTCTTGCCGTTTTATTTATCATGTGTCTTGATGTGGACCTCTTTGGTTGAGTTTTTGGGGCTGATCTCTTGCCTCCTGGATCTGGATTTCTTTTTCCTTCCCTGCGTTTAGGAAGTCTGCAGCTATTATTTCTTCAAATAAATTTTCTTCCCTCTTTTCTCTCCCTACTCCTTCTGGGATCCCTGTGGTGTTAGTGAAGCAGCTTGCGACTGCATCGAGCACGAATGGAGTCAGACCAGGTGTTTGCCAGAGATGCAGTAGCAGGAAACTGTTGGGCACTTTCCCTGTGTTGTCACCTGAGAAGCTTTTTGTCGGTGGTGGGACCTGCAATCAGACCAGACCAGCTCTCTGCCCCCGGCCCACTGCTGGGGCTATACCTAGAGTGGTACATAGGACTCTCTTCTCCTCTCCCTGGAGCAGGAGTCACTCTGGAGTGGCGGTGGCTCATTTGGGCTGCTTGCATGCTGCCATGCCTGTGGCCCCGGTTTGGATGGACTCTGGCCACAAGGGTAGTGGAGGGGTGGATCCCCAAGGTGCAGCTTTACTAAGGTTTTCTGCACAGCCCTCTGTGAATGGGGACTGAGGCCAGCTGGGTTGGAAGAGGCGGATCCATCACATTTGCGAGTTGGGGGAGAGGTGGTGTTAGCAGGGTTTTCGACCGTCCTCTGGGGAGGGTACCCACAGTGCTGGGGCAGGCCTGGTTGGAGGGGTCAGATCCCCCAAAGTGCAGGGTGAGGTGTAAGTTAGGTAGTGACTGTTACTGCTGCACTAGCTCCCGCAGGTCTCCATGTGTCTATCCTGGGGGCTGGGGGAGAGAAATGGCACCTGCTGGCTCCTTTGTCCCTGGGGGGTGGTCTTCCAGGGTTCTGTCCCTGCAGACATGCTCTGAGCTTAGCAAAGAACTCTGCCTCCCATAGGCCCCAGGTGTTTTTCCAACTGCTACTTCTATGCTGAATCTCCATGGGCTGTTGTGTCGTCTCTTTAAGGGCAGGGACTTAGTTTTCTCTTGGCCTCCATTCTTTCCCAGAGCGGAGTCCGGTGATTTTTTTCTTAAATGTTTATTTCTGAAAGAGAGAAGGCAGGGATACGAGTGGGGCAGAGAGAGAGATGGAGACAGAGGATGAGAAACCGGCTCAGCACTGACAGCAGAGAGCTTGACGCAGGACTTGAACCCACAAACCATGAGATCATGACCCAAGCTCAAGTTGGATGATGAACCAACCGACTGAGCCACTTAAGTGCCCCAAGCCCGGTGATTTTTAAAATTCCAGATTTTAAGTTCTGCTGGTTGTAAGAATCTTGAAATTCGGCCCCTCTGGTTTTCAAAGCCAAATGTTATGAGGCTTCATCTTCCCACATGGGCAACCCTGTGATTGTCTGTCTACCCTCCCTGTGCCTGCAGATGCCCCCACCCCGGGGAGAGTCCTGTGGGTATTAGCTCCTCACCGTATCTTCGCCCTTTCTACCTTCTTCCATGTCCTCTTCTTTACATTGAGTTGTGGCTCTGTTCTGCCAGCCTTCCGGTTGCTTTCTGGGGCATTTACACTCTGGTGAGTGTTAGGTAGTTGTGTCTGAGAAACGAGGTGAGTGCCATCTTCCCAGCAGTCTAACCCCGTTCTTTTGCCAGCAAACCCAGTTTGTCTGCATTCTCTTTCTCTGGTCAGTCTGTAAACCCAACCCACCGAGAGCAAACTCCTTAGCTTGTACCTCCTTTGCTCCAGGCCCACTGCTGTGCATATAGTCGAAGCTCAGTTAATAGCTGATGCTGATGAGTGTTCTGGCTGCTGCTGAGTTTGTCTCTTCATTCCTTTGGGGGCCACACAGGACTGGTTCGTGGCCTTCAGTTCTTTCTTGCCTGTGTCCTGTTCTCTGCCTGCCAATTCTATGGCCTCATTGTCGGATGACATAGCCCCCATACTCACATAGTTCTTAGCTGTCTTTACCAGAAAATTCCACCCTTCCCTCCCGTGCACCCAAATGGTCAGATGGTTGAAAGAGGGAACTGTGCCTCCTCTGAGAATTTTTAGACACACCTCTTCGTACTGTCAGTATTCAGGTGTGAACCTTTAATACAGAACTTGACCACAGAATCTCATTAGGCAGTAACTGATTTTGTAGTATTCTGGTACCTCTTCTTAGCTCAGGGTGATTTGCAAAATTGCCTCTTGCATTATCCAAGGAATCCAATTTTCTGTTATCTTGAACTTAGATGCTGAGGCAGCAGAGCAGTTAGGAGGAGATAGTGGTCAAGGGTTTCACATTGTGGTACAATATATCGGCATTTGAATGGTGTGATCCCTGCCTTCATTAAAGGGCAGTAGTTTAGGCCTTAGCCTCCAAATTGGAATCCTTCACTCTCTCAACTGAGCAGGCTGGAATTGTGCCTGCCTCAGTGGTGTGGTTGCCCCAGCAGCCCAGGCCTTAGGATTGTCCATCAGGGTCAAGACCAGACAGCACGATGGCCTAAAGGTGATGTGAACTGAGGGTCTGGGAGAGACACGTGCAGCCCACAGCCTACTTTCATTCCTGGCATCCTTCAGATGAGAGAAGCATTCTGTCCGCAGGCTCCAGGACAGGAGGAAAACATTCCAGAAAGACAAGAAGGATAGGTGGAGGTCTGAATTCCAGCTCTGCTATCTGCCAACGGTGGGACCTGGGCAAGTTAATTAATGGGTCATTGATTAAGCAGTCAATCAACAAAGGTCTCTTTGGCTTTATGTGCCTTTATTGTAGAATTTTTATTTTCAGTAGGCTCTGAACTCATGACCTTGAGATTAAGAGTCACATACTCTATCAACTGAGCCAGCCAGGTGCCCCTGACTTTACATGCCTTTGAAATTTTTTATTTATTTTAATTTTACCTCCAGCGTAGTTAACATGCAATGTTACATTAGTTTCATGGGTAGTGTAACTTACTTTTATGTGAGAGAGCATGTAAGAGTCGGGGAGAGGGACGATTTCAAGCAGGCTCCAGGCCCAGCACAGAGCCCGACCTGGGGCTGGATCCTATGACCCGCACCAAGATCAAGAGTCGGACGCTTAACTGGTTGAGCGCCCCCCCCTCAGGTGTCCCCACTTATCGTCGGTCGTTCTGGAATCAGCTCCTATAGGGCACATTCCTAACATTTTTACCTCACGTCTAATGTCACTTGTATTTGTGTCGGGGGGGGGGGCGGTGTCTTTATTTCCCTGTCACCACAACTCTTCCTCTTTTCTACTTTCCCGTTTCCCCCTGGCCTTGTATCTGTTCTCAGCTTAATTTCTCCTTTAGCACTAGCTTCTCCCTCCTCTGATATGTACCAGTGCATCACCGTAAAGCACTTGACCAGTTCATAAGCACTCCGTTGTGTGGATGGCAGGCCCTGAAGTTTTAGAATGGTAGGCTCCCTGGCAAAGTGGACATAGCGATGGGGGATGATGTTCAATATACAGAAGGTGTGCAGGCCGGGCCCCCACAAAAGGCGCTCGTCAAGGCTGTCAGGTCTCACGCGGGACTTCTGCCTCCTCCCAGCTCACGGGCACGTGGGTAGCAGTCCTCACCTGTGGGAGCTTCTGGGCGGCACCAGCCCCCTGCGTTCCCCTTGTGACGAGAGCAGACCATGCATGCCTCGCGCAGGGGCTCGTTTCAATGACTGGCTGTTGCCTCATTCTGTACCGTGTGGAGGAGGCACATCCACGTCGGGAGGAAGGGAGGGAGTGAGGGCAGGGAGATGCTTGGTCGCAGACCGTGCCTCCACTCCTTTGAGGCTCAGGGCCTGATGCTTTATTTTGGAAGGTTCCTCCTCACACTCCTTTATATTCTTGGTGTTCCTGCACAGACCTCACAGTTACAATGGTAATGGGAATTTTGTCCTTAGCAAAACTTCACATTACCACAGATGACCCTTCTTTTCCTTGATCTCACGGTGGTTCAATCATTTTCCTAGTCATTTAGTTAAAATTTAAGTCCTGTGTTGCTACCTCAGTTTTCTCAAAACATGTGCCTGTGGAGTCCTCTCCTCACTTGGTCCCTTACTGCGGATTCTAACTGGTTCCTGATCCTGTTGAACCCAGAGTCTTCTGTTCTTAATTTACTCTTATGAAAAGAATTGTATAGGAAGTACAACTTACAGGATTTTCAATCAATGTAACTGATGGTGTGGGTTGAACTGTGTCCCCCTGAAAGATCTGCATCCCTAACTGTAGGTACCTATGAGTGTGGTCTGATTTTGAAAGACACTCTGTGGGTATAAGCAAGTGAAGATGAGGTTGTACAGGATCTGGGAGGGCCCCAGGGCTGGTGACTGGTGTCCTTATAATGTGAAGGCAGAGATCAGAACAAGGGACCTCCCAGCCAGAGAACCCTCTGGACTGCTGCCGACCCCCACAACCCAGGAGAGAGGCAAGGATGGTCCCTGTCTTGGCACCACTGGTCTACAGTGTGGAAGCCACCACCCTTCACACCTGGACCCCTGTCCTTACCACAGTGAAGACCCCGAGAGGCTGTCCTTTGCCGATTTCCCAGAATGGCCACTTCTGAGTCTGGCTCCGAGGAGAGAGAGCTCCTCTATGGGAACTCAGCTCAGAAGGTTACAGACTTCCATCTGATAAGTAGTGACAGCCTCGGGCTGCTCCCCTGTCCCATCATTAACTCTGACCTGGCCCTGGGGAGCCCACATTCCCTCCAGACCCTTGCTTTCCCTTCCGCTTCTGCCCTCTGCCTGCACACTTCTCTGTCTTTACCATTTTGCATCCCTCCCTATCAGTCAGCTTAATGATTCTTGTTATCTTCTCTGATCATTTCTCACGAGTCCTGCTTTGCTTCCCATTTTCTTCCCTATAAAAGGTTCCATGTAATTGTCGTCTTCAGACAGCTCTTCATGTCTGGAAGTCTCACAAACTCCGCTGCCTGATCCCTTCTTCATATTGGGGGAAGTTCTCTTCACTCTCTGAGAATACTATTGTCCAAGTAGAATTTTCTCTAAATTTGCTTTGCCTTGTTGGACATTCTCTCCAGCTAACTGACGTTTCTTATTATCTTCCCCTGCTGTGCCACGCTTTGTAGGACTGGCTGTGATGGCACTTCTGGGGCACCTGATGATTATTTTAATTTGAAAATCCTATTCCCTCTGGATATTGAATTGATGGGGAAAAATGCAGATGATGACATTTATATTCTTATTTTAGCTGAAGAAGCTGTGAGTAAAGATGGATTGTTTGATGCAAAGCAAGAAACTTTTGAAGAAATACAGCAAGGTGCTGAGGCCTCAGGAGCACCCAACAGGTGAGTGTCTATGTTAAGTGGAACTGATCCTGCAGCTGTAAGAACAAATTGGAATGACCAGAGAACCCAGTTGGTCAAAGCTGCTTCCCTGGAAGAATACAGGAAGAGAACTACTCTCACTTCAGGAATGGTAGGAGGCCCCGGGCCAGGAAGGGGACCGGTCAGTATCCTCATTATACAAAACCTTCGGTTGGTACACAGTTGCCCCCAGGAATCCTATCCTGACTCTGTTTACCCTGCCTGGCCACCTTTCCCTGGGTTCCCTTCTGTCTTGGTGGAGCTACAGAGAAGAAAAGCCAGAAAAGGAAGAGAATTCAGACAAGAGTGAAGAAACGAAGAGCACTGGGAGAGTCCTGAGCAAGAACTACCAGGAAAGTGGCTGATGAAGCGGAAATTAAAGATAGTAGTAGGTACTTAATAAGCCTTGGATGTGGAGGAAAGGGGAAAGCGAAGGGAGGGAGATGTAGCACAGATACTCCTAAAGCAGAGAGGGAAGGACCTGACCAAAGGCAGGGGGTTGGATTTGGGTGAGGCCATTGGCTCCTCCGAGATGAGCACAGAGGAGGAAGAAAACATCATGGGACAATTAGCTTGAAGCCTGGGGTGGGGGGACACTTGCTCATCTCAGGGAAATGGGGCTAAATCTTAGTGAAAATGGAAATGTCTTAAAGCTTAAGTGAAATTTTTCATAAAGCTTTTGAGGTCCGAACCAAGCTCTACCAGCAACGTTTTGTGACCATTCTAACTGCAAAATAGGAATATATTGTGCCTGTCAGACGTTTAACTTCAGTGAACAGAAACTGACTCAGCATCTCCCCACCACTACCCCTGCCCAGCCACACACACACTTTCTTTCCCACTTTTCCCCCCACTACTAACTCTCCTTTCCTTCTACCATTTAGGGCCATAATGTGTACCCATTATCAATATCTGTTTGTAAAAAATATGCACTTTGATGTGAATGTTTTAAACTACTTAAATAGTATTGTGAACATTCTGTCACTCAGCATAACGTTTTAGGAGCTATCCGCACACATCTATTCCTTTACCTACAGCTGCCACATACTATCTGTAACGTACATCTATGGCCTTCAGCTTCCCCAGAGATGGTCACCCAGCTGCTTCCAGGTCCCCGTCAGCAGGGACACTGCTGCACGGAACAGCCTCTACGTGTCCCCTGTGCGAGAACTTCTTTGGGACAAACACCTAGGAACAGAACTCCGAGTCGTAGCGTGTGTTTTACTAAAGTTAGCTCAGTATTGCCGACTTGACTTCTGAGAAGAACACCCCACCTGTACTCGGCTCAGTAGAGGGTTCACACCCTTCCAGCATTTGTCATTACTCAGTTCTCAACCCGAAGGATCCAGGCTCTTCGTCTCTTGTTCTACCTTCCTTAGTGTGCTGGTTTCTGACCGAGGACCATGACGGTCCCTGCAGCTCAAGTACAGAAAGGAGGTAGGAGGGCATCTTTCCCCTTGTTTGTTCCTGGCACCATGAAAGGAGAGGTCTCCCCCCGCCCTCCCCCGTTCCTCACGGGCAGAAATGGACTTCTGTGACCACCTCTGGCTAGAAGAGAGGCTGGGGACGGGGGCTACCAAGGAAAGGGGAATGGCATTACTATGCCTGGCTTAGACCAATTCATGCCTTTACCTGGACGCACTGCTGCCCCCAGAACGGGGTCTCTGACTGGCTAAAGGGAAGAGGGCAAGGGGCATTGGCAGGAAAGTCCCCGACTCTGCCACTGTCATGAAGCAGATAATTAGGGAAGCTTTCTCTGGGTGTCACAGGTCAAGGTGAACTAGACAGAGGTATGCATCAAGAACTCGGTTTGGAGAATCCAGGATGAACTGAGAGGAGAGCTCAAAAGAGTTTGGTTGACAAGACCATTTTCCAGGCACATCTTTAGAAGTTTCCAACTTAGATATTTTTTTCTTCCACTCATTCAGGAAGCATTTTATCACTTGTATTCAGAGGCCTGTGTGACAGAGACCCCCACCTGCAGTGGGTCATGTGAGGGCACAGCGGAGCAGACAGAACCACAGTGCAGCAGGACATGTGCCTGTGCTGTGGGTATGGAGAGGCACCCGGCCGAGACCTGGGATGCTGGGGGAGGCGTCCCAGAGCACTGACCTCTGAAACAAGACTCGGGCACCAGGCAGGAATTTGCTAGATGCAGAGGAGATGGAGAGGAAGCAGACAGAGAAGTGAATGTGCCTGTGCCCAGACAGGATTGGAGAAGACTGGGAGGAGTTACAGGAGCCATGGAAGGCAGACCGTTTCATGAGCAGGTTTCTGCCTGAGAAATGGTCCTCTTTGGAGTAGGAAACAAGGCTCTGTTTGCAGATACCAAGATGTGGAGTGTGGGGAAAGGGGATAAAGGGGCAAGAGGGAAGGAGCGTCAGTGTCCCTCGTGGGATATCTGCGGCCCTGCTCGCTCTGGGGTGTGGATTGAGAAGAACCAGCCAGGGTCTCCACTGGGTGAAGTTTTGCTGGTCTGGGGCTAGAGGAGGGACACCGCAGCAGGGGGTTGATGATCCTGGCCTGAGAGGGGCTGCTGTGATGGATCATGAGGTCCACAAGTAGGGAGGGAAGGGAGGAGTTGGTGAGATGGGAGGACAGCGATTGAGCATGACAACAGGGCCGAGGAGGGTCCCTGCAGTTGAGAGTATTTGGGAACCCTAGGATGGGTGGTGTGTTGAATGGGCCAGACAAGCATACTGGAGACACCTCGGATGATAAAGACTGTTTAATGTCCTGTTGGTTTCATCTTGGTAATTTAGGCTTGCTTCCTTGTAACCCCATAAAAATCAGTTCAAAGACAGGAAGTTTGAGTTTCTCCCCAGAGCAGTGTCCACCAGATGAATGTAGATCCTTCTGTGTTCAGAAATCCTGTGAGAGGTGTGAAGGAGCCCAGTAAATAACCTCCTTCCTGGTCCAGGTTTAGAGTCAATTGATAGAGCTACAGGAGTAAAAGGATTCTGGAAAACCTCAGCTTCGTTACTGACGGAAGCTCAACTGGACAGGGAAGCCCTGAAGCAGAGGACTCGGCCCATCTCCCACTGTAGAGGCTGGGGTGATTCAACTTGGGCCCAAAGGAACATGGGATGTTTGCCACTCGCTCCTGAAGATGGGGGAGGCACTGCCCTCAGCTGCCCAGTTCCTTGTTTCAGACTCAACAGCTACTGGGAGGGAGGCCCCCAGTGTTAGGTCTGGCCAAAGTCCTAGGAGTGAGAAGGGGGTAGTCTTTGCAAAAGAATACTTAGGTGTCACCAGATTCAGGATGTCATGGTGAGGAAGACTAAGGATTTTTATAATACGGTAATTTTTTCATTTCCAGAGATTGTATGCCCCAGCCACCTGGTACCTCAGTCTGTACTGACAGGACAGTTGTACATACGAACACCCTGAAGGACCGTCACCCAGGTGACTTGTGGGCCCGAATGCACATCTCCTCCTTGGAATATGCTGCAGGAGACATTACCCGAAAAGGGAGAAAAAAGGACAAAGCTCGAGTGAGTGAACTGCTCCAAGGCCTTGCATTTTCTGGTGACTCAGATGTAGAAGAAGAGAACAAGCCTGAGACCCACCCTGCTCCAAAAAGGCTAAAGATATCAAACGTCCCAGAGAAGAATTGGACCAAAAGAGACCTTAAACCCAACTTTCCAAGCTGGTCAGCACTGGATTCTGGACTTTTGAATCTCAAAAGTGAAAAGTTGAACCCAGTAGAACTCTTTGAATTATTTTTTGATGACGAAACATTCAGCTTGATTGTCAATGAAACCAATAATTATGCATCTCAGAAAAATGTCAACTTGGAAGTCACAGTTCAGGAAATAAGGTGTCTGTTTGGGATCTTGCTTTTGAGTGGATTTGTGAGGCGTCCCAGAAGGGGAATGTATTGGGAAATCTCTGATACCGATCAGAACCTAGTCAAGGATGCAATTAGAAGGGACAGATTTGAATTGATTTTCTCATACCTACATTTTGCAGATAACAACCACCTAGATCAAAAAGATAAGTTTACAAAGTTGAGGCCTCTCATAAAGCAAATGAATAGAAATTTCCTCCTCTATGCTCCCCTTGAAGAACACTATTATTTTGATAAGACAATGTGTGAATGCTTTGATAGTGACCAATTCCTGAATGGGAAACCTATTAGAATTGGCTATAAAATTTGGTGTGGCACAACCACACAGGGTTATCTGGTTTGGTTTGAGCCCCATCAAGAAGAATCATCAGTGATGGTGGATAAGGATCTTAACCTTGGTTTAGGTGGAAATCTAGTGATGCATTTTGCTGATGTCCTTTTAGAGAGAGGCCAATATCCCTATCACCTGTGTTTTGATAGCTTCTTTACAAGTGTCAAATTGGTGTCAGCCTTGAAGAAGAAAGGAGTGAGGGCAACAGGAACAATTCGTGAGAACAGGACTGAAAAATGTCCCCTTATGAATGCAGAACATATGAAAAAAATGAAGAAGGGGTATTTCGATTTCCAAGTCGAAGAAAACGAGGAGATAATTTTGTGTCGTTGGCACGGAGATGGCATCATCAGTCTGTGCTCCAATGCCGTAGGCATAGAACCGGCCAGTGAGCTAAGTTGTGCCGATGATGAGGAGATCCATCAGATAGCTCAACCGTCTATAGTGAAATTGTATGATGAATGCAAGGAAGGTGTAGCTAAAATGGATGAAATCATTTCCAAATACAGGGTGAGAATAAGAAGCAAAAAATGGTACTCAATTTTAGTGAGCTACATAATTGATGTAGCCATGAACAATGCATGGCAGCTACACAGAGCCTGTAACCCAGATACCTCTCTAGACCTCTTGGATTTTCGGAGATATGTTGCACATTTCTACTTGGAGAACAATGCTAATCTATCAGATTAAGGCAGATAAAATGAGCATAATGCTAATATTAACAAGATAAAATCACAGATATATATCAGATTGTGCCCTTCCAAAGCAAACCTGATGTAAAGTTTCAAAGAAGTAATTTAAAAAATTGTATTGACTGAGTGCTACACCTTTTTCTATGACTAATTTTGGTGTGAAACATGTGGGAAATAACTTGGATTAATTTGTGCATTGAAAGAAGGAAATTGTGTCTCTCTAATTCTTTGTGGAGGTTTTATTTTTGTTTTTGTTTTGTTTTTTTTTTAATTCAGGCAATGCCCTAATAACCAAAGACTGATGCTGAATCTACAATTGAAAAATTAAGGCGGGGCTCATGATGTACAGATGATCCTAAAACCTTAGGTGATAAGAGGCTGAAGACCTCAGCTTTAGTATAAAAGTGGATCAGATGGTGCATAGGAGAGAAGGGCCAGGCAAGCATGCTGAAGAAAAGTGCTACAGAGGAAAAACTGGAAGTGAAGCAGTGCCTTTGAAAACTGAGAAAAATGATGAAATATGAAGCAAATCAGGTAACGACAGCACCATCAGGAAAAGAAGTTAGGAGTAAAGCTGACATAAAGCCCCTGTTAAAATTAGTTGGGGAAAACATGTGCCAATAAACTGGACAACTTAGAAGAAATGGACAAATTCCTAGAAACCTAGCCTCCCAAAGCAAAAGAATAGAAAATTTGAACAGACCAGTCACCAGAAATGAAATTGAATAAGTAATCAAAAAACTCTCAGAGAACAAAAGTCCAGGGCCACACAGCTTCACAGGAAAGTTCTTCACAGGAAAATTCTACCAGACATTTAAAGAAGAATTAATACCCATTCTTCCCAAAATATTCCAAAAATAGAATAGGAAGAAAACTTCCAAATTAATTTTATGAGGCCAGCATTACCCTGATGCCAAAACCAGATAAAGACACCACCAAAAAAAAACAAAAAAACAACTAAGGGCCAATATCTGATGAACACAGACACAAAAATCCTCAAGAAAATATTAGCAAACTGAATCCAACAGATTTTAAAAAAATCATACACTACTATCAAGCAGGATTAATTCCCAGGATGCAAGTGTGGTTAAGTATTCACAAAACAATGTGATACATCACATTAATAAAAGAAAGGATAAAAACCAGGTGTCTGTTTCAATAGATGTAGAAAAAGCATTTGACAAAGCACATTGGCTGATTCATGATAAGCCTCTGCAAAGCAGGTCTAGAGGGAATAGATCTCAGCATAATTAAGGCCTTATAGCCAACATAATGTGAAAAAGAGCTTTTCTCCTCAGATCAGGAGCAAGACAAGGAGGTCTGCTATCACCCCTTTTATTCAAAAAAGCGCTGCGAAGTCCTAGCCAGAACTAGATGACATAAATAAGAGGTATCCATGGTATCCATATTGGTAAGGAATTAGTAAAACACTCACTGTTTGCACAGGACATGACACTACATATAGAAAACCCTAAAGACTCCACCAAAACCTACTAGAACTGATAATATGTAAGGAAGCAATATACAAAAATCAATACACAGAAATCTGCATTTCTATACACTTACAATGAGCTAGCAGAAAGAAATAGTCCTGTCTACAGTTGCACCAAAAATAATACGTAGGTAACAAATTTAACCAAGGAAGTGAACGACTTGTACTCTGCAAATTATAGAACACTGATGAAAGAAATTGAAGACTACACAAATGGAAGATATTCCATGCTCATGGGTTGGAAGAACAAATACTGTTAAAACATCTATAAATATCCAAAGCAATCTATAGATTTCACGCAATCCTTACCAAAATATGAATAGCATTTTCCAGAACTAGAAAAAAAAACCTAAGATTTTCTAAATAAGAGACCTCAAATAACTAAAGCAATCTAAGGAATCTACTCCTAAAATCACTGTTGTGATATATGCTAAGTTGGATGTAAATTTTTTAAAAATTAAAAAAATTTTATTTTGGGGATGCCTGGCTGGCTTAGGTTGATAGAGCGTATTGCTCTTGATCTTGGAGTTGTGAGTTCAAGCCCCATGTTGGGTGTAGATGTTACTTAAAATATTTTTAAAGGTTTTCTTTTCATTTTATTATTTTAGAGTGAGAGTGTGCATGAAAGAAGGGCAGAGGGAGAGAGAGAATCTCAAGCAGGCTCCACACTTAGTGCAGAACCCAATGTGGGGCTTGATCCCACAACCGTGGAGTCCTAACCTGAGCCTAAATCAAGAGTAGGGTACTTGGGGTGCCTGGGTGGCTCAGTCAGTTGAGCATCCGACTTCGGTTCAGGTCATGATCTCATGGTTTGTGAGTTCAGGCCCCGCATCTGGCTCTTCTGACAGCTCAGAGCCTGGAGCCTGCTTTGGATTCTGTGTCTCCCTCTCTCTCTGCCCCTCCCCCACATGTGCTCTGTCTCTGCCTCTCAAAAATAAAATTAAAAATTTTTTTTAAAGATTAGGGTACTCAACCAGCTGAGCCACCCAGGTGCCCCATGATTTTATTTTAAAGTAACCTCTACACCCAATGTGGAGCTCAAACTCACAATCAAGAGCCATATACTCTACCAACTGAGCCAGCCAGGTGCCCCTGGAGGATCATACACAAAAATAGGGGCGCCTGGGTGGCGCAGTCGGTTAAGCGTCCGACTTCAGCCAGGTCACGATCTCACGGTCCGTGAGTTCGAGCCCCGCGTCAGGCTCTGGGCTGATGGCTCAGAGCCTGGAGCCTGTTTCCGATTCTGTGTCTCCCTCTCTCTCTGCCCCTCCCCCGTTCATGCTCTGTCTCTCTCTGTCCCAAAAATAAATAAACGTTGAAAAAAAAAAAATTTAAAAAAAAAAAAAAAAAAAAAAAAGAAAAAAAAAAAAATAAATAAACTCAAAAATGGATTAAAGACCTAAACGTGAGACCTAAAACCCTAAAAATCTTAAAGGAGCACACAGGCAGTAATTTCTCGGACACTGACCATAGCAGCATTGTTCTCCAGAGCAAGGGAAATAAAAGCAAAAACAAACTATTAGGACTACATCAAAATTAAAAGCTTCGGCACAGCAAAGAAAACAAAACTTAAAGGCAACCTACTAAATTGGAGAAGATATTTGCAAATGACCTATCCAAAATATATAAAGAACTTCTACAACTCAAGACCAACAAAACAAATACTCTAATAAGCAGAAGACTAAAACAAACACCATGAAACAGAAACAGAAGGCATGAACAGGCATTTCTCCAAAAAAGACATCGAGATGGTCAACAGTCACATGAAAAGAGGCTCCACATCACTCACCATCAGGGAAATGCAAATCAAAAGTACAATGGGGTATCACCTAACACCTTTCAAAATGGTTAAAATTAACAAGAAATTAACACAAAAAATAAGTGTCCTTGCCGAAGTGGAAAAAAAGGAACCCTCTTGCGCTGTTGCTGGGAATGCAAGTTGGTGCAGCCGTTATGAAAAACAAGCATGGTGGTTCCTCAAAATATTAAAAAACAGAATTGCCCTATGATTCAAGGATTGCACTATGGGGTATTTACCCCCCAAATACAAGAACACTAACTCAAAGGGATAGGTGTTAAAATACAGATTGTTACAAGAAGAAAGGACACTATATGATCATAATCACCAAAACAGAGAAGCTAGTAACAAACAAAGGAAGTAGCCATAATAATATACTAATAGGGGACTTTATTACTCCCTATACACGAATGGATCATCCAAACAGAACATCAAGGAAAAAGTGGCTTTGAACAACACATTGGATCAGATGGATCTAACAAATACATTTACAACATTCCATCCTAAAACAGCAGAATGCACTTATTCTCAAGTGCACACAGAACACTATTCGAAATCGATCACAAATTTCAACAAATTCAAATAGACCGAAGTCATACTATGCATTTCCTGCACTCCCATCACAATGCTGAGGAACTAGAAATCAACCATGAAAAAAATCTGGAAAGAACACCTATAAAAGAAGGTTAAATAACATGCTACTAAACAATGAATGGGTCACACAAGCAATCATGGAAGAAATTTTTTTTTAAAGCATGGAAACAAATGAAAACATTTAGGACAAAAATCTTTGAAATGCACAAGCGGTTTGTTTATAGCAATACAAGCCTACAACAAAAAGTAAAATCTCAAAAACCATTTAACCTTACACCTAAGGGAGCCAGAAGAAGAAGAAGAAGAAGAAAAAAAGCCAATTCCAACATCAGTAGAAGAAAGGTAAGAAAGATTACAGCAGGGGCACCTAGGTGGCTCAGTGGGCTAGGCATCCTACTCGATCTCAGCTCAGGGACTGATCTCAGGGCTGTGAGTTCAGGCCCTGTGTTGGGCTCTGCACTGAACATGAAGACTACTTAATAAAAAAAAAAAATTAAAACTATTAAAAAAAAAAAACAGATCAATGAAACCAGGAGATGGTTTCTTTGAAATGATCAACAAAAATCGATAAACCTTAAACCAGACTCCTAAAATGACTCAAAACACAATCGGAAAAAAGATAGCTGACACCCGATACCACAGTAATACAAAGGATTAAGAGAATATGATGAAAAATTACATGCCAAGTTGGACAACCTAGAAGAAATGCTAAACTCCTAAATGCTGAACTCCTAAAAACATGTAACATCCCAAAGCTGTATCAAGAAGAAGTAGAAAATTTGAACAGAATGATTACAGACTCAAATTTCATTGCTGGTAATCAGCTCCCAAGAAAAAAAAGTCAAGGACCTCATGGTTTCACAGGTGAATTCTACCAAACATTTAAAGAAGCGTTAACATCTACTCTTCCAAACAATTGCAAAAAAAAAAAGGAAGGAAAGCTTTCAAGTTCATTCTATGAGGCCAGCATTACCCAGATACCAAAACCAGACAAAGACACCACTAACCAAAAAAGAAAAACTACTGGCCAATATCTCAGATGAGCACAGACACAAAAATCTTCAAAATATTAGCAAATTTGATTCCAAGAATATATTTTAGAAAGTATGCATCACAATGAAGTGGGATTTATCCCTCAGATGCAAATGTGGTTTGACATTTGCAAATCAACATGCTACCTCACATCAACAAGACAAAGGGTAAAAACCATATGACCCATTTCAATAGATGAAGAAGCATTTGGCAAAGTACGACATCCATAGTGTAAACCCTCAACAAAGAAGGTTTAGAGGGAACATACCTCAACATGATAGAGGCTATATATGAAAAAGCCACAGCTAACATCAAACTCAACGTTGGGGGTGGGGGGGAAGCTTTTCTCCTCAGAAACAAGACAAAGATGCCCACTCTCACCACTTTTTTCACCACAGCATTCAAAGTCCTAGCAGCAGCAATCAGACCAGAAAAAGAAATAAAAGGCATCCAAATTGGTAAGGAAAAAGGAAAACTCACTATTTGCAGATGACATGACACTACATGGAGTAAATCCTAAAGACACCACCAGAAAACTAGAACTGATAAATGAATTCAGTAAGGTTGCAGAAAACAAAAATCAATACACTTATAATGAAGTAGCAGAAGGAAATTAGAACAACCCTATTTACAATTACACCAAAAACAATCAAATACCTGGGAACAAACTTAACCAAGGAGGTAAAAGAGCTGTACTTTGAAAACTATAAGAACACTGGTGAAATAAACTGACAATGACACAAACAGTCCATGCTCCCCGGAAGCCTGGGCAGCTCAGTTAAGCACCAGCTCAGGTCATGATCTCATGGTTTGTGGGTTGGAGCCCCACATCTGGCACTGAACTGACAGCTGGGATCCTGGATCCTGCTTCTGATTCTGTGTCTCCCTCCCTCTCTGCCCCTCCCCTGCTTGCACACACGTGTTCTCTCAAAAATAAATAAAACATGAACGCTCCTGGAGCGGGAGAACAATTACTCTTAAAAGATCTATATTACCCAGTGCAATATACCGACTTAATGCAACCACTCTGAAAACACCAACAGCATTTTTCACAGAACCAGAACAAATAATCCTAAAATTTGTATAGGAACCACAGTAGACCCCATATAGCCAAAACGTTGAAAAAACAAACCTGGAGGTGTCACGATCCCAGATTTCAAGCTATTCTCCCTAACTGTACTAATTGAAACAGTATGGTGCCCGCACAAAAACAGACATATAAAGCACTGGAACAGAATAGAGATCCAGGAAAGAAATCCAAGATTATATGGTCAATTAAACTTTGACAAAGGAGGCAAAAATATACAATGGAAAAAAGTCTCCTCACAAGTGGTGTTGGGACTGGACAGCTCCATGCAAAAGAATAAAACCAGACGACCTTTGTTCACCACAGATGAAAATATGCCCCCAAGATAAATTAAGGACGTAAATATATGATCTGAAACCATAAAAATCCTAGGTTAAGAGCATAGGCAGTAATTTCTCAACCTTGGTGGCAGCAAAATATTTCTCGATGTGTCTCCCGAGACAAGGGAAACTAAAGCAAAAATAAACTACTGGGAGCACGTGGAGATAAAAGGCTCCTGTGCAGCAAAGGAAACCATCTAAGAGACAAAACAATGAATGGAAGAGATTTACAAACGACAGATCCCGTAATGGGTCAGTATCCAAAACACAAAGCGGGAAGCATGGGTGCGTAGGCATAATAAAGTACACTTTTACCATCATCGTTTAATTGAAGGAGATCACATACCGAAGTGCGTGATAAAGGAGGTGTGTTCTATAAAGCAGTGAGGACGCCCGAGCGCAGTGACCACGCACATGTACGTCTGGTAGGTACACCGCAATGCGCGCGCGCGCGCGCGCACACACACACACACACACACACACACACACACACACACACACACAGAATATTACACCGTGTAAACATACGCCGCCACATGTAAGTAGCAGCACTCACAGACATGGGCTGGGACATCCTCGAGGAAAACCTCAAGCGGTAGACGCGAACGGCAAGCGCGCCGGCACGTGCGCGGGGAGCCGCTCGTCACTCTCGGCCATGCGCGAGTCCGGCCGGCGATGTCGTCCCCAGCAGCGACCACGGGACACGACCTCCACGCCAGCCCACGGGGAGCAGCCCGCAACGCGCGCCCTCCGCTCTAGGAGGGCCGTAGGGACGAAAGTCCGGCCCGGCCGCCTGAGGGGATTAGCGCTCCTCCCAGACACGGCTCGGAGCCCAGGGAGGCACCGCGTCATGCCGACGCGGCCCGCGGGCGCGCACCCTAGCGCTCTGTGCCGTCACCCCGGGGCCGAGGCCCGCGCTCACCCGGCCGCGGCGGGGCTACTACCGAGGCTCCGGAGCCGGGCAGGCGAGGCCGCGCGGACCCCCTTCCGGCGCACGCCCGGCCACTTCCGCTGCCTCTCTAGGCTGCTCGGAGGCTGTGTCCGCTCTTTGGCCTCCTCGCGGGCGGCCAGTGGAGGAGTAAGAAGCGCCCCACGCCCCACTCCCCACTCCCCCAAAGCGCACCTCCCGTAGGAAGCCAGGCTGGCCCTAGCCTTCCAGTTCCCGGCCCCATCCCACTTCTCACCTGCCGCAGGAATGGGTTTCTCACCTGTTGCCTTGCCTCCTGAGATGCGCCCTCCCCCCCGCCTTCAGCCTTTCCACAGCGGCACAGAGACGTGAGGAGCTCGTCCGCGGGCACACAGCTGCAGAGTACGAACACCTGCGCTGTGCTGACAAACTAGCGTACTTCTCTGCGCCTGCCGCCGGACCCCAGCGCCCCCCAGTCCCCCACCTGCCCCGCCCGTCCCCTCCCCGCCCCCACCTGCCGCTCGCCGGCCGTCGGACCTGTCCCCACGCCCAGCGCCGTGTTCTCCCGTGCGCGCGAAGGCTGTGGGCTCCGGACGCTGCGAGTCTCCCAGCAATGACACTGATACCTGTGTGTGAGGCACCACCTACTCCTTCTAGATGAGGAAGGAAAAAGCGACTTTCCAGGTGCACAAAGTTTCCAGGCACTTAATAGGAGACAGTAGATGGGGGCGTCAATCAGCCTCAAATATGAACCTCAATCAAGTACAACATGAAGCCGATGCGGGGCTCAGTTTACGCAGTTATAAAGGCCCGTGGTGAATGCCCATGGCCGCCCCTTCTGCGGGAAGGTGAGGATCATTACACAAACCCAATGGAAAGCTATCTTCATTCCATCCCTTAGGGCCTTTGCTGCACCTCATCCCTTTGCTGGAGGCGTACCCTCTTCCCAGATTGCACCGAGGGACTCCCTCACCTCCCATGATAAAGGAAATTTTCAGCTTCTCATGTTTGTGGGCCCTGCTCCTGGACTCCCAGGGAAGCTATACTTTAACATTTGCCAAAGTCAGAACAACTGGGCAAAACCTCAAAGCAGGGGCTCTCTTTCTGCCCTGAACACACATTATACCTCTGCCTGGTGAAAGTTACCAAAAAGCATTCTGAACACAAAAGAAAAAGGAATCACCATCCCTGGTTGCAGTAAGTTTAAAGCCATGCTGCCCTGCAGATACTAAAACAGTTCCATAAGCTCCTCGATGACTTGCAACTTTTTATGTAAAAAGGTATGCACCGCAACACCAAACACTCCCTTACCAGAGCCCTTTTTGAAGATTGTGTATCCCTGGCAGCTGTCCTAACTTGGGCTCCAATTAAAAACTCTTCCTTTTGTAAAGAAATTCTAAAAGGTTTGTTCATTCTGCACCCAACATTTCTTGGTGTAGCCGGTAGGAGCTCAGAGCAACTCACCTGAAAACCGTGGGGGTGCTCGGGAAATCACAGCGGGTACCAGCACGGGCCCTTTATACCTCTGACTTCGCGGCCCCTCGAAGGTGTATGTGGTGTGTTCTCCCACTCTCCAGACCTCCTCAATTTGAGTTGATGGGCTTGTTATTTGAGCGGTCAAAGGTTACAGGTAATGTTCTCTAAGTGGGGATAACCTGGAGGGGGAAGTTTATGGGTTGGTTGTCTTAATTTAGCATTATACTAATTGATGTTATTAATATAAGGCTCGAATAAAATGTTCTGGTTAGAAAAGTGAGAGACTGAATCACAGCTCAGATGAAGGGACACTTGCTTCTTCTGGCCAAATGGTGCTTTCAGGTGACTGAAAGCCTAGCGGGAGTATCTGAGGAATTCCTTGAGATTTAGCTCTCCCATAGGAATTTCCTGTCTCGTAAGGTAATTCATGATTGGTTTATCCGGGGACGCATCCATAAGGACTGATTGTCCAGTGCTCTGAGCCCCCTAGACGGCCTTAGGCCTTGCTGGGAGAAACTGAGACACAGGAGAGTGTATTACCGCTGTTTAGAAGTGACATTCACAGGCAGCACCCTATCTACCCCGTTTAATATCCTTAGATCTGATTCAAGCCTTAGTCTAAAAATAAAACAAATTAGGGGCACCTGGGTGGCTCAGTGCGTTGAGCATCGGACTTTGGCTCAGGTAATGATCTCACAGTTCGTGAGTTCGAGCCCCGCCTCCGGCTCTGTGCTGACAGCTCAGAGCCTGGGATCTGCTTCCGATTCTGTGTCTCCCTCTCTCTCTGCTCCTCCTCCGCGTGTACTCTGTCTCTCTCTCAAAAATAAACGTTAAAAAAAATTTAATAAAATAAAAAAATAAAACTAAAAGGAACAGAGAACTGTGTTCCAAAACTCCTGGAAAACCACCTCCCACCCCCAGGGAACTCTGGTAGGCTATACGGACAATACATATGAGCCTATACCTGCAAGTCCTTACTAACGGGAAAATGTAAGGAAAACCAGAGTCTCAGATGTCCCAAGTGGAGTTCTTTTCGACATGTCTGAATTAGTGTCTTGTGCGCAGCATTACAGAAAACCAGCTAGAAGACTAAGCGATCAGAAACTAGGAAGCCATTTGGTTCAGTCAGTAAAGCCTCAACTTTCGGGAGGAACCAACACTCATAGAGACACTCTGGGCTTCGCTTGGCTTGTTTGTTGCCGTAGCATTTGGTATCTTTGGATAAAATGGGCCATGTTCTAACTGGAAAATGGAAAATAAGTAATTAATAGATCCATAAATTATAATGCTATCTTATGATTAGATTTGTTTTAATAAAAGGGAGATATTTGGAAATTGGGTCTTTAAATGTTTTTTCCACAAATATATTTAAAAAAAATTTTTAATGTTTATTTATTTTTGAGAGAGCGCAAACGGAGGAGGAGCAGAGAGAGAAGGAGACACAGAATCTGAAGCAGGTTCCAGGCTCTGAGCTGTTAGCACAGAGCCCAACACGGGGCTCAAACTCATGAACCGTGAGATCATGACCTGAGCTGAAGTCGGACACTCAACCAACTGAGCCACCCAGGCACCCCATGTTTTTTCCACAAATATTAATGAAACTTAGAGTAGCAGTTGTTTAGGAATGCCTGGAGGTTAGCAAAGGGGAAGTCAGGGCCAGCTATGGAGAGGGTCAGAGACCTGTCCTGGCAGCATTCCAGAACAAAGCACAGGCCCAAGATTACTGGCAAGGTAGGCTGGAAACCCCTGACCAAATAATGAAGAAAAGGCCCCAAACAAACAACCAAAAAATCCTGCTTCCAAGAAATTCCTCCTCCAAATAATGGATATTCCACCCCCTTAACAACTGTCAATAAAAAACACAAGCCCTAGGGACACAGAGCATGCACAGGGGTGGGGGGGGGGGGGGAGAGAGAGAGAGAGAGAGAGAGAGAGAGAGAGAGAGAGAGAATCTTAAGCAGGCTGCGAGCTGTCAGCACAGAGCCCGATGTGGGTCTCCAACTCATGAACTGCGAGGTCATGACCCGAGCTCAAGTTGAACGCTAAACCAACTGAGCCCCCCAGGCGCCCATCAAGAGCGTACTTTTTAAATAAACTTTCCCCCTTGTGTCGCTCATTTGGATTATCCTAGAATAATGCTTATCAAATTTTGGAGTATCTACAAATCGCCTGGGATTCTTCTGATCAGACCGAAAACCTCCTGTTTAAAATAAACATCTCTGGGACAGGCTGGGTCTAGACTCCAGGGCCCAGAGTCTCCCCAGTTTACTGGGCAACACTTGGACCAGGTTATTGAAACAGAACCTGAAAAATAAAATGAAAACATTCCCAGATTCTCCCTTCCATTTTCTCCCTGCTGCAGGCACGCCCTTAATGAGGCCTTTCTTCCAGACTCTCCCCCTGCACCCCTCAGAAGGCCTCCTCTCCCCCACCCCCTGCTTTTCTCTTTTGTCCCTCTGGCTTCCTGTGGCTGCTTTCTCCTCTGTGGGCTTTTCTTTGCCTTCCCGAATAGAGAAGGGAAGGAGGGAAGGAGACGGGAACGTGCGGAGCCCTGCGGTGGGGACCCCAGAGGGGCAGGCTCCAGTTCAGGGCGGTACGTGGGAGGGGCAGGTACAGACACCTCAGCGGGGACCCGGTCCCTGGGTCCTGGATGCCCAGGGTCCCCGGGAGGGCCGGGGGTGAGGGCCGGCAGGTCTGCGGTGTGCTCGTGGGCGCGGGGCAGCCCCTGGGCCTTCACCCCCGGAGCTCAGGCACAGCTCAGGCACGAAGGACGAGGACCGCAGCTTTCTCTAGGCGAGCATGGAGGGCGTCTTTCAGACTCCCCGGGTGAAGGTCGGGCTGGATTTGCCTGCGCCAGACACCGCCTCCCCCTCCGCCCTCTTGCGCGGGAGCACAGCTCTGGGGACTACACGCCGCCGACCACCGAGGCTGCAGGACGGAGGGGGCGGGAGGGAAACCGCACCGGCCTGGCGCCCCTTCGCATTTCCGAAGGGCCTCGTGGCCTTGGTGCTCTGGGAACCAGCAGCAGCGCCGGGAGCCTGCTGAAAATGCAGATTGCTGGGCTCCGCTCCGACCTTTGGAATTAGAGTCTGTATTTTAAGATCCCGGCACACAGCGCTCTAAGCTGTCAGGATCACACGTTTCACGCCACGGACAACGCTGCTTAGAGAGTACACCACCCCCTCTGATGGTCGTCCACCACATTCCTCTGGGAGACCACGCCACTGATTCTCATTCCCAGCCCTTAGGTGTGTATAAAATGTAGCTTTTACGGGGGGGGGGGGGGGGGGGGGGGATGGGAAGCACCTCGTCTTAATATTCTTTGAATTCACCCAATCTTTAAATTTTTTTTAATGTTTATTCATTTTTTGAGAGAGAGAGAGAGAGAGAGAGAGAGAGAGAACATGAGTGGGGGAGGAACCGAGAGAGACACACAGGATCCGAAGCAAGCTCCAGGCTCTGAACTGACAGCACAGAGCCCGACGCGGGGCTCGAACTCACGGACCGTGAGATCGTGACCTGGCTGAAGTCGGACGCTTATCCGACTGCGCCACCCAGGCGCCCCATGGATTTACCTAATCTTTAAAGAGTATACTGAGGCCCCCGGCGCTCCTGGATTTACCCAATCTTTAAAACGTATACACATACACAGAAACCAGTTTTTCAGAGTTGTTCAGTATTCAGTATCACCCAAGAACAGCCCCTCCGCAGCAATTTATTTCCAGGTGATTTCGGTCTCTTTTGAGGGAAATCATTAGAAACGAACCAAAGGATCGGGAAGAAGGGGGGTGCCCGGAACCGCCCACAACCACGGCCGTTCACCAGGAGACCCCGGCACCGCGTCTGCAGACGAGCTAGTCGTTCCGGAGCACCGTAAATTTGGCCCAAACCAAATGAGCCACGTGAAAAGCCGACTCTCCAAGACGGCCCCGTCTAGGAGTCTGGGGGTCCGGGGAATTAGTCCGGTTTGGCAACGGTATGGATTCTAAAATGCCTGATGAGGTTGCAGTGGTGGCCGAAGGCCTTCCCGCACTCGTCACACGTGTACGGTCTCTCCCCAGTGTGGCTCCTCTGGTGCTTGCCGAGCAGGGTCCGCCGGCTAAAGCGCTTGCCGCACTGGCCGCACTGGAAGGGCTTCTCCCCCGTGTGGACGCGGAGATGCTGGAAGAGCCCCGCGTTCTGGCTGAAGGCCTTCCCGCACTCGCCACAGCGGTAGCGCTTCTCCCCCGTGTGGATCCTCTGGTGCTGAACGAGGTACGAGCTCAGGCGGAAGGCTCTCCCGCACTCCTCACAGCCGTAGGGCTTCTCCCCCGTGTGGATCCTCCTGTGTCTGATGAGGCCGTTGCTGGCACTGAAGGCTCTCCCGCACTCGTCGCACACGTAGGGCTTCTCCCCGGTGTGGCTCCGCTGATGCTCGACCAGGCCGGAGCGCTGGCTGAAGGCTCTCCCGCACTCCTCGCACTCGTAGGGCTTCTCCCCGGTGTGGGTTCTCTGGTGCTGAGTGAGGACGGAGCTCTGAGCGAAGCCTTTCCCGCACTCGCTGCACCTGTGCGGTCGCTCTCCGGCGGCGCGTCCCCTCGGCTTTCCCGCCCTGCTCTCCCGCTTCCAAGCTTCCCGGCACTGAGAGTCCAGGGGAGCGTCTCTTTGGAGTCGGCTATTTCCAAAACGTTCCATTTCCTTCAAAACTTCTTGCCGCACGGCCGACTCCTGGCTTTCTGGTACAACGTCGGCACCTGGAACGGTAAGTGCACGGACAACGTCACGTCTTTGTCCTTTAGGGGCAGCACAGCCACGGGACGGGGCATCGGAAGATCCTGTCCAAGCACACGCGTTCTAAGAGCACAGAACTGGCGGAGTGAGGAAGACAAGGGCTCCGGAGGAACCTGAGACCAGAGAGGGGTCAGGAGCACTGCTGCGATGGCTGCAGGGGCCCCGGAGAGGGCGAGGCTCCCGAAAGGAGGTGTGTAAGCAGGCGCGGTTCCACCTCTTTCACACACATTAACTCCGCAAATCCCCAAACGACTCTGGGACTGTGATGATTTATTTCCATCCCATGGAGGCGTCAACCAAAGGTGCCGGATGGCCACCTGGCCTGCCCAATGTCACAGAGCTGCTAAGTGGCCGTGCTTAAGTTACAACACAGGCACTCTGACCCCAGAGTCCACGGTCTTAACTGCTACCCTACACAGGGCCACCAGAGATCCCAGGTGGACCCATCAAAGTCCTTACCTTGTTCCCCAAATTTGTGGGGACCAAGAGATTCACATTGGAGCTGTGTCACCGTGGCCTGAAGCTGGATGGCTCTTGATTCCTGCTTGGCCTTCACATGCACCCCATCCTCTGACAGCACTTCTGAATGGCCAGGGGCATCGTCTGGGGCCTGGAGGCAGGTAGGTATATTTGGGTTCATAAGAGAGGGACACGGGAGCCCAGGCTAATATACTATGGAAGGAACTGTCCGAAACATTGTGTAGAGGGACGGCATGGGGACAGGCCCAGAGTTCAATCCCTACTCCTGCCTGATTCCCTCCCCTTGAGTGTGAGCTGTACTTAGTGACTCAGAAGCAATGGTCTACAACTTCTGCTGAGACTAAGTCATACAAAGCACTGTGGCTCTATCCTCATGCTCCTTTTCTCTCTGTCTGTCTGTCTGTCTCTCTCAGGGAAGACAGCTGATGCGTGAGGACACTCAGCCGAGGCAGAAACCCACGCGGCAAAGAACTAAGCCCTCCGGCCAACACCAGTGAGGAACTGGGGCGCCCACCAGCACGGGGGGAGCAGTCTCAGAAGTGGATCCACCAGCCCCAGGCAAGCTGGAAGGGGGCTCCCTGTGCACGGGGCTGGAATAGGCCCCAGCCCTGCGGCCACCCACTCCAGCGACCCCGGCGCTACACCTCGCCTCACCGTGTCTGGGTTCTGGGTGGCGGGATTAATGGGGGGCCTGTGGCCCTGACTCACTGTAAGGCCCTGTTGCTCTGTGCCTCAGTTTCCCTCTCCACCTCAGGAGAGTGGGTTAGATCACCCCAGCCTCAGAGGACTGGTAAAAAGACAATCCAAGTTAAGAAAACAAATCTTCACGGCAACCCCGTGAGAGACCCTCCTAAGCAGCTCCCTAGGTCCTGACGCACAGGGTCCGTGAGGTAGTGCTGGGGTTGTTTAAGCCATCACGCTTGGGGGTAGTTTGTTACACAGAAACTGAGAACTGGCCGCAGCCAGCTGGCCCGGGTCACTCGGTGCGCGGCGTCTGGGAGCCCATCTTCCTACTCTCACCTGGTTCTCAGGCTCACTGAACTCCCTCTCCAGACCCTCCAGCGCCGTCACCACCTCGTCCCCGCTCTCCGGGTGCTGTCCCCGCACCCAGGCCTGGAGCTCGGCGGGCAGGACGGTCAGGAACTGCTCCAGCACCAGCAGCTCCAGGATCTGCTCCTTGCTGTGCGTCTCGGGCCGCAGCCACTGGCGGCACAGCTCGCGGAGCCGGCGCAGCGCCTCCCGGGGCCCGGGGGACTCTTGGTAACAAAAGTGCCTGAAAAGTTGGCGGGAGGCCTCCTGAGTAGAAATGCCGCTCTCTCGAAGGAAGGTCTCCTGGTCCCAGACACGGTCCTCCTCCACCTTCACGGCTCTAAGTCCGGGCTGCTCCTCCGCCGAAGCCATCCTGCTCAGAAGGCTCGCCCCAGCCCGGGCAAGGGAAGCGGATTCAAGGCTCCCTGGCCTGCTCTTCTTGAAGAGCACACACCTGACGATAAAACATTACATATTCACGGGAGTGAAAAAGTGCCGGGAGAAAAAGTAAAGCACGGGAACAGCGAGCATCGTGCTACCGTTTATGTTCATGAGAGTACATCTAGGCTTTTACTTACCTTTGTCCGGAATCTGGAGAAAAGCATGTGGCACGTAACCGCCCGGCCTCCTCACTCTTTCCAGCGCCTTCCCACTGGGAGTCTGTGCTCAACCACGTGACCGGACCTGGCCACTGTGCCATCAGCAAATGCGACACAAACAAAGGTTTGGGAAGAACTTGTGTGACACAGCCCCCGGGCTTGCTCTCCACGACCGTGAGGAGGAGGACCCCCCCCGATGACAGAGGCACACGGACACTC
Source organism: Felis catus (assembly GCF_018350175.1). NCBI lineage: Eukaryota > Metazoa > Chordata > Mammalia > Carnivora > Felidae > Felis > Felis catus. Next base: position 2,109,955 of record NC_058372.1, on the reverse strand, counting down.
CCGGCTCAGCTGACAGGCAGCTGGCCCCCAGACGTGTGAGCCTGGACGCGTCTGCCGAGCCGCTCGGCGGCCCCCCAGCTCGCTGCAGATACGCGGGTAAGCCCTGCCCAATCAGCTGCACCCCACAGATTCTTGTGCTAAATAAATGTGTATTGCTGCAGGCCGCCAAGTTTTACGGTTGTTACACCATGTTATTATGGCCACGAAAAACTGAGACACGGCCTTGGCCACTGGGGAGGGAACCAGGCAGGTGCAGAACAAGAACAAGGGAAATCTACTTTACACAGAATACTCTCTACTTTTCCTGATTTTTGTATCATTTGAAATTCTTATTGCGAGAAAACAAACAAAAATAAATAGTGATTTAAAAACCTGCTAGACAGTCAATACACAGTAGCCTCAGGTAAAGAACAGGACACACAAGACTAGCTGTAAAATCAAATGATGGGGGCGCCGGGGTGGCTCAGTCGGGTGAGCGTCCGACTTCGGCTCAGGTCACAATCTCACGACTCATGGGTTTGAGCCCCACGTCGGGCTCTGTGCTGACAGCTCAGAGCCTGGAACCTGCTTCTGATTCTGTGATTCCCTCCCTCTCTGCCCCTCCCCTGCTCACGCTCTGTCTCTGTCTCTGAAAAATAAATAAACGTGAAAAAAAAAATCAAGTGATGAGTGCTATAACAGAGGATTTAACCAAATATCCAGAAAGCAAAGAGTAGGAAAAGATCATTCTGACTGGGTACGGAGCAGTGAAAACATGTGGCTTACGGGCAAATGCATTTGAATTAGGCCTAAAATAACAAACAGGAAGTTGTCAGGCAAAGAGAGGGCGACGGGAGGAGACCCAACAGGACCAAAGCTCTCTAAGGTTACAGGGCACAGAAGATCTAGGGACCAGTGTGGGTGCTGGTGGCTGGACTACAGATTACAGGGTATGGGCAGAAAACGTGTGGGAAGAGGGAAGGTGGGAACAGAAAACAGCCTTGAACTCCAGGCTGAGATGTTTAGACTCTATCCTACGGAAAACTGAGGGGCAGTGAGGCTTTCGTGTCACTGTCACAGCATTAGATCTGTGTTTAGAAATACTGAGGAAGATTCAGGAAGGAAATCGTGAGAATATGTTGCAGGGTTGTGGACTGTAAGCTGGGAGGCCGAATGGTGGTCACACTGACAGTTTACTTTAATGGTAGCATTTGAGTTTTATACATGGCCTCAGCCCAGTGTTAACAGAATTACTGGGGTGCCTGGGGGGCTCAGTTAAACGTCCGACTTCGGCTCAGGTCATGATCCTGCAGTTTGTGAGTTCGAGCCCCGTGTCGGGCGGGCTCTGTGCTGACAGCTCACAGCCTGGAGCCTGCTTCGGATTCTGTGTCTCCCTCTCTCTTCGCCCATCCCCTACTTGCTGCCTCTCTCTCTCTCAAAAATAAACATTAAAAAATAGAATTATCAATGTCTGAGAGAATTTACAAGTTTTCCAGTTGTACTTTATTGCGGGAAAATGCATTTATCCCACTCATTCAAATACATGTGCTGACCAGATGCCTGGCATAGTGCTCAGGTCAGAGCGGTGAGAGGAAACAGACTTGGTCCTTGCCTTTATGGCGCTTACGGTGGGGGAGACAGACGCTCGTGTGATATCTACATGAACAACGTTATGGTGTTGAGAAAACGGGAGAGTCACGGAGACTGGAGCTTATGCTTTGCCAATGTCCACGGCCAACTGCATTGTTTTTACTCTTTACTGCAGTAAAGGTTTTTTGAGTCTTCAGTCCAAGAAGACTGTAAGCCTGGGAAGTCCTAACTATGGATTTGCATTTAACTTCATGATTGTTAAAAGTGTGGCTTACCACGGGGTTACATTTACAGGCAACAACTGTTCTGTGATTATGCTTAATGCTGCCAAGAACCCCGGAGCAGCGCAGGCAAATCCTCCACACGCCCAAAGCCACAGGCGGGCAGCCTCTGTCTGTTCTCCCCACAGCTGCCGGGTGAGATCTTACCTCCTGCTCTCGTGCCGCCCTGAACCTGTCTTTACTCATGGAGGTTTGTGGACCAAGAAATGAATTTTCCCTTTTCATTTCATCAAGACGTGGCAAGGAACGGGAAGGGAAGAAGGACGGGAAACACCCTCTTTCCCTTCTCCCCAAGCTTCCCCCCCCACCCCCCCAGGGATCTGTCAGCATTATCTGGCGCTCCCAGGTCTCTCTCCACTCCCGATCACATCCCAACTTGCTACAGATCTCAGACACCTCTTATGACAAAATGCCTAGAAGATGTACAAGTCTACATTTGCCATAAAATTATGGATGGAACTTTCTTCAATGTTTTACTTACCTGATTTATTCAATTAAGTGCCCTGATTCAATTAAGTACAATTTGGTGTCATCTGATTTCCTAGGAGGAAGCAGGTAGCTGATACACATCTGATGAACCAAATGTAATGAGTTAAAAAAAAATTTTTTTAATGTTTACTTATTTTTGAGAGAGAGAGAGAGAGAGAGAGAGACAGAGCACAAGTGGGGGAGGGCAGAGAGAGAGGGAGACACAGAATCTGAAGCAGTCTCCAGGCTCTGAGCTGTCAGCACAGAGCTCAACGTGGGGCTTAACCCACAAACCACAAGATCATGACATTAGCTGAAGTCGGATGCTTAACTGAGTCACCCAGGTGCCCCCGTCATTGAATTCTTTATGTGACCAAGACCCTTTGGTGACATCCTTGGGATTACTAGGTGAAAGCCTCAGGGCCAGGGAGTCTCTCCAGTTCACGCAGCAACATAATTAAGGTTACTAATTAGTGGACCTTATGAGAGGAAGATAGATCTCTGGGTGGGGCTACACTACTTCTATGACTTTTTAAAATTTTTTAAACTTTATTTTAGAGACAGAAAGAGAGAGAGAGAGAGAGCATGAGTAGGGGAGGGGACACAGGGAGAGAGAATCTCAAGCAGGCTCCATGTGTAGCCCAACGGAGGGTGGGGTGGGGATCATGACCTGAGCTGAAATCAAGAGTTAGACACTGAACCCTCTGGGCCGCCCTGGTGCTCCCTTACATGATCTCTTTAAATGTAGACTATTCTCTGGCTGGTAGCAGATGAGGAAGTCAGAGATTTGAAGCATGAGGAGGATTTGATGCACATTTGCTGGCTGGTCGCTGGAGGAAGGGGCCACGTGTAAAGGAAGCTGAGACCAGTGTCCTGCTGGCAGCCAGCAAGGAAAGGGGGACCTCAGTTTTACCAGGAACTTCTGTCCTACAACTGCAAGAAATTGAGTTTTGACAACTTGCATTTCTAAAATATAGTGGACAGATTTGGTGCCGTTTTTGTTACACACTCAAAGTTTCAAAGTTTTCCTATCTGATTTCTTCTGATGTCGATTCCTGTGTGCTAGATCGATGTTGCCATTTCCTCACTCATTTTACTCCGTAAACGTTCCCTGAGCACCTACAATGCATCAGGCCACTCAGCGAGGCACCAGAGATATAATCGTCGAGAAGACAGAGCCCGCCCCTGTTTTGCTGGGGCTTATGAAAGACAAAAGTAAGAGCAACAATGGTAAAAGCGAGGAGGCAAATGATACAGTGACAGTTGTGGGAAGTACTGTGAGGAAAACCAACCACTGAGTTACCAAATAAATGGAGGACCTGTTAAGACAGGTGGGTGGGAGGTAAACGTGTAAGCTGAGCCCTTAACAGCAAACAGGAAGTGAGCCACGCAAAAAGCAGAGATGGGGGCCAGGAAGAGCATGTGACACCGTTCAAGGCCCATGTGGTCACACACATGAAAGGCTGGAGCAGATACAGACAGAAGAGTGAAGAGTGGCAAAGAATTAGGCCGGCAAGACAAGCCGGATCGTGCAGGGCCAGGAACATGGGTTTCATTTGAAGCGCAAAAGTCACAGTAGGCTTTTACGAAGGGAAGTGAAGAGACTGGATTCATGTTTTAAGAAGCTCTGCTACTGGATGGCGAATGAGCTTAAGGAATGACGGTGGAGCCAAAGTGCAAGCCGAAAAGCCCAGAGGTGAAAGAAGAGTGGGGAGGGAGGCCGTCGCAGGGGATCCAGAAAGACTTCCGCCTGAATAATGTATTCTTCAAGTTTGCTTAACTCTGAAAAATACAACTGAAAGGCAAAACAGCTTAATTTTTACTGTACAAAAATGCTTCAGTCTTTGGACAGATGTTTATGGAGCTGTGCTAAGAGCTGGGTTTACAGAGTTTAGAGCTCAAGGGGAGAGAATTACAATTTGGTGAAATACAAGGCATGATTTTGGAGGTGTGTTCAGGCAGACTCCTGGAGGAAGTAAGTGAGCTCATCCTAAATCCAGTATTCAGCTTCTTTCTTTCTTTTTTTTAAGTTTATTTACTTATTTTGAGAGACAGAGAGAGAAAGAGAGACAGAGAGAGACAGAGAGTGAGTGGGGGGTAGAATCCCAAGCAGACTCCACACTGTCAGCACAGAGCCTGACTTGGGGCTCGATTCCACAAACCATGAGATCATGACCTGAGCAGCAATCAAGAGTCGGACGCTCAACCTACTGAGCCACCCCTAACAGTCAGCTCCTAGAATTACCTATAACCCACTAAAGAACTCACAGATACTGTCAGTGATGTGCCAGGCAGCAAACACATGCGTCCTCCTGTTCCTTAGCTGAACTAAAAACACGGGAGGAAAAAGCATAAAAGAGCATTTTTCTTATTAGCTTCAGCGCATTAGCAACAGAGAGATCACAAAAATCGTAAACCACGTGTGTTGTAAAATACAACCCAAAGCACGACCAACTGCAACGACGAGTAGAGGAACCGCAGGTAAATCCAGAAACGACGGTGCTCTCCTCCTGGAGGTCTGTCAACTCCTCCCTTCAACGGACGGGGAGAAGCGAGGGGAAAGGCAGGACTCGTTTTTAAATGTTAAAAGACAACTGCTTGCAATGAATAGTCTTTAGCTGGATCCTAGTTGGTGCACATCAGTTGGAAGAGACATCCGTAGGACGACTAGCGACTAGGTGTTAGGTGATCTTAGGGAATGCTCCTACATCTAGTCAGGTGCGTTAGTGATTTGCTTCCATAAAACCTCGATTTTTAAACTAGGAATGACAAGTCATGACGCTTGTGAGGTCTTTCGAAATATTTAGAGAAAAAACAGATGCAATAATGCTAACACTGGCGACGCACAGGGGGCGGGTACCGGGGAGTCCGGCCTTTCCCGGGGAGCAGGACTCGCCGCCGAGCGCCTCTTCCCCGCCCCCTGCGGGGGTCTCTCCCACCGCCCGACGGGGCGGGACCGTCTTCCGGGAGCCCGGGGCGAGGGGCGAGGGGCGAGGGATCCGAAACTCACCTCGGGTCCAGAGAAGCTCCAGGGCCGCGGCGGTAGCGGCGCCCTGGCAACCAAGCGGCCGTGAAGGCCGGAAGTTCGTCAGCCGCCTGAGCCCCGCTGTCTTCCAGGAGCTTTCCTGGCCTCTCTAGGACCCCGCAGGTCGCTGCGTCTCGGTGGCCACCCCGCCGCCCAGCTCCGGCTCCCGCGAGCCCCGCCAGCCCTCCCGCTTGGGCGGCCTCGAGTACGCAGCAGTTCCGCCAGTTCCAGCGCTCGCCACCCGTGGCTCTCTCGGTGTTGGCCGCACCACAGGAGATGGTGGTTGTGGGGGTGATTGATTTACTCTTGACCGTCGTCTGGATTCTCGGAGTCGAGGAGGAGACGCGGACACGTGAACAAGTGACTACATAAAGCTGATGTGTAGCCGAAATGAAATAAATGTTTGTAAATCGACCAGGCTGTAGTGACCGCTCTGTACTTAGAACACACACATCCGTACTAAGCCGAATAGGCGGCCCAGAAGGCATAGGAGAGCTGGCGTAGCGCGGGGAGCATCCGGGGAGAATCAGGGAGGAGCGCGGAGAGCATCGGACGAGGATCCGGGGAGGAGCATCAGAGGAGCGCGGAGGGCATCGGAGGATCACGGAGGAGCGCGGGGAGCATCGGACGAGGACCAGGGGAGGAGCACGGAGAGAAGCAGGAGGAGAAGCACGACAGGACTGTGTGTGACCACTGCTGGATGGCGCAGGATGGGACTTGTACTGGTCCCTCAACAGAAGTTAGGTGATGGGAGCACATGTTACTGTGGCTGTGGTCGCAGGATGGGAAGCATCTGAGACGAAGGGGGACCAGTGAGGAGACTACTTCCAGGAGCACAGGCGGCCAGGACCACCGAGTGCACGCTGACAGCCACGCGCCAGGCTCGCAGGTGGCGGAGACCACGCAGCGCACGCGGAAGTCAGACGCGGGGAGCTCTGGTGGCTCGGGCCACCGAGTGGCGGCCGGCGGCGGCTAGAGAGGCCCAAAAGTCCTTAGCGCAGCCGCAGCCGCAGCCCCGCCCCGCCCCGCCCCGGGGGCGCTACTTTCGGAACTGTTGGGGTGCGGCGAGCCGGCTCCCCGGGTCCGGTTGGGGTTGCCGAGGAGCCGCCTCCTCCCGCGAGGGGACCCCGGGGAGGCAGCGCCCGCCTCCGGGTAGGTGCCGCAGCCTCGCAGTGTGTGCAATCGGGACTCCGGGTCACACACACACACACACACACACACGCACGCACACACACCCGCCGCGACGATGGGGTCAGGTCGCGCTCCATTCGAAGACAAGGTCAGTGCCCGCGTCCTAAGTCTCTGTGCGGTCGGGCCGCCTCGTTCGATTCATCCCCCACGTATTGGCTTTGTGGCTTTTGGCCGGTCCCTTGACCTCTCTGTGCCTCACCTGACTGCTTTGTAAACCGGGGAAAATGATAGCACCTAAGTCGTGGGGTTGTTGTGAGGCTTCAGCGAGTTAAGATGCGTAACACGCACCAGGCACAGAGTAAGAACGATTCAAAGATTTGCTGTTATCATTGCTATTGTTACTTCTCATTATGACGGCCTGTTCTCTTTCATGAATGACCTTGGCTTTTCTTACGTTTAAGTTTTAGGGCCATCTGTCAGTTTTCTTCGTGATGAACGATTTCTCTATTTTAGAAAGGAAAATAAAATACTCTCAAGAAGAGCCTGTCCCTAAGCAAAGACCCAAGCTGGTATGTGTTGTGTGTTGTGATGCTGAGACTCCCCCAAGGCTTTAAAATTTGGGAGTGCCCCTTCCTCGGGGCGCCTGGATTCACTAGGAGCAGGAATGGTTTAACAGTGAAGGTTCGGACCCCAGTGTTAGAGGTCACGGGTCCTATCCCCGAGCTGCAGATCTTCCAGTTTGCAAGCCTCCAGGAGAGCCCTAGGTGCTAGCCTGATGTATTCGTCTGTAACTTAGTGTTTCTACTTGTAGGTTTCCTTGTTACTATTAGTTTGGGAAACTGAGTTCATACCAACACCTTTAACTCCAGTCCTAATAACAGGACTTACACTGGATTTTTTTCCATATTTGTAACTCTCTTCTATGATAATGAGAAATTCTCTCCTTATCTTCAAGATATTTACTTACTTGATCACACTTCCTGTTTATAGCAGGTCCCCCAATCCAGTGCCTTCTCACTCTGTTCATTTGGGCTTAGACCCCAAGTACCACCGGTGGTGAAACCTGGATGGGGAATGTGAGATTGATGGTAGTGATGAATCAGTGCTAATCTTCCTGTCACACGTGCCTCCCCCTAGCTCTGGGGACGCCCTCCTCACACCACTTGGGCTCCCAGGTGGCTGGCCGAGGCCTTCTCACCTCGTGTGACCCCACCTAAATGCTTCTAGACTGTATTGCTCAGGAAGGGAAAAAGGAAGGTAGCATGTTAATTTTTAAATGGAGGGTGGGGGAATGTCTAACCTAGATCAATGTAGAGAGAACACTACCATGAACCCCAGTATGCCCATCACTGAGCTTTAACAACTACTATCTATGTCCATTTTCTTTTTTTTTTTTTTTTTTAATTTTTTTTTCAACGTTTATTTACTTTTGGAACAGAGAGAGACAGAGCATGAACGGGGGAGGGGCAGAGAGAGGGGGAGACACAGAATCGGAAACAGGCTCCAGGCTCTGAGCCTCAGCCCAGAGCCCGACGCGGGGCTCGAACTCCTGGACCGCGAGATCGTGACCTGGCTGAAGTCGGACGCTTAACCGACTGCGCCACCCAGGCGCCCCTCTTTTTTCTTGTTTAAGTTTATTTTGACAGAGTGTGAGCAGGGGAGGGGCAGAAAGGGAGAGAGAGAATCCCAACCAGGCTCTGCACCATCAGTGCACAGCCCGACAGGGAGCTCAAACTTAAACAAACCGTGAGATCTTGACGTGAGCCAAGAACAAGAGTCGAAAGCTTAACCAATTGAACCACCCAGGAGCCCCTGTTTTGGCCATTTTCTTTCATACCTCTATCCCCTCCTTCCTCTCTCTTTCTTTCCCTTGCCCCCCCCATCCTTCCTTCCCTTGTTTCCCTCTTTCTTTCAGTACTTCAAGGAAAATTCCAGCGATCATCTCTGTTCATCCATAAATACAACTACAGTACGTCAATGTTAATTTCTAACAAATAGGATTTTTAATGTAATCATAGCATTATCACACTCAACAAAATTGCCGGTAATTCCTTAATATTGTATTCAAATTTTCCTCATTGTTTGAAATATGTCTTTTAAGATTTTTTCTTATTTTTATTTTTTTATTGTTTATTTTTGAGAGACAGAGCATGAGCAGGGGAGGGGAAGAGAGAGGGAGGCACAGAATCTGAAGCAGGCTCCAGGCTCTGAGCTGTCAGCACAGAGCCCAACTCGGGGCTAGAACTCATGAACTATGAGATCATGACCTGAGCCGAAGTTGGATGCTCAACCGACTGAGCCACCCAGGCGCCCCTAAGATTTTATTTTTAAGTAATCTCTACACCTAACGTGGGGCTCAAACTCACAACCCCAGGGTCAAGAGTTGCATGCTCTACTGACTGAGCCAGCCAGGCACTCCTGAAATGACCTTTTTACAGCTGGTTTTATTTTTTTCCCCTATAGGGTCCAAATACAATTTACCGTTTGCATTTGGCTGATTTGTCTATTCAATCCTTTTTAATCTATGACATTTTTCTTTCCCTCCTCCTCTCTCTTTCTCTCTTTTTTTTTTTTTTTTTTGATGTTTATTTGTTTTAAGAGAGCGAGCAGGGGAGGGGCAGAGAGAAGAGAGAGAATTCCAAGCAGGCCCCGCACTGTCAGTGCAGAGCCTGATAGGGCTCTCCCTTCCACTCTTCTCCCTTTCCTGGATCAGTGGACTCATGGGGCGGGGGGAGTGGCAGGAAAGGTGGGGGAAGAGTTTTCTTACCTGTCTGTGCTAAAATTGGAGGGGACGGATCTATAATCCCATCCTTTTCCATTTATTCCAATAAATGCTTCTGTGTATCAGACAGCGTTCTTAAGTGCTTTACAGAGATCACATGTGTAACTGCACGAAGTAGACCCTTTTGTTATCTCCCTTTTAGAGACAGGGAGACCGAGGCACCGAGAAGTTAATAGGCAACATGTCCAGCGTCACTCAGCAAACAAGTGGCAGAGGTGGGATGTGACCCTCATGCCCGTATTCTAACCACGAGGAGTGGGAGTTTATGCAGCCTGGTGCTGGCACTAGTTATGGTTAATGCCTGCTGTCCTGTGAGGTGGCTGTCCTGTGACCCTCCTGACATCTGACACTCCCCAGTGTCAGAGCAGTGGTCACCCTTCCCTTGGCTCCTCCTTGGGACTGTCTGCAGGGGACACAGACCCCCAGCCTGTTTGCACACCCTTCTGCTGCCGGTGTCCAACCAGGGGACACCTGGGTCCCTACAGTGCCTGCCTCTGTTCCCTGGGGGCAGCTTTGCCCTGACTCACCTGCCAGGGGAGTCCTCCTCTGGTCCCAAGTTACTCCCAAACTGAGACTAAGCACATTCTGTGAATGCAGGGTTTCTAAACTATGGCCCTTTAGCTCCCAAGGTAAAATTCAGCAATGTCTGGAGACATTTTTTCGATTGTCATAACTGGGGGTGGACGGAGCTACTGGCATTTAGTGGGTGGGGGGGGGGGTTGCTGAACATCCTACTCTACTGGGAAGCACCCCCAGCCTCCCAGACACACAGTTAATCCCACCAAAATGTCAGTGGTGTCCAAGTGGAGAATCCATGGTTTACAGAAATAACTAATTACCTAGTGCTTTTTTTTAAAAAGTAGGCTCCTCACCCAACTTGGGGGGGCTTGAACTCACAACCCCAGGGTCAAAAGTCAAATGGTGTACTGACTGAGCCAAGCAGGCACCCTTCGTCTCTAATGCTTTTGCATTCATTCATCGGTTCACTTACTACATGTCAGGACCTAGGAATACACACATGGGTAAGCTAAAGACAGAGCTGTTGGCAGGAGGCTCACAGTCCATCAGGTTTGGCAGAATTTTAAATAGAGAACAAAGATGCACAAGGACTGTTGTTTTTCATACGAATTTGAGTACTCCGGTGTGCTTTCCATAAGCTCTCTTGTTTGGTTTTCCTGAGGAAGGTAGGAAGTGTGAGGGGAGGAGACCTCATTCTGCCTAAGAGGGTGGAAAAGGTGCTAGGCAGGGGGCATTCCAGCTTCAGAGCTGGCGTGGCTGGCCTGCAGAGATGTGACATCCTGGAAACAAATACTACGTTAAGCTGTCAGGGCAGCAGCTGGCCTCCTACAGATTTGGGCAAACTTTGTGCCCGCTGAAAAGCCGATACCTCCGTTGACTGGACACCATCTGAGGGCCTTGGATGGTGAGCCCTACCTGAGCCCCACTGGCTCCTTGGCTGGGTGCATTTAGCAGTTCTCAGCCTGCAGGACCAGAGTTTATTTACCAATTCATGGGGACAGAGGATGAGTAGTGGGTGTGAGAAGAAACAAGTGCTTTACTTGGGTAAGAATGGCAGCGGAAAGGGGCACCTGGGTGGCTCAGTCGGTTAAGTGTCCGACTTTGGCTTAGGTCATGATCTCACTGTTCATGAGTTTGAGCCCCATATCAGGCTCTATGCTGACATCTCAGAGCCTGGAGCCTGCTTGGGATTCTCTCTCTCCCTCTCTCTCAAGAATAAACAAACATAAAAAAAAAAAAAAAAAGGAATGGCAGAGGAGGGACTTAAGTATGTATTTTAGAAGAGGTCCCTTGGGGGGGAAGGTGGGGAGGAAGAGAGGCATTGAAAGCAGAAAAGGCTAGAGACAGTGCTGAGGGCCTGGGCCAGGACAAGGGCAAGAGCAGACAAGAAGGGACAGCTCTGGAGACATCCCAAGGGTAGAATAGATGAGGGAAAACCTGGCAGGTGGTGCTGCTGTTTCTAGAGAATGCCAGACTGGGGAAGGAGCAGAGTAGGGGGAAGAAAACCAGCATGGTCTGAATTGGGTTTATTTGTAGGTATTTATTTCCAGCCAGAACTGCCTGGGAGGAAGTTCAGAATAGGGATTAGGAGTCTTTAGCCTAGAAGTGAGAGTTAAAATCTTGCAGGTGGTTAAAGACAGTCCTGGGGAAGAATGTGGAGAAAGGAAAGGGTGAAGAACAGAATGGAGAAAGGCCAGTGAACTATATGCTATTAGCTGACATTTACGTGCTACTTACCACCAGCCAGGCAGTGTCACAAGAACTGTATGCACATACTTAATGCTCACAATATCCCTGGTACGGTGGGGGAGGTGAGGCAGAGATGTGGACTAATTTGCCACGGCCACTCAGTAAGGAAGCAGTGGAGCCAAGATCATGAGCCTGGCTGTCTGGCGGGAGAGTTCACCTGACCAGGCTGTAAATGGGGCCTGGAAAGAAATGGGAAGGAGAAAAGCAGGAGTGGGGCCCGGGATCGGGGACAAGACTGTTTCCGGAAGTGGACAGCAGCATCAGCTTCTTGAGAAGCAGCCATGGAAAAGGCCAGCTGGGGGTGCACCTCTGGCACAGGAGCTCTCAGTGGTCACCGCTGGTGGCTTGCTGCTGACAGTGTGCCGAAGGCCAGCGGGAGGCCGGTACTGCAGTCGGAGTCTGGATGTTTCCTTTCAAGAAGTTCAGCTTGAAGGGGAGGAAGAATGGCAGGGTGAGGATTGCTAAGGACGAGGTGCAGCCACTCTGCAGCACACGGTGGTGGTTTCCACTGCTTTGATGTTCCTCACAGACACTAAAGATCTCCAGCCCAAAGCTGGGAGGGGCCGAGGGAAGCCCTACTTTCAGCTGAATTTGGGTCAGTTTTATGCCTGTTGTTTGGGCAAGACTAACATCAGAGAGAACTGGGAGCCCCGCTGGCAGGTGTCCAGGGCTTAAATCCAGTCCTGTTGCTTTTGATTCAGGGCCTGCCTTTTCCTAATCTCTTCCCCCAAATGTGCGGCCTTAATGGCAGAAAAGGAGCTGGCATTCACTTTCCGCTGCTGCGTGACAACCTACACAATCTATCTGCTTAAAACGGCCAGATATTCCCCATCCCGTAGGTCAGAAGCCAGGCAGGCTCAGCAGACTCATCTTACAGTCTTCCAAGGCCAATTCAGGGTGCTGGTAGGGCGTTTCTGGGGTGGGATCTGCTTACAAGCTCGTGGAAGTTGGTGGAATTCAGTTCTTTGTGCTCAGTCCAGGCATGAGAGCTACAAGCTACATCATATTCAAATCCTGGGACCTGGGCAGGACTCCTTGGGGTCTTAGAACTAGGCCACCCATAGAGCAGGCTGCAAATGGGATGATCTGAGCAGTCACTGTTTCTTTCCTGACTAGTCTTGAGATGGGGGGTGGGGGGTTTCAGGCCCACCCCCAGGGATCCCTAGGAACCTGTTGTGGGATTATGGTTTCAGGTGCTGCAGAGGATGGAGCTAGAAGAAACCGCAGCTGCCCCCTGGCAATGTCTGGGCCCCCGGGCCTGAGCGAGGGGGCTGCCAGCACTGTCGCTGGTTAATAGTGATTTTCCACCGGCAGGATCCTCCTGCAGGAGCACGGCGGCCCACTAGAGCCAGATCCAGGATGGCTGGAGAATCGGCGGAGAGCACAGCCTGGGACGCCCAGCCCACAGAGAACCACATGGGGCCTCTGGTGGCGAAGACGGAAGCCGGAGAGGCCTCTGCCCCCGTGCGGGACGCCAGCCCCCATCGGGGTCCTGAACACTCGCGCCGGCGCTTCCGGGGCTTCCGCTACCCTGAGGCCGAGGGGCCCCGCGAGGCGCTGAGCCGGCTCCGCGAGCTGTGCCGCCAGTGGCTGAGCCCGGATATACACACCAAGGAGCAGATCCTGGAGCTGCTGGTGCTGGAGCAGTTCCTGACCATCCTGCCCGCCGAGCTCCAGGCCTGGGTGCGGGGACAGCACCCGGAGAAAGGGGACGAGGTGGTGGTGCTCCTGGAGCACCTGCAGAGACAGCTGGAGGCGCCGACACCGCAGGTAGAGGCCCCGAGCCCGGTTTCTAACCCAAGTCTCGGGCCGAGGGCGGGGCGTGCCGTCAACATCGGAACTTCTCCCTCCGTCTCTCTCCCTCTCTCTCTCTCTGCCACTCGGGTGGAGTCCGTGGGGCCTTCCTTGTAACAGAATTTTTAGATACATGAAGGATCACAGAAGAACTCGATTATGTTGAAATACAGCCAGCAAAGCGTTAAACAAATTAGTGACAACGTTATGCGTGTTTTTTTAAAATGTGGCACTAATCAGTAAGACCTGGGCACAGGCCCAATAGCCCGGGTGCAGTTTCAAAGTCGTTAGAAGCATGAGTGACTTTGACACTGTTCGTTGTGCCGTAATGTGGTGTGAAAACATCTGCAATTTTTCTTTTTAAAAAATTTTAAGTGTTTATTTTTGAGAGAGACAGAGCATGAGCGGGGAAGGGGCAGAGAGAGAGAGGGAGACACAGAATCCAAGGCAGCCTCCATCCAGGCTCTAAGGTGTCAGAACAGACCCCGATGCGGGGCTCGAACTGAGCCACCCAGGCGCCCCAAAACATCTGCAATTTCTATTGGTGGCGAAGTGCCGTGGCTGATGCCACATGATCGCTGCTTCAATTTATAATAGAAGGAAAGGCCATGTTCCCTTAGAGGCTGGTAACAATAAAACTACTCCTTTCCTATTCCAAGTTCATGGACCACATGGGAGGAGTCCAAGGACCCCAGGCTAGAGAACCCCCCTGGTGGAAAACAGGTTGATCTCCCCACCTCTTCTTGCTTTGCCAGTCTGTTGTAAGGTGGTGTCCTCTGTGCACCAGTTAATGTTCCTTCAGGGGACTGCAGCCAGAGCCTGCTGACCACTGACCAGGAGATCCGGGTCTGCACTGGGGCCCACTGCCCGCGAGCCCTTCACAGTGAAGGCGTTTCAAGTCTCTTGGCTTCAGCCTCCTCAGTCATTACAGAAGATGTGGGGAGTTCTGAGCTGCACGTGAGAAAGTAACTTGACAAGTGCAATTTGCCCATAAATGCGTGGAAGCCACCTTTTAGTGGGGATAGACCGTGTGTCCTGCGTTAGGTGATTTCACATTCTGTGATCTTCTTTCTTGGTTCTCAAAACCAGTAACAAAACCCTATAAACGAGAAATTATTAACCTCACCTGTCAGATAAGATAGGAGTATTTTGAGAGGCAGCACCGGTTCCCAAAAGTCTTTGTAAAAGCACAACGTATACAACGTGGGAGCACCTGGTAATGGCAAAGAGCACGGGCTCTGGGGTCCCTCTGCCTGAGCGCCCGTCCTAGCACCGCCACTTATTAGCTGGGCGACCTTGGGAAAACTGCTTACGCTCTGTGTGCCTTCGCTTCCTCATCGGTGAAATGATCACGGTAACGGTACCCACCTCAAGGTTGTTGTCTGTGTTACCTGAGTTAATGTTTTTCGTGCCCCTGGAAACTGTGAGGCACATGGGAAGTGCTCCAGAAATGTCTGACAAATAATGAAAAGGAATGAATAACCTCTAGGTCCCAGGTGGTGACCAGGGCCAAGAGCTTGTCTGTCGCGAGATGGCAGCACTGGCACCTTCCCGCGGATCACGGAGTGCCCAGTTCCAGCCGGTGAGGGCTCTGCTCAAGCATGAATCTCTGGGATCACGGGCCTTACCGGGCACAGGTGAGTGTTCTCTTCTGGGCGCGTGAACCTGCAGACTTGGTCCAGCTTCACTGACGATCATCTGATAGGGGCGCTGACCGCGACGTCATTTGGCCATCACTGACGGACTCTACTTTGAGACTGAAAGGGAAATTTCAAACGGTGGTTTGGAAAGAATCGGTTCCCCATTCATTTAACACGTAATTATGCCTCCTACGTGGTAGCCGGTGTGGTTGGTGCTGAGGACCGGCCGCTGGTGAGACAGAGTCCTTCCCGGTGGCACTGGGGTTTACGTTCGAGGGGGGAAGACGGCACATACACACGACAGTACAGCTTCCGGTAGTGGTGAGTGCCAAGAAGAAAACGAACAGACTCTGTAAAGCCCGTCGGAATATCCCACGGACTACAGGACCACCGCGGATGAGAGTGTAAATGTCTCAACCCTGGGTCTCTTATGAAAATAGCAGGATTTACTCCACAGGACTGGCTGTATGTCCTGCGGTGTCTTCTCACGTGCCCTGAACGTGTCCCAAGACACACAGCACTGAGACGCCGGCCAACACGCAGTCCTGACTTCCAACACGGGCTCTAGCTAAACCGGCTGTTTTGTGCCCCATGTAAAGTTTGCCTCCTCCAGGGAGACCTCGGGTTCTTCTGGACGCTGAGCAAGTTCTGTACAAGCAGATGCCCATTTCTGCCTTCTGGTTCCAGCCTTATTTTCACTCTAGTTCTTCCAAACCAAAGCAGAAAGCCCTTACTGACCCCTAAAGGCATTTTAAGCGAAATCTTACTTTTCTCCCCTTCGCAAGCAAAACCCAGAGTATCTTCAGATGAAAAGCTTGTTTTATGTGGTTTAAACTCACCATCCCTTCCAAGGATCCCGCCGTTTTTGCATAGATTTTGTGTGTCGGCGGAGCACAGCACAGGTCTCTAGGCCCCGGGACTGGAGCGGGTAGGGATCGGGCCTTTGGGAAGACACACGCTGTACGAAGTTCCAGGCCCAGTGTTTGAGCTTGGATTCCGCAGGCCGGGGAGGCTGAGTGCCAGGGACGTCTCATCCAGAGCTTCTTTCCTTCCTAGTTCTCCAGGGTCCTGGGCTTGCCCCGGGAGGGCGCTGCAGAGGAGACGCAGTGGTGGCGGCCAGGCTGCCGCCAGAGCCCCAGGTGAGCTGGAGCCCCTCCCTGCCCTTCGCTACCGGGGTGCATCCTGGGAGGGTCGCCCCCTCCCCGTCTACATCCTCCAGCCAAACGCCACCTGGGATGTCAACTTTCTCGTGTATGCTAGTGTCGTCTGTCGCTGTCTGACTTCCTGGTGCCTACTTGGGAGCCTCGTCCTATTTCATGACTAGCTTGGGTGCTGTTTCCCAGACCCCTACTCCGTGTCCTTGGCCAGCCCCTTCTTCAGTGGGGTCTTCTTCATCAGTAAGGATGATTCTGCAAAAGCAAACTGAAGCTTTTGTTGCGACGGTGCTTTTGTTCCGAAGGTTTTCTTTTCCTTTCCTGCCCTGTTACCGGGGGGTAAGCACGTGGTCCCTAAGCTTGCCGGGACGGATACGGCATGCCCACGTGTCTCAACTAGTCACATGACCGCAACAGTCTGTACTTAAACTGGATTGAACTTCTTACCCGGTCCTTCACGCCCTGGAGGCTCTGTGGTGTCCACTGGCTTCCCTGACTTTCCTCACTTCAGACCCACGTTTCACTGTATCTGAGTAACTGTTAATACAAATGAGCCACCATCACTAGCGGGGGTCAGTTCCGGTCCTTGCAGTGGCGTGGCCTTCGTTTTCCAAATCCCTTTACCTTCTACCCTGGTGTCCGGATTATTTGCGTGGCGACCAGGGTGTCCGGCTTATCTGTGTGGAGACACGGGCGACTGGCGTATTTGTGTGAAGACAGGGGTGTCTGGAGCACTTGTGTGGAGACACCTGTCCTCACGTGCTGTCACTCTACTTCCGCAGTGGTTTTGTTGACGAAGCCGTCACTTAAGACCGGGAGAAGTAGCGTTAGGTGCCGCGCTGGCTTGGTCTGCGGAGCCTTCAGGGACTGTCCCCTCACCGCCTGAGCCCCTCTGCGCAGCCCCCGGCTCCGGGAGGGACTCTGGGTAAGAGGAACTAGGAGGCCCGTGTGCCGTTTCAGGGCTTGCTGAAAACGGAAGACGTGGCCCTGGCTTTCTCCTCTGGCTGGGCGCAGCTGGATTCCTCTCGGGGGAGCTTCCACGGAGATGAAGGGCGGGAGAACCCCGGCGGCCTGACCTCCCCGGGTAAGACTGACGGGGGCTGGTTGGTCGTAGGCCTTCGTGGCTTCCTTTGTCAGTTAGAACCTACTGGGCTGTAAGACGCTGTCTGAATTCTGTGTTCAGAGCCACCGTTTCTGAACCCAGCTACTAACCACGTGTGTGACCCGATCTTTAACCCTCCCGGCCTGGCTCCCTTCCCTTTCCTGCTGCATCCTGGCCGGGTTAAGTGGGACACGGCAGGTAGAGCCCCGAGCACAGGCCTGGCTCATAGTAGGGCTGTCACCATTAGCCCCCTCCCTGTTGCTAGTTCCAACACAGGACGAGAGCAGGGGTGTCCTCAGGAAATGGGCCGTGGGACTGTAGGGTGAGAGCGAGAAGTGAACTAGAGATCGGGGTGCAGGACACACGGGACAGCCTGACCCGTCTGAGCTCGTGCAGCTCGACCATGGTGCAGCAGGAGCTCTGGCTCAGATCTGTCAGCACCGAAGCCCGTCGTGTTGGGGCCCCTGTCTTCATCTGGGATAAGAGCCAAGAGGACCGTCCCTGACTGACGATCGCTTTCTATGTGCCTGCTCTCCTTGTGTCGCACGGAACACTTCCAAGTCCTCACGCGTGCCTGCTTACCGCTGCCATCTGCCCAGCCCTCCTCGAGTCCAGCCCCAGTGCAGGGCCCTGCCTTCGTCCTCAGGACTTAGAGCCTCGGCGAGGGTCCCCACCACGGTCCTTCCCACCCTCCTCCACCCCCCATCACCCTGCTTCCAATGACCCCAGGCCCATTCTCAGTCTCCTTCCTCCCCAGCACCCGTTCTCCCCTTCGTCCCCATCCTCGTTCTTGTACGGAAACCTTCATCCCCGCGTATGTGGAACTGTAGTCACAGCTTTCCTGCGTGGCAGGGCATCACTGACCACGTGTGGCCACTTGTTATTTCAGGTGGTGAAACAGAGGCCGAGATCCGGGCCCTGCCTGTGGACGAGGTCCGGCCAGTACAAGAGTCTGGGGGAATACCACGCCCCCTGCGTGAAGACACTGCCCAGATTCCTGAAGGCACTGAAGCTGGCGAACAGGAGGGCAGGTTCCCGAGAAAGCAGAAAACTGCCACAGGAAGTAGGCGGCACTACTGTCATGAATGTGGAAAGAGTTTTGCTCAGAGTTCAGGCCTGACTAAACACAGGAGAATCCACACCGGGGAGAAACCCTATGAATGTGAAGACTGTGGCAAGACCTTCATCGGGAGCTCTGCCCTCGTCATCCATCAGAGAGTCCACACTGGGGAGAAACCCTATGAGTGTGAGGAATGTGGCAAGGTGTTCAGTCACAGCTCAAACCTCATCAAACACCAGAGAACCCACACTGGGGAGAAGCCCTACGAGTGTGAGGAGTGTGGGAAAACCTTCAGCCAGAGTTGCAGCCTCCTTGAACATCACAAAATCCACACAGGGGAGAAGCCGTACCAGTGCAACATGTGTGGCAAAGCCTTTAGGCGGAATTCACATCTCCTCAGACACCAGAGGATCCACGGCGATAAAAATGTGCAGGATCGTGAATGTGCAGAGACCTGGGAGAGTCAGGGGAGGGTGGAAAGCCGGTGGGAAAACGTTGAGGCTCCCGCGCCTTACACATGTAATGAGTGTGACAGGAGTTTCACTCGGAGTAGAAGCCTTATCGAACATCAGAAAATCCACACTGGTGAGAAACCCTATCAGTGTGACACATGTGGGAAAGGCTTCACCCGAACTTCATACCTTGTTCAACACCGGAGGAGCCATGTTGGAAAGAAAGTTCTATCACGGTGAGCCACGTCGTACATGCCAGAGGTGTTCATTCCTCACAGAACTGGGCTGAGGCTTTACTGACCGCTACATGCCATCTTGTGTTAGAAGGCCAAGTCTGGAGGGATGCATTGTCTTCTACATTCTAGAAGGTGGCTGGGAAACAGCTTGTTTGATAGGAGGCTCTGGGAGAGTTGTATGGCAGAGGTAGGACATGAAATGATTGTTCTCACCTACTGGACTGAAATGGGCCTCCAGACTGGCTAACCACCTCCAGCCAGCACTAGATGACGTCTCCTGGCGAGATGGCTCTGATGTGGGGGCTGCTGCTGTGACTGTTCATTTTCCATATAATGGGTCCTCCACAGTCAGATTTGTGACATCTTATGCCTCCCAATGTGCCTTAAACACAGGTGCTAATAAACATTAAATGTAACACTGAAATGACCTTCGTAGATCTGCATCACGATACCATCTAGATTTGTGAGGAACTTCTCATGAAACCTGGTGGAGCTTGTGTCTAATTCGGAGGCTCTAGACTCTGAGTTAATCTAGTGCATTTTTTGCCAATCAGAGGATTGGCAGTGGGGTGCGTGTGGGGTTGCTGTGATAGAAGGAATCCAATTTCTTGACCAGACTAGGAATTTTCATGTGAATACCTCAAACAGGCTCTTCGTCATTAAATCACTGTGAATGTGTGCCACTCTTGGGATTCCATTCTTTTTTTTTTTTTTTTTAATTTTTTTTTCAATGTTTATTTATTTTTGGGACAGAGAGAGACAGAGCATGAACGGGCGAGGGGCAGAGAGAGAGGGAGACACAGAATCGGAAACAGGCTCCAGGCTCTGAGCCATCAGCCCAGAGCCCGACGCGGGGCTCGAACTCACAGACCGCGAGATCGTGACCTGGCTGAAGTCGGACGCTTAACCGACTGCGCCACCCAGGCACCCCGGGATAACATTCTTTAATATCACTACTCTTTGCAGAGAAAATAGTCCTATGCGGACTGTATGAAAATTAATCAAATCAAAATAAAATGATAAATTCTCTAATGCTCAGCATCTTGATTCTCACCTTTTCGTTCTCTTGGGCCCAGTGCTCTCTAAAGCTACAGACACTATCCTGCCCATAGCCCACTCCACCGAAAAGGATAGTAGACCGAGTCACGACCTACGCCTCCTAAGTTCAAACTTCCTTTAGGTCGGTAGATTCACACCAAATATTTAAAGCAAGTATTAGTTAGGCTTCAAAATTCCATTATTAATGTGGGACCGTCTTGGTCTTAAATATTAATTTCCATGTGATCAATGTGGTACCATCTCCTTAATTATTCACGATGAGAATTTTAGCCACGAAGTTAATTCATGAGGCTATCTACTTTCCTTAATATTAAAAATTTTTTTTTTTTTTTAATTTTAGAAAGAGAGAGTGTGAGCAGGGGAGAGGGACATAGCAGGCACCATGCTCAGCACGTAGTCCAACACGGGGCTTGATCCCACGACCCTGGGATCATGACCTGAGCTGAAATCAAGAGTCGGACACTCAACTAAGCCACCCAGGCACCCCTATCACTCTTCTGAAGCACACTTTGTAGACTGTCCTTTTTTCCCCCTCATGATAGTCAAATTTTGTGAGAAAAATTTTTGCAAGTCAGCATTACAGAAGAACAGTGACCCTTGAACAACAGTGGTTTGAACTGCACAGGTCCACTTACTTGCAGATTTTTTTCGATAAATACAGTACTGTCAGTATATTTTCTTTTCCTATTAGTAACATTTTCTTTTCTCTATTTACTTTAATGTAAGAAAATAGTATATAATTATATATAGCAAAAAATACATGTTAATTGACTTTATTTTTGTCTTCTGGGCAACAAGCTATTAGTAATTAGGTTTTGGGGGAGACAAAAGTTATGTGCAGATTTTCAACTGGACAGGGGTTGCTTTCCCAAGCCCCACATTGTTCAAGAGTCAACTGTAGTATTTTTATTTATTTATTTATTTATTTTTGAGAGAGAGAGAGAGAAAGAGAGAGAGAGTTTGAGCAGGGGAGGGGCAGAAAGAGAAGGAGACACAGAATCTGAAGCAAGCTCCAGGCTCTGAGCTGTCAGCACAGAGCCCAACAAGGAGCTTGAACTCACAAACTATGAGATCATGACCTAAGCCACAGTTGGACGCCCAACCGACTGAGCCACCCAGGTGCTCTTACTTTTCAGTTACTTTAAATCCGTGAGAGGTACAGCATCACACAGGTTTTGTGGCCCGTGGCCTTAGGAGGAAGGCTGCTTTGGAATTTGTCACAACCCATGCCACTGTTTCTCTAAGCACAAGTTACTTTTACCCAGATTACCCTGGTTTTATTCTGTTTGCCACCAGGAATCACTGTGGTGTTCTTTGCTTTGTACACATAAGCACATCTCTTGCCTAGACAGAATTCAGTACTGAAGCATAAACACCTTCAATTTTAAGAAGAGCTGTGTGCTCCCTCTGGTTCCGGAGACCCCACTTATAGCCAGCAAAAATGGCTTTGGACCACAGCCTTCCAGACATATTTGTCGTTTCAGGAGTCTTGAATCCACAGGCTCCAAGATGGTGGAAAGAGTCACAGACAACACTTTTAAATTTTGGTGAAGAAAAAGTTATTAATTGTTCCTTTAATCACCATGCTTTTGATACCAATTCTAAGAATCTTTGCCTAAATCTAGGTCCTGATTATTTCCTATGCTTTCTTCTAAAAGGTTTATAGGTTTTGGTCTTATATTTTCATCCATGATTCATTTTGAGCTGATTTTTGTATAGGGTGTGAGATTTAGGCTGTTTTTGTTCTGTTTGACCTATGGACATCCATTTGTGCCAGCACCATTTTCTGAAAAGGCTATCCTTTCTCCCCTGAATTGCTTCTGCACCTTTGCAAAGAATCAGTTGGGCATTTCCGTGTGGACCTGTGGTCCACAGCACTGAACTCTGTTTGCACCACTGTGGATGGTAAGCTTACATCAGGCTCACTGACTCCTCCTACTTTATTCTTTTTCATATTTTAGTTTTTCCCAGATCCCTTGGCTTTCCATATAAATTTTAGAAGAAGCTTATCTGTATCTACGAAAACTCCTTGCTAAGATTTGATAGGATCTGTATCAAACCTGATTTATTATCAGTGTAGGGAGAACAGATCCCTACTGTGTTGTGTCTTTTAATCCATGAACACAGTGTGTCTCCATTCATTCAGATCTTCTTTGCTTTCTTCTATCAGGATTTGGGGAACCCAGTTCCGAATTGAAGTCCACCAATGAACTTGGAATCAGATTCTTTCCAGGTGCCTACCAGGAAGAACCCAACTGGCTGACACCTTGATTCTGGCCCTTGTGAAACCTGGAGTAGAGAAACCAGCTGGGTTAACTGGGACTTCTGAGATAATGAATTTAGGTTGTTTTAAACCATTGAGTTTGTGGTAATCTGTTAAGATGGCAGTAGAAAATGAATAAAGATAATGTAAGTGTCACCTGGGAACTTACTAAAAATTCAGATCCAGACCTACAGATACTGAACCTACATTTAACAGGATCCCAGGTGATTTGCTTACACTCATTTTTGAAAATCACTGGTAAAACTTTGCCTGCTGTAGAAGTGAAACAAAGAAACTGAAAAAGAACCCAGGTTTGAATGTTCAAAGAAATTTTAATGACCAGAAAAGAAAAAGAACACCTTATAAGGAACGTGGGCCAAAGACTCTGGGTTCAGAGAGTCTTATTTTCCCCGTACCAGTCAGGGTTCAACCAGAGAACAGAGGCTATCTGTCTAGCTACCTAACTACCATCTGTGTACCTATCAACAGGCTTATGCCTTTGGGGGGCTGGCTAAACAGCCTTCATGAGGCTCCAAAGCCCACAAGCAGGTAGTCAGGAAGGGAAGATCACAAGCCAGCAAATACCTGTGTCTGTTCATTTGACATTTGTGACAAAGGTATCCTGTGGAAAGTGAGCCTGTGTGGAGTTGAACACACAGGGCTGGGTCAGGAGTCAACCAGAAGGAAGATCCAGGTACCTGAGACGCTGGTGAGCCAGCGGCTCAGCAACAGCACCTGTGTGCCACCTAGTGGCTGCGGCCTCCTGCCTGCCCGGTAACTCTCAAGGGACCATCTATGCAGCCCATCCTAATTGCAACATACTCGAAAGAGGATTCTGGGGAGTGTAGTTTAGCTTGGCCAAGCTGACACAACATAAGCCATCAAAATCCACCCCTGTCAACATGGTACCAATACCCATTTCCTTAACCATACTTAGTCGCCTAATAAAGACAGTTACAAAACTGCACTTCCGTCTAAACGATACTGGAATCCTCATAGAACCATCACCACACTCTGTCCTCAAGAAACAATACAAAGTCCCTCTCCCTCTCCTTACCCCTCCCCTACTTTTTTTTTTTTTGTCTTTGCTGATGTTCATTCATCTCCTACCTGATTCACTCCTTTTGAAACCCCATAACCCAAATACTGAGGTATAAAGTTAACTTTATATCGACATGTTACCAGCAACAGATGTTAAATGATAAGGAGAGACAACAAAAAATCTGGTTGATACACATAAACATTCATAGCAAAACAAGAAAGTCATAACTACCACTGTGCTTTTTTTTGCAACTAGTCACATGGTCTTAACTGTTATTTGTAACAACCTTCTTTCACTATCCATTCCATGTTCCCATTGACCCAGCAATCACCTCAGCTGCTTGTGGTTCTCTGCCTCGTGGAGTGACCCAAGCCTTCATTCCCAAAGAGACTGAGGCCCGTGCTGGGTTGTCATAGTCATCCACCGACGTTAACCACAGGTGGTATAGCACTAAAATATGCCCAGAAACTTCTGGATTCCTCCTTATTCCTCATTGTCTAGTACCAACCCACTTTCCCCTTGGGGTGATCAGTCACCTCAGCCAGTCTAGTGACACTTTGTTGACTCAGGGACATTGTGGCCAGCTATCAGTCTCAACTTCCAGTCAATGGAATCCTTGTAGTGCCAGGTGGTGTCTTCTAGGCGAGCATTCCTCCCTAGACCAGCAGAAACTAAGGTCAGTATCAGAAATAAAAATTTTGCTAGTGCATTTCTGGTAGGGGTAGAGTGAGTGAAGTATCTTCTATTTCCACCCCTTGATTTCTGGACTTTTTGACCCTCCCTATGGGAGAAATAGAATCATATATTAGATGTTGATTTAGAGCATATATCGCATCCTGGAAAACAATACCAATTCTGCAAAGCATGTCCACTTAGCTGAGCCATAATTGAGGCTTTAAAATGCCATTTTACTGTTTTATCAAGCCACGTGCTTCAGGATGATGAGGACTATGGTAAGACCAGGGAGATCCATGAACACAGTCCCAGTGCCCACTTCACTTGCTATGAAATGGGTTCCCAGGTCAGAAGTGACGCTGTGTGGGGCAAATGGGTGGCTCAGTTGGTAAGTATCTGGCTTCAGCTCAGGTCGTGATCTCGCAGTTCATGAGTTCAAGCCCTGAATCAGGCTCTGTGCTGATAGCTCAGAGACTGGATTCTGCTTCGGATTCTGTGTCTCCCTCTCTCTCTGCTCCTCCCCCACTCACACTCTGTCTCTCTCTCAAAAATAAACAAACATTAAAAAAAAAATTAAAAAAGAAAAAAAAAGAAAAGAAGTGACACTGTGTGGAATACCATGATGGTGGATAAGACATTCTGTAAGTGCACAGAAGGCAGCTTCGGCAGAAGCACTGCAGGCCAGGAAGGCAAATCCATATCCAGAGTAAGTGTCTATTCCAGTGTGAACAAAACACTTCCCTTTCATGGTGGAAGCAGTTGAGTGTACTTAAGTAGCTGGCTGATCACACCGAGAAATGATGCATCCTGAGAGTTTAGTGTCGGTTTCTGTTGTTGACACATAGATTACTCAGCAGTGGCTCTAACAAGGTTGGCCTTGGTGAGTGGAAGTGAGCCCATGCATAAACTCAATCCCTGCATCCATGGCCACTTTGTTCAGGATCCCATTAAGCAACGACAGGAGCATCTACGGAAAGAGGCTGACAACTATGACACAGGTCACCCTACCCACCCAATTATTAAAATCCTCTGCTGAGGTCACCCTTTGGTGAAACACTTAACGGTACATGTGTAACTTCATGTTCTTGCTCATTTGGAGAGGTCTATTCAGTTTTCCCCAGACCTCCTTCTAATGGTTCCTTGAACATTTCAGCCAAACCAAGAACCCCAACCCAAAATTGTTAGACTCCTACTTCTGGCCATCTCTCTCCTAAACAAAATAAACAACCAGGGGCACTGCTTGAAGTTAGGTCTCCTGGGGGACTTCCTTTTATCACTGTTCTAGACTGTCCACCCCAGAGCAGGCCTATAGTGCTGCAATGGTCTACTTTTGTAGATGTCATGCAGATTCATCCATAAACCAGGCCCAAGTTGTTTTCTTACTCCTTCAACGGGTCATAGAGAACTCCTCATGAGGCTATAGGTTCAGGCAAATAGAGAAGTAATGCAACAAGAGTAAAGGTCTTGAGTACTTGGGTCACTTCCTCATGCAACTTACATTTGTCCGCAAGACTGCTCAGGCCTGACCATATGTATACAACTTCCATTTAATAATGAAGCTGCTGTGCGTGCCCAATTTTAAGGCTTGGTATATCGGATAACATCCAATTCATGTTGAACAGATCAGGTTACATGACAACTTAGTGGTCTGTGGCCAAACATTTATTCTCTAGTAAGGTCCAGTAGCAAGCCAATAGCTGTTTCTCAGAAAGAGAATAACTATTTGACAAGAATGGCATGGCTTTGCTCCAAAACCCTAAGAGTCTGTTCCGTGATTAACCTATAGGGATCTGCCAATGTCCTTTTTTTTTTTGGAAGTTTTTATTTAAATTCCAGTTTGTTAACACAGTGTAATATAGTTTTAGGTGTACAATATTATGATTCAACATTTCCATACAACACCCAGTGCTCATCACAACAAAGTGCCCTCCTTAATCCCCATCACCCATTTAGCCCATCCCCCCCACTCAGCTCCCCTCTGGTGACCATCAGTTTGTTTTCTACAGTTGAGTCTATTTCTTGGTTTGCCTCTCTTTTCCCTCTTTGCTCGTTTGTTTTGTTTCTTAAATTCCACATGAGTGAAATCATATATTTGTCTTTCTCTGACTTATTTCACTTAGTATAATCCTCTCTAGTTCCATCCATCATTGCAAATGGCAAGACTTCATTCTTTTTTATGGTTGAGTAACATACATATACACACACACACACACACACACACACACACACACACACACACACACATATACATACTACATCTTTATCCATTCTTCAGTCGATGGACACTTGGGCTATTTCCAAAATTTGGCTACTGTATATAATGCTGCTATAAACATCAGGGTGCATGTATCCCTTTGAATTAGCATTTTTATATTCTTTGGATAAATACCTTCCAGCAAATTGCTGCATGGTACAGGTAGTTCTATTTTTAACTTTTTGAGGAACCTCCATACTGTTTTTCAGAGTGGCTGCACCAGTTTGCATTCCCACCAGCAGTGCAAGAGGGTTCCCTTTTCTCCACATTGTTGCCAACATCTGTTGTTTCTTGTGTTGTTGACTTTAGCCATTCTGACAGATGTGAGGTGATAGCTCACTGTAGTTTTGATTTTCATTTCCCTGACGGTAAGGGACGATGAACATGTTTTCATGTGTCTGTTGGCCATCTGTATGTCTTCTTTGGATAAATGTCTATTCACGTCTCCCCACCCCACTTTTTCTTTAAAGTAGGCTCCATGCCCAGTGTGAAGCCCAAGGCAGGTCAGGTCTTGAACTCATGACTCTGAAATCAAGACCTGAGCTGAGATCAAGAGTTAGACGCTTAACCAACTGAGCCACCCAGGCACCTTTTTTTTTTTTTCCCTACTCATATCTTCTGCCCATTTTTTAAACTGGCTTATTTATTTTCTGGGTGTTGGGTTTTAAAAGTTCTCTCTGTATTTTGGATACTAACCCTTTATCAGATATGTCATTTGCAAATATATTATCCCATTCCATAGGTTCCCTTTTAGTTTCATTGACTGTTTGCTTTGCCGTGCAGAAGCTTTTTCTTTTAAGTGTCCATAGTTTAGTTTTGCTTTTGTTTCCCTTGCCTCAGGAAACATATCTAGAAAGAAGTTGCTACAGCTTATGTTAAAGAGGTTACTGCCTGTGTTCTCTTCTAGGATTCTGATGGTTTCCTGTCTCACATTTTAGGTCTTTAATCCATTTTTTTAATTAAAAAAATTTTTTAAGTTTATTTTTGAGAGAGAGAGAGAGAGAGAGAGAGAGAGAACGAACAAGTGAGGGAGCAGAAGAAAGAGGGAGACACCAAACCCAAAGCAGGCTCCAGGCTCTGAACTGTCAGCACAGAGCCTGACATGTGGCTCAAACTCACGAACCATGAGATCATGACCTGAGACGAAGTTGGACACTCAACCGAGCCATCCAGGAGCCCCAGGTCTTTAATCCATTTTGAATTTATTTTTGTGTATGATGTAAGAAAGTGGTCTGGTTTCATTCTTTTGCATGTTGCTGTCCAGTGTTCCCAGCACTATTTGTTGAATAGACTTTTTCCCATTGGATAGTCTTTCCTGCTTTGTTAAAGATTAATTGACCATATAGTTGTGGCTTCATTTCTAGATTTTCTATTCTGTTCTATTGGTCTATGTGTCTATTTTTGTGCCAGTACCATACTGTTTTGATTACTATAGCTTTGTTTATATAACTTGAAGTCCAGAATTGTGACGCCTCCAGCTTTTTTTTTTTCAAGTTTGTTATGGCTTTTCAGCATCCTTTGTGATTCCATACAAATTTTAGAACTATTTATTCTAGCTCTGTGAAAATGCTGTTAGTGTTTTGACAGAGATTGCACTGGGATATGCAGTGTTTTTAAGAAACATCTCTAACACTGGATACGCTCTATTATGTGGGAGGAATTTCTAGTTCCTAAAAGAGCACTTAAAGGGGCTGTAATCTGGGGCACCTGAGTGGCTCAGTCGGTTAAGTGGCCGAATTCGGCTCAGGGCATGCATGATCTTGCGGTTTGGGGAGTTTGAGCCCCATGTTGGATTCTGCACTGACAGCTCAGAGCCTGCTTGGGATTCTCTGTCTCCCTCTCTCTCTGCCCCTCCCCGGCTCATGTGTGCTCTCTCTCTCTCTCTCAAAAATGAATAAATAAACTTTAAAAAGAGGGGGGAGGGCGTAATCCAACCTACTTAAAAGGGGAATCTGGAAAGTTTGGGTTATTTTAGAGAGTAGGGAGCCAAAGATGGATTTGACTTAAATGGCCTTTAGATAAGCATGTAAAGAAATGGTCATTGGTAAAGGTTGGGTGCTACTAGACATCTAATGGGGAGGAAAGTAGGTGAAGAGACAAGTACTAGTATTTAGTGACTATCCTCTGTATGCCAGGTACTGTGCTGGGCTTACATTTATGATGCTTATATTGATGCTTTAATTCCTACAAGTGGCCAATTTAGGTATTATATAATCTGTTTACAAATGAGGAAACTGAAGTTCAGAATAGTTCAGTGATATATGCAAGAAAAAAGGAAGAAACTAAAGTTTTTTTACTTAAACATAGGTCTCTAACTCCAAAATTCATATGCCTTTCACTACTTTGGCCAATTAACTGAAAGGAAGAAAGTAGCTGTAGATTGCAGGGAGGACTATCATTTAGGAAAACTAGATGGAGGAGGGAATAAAGGGGAAAAGGGGGGTGAAAAAGGCAGATAGTTACTAAGTGAGCAAGATGGCTGCCCTTCAAGGAGTAAAAGCAGGGCAAGAGTTAAAAGGTGTCATTGTGAGTGTTGGCCTCCTATACCTACATAGGCATGCATTTTGAGGGAAATAGAATTTAAAAAAATTTTTTTTTAACATGTATTCATTTTTGAAAGGCAGAGAGAGACGGAGCGTGAATGGGGGAGGGGCAGAGAGAGAGGGAAACACAGAAACAGAAGCAGGCTCCAGGCTCTGAGCTGTCAGCACAGAGCCCGACGCAGGGTTTGAACTCATGGACCTCAAGATCATGACCTGACTACAAGGGACACCAACAAGGATTATGTCTTCTGCCCCAAAAGCCATCTTCTCGGGGAGGTTTTACCCATACAGAGTTAGAAAGTAAAACACGTTGCTATCCAGGCCCCCAAATATATACATTTTTGGAGATGTAAATTTTAAATGATATTAATGACTGATTATTCGGCTAAATTATACTTCCTTATTTGAATATGTACAATTTAGTTGGTACATATATCTTTTAAACCCTCAAGTTATTCAGTGGATGCCTCAGAGTGATTGGATTTCTGTTAATAGAAAAGGTTATGTCCTGGCAATAATCCTGTATAATTAATGTTTTGTACCTTCCCCAAAAGATGTGTTAAGTGATTAAGGACTCTAAGTATGTTGAATTCCATCTTTTGCTAGTAACACTAAAAATGTGAAGAACATGAAAATGGAGTAGCTAAAATGTCAGAAAACAGAAAATTGTTAATCCCATTTGTCTCATTCCAAGTCCAATAGCAAATATCCCAGATCTGATATCCAAGTAACTCCCAACGACTCCTACAAAACCCGAAACAACCAACCAGCAAAAATTCCCAGCAAACAAAAACAACCTAAGAGTGAAGCATGTGAGCTAAAGCATTCTCAATGAGATCACAAACACTCCATTTTCCTTTTCATTTCACATTTTAATTTCTAACTGCATTATTTCCAGGGAACAGAGTGCTGTGTTTTTTAGCTCTGTATTCCCTGAAAAATCCAATATAACCTCAAGTCATTTGGCCACTGATGTTTGTGATGCTGAAATTGGATGCTGGGTAAAAATTAGTATAATAAAACAACCCAGAGTGCCTACTGGTGAGAGGCAAAAATGATTACATTAGCACTTTCTGTCACTGCTAGCCATGTGGTTCTTTGCTATCTATGTTATACATACATACAATTAGCTCTCCTTTTTTCCCTGTTGCCCTAAAAGCCTCTCTCTGCTAAGAATCTCTACCTCCAGCGTCCAGCTCAGTGCCCTACTCAGAAGCATTTACTGACACAGCTTAACTAATCACAGAAAATCTGTTTCCTTTCTTTGTCATAAGGTTCTGGCAAGAACCTCATTCATTCATTCATTCATTCATTCATTCATTCATTCGAGAAACACTGAGTTCCTACTATGTCCCAGGCCTGTTTTAGGCGCCCCAGATGCTGCCTGAACAAAATAATAACAGTCGACACGTACAGTTGTTAACTCCCGCCAGGCACGGTTCTGGGCAATTTACATTTCTTACTCACGACTTAAAAACAGACACGAATCTCTGCCGTCGGGGGCTCAGACCCATGTCGGGGTGGGAGTGAGTTGGCTGTGAGGCAATAAGCAACAGACGAAAACGAAGAGCGGGTTATAGAGGACATGAAGCAGCAGGAGCTGTATGAAGAGCAGTCGGGATGCACGTAGGACAGGCCTCCCTGAGGTGACCCCTGAGTCCCGCAGGCCACGGAGCGGGGCCCGGACCCTCCACCCGTGGCCGAAGCCTCCCAAAGGCCCTGCCGCGGCTCCCCAGCCACCACGCGCGGTCCCGCCCCGGGCCGACCTCAGCGCGGGGCCGTCGGGGAGGGGCCAGGAGGGAAGGACGATGGAGGCCTCCCCGGGCCCGACCCCCAACTCCGCGCCCTCCCGGGGCTCCCAGCCCTACCTGCAGAAGACCGCAACCGAGAAGAGCTACCGCGGCGCACATCCGGCCACCGCGGGAGCCGCCGCGCTTTGCGTCTGCCGGATGCGCTTCCGGGCCGCTCTAGGATGGCATGAAGGTCCCTAACTCGATGGTTGTCCTGAGGACGACGTAGGGAGCGGCTGGCTGGGCCTAGCGGGCCACGGGGTGCGGTTCTCCAGGCTCGCCTTCCCTTTCCCTGCCGAAGCTGGCGCTCTGCACCCCTTCCTCCCGCGGACTGTGGGGGCCCAAGTCCGTCTGTAAGGTTCAGACGCTTTCCTTATAGGGTTGTTTGCCCACTTGACCAGGCTTGTTCTATATGGTCCTTTAGCAAATAAGTGCTTTGTGAGTACTTGCTAGATAAAAATAGCGCCTTACCCCTACCGGCCTGCTACTTATCTGTCCTGCCTTTGATCAGGGACCAGCCAATGAACATGCAAGATCCAAAAGAAGTGCCTTGCTCGTAGGAAATATGAGTGGGCAGCCCCGTTGATTGTTCTTCCTCCTCCTGGTTCTTTCTCCTTTCTCCCCCCTTCTTTCTGTTAATATACCCTGCTGAGAAAACAAACTTCCCACAGAAAAACTTTGTAGGGTATTAAATTCAATACTGGTGGGGACCTGAGTCAAAGGATGACGATTTCAGCGTTTCATTTCCTGGTTGAGAGAATACAGCCTAAGGAATCAGGTAGTACATTTAAAAAGCTAGTCTTGGGGTGTCTGGGTGGCTCAATCAGTTAAGCATCTGACTTTGGCTTAGGTCATGATCTCAGGTTAGTGAGTTCCAGCCCCACATTGGGCTCTCTGCTATCTTCGCAGAGTCAGCTTTGAATCCTCTGTGTTCCTGTCTCTCTGCCCCTCTCCCCTGCTCTCTCTCGCAAAAATAAAATAAACATTAAAAAAAAAAAAAAAAAAAGCAAGCAAGCTCAGAAACGTTCCAGAATTTAAACCAAGAAAACATGTTTCCTACTTCCATTTCTTGCCAGTTTTCTTCTTTTCAACAAATCTCTCAACTTCAGCACTATTTACATTTTGGGCTGAATAATTTTGTCGTGAGGGGCTGTCCTGTGCATTGTAGATCAGCAGTATCCCTGACCTCCACCCACTAGATTCCAGTATCTCCTTCCTCTCCCCTCCCAACCACTAACTCACCTCCCCCAACACTGACCCCCCACCTTCCTGCCAGCTGTGAAACAAGTCTCTTGATATGGTCAAATGACTCCCAGGGGACAAAATCACTCAGGTTGAGAAGACATTTGAAAACACTCATAAAAGACCTTCTTCATATAGTCTTTTCCCACCCACATCTCGTGGCAACTCCACTGAAGCAGTCCAAGCAGCCCCTTTTTCCTGACCTTTCAGATTCTAGTAGTCCATATTAAATCTAAGTTACCTCATTAGAAAAAAAAATTGTTTTAAGTTTATTTGAGAGAGTGAGTGGGGGAGGGGCAGAGAGAGAGAGAGAGGGAGAGAGAGAATCCCAAGCAGGCTCCTTGCTGTCAGCACAGAGCCCAATGCAGGGCTCAAACTCATGAACCATAAGATCATGACTTGAGCTGAAACCAATAGTAAGGCACTTCGACTGAGCCACCTAGGCGCCCCTAAGTTACTTCATTTTTAGCATGAAGTCTAATGATGTGTCACCACTCTACCTCTTCTGTTATGGCTGACAGCATTGCCCTTGTAGGGTAAAAGCAGTGGAATGAAACTATTTTTTAAAGTTTATTTATTTTGAGAGAGAGAGAGACAGACAGAGAGTGCATAAGCGGGGGAGGGGGGGCAGAGAGAGAGGAGAGAGAGATTCCTAAGAAGGCTATGTGCTCAGTGCAGAGCCCGACGTGGGACTCGATCCCACAAACCGGGAGATCATGACCTGAGCTGAAATCAAGAGTCAGATGCTCAACTGATTGAGCCACCCAGGTGCCCCAGTAGAATGAAACTATGAATAAACTGCCAGGGCTCCAGATCATGGATTTCTTTCATACCTACAGACCAGTGAAGAAAACTGCATCATGAAGGGATGTATGGAGTGAGGGGTAGTTGGTCATTTCTATGTGATGGCAGTAGCTCCATAGGTATTCTTGGGGTATAAAGTTCTGTCTTCCCAATTAGTAAGTTCCCTAGAGGTTAGAAGGTCATATTTGTCTACCTCACTTTTGCATTTAACAAATGGCTGACCCAGCACAATACACCTATCAAAGCTGACTGACAAAATGCTACTTCTTAGAGAAGGGGAAAAATGGGCAAAAACTTGAACAGATACTTCAGGAAAAGGCTTTATAGGAACGACAAATGCTCCCATGAAAAGATGCTCAATATCTTTAGTCATTAGGAAATGCAAATCACAATTACAATAAGGTGCTACTGCACACCTATTAGAACGTGTGAAATGAAAGACCGACCTTACCAAGTATTAGAAGAATGTGTAGTAAAGGAAAGCTCGTGTGCTGCTGGTACGGGTGTGAAAGAGGACAGACACTAGAAAACAATTTGAGTTTCTTTAAAAGTTAAAAATATTCTCATCCCGTAGATCCAACCATCCCACTCCTAGGTATTTACTGAAAACAAATGAAAGCATATGTCTATACAAAGACTTGTACACAAATGTTTATACCAACTTCATTTTAGGAGCCCCCAAATGGAAATAACCCAAATGTCCATCAAAGGGTAACTGTATAAACAAACTGGTGTATCCATACAATGAAATACTCAACAATAAAAAGAATGGATTATTGATATATGCAACATGGATGAATATCAAAATAATTATGCTGAATGAAAGAAGCCTAAAAAAGGAAGGAACATACTGTATTCCAGCCATACATAATTCTAAAAAATGCAAATTTATAATAATTGATAGGAATTTCTAGCAGAGATTGTCTGGAGATGACGGCAGGGCGCAGGGAAGTGTGGAAGGGAGGAATTCCCAAGACACACAAGGCAACTTTTTTGGGTGATCTGTTCGTTATATTGATTGTGGTGATCATTTCACAGGTGTGTACATGTTAAAACATATGTGCAACTGTATACCTTTGCAGTTTACTGTACATCAGTTTCCCTCAATAAAGCTATTTAAAAAGTTATAACTGATTATATTGCAGATTCGAGGCAAATAAATTTTAAAATATAGATGAAATGGATAATTTTCTAGGCAAATATTAGATCACCAAAATTGACCCCCATTATAAATAGAAAGCCCAAAAGGGCTTTTTATTTATTTATTTTTAACATTTATTCATTTTTGAGAGAGAGACACAGAGAATGAGTGGGGGAGGGCAGAGAGAGAGAGGGAGACACAGGATCTAAAGCAGGCTCCAGGCTCTGTGCCATAGAGCCTGATGTGGGGCTCAAACCCACGAACCACAAGATCATGACCTGAGCTGAAGTCAGATGCCCAGCTGACTGAGCCGCCCAGGTGCCCTCCAAACAGACTATTTTTTAATAGAAGAAACAGAGAAGGTTACCAAGGAACTATCCCACAGAAAAGCACTCAGCCCAGATGGTTTTACATCAGAATTCAAACTTCAGAGACTAGCTAATTCCAATGCTCTATAAATTGTTCTAGAGTATTAACAATGAACAAAAATGTAATTACTTTTAAAATGCAGTTAAAATGTTGAAACCTAGGGGTGCCTGGGTGGCTCACTTGGTTAAGCATCTGGCTTCAGCTCAGGTCATGATCTCATGGCTTGTGGGTTCAAGCCCCGCGTCCGGCTCTGTGCTGACAGCTGGGAGTCTAGAGCCTGCTTTGAATTCTTCCCCTTTCTCTCTCCCCCTCCCCTGCTTGCACTCCGTCTCTCTCTCTCTCAAAAATAAATGAAACAGTTTTTAAAAATTTATAAAATGTTGAAACCTAAACCTGAAAAATATAGAACAAAGAAAATTACAGACAAATTTCATATAAACATTGAAGAAAATGGAGTAAATAAAATATTAGCAGTCAAACTCATTAACACATTAAGAAAAGAATACACCATGACTAAGCAGGACTTATTGCAGGAATGCAATGTTGGTTCAATATTAGAAAATCCTTGCACATAATATAATAATGAAGTTAAAAAATAATTTAAAAAAATGTGATTTCTATAGATGCTAAAAAGACCTTTTATAGAATGCAGTCCATCTTCTAAATGGACTGTAATACCTATGCAAAAAAAAAAAAAATAGGGATGTACAGCAAATACACTCAGAATTCTGAAATAATCATTGCAAAGTTTTAAAATCTATATTTATTCCTATATTTAGGAATTCCTAAATTCCTATATTCCTAAGTATTCCTGTATTTAGTAACCTAGTATAAAATACATAAGCCTCATTCTCTCTCATAGAGATTGGGCTATATTAACAACTTGCTGAAAAGCTTCTAAACATCTTTTCCCCTTTTAGTTTGTTTCAGAACTGAAAAGGATAATAAGCAAGTTACATAAAGTATTAGCTTTCACATTATATAATGTATTATCTATAAGGGGAAATATCTTCATCATTATTTCTCAATTTCACTATCTTTTTTTTTTTTTTCAATGTTTATTTTTGGGACAGAGAGACAGAGCATGAACGGGGGAGGGGCAGAGAGAGAGGGAGACACAGAATCGGAAACAGGCTCCAGGCTCCGAGCCATCAGCCCAGAGCCCGACGCGGGGCTCGAACTCACGGACCGCGAGATCGTGACCTGGCTGAAGTCGGACGCTTAACCGACTGCGCCACCCAGGCGCCCCTCAATTTCACTATCTTAAAAACAACATCAATTAAACCAAAGCTGGAAAATATATACTCTGAAGGATACTTGCATGGCCTTATGCTGGAGAACACAGAAGCAGTCCCAAATTTAGGGGAGCATCCAACAAATTAATGACGTGGTTCTTCATTACATGTACTGAAACTTTTTAAATGTGATTTGTGTGTCCTGGGGTACAGACACAAACCTATTCAGCCCATAAACAAGTAAAATAAAATGACCACAGTAGACAGTAATCTGCTCTTGTTGAATGAAGCTCTGAGAAGAGCAGACCTGGGAGAAACATGTCCCCAGTGTGCACTGTCACGCAGGAGACAGTGTCCCAAGTCCTGACATGCAGGTGAGCAGCTCATTTCAAAATTCCTGGTTGCTCACATCTACAGACTCCTCTAGATAGCAAGAAAGAACTCTGACCTTTCCTTTTCTTGACGTGAGGCATCCACTGAATGTTTTTATTGGCCAAATTGGGCAATTAAGAATACCCATTCCATGGGGAATGGAACCTGTGCACTTACATTAAATTAATTTTTCAATACTGTGGAGATTCTGTCGTTGAGACTTGGTCTCTGCCCATACAACTTCCTGTGATCCTGCCATTTATAAGAACCTCTCTCATACGGATTCACTGATGTTTACCAAGGTGGAACCACCCTGAAGACTTCCATACTCCTCACACTGTCTGGGTTTCTCTTTAGTGCAAATTCTCCACTGCTGAATGATAAAGCTGGTGATTCCATGCAAAGCATGCCCACATTCATCCCGCTGACAAGATCTCCCTCCTGCGTAGACTCTCTGGTGCAGTCGGTCCTGACTTCTGGGCCAAGGTGTTCCCATTTCCTTCACGTACAGTTCGTTGAGGTTCTGTGCTGAATGAAGGCCTCCTCACAGTCACCACATCTATGCAGTCTCTCGTTTATGTGGATTCTCTGATGTAAAATAAGGCCACAATACATGAAAGCATGCCCACACTCCTAACACGGAGCACTTTTCCTTGTGGTGGATCCCCTGGCAGGAAAGGAGGGACCCGCTACAAAGAAAAGCCTTTCCAAACCTGTTGCCCTCAAGGAGGTTCTCTGCGGCATCTGTATTCCCTGATGCGGAGTAAGGACTCACCAGTTACTAAAGCTGCTACTACACTTACCGCATAGATGTTGCAGTTCTAGAGAGATCCCACCACAGCATTTCACATCTGCAGAATTGGAAACAAGTCCTTATTTTTATTCTTAGTATAACCATCTAAAAAAACGCACAGATAATTCAAATGTCAGTTGTCTCTTCTGCTGAGATAATGAGACTAAAAATGAAGAACAGTGACAAAGGTAAAACCCAGTTTGACTTAAAGTACACGCCTTTATGTGTCTAAACTGTCATCTCAGGTTGGCAAAGTGCCCAAAAAGGCATGTGAGGTTCCACTTTGAGTGAGAAGAGACAGCTGGGCAGAAAGTTTGGAAGAGCAAGGAGGATTTTCCCACAAAATGTGACAAAGAACCAGTAAGGTATAATCAAAAAACGTAAGAAGAGATCAGTTTGAATCCAGAGATAAAAAATAGAATATAATGAAATCAAGAGAAATTTTAATTTGTTAGGACTACTTAAAAGGATCATTTATACCAACTGAAATGTACCTAGGCCACTACTACAGACACATAAATGCTCTACAAATATTGGTTGAGTGAATCAATGAATAGTGGGATATGACAAAAGTTAACTTGAAGCAATAGCTAGGTTTCAGTTATAAAATGCACACTGTTTTGATATGGGAAAATGTTTCAGAATTACATACTATTTTGATATGGAAAAACTAAAATGGGGAAAAATAATTTTTCCAGTAATGTTCAGGACTAAAACATAAGAAAGCAGCACTTTGAAGTAAAGTAGCTGAATAGGTCAAACCAAACAACCAAACTGCTCACAAATATAGCTGAGTTTCCACCTAAAGAACTGGGCAGACAACAAGGAGACAGGGGCAAGTTTTCAAGGGAAAGGACATGAACTAATGAGAGACCCAAGAAGCTTCTTTTCAAGGATCTCTTCTCTCTGCAGACACCCTTTCTCACTGGCTTTCTGTTTCAAAAGGCAATAATGATGAAAGTCAAACTAAAATTGGGTCTTAACAGGCTGCATGTGAAGCCTCGGATTCCGAAGTACTTTCTCTGCCATATCTTGTTCTATCCTTTAGCCTGGACCCTAGAGCCAACTGGATGAAGCTGGTCTTGGAAAACTGAATTTGAAGTTAAACACTCAGTAAAAACACCCAAACAACAACCCAACATCGGAAGTTTCCCGGTGTGCACAAATACCAGGGGGAATTAAAGCCCCGAGGGAGGTGCTGGGTTTTCGCTTCAGAGACATATGGTGGATCCTACAGTTCAGCTTTACTGCTTTCTGCGCCATTCCAGAAGGCTTTCACTAGTCAAGCCATAACATAAGCGATTATCCCGACCCTTTCCACCTGATGGCTTTCCCTCCAAGCTGTCTCCAACTTCTCCAGCACAAGTGATGCCTCTTCTCCACATTCTGGGTATTATCCCTGCCTAACTGTGCAGCTCCCTAGGTAGGTGTCAGGACCTACTTCAGCACCTGCTCCTTGGTCTGTTTCTGATCTCAGCACCTGCAAGTAAAGTTCTCTGAGTCGTCTTGCAGCCCCGGGGTGGGGGGCAGGCAGCTATCTTGGGTAGTAGCAACTTAAAAGTCTGAAGGAATATCCGTGACTTCTTTGTCAGCGTGGTCCCAGGCACAGCCCTCTCCCTCGGCCATCAGTCATGTTAGGGACCTTCCCACAGGAGGAACGCCATTCTGGAATGAGAGCACTCAAGAGAAGATTCACTCCAGCTTGAGGTTCACGCTGGTTTTTCAGAAGTATTTCCTTGTAGTCGGTCTTCTTCCTGGGACACAAAATAACATTGTTAACAAAACCTCTAAACTTTGTTAAGCTCATTTTTTTACTCAAGAACTCACTACTCAGACAATGCACTGAAAGAAAAAGGAACTTTATTAGGAAGCTAACTACATTAGAAGAGTGGAAGTGGCTTTGCAAATTATTAGCTAGCACCCTATGCTAAAATCTTTTACTTCCTAAATATTAGTTAATAAAGCTTGAAAGACCATGACGCTCTTCCCTTCGGTTCTTCCCAGAGAATCCCAAGTAAATGATAAGAGGATAACATGAGAAATGAGAAAATAATAACAGCTAATATTTATTTAAAAGTGACTACAAATTTACTCATTTAAGTAGACACTATTACAATTCCACTGACAGCTGAATGATACTGTGGCACAGAGGGATCAAATCGTTTGCTAAATCACATAACCGGGAAGTGGCTTCTAGTCGTGAGTCAGATCACCTCCCCAGCCACTCCCACTGTCCCACAGCCAAGGTATCCTAATACAATTCAAAACTCGGAGGCCATCCTTGACTTCCCCTGGAACCCTGAAGTCTGACCGAAGCCCCCTCGTCCCCCACCCCCGCAGTCCCCGGGTCAGAGGCGGAGCCAGCCCGGCGCGCGCAGGTGCACCGCCCCCTCTCCCGATACAGGTGCGCGCCGAGGCCGGCGGAGCGCGCGCTTCCCGGTCAGCTGCGGGGCCCCAGCCGCGACGCCGCCGGTCTCCTCTAGGAATCTGGAGGCTTTCTCCTCTCGATGGTTGCCTGGCAGAGTCCCCGCCCCGCAGAGCATTCCGGCGGGGCCCACCTCCCGTCGCACGACCGAGCCAGAGCCGCCTTCCCCCACCCCCGAAGACAAAGGGCGCGAACCTGGGCTGCGTCATCCCCGGTAACCACGGGGAGGCCTCCCCCTCCCGCTCGGGGAGGCCTGTCCCCACGGAGGACAGTGACTGCGGGACTGGGTGCCGCACCTGGCACCAGTCCTGGGGGAACTGCGCGCGGGGACGGGTGACCTCTGCGGCGGGCGCTCCCGGTGACCGAACACCGCAAACGGCCGTACAGCACCT
The DNA here is from genome assembly GCF_018350175.1 of Felis catus. Classification (NCBI taxonomy): domain Eukaryota; kingdom Metazoa; phylum Chordata; class Mammalia; order Carnivora; family Felidae; genus Felis; species Felis catus. Next base: position 2,070,594 of record NC_058372.1, on the reverse strand, counting down.
CAGAGGCGCTAAGCGCCGTCCAAGTGCTTCGCGTGTAACCCACTCAGCCCACCTAACTGCCCCAGGAGATGGTGGCACTATTGCCATGTTCCCCAAGGGGAAAGTGAGACACAAGGCTAGTAAACCGCTTGCCCAAACTCACTCAGCTGGAATTTACAGTAAACTGTAAGCTGCCACTTTTAGCGGGTATGAAATGATGAGATACCTGCTCCTAAGTATCTCAGTGAAGTAGGCACACCGAAGCACTAGCTCAAAAAGTAAAATATGCGTCTCAGGCTTAGAGAGGAACCAATAAACACCTAACCCTTGGTTGTTACTAGGTACTAGTTACCTTCTAGTACAGTTATCTAACTAGTACAGTTAGGTTACTGGTTACTAGTAACCTTCACTTAGAAAGCCCTTGGGACATCCAGGACCAGGCCTTTTAGGCTAAAGACCTACCCAAAGACCATCTTCAACTGAGACAGGTGGAAGACGAGCCTTGACTGATGGGCTGATGGGCGTTCAGACCCATGGGTGAGAATCAATGGTTTCCATGAAATCAAGGGAAAACTCCTGGCTTTCAACCGTGGTCTTACGTGAGCTAAGGAGCTGATCAACTGAAAAGCTGAAAATACTCATCACGGTTGGCTTTGTCAAAATCTTATTGTATGTATAAAACATACACAACACACATTTTTATAAAATATATTCATACGTACTCTCCATATATTTACAGAAGTACATGTGTAAAAAATGTGCAAGGACTCATTACCAATTATACCCAGTATTTGGAATGGCAGGATCTACAGAAATTCCAATAAAAGGAACTGCTAGAGCAGCTGTGACAGAACTTTTCCGTGCGAAAGGATGGACGTTGAAAATAAAGGTTATCACATGATTATCACCAAATTGAACAAGCACTTGCTGCTCAAATTCTGGGCTGTGGGGACAGGACAGGCACCTGAAAGGACTACTTTATATAATAATGATGGTTTCTTTCATCCTAAAAGTGGTATTAGCTACATAGAAGAGATCCATTTGGGCTACTGGGTAGATCCAAAACGGGATAGCTTTATGATGTGCATCAATGGAGACTGCCAAAAATCTCCTATTCTGTCAGAGTGAATTTCAGCTCTAAGCCAGGAGGGGGATCCCTTTCTCTGAAGAGCCCATTTTTAGCGGAAATGTCTCCTGTGGGCACCCTCCTTGTGAGGCAACAAGAATTAGGGCTCATGTTATGCTGACCAAACCTCATCCAAGAGTTGGTATGCCGAGAGGGTGGTGGTGGTATTATTAGCCTTGGGTGTTTGGACCCAGGACTCTGGGGTTTCTGAAGTATCTTCCAGAATAGTGACAGATTTTCCAGATAATTACTTGATTATGACTGCAACACAGGGTTCCTTCAACTGAACTAGACAAGGAAGCATGGGCTCTGGAACTGGGCCGCTGGCCTTCAAATCTTGGCCCCACCACATTCCAACTTTGTGACCTGAGGCAGCTTCAACTCCTCCAATTCACAGCTAAAAATAAAACCGTGGAAAGCACTTTAGTAATGCCTGGCCCTTAATAAGCTGTTAACGTTACATGTTACTAACAAATCCTTTTCTTGACTCCAAAAGATGGCCAATAAGGACTCTGACTGTAAGAGTTCTGGAACAGATCATCTATGGGATGTAACAAGAGGCTACTTCCATTCAGGGTACGGGAGTGGAGCTGCTCCACATTCTGGTACCTTCGTGCTCTCCACCTCTGCCCTCAACACACAGCGGGCATTTCTCAATTTGGAGCCCTGCTCATTCCCAATTTTTTCTGCATTAGCTTTATCTCATGCCTAAAATTCCAGGAGCCTGTTCCTACAACTGAGGTTTCTTTTGGAGGAGGCCCATCTTTCTTCCTTTTGCAACCCCTATTACACCCCCTGGAGCTCCTGTTTGTCACGTTACTTTTCATCCTGAGCCTCCTTCACTTTTCACTGCTTTAGCAATTTGATTCTCCCCCAAACCCTACAGGAGCTTTTTGTCTTAAACACTGAGTATCTTGTTTACCTTGAATCAACCAGAAAAGAGAAGCCAGTCAATCTCACTCTTATCCTTAATGTTATTCCCAAGCCACCGCTTCGCGATTCATCATTTGAGTGTTGCACCAATTGCTCAAGCTGGCTGTTATGTCACTACTCTGGACTGACATTTCTACCTTGGACTTGCTTCAGTGTCCTTTTTCCTTTCCATCCTGCCACCTGTTGTTGATGGTTTCAAAATCTGCGAAGATAAGCTATTCAAACGAGCCTAGAGCCTGTCACTGTTCTACATCTACCTTCTATTCAGAACGACGTACCGTGGACTTCACTGTGAGGCATCCTCTGTGCACCGCACTCCCCAATTCCATGTCTAACCTCGGTCACATCCTCCACTTGCCCCTCAGGGCCTTCTACTCCTGTGTTGCCCATTTAGCTCCAATTATTCTACTCTATTTTCTTATCCTGGATAGTTTGAGCCCCTTTGATGTCTACCTGGAAACGCCAGGTCACTCACCTTTTCTTGGTAGTGCTTAAACTACATTTAAGCAGAAGAAACAACCAGAACAAAACCTCCCCCTTTATTTTTAACCAAGTTATGAACTGTATCCTATATGATAGGCATATCCCACTATTCTGGATCTTTGTCTAGGGTTCATTCATATTAAGCAAATAAAGGTGTTAGAGGCAAATGGAGGAACATGTCTGCCCTGAGAGGATGTGTTTAACAGCAGATGAAGGGCGGAACCCACAGATAACAGCACTGAGAGCCAAAAGCAAGTTTAAATTAAGAGTCGTGTTCCAGTGAGCAGTAAGATTAGAGGTTTGAGATTACTATGAAGAGTAACTTCAGTCCGGATAACATGTCTGAAATCAGGCAAGGTGACAAGCATGGACAGCATCTGAAGGACATTCTCATTTGGGTTCTCATCTCTAAGCAACGTCCCCTCCATCAAAGAGCTTGCAAGAGTGAGAGACGCATGGCAGGGGAAGCTGGGAAGAGAACAGGAACACACCCGGCTGAGAGCCCCCAGCCTCACTCAGGGAAACAAACTCAGTTTTCTGGAGGTAAAAAAGGAGGTACCCAACCCCAGCTGCCTCGACGCCTTCTGTGTGCAGCTCCAATGTTGGTCTTAGGATACAACACCTCAAGGGTCTTCAACTTGAGAGTGAGCTGTTTTTCCAATGTCCATTTACTTTCCTCTATTGTGAACTCAGGATGTCTTCCCTTAGTCACAGAAATTGCAATCCCAAAAGCAAATCTGACACACAATGTACCTAAATTATAGTATTATTATTATTATTATTATATTATGAAAATGTGCTCACACTTAAAGCTTAGAAGCTAGAACATATCACTTTCTCCAGGGACTTCTGGTTCCAACCAGTGATGATACTATGTTCTGGATAGGGTGATGGATAGAGGGGCAAGAGATGGGGGCCGTCAGGAAAGGGGGGCAGAGTACATACAGTAGTGGGGAGGAAACAGGATAGACATGGCAGCTGGACAGAACGGCAGTTAGGAGTAAAGATGCGAACTACCCTCGTTTCTCCTGTCCCTTGTGTGTCTCACCACTTCAGGCCCACTAAGGAGCTAGAGGTGTGGGGAGAAGAGGATCCCGGAGTTGTGTGGGATGATCTGGGGGAGGGGGGGTGGGAGCAGTCCCAAAAGTTGTAGGGCCTGTTGCGGTGAGGTACAAAGGGAAGGAAATCAGAGGACATGTCAATGAAGATTAAAAATAATCTCTGTAAATAAAAAGATAAACCGGGTGCCTGGGTGACTCAGTCAGTTAAGCGTCTGACTCTGGATTTCAGCTCAGGTCATGATCCCAGGGCTGTGGATTCAAGCCCCTCCTCGGGCTCTGCACTGTCAGTGCAGAGTCCTCTCTCTCACTCCCTCTCCAAATAAATAAACATTAAAAGAAAAAAAAGAAAAGATAAACTGAGCAGGAGACACGTGTGCGTGCCTGTTGTCCACGACTGAGTCACAGGCCCTCATCTACAACAGAACTGCTTACTCAGTGATACGGGAGTCTGGTCAACTAGCTTTTGGTTGATGTTTTTGCACAAGCCTCAAGGGATAGAGTCACTAATCTTTGGCTCTTTTATGTGCTCAAGAAGGTATACAAACCAAAAAATTGTAAACCAGTTTTGAAGAGCAACTATTAGGGAATTCAGAACATAAGCTGGGAAAAAACAGAGGTTAGGAGCAAACCAGAACACCAGCACTCTCCCCTAACACACAGCCTTGTGCTCTGGTGACCCCTAGGTGCCTCACAATGTAGGTCAGTCTCCGATTTCCTAAGACTTAAGTTGGAAGAGGTGGAAAGGCCATCCCGAAGCCCCTGATGCTGGATGGCTGTCTAATTTCCCTGTTCACTCCTGTCCTTCAGAGCTTTCCCCAAGCTAAGAATCTGCAGTGGCCTGTGTTTAGTGGCCCGTGTTGACGCTTCCCCACCTCACAGGCAACCATGAAGGCAGCTGCGATTCAATGCAGTGTTCCTCGAATTTTAGAATCAGGTGACTGTGGAGCTTGGACAATGGGGATTCTCGGCCCCTGCCCCAGACTTCACGAAGCAGGATGTGAGGGGGTCGCAGGCATCTTAACCAAACTCCACAGGGGACTCTGACGTGCACTGAAGGGGAGAACCACGAGAGCAAGGGACAGGACAAGTCAGAGACCTACTGCCGGCCCCTCCCTGTGACACTGTAGCTAGGTCACCCTCTCCAGAAGCAGGCGTACCCTCACTTTTAAAACAGAGAAGGATTTTAATTTACAGGCAGATCTTAGGAATTAAGAAAAGTGCTTTGTGCCTTTTGTAAGAGGCACCGTCCGTGCCCTCCCAGCCCGGCCCGAGCCGTTCCCAGGGTATCTCCGCCACCGCCCACCTGAACAGATGCCCCACCTCAGGCTGCCACTGGCGCCACAAGCCCCGAGCGTCCTCGCCTCCCCCTACGTGGGCTTTACCCTGGTTTCCACCCCGCCTTCCAAATCTGCCCACGGAACCCCGATCTTCAATACAATCTTGGCTGACCCGCTCAGGCATTGGTGATCCGTCCTTCAGAACGGACAGCACTGGCCGCCACCCGCCACCTCACGGACACGCGGCTCAGATCACTTCTGCCGTCCTGCAGTCCGATCTAAGCTCACACGTGACCTGACGGACCACAGGCTCCACCGTAAACTGGCGAGAAGAGGACTTTCGTGTTACGCTCTTTGTCCTACACACCAGCTGATGTCACGCGCGGCACACGGTGAACCCTTTACAAGACGTCTGAGGTGTCCTTGTAGCAACGGTGACTGCCGTTGGAATCACTCCCCAGCTAGTATTCCTCTCCAGCCTGTACTCTGGGACACAGCGTCCCCGTGGTCATCCCAGAAACAGACTCCTCCCCTTTGTGGACAGTCCGCTGCTGCCTACGAGCTGAGGGCTGCCTGAACGACTCCCCACACTCATTAGAGGGAGCACCTCTACTATGGATTCTCTGGTGTTTGCTAAGATCTGACCTCTGTCTGAAGGCTTTGCCGCACTGGTCACATTGGTAGGGTTTCTCCCCAGTGTGGATCCTGTGATGCTGAATGAGGCTGGTGATGCCTCGGAAGGCGTTCCCACAGTCGTCACACTTGTACGGCCTCTCTCCAGTGTGGGTTCTCTGGTGTTCCGTGAGAACTGATCTCTGAGTGAAGGCCTTCTCACACTTATCACACTTGTAAGGTCTCTCTCCAGTGTGAACTCGCTGATGTTCTACAAGGCTTGTCCTCTGAATAAATGCTTTTGCACATACGTCACACTTGTAAGGTTTCTCCCCAGCGTGGATTCTCTGATGCTGAACAAGGCCACTCTGACTGAAGGATTTCCCACACTCCTTACACTGATGGCACTTTTCTTTGTGGTGGATCTCCTGGTGGGAAACCAGGGAGGAGTTATAAACGAAGGCTTTCCCGCACTCGCTGCACTCATAGGGCTTTGCCCCAGTGTGAACTCCTTGGTGTTGAGTGAGTATTGAACGCCGACTAAAACTTTTATTGCACTGAGCACAATGGTATGGTTTGTCTCTCGTGTGGATCTTGAGATGGTGAAAGAGGCCCGCTTTCTGGCTAAAGGCTTTGCCGCATTCGTTACAGTGGTAGTGTTTCTCTCCTGTGTGGAGCCTCTGATGTTGGTTAAGAGCTGACCAGCGGCCAAAGGCTTTGCCACACTCATTACATTTATACGGTTTCTCTCCGGTGTGTATTATTTTGTGCCGAATCAGCACGGTTCTCCCACGGAAAGTTTTCCCACATTCCTCACATTTGTAGGGCCTGTCTCCAGTGTGGACCCTCTGATGTTCTAAGAGGTTCGAGTGCTGACTGAAGGCTTTTCCACACTCCTCGCACTCATGAGGTTTTTCTCCTGGACAGACCCTCTGCTGTTCAGTCAGACGGAGTCTGTTCTCATCACCCGCAGACTGCTCACCTTCCCTGGAGTGTCCAGAAGACTCTTCTGTTTCTGCTTCGGATCCGTCCGCTTCTCTGCACCTAGCCGACTGGGACATGTCCCTTTCAAATCCGCTACACATATTCCCCTGCGGTGCTGCTTCTTCAGACACTTCTTGCTTTAGAGTTGAATTCCTGTACTTATTTCCAGTCTCAACACCTGAAACTGCAATGGATCACAGTTACTAGTTTCCACCTCATCAGACACTCATTATTCAGGTGAAAAACATATTAAGAACCCACAGTTTCTGCAGGACTGTACAATGGTATTAAAACATAGGACAGACCTAATACATAAAACACTCCAAAAATTGTTATGGAAAAGACCAATAATCCAATAAAAACTGGGCAAAGGAAAAGTTGTTTCCAGGAAAGGAAATACAACAGCTCTTAAAGATGCCCACCTCAAAATAAGGAAAAAGCAAACTTGAGTATTGAGGTACAATTTGCACCCATCACCTCCGCCCATCAGTAGAACACTGTTCATGAAATGGGTATCACACATCGCCAGTGGGAGTGCAAACTGACCCGGGCTTCATACAGACCAACTTGCCAATATCCATCAAAATGACAACTGTATTTAATCTTGGGGCTAGTAATTCCACACATGGGAATTTATACTGAAGTACTCACACAAGCTCACCACAGCACTACCTGTTAGAGCAAATCACTGGGGACAACTGGGGAATGGACAAGTTAATTGTGTGGTTCATCCATACATTAAAATTTTTTTTAACATTTATTTTTGAGAGACAGAGAGAGACAGAGCATGAGCCGGGGAGGGGCAGAGAGAAAGAGAGGAGACACAGAATCTGAAGCAGGCTGCAGGCTCTGAGCAAGCTGTCAGCACAGAGCCTGATGCAGGGCTCGAACCCACAAACCGTAAGATCATGACCTGAGCCGAAGTCGGATGTTCAACTGACTAAGCCACCCAGGCACCCCCACCCATACATTTTAATATTAAGGTGCTGTTAGGAAATAAAAAATATGGGGCGTCTGGGTGGCGTCCGTCTGACTCTTGATTTCGGCTCAGGTCATGATCTCACGGTTGTAAGATAGAGTCCAGAGTCGGGCTTTGCTCTGAGTGTAGAGCCTGCTTGGGACTCTCTCCCCTGCTGCCCTTCCCTCACTCATGTGCGTGCATGCATGCTCTATTTAAAATTTTTTTTAGGGGCGCTTGGGTGGCTTAGTTGGTTAAGCATCCGACTTCGGGTCAGGTCACAATCTCACTGTCCGTTGAGTTTGAGCCCCATGTCAGGCTCTGTGCTGACAGCTCAGAGCCTGGAGCCCGCTTCAGATTCTGTGTCTCCCTCTGTCTGCCCCTCCGCTGCTTGCACTCTGTCTCTCGCATTGTCTCAAAAAATAAACATTAAAATAAATAAATCAATAAATAGATAGATAGATAAATAAATAAATAAAATAAAAAAATTTTTTAAAAACGCAAACCTTTACCATCTTAGTAATAAAGAGAAGAAAATGTATTTGCTTGAATGTGGAAAAACGTATACATATAAAAAGATATCTAGGGAAGCACATACAAGAAACAGAACAGTGACAACTCATCTCAGGGCAGGGAGAAGACCAGATGGCCGAGGGAATGAGTGGAAGGAAAACTTGTCACTAGGTAACTAAGTTTTTATCTTTGAATTATGAATTTTTACCTATTTTTAAAAATTAAATGTAGAGAACACAGAGATAAGGAATATGGGGTCTTTCGCACATTCACCAACTTAACATTCCGCCACATTTGCTCTGTTGTTCCTCCTTTTCCTAAGAGTACACATATATATGCTTTCTCCTGAACCATCTGAAAACTGCAGACATCCTGGGCCAAAAGCTGGTTACTGAAGGCAGGAGGACAGTAGCACCATCTGACAGGATAAAGGCCAGAAATAGCAGGGAAGTCAGTATGAAGGAAAGTAACTATCAGAAGGACTCAATTAAGTGATCTCATAAGATACTGCAGGAGTGGAGAACAAAATATTAACATGAAGAGAAAACGAGAGTTGAAGCGTGACAAACCGAACCAGCTGAGAGTCCGTGCACGAGAGGTCGTCCTGACTGTGACGAGGAGAAACGAACGGTACACGGAACTGAAGAGGCCCCAGGTCCTGTGCCTGCCTGTCTTCCCTTCCTCCCAAGCTGCTCTGTCTTCCTTACCTTGCTCCTCCGGCTGGGCTCCAGGTCCTGGAGATTCATACTTCAGCCGGGCAACCCCGGATGGGAGGGGCATGCCGGGCTCCCGTCCTGTTCCCACAAGGGCCGTCTCCTGCAAGAGCGTGTCCTGTTGCTCAGTGTGGACAGGGACACGGTGGACACATTCATCCTGCCAACAGGAAACAACGGTATAGGATCCAATCCGAGGCAGTGACACCCGGCTGTCCGGCACCTGCACTTCTTTCCAGACATCAGCCTGCTGTAACGCGCCTCATTCTTCAAGGCCTGTATACAAGCCACCTCCTCCAGGAACCCCGCCCTTCTGTTCTGAACCGCTAAAAAATGCTGGCTGTGCCACCATCACGTCTTTGTCTTATGCTCAAAGTGGAGATGCGAGAGGAAGAAAATAGGAAGGAGAGAAGGAAGAGAAGGTAAAGGGAAGCCAACGAGCACAAGACAAGAACTTGGGGGAAATTAACAGAAGAGAAAAAGAAGAAAAGGATGGGGTAAGTGAAGAGAAATGATGGAGAAACGAGGCAAAAAGGCAGAGGGAACAAAGGAGAAAGAGGGAGGAAAGACAGGGGATGGGAGGAAGCTGTTCCCTACAGTCTCTGCTCTTCTGAGGCTCCTCCCCCACTTCCTTCCAGGAGATGACCTTGTTCTCTCCTTGTCCAAGGTCATGGTCACATCAGAGATCACCCGCTCTTTTCTTCATCACCCCCCACACACTTACTCCCTTCCACTTAGAGGAAGAGGCCTTTGCTTCATCAAGGCCCGTACCTTGTAACCTCAACTCTTGCCTTCAACCCCATCCCTTCCTGCACCTCTGACCTCTGCTCCCTAAACTCACTCACTCTGGCTTCCACTCCTCCACGGAATCACTCCCTCTTGTATTTAAAAATAAATCGTATTTCCCCAGCGTGGTATGAAAGGCAGCGATTCGGGGGCCACTTAGTTGCTTCTTGGTTCAGGAGCTCCATGTCCCTGGGTGGTTTCTCAGACCGTGCATGACTCAGACTGTGCATGAGGCACATTGCGGGGGCACCGGCATACAACAGACCCTCAAGTTACCCCCCAATCCTGCAACAGCTACATTCTGGGAGTAAGAAATCACCACACGCTGCCTGTACTTCCAACACAGCTTCGTTCTGTAACTTCTGACCCCAGAATAAGAGCCAAAGTCAGTAGGATGCTCTCAGAGGCAGACAGAAAAAGGTTTTCAGACCTCAAATTTGGAAGGAGAAAAAGGCCGGTACAGTGAGCTGTGCCTTCCTTCTGTCCCTGGATCTCTGGTGAGGCCTCAGAAATCAGGATGAAATTCCATCAGCCACCCCCAGCATGCTTTGAGGGAAAGGGCAGTACAAAGACAACATGTTTAAAAGCAAATTACTTCTGCCCGCACTTGGGAGTGCCATTCTTTCTTCTGGTTCTCTTCCCATCTCCCTGGCCAGTCCCTCTCATTTTCCACCGTCCTGTCGATCCTTTTGTCCCACAGCTTTAAATATCACCCATATTATGACAAGCTCCAATTTTGTTATTCCAGCACACATCCCTCTGCTGAGTGGAGTTGCTTGCCCAACTTTTCCAATTGGGTTCTAAGAGGAATCTACAATTCAACACGTCCAAAGCCTAGTAACTCTAGATTCCCGCCCCTACTCCAAATCTTCTTCTTTTCCTGCCTTTATCATCTCCTTGAATGACAAACCCATGTGACACGATGCGATGTTCAAACAAATCCCCTCAAGATCCAACTGCATCTCGCTGCTTCCACTGCTACTGTCACAGTTCAAGCCACTGGTACCTCCTGCCTGGATTAGTGCTGATTGGGCTTCCCTGCTTCAACCTTTGACCCTGGGCCTCCTGCACTCCCACCATGAATCCTAATCTAGGACTCTTCCAACAGAGCGGCTGGAGTGATTATTTTAAAAATTTAGGTCATAGGGCGCCTGGGTGGCTCAGTCGGTTAAGCGTCCGACTTCGGCTCAGGGTCATAATCTCACGGTTCGTGGTTCGAGCCCCGCGTCGGGCTCTGTGCCGACAGCTGGGAGCCTGGAGCCTGCTTGGGATTCTGTGTCTCCCTCTCCCTCTGCCCTCGTCCTCCTCATGCTCTTTCTCTCAAAAAAAACCAAACATTAAAAAATAAAAATAAATAAATAACATTTAGGTCAGATTAAACCTCTCTTCTGTTCAAAACCCTCCAATGACTTTCCATCTCAGAATAAGATCCAAAGCCCTTACAATGGCCTGTAAGTGCCCCCATGATTCGATCTCGTTCTAACTACCTCATTTCATCTCCTGCATCTCTACCACGATAAGCACATTCTCACCTGCCCACTATTTCCTCTGGCTGAACGTCCTCAGCCTAGGTGACTGCACAGCCTGATCTCTGCTCTAAATGTCACCCCATCTGGAAGGCCTTCCCTCACCAGTCTGTCAAAAATCCCACAGTCTCCGCCTCCTTCACTGTTTACCTTTTTTCCGCTTCATTGCTGTTTTCATATAGGATTTATCTCCACCTGGCACCACCTGGTTACTACTCTCATTAGACTAGAATCTGTTTACAAGACAGAGGCAACTTCTGGGCTTTGTGCACTGCTGCGTTTCCAGTGCCTAGAATGGTGCTTGGTGCGTATTAAACGTTCAATAAACGTCTTCTGAACGAATGAACTTTCCCCCAATCCACCATCCCCGATAGCCTTGAACTCTGTTAGGAGCACCTCAATTACACTGGTCTCTCAAGCTTGAAATCCCCCGCGCTTAGCCTAGAATAGATTGCTCCGTAGAGAGTTTTCCCTTTTTTATCCATCTAATCTATCATCGTTTCCAATTAATACTTACTTAAGACATGCCTCATCCTTCATAGCCTCACCGTCTTGACTCTACTTCAAACTCAGATCTTCAAACTCTGCCACATGTTCCTCCCCCTTGCCAATGCTGGGTTGCACTTCTTGTTTTATTACTTCCCTGTTTTATACTCATCATACCAAGACTTCTGAGTCTTGATTCTATTGACACGTTGGGTCAGAAAAATCCCTGTTATAAGACGCCATCCTATACGTTATAAGATATTCCAAAATATCCTTACCCTTTAGCCGCTCGATGCCAGTAGCACCTCCCCCCACTATGACAACCAAAAATGTGCCAAGACATCACCAAATGCCCTTTAGGGCAGAAAATTGCCACTGGTTGAGAACCGCTGTCTTTTATCAATGTTGGAACAAAACAGAACAGAATTCTACATAATTTGGTTAGATCCTGGCGTTACTCACTTAAAGAGAAAAGGTTAGAAGCTTCTGTCCTACAGAACAGACTCTACACTCCACAGGTGATACTCAAGGTCCTGGACTCTGTTCTCAACCCTTCTACTCACTACCCATGTGTCGGACCTAACTGGGCTCTACTACTCCAGGAATCTCGTCCCTGCTCTCTGAACCTTCCTCTCTGCTCTGACCTCACATTCCTCCAAGATGGTGACCTTGATTTCTCCATCTTTTAATCCTTTAATGGATGCAGAGCAGTGCATATACCTGCAAGACCTTATTTCTTAATTACTTGTATCCTGCAACAGAAGCGATGTCCCTTCCAAGAGACTGCTGCGCACCCCGTTACGCTCACTTAACATTTTCTCTTAGAAATCTTATTTCTAAAGAAGACATCCAGATGGCTGACACGTGAAAAAATGCTCAACATCACTCATCATCAGGGAAATACAAACCAAAACCACAATGAGATACCACCTGACACCTGTCAGAATGGCTAACAGTAACAGTAATGCTAGTCAGGCAACAACAGATGTTGGCGAAGATGTGGAGAAAGAGGGACCCTTTTGCGCTGCTGGTGGGAATGCAAGCTGGTGCAGCCACTCCAGAAAACAGTACGGAGGTTCCTCAAAAAATTAAAATGCTACGACCCAGCATTGCACTACTAGGTATTTACCCAAGGGATACAGGTGGGCTGTTTCGAAGGGACACATGCACTCCCATGTTTATAGCAGCACTATCGACAATAGCCAAAGTATGGAAAGAGCCCAGATGTCCATCAACAGATGAATGGATAAAGAAGATATGGTATATATATGTGTGTGTGTGTGTGTGTGTGTGTGTGTGTGTGTGTGTGTGTGTGTATACACAATGGAGTATCACTCGGCAATCAAAAAGAATGAAATTTTGCCATTTGTAACTACGTGGATGGAACTGGAGGGTATTATGCTAAGCAAAATTAGTCACAGAAAGACAAGTATCATATGACTTCACTCATATGAGGAATTTAAGATACAAAACAGATGATTATAAGGGAAGGGAAGCAAAAATAATATAACAACAGCGAGGGAGACAAAACAGAAGAAACTCATAAATATGGAAAACAAACTGAGGGTTATGGGAGGGGTTGTGGGAGGGGGGAGGGGCTAAATGGGTAAGGGGCACTAAGGAATCTACTCCTGAAATCATTGTTGCACTATATGCTAACTTGGACGTCAATTAAAAAAATAATAATGAAATAAATCTTGTTTCTAATGTTTCTGAGTAGCATTTCATCAACTAGAAACCATAAGCTCATTACAGAAATACAGGATCCTCCCATAAAAAAGATATAAATAAGTTAGGTCTACATTAACCAAATTTCCATGACTTGGTGGAATAATGCTGTCCTTTGCTCTGGCCTACAAATCCGTAACTTACCTTATCTCAATCACAAACCATCTCTCATTTTCTCACCTGCTCTCCAGGCTCGTCCAGCTCCCGTTCCAGATCCTCCAGCACGGTCACCACCTCCTCCCCGCTCTCCGGGTGGTGCTCCCGCACCCAGGCCTGGAGCTCCTCGGGCAAGATGGTCAGGAACTGCTCCAGCACCAGCAGCTCCAGGATCTGCTCCTTGGTGTGTGTTTCTGGGCTCAGCCACTGGCGGCACAGCTCGCGGAGCCGGCGCAGCGCCTCGCGGGGTCCAGGCGTCTCCTGGTAACAGAAGTGTCTGAAGTACTGTCGGAAGACCTCCCTGCTGTGGGTGTTGTTCTTCTGCAGGTTCTGATCCCGTCTGGTGGTATTCCTGTACTCCTCCTCCTCCTCCACCTTTACTTCCAGAAGCGCACCCTGTTCCTCGTGGGCCGGCGCAGCCCAGGCCGACGCCATCGCGGCCGTGCAGAAGCTCTAGCGGTGCTTCCAGCAAGGGTGGACCTGAGGGAGAAGCCGTCGCTTTTAACACAAGCTACACCATAAGCGAAAACTGCAAATTCTAACAATTTACTTCTGCGCTTTGCAAGCCACCCCCAGGGTAATTCACGACACTCACGGAAACTGAATACGAAAGACTTAACACATTAAAGAGAAAGATTCAGTAAAAGGGGCTAAGGGTTTAAGGACGTCACAAAGGCAACACTTCCATTTAGCCCTAGAATAAAGGACGACCAAATGGAACACAACCAACGTTCAGAGCAAACAAGTAATAATAAAACACTGAGACGGCCTCTTTTAACCGGCAGGCGTGTGGCGGAAACCACGAAACCCGCGCGGCAGCCCCGCAGCAGGTGAAAGGGCGGCGGACGCCGCTCCCGAAGGCTGCCCCCCGCCCCTGCGGCTTCTCGGGCCGGCGGGGAAGGGCAGGGGAGAGCAGCAGCGCGCTCACCTGCAGCTCCCGAGGTGGCAGCCGGGTTCCTCCCGGGGAGACCACGGGTCACGCGGTCCAAGCAGCCGGGAGCCCGAACACCCCACAGCGCCCCACAAAGGCCGGAAGCGAGCCGGGCGGGAGGGCGCGCACTTCCGCTCCAGCCTCAGGAAGGGGCGGGCACTCGCCGGGCGGATCCCGCGCTGCCCCACGAGGTCGCGAGAGGTGGCCCGGTGGGCGCGAGCGCACTTCCGCTACAGCCGGAGGCCCCACGGGTCGCGGCAGGTGGCCGGGGAGCTGGCTGATGGTGCAGGTCTCGGCCCTGCCGGTCCCGCGTGCCGTCCCTGCTGCCCCGCCCCACGGTGAGCGAGGCCTGGCACACCTGGAATCGGTGCCACTTTGTAATGTGTGTAATTCTTTTTATAGATTTTTAGCGTCAACTTGCCAGTGTTTCGTTGGGGACTTGGCGTCTCTGCTCGTGGGACGTCTTGGCCCGTCGTCTTCCCTTCTGTGACTTCTTCCGATTCTGTAGGCTCCGCCGCGTGGGTGCCAGCCCCAGGCACGACCTGCGCGCTGCGAGTCTCGTCACCGGTGCAAGTGCCAGGAGAAAGCACCTGCGCGTCGAGGGGCAAGACACGGGAAGCTGAGGAGCAGAATTCCTGTCTCGTACACGCGGGAAACCCAGGGATGTAGGGGCACAGAATAGACGTTAGTTTATTACTAACATTTGGACAATTTATAAACCAGGTGATTCCAACATTTAAAAAATGCCGTCTCCTGTGATATTTTGATAAGCCTTCTAACTACTTCTAAAATGAAAAGAGAAAAATTCACTCAAATGGTGAAACTAATGTCAGATCACTTTGTTACTTTGTACATAAAAAATGAGCATAGATACACTTGATTAGCTCAGAGTCATGCTGGGTGTCTTTAGGGAAGTTAAAAAGGAGGCAAGAAAGGAGAAAAAAAATTAAACAATTATATAGAGAATCCAAAAAGAACTTTATTATTTTTTCCCCAGGCTTTATATCTGGGTGGATAAGGGTGTTTTGGAAAATTAAAGATGACTACAAATTTTTCCATGCTTTTCCTGTTTAGCTGTGGAGTCTGTCATTTCCCCATGAGTCTTGAGTGGGCTTGAGGACAGCTCAAATAAAATACAGCAAAACTGATGCTGTTTTAGTTTCCCAGCCTGAGCCCTTAAGGACAGCAGCAGCTTTCACTGTTTTTTGGAACAATTGCTCCTGGAGTCCTGAGCCACCACAGAAAGAGTCCGACGGCCCTACTGCAAAGATCACATAAGGAGGCCCCAAGACCGTCCTTCTAGCTGTTCTCGCCCCAAGGCACTGGGCATGGCAGTGCAGCTTGGATTTTCCAACAAACCCAGCTGCCAGATAAACACCACCAAGTGCCACTGTAAGATGCCACACGAAATGGAAGAAACTTCCAGCTGAGACCTCACCAAATTCCTGGCCCAAAATCTCATGGGATGGTTATTCTAAGCCACTGTTTCGTTTTTTTTGTTTGCTTGTTTATTTACTTTGAGAAAGCATGAGCAGAGGTGAAGCAGGGAGGGAGGGAGACAGAGAACCCCAAGCAGGCTCCGCACAGTCAGCCCAGAGTCTGATGTGGGGCTTGAACTCACAAACTGTGAGATCATGACCTGAGCCAAAATCAAGAGTTGGATGCTTAACCCACTGAGCCACCCAGGCGCTCCCAACTATACTCTTAAGTGCCTATAGAAGCAAAAGTAAATCTAGAGGAAGGTAACATCATTCAGAACCTTTGAGAACCTCAGCTTTTTTCCACAAATTTTCACACATAGTGTGACTCTTGATCTTGGGGTCCTGAGTTTGAGCTCTACACTGGGGGTAGGGATTACTTTTAAAAAAATTTTAAAAACTGAAAAAAAAAACAAAAAACATTTTCTTTGTATACAGTATGTGATGCATATAGCATACAAAATATGTGTTCAACTCTTCAGGTTATCAGCAAGTCTTCTGGTCAATAGTAGGCTCTTGATGATTAAGTGTTTGGGGGTCAAGTTATACTGAGATTTTTGTGTAGGGGATCAGTACCCCTAACCGCGTGTTGTCCAAGGGTCAACTGTACTATACTCAGGAGTAGGAAAAGATCATTGTTTATGGTGGTCGCAATGAATAATTAACCTGATCATCTTTCTCCTGTAGAATTCAAAATAAAGAGAATCCTAACAATTTCCCTGAACTTAATGCAATGTAAAATAATGGTTTTTGTTTTTCTTTGTGACTCTAGGATTGCTTCCTTTATTTTTATTACCTGCCTTTCCTGGGCATTTGAGTTTGCTTATTCTCCCTTGAACACTAACTTGGGTCTTTTCTGTTTTCCTAATACAAATCAATACACCTCTTTTTGAAAAAAAGATGCACCTGGGGCTCCTGGGTGGCTGTCGGTTGACTGTCCAACCTCTTGGTTTCAGCTCAGGTCATGATCTCACGGTTCGTGAGTTCAATGTCCATATTGGGCTCCCTGCTGACTGTGGAGCCTGCTTGGGATCCTCTCTTGCCACTTCCCTGCTCATGTGTGCACACTCTTTCTCTCAAAATAAAAAAAAAAAATAAACTTTAAAAAATAAAGATGCATCTTTCTTGTCTGGAGTCTTAACTGGGGGCTACATGTCACACATCATACCCTAGATAGGAACGGAAGGCGCAACAAGAACTCACCAGGTCATTACTAAAAAGATGCTGAACAAGTTTTTTGACTTGGCAAATCATAACTGCAGCATTTAAAATAACCATCTAATAACATTCCTATTTGTATTTTATACATAACTTAAATTTTCACTAAAATAATTTAACAGTCCAAGTTTTTGTGAGAACTGTATTTAAGAACTAATGAAAACATCTGGAAATCTGAACTGGTGGTCCATAAGCAGCCCTTTGAATCACTAAAATAATGTAGCTGCTTGAGGAGACTTAAAAAAAATTTTTTTTTCAACGTTAATTTTTGAGAAAGAGTGCAAGTTGGGAGGGGCAGACGGAGAGACACAGAATCTGAAGCAGGATCCAGGCTCTGAGTTATCAGCACAGAGCTGGACACAGGGCTCAAATTCACGAGCTGCGAGATCATGACCTGAGCTGAAGCTGGACATTCAACTGACTGAACCACCCAGGCACCTTGCTTGAGGAGACGGTTAAGGAAAAGTAAATGGCTCGTTCTGTTGAATCTGACAAGGTTTTGAGGGACATTCTGAAAGGCCAGTTCCCATCAAAGACCACCCAGAGGTCTGGTAGGAAGAAATTCTGCCTTGCTGATTTCACATGCTGGACACTTTAAGAGTTTGTTCTGTTTTGTTTACAGAGAGCAAGCGAGCGCAAGCAGGGCAGATGGGCAAGAGAATCTTAAGCAGGCTCCATGCCAAATGTAGCCTTGATATCACAACCCCAAGATCATGACCTGAGCTGAAATAGACACTTAACTGACTGAGCCACCCAGGCTCCCCTAAAATTTTTAATGTTAGATGAGATGCTACTGTTTACAGGCTTTTCCATTCACATTTATCAACTTCTCACACTCTTGAGTTTTCTGGTATTTAATAAGGAATGAAATATCCAGGAAAATTCTTACTACATTGATTAAACGAAGAGTTTCTCTCCAACACAGACTCTGATAGTGAAAAATCTCTGTGTTCTGACTGTAACCTTTCCCACACTTGTTAAGATGGTAACACCTCTCCTTGGTGTGAAGTCTCTGGTCCTGGTTAAGGGCTGACCGTCCAAGGCTTTACCATACTTGTCACTTTTATTATAGGGTCTCTCTCCAGCAAGGGTTCTCTATGATGAACTAGTCCAGTGTCTGCACTGAGAGCTTTTCCATATTCTCCATATTTGTGGGTCTAATTCAGTGGGAATTCTCTTATCTTCAATGAAGCCAGCACTCTTGGACTAAAAGCTTTTCCACATTTCTCATTTTCATGGCATTTCTCCTGTGTATCTCAGATGCTGGATAAGGATGGAGCTCTGAAACTCATTCCACATTCATCGCTTATGCAATCATAGATCTATTTCTAGGGTTCTCTGGTATTTTGGGACTTCTACATAATTCAGGCACTTAAGAATATTGCCATCAAATCTAGCAGTGTCCCTGTTGGCATGTTATTTCTTCAGATTTCTTCTACTTTGGAAACACCTTCTCATTTTCCATTTTGACCAAATCACCTGAAAGAAGAGATTGAAAATTTCAGCCTAATTCCCTCATTCACACGTACCTTACTCAGTTACTTGTTCACTGAACAAGTCTCATTCAAACTACATGCTAGAGGGAAGAAAAAAAAATGTTTCATGGAAGACAGATGTGTATTGAGTTTATGACATAAACTATAGTGTTACTTTAATTTTTTTTATTATTTAAAAAAAATTTTTAATGTTTATTTATTTTTGAGAGAAAGAGCAAGAAGAGGAGAGGCAGAGAGAGAGGGAGACACAGAATCCGAAGCAGGGTCCAGGCTGAGCTGTCAGCACAGAGCCGGATGCAGGGTTTGAACTCACAAACTGTGAGATCATGACCTGAGCTAAAGTCAGATGCTTAACTGACTGAGCCACTAGGCGCCCCTATAGTGTGTTATTTTTAAAAGGGAAGGGTGTGCATGTACACATGTGCCTATAATAAATAAATAATAAAAGGATAAACCATTAAAGAGCAAAAAAGGTTACCTATATGAGAGAGGGAACAGGAGGAGGAAAAGGAGAATTTCCTTGAAAACATTTTATAGATTTCATGTATAAAATTTTGTATTTCACATAATTTAAAAAATGAAAAAAAAATTTTTAAATAAAAAATAAAATAAAAAAAGCAATCCCTAAACATTGAGACAGAAATGAAACAAACTGAATTTAAATGTGTACCTGCTGGTGACATAACCACACAAACGAGAAATTATTTCCAATGTCCTTTGAAGAGTAATTTTTTTGTATATGCCCAATGATATAGAACTTAAGGACAAAAGAATGGAAAAATCAGGCACCACCATTAAGCTGTTTATAAAAACCATATTTGATGGTAATGCTAACATTTTTTTTGAGGCCACTGAGATACTGTGGGATAAAACAGATGAGTATTTCATATTCTATCATTCCCGGTGTCTTTGAGAAGTCTCCAAAAGGAGATGCAGACGAAAGATTAAGGCCCTGAATTTGAACTCGAACTGTCAGTATGAATTCACAATACATACTTTATCTTAAATTCTTCCTAGCTCTGAGCACTGAAATACCTAGGAACAATGTCCAATAACAATATGAGCATTCCTAGCACCTTATCTTTGGTTTTAAAATACCATTTCTTACTAAACAGAATCTGGGGTCCTTGGGAAAATGATTGATTTCAGGAGGAGGAAAGGAATTAGAGGAGTTTATACTTCTTTTTATACCAGGAACAAGAAAGCTGTCAAATGCCTAGACTCATGTCATAAATACAGGAGACCAGCGGCTGGGAAGTGTGCAGAAGAGAAACCCACCATGTAAGACAAGAAGCCTGCTGCATAAGCTTCAGTTTATTTATTCCATAAACGTCAAATCATTCTGGACAGCTAATTTTTAATAAAGACCTGATTAAAGTAAAAATGAAAAATAATTTGGTATCTGTACAATGGAACTTATGTCAGCCATATGTATACATTACATGTAACTCTTGGAAAATATGTCCATAATGTAATACTAAATTTAAAAGTAGTGTCAGTTGGGATGTTCAGTATGATTACAATTTGGGCAGATACGTGTGCTTGTCCAATGAGCACATAGAAATACTAAATAAGTTTTGTTTTCTACACGAAGTCTTTGAGAATGCACATTTAATAACTTTTCTATTGTATGTAGCCTTTGAGTCATTTTCTATTGGCTTCAATGTAGAAAAATGCTGTCCTGCCTTTGGCATAAAAGGTCAGGCCCAGGGAAGCTGGCAGTATTCAGTTAGAATGGAGAAACAACCATTCAATAGAAGCAGGATTTCCAACAACGTCGGTGCAAAGTAGTGAAGGGAGAATGACAATCAAGGTTAAAACAATGTGCTTAGAGGGACAAGGTAAAAATGAAACAAGACATCAAGTGAAAGGTAGGCAAAAGGTTTAGTGATGAGGTTCATTTGGAAAAATGCAAAAGACATTTCTGATCTTTTCCCCAGTAGGATCTCCTCTTTCTCCTCAGTAGATTCAGAACTGAGCTGCCCTGTTTCTGGCTGGAGCTGCCCTGCCCCCCCCCCCCCCCCCCCCCCCCCCCCCCCCCCGCCCCGTGAGTCTTAATGCTGCTGCCAGGTAAGCCATTTGCCCTTAGGGCCCTCGTTTGCCCTTCCTGTCCCCATAGGAGGACAAAGGACCCAGGGACAATTAGAGAAATTTGACCAGGGTGATATCTGCTAGGGTTCTAGAGCTTAGATCCCAGTATTAATCGGAAAACAGAAGAGGAGGACAGAAAGCAGAGTTTCCTTTGACCTACAAGGACAGGGAATAAATGGACAGGGAGGGGAACACAACTCTGGCCAACACATCTTAGCCATTTCCTCTCACTACACTTGAGAGGAAACTTCAAGTCTCTGCTCTCTCTCTGGAGAGAATACCTGCCTCTGGTAATAGATTGTTTCTTCCTATCTCACCTTCCTCCTGGATGGTCCAGCTTCCTCAACAAGCCCCCAGTCCAGTAACAGCCTCCTCCCTATACACTGGATGCTGCCCCACACCCAGGCCTGGAGCTCCGCGGGCAGGATGGTCATGAGCTGCTCCAGCACCAGCAGCTCCAGGATCTGCTCCTTGCTGTGCGTCTCGGGGCACAGCTACTGGCGGCGGAGAGCCTGCCTGGAGCTGGACTCCCGAGCCCCAAGGGAATCCTCCTAACAGAACTGCCATGAGTTTTGTCCGAAGAACTGTCAGAAGCACCATTTCTGTGCAGGCTAGATGCTTTAACTATTTGACATCCCTTCTGTTCTTCTGCAGCCCAAAAGGGTTGGACTGAATCATTCCTGGGCAAAGCAGTTCACCACAACAGTAGCAGGGGCTTAATAAAGCTGGTGATAAGGCATAACACATCACTGTTAACAGAGATCAACTCCAAACTAAGAACATATTTACTCAGAGTGAATCGCTGTGGTCAAGTCAATGATTGAAGGTAAAGACGCCCTGTAAAAGATAAGACAAGCACAAAATGTCATTAGAAAAATGTCCTAAAATTGACTTATAGACAATTCGGTTACTTTAGGACTAAAGAACAATACTAGTAGCTTTTAGATCTAGAAACTGAAGTGAAATATTCAGATAACGTGAAATATCCCGATAACAAAAACAATGCAAACAGCTTTGCTTACTTGAATTGCGCGTCACAGATTTAGTCAATCATATTTATAAATCAACCTCTCTGTGCCAAGAATTATGCTAGATTCTTTCAAATGCATTTTTAGTTTTAGAAAAGAACAGTGTGCATGTCAGTTGGGGTGTCCCACATTTGAGTTAGGGGTCCCAAGTCAATTAACCAAAGCCCCCCTTGTATACAAACCCAGTGAGTATTTTTCGGTCCTTTACTTACCAGATGCCCCCCGCAGTCCCTAACACTCTAACCACTCCCAATCTTCTAAGGAACTGCAATCTTCTGGCTGTTTTCTCATGAGCTGGCTTTTGTAAAGTGCTTAGACCAACACTTGGTGCTCAAGCTTCTATAAGGGCTTGTCAAAAGCTCATTCTTAAGTCCACTTTATGGCTCTTTTTCAGCTTGCCAAGAAATGTCCGGTTACCCTAAGCCGGGATCCGGCCTTCTCATTCCACATTCATTCTGGGCAATCTCGTCCATTCAGTAGCATCTGAGAATTGAGACGCTTTCACCTAACAACTCCTAAATCTATTCTCTTTTCCCAGTCTTACTTTGGAGATCAAGACCATTATAGTCCAATGGTATAGGACTCTTCCAGTCCTAGGTCTTAAAAGCACCTCAACACTACCAAAAATTAACTCATCATTTTCCCCTCATAATCAATGGCTCTTCCAAAATTACTCATTTCTTTCTTTCTTTCTTTTTTTTTTTTTTTTTTAAACTTTACTTTGCTCCGGCACTGTCAGCACAGAGCCCAACTAGGGCTCCCACAAACCACAAGATCTTGAGCCGAAACCAAGAGCTGGACACTTAACGACTGGGCCATTCAGGCGGGCCTACCCATTTCTTTAAAAAGGACACATTCATTCCCCTTACCATCTATCTAATCCAAAAACCTAATTATCCCTAACTATATTAAAAATAAAGCCCGTAATACGTACTACGTGCCGGGCATTGTGCTCAGCACCTTTTCAACAATCTTTCTCCCTTAGACATCAAGTGGAGTTAAATTCGCGTCTTCCACACAATCCACTCCACCCTCGTCACTTCCACGGCCAGCACCTGGCTTTCACCAACTTACAGTACCGGCTCTTTCCGTGACGCCTGCGCATCTCTCCTCTCTCTTGCTTCCAGTCCTACCCCCTTCCAATCCATTTGCCACCCCGCTCCTGGAATTTCTAGAAGCCTAGTAAGATGACGCTACTCCCGTGCGTGAAGACAGGGACTCCTGTCTCTGCGGAGTCCGCCTCCCGGAGCAGCGCCAGCACATTGACCACCTGGGCTACGAGGTGGCCGCGCGCGGACCCGGGGCAGCGTAGCCGGGGCCTGCTCCCTTCTGCGAGGCAGTGTGCGCACACACATCGCGTGCATTCTGTGCGGGAGCCGTCACACGGAAAGGACGGAGAGGCACACTGCCTTTTCAAGTCCAAGTTCCCTGGGGTATCGCAGCTGTCACCTGCTCATCCTCTCTGCCCCGGCCACAGCACACCCACCTTCCCTCGGCTGCCTCCGGTCGCCCGTTTCCGCTCAGCTCTCCGCCTCTCCGGGAGGTGCCCCCACCCCCGGCTCCGGGTATCCGCGCGGTATCGCAGGGGTGTTCCCCTCTTCCCCACGGCACTGTGAGCTGGAGGGGTCTTAAAAGCACCTTGGAGACCCGCACTATGCGGCCGGCAGCCTATGTCCGCTCGAAGGACGCGGTCACTTCTCAACGTTCTCTGAGCCGAGGAAATCACACTTCCCTCCGTTTTCTAAGTCCTGAGACCCCGTCACCGTACGTCCTCCGAGACGAACCCTCCCGGCATAGGCGTGCAAGGTCATGACCACCGCCACGAAGGCCTCGATGAAAACAGGACTCCGGAGGGGGACAGAAAACCACCGCCGGCCGTAAAGACGCACCAGCGCCCGGAGCCCGAAGCGGGTGGTCCGCGCAGCGCTCGCGTCCACGTCCGCGGGCGGCGACACAGACGAGCCTGCGTCTCGGGGAGCGGCCACCAAGCCTCGCGGGCGCCTCCCGCCGAAAAAGGCTCGCGCTAGCTGTGGCTCACACGAGACCGGAAGTACGTCACGACGCCCGGGCACGCCTCCACCCGCTCCTCACCGCCCCTCTAGGAAGCCAGAGGTCCTGCATCTCAGTGGTTGGCCGGCTCCCACCGCAGGGGCCCTCGGTGGCCTCTGCACAGCGCAGGCGGGTCCACCGGGTGTCCAGCAGCCACTCAGCCTGGGCCCGTCTCTGTTACACTGAGGGAATGCGACGCAGTCCTCCGTTCCTAGTACCCTGGTCCCGTGATACCCATTGTCCACTCGGCCCCCAAGGGTCCGAAGCAATAATCGATACCCACCTGAGCAAAGCGGCATTAAGAGGGGCAGGTGCTGGCTTGCTGTCCACCGTCTCAATCTTTGTGCATGTGACTCCGGTCCTTTTGAGTAACCTAACCACTTACAGATCCCTGACTCTGCAGAATTAGCAGAAAGTGAGGGGAAGCCACATGCCCGGTCCCCGCTGTGAATGGCCCCGGGGCAACTGCGGAATGTGGGGCCTGGTCAGCCTGTGTTTGGTACCCTGCGGTGTTACGAGCGCTCTGGTTGCACAGCCCGTGAAGAATGTGCATCAATTATGATAACTTAGGAAACTTGGCACAATATCTGGACCTCATTCATCCTAGCTACTTGCTTCAAACGGCTTGCCCTCTGCCTTATTCCTGCGAGGTTGTGATCTGGCGCGCTATATTCCCACGCTTCCTCTGTATGTCAGAGGTGAACAGCCCATACTGGTCCATCGATCCTATACCACTGAAATGCTCCTATGCTTCTGGAACGTCATCTCTCTTGTCTGGTAAGCCATAGTCTCAACAGGCTCATCTTAGGTAACTAGCTATTTTAAGCGTTTTGTTGTTGTTTGTGGGTTTTTTGGGGGAGAGGGGGGCTTTTCTGGGTGGGTGTTGTTTTTATAGGCATACCCACCCCTTCTTACCTAATCCAATAAATGTGTTAACGGGGATTATTTCAAACCAGGCAGACGGTGGCTACTTTGGTCTAGGTGGCTACACCTAAACATCCCACAGCCTCCTTCATAGATGCTCTACCTTAGCTTTCATGAGACCATTGTATTCTTTCTGTCTCTTCTATCTCCTCAGTAGGAAAAGTCTTAAGTAGGAAGACCATACATCCTGATTTATGCCTCTTGGCTGGCTGTAATTATTAACAGCAATCCCTTGCATTCTCAGAAGTGTCCTAGATTGGGCAATACATTATATATAGTTACCTCAAGTCTGACAACCACCGATATGCTAGCTGAAATGCAGATTCCCAGGTCCTGCCCTCACAAACATTCAGCCAGTCTGTGGTAGTGCCCAGGAAACTGCAGTTCAAACAACCCAGGTGATTCTAACACAGGTATATATTCAGAAGCAGTGGCTTCATCATAGAGCTGAGACGTTGGCATGGAAAACTGGGTGTGAGTCCAGAGAGACCTAAAAAAAAGAAATCAGTGATTTACACACTGTGCTTGCCTCCTCTTTGTTACGTAGAGCACGGAGAAGAGTGAGGAGTGAAGAGCAGTGGGACTCTTTTCACTGCTAAGACACATGGACCAATTGAGAGCCAGAGGGCTAATAGGTATTATTTATGGACAAAGCACGTTTCTTGGTAACAACGTCTCTTTTTATTTTTTCCTTCTCTTTGGTCACCACTTGTTGGCCTAATCCAGTTTTAGCGTGTAAGTTTGCCTGGTTCCTTTTTATGTTCTCACATTTCGTTCTTCCTTTTCCTTTTTCCATCCTGTTTTGTTGCTGCTGTTGCTGTTTGCAGAGGCCTAAAAGGTTCTGAGCCTCCAAGTCCAAGTGCCTGTGAAACCTTATATAATTCACAACGATCTTTGTTCACAGTTTTGTTTTAAAAATTTTTAAGATTTTTAACTTTAAAGTTTTTAATGTGATTAAAAAATAGATCACGAGTGTTTAACCACTTTGGACTTCACTTTTCTCATGCAGGTATGAAATTGCTCAACTCAAAATTTCTTCTTAAAGCTAATATTTTCTGATTTTTTGTTAAGAAACTCCTATAGCACAATAAAATACTTTCAATGATTCCATTATGCTTTAACAAAGTGTTCCGTGACCTCTGCATCTGGCCCCCACCCCTGCACACTCATGGCTCTTGAGCCTGCCTTAGCTGGGCCTTCTTCACCCTGTTTCCTCTATTGCAGATACTTTCCGCTATATTCCAGCTCCTTCTACAAATAATCTACTTTCCTCTCAACTTTTACGTTCTCTCTCAACTTCTAACTCAACATTTAACCAGTGACACACATGTATACTGGTACATAGATTTCAAAACTGCTCCTGAGAAGATACTTCATATTTTACAATTTTGACTTTAGATATGCCATTGTTTTAAAATTTTCTCAGAGGTATTTTTTGTCTTATTGGAAAAATGTAAAACAATCTTCCACTATAAATTGTTTTTTAAAGGAAAAATATTGTCAGAGAAAATAGAAGTCATTTTCAAAATCAAAATCTGGACAGAGACTTGGTTCTCCTTGAAGACTTGGTTCCTCAAATAAAAATTATAGTGAAAGAGAGTCTTCAGGGCTCTTACCTACAGCTCTAGATAGCTTTCAGTTGCAAAATTCTCAGTCATTTCTTGACATACAGTGTTCACTGTCCTAACAATGTTCAGAGGGGTGCTGTACTATCCCTCAAGAACCAGTAAGGCTTTTTTATATTTTTAGTAATCTCTACACCCAACGTGGGGCTCAAAATCATGATCCTGTGATCAAGAGTCACACACTCTTCTGAGACAGCCAGGCATCCCTTGAACCAATAAGTCTTTTTAATTGGATTTGAATCAGTACTTCTTACACCTTGCTCAGCCATAAAACTGACCAGTCTTTCAGACTGGGGCTTTTCAAAGGCATAAGGAGAGATGGTTACTGGTTTACAGAGCAGCTGAAAGGAGATCAATGCCAGAGACTCGATGGGTTGAGTGAAAAGAGCCAGGGTAGAAAAAGAAAAGAGAAGTGAGGGTAATTCAGAAATGTAAAGGGAGACAACACCTAAGAGCACCCGGCCAGAAGGCTGGAGTAATCATAGGAAAGGCCAGGGCTTACATGCCCCTGTCTAGCGGTTAAGTCAACTAATGACAAATGTGCATCCCAGATAAAAGAATTAGAAGAATAATCCGTATCAGAAAACAAGGCAAGTTAGTTTGGTGAACTGTCAGTAGTTTTTTAAATTTTTTTTTTTTCAACTTTTTTTATTTATTTTTGGGACAGAGAGAGAGAGAGCATGAACGGGGGAGGGGCAGAGAGAGAGGGAGACACAGAATCGGAAGCAGGCTCCAGGCTCCGAGCCATCAGCCCAGAGCCTGATGCGGGGCTCGAACTCACAGACCGCGAGATCGTGACCTGGCTGAAGTCGGACGCTTAACCGACTGCGCCACCCAGGCGCCCCGAACTGTCAGTAGTTTTAATCATGTTAACCATCACTGCACTCGAGTGGTATATGCCTCTACAGCACAGATAACATCTTTTCTTTCTTGGCATTTTTATCAGTTATTGAGAAAATTTAGAATTTTTGAAAAGCTGTGAAAACAAAAAAACAAAAACAAGCACAAAACAAACCAAACATTCAATCTTCAATTGCAGCTGTAAAAACAATCCATTAGAACTATATCCTTTAAAATCCTGATCTGTTCATATTTTAAATCTTTTAAGAGCTGATATAATGGAATTATCCAAACATGCTGTTTTGGCATATGCAGAGGTACCTGTGATGCTTACAAACTCAGATTATTAGACTGTATGTCTCATATTACTGAATGGAATATATGTTTACTTGAGAAGTTGATTTTATTTCAAACTTAAGTCTACTATATCTTTCTTCACTTTAAAATCTATATGTATTTCCTTTGGAAATAGTTAAACCTCAAGATACAGTAAAATACAATCTTGAGAAAATTTAAGATTTTTGAGAAGACCTACAGTTACCCATAAGCGGCGACACTAATGGTTTGAAATGCTGAGAATACCTAACAGAGCTAAATACACGAGACTGAAACCATCCCCATCACTCTGCATTTCTCTGTAGAAGAATTATGTCCACCTCTAGTTGCCAAAACCCTGTTTTCCAGCTCACGTGGAAGTTAGCTTTTAAAGTTTGACTTGAAGTACATTTGGGAGGAGAATGAAATAATTTGTAACATTTCAAAGTAGTGGTTGTGCATTTACACCAGTGTGTTAAAGTATGGAGCATCAGCAAATGAGATACTGTCCACTTGTAAACAGAGAGGAGGCTGGCTGTTTCTCTAAAGATTATATTGTTTCATGAACACAGCAAGGGGTTGAAGAGTGTAAATATACACCATCTTTCCGTGGGACAAAGGAAATAAGTTTTATATATGTTCACATTTTCTTGTATTTCCATGAAGAAACACTGAAGATATGTAAGATACTAGAAAAATGGCTACTTATGAGGGAAAAGATAGGCTCCCTTTTTAATGTGGCTTTCATACTTGAATCAGATGAAGAATGAATTATCTTCTTGAAAAGTCCCTCTAAGTAAATTAAAAGTTAAAAAAAAAAACCATTCACTACAAAAATAAATAAGGGGCACATGAGTGGCTCAGTTGGTAAGCGTCTGACTTCAGCTCAGGTCATGATCTCGCGGTTTGTGGGTTCATGTCCCGCGTCGGGTTCTGTGCTGACAGCTCAGAGCCTGCTCAGAGCCTGGAGCCTGCTTTGGATTCTGTGTCTCCCTCTCTCTCTGCCCCTCCCCTGCTTGCGTTTTGTGTCTGTCTCAAAAATAAATAAACGTTAAAAATAAATAAATAAAATGCCCCAAATGAGGGATCAGTGGAAGGAGTCCTTCCTGCAACTCGGCTGTAAACCGAACAGAGCAACATGCACAGACGGGAGGCTTTATTGAGCTGTGCCTCAGTGCCTTCTAAATCCTGGAAGTTCCTTATACTAGTCATTTCTACGTGGTGATAAAATGCTTCCAGATGCTTAGAAAGAACACTAGGAATCAGGAGACAGGGTTCCAACTCCAGCTCGGTGAACCAGCTGAAAGGTCCGCAGTCACTTCCAGCCTCCGTTTCTGTATCATATAAGGGGCACAGAAGTGATCTGTAGGGTCCCTTATGATGTTTCTATCATGGTTAAGTGACCTGCAGTGTATTTGGTACTCCAATCTGGATTGTCATCACCATAGATTCCCATTTCTTTGTGTCCTAGGCTTAGTATAAAGTTTGGTAAACGTTCAATCAGTGTTAAGGGAAAGAAGTTTTTTAAAGCATGACCTTGGTGGTAATTAATAGGTAATGCTGAGAAGCATGGAGCTTATAAAAAACAATCAACGTGGAAGACTGATCACACTTTTCAACTTCTGTAGATGTTTGAAATTTTGTATAACTAAGGGTTAAATAAAGAAAGCAAAATCCAAAAATGCTTATAAATCACAGGAAAAATGCAAAGAGGCCTATATTTTTGTAACGAAGATCAGAAGTGAGATACCAGATTTTTAGATAAGTTTCTTGGTCTACACAAATCTGAAATCTCGAGCAACAGTAACACATTGATGTGTCCTCACTTGGGTCCTTGGTTCCTCACTGAAGGCGGAGTCAGTGGAACTCTACAGTTCTTAACAGGGAGAAGACTTCTGTGTATCTATGGGAGGATTTATCTGTCCCCTTTTGTAGGTTAAAAAGCAAATTATCATATTTTATGAGAAAATAAATCGTTTAAGTTGCAAGTTTTACTGCCATTATTTTTAAATTAATTTTTAAATACTCAAACTACTTTTAACATAATTGTGTATTCAGGTAGCATGTAATTTTTTAAAACTTTTTTTAAAAAGTTTCTTAGAACTAGGATGAAGGAGTTTTCCTAGAGCACACCTGGAGAACTTTCTGCACAGACAGGTGTGGGACCAGTTGATGAAGTCACCACAACAGTGTTCACTACTGCAAACACGGATGTCACAGACCCCAGAGAAGCTGACAGATGGACTTAAAATATTATGCTTCTCTCAGCATAAAAACACGGACAATTTCCACAGTCTGCCCTCCAGAGGACCGAACGATTCTTTTCCTAGGACTCTGCTTCAGGGACAAAGTGAGAGCCTGCCCCACCACCTCCACTAGGGTCCGACACCGGGAGCCTCTGCCCTACCTGCTCCAGGGGGCTAGCGGCACCCACCCCAGGGTGGACCTTCCGATGCTGGACGAGGTTGCAGTGATAAATAAAGTTCTTGCCACAGGCTTCACATTCATAAGGCCTTTCTCCAGTGTGAATTCGCTGATGCTTAATGAGGACAGAACGTCGGCTGAAGCTCTTCCTGCACTGGCTGCACTGGAAGGGCTTCTCCCCCGTGTGGATCCGGAGGTGATGGAAG
Organism: Felis catus; assembly: GCF_018350175.1. Lineage (NCBI taxonomy): Eukaryota > Metazoa > Chordata > Mammalia > Carnivora > Felidae > Felis > Felis catus. The sequence goes on along the minus strand of NC_058372.1, from coordinate 2,040,648 downwards.
AGCCCCGCGTTCTGGCTGAACGCTTTGCCACAGATGCCACACTGGTAGCGCTTCTCCCCGGTGTGGAGTCTCTGGTGCTGGAAGAGACCCGAGCGCTGGCTGAAGGCCCGTCCGCACTCATCACACCCGTAGGGCTTCTCCCCGGTGTGTGTCCTCTGGTGCTCGATCAGGATGGAGTTCTGGGTGAAGCTCTTCCCACACTCACCGCAGACGTAGGGTCTCTCTGCTGAGGAGCTGGCCCGCTGCCTCTCCCACCTGCCCTCCTGGTCACATGTGTCTGCACACTCAGGCCCCAGAAGAGTGTCACCGTTCAGTTTCTCAGGAACTTCCACAAGATGTTTCTTCTCTTTACAGAGCTCCCTCTTCGGGGCTGACTGCACACTCCAAGCCCCAGCCTCATCCCCTGAAACGAGAAATGGATCACATGAATGTCATGTTTCCAAACAGAAAAGAAAAAAGCAACCAGGAGGGTGGGGGGCAGGGGACACATAAGCATGGTTCTGTGTACTTCCCCCACCTAGACAAGGATGCCCGGACCTCAGGGAGAAGACACACTGAACTGTAACCGTTAGGGGACTGTCTTCCCCCCACCAGGCCGCAACCTTCCCCCCACCGCCCCTCCTTGCCGGTCACAGTGTCCTCAGGACCAAGCACAACGCCTGGCACACAGCAGATGCTGAGCAGATGGACGGTGAGGGAGTGAGGGAGGCCTCTGAGGAAGTTCCAGTCCTCACCGATCTCCCGAAGCAGGCACACCTCCCGCGACCTGCACTGACGCGGCCCTTCCAAGGTTGGGGGCCGGCCGCTTGATGAGTCCTGGGCTGCTCCCCGACCTGCCTCCCCCTTCACCAACTCTTCCTGCTCATGGGCACAGGCTGGAACCTGCTGGAAATTAAGGACGGTTAGGAATCAAATGTCAAGGGGGCGCCTGGGTGGCGCAGTCGGTTAAGCGTCCAACTTCAGCCAGGTCACGATCTTGCGCTCCGTGAGTTCGAGCCCCACGTCGGGCTCTGGGCTGATGGCTCAGAGCCTGGAGCCTGTTTCCGACTCTGTGTCTCCCTCTCTCTCTGCCCCTCCCCCGTTCATGCTCTGTCTCTCTGTCCCAAAAATAAACGTTGAAAAAAAAAAAAAAAAAAAAAGAAATCAAATGTCAGAGAAGACATCGTAAGGAGGCCTCCTCAGGTCCACTGCACGGGAAAAGAAGGACCAAGAAACTGGCAGGAAGAAACAGGCAGAAGGATGGGACACCCACAATAGACCACATCAGGCACAAAGAAATCCTCGTCCTCTTCCTCTTGCTGCACAGAAACCCCACACTCGTTCTTACAGCTACCGACCTCTGTCCTGCCCTCTCCCACCTGTTCTCCCGGCTCGTCCAGCTCCCGCTCCAGATCCTCCAGCACGGTCACCGCCTGCTCCCCGCTCTCCGGGTGCTGTCCCTGCACCCAGGCCTGGAGCTCCTCGGGCAGGATGGTCAGGAACTGCTCCAGCACCAGCAGCTCCAGGATCTGCTCCTTGCTGTGCGTTTCTGGGCTCAGCCACTGGCGGCACAGCTCGCGGAGCCTTCGAAGAGCTTCGCGGGGTCCAGGGGTCTCCTGGTAGCAGAACTGCCTGAAGCGTTTACGGAAGATCTCTCTGCTATGCGGGTGATCTCTCCACGGGCCAGATTCCTGCCCAGAGGCACAATCCCCCTCTTCCTCTTCTACCTTTACTGCCAGACGTCCTTCCTGCATCTCTGGAGTCTGAAGGACTGAGGCTGTGGCCATTTTAGGCTTCACTATTCAGAAAAAGAATCTATCCTTGATGACTCCCTTTGATCTTTTCTTCTGAAAATCCTAAAATCTAAAACATAATTTGCAGAGAAAAAAAAACATTAAAATGTAGAAAATCTTTTCTGCTCGCGGGCACTGGGGTATTTATAGCAAAAGCAGTCACTATCTAGTGAAGAGCAGAGAATGCATGACGAACAGTAAGGACTTTGCAAATCTGAGGCAGGTGATACAGGGGAAGGAAAACAGAAACAGAACATGTTCCCCAGAACCACCCCCCCCACCACACGGTTTTATTGAAGGGACCATTTTGATCATCCGCAATGAATCAGCTCAAGTAACTCAGTTAGAATAAACTGAGTTTCCATTTGAATGGCAAGATCCTAGACGTGGCGTAAGTGTCATGCTGAATGGAGGTAAACGAGCATCATGGTGCCAAGTGGTCACAGAGGACGCTAAGAGTCAAGGAGAAAAGGGAAACAAAATGGAGAAGGGAGAAGTAAAGATAAAAGGACAGAATGAGGAGCAAAAGAAATGTACTGGGGAAGAGAGGCCAAGTCTGTCCAGTCGGGTGAGGTGTGGAGGAAAGAGTTCTGTATTTGGGCTGAGACCCGATCTTCCAGGTACAATCTGCGCGGGCCCATCTTTCTAGGGGATATGAAGATAAAATAAGATCATGGATAAAGAGCACGAGAAGCTGGCAGCTTGGTAAATCCTAAAGTATTGTAAATTACTACTATTGTTATTTTTCTTATAAATCTCATTGAAGGAATAAATGAATCCTAGCAATCAAAACACCATGGCAAAAGAATCAGAAAGTAGTCAAGAGATATTAAAATGAAAGAAATATTGGTTCTGATATTTTAGAATTTTTTTTTTTAATTTGAGAGAGTGAAAGAGAGAGCGCACGTGTGCACACGGTGGAGGGGCAGAGGACCAGGGAGAATCTTAAGCAGGCTCCACACTCAGTACGCAGCCCAATGCAGGGCTCGATCCCACAACCCTGGGATCGTGACCTGAGCCTACTGAGTTAGACATTCAATCGACTGATCCAAGCCTCTGGTTCTGATATTTTAAAATAGGGGTAGGGTCTGAGCTGTTTCTTGTCCTTTAATTTCCTGGAAATTGTTTATCTTTGAGACTTTGAGGATGGACAGTGGACAGCAATGCGTAAAATAAAACCAGTGCTCATCAAGACACAAATGTCTATGACCACATAAAACTTATGAAAGAATCTAAACCAGAATAGTAATTAACGAAAGCAATTTTCTGAAAGAATATTATGTAGCCTAGTGATTTCAAAGGATCATTTTTGGGCAGAGGCTTTCAAACTTTTTTGACCAGGACCCACAGTAAGAGCTATTTTATACTGAGACCCAGAACACATATATGCATGTGTATGTACATGAATGTATATGAGATACACACACATATAACTGAAATAATAACTTCACAAAACACTAAGCACCCTTATTTATGTGATATTATTCTTTTTCTAAATCCTGGTTGTTGTTTTTAAACCCCAAAACAAAAAACCCTGGTCACAGCCCACATGGACTTCATGATCCACATGAGTCATGACCTATAGCTTTAAAAGTTGCCAAATTTAAGTAAAATTATTATAATTCATTGTAAATATAAACCAACACTGTTCTTAGGTATTGGAATCCATCACAAAATAAAAAGAAAAACCAAGGAGAGGATATTTAATTACAACTTAACATGGATCACTTACGAGTACAAGAGAAGTTAAATCTGCATCGCCAGTATTAGGCATACTTATCAAGAAGAGAAAGACTACCAGGGCAGGGAAGCATCGTTCTGGGTAATCTGCAAATATTATCCTTTCCACAAATTCCTAACATTTCTGGCTTCACTAACTAAGTTTCGCAGGCCTAGGTGGGGAAGCCGCCTTTTAAACCCCACAAATCTAACTTCAGAATTCAGTCTTGAGCACTACACCACTCGTTCTCCTCTACGTGGGAAGGAAGACGGAAGGGGCCAACAGGGACAGACGGTAATATGCCAAACAGCAGCAAACGCTACAGAGAAAATTCAAGGTAAAGGAGATGGGGAGAAAGGTCTCCATTTCATGTGGGGCATCAGGGAAGGCCTTGCGGATAAGGTAACGTCTGAGCAGAGACTCGAGAAGTGAGTGGCGGTCACAGGACTCCGTGGAGAAGGATGGTTCCACGCAAAGGGAACCGAGTCCTTGGAGGCCGGAGCACGGCTGGGTTCTTCAAGCAACAACCAGTTGAACAATGTGGTGACAGCAGAGAGAGCAAAGGGTACAGTGATAGAGTCAGGTCGGGAGATTATGAAACGCCATGTGAGGGCTCTGCCTTCTAGTCTAAGACATGTGGAAAGCCATTGAGGTTTACAGTGGGGTGGGGGGTGGCGACGAAATGTTACTTACACTTAATATGAAAGTATAACCGGCTGCCGTGATAACAGACTATGGGAAAAGTGGAAGCAGAGACAGAAGCTATCTAGTCTTTGAGGGAGCGATGATTGTGGCTGCAAGCGTGGTCTGCAGGGTCTATTCTAGGGTGTGGAAGTTTGGGGTGCAAGTATCAAACAGGTAAATGAAGGAAACGCGCTCTGATGTCACTCAGTTAACCGAACACAGGTTCAAAGGATTAAACGGCGACTCATGCCCTCTTGTTTTGTCAATCTTCTAGGCCCTGAAAAAGGTCTCTTTCCTATTTGCTGTCCGTCTGCTTTGGCTTTAAGTCAAAGATTTTCTATTCACAGAAAATGCAGCTGAAGCTTTGAGTTCTGCTCATAGAAAGTCATCTCCGCTCTGTGGTGTTTCAAATCTTTACTCAATTTCACGAAGATCGATTTCCCTGTCTTCTCTGTATCGGCTCCCTTTCGCTTTCCTCCCCTGATTTCATTTCTGTCTGGTGGCCTCACACCGGCACATCTTTGCTGCTTTTTGAACCCAGTGCTGCCCTCCTGCTCACAAACATACAGCTATTAATCTTACTTAGGTTCACCACCCCATTGTACACACCTTCCTTGACTTACCGTGGGGCTACATCCTGATGAACCCACCATGAGTTGAAAATATCATAGGCTCTGCCCCTCCTCCGTTCATGCTCTCTGTCCCAAAAATAAATAAATGTTGAAAAAAAAATTTTTTTAAAAAGAAAGGGGCGCCTGGGTGGCGCAGTCGGTTAAGCGTCCGACTTCAGCCAGGTCACGATCTCGCGGTCCGTGAGTTCGAGCCCCGCGTCGGGCTCTGGGCTGATGGCTCAGAGCCTGGAGCCTGTTTCCGATTCTGTGTCTCCCTCTCTCTCTGCCCCTCCTCCGTTCATGCTCTCTCTCTGTCCCAAAAATAAATAAATGTTGAAAAAAAAAAAAAAAAAAAAGAAAATATCATAGGCTGAAAATGCACTGACTCCACCTAACCGACCACACATCACAGCTTAGCCTCACTTACCGTAAACATGAGCCTACAGCGGGGCAAAATCACCTAACACAAATCCTGTTTTGTTGTTAAGTGCTGAAAATCTCACGTACCTTAGGGAATATTGTCCTGACAGTGAAAAACAGAATGGTTATAAATGTATCCGTTATTTCTCACAAGCAACTCGAGAAAGATCAAACTCATAATTCGAAGTAGTATGAATGTGTACCACCCTTGGACGGGGGACCATCGGTACATGCCAGGTAGAGAATTAGCATAATAATCTCCCACACTTAAAAGAACCACATCTGCATTTTAAAGCTGGTTTCTCCTAGAGTCTCAGCAAGGGTGATACTCCCAAATCTACCACTGCCCTCAGGGAGGAATGCTCTTTACCAAAGAAATACGTGCTGCTGAAGATCAAGCAGCATGCAACCAAGTATGTCTTTATCATAACGCACCCCCAAACCCTCCCCCCTGACATCACCATCTAAGGCCCCCACTACTTACTGGATGCAGCCACAGACTCTCCCCACTGAGGTCACCATCTAAGACCCCCGACTACTTACTGTACGCACTCCCAAACCGTCCCCCCTGATATCACCATCTAAGGCCCCCGAAACACTCAAGCTCGGCTCAAGACCAGTCAGGTCTCTAGCTTCAACTGTTGGGCCCCTCTTGTTTTCCCATATTCCACATGCAAAACCTGCCCGCTCCACTCTGGCTTCTCTTCTCACTGTTCTTTAGTCAGGCTTTCCTCATCCCTGCTCCATGTCTGTGGTCTTGCCAGCTGCACTTGTTCCAACCCTACCCAACCTCTGCACCTTGATTTGAATCTCACATCCTTTGAGGTCTTCCTCATGCATTCCAGCCCACCCTCTTCTTTCTTCCAGCTCTTCTATCATTTTGCCCCCAGTCTCTATCTTGCAGTTAGCTCTCACATTAAAACAAAATCCCAGAAGTACAGAATAGCCAATTCCTTCATCAAGCTCTACTCCCCAGAAGTAGACACCGTTAAAGATTAGACTGTATCAGGGGTGCCTGGGGGCTCAGTCGGTTGAGCGTCTGACTTTGGCTCAAGTCACGATCTTGCGGTTTGTGGGTTCGGGCCCCGCATCGGGCTCTGCGCTGACAGCTCAGAGCCTGGAGCCCGCTTCGGATTCTGTGTCTCCCTCTCTCTCTGCCCCTCCCCTGCTCATGCTCTGTCTCTCTGTGTCTCAAAAATAAATAGAGACATTAAAAAAATTTTTAAAAAGATTAGAATGTATCTTTTCGTCGTCTGTGCATCTTTAATGTGTGCACGCACACACTCACACAAACACCTTTCCTATTCATCTGCAGTAAGTAGAAAGTGGTATAAGGTAGCGGATTTAGTTATGAATCCTGACTTACTAACAACGTGATCTTGAGCAAGTTACTTGACCGGTTTTTCTGATTCTCAATCTCCTGTACAAAATGAGGACAGTTCCTTTGCAAAGTTGTCAAGAGTATTACAGGAGACAATGTATACAAAATGGTTCGGCACAAAGCCTGGCACACAATAAACTTCCACCTTTTAAAGAAAAACTGTAGGGGCGCCTGGGTGGCTCAGTCGGTTAAGCGGCCAACTTCAGCTCAGGTCACGATCTCGAGGTCCGTGAGTTCGAGCCCCGCGTCGGGCTCTGGGCTGATGGCTCAGAGCCTGGAGCCTGCTTCCGATTCTGTGTCTCCCTCTCTCTCTGCCCCTCCCCCGTTCATGCTCTGTCTCTCTCTGTCTCAAAAATAAATAAAACGTTAAAAAATAAAAAAAATAAAAGAAAAACTGTACAATTTTTGGCTTCAGGTGGCTTAATCGATACCTGCTACCTACCCTTGGGGCCAAGACTGTAAGGTTTCCTTCCTATTGCCCAAAGCACAGCAAGGGTAAGTGGGCGGGGAAGCATGTGTTAACACACCACTAAAGTAGCTGTTTCACCAACCTTGCAGACATACTCTGGAAGACATCCATGTGTTCAGATAACACTTTACTCTTAAATCCTAACCGGAAGCCCAGGACTCCTGAGGCCTGCAAGTGGGGAGGACCAGATTCAAACGAGATAAGTAACCCCTGGGCTGTGGCCGTGAAGCTAATACAGAAAACAGAACAGAGTCAGCACAGCAGGTTAAGAAAACGGCCTGGATCTGAACCCTGACTACACCCCTTACCAGCTGGTATGAGTTGGGTCGAGTGAGTGGGCCTCACTTTCCTTCTTGATGTTAGAAAAGGGGGCAGGAGAGGGCTGGTCCGTACTCGGGGCCTACCTACATACGTTACTACCTGGAAAGTGCTTTGAACAACGCCTGCCCAGAACGTACTACCTGCTGCTGAAATATTCGCTTAACAAACATGAGCAAATCGCGAGCGCCCCTGTGGGTGGTGAACCAGACCCCGAGAGGCCGAGAGGAACGCTCCTCCGTCGGCGCCTGTCCCCTCATCCTACTATGGGGACGGAGACGGCCCGCGGCGCCCGAGCTCTGGTCCGGCCAGGACGCCCCCGCCTCCCGCACCCGGCCCGGTGACAGAGCTCACACACCAGCGCCGCCCGACTCCGCAGCTCACCGAGCATCCGCGGGAGGAGAGGCCACCCCGCCAGGCCCCACCGCCTCCCGGTCCTTGACAACCACAGCCCGCACAGTGACCGGCTACAAAGGCCGGAAGTGCGTCACGCGCGCCACCTCCGGGACGGCGTTCCGGCCGCTTTCCTTCTAGCGAGCCCGGAGGTCTCACGCCTCTATGGTCGCCCCGCGGAATTGGCTCCACAGGTGGAGTGAGGCGCTGGGAGGTTTATTCTGCCCCGCGGGGCAATGGGACAACAGCCAACATAGTGTTTGGCCCATATTAACTTATTCATTCTGCATTGCAACCCTGTAAGTTAGGTACAGTTATCCCCATTTAACAGATGAGGAAACTGACGCACGTTCCCTCTGCATTTGTTGCCATTCCTGAAAAGAAATCATTTTTGTGCACTTTACTTAATTGCACGAGATATTCCAGGTTCACTTTATATATTACCTGCCCTAGACCTAGAATCCACCATTGTTCCATAAAGCATGAAGCTCTGGTTCCTTTCAGTGGAGAATGGTATACAGAAACCAGCCGATAAGCCATGGGTAGTAGGATATATCATTGCTTCTAGGCCGTATCAGTGAGTATATATATAATTTTTTTCCTTCAGGATTTTATCTCATTTTTTATACAATTTTTAAAGTTTATTTATTTTGAGAGAGAGAGGGAGCAGGGGAGGGGCAGAGAGAGTCCCAAGCAGGCACGGAATTCAATGTGGGGCTCCATCTCACAAACGGTGAGCTGAAATCAAGAGCTGGCTGCTTAAGCGACTGAGCCACCCAGGTGCCCAGAAAGTTACACATGATTTTTGACTGCACAGGGGTCAGAACGCCAATCCCTGCCTTGTTCAAGGGTCAGCTATATACTCATGCCCCATTTTCATTAGTTTTAATTTATCCTGTCCTTCCTTCCTCTTTCCTTCCTTCTCTCCTCTCCTTTCTCTTGCAAAAATAAGCACCTGCCTTCTTTACCTCCATAAATTATATTATATACACTCTTTTATACCTTGCTTTATCACTTATTAAAAAAACTGGAAATTATTCTAAATTTGTTCATTGAAAAATTTTTTTTTTTTTTTTACAGTGGCATAGTACTCCATCGTGTGGCTTTTTCAACTAGTCTTTGAGGGATAGGTATTTGGATTGTTTCCAATATTTTAACAAACACTGCTGCAATGATCAATGATCAATGAAGAAACAGAAATGAGAAGCGAGGAGAGAGAAAGGGAGGTGTCTTTGTAAAGGCTGTATTACTTTGCACTCTGAGAATGCCTGTTTTCACATAGCCTCCCAGACTGTATGTTCTTAAACATTCAAATTTTGTTAATATGACAGGTCATTAGGTATTTCTTATGCAATCATAACCCCAATGATTAAATCCTTGTTAAAAATGGATTCATAGTATATTATGAATAATTGAAAAAGTTAAAGATAACAGAAACAAAGATATTCCATGCTCATTAACTGCAAGAACCAATATTGTTAAAACATGCACACTACCCAATGCAATCTACTGATTAAATGCAATCTCTAACAAAATACTAAAAACATTTTTCACAGAACTAGAACAAATAATACTAAAATTTGTATGGAACCACAAGACCTTGAATAATCAAAGCAATCTTGAAAAAGAACAAAGCTGGAGGTATTACAATCCAGATTTCAAGATATACTATAAAGCTGTCATAATCAGAACAGTGTGGTACTGGCACAAAAACAGACACACGGATCAATGAAACAGAACGGAAAACCCACATATAAACCCACACATATGTGGTCAATTAATCTTCGACAAAGGAGTTAAGAATATCCAATGGGGTAAAAGACAGTCTCTTCAATGAATGGTGCTTGGAAAACTGAATAGCTACATGCAAAAGAATGGAACTGGACCACTTTCTTACACCATACACAAAAATAAACTAACAGATTAAAGACCTAAATGTGAGACCTAAAACCATAAAACTCCTAGGAGAAAACATAGGCAGTCATTTCTTTGACATTGACCGTAGAATCATTTTTCTGGATATGTCTCCTCTGGCAAGGGAAACAAAAGCAAAATTAAACTATTTAGACTACACCAAAATAAACAGCTTTTGCACAGCAAAGGAAAGCATCAACAAAATAACAAGGCAATCTACCGAATGGGAGAAGATATTTGCAAATGATATATCCAATAAAGGGTTAACATACAGAATATATAAGGAATTTCTATAACTCAGCACCAAAAAGGCCCAAATAATCCGATTAAAAAATGGGCACAGGACCTGAATAGACACTTTTCCACAGAAGACTTTCAGATGGCTAACAGACACGTGAAAAGATGCTCAACATCACAAATCATCAGGAAAATGCGAATCAAAACCACAGTATCACTTCACACCTGTCAGAATGGCTAAAATAAAAAAGACAAGAAATCAAGAAATGACAAGTGTTGAGGAGGATGTGGAGAAAGAGGAATCCTGTACGCTACCAGTGGGCATGTAAATTGGTACCACCACTGTGGAAAACAGTATGGAGGTTCCTCAAAAAAAAATTAATAGAATTGCCACATGATCAAACGGAAGGCCTTCCCACATTCATCGGGTTTCTCTCCAGTGTGGATTCTGTGATGTCTGTTCAGGTCAGAACTTCCACTAAAGGCTTTCCCACATTCATCACATTCCTAGAGTTTTTCTCCTATATAAACTTGCTCATGTTTGGTGAGGTTTGAACTCACTGAAAACCCTCCCACAGTCAGTGTGCTGGTTTAAGGAACGGAATCTCCAATGAGCGAGTCCTGTGCTGTTACTGAAGGTTTTACCACGTTCGCTCCTCATAAGCTTCCTCCCCGGTGTGATTTCTCTGACATCTAAGAAGGACTGAGTCTTGACTAAAACTTTTCCCACACTGATCACACTAATATCGTTTTTCACCCATGTGAATCAGGGGGCACTTAAAAAGCTTTGTTTTGACTAAAGGCTCTCCCACACTCTTCACATTGAAAGGGCTTTTCCCCCGTGTGGATTCTCTGACATCCAAGAAGACTGATGCTGTGCATGAAGCTTTTCTCACACTGATCACATCTGTGTGGCTCTCCTTCCTCTGAATTTCCTTGATGCCTGCCAGACCTGTCCTTGCATTCATGAAGGTCTCCAAGATGGGTCCCCTGGAAACTGGTCCTGCCTCTGCAGATTCCACAGAGTATCATCTTCTGTGATTCCATTCCTTTGGACACTTCCTGCCTCCCAGCCAATGTCCCAGCCTTGGGCTTGGTCTCACTATCTAAACTAGGACATGGATCCTTCCAATGTCACTTTCTTTCCAAACTTTTTGTTATGGAAAATTTTAAACATCTATAAAAGTAAGCAAAATGGAAATGTCACCTGTTTGAGCTGATGCACTATTACACCCCAAGGGACCATTTTTCTCTTTTGTAGTCATGTTCCCCCAACAATCAATAAATATCTCTTCAGCTCAGTTAAGGAAAGAAAGTACTAGAGAGGAAAGGTGAAAGTGGTACTTACCAAGGTAGGACAGAGAACAATATTTACCAAAGGGCACAGGTTATTAAAATGTTTGTTAAAAGTCTAAGTTTATAGGAGGTGCCTGGGTGGCTCTGTTGGTTAAGCATCAGACTCTTCATTTCAACTCATGATCTCGTGGTTTGTGGGATCAAGCCCCGAGTCAAGCTCTGCACTAACAGCACAGAGACTGCTTGGGATTTTCTCTCTGTTCCTCCCCAGCTTGTGCTTGCTCTCTCTCTCTCAAAATACATAAATAAACTTAAGAAAAAAGTCTAAGTGTATAAAGAGCACTTTAAACTGCAATCAAATTCAATCATAGCAGAAAAGCAAAAGTGTATTCATTCTATTGCTTGGAAAGAAAACTTCCTCTTAATCTTCCCCCAAATAGGGCACTCCTTGGAGATTCAGTGTAAACTGATAATTCCCTTATATTAACTAAGATATGGAAAAACAGTTTTACTGAAATTTGGCCCAAGGGAGATAAATGTCCCACCAAACTCATTAAGATGAAGATTCTACCTCAACTCAAAGGAAATACCGGAAAAGGTCTGATTTCTTGGCTGTTCTGGTCCCTTTATTCCTATTTTCTGGAGATTGTGAAGGGGATCAGGACGTAAAAAGGGGATCAGGAAACTTTGTCAGTGGGAAGCACATCTGACATGCTGTGTATGAAGTTCTTCCTGACATGGAGAGAATGTGGGAGGGAAAAAGCATTGAAAGTAGACTGGAGTAACATGCAGGGGAAGGTATGGGCATGAAAACAGGAGGGAATTTAATGTGAAAGAAGATAGGAGCAGTGCAAAGTGAAAGGTTTAAAAGGTGGCTCTATCCTAATGGGTAGAGAAAACTTAAAAAGACAGGATAGGGCAAGACACTGAGGAGGCCTCTGTAAAGATCATAATGGAGAGATAATATAAGAAGCCACTGAATGATGTGATAGTTCCACACTTTTTTAATGAAAAGCAAAGATGAGTATGTTAAAGTAAGTAAATACGTAAATAAAAATCTTTTGCTTAAAAGGTCAAGAATACCGGTTATACTTTGCAAATAGAAAGGCAGATGAGCCAGGGAGGATTTTGGGTGAAATCATGCATGGCCATCAGTCTTCTTGGATACTACTCCTGATTAAACTGCAAAGAGTGGCTGTGATTGGCCAAGCAGGAGCCCAGCTACCCTGATCCACCTTTCCAGACAGATCCTCCTCTTTCTCCTCACCTCTCTCTAGGGAATGGGGCTCCAAGGTCATGCTGGGCGGGGTCTCCACGTGCTGGAGCTGATCATATGGTGACTGGCAGCCGGCTCCCAGGGATGTCACTTCCTCCCAGAGCACTTCCTGTCCATCTGCTTGGAATGCGCCCTGGGGACAATTAGGGACCATGGGGCTTGGGAAGAAAGTGCCCTGAGAACTAGATGTAAAACCTTGGGAAGTACTTCCCATGGAGCCAGGACAGGGAGAAAGGACTCAACAGGCTTAGAAACAGAGATGAGGCAGGAAAAGGAACAGACAGAAACAATGATGCAGGACAGGGACAGAAGCTCATGGCCGCCCTCAAGGCTCTCCTACTGACCTAACCGGTAAATGCTGCACTTTGTCACTACAGAACATGCCTCTCTTCCCACCTGCTCTCCGGGCTCGTCCAGCAACCGCTCCAGATCCTCCAGCACGGTCACCGCCTGCTCCCCGCTCTCCGGGTGCTGTCCCCGCACACAGGCCTGGAGCTCGGCGGGCAGGACGGTCAGGAACTGCTCCAGCACCAGCAGCTCCAGGATCTGCTCCTTGCTGTGCGTTTCTGGGCTCAGCCACTGGCGGCCCAGCTCGCGAGCCGGCACAGCGCCTCGCGGGGTCCAGGGGTCTCCTGGTAAGGGAAGAGCCTGAAGCGCTGGTGGAAGATCTGACTGGACTGGCTGTTCAGCTGCAAGTCAGTTTCTTGTAGGTAAAAGTGATCTTCCTCCACCTTTACCATCGCAGGTCCTTCCTGTTGTCCATCTTGGATAAGATCTGTAGCCATTTTCTCTCAGCTGGGGGCGAGGGGAGGGTTCCGCGAAGACGGCTCTCTGCTGCAAGGAGATTCCCCTTCACAAAATGTAGGAAAGTGCTAAGATGAAAAATTGCCACCAGTTAAAAAGGAAAATCTACAATTTAATCTACGTTAAAGGCTGCCCAGAACACTTTGAGAAAAAGAGGACAGAAAAGATTTTTGAAGTTTGGCTAACAATGATTGATGTAGATGATTTGAGGAGTTGACATTCTTGGTAATGGAATTTTTTTTTTCTAATGGAAATTTCCGACTATTTTCGAAATTAAGGGAATAATCCCTTTCCTACCAGTCTTTCCTGTGCTCACTCTACTCCAATTAAACCCTTTTCAATTTTATTAATTTTTTTTTCAACTTTATTTATTTTTCTTGAGAAAGAGGAAGAGCACACACAAGTTGGAGAGAGACAGAGAAAGGGGAGAGGGAATCCCAAGCAGGCTCGGCCTGCTTTGCAAACAGCACAGCGCCGGATGCGGGGCTCCCCTCTGACACTCCGGACAGCCCTGGGGAGGGGAGCCGCCGGGGCGGGCCCTCGTTGGTCACCAGGAGACCCGTCTCCTGCACGGGGGGTCTTACCCTCGGCGCGGCGGGTCCGGAGCTAAGTCGGTGAGTTTGGGCTCACTCACCCGGAAGCCCAGAAACCCCACTTCCGGCCGGCCTATAACCCGGAAGTGCGCCGTACCGCTCTAGGAGTTCTCGTCTCTGTGGCTCCCGCCGGCCGGAAACCGCTGCGTTTTGTCCCAGGTGGTCCCGCGTGGCCTGGGAATTGGCAGAACCAGGGCTCTGCCGGGTCAGCACCTGGCTGGCTGGTCCAGAAATGACCGTCAGTCTGGAGATACTGATTTTGTTCTTCTTCCACTCCCCCCCCCCCCCCCCACGGTTTTCCTCTCCCTCTCTCCACCTCTGCCATCCCGAAGTCTACACTTCCCCTTGTCCCTCTCCGCATTTTCCTCCCGGCTCGTGTGATCATATATGCAGACACATGTTCAAGTGCAATTACAGACGGGCACTGTGGTGTTTAACCGGTCGGTTAGTTTTGTGCCATGGATTGTGGGGGAGCAAGAATACCTGTTGCCCTAAAGATCCTTCTAGCCCAACAAGAATCAAATTGACGGATTGAAGGGAGAACATCAAATTTAATAGTATACGTGAGGGGAAGCCACACAGACATGAAATTCCAAAGACTGGCAAAATGAGGCACATATGTCATTCTCAACTAAAGAGAAGGGGTCGGAGTCTGAGACTCCAAGGGAAGGAATGCAGTTCACCAGATGAAAAAGAGTTAAGTGTCTGGTAAACAAACGTTTTCACGACCGCTCAGAAACAATGGGAAATAGAGGAGGACCCTGATCAAAGAAGCCTTGCCAGGTTCCTCTCTGTCCACCATGCCTACTTCGTACCATAGTGTGGTTGTCCATGGTTACCGCTCTTCCTGGAGCAGCTCTTCTACCTAAATTCTTTTTAGGTAATTGTGGGGGCGGTAAAGAGCTTTCCCAGAATCTGCTGGGTTTCTATTGCTTTTTAACTCAAAATAGCCTTCACACCTAGGAGGCCCATCTTGGGACAGCCTGCCCTTGGTCCCTACAGGATCCAGTTACTAAATCTCTGTGTACCTCATTTCCTTATCTGTAAAATAAGAATAATAGTACACATATCAGGCAGTTATCATGTGTAAAGAGCCCCTACAGCCAGATAGATCCTTCCAAGTCATCTGGAATAATTTTTAAGCATTATTTTTAATGGTCTTAAGGCATTTATTTTAATAGCTAATTTTTACTAACAATAGCATACTAAAACATATTTCTTTTTGTTTTGACGTTTCTTTATTTCTAAAGAGAGATAAAGCGCGCAGGAAAGGGGCAGAGAGAGGGAGAGAGAGAATCTCAAGCAGGCTTCCCACTGTCAATGCAGAGCTCAACTCAGGGCTCGATCCCACAACTGTGAGATCACAACCCCAGCTGATATCAAGGCTTGGACACTTAACTAACGGAGCCACCCAGGATCCCCCTAAAAAATATTTCTTTTTTTTGTTGTTCTTGTTAAAATGAACAAGTCTGCAATATTTATTCTTTTTTAAAATTTTTTAAATGTTTATTTATTTTGAGAGACAGAGAGAGACAGAGCACAAGTGGGGAAGGAGCAGAGAGAGAGGAAGACACAGAATCTGAAGCGGGCTCCAGGCTCTGAGCTGTCAGCACAGAGCCTGACTCCGGCCTCAAACTCATGAACCACGAGATCATGACCTGAGCCGAAGTTGGCTCTTAACCAACTGAGCCACCCAGGTGCCCCTGCAGCATTTATTCTTATGCATGCCCTCCTCACAGATGATTTTATTTCTAGTAAAACTGCTGGGTAGAAGAACATATATATTTTTAATAATAACAGGTCCTGTTAGATTGCTTTCCAAAAGGCTGTAACCACCTCATATTTCAAAGAACAACAGACATCTTAGCTTTTCCAAAATGAGGACAAGGATCCCCTCATGTCACATGGGAGCGAGAAGGTTTTCCCAAGATTATCCTCTAGTCTGGGCCCTCAAAGCTCTTTCTCTAGGGTCCTGTTGCCCTCCAGATAACAGCACTAAGCTAATTTACATATTCCAACTATTTCTCACATTGAAAAAATATTATTTTCTAAAACCCATCAGCTTCTTTCATATACCTATCACATTTCCCAGCTTGTATTAGCAGAAGGAGCCAGGAACCCACGTCAGTTTGCAACCTTGTCTGCATTTTTAAAAATTTGTTTGTAAGACCAAGTTTTGTCACATAATGGTATATTGCCCTATATTTCCCCATACATAAACTATCTGTATATTTATCTATTAGCTGTTGCTTATCTAGTGATTGCAGGGTAATATATATATTATATAATTATTATATTTTGCATAGAAAATATAATATTGGCTACACTTTCAAAACCACAACTTTACTTTTTATGTTTATTTTGTGACATACATCTTTATCATTTCTATTCATTTTGTTTGGTCTTGCATTCCATTTATTCAATTGTCATAAATTCAATTCCCTTCTACAAATGTGACAGAAAATATATTATTTTTAATGAAAAGCTTTTTAAAATGTTAACTTTTTGATTCAAATATAATTTGTTATAATTTATACTATGAAGAATAGACCCAAATTAAGTAGTTACCATACCAACTTTTTGATTCACATTTAATTTGTTGCGATTAACAACACCTGTTGTAAATGTGTTTTTTAGGAAGGTGCTTATTTTCATAAGCAAAGTGCGAGAAAAAGAAATATATATTTGGTCTTTGTCCCCAGTTCCTGACACAGAACTTGTGTTTTCCTGAGTGATAGGGGTGATAGGAGCATCTTTTATTATTCATAACAAGCCCTTCCAGTCATACTTGAGTTTATCCTAATAACGTGATTCATGGCCTCAGGATGAAGGGGCTGGTTGCCAGAGGGAACAACCTCTATTGGAGGGTTGGAATTTCTGGCCCCTTCCCTGGATTCCCCGGAGGGGAAGAGGCTGGGGATCGAATCACTCACCAATAATTTAATCAATCATGCTTGTGTAATGGAGCTTTCATAAAACCCCCTAAACAATGGGGTTTAGAGAGTTTCAAGGTTGGTAAACACACTGAGGTGCTGGGAGGTGTCGTGCTCTGAGAATGAATGGACACCCTACCCACCACCCCTCCCTGCCAAGCCTCACCACATGCACCTCTTGCATTCAGCACTTCCTAGGTGGTTTTGTTTTGTTTTGTTTTGTTTTGTTTTGTTTTGTTTAGTAACAAACTGGTAAAAGTAAGAAAAGTGTTTCCTTGAGTTTTATATACTGTTCTGGCCAATTATCAAACCTGAGGAGGTTGTAGAAATCCTTGACTTAGTTTGTAGGTCATAAGTATAGGTGGCCTGGACTTCTGATTGACATCCAAGGTGGAGGCTGTTTTTGGGGGACTGAGCCCTTAAGTTGTGGAGTCTATGCTAACTCTGGGTAGTTAGTATCAGAATTGAATCAAATTGTAGGCCACCCCACTGGTGTCAGAGAATTGGCTGGTGTTGGAAATAAACCAACATAACTGGTGTTAAAAGTGGTGTAGATAAATATAGCACATGAAGGTTTTCTTGAGTTGGCTTTTGAGCACAATTCTGGTGAAACATATACTTAAAGGAGGATATATTTCAGTTTATTGTTGAGCTTTTCAATTCAGAGTAAAGCATCATTTTCTCATATTCTTTCGGACAAAATGGCACTCCTCAGAAATCTCCTCAAAGCTCCTTTAACATCCTTGTTCCTCAAGGTGTAGATGAATGGGTTGGCCATAGGAGTAATAACACAGTAAAACAGTGTCAGAGCTTTGGTAAGGTCTTGAGGGCTGTCCCCTGAGGGCTGCATGTAGATGTAGATGCCGGGGCCATAAAATAAAGACACCACCAGTAAGTGTGATGAACAAGTGCTGAAGGCCTTAAGTCTCCTATCAGCAGAAGGGATTCGAAATACAGCTTGGGCAATACAACTGTAAGAGACAAGAATCATGGAGAGGGGTCCCATTATCAGAAAGGTGGCCACCACTGCTAAAGTGACCTCATTGATTGTGGTGTCCGTGCAAGCCATCTTAATAAGCCCGGGCAGCTCACAAAAGAAGTGATCTAGCTCCTGATTCCCACACAGGGGCAGCTGGACTGTGAGCGTCGACTGCAGCAGTGAATTTGCCAGACCAATGAGCCAGGCTGAGCTGGAGAGCTGCTGGCAGTGCTTGTGGTCCATGATTACAGAGTACCTCAGAGGCTTACACACAGCCACATAGCGGTCTAAGGCCATGATGCCAAGCAGGACACATTCAGTACAGCCCAGCCAGTGAAATATATAGGCCTGCACCATACAGCCTATATAAGTGATGTTCTTGTTGGAGCCTCCCAAGTTGAACAGCATTTGGGGTACAGTCGTGGTGGTGAAACAGAGGTCCAAAAAGGAGAGGTTTGTGAGGAAGAAATACATAGGACTTTGGAGTTGGGAATCTAGTTGAGAAACCAGAATAATAGCAATATTTCCCAACAGTGTCAACGTGTAGGAAATCAGGAGGGCAAAGAAGAGAGGGAGATCCGACCAAGGGTATTTGGTAAAACCCATAAGAATTAAATCTTCTGGAAAACTTTCATTCATGTGCTTCATTGAATTTTGATGGGAGACACCTGCTAAGATCAAGGAAGATAAGGTTGATTTTAAAACCCCAAGTTAGCAGAAGTTTTGAAGACATGAGAAAAAATATACTTTTAGGCGAGACAGGTGGGAGACATGCTCAATATAAATCATAAATTAATGAATATCATAATTATAATTAACATTATAAAGTAACATTTGAAAAGCCCTTTCAGTAGAGAAAGTGCTTTCAAATCTATATCTATATCATCTATATCTATATCTATTTATATCTATCTATCTATATGTATCTATATCTATATCTATCTATCTATCTATCTATCTATCTATCTATCTCTTTCCTAAATCAAAGCACTGTGTGATAGGTTAGTGGACATTAGTGGTTGTGGCTCTTCTGTATGATTAAAGAAGCCATTGGGAGGTGGGCAGTGTATTCTTCTCCCAGCAACCTTGAGCTAAAGGATACGTGTGATCTACATGTGGTCAGTCAGACTCTTCTACGTAGGATTTGAATCTTGGTAAAATGATGCAAAAGAATGGGGAGGAGGAAATGGACTGTCAGAGCAGGTGCCTCCCTGACTGATGTCCCATGTGACAGCATTAAAGGATATATCCTTCATCGTCTTTCTGGAGTGGGATCTTGGCTGTGTCTTGCTTCCCTTCATTTCTGCTTGTTGATCAAGTTTGGTTCTTCTCCTTTTGCGTTGATGCTGTAAACTACCACTCTTCCAATATCTCCTTTCTGCTTAACTTATCAGAATCATTATCTTTGTTTACGACCAGGGACCTTGACTGAAACAGAAAATGGTACCAGAAAGTGGGTTGAAATTTTCTGCAGGGCTCTCGTAAGTCAGGGCACTGAGGAGGAAAGAGCGGGACCCCAAGAATTGGAATGAGGATATAGGTGGCATCCAGATAAATCAGGATGGCAGGATCCCAAAGACTTCCAGCGGGGAAAATATGCATATGAAGTCCAATAAAATAAAAAATGGTACTGAACTTCCTAACAGCAACCATGGAAGTGAGAAGGGAAGGGCGATGATTTTAAAATTCTCAAGGAAATGATTTCTAACCTAGAATTCTATTCACAACCGAGCAATCAAGTATGAAGTTAGAAGAAGACATTTGAAGGCATGAACAAAACCCCAAATGCCATTTCCCAGGCACCATTTCTTAGGGAGTTATTGGAAGCTATGTACCTTCAAAATGGGGGAGAGAACAAAACAATAGGACGACCCCAGGAGACAGGGAACCCAGGATGAGGGGCAATCCCATAACAACAGTAATGGGATGTCTTGGGAACGTGTTAGAGTACAGCAAGGGTCGAACAGCATAGCTCCAAAAATGAAAAAAATAAAAACAAACAAACAAAAAGGAATTTTGTACCATCTGCGATAGAACTGAGAGGAGAGTTTCAAGCAGCTGTGGTTCATTACACGATTCCATCATTACTAACGTTTACACAGTCACGAAAGCGTAAACCCTCAATGCTGCTGTAACTAAACAGTGTGATGTGTGAATACTCGGAAGGTGAGGCATAGAGCGCTCTCTCTCTGTCTTCTCTCTCTCTCTCTCAAAAATAAATTAAAAACACAAAACAGAGAACATAATAAACTACATTTGCCAGGAAGTTCCTACATCTGCATATGAAATGGCAGAGGAAAAGAATAAAACAAGATCCCACAGCATCCCCTCCCCCACCAAAAATCCTCAATACTTTGGCTTATTGGTCATTGTTCACAACGTTTGATCTTCACATTTATCTTCAGAGTATTGGCCTTTAGAGAACTGATTTTTAGTGACACCTGCTCTCTTTCCTCCTGTCTCCTAGACAATGGGATCTTTTGCACATAATTCTGGACTGAAGTGGATACACGCTAGCCATTGGTCTGGCAGAATGAGAATTCATTTAGCTCATGGGGTCGCCTCACCATGCTTGATCTTGTTCACAGTTTGGAACCTTCACTTTCTGTCTCAAAACAAAATAAAACTGAACAATACCCATTTCCCTCTTGGCTGGTGTGACTAGAAAGAGACATCACCAGAACATACCTCTTCTCATTTGAACTTGTATTAAGCAGGTGTCTTTAGCTATAGAAGCTTTTAGTCAGGAGAAAGATTGCAAAACGGTTGGATCCCAAAAGTCCTGGGAGAGGGAAGCAAGCACGATTCGGCTTCAGTAAGAGCCACTAAGGGTCTTGATGCGGCAGGTAGGGTGAATGTGTTTCCTGAGGCCTGGGTTCCAAGTCTGGTTCAAAGGCATATAAAGCCAGTTCTCACCCATTATGCCAGTGGCCCCTGGGGGCAGGGTGGGGCACATCCCTGGCAAGTGAATCTCCCTGGAGAAACAGCATCCATCTTTCATTTACAGTTTGGGTTATGATTATAGAGGGCATCACTGCCTCCACTCATTAGTCCCATCATAATAGCAAGGGGGAGTAGGATTTACCCCAACAATTTGCAGAAAGCATATATTGCATTAATGATGATGAGGATGATAGTAACTTCATATATCCTAGACACTTTACACGAATGTTCTCATACAATGCTCCTAACAACTCCTTGAGATGGGCACTATGAATGTTCTCATTTTATTTTACTTTTTAATGTTTATTTTCTTTTGAGAGAGAGAGAGAGAGAGAGAGACAGAGTACAAGCAGGGGAGGGACAGAGAGAGAGAGAGAGAGAGAGAGAGAGAGAGAGAGACGGAGACACAGAATCCGAAGCAGGCTTCAGGCTCTGAGCTGTCAGTCCAGAGCCCAACGCAGGGCTTGAACTCACAAACCACGAGATCATGACCTGAGCCAAAGGTGGACACTTAACCAACTGAGCCACCCAGGTGCCCCTAATGTCCTAATTTTATAGCTGAGGAACTTGAAGCTTAAAAAGGTGTAATTTGTCCAACGTACCCAAGGCTCACACATTTCCAGAATTCAGACACCAAGTGAATTCTTTGCAAATGTCATGAGTAAGCATTGTTTTTTTTATGTCTGTAGTGTTTAGGATATGTGTTTATTTGGTCTTTTCAACCATATTGGAGGTTCCTTGGAGACAAGGCTCATGTCTTTCTCAGCTGGCTTCAGGACGGTGTTAATCAAATTAAGTCTTCCTTTTATTTCCTACAAAGGCTGGGACAATTTCCAGCTATCTCCATTATGATATGGGAGAATATGTCAGACCAGGTCACTCCTCAGGACCAGGCAGAACAGAAAAAGCAATTTAAAAAGTGTTTTAAAGGCCAAATCCTTGCTAACTATATGACAACACTTTCTTTCTCAACACTTTCTTCACATCCACAAAGCTCCCTTTTCAGCAGGTAATACTTTAACAGCTCTTAGATGCCGTCATGACGAAGTTGTTACTCAGAGCTCAGCCACACAGTTCTCCCTCTCCTGCTTGTTATGGGCTGAATTCTGTCCCCCCACCCCCGCCCTTCCAACTCATAACTCATATGTTGAAGCCCTAACCGCTAATGTGCCTATATTTGGGGATAGGGTCTTTAAGGAATTAATTAAGATGAACTGAGGTCATAAGGGTGGTGCCCTTAATAAGACTGGTGTCCTGATAAGAAGGGAAAGAGCTACCAGATCGATCACAGTGTCTCACTGTCTCTCTCTCCCCTTGAAAAGCCATGTGAGGATTCAGCAGGAAGGCTGATGTCTACAAGGTGGAGGAGAGGCCTCACCAGAAAACCACTCTGATGGCACCTTGATCTTGGACTTTTAGCCTCCAGAACTACGAGAAGATAAACTTCTGTTGTTTAAACCACCCAGTCTGTGATATTTTGTTACAGCAGCCCCAGCTGACTAATACACTATGTTTAAATCAAAAGAAGCAGGGGATGAGGAGAGCTTGTCCAGGGCAAAAGAAGATAGATCCTAGGAGACAGGCCCGGTTTGTTCACAGGGCCTGCTCATTCCTCATGGAGAACTTCTTACATCATTTCCTGAGGTTTTGTTTTACATTTTCCTCTTCCATGATTCAAACATGAGTTGAGCAGTCGTTCACTGGGCAAGAATTTTCTCAAACAAACAAACACCAGAGTTATCTCCTGCTCCCAAACCCATTGGACTAGGTTTGAGATCAGTCCAAGTCACTTAACTTTGTTCAGCTCTGTGACCAAAGACTTCATTATTGACTCTAATAAAATAGAAGACATGTATCATGAGAAAAGCATGGGTTCTAGAATCAGACAGACAGGCTTGGGTTTGACATTGAACTTTGTCCTTAACTATGTGTCTGTGAACATTATGGAGGCTGTTTTCTCATTGACAAAGAGCTATTTATTACACGTGTTCGACAGGATTGGTGGGTTAAGAGAGGGTGGGTCTGGAAACACCTGGAATATTGTAGACGTCCCACAATTCGAACTTGATGATAGGAGGGTAAGTGGATGTTCGTGAACCAGCACGAAAATGCGAAGGGCATACAGCCACCTCCCTCTGGGTTCAGCTCTGTCTGTACTATTTTAAGCTGGAGTTTTGCAAAGGTAATTGCTAAAAGTACACACAGCTGGGTCCTTCACCAAATTAAAACCTCTGGGGATGAGTCCCAAGAAACTGTTTTAACAAGTTCCCTAGGTGACTCCAGTGCAAACCCAGCTTGGCAATCACTGCGTTGTAGGATCGTTCTGCGTTTTAAACTGCAGAACTGAAGTTCAGTTTCCCATGGGGCCAATTTATTTAGTTCTTTGGGGACTAAAAGCCTCCCTTGAAGACTGAAGACACATAAGAAAATATAAATTACTATTTTACAATTTAGTAGTCTTTGGAAAATCACATGTAAAACATACCATGCTGGGTTTTCTAGAATCACTAATAAATTCTGTGGGAGTTCGGAAAAAGGTTTTAAGAGTTGGGAACATTTATATTGTCTCCCCCCCCCCCCCGCCACGTCCCTCCCCCCCAAAAGCGAGGACACGGAGGAGCTTCAGCAAAGTAGGGAGTTGCCGATTTCTGTGTTTCTCGCCTCTGAGAGTCACCGGAGGCCCATTTCTATTGATTCCCTCTCTTACAGTTGTTATCACTTTGATCATAAAGGAACATCACTTTCCCTTGAGAGTGAGAATTTCACAGTCACAAGTGCTTTATGAGTGATTGTGTCAGAATTTATAGAAACACTAAATACAGTGCAGAACAAGGAACAGAAGGGGTTAATGGATCAATAAGAGAAAAGTCGAGGCCCCACTGGGACTCGAACCCAGGATCTCCTGTTTACAAGACAGGCGCTTTAACCAACTAAGCCATGGGGCCTGCGCACACAGCGGGGTCGGTGCTGGGTCTGTCCTCACTCTCAGACTAAACGTTCCCGCCCTGGCAGGTGCAGGTGCAGGACCCGGTGGGAAGCGGACACGCTCCGCGCCTCTGCCCTGTTAGGCCTCCCAGCGCTTCGTTCGGTCCAAGGATAACCCACAGCACCTCTCTCAGGCCGAGGCTAGCCCTCAGTAAGTCGACGCCATCCCCCGTAACCCCTAAGCGGGATGACGTATTCCAAAATCACACCTTGCGGGGGCTGCGCCTCTTCTGTAACGTGGACTCCACCTTCAAATGTGCGAAGTTGGGGTCTCTAACAAAGGAGCTTCACGCAGGACTCTCGGAGCGCCGCCCGGGCACCCGGCACCTGCACTGCACAAGCAGTCACTTGCAGGGAGGGTCAGGAGCTGGGAGCGGAATGTCGGGGTGTGGACCTCGGCCAAGCGAGGCATGCCGCGTCTCCAATCCACGACGCCCGCGCGGAGGGCGCTGCCGGGACCCGCGCAGGTGCCCCGCTGGAGGCGAAGGGGAGGCGGAGAGGCCCCCGGCGCCCCAGCTGGTTCCTGGGTCCGGGTCGGCCCTCCTGGGGCTTTACGGTTCCGGCGAACGCTGCTCCGCCCACCCCGCGCAGCCCGGGCCGCCTGAGAGGGAGGGGCGTCTTCAGCTGGCGACGGGGACGCCTTCTCCCCTCTAGCACCACCCCCCGAGGTCGCATCCCCCGCGGTGATCCGCCCCAACCCCCGAGGTCGCACCAACCCGTGACCCGCTCCCCGACTCCCCCTCGAAGTCGCATCCCTCGCGGTGACCCGCCCCCCCGCCCCCCAAGTCGCACCCAGCCGTGACCCGCCCCCTCCCCCCGCCTCCCCGACGTAGCACCCCACGGTGACCTGACCCACGCCCTCGAGGTCGCACCTCCCTGCAGTGACCCGCCCCCCGGCCCCCCGAGGTCGCATCCCTCTCGGTGACCCGCACCCCGCACCCGAGGTCGCACCCCAGTGATGGCCCGCACCCCCTCCCCAAGGTCGTACCCAGGGCGCCGAGAGCCAGGCGCACAAGCTGGCACCTGGTCTCGCTGCGCCCCCGGAAAGGCTCCGCGACTGACCGGGGTGGGGTCTGGGACTGGGGGGATGTCTGCGGGCAGGGGTCCTGGACACCCGGAGGTGAGGGGCGGAGGGCGGGAGACCGGGAGGCAGGGACCGGCGTGGGAGGACGCGCCCAGACCGCGTGTGGACTCTGCCCCGCGTGAAATCCGCACCGAATTCCAAAGGATCCTGGCCCTAAACTCCGGGTCTTTGTTTTTCTCCCTCCCTCCCCAAACTTCTCTCCCTCCCTTCCTCCCCCCCCCCCCCCCCCCCCCCCGCCAGTCGGGCAAGCACAACCCCGAGTGCAGCTCCCCTGGGGTGGGGGGAGGCAGGGATGGGGAGGGATCCCCTGTGACTTCCACCTGCAGACCTTGAAAACATTTCCCCGCTGTCTACCCGGACCGCAGACCCGAGACTCAACACAGCCTGACTGATAGATTCAAGGAAATCCCAATCCAAACTCCAGCAAGTTACTTAGAATATTGACAAACCGATTCTAAAGTTGAGACAAATGGCTCAGAATAACCAACACAAAACTGAAGAACAGATTTCGAGGACTGTCACTATCTGTCCTCGGATTTACTAGAAAGCCATAGTGATCAAGACAGTGTGGTGTTGGTGGGAAAAATAGAATGGAACAGAATAGAGCCCAGAAATAGATCCAAAAGGGACTGGGGAACTTCATTTTGGACTTGCTCAGGACCGGTGCCTCCTTCTTCCCTCAAGGGCTTGCCTTTGCAGGGGGAGTGTCTACCACGGTTATCTACGCCTGTCCCACCGCTGCATTTGGGGGAGCAGATAGCCTGTGAATTTCGCACATTTGCAAACGGGAGGAATTGTGTCCAGAATCGCTCACACGTAGAGCCACCGCTCACACACCCTTCGTAACTGGGCGACTTAGACGAGTTGACGCTGAAATGAGTTGAGATCTGGGGAGACTGGGCCGGGGTGCGTGTTTTGTCCTGGGGGACCCGTGGAAGGCTTTGGGGAGCAGGGGGCAAGTTGTTAGGTGCGATAGCGTCTCCCCGCCCCCTCCTCGGGATCTCGCTTCCCAACCTCCAAACCTGTGAGCACGGTATCCTGCACGGCAAAAGGGGCGTGGAGGACGGGAGTGAGTCACGGGTCTTGAGGCGCGGTAGTGACCTGGCTTCTTGGTCCACAAGGCGTGGGGAGGGGACAAAAGTCGCGTGCCTTCTCTGAGGCTCGAACTCAGGACCTTCAGATTATGAGACTGACGCGCTGCCCGCTGCGCTAAGAAGGCACCTGCCTGGCAGGCCTCTCGGCCTCTCCATCCGGTCCAGCCCCGGCACCCGAGGCACACCCCGGACCCGGGAGGTCCTGCCCGCTGTCGTGCGGCCCTCCGCGGACACTGTGTCCCCGGCAGGTCACAGTGACCGATCCGAGTCCCCGGGGTTTACCCTCGAGGAAAGAAACCGCCCGGAGCGGCGCCGCCACAGGGCTGATTTCACCCCAGCCCCACGTCGGCCCCGCGTGGGACCAGGGCGCGCACCCTCCCCAGCCCCCGACCCCCGCGGGACCTCCGGACCGCGGGCCCCGCGCCTGCCCCGCACACCCGCCCCCTGCCCCCGGGCGGCCGCGACCCCCGTCCCCGACGTCCAGGCAGCAGGTGCGGCGGGACCTCCGAGGACTGGGAAGGAGCCGCGGGGTCGGCCCCGGAAGACCACCGGCCACGCGGACCGCGTCCTGACTCAGTGCAGGCCTCCCACGTGCCATCTGGCAGCCCAGGAAACGATTCGCTTGGTTTTCCTGCGAGTAGAAGTTCCTGATTGGAAGGGCTTCGTGGAAGGGCTTCGTGATGTGCGAAACGGGATGACGTCTAACAGGAGTGTTGACGCCACCGAACCCTGGACACACGGCGGCCGCGGATGCTCGGGAGGCACGCGGGTAGTGACAGTGATTGGTATAGCAAATAAAAAGTCCAAAGGAGGGAGCGGCAAATATATACATTAGAGTATGGTAACAGTGGTAACTAAGTAAACAGAGCAGGAGGGATTGTTCAGCGTATGGTGTTGAGTAGCTATTTGGGAAAACAAAGCTTACATCAATACACCACCTGCAATAATAAAAGATTCCAAGTAGATATAAGTTTTAGAAGGGGGGGGACCGGAAATATAATTATTAGCACTGCCAAGGGAGACATTTTTATAATTTTGGTGTAGAAAACTAATTTTTGCAAAAAAATCAGAAACAATGAAAGTGACATAACTCACTATATTAAAGCCATATTCTGCTTAGATACTCCGTCATCCCCTCAAAGAAATTGCATAAGCGAAGTGAAAAATCAAATGAAAAAATGGTGGGGAAATGTGTAAGTTGTGTTGTGAAGTTAGTTTTCCTAATATAAGTAACTTCTATACCTCAGCAAGTGCATTCCAACTCACAGGAAAGACGTGCAAAGGGTACAGACACTGAGTTCATGAAAAAGGAAAAACAAATGGCTGTGAAACATGGAAATATTATTAATCTTTTAATAATTATAAGATTATAATAAGTAATATTATTCTTAAGAGAAATGCAAAAATGCAGCTACAGAACTGCAGTGAAACTCCACTTTGCACCTGTCGGGCTGGCAATCAAAGAAGCTAACAAAAACGATTGTTTGGGCTGGTGTTGCTTAGCATTTACACACACTGATTTAGAGTCCCAGGCTCCTGTGACAGGTTACCACCGGCTCAGCAGCTTGAAGCTACAGGTATTTCCTCTCAGCGCCGGAGGCCACAAGTCCCAACGTCAGTGTTACTGGGGGGAAATCAAGGCGCCCACAAGGTCCCAGTGGCTTGTCTCGGCCTCGTATCCATACCCTTTTTCTTTCCCCCTCTCCCTTGGACAGTTGTGAGGCAGTTAAGGTCCGCCTGAACCATCCAGGATAATTTCCCCATTTCAACTTTTTGCCATATAAGGTGATATTTACAGATTCCAGGAATGGGGAGGAAGGGGTATTTTTCAGTCTACTACAGTCACTACGTCCTGAATCCACCTACAGGCACGGGGTTTCCTGGTCTTAACTTTAGTCTCCTTCTCTCCTCGCATCTCTAATGTAAATCTCCTTGTGTATTATTGAGAATATTAGATGGCTTAATATGTGTAAGGAACCCATGACAGTATCAGGGGACTAGCAGGACACACGTGGCAGTTGTGATGCTCACACTGCGCTTCAGGCTGGCGGGGAACCAGGACCTTCCCAGACGCTATAGGAAGACAGTTTAGTAACATCTGGGGGAGGCCAGACTCAACAAAAGTGCCACTCCAGGTCGGGTCTCACGACCGCTCCGCTGGTACCGCGCACCTGCCGTTTAGGGAGCTCGGTGTGGCTGGTGGAGGTCTCACTTCCGTGTGAACCTCATGACCTTACATTACATATAAATAATTGGCAGCCAGACTTTTTTCTAAGGTCTGCTCACAATATAAAGGCTGGCAGCGGTGGGATTCGAACCCACGCCCCCGAAGAGACTGGAGCCTTAATCCAGCGCCTTAGACCGCTCGGCCACGCTACCGCACGCCTGCCACTCGTGGTTCCTGCGGGTGATGAGAAACCTCCCGCCCCCCCCCCCCTCCGCCCCGCGATCCTTCCCCGGGCTTCTCCCCCTCCCACAACCCCCGGGGCCAGAACACTGCACACCCCGCAGGGTCCGCACGGGGGGCGGGCGCCGCTTAGAGCCCCAGCGCCGCAGCGTGCACCCCCGCCCCCCTCCCGCCCAGGCCCGGGCCACTGCCCATCTACACCGTGGACACGACACAAACGTGCGCACAGAAGTGATGGAGAGACGCGTGTCACTTCAGGTAAGTGGCTTCAAAGAGCACGTCCCAGGGGAGCTCACTGTCACTACCCGCGTGCCTCCCGAGCATCGCGGCCGCCGTGTGTCCAGGGTTCGGTGGCGTCAACACTCCTGTTAGACGTCATCCCGTTTCGCACATCACGAAGCCCTTCCACGAAGCCCTTCCAATCAGGAACTTCTACTCGCAGGAAAACCAAGCGAATCGTTTCCTGGGCTGCCAGATGGCACGTGGGAGGCCTGCACTGAGTCAGGACGCGGTCCGCGTGGCCGGTGGTCTTCCGGGGCCGACCCCGCGGCTCCTTCCCAGTCCTCGGAGGTCCCGCCGCACCTGCTGCCTGGACGTCGGGGACGGGGGTCGCGGCCGCCCGGGGGCAGGGGGCGGGTGTGCGGGGCAGGCGCGGGGCCCGCGGTCCGGAGGTCCCGCAGGGGGCGGGGGCTGGGGAGGGTGCGCGCCCTGGTCCCACGCGGGGCCGACGTGGGGCTGGGGTGAAATCAGCCCTGTGGCGGCGCCGCTCCGGGCGGTTTCTTTCCTCGAGGGTAAACCCCGGGGACTCGGATCGGTCACTGTGACCTGCCGGGGACACAGTGTCCGCGGAGGGCCGCACGACAGCGGGCAGGACCTCCCGGGTCCGGGGTGTGCCTCGGGTGCCGGGGCTGGACCGGATGGAGAGGCCGAGAGGCCCGCCAGGCAGGTGCCTTCTTAGCGCAGCGGGCAGCGCGTCAGTCTCATAATCTGAAGGTCCTGAGTTCGAGCCTCAGAGAAGGCACGCGACTTTTGTCCCCTCCCCACGCCTTGTGGACCAAGAAGCCAGGTCACTACCGCGCCTCAAGACCCGTGACTCACTCCCGTCCTCCACGCCCCTTTTGCCGTGCAGGATACCGTGCTCACAGGTTTGGAGGTTGGGAAGCGAGATCCCGAGGAGGGGGCGGGGAGACGCTATCGCACCTAACAACCTGCCCCCTGCTCCCCAAAGCCTTCCACGGGTCCCCCAGGACAAAACACGCACCCCGGCCCAGTCTCCCCAGATCTCAACTCATTTCAGCGTCAACTCGTCTAAGTCGCCCAGTTACGAAGGGTGTGTGAGCGGTGGCTCTACGTGTGAGCGATTCTGGACACAATTCCTCCCGTTTGCAAATGTGCGAAATTCACAGGCTATCTGCTCCCCCAAATGCAGCGGTGGGACAGGCGTAGATAACCGTGGTAGACACTCCCCCTGCAAAGGCAAGCCCTTGAGGGAAGAAGGAGGCACCGGTCCTGGGCAAGTTCAAAATGAAGCTCCCCAGTCCCTTTTGGATTTTCGTGTTGGGCCGGCTCTCCAGGCCTGGGAAAAATCCCCTCCCGCCCGGTCTCCGCCATGGGAGTTGGGCTTCCTTCCTCCCGAAGGCAGCGCATGTTCCCGGCCAGGCAGGACGCTCAGCCGGCTCCCTCACTCTGACATCTTGGGAGTTAAGCGTCCTTCCGGGTGGTCCGCCTTCTGTCCCAGTTGGCAGAGTGTCTGCCCATGTCACACTCAAGACCCGGGTGAGTGTCCTGTGGATGCCATGCAGAGTGTGCGCTCCACGGATGACAGGCTTGGGGCAGGAGGCCCTTCCTCCCCGAAGTCGCCAGGCTCCAGATGACCCTTTTCCGTAAAAGACTTCATTCAGTTGGTCTCAAGTCCCCGCACCTCCTGGAAGGCGGTTTGAGGAGGAAACGGTAAAGAAATCACCATTTCTATCCCAGGTCTACATGGGCTTTTCTCAGAATCCATTCAGCGTGGACAAGGGTGAAGTACTGAGAGGCGTTACTGCTACGTCACACGGTGAGACTCTTTCATTTTGTAAGAAACTGCCAGGCTCTCTTCCAAGGTGGCTGCCCCATTTTGCATCCGCACCGGCAACGAATCAGAGCTCCTGTTGCTCCACGTGGTCACCAACAGTTGGTGTTGTTCGTGTACTGGAGTTTGGCCATAGCAGTAGCCACCTAGTGGTATCCCAGTGCTGTTTCAGTCTGCAATCCCCTGATAGGGCAGACGGTGTCGAACACCTTTCCATACGCTTATTTGCCGACTCTATCTCGGTTGCGTTGCTTGTTCAGATATTTGCACATTTAAAAAATTGAGTGGTTTGGGGTTACATCAAAATACAAAGCTTCTGCACAGCAAAGGAAACAATCAACAACACTGAAAGGCAACCGACAGAATGGGAGAAGATATTTGCAAATGACATATCAGATAAAGGGTTAGTATCCAAAATCTATAAAGAACTGATACAACTCAACACCCAAAAAACAAATGACCCAATTAAAAATGGGTAGAAGACATGAACAGACATTTCTCCAAAGAAGCCATACAGATGGCCAGGGGTGCCAGGGTGGATCAGTCAGTTAAGCCTCTGACTCTCGATTTTAGCTCATGTAATGATCTCGAAGTTTGTGAGATTGAACCCCGCATGTGACCTCTGTGCTGACAGCTTGGAGCCTGCTTGGAAACTTCTCTCTGCCTCTTCCCCGCTCTCTCTTCCTCCCTCTCAGAATAAATAAATAAACCTCAAACATAAAAAAAAGGAGACTTCCAGATGGCTAACAGACACATGAAAATATGCTCAACATCACTCATCATCAGGGAAATACAAATAAAAACCATAATGAACTATCACCTCACACAAAACGGCTAACATCAAAAACACAAGAAATAATTAGTGTTGGTGAGGATGTGGACAAAAAGGACCCCTCTTGCAGTGTTGGTGGGAATGCAAATTGGTGCAGCTGCTGTGGAAAACTGTATGGAGTTTCCTCAAATAATTAAAAATAAAACTAACCTATGATCCAGGAATCACACCACTAGATACTTACCCCCCCCCCAAAATATAAAAACACTAATTCTAAGGTATACACGCACCTGGATGTTTATTGCAGCATTATCTACAGTAGCCAAATTATGGAAACATCCCAAGTGTCCATGGATACATGAATGGATAAAGAAGATGTGGCATTGAATATACAGTGGAATATTACTCAGCCTTAAAAAGAATGACATCTTGCCATTTGCAACAAGATGGATAGAGCTAGAGAGTATAATGCTGAGCAAAAAGTCAGTCAGAGAAAGACAAATACCATATGACCACTCACATGTGGAATTTAAGAGACGAACTAGGCAAAGGAAAACAAGAGAGAGAGAAAGAGAAACCAAGAAACAGACTCCTAACTATAGAGAACAAACTGATGGTTACTGGAGGGGAGGTAGGTGGGGGGCTGGGGGAGATAGGGAGTAGGGATTAAAGAGTACTACAGGTATGATTTAAAAAAAATAAAATAATTGAGTTGTTTGGGTTTTTTTTAGGAGTTATCCTTTCATGTGTCTGTTAGCCATCTGGATGTCTTCTTTTTTTACTTTTAAGGTTTATTTATTTATTTTGAGAGGGAGGGAGAGAGAGCGGGGGAGGGGCAGGGAGAGAGAGAGAGAGAGAGAGAGAGAGAGAATTCCAAGCAGGCTCCAAGCTGTCAGCACAGAGCCCACACGCAGGGTTCAATCTTACAAACTTCGTTTCGAACGAAGTGGCCTTAGGTGTCCCCCAACCTGCTCTTTTCCCACAGTAACTTTGTCCTCCCCTGGGAATTCTTGGGTCCCGGACATTTTAACTTCCAGTTGATCATTATTCCTAAAGTTTCCTTAAGAGGATTAACAAGGGATCTTAACTGTTTATTCTCCACCCCCCCCCCCCGCAAACACCCAAAGTTTTCTTCTTTGTAGTGAACACAGGATTCATGGTTCATGAATTTCTCTTATTTTATGAAATCATTATAAATAGAGCTGGAGATTGCTAGAATCTAGAGACATTACGCATTTCTCCGTGTCTGGCTGCTTCAAACTGTAACGCCCCGCAGGTGCTCAAAAACCCTTCTACTAGGAAAAGCATCCTTCCTCGGCAGTGGGTGGCATTTGAACTGTCATCTCCCTGAGAATCCACTTTTCAGGAGCAAGGAGCTCGAGCAAGCTGCAACCGAACAGCTCGGGTTCCACCGCCGGGAGATTGTTGAGAGTTTGGGGGGTGAGTAGGACTGACTCGAGGGGCCTGGCCAACGTAAAACGATTCTCAGGAAGAGTGGGTTTCAGAAAACGCCAGGCCCTACTGGGAGTCGAACCCAGGATCTCCTGTTTACGAGACAGGCGCTTTAACCAGCTAAGCCATAGAGCCACCCGGGAGCCGGCACCGCGCTGAGGCCTCGTGTCCCTCGGACAGGGTGGAAGCGAGCTCGCATCGCGGTCGTCTCCGGAAGACACGCAGGTGCGGAGGGAGGCTTCTCTCCCGCAGGACGCGCTGGGGGCAGAACACCAGAAGCACCAGGAGGCCGCAGGGGCGAACCAAGGGTTTTTCTATTACCCGGAGGAAGAGTGCCACAGGGAGTCGAGGCCACGCAATCCGTGGTGAAGACCGTGACAAGAAGGACTATTTACGACTTAAAGATGACCGCAGGATTTGCACAGAGCGGCTGGGCCCGGGCACCCGCGTACCTGCCCGAGGCGCCCGCAGCCTCCAGATCCGGGACACGAAGAGCCGCGCGTCCCCGGGCGAGCGGAGGAGGCCGGGGTCAGGGGGCCCTCAGCGACAGGGGGCAGCGGGCCCCCGGCCCTGTTCCAGGGCTCAGCCAACATCTGCGGGAACGACTCTGCAGGGGGCGCCTCTCGGGAGGGGTGCGGAGTGCGAGCCACGTGGTCAAGTTTTGAAGCATCCACGAGGAAAAAGCCGTTTGTCGGCTGGTTTCCCGCATCTCCGGTCCCCTCGGTTGCTCTCGGCGACAGTCTGAAAATCAGCTCGCCAAGCATGGCAGGCCTGCTCCGCTCGAACCCGCCGCGCCCTCAGGTGACCCCCCCCCCCCGAGGTCGCCCCCTGAGGTGACCTGCCCCTCCCAGGTCACCCCTGCCCCCTCCAGGTCGCCCCCCTGCAGTGACTCGCCCCCACCCAGGTCATCCCTGCCCCCCTCCCGAGGTCGCACCCCTGCGGTGACCACCCTCCACCCTCGAGGTCGCAGCCCCGCGGTGACCCTCACCTCCTCGGTTGCACCCTGGACCCGGAAGGCGCCCTGTTGCGCTGAGCAGGCGGGAGGCGCGGCGTCAGGGCGGGGCGGGGCCTAGGACCCGAGGGTCTGCGGGGGGGGGGGGGGGGGACCTGGAGGGGCCGGGACTGGGGGCGGCGGGGGGGCGGCTGGGAGGCCGGAACGGCGATGGGGGTAGAGTCGGGGGCCCACCCGGACCGCGCGGGGGTTCGGGCCGGATTTTATTCCCCGGCCGGGTCCCCCTCCGCACCCCCAGCCCCGTGTCCCGGGGGCAGGGTTCAGGCGGACGATCCAATCCGGGGGCTCGGCACCTGGCGTCCGGTAGGCGGGCTCAAGGGGCGGTCTGAGCACACGCGTCGACTCGGACTGTGCGGGTTGCAGGCCGTGGGACTCCCGACGCCTGTGCCAACGGGAGTGGGTGATGCGCACGGGGCCGCCTGGGGTGTCTTCTCCACATGGGAAATAGCTCCGAAAGAATCGTGTGTGCGCGCGCGTGCGTGTGTGCGCTCGCATGTGTGTGTGGGGCGCGTGTGCGCGATGAACTGTGAATATTACTTTTGGGTCAGTTACTCATTTATCTTCTCACTTTACTTGGAAGTTTTGTTTTGGTTCTTTTTTGAATCTCGGCAAACTATTTTGAGATTCACAAACTGAGGGAACATAGACATTACTCACCAAACACTTGAGGGATCTGAAGTGTCTATTGTGGTCATGGAGGTAGGAGAGAGGTGCTGGCCGCTCTATTTAGCCACAAGTCATGAGACCACAGTCTGCATTTGTAAAATGAGTTTTGCCATTAAAAAAAAAAAAAAATCCTTGGACTCCTGGAGTGAGTTTGGTTTGGTGCTGTTGAATGAACTATTCTTGCTGGATTCTTAGTTATATTTTATTTGGGATGTGGATCTTTAGACGTTAGAGTTGAATTGTTCTCACTTGGTTTTCTTTTGGGTGCTACTTATATCCGGTTTTGGTGGCCCTGGCCAGCGGATCAGGCAGCTTTCCATTTCTTATGCCCTGGAACTGTTTTCAACTGGCCACGGGAGTGATCTGATCCTTGGCAATCTGAAGGAACTTGCCTAAGGGAGTGAGTGCTTCTCAGAGTGGAAAAGAGGCCTGACGCCCTGTTCATTTGCTTCTCTGGTTAACATTCCGGCAGAATGTTTAACTTGGGCACGTCCTACTGTCTGTGATTCCCGGTGTATTTGTTGAGAGACAACGACACTAAAAGACTAACTGATCCACTGTGTCTATTGTCCTCCTGGCACAGGCAAGCCTTCAGTCAATGTTGCTCGTTATTATCATCACATCGACGTTGGCCATTTATATTGTCCTAAACTCAGTCATTCATTACTCTTATCACCAGATACAGAGGTATAAAGTTGTAAATAATATTTGATTTTTGCTTAAACTATCTCTCATCTATTCATATATCTACACTTTCTTTACTAATTTTGAATTCTGATTTTATATTTTCCTGTGATTAGACTTGCCACTGGGTTGTATTTTGGTTTCATTTGTCAAGAAGACTTTTTTAGCTCTCCTAACGTGTAAACAGTTTTTCTTTCTAAATTTCTTTCTTCCATTTTCATTTGGTAGGTTTTGTGGTCTTTTATTTACTTTTTAAGTGGTATACTAAACAGTAATTCAGGCATTTTTCATCTTATTCTTTTTTTTTAATTTTTTTTTCAACTTTTTTAAATTTATTTTTGGGACAGAGAGAGACAGAGCATGAACGGGGGAGGGGCAGAGAGAGAGGGAGACACAGAATCAGAAACAGGCTCCAGGCTCTGAGCCATCAGCCCAGAGCCCGATGCGGGGCTCGAACCCACGAACCGCGAGATCGTGACCTGGCTGAAGTCGGACGCTTAACCGACTGCGCCACCCAGGCACCCCCATCTTATTCTTTAAAAAATGCATCTGAGGTTATGAATTGTCCTCACTGACATGCTTTAGTTACATCCTACTGGTAATGATATATGTTGTCTTCTCATTCTGTTGTGCATAGCCTTCAGTTTTAGTTTTCGTTTTCTCTTTGAGATATTTTAAGAAGAATTTGATTTTTTTAAGCAAAAAAATTATATTTTTAAATTATATTTTGATTCTTATTTTTACCCTTATTTTCTAGTACATTATTTTCTAAATTAAGAAAATATTTTGACAGTTTCTTACTGACCAATATATAGTCAAGTTATGAAATTCCATGGGTAATTTTAAAATGGTGTATTCCCCATCTTTAGGAAATAATTTGTATTTATTGGGTTAGTTTTATTGATTATTTTTAAAGTTTCTTATTGCTTATTTCTTTGTCCGTTGATATTTCTTGGAGTGAGAATGGTAAATTAAAGCCAATTATTAATTGTGTCTTTCTACTTGTATCTCTGATGAATTTCTGCTGAATGAAAATTGCTGCTTTATTTTTTTGAGCATAAGTATTGAAAGCCAAAAATCTTTGTAACTCTACTTATAACTTTTAGTATTTTTAAATCCATGGTTTTGAAATTTTAAAATGCTGGGAAAAACCGCAATTGAGATTTTTGAGTAGACCTACTGTGTGCCTTTTAGAGAAATTCTAGGGGTAATGGAATCTCTCATTCTGGCCAAGAACTTCCCAGAGACTTGAATAAAATGTGTTTCTGACCTGAAAATCTGGGGCGAGTGGGAGAATCACCCTTTTAATGTTGGTGTTTTCTAGGTCGCATCCTTCACTGTCCTACTCTTCCTGGTGAGAATATTCATACTATTCCGTACATTCACATCTCCCAACTACCCAAAATAGGCTGATGGCTTCTAAATATCTTTCTCACAAAGACCTCTGTAGAATTTCATAGGATCGTAGACAGCTGCCTATGAGACATTTCCACCTTATCATCTCACAGACACCTGAGCACATCCAGTCCTTCCTAGTCTTTTCTCCTTGTTAACACCACAATCCAGAAACCGGGTAAGTACCCGAGATGATGCTCCATCATCCATTCCCTCCTCACACATGTATTCATAAGGGAATATGCAGTCACGGCTGTTTAGGCGCAAATAGGGATCTTTTCCTAACTCACCATGGCAATCACAGCATTAGTAGAGTGTTCCAAGTGGCGCCTGCTGCTGTGAAATCATAATTTGATGTCATTGAGAGTTTTTGCTATTAATGCAGGAAACCCATCAATAAGCCAGCTATTCCAAAGATACAATTCTAGTTTTAATCTGATATTGTCTCTAAAGAACCTTGTAGTTTAAGTAGATACAAACCTGAGTTTTTGCCTGGACAAAAACATTCTGGATCAAGTTTCCCATGAGGGATAGTTGAATTTGCCCCCCAAATTATGAAAAACAATCCGAAATGATGCTATGTAGCGTCCCAAGTTTGTCCTTCTTGGCATGGAGGGAGTTGTAGACATCGGGTGACCTCCTGGCTGGGACCATGAAGGGCAGAATGAGCCGCAGCCCCGTGGCACCTCAAAACTTCAAGGCAAGCATTTTATCCTCGCGTTCTTGGACCTTCTGTCCCCTGACGGACGGTACCTCTTAAAATGCAGGACAGGTGTGGGCTTTGGTTCCCGATGAATAATCCAGTTATGGAGTGCCTGTCACAGTCTGGCGTCCCCAGGCCTTATGCTCCATGTGGCTAATGCCAGGCTCACATCAACTACTCATCCTCTTTGCACTGAGAGAAGACAAGTAGAAAGTTTAAAGTTAGCTCACATTTTGGCTAGGGTTTTTAGACATGGTCCGTGAAAATGTACTGGCATAAAGTGGCTGATTTCAGGAGAACTTGATACCAGACATAGAGGCATGGCTTCTACATAACTTTGCAAATTAGGAATATATGTTGAAGCCAGGAGATACCCTTAGAACACAGTGATTGATCACGATTTATTTTATATTAGAATTTTATTATTTTTAAAATTTTTGTTTATTTATTTTGAAAGAAAGAGACGGAGAAAGAGAGAGAGAGAAAGAGAGAGAGAGAATCCCAAGCAGGCTCCACACTGTCAGCACAGAGCCCGACGTGGAGCTCAAACCTACAAACCATGAGATCATGACCTGAGCTGAAATCAAGAGTCAGACACTTAACTGACTCCGTCACCCAGGCACCCCCAGTTTTATATTAGAATTTTAAATAGACTATTAAAGTCGTAAATTATTTTCTCTCCTTTGGTGGGAAGTCACTGTCTGAGACTCAGTTTTCCCTAATTAAGGGAATAGATAGAAAAATTGCCCTGCTGAGTATCACTTAGTTTTGATTACCATTTCTACTCCTTTTTAAGTGACAGTCCTCTTTGTTCCATCATATAATCCGTGTATTCTGTGTATTCCTTATATTCCATTTAGTTTATCTTCCAAGTTACTCATGTCCTTGGTATCTGTATTTAACACAATTCAACACAATTTAACACAATTAGGAATTCCGCCTGTCTCACCAGCGACTTATTATCTATGCTTCCCACATCCTATGAAGTTTTGCCTTTATCTCATGAGCTACTACCTTAATTACCCCCTAGATAGGCTTTATCCATCCAATTTGCTTTCCCACTTTCCATATCACATATTATCAAATAGTACAGCAAACTCATATTTCATGACCCACCAACTGAGCATTCTGTATTTCTGGGCAGGCTAACGGTGTCCTGTACACGAACGGTCCTGAGGTCCCGGAGGTGAAGACAGAGCTCCAGGCCCAGGCTGGTGGGGTTACCGTGTGAAGCTCAAGGTGTCAGCATATCAGGTTCTTCAAAACTAATTTGTGGGGTGATACTCAATTTCAATTCCTTACAGATTTGCCTGCCGGAAGCAAAGAAATTGGAAAGAGAGAAAAGATCTGAAAAAAGAAAAGATCCCCAGTCATCTTTTCTCTAGTCCCTCTGAAATTATAATCTAAAAATTGACGGGGTGCCTGGGTGGCTCAGTTGGTTGGGCGTCCGACTTCAGATTATGATCTCATGGCTCATGGGTTCAAGCCCTGCGTCGGGCTCTGTGCTGACAGCTCAGAGCCTGGAGTCTGCTTCGGATTCTGTGTCTCCCTCTCTCTCCGTACTCCCCTGCTCATGCTCTGTCTCTCTCAAAAATGAATAAATGTTATAAGAATTTTTTAAAAAATAAAAAAAAACCCTAAAACTAAGAATTGGTATGAGCTGTATGTCTGCCCTAGGTGTCGCTCTGAGGTGACGAAATGGTTTGCACAGTGTCTAGGCCACTACATTTCTGAGGCCAAACGGCGTCTGAAAGAATTCAACGTACGTTGCTCTTTCCTTTTAGAAGAACAAAAGGGTGGGTAGTCTGTGTGATTTCACAAGGAAAATTTGGGCAGGGGGGAAGGGGAACAGAATCTCTATCAGGAACTTCCCAGATTCAAAGAAAATAATGTTTCTGACCTGAAACTTGAGGAAAGCAAGAGAAAATTCTGTAGTCAGAGCAGCGGGTGAGGTGGGCTGGCAGGCGGGGTGGTGACGGGAGAAGAGAAAGTGAGACTTTTCCTGGGCTCCAAATCACATAGCAAGTCTGAGTCTTTGGGAAGATAAAGGAAAATTGTTTTGACTTGTTCAAGCGGACAGAAGACTTTATCTAAGACATCTGCAACGGAGCCCAAAGTTTGGAAATAGGGGAGCCAGACTGAACTCCGCTCTGCACACAGCAGGGACGTGTGGGCACTTACAGCTGACACGCAGGGTGAGGGGAAGTGGGCCAAGCACTGCTGAGATGTAGCAGGATTCTTGGCAAAGCCTGGCCAACGTCAAGTCCTAGTTGAGAAGGGGGATCGGAGGAGCCTGACCAAGGTCTGGTCAAGGAGGAGGTGTGTGAGATGATACACCTTGAATTTGGGCCCACGTGGAGACCACAGAGGTCAGACACTGAGGGCACTGACAGCCGGGGGATGGCTGAACAGTCAATGTCAACCCTGGGTCTTAGCAGCACCTACCGGCTGAACGGGGGAGGCAGTGGGGCTGAGGCTGAGCACAGTGGGCGACCACGTGAAGTGCAGGGGCAATTCTTTCATCCTGTGTCAAGACGCCAGCATTTTGTGCACAGCCTCCACTCTCCGGGGCAGCATATGCTAGGATCGCCCGGAAGGCCTTTTAAAGCACACACTGCTGTTCTCACCCCCTGAGTTTCTGATTCAGTAAGTCTGGGAGCGAGCTAAAAACTGCATTTCTTTGTCAAATATTTTTAATGTTTATTCATTTTTGAGACGAGGGGGGAGGGGCAGAGAGAGGAGGACAGAGGATGTGAAGCAGGCTCTGTGCTGACAACACAGAGCCCAATGCGGGGCTCCAACTCAGGCACCGCGAGATCATGACCTGGGTGAAGTCGGACGCTCAACCGACTGAGCCCCCAGGCGCCCCTCAGAACTGTGTTTCTAACAAGTTCTCGGGTGATGCTGTTGCTACTGGTCCTGATCAGGACACATCGCCGAGAGAATGAACTCCCTATGGATGGAGGGTGAGGAGGGGAACACGTGGGTGGGTGGAGTCTCTCGGGGGTCCCTCTGGGTAAGGAACTGTGCAGGGTAGTGGGCAGTCTCCATGGCCTTACCCGGGTCTGCTTTGGCAGGATGGTGCCCCGGTCCCCGCCTGTGGCTCCCAGCCACCCCTTCCAGCCAGAGGAGTCACCTCACCCGGAGGTCTCACCCTGGGGCTGGGGGCGACCCCACAGCCAATGGCTGACTGACCTGGGTTACAAAAGACCATCCCTCTTCCTTCAAGGTGGAATGATGATAGCGGGCTTTATCCCGAGGTAATCTCCAGCAGAAATCCCACGTTATCTTCTTTCTTCCTCTGCCCCATCCTGCATCACTGGTCCCTTCTTC
Source organism: Felis catus (assembly GCF_018350175.1). Taxonomy (NCBI): domain Eukaryota; kingdom Metazoa; phylum Chordata; class Mammalia; order Carnivora; family Felidae; genus Felis; species Felis catus. Next base: position 2,000,247 of record NC_058372.1, on the reverse strand, counting down.
TGAGACCACTCAGTAAGCGACATGTGTCCAAATCTCAGTCTCAGTCTGCTTCCTGGGAACCGAAGCCAAGTCAAGGGGTATTTGTGAGGGTCACAGGATGAGATCCGATGTGCTCTGGCATGGACCCTGACCCTCCCTTTCTCAGATTTGGGGACTCCAGCTTCCAGAAGGAACAGGTGCTCCCAAAGCCCAGGAACGCCAACGTTCACGCAGTCCTTGGGGAGGCCTGGTTTCTACGTGGTAACTGCCGGAGGGAGAATGTGCTGGGGTCTGGCCTCCGGGAGTGGCCGCATCTCAACTCTGGGAGTAGGCGGTTTGAGGGTCTGAGTCCTGGTTCCCTGGACTTTGGAAACCGCACCCCACCCCCCATCCCAACTGGGGACTGTCCTCAAAGGTTTTGTGATCCGCAGAGCAATAGTCATTTCAGACACCTGTTAGGTGGCTGGTGGGGTAGATGCCTGTGAAAACACCGCGCCGAGTGTATCTAATTTGCACGATAGTTTGTGGGAACTTCTGGTTGGAAGAAAAAACTCCGCAGCAATAATAGAGCCAGTGAGGTCATGATGAGCACCAAGACAGCAACAGTAAAGTTCCAACTTCCTTAACGGACCTGAGCAGTCCTGCGCAGCCCGCCTGCTCCCAGAAGGTTCTGTGTGTGGCTTTCCCGGGGGACCAAGATCTGTCACAGGGGTCGGTGAGGAGGGGAGAAGTGGGCACTTTATCTCCGGATCCCCCCTTTATAAAGACTTCTACATTCTCCTCATCATTGCCACCTTCCTCTGCAACACCTGCCCCCACACCTGCCCCAGTTCCCCCACCTCCCAGCGCCAGGAAGTTCCCCCGCTTCTCTGGCCTCAGATCAGCCTTTCTGTCCCCTGCAGGGTCAGCCCTGGGGGGAGGCATCACGGAGGGAACCTGCATTTTTCACAGCAGCTACAGGATGGAGCCTGTCGCAGACGCTCAGCATAACCACTCGGGGAAGCCGAGCCCTCTTCCTTCTTGGCTTCGGGACTCTCCCACGGACTGGGGACTTGCTGCCCGGAGCGCTCACTCTCACACAGCATTTCTCTGCTTTACGCTGAACTGGAACCTCGAGTGGCCCCCGCCTCCTGCACCCACTTCCTGGCCCCTGATGATCCTCATCGAAAGCAGTAACAGGTGTGGAAGCTTCTGAGGCTTTGCTATGGTCCCTGGGGGTTCTCAGGAGAAACTCCACAAGGAACACATCTCCCACCGTGACCGGAGAGGCCCTGCAGCCCCTCCTCACTCCCTCCCTGCTTGGCGAGGCCTCTGGGGGTCTCACATCCCGAGGGGACGCCACAGACGGCCAGGCTTTGTTTTCCTGACTGGGTTTTGAGTGCAAGAAGACAAAACATCCAAATGTGGGGAAAACATTTTCCTCTGACGTCAGACGCAGCCCAGTCCTGGAGGCCAGACCCCAAGAGTCTCCGCGGCAGTTCCTCCAGGAGGCCGGGTCTTCCCCGAGGACCGCGTGAACGCCTGCGTTCCTGGGCTCCCAGAGCACCTGTTCCTTCTGGAAGCTGGAGTCCCCAGGTCTGAATCTCTTCCCCTGCCATCGCTGGCTTTGCCAGTTTGCACGTTCTACACAGAGGTTAAGTCAGGGATTGCTTCCGTCCCGGCGCACAGCCGACGATCATGTCTCACCACTGACACTTAAATTCCCTCTACATTTTAAGTGCAAAAAAAATATTTAAAGTGCAAAAAAAAATTGAAATTTGTTGAAAGTAATTTCTGAGAGGGAAAAGAAAAACGGCTACTTTGTTTCACTTCCTCGTACAAGCCTCTCCTAGTTTCTGGTGTTCTGCAGTCTGTGCTCACAGAAAGGACTGAACCCCGGTGATAAGACAGCCGCTGGACGGGGCATCCCAGCACGGTCTTTGCCCCTGAGTAGGGGGGCACTTTGTTTCACTTTTCTTCCGTTTTTCTGTGTTTTTAGATTTTTAACTGTGAGCAGGAGTTTTACAGACAGAATGTTTGTGTCTTTGGAGAGAAGCAGGGCTACCTCACATGGGGGCCCCCAGTGGGAGGGGGCGGCTGCCTCTGCAAGGTCAGTGTCCACGGTTACAGCCGCCAGCCCCACCTGGTGTCTGGATGGGCCAGGGAAGCATCCAGAGCGCATGTGGGAAACACAAAATACTGAGGGTGCAGGGATGTAATCCGGGAGCGGGGAGACACCTCGGGAAACCAACTCTGCTGCAGAATTTCCTTTATTTGAGTCAGTGATGAGAAGAGGTATGTGTGTGGCGGGGGGAGGCTCAGGGTGAGGACAAAGCCCCAACTTCAGAATGAAGGGACATCCCTGCCCTGGAACCACTAAGGGACAGGGGCCAAGGAAGCTTGGGTAGGTCCAACCCAGAGGGGCCGGGGGCCCCCATCAGGGAGTTGCCTTCCTTCAGGGAGCCCAGGTTTCCACCCTCGCCCGGACTTCAGAGGCCCTGTAGGAGTGTGCAGGGTGTGGGGGACAGAAGGCCTCACTTGGGAGAGGAAGAGCTTCCACCCCAGGGCTATCTTCAAGGACAGGAGAGGTTATGAAGGGGGTCTGGAGGGTCTTGCTGCCAGTTCCTGCTTTCTTCAAACCTCCACGATGGGGAAGGACAGACGCCAGAACTCCTGGGGACCACCTTTTTCAGGGATATTTGGGAGTCCGAGCCATCTACCCGGAAATGTGCTTTTCCTTTGCAATGCAGTGGAAAAAACCTGATGTTCGGGGAGCAGAGAGTTGGGGAGATAGGTTTTCGTTGCCTTGTTCTCAAGCACACGCACGGGCACATGCACACCAACACGCACGCATATCCAGGATGGCGGGGTCACAGGGACGCTGGGTAGGAAGGCATGTGGAGCAAAGATGGACCCAGTGTTCAACCATGACCTTCAGGCGGGAGGCAGGTGGCTATTTCTGACGGCCTCTGGGCCTTTCTACTTGGTTTTTAGCTGCTTCAGGTACTCCAGGATGTCCGATCTGACGGTGCTGATGGGAGCCTTGTGGAACCAGCGCATGACAGGGACCCCGTTGGGCCCCACCAGGAACTTCTCAAAGTTCCAGCGGATGTCATGGACCTTCATGGGCTCCCAGAACAGCTGGTCTGGTGAGCCCAAAAGATCAGAGGTCGGGGGGCAGGAGTTCTGGAGCAGAGATAGGAAAAATAGAAAACAGTTTTTTTTCTTCCCTGTGCTTCTGTAAGGTCCAGTTTTATCTGGAACCCTAGAGTACTCACCATCCACGTGTCAACATGTGAACCCCCCACGTGCCCCCAGTGAACCACACATTTTAATGCAACATCACCAATACAACAACCAAGAGCTAGAGAGTATGACAGAAAATACTCCTCCCTTCCCAGTCTGCCTCTCCCACGATTATATCATGGTGCTTCAGTAAAATAATAGCTTCTGTTTTCTTTGCTAAGTCCTACCATTTCTATAGCTTTGGTTTTCTTACCCGAAAAAAGAAATGGTTCGGTTTAGAGTTGTGGTTCCCAGAGTTTGGGGCTTCATAGGGTGGTAAAGGTGTAATAACTATTTTCCGGAGATGAATGTAGAATAACCAACATTTATTTTGACAATAAGAAAATCAAAAGTCTACCTAACTGTAAAATTTAAAATTAGCAGACTTTTAAAGGATTAGGTCGAAGAAAAATCAATAGCATCACCAGTTTTGAGCAACAGAAATGGCAATTTATAGGATTTAACAAATAATTTAATATCAGAATAAATGATGGTCTTTTAGATTCAAGGAGCTGAGCTTTGAGAAAAACTCCCCACATTGCCTTTTTTTTTTTTCTTCAGTTTGCAATGGATGGGTGAAAATTTCAACGGGGACCAGACTTGTTTGGCAGACCAGCATGTGGGAACCTGTGGCCTAAGAGAACCTGGGTGGTTCTAAGACTCGGTGACGCTAAGACAAGTTGCCATACGCACTCTACGTTATGAATTCCATGTCCGTCTCCCTGACTGGAGAGGAGCCTCCAGGGAAGGGCTGGGCCCTATTAGTACTTCTGGGCTCCCAGTGGGCAGAGACCCTCACATGATTCCATAAACGACCGCCGAAGAGTGAATCGCTACCCTTCAGTAAGGGGCGCTGGTCCACATCAGGACTGTCACAGGTTACCTTTCCTGTAGTTGAAGCTCGAGCCTCACCGTGGACATTGCCATGATTCTTGAACTTATCTAGGCATTTCTTTCCAAGGAGTCCAACCTCGATCCAAAACGAGCCCCATGCTTTCGGGGCATCTCTGCCTATGACCAACGCCTGCCAGGTGTGTGGGCACTCACCTTCAGGAAGGTAAAGACCTTCTGTTCGTTTTCTCCATTCACATCCCCTTTCTCAAAGAGCTGAAAGCTGGGGACGAAGCCGCCACCTGGACGCACATACCTGCAATGAACCAGCGTGTTCCCAAGAGGGCGCAAGTTAGGACAAGGAGGGATGGTGAAGGCCACCATAACTCTACCACAAAAGGAAGTTAGGATAAAGAGGGAGACACGGAAGACAGGGAAGGTGAGGAAAGAGAGGTCTCTGGGAGTCAGGACATCATGCTTTATGGAGCCAGTAGAGACTTCCAAGAAAACTGGAAGGCATAGTTTAAGGTCAGGATCCCGATTCATTTTTATTGCCCACATTCCTGCCGCCGTCCCGTACTTCTTTTCCATTGGACATTCCCCTCAGGTCATTATCAAGGAGCTCAAGGCAGAGCGAATGCTTGAGCACGGCCAGCAGGCAAGTTTGCACGCAAAGCTTCACAATGATGTTCTTGGACCCAGCGATCCACCACCCACCCTGGAAGTTTCCAGAGGAAGCCAGCCTCCAGGCAGGAGGAAGGGAAATCCTGGCAGGGTCTCTGCAGGGTCCCAGCAGGCACTCACTTGAGTCCAGAAAGGATCTCTGAGTTCTTTCCTGGTTCTTGTTTTCCAAACTGGTTGCAGGGAAAGCCCAGCACGACCACGCCATAGCGCTTCAGCTCGTCCTGAAGTGCGTTCAGTTCTGTGGGAAGAGAGCAGCATGGGCAGACTGGCCTGCAGGCCACCCTGCACAGGGAAAGACCACTGGATGGATCCATTGATCATATGAATAAACTGAGGACTGTGAGCGAGAAGTTCAAGGTTACAGAGACTGAGGAGGCAGAGCACGAAGCCGGAACAGAAGTTTCCAGAAACAGACCCAAACAGCGGCCATTGTTCTTGTGTGCTGGTTCCCGTAAGTGGCTCTGCTGCGTCATCCAGTGGGGGTGCTTCTTAGAAAGCACAGGTCGGTTAGCCCTGTGGGGCAGGGGTGAGGAAAGGGGCAGGGGCGGGGGCCTGTGTGATTCTGAGTGGAAGTAAGATTTAAATGCCACTGCCACCTTCCTTAGTGGTAGACTGACTGACTGGCCAAAAATTGTCAAGGCAAAGGCAAACAAAATGGACAAGCTACCCACCCCCCATGATGCCCCATGACCACACACCTGATGCCCAGGCCTCCTCCCAGGAGCACTCTCGGGTACTGTCACCTGGGCGCAGAAATTCAGAGCCTGGTTCCAGAGCATTCTCTCCCCTCTTGTTTACTCTGCTTCCTTGGAACGCTCACGGGGATTCCAGACCACAAACTCCTGTGCTCTCCTGCTGCCCGAAGCTGCTGACTTGTGTCCAGACCCTGCCGGCATCTCATCTTCAGCCACTCTCAGTCCCCACGTATTCGGTCCACATTACCAGTGCCAGTCAGTCCACGCAGACTCCGCTCTGGGCTCTGCCGCGGCTGCCTCCCCCAAAAACCTCTTCTTAAGTGACAGTGCCTTCCTGTTTGTGTATGTTTCTTCAGCGACCGTCCGTACTCACCTTTGTCTTTAACCCTCAAGGACAGTCCCTTCCTGTGGCAGAAACACCTAGCCGATCCTGGCTCTAACGCTTCGGCGGATTCCTTTAACTCTCTCAATTTCCCCATCTGGAGTAAAGTTTGAATGAGACGCTCTTTACGATTCTCATGCGCTAGTTTAATAAATTATATCGCAGCAACAGAGTGGAAACTATGCCTTCGCATAAATGAGGACACTCATCACGCACTGATACACAATAACATCCAAGATGCTTGATTATGTGAAAAAGCACGGTGCGGGACTGCACGTGTGTATTCGTGTATTTCTACAGGAGAGAGGTATCTGCCTGCATAGACATTAGAGGTTTATGAAAGTCTACACCCTAAACGGACGACAGTGGTTTCCCAAAAAGAAAGAGATGTGGACGTTTGCACTGTTAAAGCCTTTTGTATCTTTTACATTTTGAATGTTGTGAATACGGTCCCTTTTCAGAACAAATTTAAATTAAAACTGAACATTTAAAAGCAGATTCTCATTCCACGGAATTGCTGTTTATACATCACAACTTTGTTTTTGCTTTTTTTTTTTTTAATCTTTTTTTTTTTAATTTTTTAACGTTTATTTATTTTTGAGACAGAGAGAGACAGAGTATGAACGAGGAAGGGTCAGAAAGAGGGAGACACAGAATCTGAAACAGGCTCCAGGCTCTGAGCTGTCAGCACAGAGCCCGACACGGGGCTCGAACTCACAGTCTGCGAGATCATGACCTGAGCCAAAGTCGGCCACTTAACCGACTGAGCCACCCAGGCACCCCTGTTTTTGCTTTTTTAATTTAAGTAGGCTTCATGCCCAGTGTGGGGCTTGAACTCATGACCCTGAGATCAAGGTCACAGGCTCTACCAGCTGAGCCAGCCAGGCACCCCTAAACGTCATAACTTTTAAACTTACTATATTGTTTCCAATTTAACTGTTTGAAGGGAGAAAACTGCTACTTGCTAAGTGATATTAAACTGTTATTTAGGCTCTTATAATTAGATCCTGAGGTGTTGTAAAAATTAAGTAAAAGTTTAGTCTGTAGCTTTTCAGGGTTTTTCCTAGGGCCAATTGTACATAAAAAAAATAATAAAGTGACCCCCCCAAACTATTTTAAATGTAAGATCTTTCCATAATCTGTGCTTTTGAGAGTATCTTTTTATACACAATTTCACCATTAAATTTAAAAAGTCTTTAGAGTCTCTTGGTGAATGTGAACCATTTTTTTTTGTGGTTCTTTGAAAATTAACTAATTATATATAATATACTTTTATGTTACATATAACTGTATAATTTATTTTAAATATTATATTTAAATTATGTACATTATATAATTATATACATATAATTATAATATATATTAGATATAATTATAAAATTCATATAATTTTGCCTAAATCAAGCAGCGCCCTCCGTGTTAGCCCTTGTAGGCTGCTGTAACAAAATACCATAGACCTAGAGGCTGATGAACAATAACAGTGTATGGCTCACAGTACTGAAAACTGAAGCCAGAGGTCATGGTGCCGTTGTGGTAGGTTCTGGCAAAGACTCTCTACTCTACCAGACTGCACACTGCCCGGCTTCTCCCTGTGTCCCCCCCACGGTGCAAGGGCTGGGCGTTCCGTGGGGTCTAATCCCTCCATGGGGGTCCCACCCTCGTGACCTTCTCCCTGTGTCCCCTCACGGTGCAAGGGCTGGGCGTTCTGTGGGGTCTAATCCCTCCATGGGGGTCCCACCTTGTGACCTTCTCCCTGTGTCCCCCCACGGTGCAAGGGCTGGGCGTTCCGTGGCGTCTAATCCCTCCATGGGGGTCCCACCCTCGTGACCTTCTCCCTGTGTCCCCTCACGGTGCAAGGGCTGGGCGTTCTGTGGGGTCTAATCCCTCCATGGGGGTCCACCTTGTGACCTTCTCCCTGTGTCTCCCCACGGTGCAAGGGCTGGGCGTTCCGTGGCGTCTAATCCCTCCATGGGGGCTCCACTCTCATGACCTCAGTACCTCCTGAAGGCCCCATCTCCTATCACCATCATATTGGGCATTAGGATTTCAACATATGATTTTGGGGGGACACAAACATTCAGACCATAGCACCTGCTAAGTATTAATTTTAAAATATTAAAATTTAGGGGCACCTGGTGGCTCAGTCAGTTAAGGATCTGCCTTCAGCTCAGGTCACGATCTCATGCTTTGTGAGTTCAAGCCCTGCGTCGGGCTCTGTGCCGACAGCTCAGAGCCTGGAGCCTGCTTTGGATTCTGTGTCTCCCTCTCTCTGCCCCTCCCCACTTGCACTCTCTCTCTCTCTTTCTCAAAATAAACATTAAAAAATAAAATAAAATAAAATATCAAAATATAGTGAACCATGTATCTTAGAGATGAGGTTGCAATGTACTTAAATTTAAGTGGTGTTAAAAGAGAAAATTCCTGGGGCGCCTGGCTGGCTCAGTCAGAAGTGTGTGAGACTCTTGATCTTGGGGTTGTGAGTTCAAGCCCCACATGGGGTATAGAGATTACTTAAAACAAAAAAAAAGAGAAACTTCTTGGATTTCTTATTATTGAAGTTCCATTAAGACAAATTGATGGGAATAAAAAGAAAAAAGGACAAATCGATGGGACTTTCTATTTAAAAATTTTTTAAATTTATTTATTTTGAGAGAGAGAGAGAGAGAGTGAGCACGTGAGCAGGGAAGGGGCAGAGAGAGGGAAAGAGAGAGAATCCCAAGCAGGCTCCACACTGACAGCATGGGGCTCGATCTCACACACCACGGGATTGCGACCTGAGCCGAAATCAAGAGTCAGACGCTTAACCAACCGACTAAGCCGCCCAGGCTGGGGGCCCAGGAAATTTGTTTTTGATCACTTGAATAGATACCAATGTGGACATGTCAACATGTGGGACATTCTTCTTAAAAGCTGTTCGTGTATTATTTTGATTCCGTTCTTTGTAGCATTTGGTGCACTTAACCTTTGGAATTAACCTTGAAAACAAGCATTTTAAAAAGGCAGAAAAATTCTTGGTGTGTCAGAAACTGCATTTATCTCTACTGCAATCCATCTAAAACTTTAAATAACCACGTCTGGACCAACAGGGAACCCAGAGTCTTCCCCAGGAGCTCACGGAAAGAAAGAATCCACCTCAGGCGTGGCAGAAGGTCGGGCCAGGTTTGGAGAGATACAGCATCTTCCCAAACGGCCACCACACCAAAGATCATCGCTTAGAAAACCACATCTCCCTCTTCTGTCCTGCGGCAGTGCCGTGGAACCCGAGTGTTTTCCAAAAGATCAGAGATCAGTCCTCTCTGCTGTTGTCACCAGCGGGCAAGAAAGACAGAGGCGGCCCCTGAAAGCCAGGCTCTGGCCTGGGAGTCCAGCCACGGCTTGGCGTTTCCCTGGTACAGTTACACAGGACATCAGTGTCGCACAACACGGGACCACGAGAAATTAAGACAAAACAAGACCACTCGATAATCACATTGGCACATAGACAAAACATGACCCCTGTCCAAATCGCAAAAATGCCCCAAATTTCCCTATTCTTGTCAACGTAAGGGACTTTTGCTTCTTCACTGGCTACAGTTTTAGCCTTATTTTATCCTCCTACCTCGTAGATAGGATCTACTGAGACAAAATTTTTTTTTAATGTTTGTATATTTTTGAGAGAGAAGGACAGAGCATGAGTGGGGAAGGGGCAGAGAGAGACACACACACATACACACACACACACACACACAATCTGAAGCAGGCTCCAGGCCCTGAGCTGTCAGTACAGAGCCCGACACAGGGCTTGAACTCGTGAACAGTGAGACCATGACCCGAGCTGAAGTTGGACTCTTAACCGACTGAGCCCCCCCAGGCGCCCCTATGAAGGTGTATCTTTTTTTTTAATTTTTTTTTTAATGTTTTATTTTATTTTTGAGACAGAGAGAGACAGAGCATGAGCAGGGGAGGGGCAGAGAGAGAGGGAGACACAGAATCTGAAACAGGCTCCAGGCTCCAAGTTGTCAGCACAGAGCCCAATGCGGGGCTCGAACTCACGGATCGCGAGATCATGACCTGAGCCGAAGTTGGACGCTTAACCGACTGAGCCCCTCAGGCGTCCCTATGTATCTTAATCATTGTCACAGAACTGTCCCCACTTCTTCACTTCCTGACAGCATCCAGTTCAGGGCAAAGCTTCCACCCCTTGAATTCTGCCCCAGAGCACCTAACACAAGCCCAGATTCTCAAATAAGTTCTTTCCAGCACCTTCTTACTGAGGAGCCCCATGGTTCCCCACAGTAAATGTTCTACCTCAGGGCGTCGAGGAACAAACCACCTCGTTTGGTGACAGGCACGTTCCTGGCCTCTGACTGCATCTTCGGGAGAATCTTATTTCTCGGATCTGGAGATAATTCTGTTGGCCCCCAAGGAGTAGAATGGTGGCAGGACTGAGGGGGATGGACGCATGTGATCACCACCCCCTCCCCCAGTGGCAAATTGGGAAAACCTCTAGAATTAGGATGTGGCCATCTGACAAAGCTGGTTCCAAAAGAATTGAAACACGCGTTCTTACCAGGATACTGAGCTGTCAAGCCACAGTAGGAGGCCACGTTGACGAAGAGGACGACCTTGCCCGCGTACTGCTTGAACTGGATGTAGTCCCCGTCACTGAGCGTGAGGGCACCGTACTCGTAGATGGTGCCTGTCACCCCCGTATAGCAATCCATCTGGAATGTAACAAAAACAACCATAATGAGATGCTATTGACATAAACAATGATCCCCAACACCCGTGGACTTTTGCAAAGTGCTTGACGGTCTTTCATGTAGTACCATGGAAGTCTAAGAACTGAGGACACTTTTTCCAGCAATATTTTTAGTTATGGTGAGGCCACCACTAGAATGTGTGTCTTGTAAGTGACATTCCTTTTTGTGGGGGGGGGCTGTCTGACTTCGTCGGTAGAGCACATGACTCTTGATCTTGGGGTGTGAGTTTGAGCCCCACATTTGGTATAGAGATTATTTAATTTTTAAAAAATGTTTACTTACTTTTGAAGGAGAGAGAGAGAAAGAGAGACAGAGCATGAGTGGGGGAGGGGCAGAGAGAGAGGGAGAAACAGAATCTGAAGCAGGCTCCAGGCTCTGAGCTGTCAGAGCTTTTGTCTGAGTCCGACAAAAAAAGTGCCTGTATGTGCATGTGTATATATGCGCATGCACATGTGTGTAGGCACACACACGTGCATTTATGTGCATGTGTGTGCATGCATGCGAATGCACGTGTGTATATGTCTGCATGCATGCACACATGTATGTGCACACGAACATGTGTGTGTGTGTGTGTGTGTGTGCACATGTGACGCTCTAGCCGTCCCTGGAAGATCAGCACGAGTGTCCCCCGTGCTCTGACACTGCACGCTAACACCATGCTCCAGTCATCCCAGCCCTTCTAGAGTTTGCTTAAGAGATCTCTGCGGTTTTACATCCATTTTTCATCTATACGTTCTTAAACTGTGATTTCTTTCCCTCAGAGCTGGGCCAATAACGTGTTCTCCATCTGGGTCCCATGGAGGCCGTGCCCAGAGCTTTGCCAGTGCGGTGCTCACTGGTACAGAACTCATCTTTCTTGTCCCCTGTTGTGGACAGCCGTGACTGCCCCTGGATGAAATGGGACACAGGGGAAGGAGCTGCCCACCCACAAGCAGCCGTGTTCTAGGCAGACCGGGCCGGGTGACAGGCTGGACTGCTCTTGTCTGAGGAGATGGCAGACCCCTGGAGACTGCACAGAAGTCAGAGGATTCTAGAACGATGGAGCGGGAGCCTCCAGGGATCTGGTCCATAAAGGATGGCCTGGAGCAGTAAGGGGACCGCCTGTGGATGAGCTTCCACAAGGAAAGGCCACATGCTGTCCACTTCTCGAGTCTGTAGCTGCTTCCTCACTGTCCTGGAGGAGGAGGTGACCCTGGGCAGGTGCCTTCTCTAGGTGTCCGCCCGTTCGTCCACACCGGAGCACACACGTTGATCCAAACGTCTGGGAACGCTGGCCTCCGAAAGCCCCTAAGATGCTGTCATCCATGCGCCTGTGTTCCTGTGCTTCTCTGCCTTGGCTCCACGCAAACCCTTCCTACTAGTTGCCTTTTTCGCTACTTAACTTAAAACATCACATGGAGCGGCGCCTGGGTGGCTCAGTGGGTTAAGCGACCGACTTCAGCTCAGGTCATGATCTCACAATTTGTGGGTTCCAGCCCCACGTCGGGCTCTGTGCTGACAGCTCAGAGCCTGGAGCCTGCTTCGGAATCTGTCTCCCTCTCTCTCTGCTCTTCCCCTGCTCATGCTCTGTGTCTCTCAAAAATAAACAGTAAAACACACACACACACACACACACACACACACACACACACACACACACACTGAAATCGTTCCAAGAGCTGTGATGTGTGCACCTCTTGCCTTCATGTGACCTTACCTCTGGGCTCAACAACTCCCGGCTTTTGTCTCTCACGTGGATATCACCCCGTAAGTGGGACACAGAACCCCAAGAAAGCTGTACACTTGAAGGGTGGACCTTCCCAACTCCAAGGTGAGTTCTGCTCCAGTCTGAAGGGATCAGGATACTCTAAAATGCAGCCGTTTATTCAGAAGACGGCTTTCTACTGCTGCAAGTCCACACCAACCAGGCGGTAGTGGCTGGCACAGACCGGATGCCTCCCACAGGTTGCGTCTTGTCCTCTCAGAGAGGGGAAATGCTCTTACAACAGCTACCAGTCTTTGGGCATTTTATATGCATCATCTTACACATCACAGGGACCCAATGGCAGAGCGCTCAAAGTGGGTTGCAGACCTAGACAAGTATCACCTGGGGACATATTAGCAATGGAAGTTCCTGGGTTCTCCCGAGACCTGTGGAATCAGAAACTTTGCGGGTGATGGGAGAAGAACGAACAAAGGCCGAGTTTTGCTGTGGCTCGCAGTCTCCAGGCAGGGCTCCCGAGGCATGTAGACCGTAACACTCCTACAGCTCCTGCGAGACTTCCTCTCACGTTTTACCACTGCAGCTTTGCTCTGGTCAGTGTGACTTCACTAACCACAAACACCCCCCTACATATACGTTAGCAATCGTCACCAAACATACGGATCGATACACATCTGGAGGGTCTCAGGACTGAGGTCTTACTAAACAGTAATAACTAACCTTATCGTAACAGCAGCTCGCCCCTCAAGGTCTTGGAAGCCTTGCTTGCAAATTCCTGACACTTATGCTGTCCCCCAACCTCCTGTAATCAGTCAGTCCTCACAACCCCAGTGCAGCTCTTCCTGTCCCCGGGTCCTGTCCCTGTGCTATAATGAAACCACCTTTCTGCACTGAAAACGTCTCAAGACTTCTTTCTTGACTGTTCACGGGGGGCCTCCCACCTGGTTGTTGTCTGGGGGTCCCTGCACTTTACCACGGTATTCTCCACCTTCTACAGAGGAGGGGGAGGCCAAGAAAAAGGGACGTAACTGGTTTAAGGCCACAAGTGAGGCTGTTTTTGAATGAATTTGTCTGGTTTTAAAGTTTAAACCTGTCGGTACCTCAAGACACCTACGGAGTCCCCACCCTGCGTCCTAAGGCTCGTACACACATCTTTTACAGGGTGGCTGGTGACCTCCAGTGTGGGGACTTCAGGGCATCAGGCGCTTTGCGACCTGAGAGCAAATCTTCCTCCTCTGGTACAAGCTTTGTCCCCCCAGCCCACCCCCAACCGCCGCTCACCAGCCCACGTCCCCTAAAACTACATTGGGCCAACAAATACTGGCCTTGTGTGTTTTATTATTCCCCGGGGAAAAAAAAGCCCCTGTTCCCTGACCCTGACGCCCCAGAGTGCATCCCGGCATCAGCTAGCTCTTTTCCCACGAGCTCCAGACCAGGGGCGCGGCGCCCAGGCAGCCTGGGTCCCACCTGCGGTGGCACCACCGCCCGGCCGGGGGCCGCTCAGCAGGGCTCCGGACACCTCGGCCTCGGACGAGGCCCCGCAGGCCAGGTGAGTCGTCGGGCGCTGCGGTCCGCTGGGTCCCCAACGGGACACTCACCCTCATGGTCTGCGGTTTCGGGGCCGGCTGAGCGAGGCCTCCCAGGAACAGGGGGAAGAGGCACGAAGCCCAGAGCGGCGGGGCCATGGCCGGTGCGCGCTCGCCCAGGAGGCTCTGCTCTGCGCCGGAGCGTCGGCCCCTTTTGAGCGCCCGGCGGGAGCGGGGCGAAGGCGCGCCCTCCAATCGCAGGGCGGCGTGCGCGCGCGCGCGCACACACACACACACGCACGCGCACGCACCTGCCCCCTCCCCTCTCCCCTCCTCACTCTCCCTGTCCCCTCCCCGCTGCCCCTGCACGCTCCTGCTCCCCTCCCCTTCCCCGCTCCCCCTGCCCGCTCGCCCCTCCCTCGCGCCTACCGCCCTCCGCTAGCCCGGGTGCATCCCGGAGACGTCTTGCACCTGTTCTGGCGCACGTGTCCGGGCGGGTGGCGGCGGAGGCCACTCTCTGGGACCGGGAAGTGCCGTCCCCACCCTCTCCAAGTGACCGGCCGCCCCTAGGTGCTCCCCGCATTCTGGAAGTGAAGCTGCCGCCACTGAATCAGAATCTGCTTTTTCAAAAACGAGCGTCACGTGGTTCGTGTGCGGAGTAAAGTTTGAGAAGCGCAGTCCTGGAGGACGGTACCTCTCGGTCCTGTGTCCCGAACCTCCATCAGTAGTCACGGCGCACTGTGTCTCCTAATGACGCGGTCCGGCCGTGGGGCCCCGAGTGTCCCCCGGAGAGGACCTCGTTCGCGTAGGTGGCGCAGCCGGGGGCGGGGGGGTCACACCTGCAGGGCGGTCGCAGGAGAGAACGACCTACACTGTGAGTCCGGAGCGGCCCTGGGCTGGGGTCTCTCTCTGTAAAGCACCTGCCAGCTTCCTCCGAAATCCTGTCATTGCGAGGCCCTAACGGACACCGGGCGGGGGCGCTGCAAGGCGTGTGACTGGGTGGAGAGGCGCCCCCACCCGCTCTCCCACCTGCTCCCGCCGGTTTGCCCGCCGGCTCGGCTCGGCTAAAGACCCCTGTGAACGGAGGTGCTAAGTCCTTCCTTCCCGGCTATAAGCCCTTTCCGCTCCGCCTCTGCCAGGATCACCCGAGAGCACCTCTGCGCCTGACCCCGAGGCTGGCGAACTCTCTGGAAAGACAGGCTTCCCGTGGGCTCAGATCTCCCGGCTCTTCTCAGGGGCCTGTAAACTGGCCTGGTCGCTGATCCCTGTTCCAGCCTGCATGTCCCCAGGACATTTGCAGCAGCTGAGCAGAAGGCTCCCTCCGAGGGGGGGGGGGGGGGTGGGCGGGGGGGTGGGGCGCAGACCTACACCCACTCCCAGGCTCTCCGGCCTCTCCCCGCTCTCAGCCCCCAAATAATGGCCCAACCGCAGACTATGAGGTGACTATGAGGTGCCGGAGACCATGGAGTTCAAGACCCCTGTGCACCACTGACCAGCTCCTTGACGCAGAAAAGGCTCAGGTCTCTGAACCTTAGTTTTCTCATCTGTAATATGGGCACAATTAATAGTGTCTACCTGCTAGGCTTCAGCAGTGCTGATAACCATACAGGACTGAGCCCAGCGCCTGACACCGGCAAACAGCCATTCACACACTCCTCTTCGTGCTTGAGGAACTGAGGCTGGAGGGAGGTCACCAGCGGGTCATGGTGAGATGAGAGCAAACCCGGGCTTCCTGTTGTAGGCCCCTTGGTCTTCTCCCATATGGATCATCAGTTGTGACTAAATCCCCACCATCTCTCATGTGGACATTTGCTCACCATACAGTAACCCGCCCTTGAGTGGTGAGGACCCTTCATCACAGATCATCAGTAGGGCCGATGGCCCCAAACCCCAGCTCCCCAGGTCTCGTTCCAACATTCCTCGTGAACTTTCGAGCGCCTTGGGTTGGGGCTTCCAGCAACCAGAAGTGAAGGTGTGGGGCGCACACCAGGATGCACCTGTCTCCGGTCCACCGGAATGAATGTCAGGGCTCCGTTTCCCTTCCCTCCTCCTTCGGAGCCTGCATCCTGACCTGCTTCCAGGAATTTTGCTTTGGTCCGTCCCTTGTCTCCTTCCTTCCAGAGTCTTCTGTGTCCGTCTTCTTCCACGCTCTGCCTCTGTTGTATGATCTTCTGGAGATCAACTTTGTTGACACCACTCTTATGTTGAAAATGCTTTGGTTCCTCCCTAATTCCTACACCTTTAATTTGAAATTCTATGGAGCACTCCAGATTTGACATCGGCCCAATTTCCGGGCCTATCCTTCACTCTGTAAATACTACGTTTCTGGCAGATTGAACTTGCTTCATCACCCCAAGTCCACCTACCAGGGTGTTGAGTCTTGACCTCTTAGGTAAAACCTGGGCCAGTACTTCGGGATCGTTCCTGAAAGGTTTCTTGATAGATTAGTTACATATTTTTATCAAAAATAATGGGACACAATTCTATCAAATAAGACTTCAGAGGTAACTCTCTGAGGCCTGAGATACTATTCAGGTCCTAAAGAGCTTGACCAGGCCTTGAACTGGACCCAAGATCAGGTCTGCTAAAGCCTAGGGCAGAAAAGGGTGAGACTCAGATCAGTTTGTCTCAGTCGCTGTTTCTGTGACCCAGTCAGGACTGAGCAGTTTACAGGACATCGGGAGGGGTCCTGGGGTGGGGGTGGGGGGCAATGATCTGCTCCAGATCATAGGGAGGGGTCCTAAGGGGATCAGTGATCTGCCCCAGATCATAGGGTGTTATGGGCTGCATCATGTTCCCCCAAAAGATATATTGAAGCCCTAACCCCCTGGACCTCGGAATGTGGCCTTATTTGAAGACAGGATTGCTGCCAGTGTGACAAGCTGAGGTCATACTAGAGTAAGGTGGGCCCCTGATCCAATGTGACTGGCGTTTTTTATAAAAGGATGGCCATGGGGCGTCTGAGTGGCTCAGTCGGTTAAGTGTCAGACTCTTGATTTCGGTTCAGGTCATGATTGCACAGTTCGTGGGATCAAGTCCCACATTGGGCTGCTCGCTGATATCATGGAGCCTGCTTGGGATTCTCTCTCTCTTCCTCTCTGCCCCTCCCCCACTCACTCCGCGCTCTCTCTCAAAAAAAAAAGAAATGTTACTTGGCTTCAAATCTAACTTTTTGTTTGATTTTAAACTTCTTTGACTTCTTTAAATGCACTAACAACACGTATTTGGATTTTGAGAAGAGTGATGATTTTGCTGTTACATTTCTGTCCAAGTTCATGACTCCTACAGCCTTACCCTTGAGGATGCCTCAGATCCAGGCTGGCTGTGGCCTTCAGGAGGGCCGCTGGTCCTGAAACTGTGTCCTCGGGAGCCCTGCCACCATTGCCAGAGATCTGACCCTCATCTGCTCCGAGAGATCATTCTTGTGTTCAGTGAGACAAAGGAAACAACATGTGCAGGGGAACGTGCCCTTTCCCAGGTGAAGCCAATGTCCACTATTCCCACCCACATGTTCCAGGGAGTGCCCCCGTGTCCACGCACAACTGTGGGCGCTGGAGACCCCGTGGCAGCCACGAGAGTTAACCAACTTGTCCTCCATAGACCCAGCCGCCCCCAGCAAGGCGATGTCCCAGAGCCTCTGTGAGTCTGGCCTTCCTCCTCCCTGGGAAGGAAGGGACACTTCAAGCCAAAGCCTGTCACCTGGGCAGGGATCTGGGACTATGAGATGAACATCTTCACTGCCTTTGACACTTTGTATCTTTTCATTTCTCCACATCTTTTGGGTTGTTTCCTTGTTTGTTTATTTTGAGGAAGAGAGAAAGCAGGGGAGGGGCAGAGGGAGGGAGAGAGAGAGAGAATCCCAAGCAGGCGCTGAGCTGTCAGCACAGAGCCCATCGCGTGGTTCGAACCCACAAACTGTGAGATAATGACCTGAGCCTAAATCAAGAGTAGGATGCTCAGCCGACTGAGCCACTCAGGTGCCCCCATATTTCCACATCTTTTAAGAGGAGGCCACCAGACCTCTTGGTGATTTAATTTGACCAGGTTTCACCTTGGGAAGATTGGAAAGAGAAAGTATTGACTCGGAAACCTCTAAAACTTTAATGCTTGAATATTTTAGCTTCTTGAATTCATATATGGGCTTTCAGAGGCCCAGAAAGTGGAGCGATTGCCCCTCTGGCCTCGGGTGGCCTTACCTGAAAAGCAAGCACTGGTCTCTGTCCCTGTGCCATCAGGTCAAGTCAGCGGCCACAAAGGGAAGCTGGGAAGTGTCACCTCTCCCAGGGGACTCTCCACCAATGGTTCACGCCAAGTTCTG
Source organism: Felis catus (assembly GCF_018350175.1). Classification (NCBI taxonomy): domain Eukaryota; kingdom Metazoa; phylum Chordata; class Mammalia; order Carnivora; family Felidae; genus Felis; species Felis catus. The sequence goes on along the minus strand of NC_058372.1, from coordinate 1,982,124 downwards.
GCCTGGGAGGTCCCTCCCTGCAGCTCCCAGCCTATGTTGGGGCAACTCGTCCTCTCTCTGGACACGACCTGCAGGAGCAAAGTAGAAACGCAGGCTTCAGAAGGGGCGCCAGAACCAGAATGGGAGAAGATAGGAGAAATAGAGCAGTGGTGAGGGGAGAGGGGACATCAGGGGGGTAGGGGAAGGAGCGAACAGAGTACGAGGAACAGAAAGGGAGGAGAATCAGTCTGCATCAACTCCCTGTTTACTGAGTATCAGGAATATTTAGGTAGATTTTCTTATGAAAGCATCACCAGAATAACCATAAGGTTAATACTTTCTCCGTGTTATAAGTAAGGATATAAATACAGAGTAAAAACAAATAGCTCCCCAAGTTCCAGGCCGAGTAATATGTTGAGCTGGGACTCACACTCAAGTATGTTCTGATCCCAAATCCGGACCCTGTGGTAACTGAAGTAATGGCCCCCAAAGATTTCAGGTGTTAATCCCCGGAACCCAGACGTTATCTTATCTGGCAGATTTTGCAGATGTGATCAAGTTAAGGATCTTGGGATAAAGGGATTACCCCGGATGATCTGAGTGGGCGCTAAATACAATCACACGCATTCTTAGGGGAGGGAAGCAGGGAGATTTTGCTAAGAAGACAGGACAGATACGACAATGGGAGCAGAGGTTGGAGCAGCGCCAGGAAGGGGTCACGAACCTTCTTCCAGTTGCTTCTGAGCCCTTACCACAAGCAGCCTTTCATATCTCTGTTTCTGCAACAGTGAGGTAAGGCATTTGGGGCTTTTTCTATCATGAACCTCAAGATTCTTCGAGTCTCCACACATTATCCAATTCCAAAGCCACTTTGAGATATGTATAAAACAGATAAATATATAGATATATCCCTATTTATATCTACATTTATCTCCTATTAAATATGTAGATATCTAAAAAATAAATACATAGATATCTGTATCAATGTAGGTGTATTTATGTTTGTGTATATATGTATAGGTAGAGAGACAGAGAGGGAGGGAGGGCGATTTATTATAAGGAATCGGCTCATGTAACTGTGGAGGCTGGGAAGTCCCAAGATCGGCTATCAGCTGGCTGAGAACCAGGACAGCTGATGCAGTTCTAGTCTGAGTCTGAGGGCAGAAGACTGGTGCTCCAGCTCGAAGACAGGCAGAGAGAAAGAATTCTTTCTTACTCAGCCATTTTTTTTTTCTTTTTATGTTTAGACTTTCAACAGATAGGATGAGGCCCACCCACATTGTGGAGAGTGATCTGTTTTCCTCATGCTACCAATCTAAGTGTTACTCCTGGAGCACCTGGGTGGTTCAGTCGGTTGAGCGTCCGGCTGTTGGTTTTGGCTCAGGTCATGATCTCACGGTTTTGTGGGTTCAAGCCCCGCGTTGGGCTCTGTGCTGACAGTGTAGAGCCTGCTTGGGATTCTCTCTCTCCCTCTGTCTCTCTGCCCCTCCCCCATTCACTCTATCTCTGTCTCTCAAAATAAATAAATAAATGTTACTTTCATCTGAGTGATGAATCACTAAATTTTACTCATGAAACCATTATTACACTATATGTCAACTAACTTGGATTTAAATGAAATTTAAAAAATTAAAAAATATGTATATGTGTCACTCTCATTTGGAAACACCCTCACAGACACACTCAGAAATAATGTTCACCCAAAATATATGGGCACCCCATGGCCCAATCAAGTTGACACATAAAATTAACCATCATGGTGAATATATTATGAAGATTGACAATGTGAACATCTTTTTCTTTATATATTTAGATAGGTAATGTCTACCTATGTTTAATCACAACAGTAATATACCATATAATTATATAATTCAAGAGATTGGATATAGTGTTATAAAATTCTAAGGTCTTTACATTGCCGAGAAAGAGGGTAAAATGAAGCAGATTAACTATTTATGAATAGAATCTGATATATCCCGGATGCATTTTGTAATCTCAAAGAATGTTCAAAGTGTATATAATCATCAACCTTATGGGAGTGGGGGAGGGGGAATAAACGTATACCAAATAGTTCAAAAGAAAGCTAGAATGAGAGAATATGGGATATAGAACAGGAGAGACAAAATAGACACCTAACACAGAAAGATACATAATGCTTGAAAGTAAAGGGTAGGAGTTACTAAGCATAAATAAACCAAAATAAAATTTGCTATGTTGTTTACAGACAAGGTAGACTTTAAGGCAAAATGGATAACAAAGGATTTAGAAAAATTTTTCGTACTGATTAAGCATATAATTCACCAGGAAGATATAATTACTGTAAGTTTGTAAGCACCTAATAGCATAACTAACAATATATAAATTAAAAATTGACAGAAACTGGGTCACCTGGGTGGCTCAGTTGGTTAAGCATCTAACTCTCAATCTCAGCCCTGGTCTTGATCTCAGTGTTGTGAGTTCAAGCCCTGAACTGGGCTCTGTGCTGGGTGTGAAGCCTACTAGAAAAAAAAAAAAAAAGTTATTAAAAATTGACAGAACTCTACAGAGAAATATACAAATCTGCATATAGTGGAAAACTCTAACATACTCCTTTTAGTAACAGAAAAAGCAGGAAAAACATGAATAATGGCATATGAGATTTAATCAGCACAGTTATCAAATTAGACCTAGCAGACATATATAGAACACCTAACAACTGCAGAATACATATTATTTTAAAGCACACATGGAATATTTACAAAAATTGACCATATGCTGGGCTATAAACCAACTATAAATTTGAAATGAAATGAAATTTGAAATTTGAAAGTATACAGATCTCGTAGAGCAGAAAAGCCTGCTTGTGCATTCCTGCTGACCTACAACATATTTCCACGCATCTGCTGTGTGTGTGATTCTACTTCTTAGATTTCTAGCAAAGACATGCTTTCGAACTATTGTCTCCTTGTTCTTAGCATGCTGAGCCTTGATTGGTCTAGGTCCCCAGGAAGCCCTAGCATATGCATAGATGAGCGTACAGAGGCTTTTTACACAAGCTTTGCTTGTACGAGGTCACCAGTTACGGAACTGTCCTGGGCACCACACTTCGATGCCACAGCACACGTACAAGCACGGAATGTTACTTCTGTGCACTAGCTCTCAGAGCTCAGAAGGCCTGTGTGTGTGTGTCTCCTTCAGTGGGGGCAGGTAGGGCCTCCGACAGGCACAGCCGCAGACTTACAGTTTTTCAAGCTGTAGCCTGAACCAATAGCTCAGGACCAGAGAAACACTCTGAGCTTCTAGGGATAGCTGTATTTGTTTCAAAGGCTCTGAATACATTGGGAACTGGACAAATATTTGGCCAGAACTTCCACTCTCAGTTTCTGGATGAAACTCATGTCCTTAGAGGAAAAGATTTTCTGTTCCTGCTATTTTAAGCAAACCTAACATCGCTACAGACAGCAAGAGTATTGAGGGATCGGGAACCCCTTGGTGTTATAACTGTAGTGCGCAGCGTCATTTTTCTAGAGGGTGAGGAGTCCATAGTTTTCAAAAGATCTGTAAAATGGCTTATGTGCGTCCAACCAGATCTACGAGCTATTACTATAAGACATCTAGAGGTCTACCTATTCATCCGACGAGCGTTCATTAAGCTCCGGATGAATAAAAGCAGGTGACTTTTAGACAAGCTGGACAGAGTGAGCTGCACTGGACAGAGTGAGGTTTACACCTCATGGGTAGGTAGACCATAAACCGATGTATGCTTGTTTCATTGAATAAACAAGAAAGTTGCAGAATTTGAGAAGCCCTGGAAAGAAGACCACAGATGAGATCACACAGCGTAACCGGGAGGAGTCAGAGGGGGTCCCTCTATCGAGGGGACCCGGGAGGTGAGACCTGGGACACGGCAAGACTTAGAGGCAGCGCCGGGTGGAGGTGGCTGGCAAGACCCAGAACAGACCGGAGCGGCTGGAGGATGCGAGGGCTCCGACTCCGGGGCGCTTCGTGGTCATTTGGATTCTGTACGTTCGCTGAGCAGCCTTGGGACCTGCAAGCGGGAAAACACCGTGTCAGATTTAACCGAATATTTTTACAACGTTCACTCTGCCTGCTGCATCGTAAAGGGCCTGTGGGGGCCCAAATCGAGGCAGACAGATGACCGATCATTTCTTCCTCCCTTCATGAGTTCATCTAGTTTCTCTGCGTTACCGGCTCGCTCGGTTCTTGACCCAGACGCATGGAAGGATGGAGACGCGACACCAGAGTGGGGGCATAGCTCATAGGGCTGCTACGTACGGTTCACGCAACAGAGAAAGCGGGCCACTGCGGAGCGAGAGTGGGACCGGCCCCGGAAGCTCTAGCCGCATCCTCTTAAATTTGCTTTGTGTACGAGCAGATTGGGCTTGGATTGACTTGTTTGACCGGCAGCTGGTGGGTCCATCACACTTTGGCTTGGAGCATGCGCCTGTCCCTGATGCCTTGTTCTAACTGTATTTATTCACGCATTGCGTATTTATGGGTTTCTAACGAGCTTGTGCTGTGACCGGAAGGGCAAGTTGTACCGTTTGTGCGCATGCTCAGCTCTTGGAGCTCGCCCCCCCCCCACCCCACGCCCCGCCCCCGCTGTGGCTTCTGAGCCGGCTCTGCGGTTAGGCCTTTCCTGTCCTGTTATTCTTTGGAGGTGGCTCGGAGGTTGTGGCCTGCACCTGCTTTATCCCTCCTCACGCACGTCTAACTACCTGCCTCGTAATTCAACAAATACCTACTGGAAGCCAGCTTACAACCTGACGCTCTTCCTTAGAACATGCCCTGATTTATTAATTTACATTTTTATTTGTTCTGTCCGCAGGTAGAAACGCTATTTCAGGTCTGATTCGATCAATATAAAGCACATTTTTTGGAATACTGTGCACTAATCAATATAGTCCAAGATCGCATTCTTTTCTCTAATATCCTTGGAACACTATCAGTTCACTCATTTTTATTTTTTATTATTCACTTTGGCCTTAATGTCAACCAAAAGTCAGTCTAAGTTTATATGAATTGCCATTTTGAGATTGGTGCCCCTTTTAGTTTACCCACCCAGGCAATTGAACTTTAAAAAATATTTTTTAATGTTTATTTATTTTTGATAGAGTGTGAGTGGTGGAGGGGCAGAGACAGGGAGACACAGGATGCAAAGCAGGCTCCAGGCTCTGAGTTGTCAGCACAGAGCCCAACACGGGCTCGAACTCACAGACCAGGAGATCACCACGTGAGCCAAAGTCTGAGCTTAACCTGACAGCCAATCAGGCGTCCTTCCCCACCTGTTCCCTTTCTGCTATAATTTAGCTTGAACACACACACACACACACACGAAGTTCGTGGCAAGGCTAGTCACAAATGTCTGGGAGGTCGTGGATTCTCCTGGGTGCCTGCACCAGTAGGAGATGGAACTATGGAATTCATGTTTCCTTCACAGCAAGCTCCAGATGGCATCACAGATTTCTATTAACTTATCCTGATGCAAGATTAACCCTCCTCCTCAGAGTCCGGGGCGGGGGAGAGGACCAGCCCCCACCGCCCACCCATCCGGAATGGCTTCAAAAAGGCTTCTTGTCAACCTGGTCCCTGATGCCTAACTCACTGAGCCTCGTTGTGTCCCATTTGTTTCCATTTCTACACTCTATACCCTTCGCTGTCTACGGCTGCTGTCTCTTTCTCTCCCTGCCTGTTGTGTCCAGGGACAAAAGTTGGGATTTAGGGCTTAAACAGACCTGGCTTTGAGTTCTTTCTAGCTATGCAATTTTGAGCAATTTTAATTTGTATGCGTATTAGTTTCTTCTTTGTAAAAGAACATAATAATGATGACTTTTAAAATAAACATTAGTGAGAATTTATACCTAGAAATGCCTGGCACAGAGTAAGGACTTAGTGACTACTCACAAAAATCCCACTATTTGTCTTCTTTATTCCTTCCCCTTCCCTCTCCATTAATCTCTTTTATTTACCCTCTAACTGTGCTATTCCTTTTCTATCCATTAATTTTAAGAAGCCCCCTTCCCAGCTTGTTACCTTTGATTAAATATTTTCTATGGAAACTCTCAAACACACGCAGGCAGCAGGGCGAAGAGTATCATTGACCTCATATACCTCCTACTTGCTTCAGCCGTGATCAGCACATTTCCCGGCCAATTTCATCGACATCCACATGTGCCCCCAGCCCTCCCCCCTTGCACAGACACACGGAATGATTTTGATGCAAACTCCAAACATCATATCACTGCATCTATAAATACGACCTGCCTCTCTTGATCTGAGGCAGAAAGAGAGCCAACCTTGTCCCTGGGTGTCCCTGGGGTGACTGCAGGGGTTTTCTAGGTCAAGTCTTGGTGTTTTCCTGGTGCTCTTCAGACCCTTCATAGGGTGCCAGAGGCGAAGGGGTGATAGAGAAGCCAAGTGGTCTCAACCTCGAATCTGTTCTGCATCCGATCTGATTGCAACGTGGATAGACAGTTGTGGGGGTACGGTTGTAGCTGTGTCTGGCCCTGGCCTGGTGGCTTGGACCGGCCAGTCTTTCTACCTTACTGAGCATCTGGCTCTCCCATATACAGCTGTGGCCTGGAAAACCTATATGCCACAGGAGAACTCAAAATCCACAGAATTTCTTGATTCTTACTTTTGCTTCCCAATCGCCTAGGGGTAACAACTGATCAACTCAGCTTCAGAGGAGCTCAGAATCTCTCTCAAAAGCTGAGACAAAAAAAACCTGAGAATGTCGGCCTTAGAAAGGACTTTGGTGATTTTCTGATTTATAAATGGGTAAACTGAGGTCTAGGGAGGTATTTTCTCAAAGCCTCACAGATCTGGGACGTCATTGGCGATGGCCGCAGGGCATGTTTGTTGACAAAGGGCATCTTTTATTTAGCGTACTTATTCTTTCCCTGGGAGCAAGGGCCTGAGGCACAGACTGCAGAATCTGCAGGTGGGAGGGCTCTGGTTTCCAATCGTGTGGGTTCCTCAGGTTCCGGTAGTTGTGCCAGGACACGGAGCTCTCTCCCACGCCCTCCCCCAGCCCATTAGAGCTGGAGTAAGAGACAAGAACACCGCCTTGGGGAGCACACACCCTTCCTCTCACTGCCTCCCACCCTCACCTCCAAGCAGCAGAGCTCTCCCTGGAGCAGAAAGCTGGGGTCAGTGACACGGCCGTGTGCCAGGCCGCCTGGCTCTGGGGAAGTCTCGGGGCCACAGTCAGCCCAGTCCAGCGGAGAGCCCCAGACCTCAGCATGTTTGGGAAAGGAAGTCAGCAGGTTAAGAACACGTGTGGATGAAAATTAAATGCAAAAGGACTGTGGTCTCTCTGGGACTTTCCTCCATTCCCAAACATGTTTTATGGGGAATTGAACTAAGAGTGGAGAGACAAATGGATTTGAAATAAAAACTCAAACTTTTGGTCTAGGTCTACACTATTCTGACACTGGCCAAGTCATGTCCCCTGTCTGAACCTCACTTTTCCATTGCAAATTCGAGCAAGGAATGCGTGTCCTATCTGCCTAACCGGCTTACTGGGAGGGCTAAATGGAATTAACGATGTGAAGGACATTGGTGTGTTATGCCCAGAATTCGTGATCCTCAAAGACCACCAGGGAGCCGAGTCCGATGCAAAAGCAAAGAGCCTTTATTCGAGCTAGCTCGAGCTCAATCCCCTACCTGCACCGACGCAGCAGTGAGATACCAGGGAAAGAGAGCGAGTTTCAAAAGGACAAAGGTTTTATTGGGGCCTGGGGGCAGTTGGTGAGGTAATGGCTATGGCCTCAGCTGATTGGCTGGGGAAGGGTCCTGGGGAAGGGTCCGAGTCCTGTTAGGCAGGTGAGGGAGGGTTTACTCAAGGGGAGGAGGTGTGGTCAAGGTGAAGGACACAGAACAAGATGGAGTCGGCTGGCGTAGGCCCGCCCTTTCAGTGAACTACAAATATTACATAAACATATGCAATATTATTTTAAAGTTGCAGATTTAGGGATAGGTCGTATGCCTCACACTTAACACCCAGAGTAAAGAAAATCCTGGAGGTCTGAACGGGGATCCCAGATGCCAACAGAGATGATCTAATTCAGGGAAAATATTCATGTAAAACTAAATGGGGGCCAAAATCTCTATGTCAGGTCTGGGTTGCAGAGGCTGGGTTTGAATCTGGGATGAAGAGGTGGACAGCATCTGAGCAAAAGTTGAACCTGTTTCCTTTATAACCAAAGGAACCAAACTCCTGTTGCTTTTAATTAAAACACAAGAAACTTGCTGTCGATTTTCAGGCAGGATCAAGTCAGTAACAGAAGTAAGGATGAGGAGTCTGGAGGTTTTAACTGCCGCTCATTAGCTGTGTCACCTTGGGCAAGAAAGTTCTCCTCCAAGGAGTCCTGGCTCAAGGAAAAGTTGGAGTCTGAATGGGAAAAGTAGGCAGTGGTTGAGACATAGTGATTTCTGCCACCCTGTGTGGGGTGAGCTGAGGGCACAGTACAGGTTATAGCCTCCCCCCGCCCCACCCCCCCAGGTGGGACATGTGTTTCCTTGAACACTCCTGGCTGTCCAAGAACAAAAGAAAGGGGTTTAAGTGCTTGCCATGGCGATGTGGGAAACTAAGGCAAATGAAAAATTAAATTCCCTTACTGCCTACAGCCCATCGACAAGTTCTTAAAACTGATAGAATGACCTCCCTCTACGGGGTCAGCTGCCTCAATGATGCCACTTCGCTGGGGCAAAGGGAACCTTGGCTTAACATTACCCTGACCCCCCCAGGATCCTGCAAGTCTACTTCCTTTGTCTTAACCGCCCTGAGATACATGCTGGCAAACATACTCCAAGCATATGCAACCCCACCCTACATCTGAAGGGTCTCGTGACTGAGGTTTTACTAAACGGTGGTAAGTGGCATTTCCCTAGCAACACCAGCCCCTCAAGGTCCTGGAAACCCTGCTTCCAAAATTCCTTACAGACTTACTCTACCCCTGACCCCCTCCCAACCTGAGGGTACATAATCAGTTATCTGTCAGGACAGCTCTTCCTGCCCACGGGTCCTGTCCCTGTGCTTTAATAAAATCACCTTTTTGCACCAAAGATGTCTTCAAGAATTCTTTCTTGGCTGTTGGCTCTGGACCACCCCACCATCACCTTAAAACTTCATCATTGTGTATTAAATATCATGGATTACGGGCAAGTGTAGGATTTTTAAAGTCAGAAAGTGAGAAGAGTTTATGGTTCAGTTTAGGTCTGGACAGGTTTCCAGCCTTAACTCTATGGCTCAGGTTACAAACGTTTCCACCTAAAATCTTGTTTGGTAAAATCTGATAAAATTGCATCTTTGTCTTCTAGGTGGGAAGAAACATAGAGATAATTTGGGGGGGGGTGTGGAATCCCAAAGTACTCAGAATAATTGACCTCCAAGTTCAAGAATATAAGTGCAAAGAGGTGTGTTTTAGAGACTGGATGGATTCGGCTGGTGTGAAGTCAGGGAATCGCAGGAGGGGGTGCTGGGAAGGAGGCTGGGAGCCTGTCCAGATAGGCGTGGTACACGCTGGAGAGGCCGGTTTTGATGCTGTGCTCAACTGGTTGACCCTACTGTCTCTTTATCGGTGGAGGGGGGGTCGCCAGCCGGGGGTCCGCAGGAAGTGAAGAACCTGGAAGAGAGAAGACAAGAGGGGGGTTATTTGCACCTTCCGGAAAGGCAACAACAGGGACTGGATAAGTGGCTCCAGTGGATGGAAGAGGAGGAGGCAGGGGTGCTGGAACGGGCAGGTGGACTGGGACGCCATGGTGACAGGAAGTGCCCTCCCACCGTGGAGCCCAAGCCCTGGAAATTTCTCTTCTCCCAGACAGAATTCTCAAACAGTGGAGATTTTAGGCCACTTAGTCCCACCACTGAGTCAGAGTTTATGATGAAATCTCTTCTGCTCTCGAGTCATTGAGCAAGGAGAAAATAGTGAAGAGAGCAAGGAATTGATAACAGCAATGGAGGAGCAGTTAGCAATTTCCCACGACTTTGGGTAAACTGAGTTTTCTACTTGTGCATCAGTTTCTTAGTTGAGTCAACACTGGATGTTTACCTTGGCCAGGTCATGTTTAGACTTTGAATGAATCATCTCCTCTTTTTTTTTTTTTTTTTAAATTAGCCCTGTAAACTTTGTATTATTCTCCCAGCTTCATAAACAAAGACCAGAGGCACACAGGGTAACTTGCCCAAAGTCACACATCTTGGGAAGGATAAAGGAATGGAAAACATTGGTAAGTAACCAAAACATTATTTTTGAGGCTGTATATTTTAATGTCCATCGTTCTTGAGCTGAGACAGAGGCTGCGGGGGGGGGGGGGGGGCAGGTGTCAGGTCTGCTGTCCGGAGGTTCACACGGCAGGAAACCGGGCTGTGGGAGCTTTGGGGCTGGGTCAGAGGTCATTGTTTTGGGCTTCCCCCCCCATCCCCCAGCAGATTAGAGGCCTCGGAGGAGAGATGAGGAATCTGGGATAACAAAAGCGTCTATTTTCCAAGAGAGCTCAGGAATGCCCAGACTCAAAGAACTGAGCCCCATCAGACTTGGAGGCGGAGGCTGCCCTTTGTGTGGACCTGGAGGGGGGTTGGCGACAAGCTGGCTGAGAGGGACTTCCCCCTGGGGGTGGGGAGGGGTGGGTAGAAGAGAGAGCTGCCCACAGACCCTGTGTGGGGAAGGCTGTGGGAAGAGAGGTGTGGGGGGAATCCAGAGCCCGACGTCTCCCTGTTAGTCCTCGAGGGCCAGCCCAGACACCCGCCCTCGACTTGGGATTCAAAGCCAACCTGCACGAACCTTCACCTTGTCTCAGTTATTTGGCTTCCTGTCGTCTGGGGCCCCGACCTGCCACTCTGCACGATCGATCGTTTCCTTGCCCATCCTCCCGAGAGCCGGAAAATAGGGGTGGATTGGAGACAAGAAAAAAACATTTTAAATTAATATAATAAGGCAATCAGTGTACAGCCTGATGATAAAGTGCCATGAATGTAAGAGTTTGATGAACTCAACCACTTGATTCTGATGTCCAAAGGTGGGGGGCGGGCGGGGGGGAAGTGAGTGTTTTTTTTTAAGCTTTAAGGGGCTAGTAATCTGATGAGGAATGTGCAAGTTTTTTCCAGGATTACAAACCACAGGAATAGGAAACATATTTTAGCCATGAGGATGGGGGGTTGGAGAATGTGGTTTGGAAATCAAGGCTGTAAATAATCTACAGAACAAGAGGGGGCTTTGCAAGGACAAGCAGTTGTGAATTGAGTGTGACTCACTCAGGCCTCAGCACCTGGGATCCAGAAGTGCACCGTATTGTACACGAGAGGGACAAGGAGGCTGGGAGGCCTCCGGGGAGGTGGGGTGGGGTTAAATATGTTACTGAAGCGGGGTATCCAGCAATATCCAGGCCTGTATCCCTCACCCAGTCCCAGTTTTAGCAGAGACGAGCAGTTGGGAACTCGATAAACCAAGAGCTGCTGGCTGAGAGGCAAAGCGTTTTTATTCGTGCCTCATTACCATTTTCCTTCTCAGGCCCTGGGGCTTCCAGGAGATTAAGAGCACTTTTATTTTTTATTTTTTTTCTTTTTTTTCCATTTATTTTTGGGACAGAGAGAGAGAGACAGAGCATGAACGGGGGAGGGGCAGAGAGAGAGGGAGACACAGAATTGGAAACAGGCTCCAGGCTCCAAGCCATCAGCCCAGAGCCTGACGCGGGGGGCTCGAACTCACGGACCGCGAGATCGTGACCTGGCTGAAGTCGGACGCTCAACCGACTGCGCCACCCAGGCGCCCCTTAAGAGCACTTTCAAAAGAAGCACATTCAGAATGGTAGATTCTCCTCCAGAAAACTGGCAGCCGCTGGCGGCTCCCTCCCCCGTCTGGTGTGCAACCCCCCCCCCCCCCGCCCCCATACCAGACCGACGACAGCCAGGCAGGTGCCTCCGCGCCTTTTAACTGTGGCCAATCTGATAAACACAGAATGCATCTTTTCTTATTTATACGTCTTTGATTATTGGTGAAGGAGAACGTTGTATCCCAGCACAGATGCCATTTGGTTTCCTGCCTGGCGCCCATGTGTCTGTTGGGCTGCTTGTTTTTTCTTACTGATTTGGGAGCGCTCGAAGGCAGGTGTAGCATGAGATATTAATGTGCTTCCTTCACATTTATTGCAAATATTTTTCCTCCCTCAGGGCCAGTTTCCTTCCACCTCTCTTAGAGAGGCCCTCGGTGGTCCACAAATCATGATACCCCGAATGGTATTTGGGGTGTGTGGTCCTGTTTCCAGTGACTCTGTTGCAAGGCTGGGGAGGCTCTCTCTGCATCTGGACACTACCCTCCACCCAGCTAAAGCAGACAGTAATCTTCAAGGACCATGGGCCCTTGCCCTCACCTTTTCATAATTCTGCCAGAATTTATATGAGTCCCAGGCCCTCATGGCACTGGTGAGCACTGAGTGCACGTGGGGGGGTGTGTGGGTGAGGATGTGGTTTAAATTCTACATCCCCGCTTAATGACCTAGAAACCCTCGCTGGCTTGCGACTGGCCTGCACATGCTTGGCTAGTGTGTCAAAAGGCTGCCAGGGTGCGGGAGATCCCAGCCTCCAAGACCAGAACCTCACACACTAGGATGATGGCACAGTTACCGGCCTCCTCCCTCTTCCCTCTTCTGCTAGTTGGCGTCACGTGCACGAATCCCAAGCCCCCAGAGAAGGTGAAGGTGAGTGAACTCCAGAGGGGGCGGGGCGGGGCTCCAAGGTAGAGTCACCCTTCTGTCCTTCTGTCTTGCGTCAGTCATTCTTGCAAGACTCCCGCCTCCGCTTGCTTTCTTCTTGTGCTTTCCATTAACCTTTCTTTTCTTCTTGCCTCTTCTTCAGTCCTATAAACGGTGTTCCTTGAGCCGAATCTAGGTAGGGAAGAGGCTCCTTACTGTGGTCCTTGCTCCTCTCCATCTCCATTTAGGGTCGCCTGGATACCCTTCCAGCCACGTCAGTATCGGCCTCAGCTGGGCCCCAGGCAAGGCTGGCGCGGGCATCACAGTGGGCGGCAGGGTTTGGGGGAGACCGTGGGCTAAGTCATCTCAGTGGGATGCCCACGAAGAGGAGGAAAGAATCAATGTGGAAGTTTTACAGACGGATAAAGTCACAGAGCTACCAGAGAAGCATAAATCACGTGCAGAAATAACTGGAGGACTGAAACAACTGAATTTGGAAACAAGTCTTGGATTCTGGCCTCAGTCTAGTCCCATTTCATGGCTCCGTTGCCTTATTGAGGCAACGTGTGTGTGTGTGTGTGTGTGTGTGTGTGTGTGTGGTGGTGGGAGGACAGCTCAGGGATGGATAGCTGGGATCTAGGTGACTTGGAGGCAGAATGGGATCATGAAGTGAGAGGCGAGCAAACTCTCGTCCGTAGCGGGGGGATCACTTTTGGTCACCCTTCACCTCTGTCAGCCTCTGCCACCTCATTATGAAGTCGTGGGTGACAGTGTCTACCTTGTGGATGGCTGAACAGTAATTATGACACGTGCGATGTGCTCAGTAAAAGGCAGCTCTGGAAAGATCTTCCTACTGCTCTGAAATTGACCAGAGAACGCTCTACTTTTGAGACTTGATGTGCTTTTCTGTCACTGCGTGCTGCCTGGTTGGGTATGAAGGCCCCAGACCCTGGGCTGTAGAATTTGCTTAATGAAAAGCTGAGTCTGGAGGTATAGACCTGTCATGTGGACTTAGATACGTTGGAAACAGCACTGGGTGTCAGCAGTAAGTACCGCAAAGGGCTCTCCAGGTCCAGAGTCTCTAAATCCCCACACCCTGGTACCCAACACGATTGTCATTAATTTTCACTGCGGTAGCAAAGGGGGAAGAAAACAAATCATGAAAAATGTTCAGCTTGGCACCGGCACCATGGACATGGAGATCGATGCTTTCACACAACATTCTCAGTTTTGCTGGCATGTGTGTCTCTGTGCACTTAGGGGAAAGCGCAGAGGCCTGCTTAGAGGAGGCAGCCTTCTGACCAGGGGCAGGGACTGAGGCCTGCAGCCCGGTGTGCTAGTGAGAGCAGCAGCTGGCCAAGAAGGTTGGAGAAAGTCCGGTTTTGTTCGTGTGGCATCAGGACCGGTGCTGGCTGGCTGGCTGGCTGGCTAAAATCCTCTCTAGTCCCTTGGATTTCCAGGGAGTCTGGGTTAATCCTACTTTAAATCTGGACCTTCCTTATCGCATTTCGTCCTTCTCCCCTTTCTCTGACCAGTTCCTCTCTGCCTTTGTCTCGCCATGAGGCTTGGTAAGCTTCCTTTGCACACTCCCTGGATTCTGTGAGGCTGTGCTGATGAGCACTGTGGAGTCCAGACCCTTTGGGTCCCTCGTGGACTCTACAAGAAAAGAGTGGGGGAAGAATAAGGTGAGATCTGCCTTGTAGAGGAATTCAACCTAAAATCGGGCAGCGAGAATGTCATGTACGAAGTATTTCTGTTATATGGAACTTATTTGTGTCACATAGAATCCTGCTCAAGTATGCTCAGAAGATCCGGGGAGGAACAGGACAGACGCAGCCAGTGATGAAGGCGAGAATTCGATTCCTGGAGCACGATGCGGTGGGGGGCTGATTATGTGAGAGCAGGTGCTGCTGGACAGATGTTCGCGGCACCAGCAGATGGTCTTGGGCTCTCGCTGTCCTCTGCTGGGAGCTACAGAAGGAGCGTCACGGTGGTGGCTTGTAAAACCATCACACGAGCAAGAGAGACGTGAGGGACAGAAGTATCCCAAGCAGGGCTGACGTTAGGTTCTAGAAGGTAAAACCTGGAAGGCCGCTTGAAGAGCTGATGGGACTCTAGATGAATGTCTTCGTCTTACCCGCAGGGGAACTGAAGGTCAAGGGTGAGAACGGCCCGGGTTCACAGGGAACTGGGGAGCAGAGCTGGCTTTGGATGCCCAGGCCGGAGTTCCTTCCACACCACGCTGATGCGTGGAGCAAGCAGTCGGGAGGCCTCGGGAAAGTTACAGAGGTGACCAGGCCGTCCTCAGATACATAAGCCATCCCACACCTGCCCTTTGTGGGAGAGTCTAGGCGGGACACCTTCAGTCCAGAACCAGCAAGAAGCCTCATTTCCACAGAAGCACACAGGGCAGCGAGCTTTTCTCTTCGGCCTCCCTTGCTTCGTGAACCTCTGCTCTTTTCATCTCATCCCGGCACGTTTCCCGGCGCCCTACCTCTGCCAGGATGGCGGGAGGGGACATGACTGCCTGCCGCTCAAACACCATTGGCTGTCCAGTCACAAGACATAAGTTTCCATCGTGTCGTGGACGCCTCAGAAAAGCCCTGTTTGTCTGCTGGTTCGTTTTCGGTTCATGCAGCCGTTACCGTTTGAGTGCGCGGGCAGATTTCACAGGTGTTAGGAACCGTTACTAATATTATCCTTTTAAAAATCTTCCAGATGGATTGCTACAACGATGTGAAAGGCACCATCTACGAATATGACGCCCTCACTCTTAATGGAAAGGAACACATTCAGTTCAAGCAGTACGCGGGCAAGCACGTCCTTTTCGTCAACGTGGCCACCTACTGCGGTCTGACAGCTCAGTATCCTGGTAAGAATTCAGAGCCACTGTCCTTGGGATTACAGTGTCCTGCTCAGCATGTTCTAAATCATAAGTAGGATTACATTCTAATTACGCCTTGAAGTAGATCCTCACGACCCAGGGACTTCATTCCCTCATGTCAGGAGCCAGCAAGCAATGGCCCACGGGTCAAATCTGGTCAGCCTGCTTCTGTGAACAAAGTTTTATTGGGACACAGCCATGCCCATGTGCTTCCATACTGCCCGCGGCTGATTTACGCCTCAAGGCCGGGTTGAGTAGTTGACGATTATAGGGATGGAGACCATCCGGCTTGCAGAGTCTAAGGTGTCCACTGTCTTTATACAAGTTTGCTGAGCCCTTCCCTACATCCTGCCTCTGCTTTGCTCCTGAGATTTCCGGGAGACTAACATATATCTGAGGACTCGGGGCCTCGGCGCAGATTCCAGAAGTCTTGGTAAATACGAGACAGATTGATGTTTTTGAGACTTTTCCAGGGTAACTTGCTAAGGCAGAGGCGGCGGGGATGGGCTGCAGCTCTGTCTGTTCGGAGAGCTGGCCCAGCAGGTGGGGGTAGAGGCGAGTCATCCGGCTGCACCTCAGGGTCTCCTGGACGTGGTTTCCCCGTCTCTGTACGTTACTCAGGGAGCGATTTCATCTTTCTCGTATCTTCGGCCGTGTGGTTTCAAAGCCGGTGAATAATGAACAGGATGGATTTTAACCAGAAATAGAGGCACTTCTTATGTTTGAAGTAATAAGGGTTTCGTTTTTTGTTGTTTTTGATTATGTTGTGTTTTGAATAGGTAACATGTTCACAAGGCTCACAAATTCTAGGAATCAAGTCTGGAGTGAGAAGAAGTCTTTCCAGCTCCTTGTCCCCCTCTCTCTAGATGACCGGTATTATGTTTACAGAATCTGCAAATTCTTTTTTCTGCCCCCACCATTGTAACATAATGTAAATACTGCTTGTCACTTTGCTTTTTGTTTTAATAAAGTACTTTATTTATTTATTTATTTATTTATTTATTTATTTATTTTAAGTAGGCCCCATGTCCAATGTGGGGCTTGAACTCACAAGCCTGAGACTGAGAGTCACCCACTCTACTGACTGAGCCAACCAGGCATCCCACTAAAGTACTTTAGAGTTCAGACCACCTCCTCATTCTTTTTAAAGACTGAATGACACTCTATTGGACCATAATTCATTTTGCCAGTTTACGGTGACTTTAAAAATTCATGTATTCAGTTCCCACTCTGTACAGAACAGACAAGGCAACCAAGGAATAGTTTCCCAAGGGCTGGAAGATGGGATTCCTAATTTATTGTCTCTTTCCCAGAGCAAGTGATCACGTACGATGACTGAAGACAGGTAAGAAGGATGTGGGGAGAGGTACTGGGGAACCGTATGGAATCAGGAAGCCAATCTCTAGTTCATAAAGAAAAAGGAAAGAAGAAAGAAAAGAAAAGGGAGGGAAAGAAGAAAGGAAGGAAAGAAGAAAGGAAGGAAAGAAGAAAGGAAGGAAGGAGGGAGGGAGGAAAGAAAAGGACTAAGAGGAGGCTCCTGTTGACCAGTTGGTTGTGGAGAATCTTCGTGGGACCGGCTAGTGTCTGTCAGGGCACTGAAGCCATCTAGCCCAGAAAGGGGTTAACAAAGAAGCTGATGACAAAAATCTGAGCAAAGGATGGGAAGACAGTGGAAGGAGGCAGGTGCAGGCTCGTGTGTTCCGGCATGTCGGTGAGGACTGACGTAGAACATCCTGAGGATGTTGAAGAACACCGGGAAGCTGGGCTTGGAGTTTCTCTGGCTCTCTCTGCCCATCAGGTCTATTTCCTGCTCCACCCAGGGGACCCAGTCTGTACAGAGGAGAGAAGCCCATTATTGTCATCTGTGTCTTTTTCTTGAAAGAAAGAAAGAAAGAAAGAAAGAAAGAAAGAAAGAAAGAAAGAAAGAAAGAAAGAAAGAAAGAAAGAAAGATTGGGGCACCTGGGTGGCTCAGTCGGTTGAGCCTCTTGACTTTGGCTCAGGTCATGATCTCTTGGCTCATGGGCTCAAGCTCTGCATCGGGTTCTGTGCTGACAGCTCAGAGTCTGGAGCCTGCTTCGGATCCTGTGTCTCCCTCTCTCTCTGCCCCTCCCCTGCTCACACTCTATGTCTGTCTCTCAAAAATAAACATCAAAATTAAAAAAGAAAGAAAGAAAGAAAGATTCAGTCCTGCAATTAACCAACCAGGGAAGGCAAACATTTTTTTTTTAGTTGTGGTTAACAAAAGATATAACATAAAATTTACACTGGTAACCATTTCCAAGTTGTGCTGACCAGTAATGTTAAGTGTGTTCACACTCACAGATCTGGAGACAAACCTCCAGAACTTTTTCATCCTGCCAGACTGAAACCGAACCCATTAAGTAACCCCTGCGTGCACTGTCCATAAGCAGTCACACCTGTCACAATCCATAGTAACCTGGTGAGGTTTTGAAGAGTAAAGATGACTGGGGGCCAGCTCAGAAGAAGGGCCAGAGAGTTCTCTGGGATGGGACCTGGGCATCCCTGCTTTTCAGGAAGGGCCCTCCGCTGATCCTGATGTGCCACAGATTGGGGAAATATTACCCTATAATAAAGGGCTTTTGAATGCGTGTCTGGAGCTCCAGCAGGTAACTCCAGCCCTGTCACTAAAGGTCTTTCCAGCTAGAGGCTTTTCCTTCCCTGAGCCTCTGTCTCCTTCTCTGTAAAATGGGTGGCTCCATAGATCTTTCTCTACACGAGGCAGAGTCTCCGGCCAGGCCACCAGACGGTCTCTTCTCTTCCCACAGAACTGAACGCACTTCAGGACGAGCTGAAGCCCTGGGGCCTGGTCGTGCTGGGCTTTCCCTGCAACCAGTTTGGGAACCAGGAACCAGGAGAGAACTCGGAGATCCTTCCGGGGCTGAAGTGAGTGCCTGCTTGGGCCCACAGGAGGCCTCTGCCCACCTTTCTTCAGTCTGCGGGGCATGCTCACAAGAGGCTTCCTGGGTCGGGGGTGGGTTACACCGACATCAACTTTGTCCTCCCCTGACGTGGACACTCTCCTTCTCCCTGGGAATGAGGTGTGGATGAACCGCAGAGGACCAGGACCACAGAAGGAGCTGGAACAGAAGCAGTGCAGGGGCACAGGCTCAGGTTGTGGAACAGAGACAAGTTACGTGAATCAGGGAGCCTGACGTGAAGAATGGCCTTATTAAAAAAAAAAAAAGAGGTTAGAGTGGGAGAGAGCCAAAGCATAAGAGACTCTTAGAAACTGAGAACAAACTGAGGGTTGATGGGGGGTGGGAGGGAGGGGAGGGTGGGTGATGGGCATTGAGGAGGGCACCTGTTGGGAGGAGCACTGGGTGTTGTATGGAAACCAATTTGACAATAAATTTCATATATTGAAGAAAAAAAAGAAATTGTGGTTTACATACACAATAGAGTACTACGTGGCAATGAAAAAGAATGATATATGGCCCTTTGTAGCAACATGGATGGAACTGGAGAGTGTTATGCTAAGTGAAATAAGCCATACAGAGAAAGACAGATACCATATGGTTTCACTCTTATGTGGATCCTGAGGAACTTAACAGAAACCCATGGGGGAGGGGAAGAAAAAAAAAAAGAGATTAGAGTGGAAGAGAGCCAAAGCATAAGAGACTCTTAAAAACTGAGAACAAACTGAGGGTTGATGGGGGTGGGAGGGAGGGGAGGGTGGGTGATGGGTATTGAGGAGGGCACCTTTTGGGATGAGCACTGGGTGTTGTATAGAAACCAATTTGACAATAAACTTCATATATTGAAAAATAATAATAATTAAAAAAAAGAATGGCCTTATTTCCCCGGGCCCTGTTTTCTGTATCTGCCCTTCTTCCTGCCCTTCCCATGACCCCCAGCCCCGGGGCCCCCCACAGCCTTCTCTCCTACACTCTGGAGCTCTCTGGCAACTGTGAGTCATTGCAGGTATGTGCGTCCAGGGAGAGGATATGTACCGAATTTCCAGCTTTTTGAGAAAGGGGATGTGAATGGCAAAACAGAACAGAAAGTCTTCAGCTTCTTGAAGGTGAGTGAGTTACTGACCCAAACCTCTTCTTCCCTCTTCCCTTCCTTACAACTGATGTGGTGGAAAAGGGTCTCATGCCCGCAAACGGGATGAGATCTTTGCAAGAGATCTCCGGCTCAGCAGAGGGATCGGGGTTTCATTTGTCCATTTATGAGGCTCTGGCTTTGGTGACGGAGAGCGCTGTGTAGAATGACAGTGTTTCCGAGGACCAGCCTGCGTGGTGAATTCATTCATTCAAGGTACAGTTGCGGAGTCTCAGGCAGTTTCCTAAACAATACGGATAAAAAGAAGACACAGTCCCTACTCCTTGATGGGTTAGTATTGGAGAGGGAGACGTAGAAATCAACAGGTTAATAAGTGCCTTTGCTAAAACGCTGACTTTTAGGTACAGAGAACTGGAGGCCACTTTTAGGCAGCACTGCCTCACATTGCGATTTTTATACAGTCTCAGCAAATGGGAGAAAACAAGACAGTGTAAGGAGGGTTTCGGAAACTCAACTGACTTATAGAGTTTCCCGTTAGTCTCAGATTAGGATGTATATAGAATTTATTCTTACAGTAACCTTTTTTAAATTAAATGATGAAGTGATGATGTTTCTGAAAGGTTTTGTTATTTGATGAAACAAAATGTTGGAACTCCATGTTGGTCCCAAAGATATTTGTGAGATGCTTCTGGCCCAGGAACCCTGAGACCTGGAGAAGCACATTCTAATCTAAGCCATTCACTTTGCAGAACAGAAAACTGACAGCCACAGAGGTGACGTGTCTTACCCACAGCAGCATGGCTGTGTGATCACAGGGTCACCGGGGAGCAGGAGGGGGGAACAGACTCTTCCTGTAATACTGACAGCCATCTTAAAAATTTTTTTTTTTAAAACATTTATTTATTTTTGAGACAGAGAGAGAGAGAGCATGAACAGGGGAGGATCAGAGAAAGAGGGAGACACAGAATCCGAAACAGGCTCCAGGTTCTGAGCTGTCAGCCCAGAGCCAGATGCGGGGCTCAAACCCACAGACCGCGAGATCATGACCTGAGCCGAAGTCGGACGCTTAACCAACTGAGCCACCCAGGCGCCCCCCGACAGCTGTCTTGATGGTTGGCATGGTGGCAATCAGAGTTGTTGAGAATCACAGGAAATCAGAGTATCTAGGCATGGGAGGGGCGGATTCCCCGTGGGCGAAAGTAGCAGGAATGATGTTTCTCTGTTCCTTCTCTGCTCCAGCTCTCCTGCCCTCACCCCTCTGAGGTGCTGGGCTCTTTCAGACACATATCCTGGGAGCCGGTAAAGGTCCACGACATCCGCTGGAACTTTGAGAAGTTCCTGGTGGGGCCCAACGGGGTCCCTGTCATGCGCTGGTTCCACCAGGCTCCCATCAGCACCGTCAGATCGGACATCCTGGAGTACCTGAAGCAGCCAAAAACGAAATAGGAATCCCGCGTGTGGGGCGGGAGCCATCCTGCTTCTTACCTGAAGACCTGTTTTTTAAAAATTCCGTATTTCCCGGGGCGCCTGGGTGGCGCAGTCGGTTAAGCGTCTGACTTCAGCCAGGTCACGATCTCGCGGTCCGTGAGTTCGAGCCCCGCGTCAGGCTCTGGGCTGATGGCTCAGAGCCTGGAGCCTGTTTCCGATTCTGTGTCTCCCTCTCTCTCTGCCCCTCCCCCTTCATGCTCTGTCTCTCTCTGTCCCAAAAATAAATAAACGTTGAAAAAAAAAATTAAAAAAAAAAAAAAAATTCCGTATTTCCCTACGCTGTCTTCCTAAATGGCCTCCACTCGACTCAATCACTCTATCCTGCCAAAGTTCCCCCTCCCTACCAAGTAGATTGATGCTCAGAAGGCTGCTGCTGTTTCTCCTTGTACGAGTACGGACGTGGGAGAAGCACAAAACACTGGAAACCCTACATCCTCAGACGCCTGTTACAGATGGCATCACTCCTATCCGTCAAGGGAACATCAGCCTTCCGTGAGGATGGGTCAGTCTGCCACAGAATCCTGGAGAAGTGCGTTCCTCGACACCACGTTGCCCCTGCTCTCTCCACCCGACAGGTGTAGAAAGAACAGTGGGGTGGTAGCACACAGTCTGGGTTCCACCTCATAACATTTTCCCTCCCCTAAGGACAAACACGCATTGTCAGTTCCCAAGTCTTTTCAGATCATCGTTCACCCGTGACACCCACCGTCCCACATGCACACCGACCTGTCATTCCGGCTTAGGAGCCCTGAGGTGGAGTGGGAGCAGGGGACTGCCTCGCATGAAGGGAGGGGCATCTCCAGAGCCTCTCTCTCACTTAGATCCTACAGAAACTTTCCTAGGGTCTGACCTCTAGTGCACTCAGGCTACGACACCCGGGCCAGGCGCCCTTGGAAGGATGGGCTTTCCTCTCTCCATCCTACGTTCCTCAGCATCACAGCCAGCCCTGTCCTGTCCCAATAAAATGTTTTCTGCAGCACCTGGCATCACTGGGGTGGTTTTTATACCTTGTCCTGTGCTCAAACTTGTCTCATCTCTCTGTTCTTTCTCACTGTAACTACCAGAGATGGTGTGTTTCCCAAATTACCTTAACCCCTTGCCTAGAAGGAACTGTCCTCCCAGATCCTTGGAAGGTTGTCACCTGGTGGCTCTGAACTGTCACCCCTGATTAGGAGTTGTCTCAGGTCAAAGCCATGTCCCCTCTCCAGGGGCAGCTTGTATCCAATTACAGTCAGCGGAGGGTATAAAAGACAAGACCTGACTTCCCAACTTGGGACAGCTCTGAAGGGCCCGTCCTAGCTGCGGACCCCCCCGAGGGTCTGATGCCTTTGTGTTGACCCTGAAGTAGTGTTCCAGTAAACTCTGAATGCAGATCTCCATCTTTGAGTCCCTACAGGTAACCAAAGGGGATCTGAGAAATAAGATGCTAAAATGAGAGTTAATAAAATTTTTTTTCTAGTCTTTACTTGTTTCTGAGACAGAGAAAGACAGAGTGGGAGCAGCGGAGGTGCAGAGAGAGGGAGACACAGAATCCGAAGCAGGCTCCAGGCTCTGAGCCCGATGCAGGGCTCAAACTCACAAACCATGAGATCATGACCTGAGCCGAAGTTGGATGCTCAACAGACTGAGTCACCTAGGTGCCCCATATATACACATATATAGATGTATATATGTATAGATAGATAGATGATAGATGAGAGTTTTGAAGCTGAACTGTCTGCTATCTGGCTGGCAGTGTGGGGGGTGGGGGGAGCACAAACAGCCAGAATACAGACCAGCAGGTGCAGTTTTTACAACTCTCACCAAACATGCACAAGGCAGTCACACTGGTAGTTCCATGTGCTGGTGAATGTGATGGATCAGGCACTTGAGAAATGTGAGAGAGTGGTACTTTTGAGGCGATATAATTTTAAGGCAATTTTAAGGTTGTTCTGAGAAGAAATTGATGCTTTGGAGGGAGATGCTTAAAGGCTGAGGGTGACCTCTCACCAGATAAAGGCTAACTGTGAAAACCAGAGTGCCTCCCCAAGAGGAGATAAAGAACTTCTCATATCCTGCAACTCAAGAGCACAAAGAGCAAGGGTTCAGGTTCAAGACTTAATCGTAGGAATAGTAGGACTTCAAAGAAGGTTAAATCCTCAAACCAGATCATCTCCTATGCTCAAGTCACATGGCCTGGATTGGAAAAGAATAGAACCTTGAGGCATTGGATGGATACATCTGGTTGGATGCATTAGAACATCTAAATCCCCAGACTTTCCAAGACCCCAGCCCTCCTTATTAAGGGTAAGCACATCCTTCTTGCTTGGTGATAATGCAGAGGCTGGTGCTCTGCCAAACACCCATTCAATATCCGCCCAAAAAGAATTAGATTCCAAGGGTTCCTGATCAAGGGGCATGAAACACAAAGTTAGCTGAAAGAGAGTTCATGGATATTGGAGCATTTTCACCAAGTGCAGAGGTTTTACACATTGGCAAGCACCAACACACCGTTAGGATTCTCCTGTTTGGACAAAGAAATGGCCCTCATCAAATGTGGTAGAAATGCCAGGACTATTGTGTCTAATGACACAAAGGAAGGATCAAAAGCTCCGAAAAGTAATGCTGGAAAGTCACTGAAGACAAAGTATTGCAGGAGTTTGAAAACATAAAAAAGAATGTGCAGGATCACGGAGAAGTGTGTGGTGAGTGTGGTTGATGAGAGATTCTGCTACAGAAGTGGCCTCGCTGTTAACGATGCGGATTATAGGATCCTGAAATGATTCGGGCCAGAGATGGCGGCACTCATACATCAGAATCTGTGTGGGGGGTGGTGGGGGTGGGGGCAGGCAACTCTGTAGAGTGTCGGAGATGATTAATAGAACATGGCATCCCTAGAAGCAAGGGAGATGAACAGCCAACAAGGTATCATTGTCTGCATAATCAGAAGAACCTAGAATACATAACCAGTAGACTGAGGGCAGCAGCCCCAATTAAAAACAAAATCAGCATACCTTGCTCAGCTCTGATCTTGAACCAGAGGAAAAGCCAAGTCCTGGGGAAGTGGGACCCTGCAACAGCACCACAAATATAGAGAATATAATTTCCCCATTCCTTCCCTAAAGGGACTTGTGACCATTCACTCAGCAGCCATAAACTCAAGAAAGAGAAACACCCTTACATTTCAAGGACTGTTTTAAATAAGGTCCAACTGGACATTGATACTAGAAGGCCCACTGTGTCATCATGGCCCCTGGTTAGAATGGAGGCTACAGGGTCCAGGCAGCAAATGGAGTCCTGGCCCAGGGCTGGTTCATCCACTAAGGCCATGGATCCATGGGGCGGAAATTTCTCCTGTCCCCAAATGTACAATTAGAATGGTATTTGTGGGAGTTGGCATAACCACTACATTGACTTCTTGGCATGTGGTCTAAGGAACTATCACAGTAGAAGCCGAGAGGAAGGCCTGAGGCTGACTCCCCAGTTCCCAGCTGGGCCAGTAAATGAAGCCATTCAGGTGAATGGAAACCATCCTCCCAGGGACCGTGACAGATGGGCCAAAATGGATGCACAATTGGGATCCCTATAGTGTCTCCACTTAATGCACCAGTTTCTTCCCTACAAAGAGTAAAAGAAAGAGTCTGGAAAATGACAGTGGACTATCTACCACGATCTACGCCGAGGAATAGCCCTAATTGAAACCATTGCACCTGATGTGGTATCTTTGTTAGAAAACATTAATTTACACCCTGTGACTCTTTAAAGAAATATGTGGAAAATGAGATGTACTATGACCTTTTTTGGAATCATTAGTTTAAAAAAATCATCTGAACACCATAATAAAATCTTATCCTTGACTCATTACACTTTCTGTACATCCCAACACTATCATCTTATCCCCAGACCTGGCTCAGAGAACATCTACATTTGTTTAGAGTTAAGGACATCGATCCTTTGGGAAGGGTCAGAGACTGACTTTTCAGCTAGGAAGGCCACATTCCTACTCAGAAGACAATGTTTATGGTTTTGGGGTCAGAGACAAGAGGGGGCCAATGGGTTGGTCAGACGTTTGGCCCTTCCCCAGGACCAAGTCCCGAGCTAGCTCTTTAGCTCAGGCTGGGCTATTCCCAGGAAGAGAAGACAAGGGATCAGAAGGAAAGACAGTCTCTGTTCTGGAGCGCTGGTCCTTACACTGTAAAATGTACCTCAGCACCAAATATTCTCTTCATCAGAAAACAGGGAAAGACATCCGGCAGCATTGGTTAAACTGTGGTATATCAGTGGATGGACTGAACATTGTGCAAATGTGTAATAACATGGAGTAACAGGTCCAACCCAATAGCAAGGACTATATAAGTGCTTCCTTCAGCTTGCCCATCACGGGAAATAGTTTATGTTATAGTGCTAAATAAAAACAAAATAATACAGCAGGTCAGGAGCCGCTCCTGCCACCACCAACATGGAGACTTTGTACTGAGTCCTGTTCTTAGAGCTCAAATCTGCATCCCCCCCCCCCCCCCCCACCGCTGCACCGCTGAAGCTGAAGACGCCACCCTGGGTGCACATGCTGTTGGCCATGACTGTGTACGCTCTGGTGGTTCTTAGTTCCTCATCACTGGAAGAATAATTTATGGTGTTATTGCTGAACCTCCAAGTGTTGGCTGTATGACAGATGAACATGGGTGTCAGAGACCAGTAGCTTTCCTGGCCTACGGGGTTAATGGACAATATGTTGTGGAAGGACTCGCATCCAGATTCCTGTTTACAATGACGGACTCAGGTTTCACAATCCTGGACGGATCAAATGCACCAAACATTCCCACACTCAGTAGATGTCTTCTTCTAACTCATTGGATTCGTCTGTGTCCTGTTGAGTTTTGTCATGGCTAGAGTGTTCATGAGAAAGAAACTGCTGGGCTATCTGATGAGTTAAAATGCCTTTTGAGAAGAAATCAGTGGACATTGGATTGGCTCCTGTTAACAAAGTCTTTAAAGGCTGTTCCAACCTTCTGGTGTGAAATGTGGAAAAGAATGGAAAGCAGCAGTGAAGTGAACCCTTTGTCCACTGAGAATACCGGAGCGTGTTCAAGCCTGAGCTGGAATGTCCTCTTGGTGTCAGAGAGACCAAACTCATCACAGTACTTCTTCCTGCTGGACCATACTGATGTCCCAACCAGGTTAAGTGGCATCCCCTTTTTAGTTTTTCACTTCTAATTTTTTTAACATTTATTTATTTTTGAGAGAGAGACAGAGTGGGAGCAGGGGAGGAGCAGAGAGAGGGAGACACAGAATCTGAAGCAGGCTCCAGACTCTGAGCTGTCAGCACAGAGCTGATGTTGGGGCTCGAACTTACAAACCCTGAGATCGTGACCTGAGCCAGCCAGGTTCTCTCGTTTTTCATTTCTTAAAGAAAATACATTCATTTCTACAACTGTAATATTGAATAAAGTGATTACTTTTTTACAGTTCTTTTCACGTTTTTTGGAGATAACACTTCTGACTTTTAAAAATTAATGTAAAATTGGAAAGCGAGATCCCATAAGTAGAGAGCTCTGGACGGATGGTCAGCTTTACCCATGGTGCTTTGCGTCTAAACAGAGTATGTGACAGTTACTGCAGATATGTATGCGAGACTGTTTCCTGCACAATACTATGTATTAGAAGTGCAGAAATAATTTTTCCAATTAAAAAATACATAAATGCGTATGTGGGTATGTATGAGTGTGTGTGTGTGTGTGTGTGTGTGTGTGTGTGTGTGTGTGTAGTTACAGCCTTGCCTACTCCAAAAATACTCCAAGGAAAACCTTCAGAGAACAAAGTCTGAAATGAGCTACAACACATGGAAACAATGGGTTTGCATGTGAGACCTTAGAAAAATTCTCGCGGAATTATCACATGGTTTCCTGCATCTCCTTAGCCCGGGTTGCAGCTGTGTATTTGCAAAACAGTGTTTTTCCTGAAGGAAATATTAGCTCTCCGAAGGTTTTGGGGTAGGAAAGTGTCTTAACATCGTGGGGTTAGAGCACAGGGGCAAGGGGTCAGGAGGGCAGGTGTCCGGGCGCGGGAGGAAGGCCCGCGGACACCCCCAGCTGGAAACGCAGGTGGAATTCGCTCCTGGGGGCGGAGCGGGGGGGGGGGGGCGCTCCTCCGAGGGTACGGAGTCTGCGTCGCACGTGGCCGTTTGGACCGATGTGACCTGTCGTTCAAGTGCTTTCCAATCCCAGCTTGGGTGTAGGGAAGCCGCGGGGACGAGAGCAGGGAACCGCGACCCTCAGCCTCCAGCTTCCGCGGCGACGGCGGCCCCGGGGATCCGGGACCGGGCTTCCGCCCGCGGCTGGAAGCCTCCCTCGCACGACCCGCTTCCGCAGCGGGCGCCGCCTTCGGCCGGAAGCATATATTAACACCACCTCCGCTGCCCCACTCCCGCACGGCTCCAGTGGCGCAATCGGTTAGCGCGCGGTACTTATAAGACAGTGGCCGGTGGGCGATGCCGAGGTTGTGAGTTCGAGCCTCACCTGGAGCACTTTTACCGCGCCAGCTGCGGCCGCCTCTGCGAATTCAGGGGAGCGGTGGGGAGACCCTTGGGGGGGGGGGTGCTGTCGAGCCGCTGTGACCTCATCACCCGGGAGCCTCCTGCAGGGCCAGCCCCCGCGCTTTTGCAGCCACCTCCTCCTGGCGGTCGCCAGGACACCTGCTCACAGTCGCCAGAGACTCAGGCCCAGGCTCCACGTGCGCACAGAAATTATAAAACCGCTGAAAAGTACTATGTCTGATTTGTTAACTGCAGGAAATCAGGTTGTTTTTTTTAGTATTTCCGTGGAAAATCTGTCTTGGCACCCGTTCCCTTACCTTAGTTTCTCCGCGGCTCTGGGCTTGGGTGGGACGCTCGCCACGCGGGCCCGCGGGGCCTGAGGCTGGCGCCGACGACGCAGGTGCTCAGCCCCAGAAAACCAACGGACCCATCACCGCCTCCGAGCTGCGCGGGAAACCCGCGTGCGGCCCCACCTCACCGTCTGGGTCTGAAACGTTACCGGAGGCATCCTGGACACAGAGTCCCCAGCTTCCCGGGGTGTGTGTGACGGTCCCCGTGCACATGCGTCAGTTCTCCGGGCGCCGCGACGGTTTGGAGTGTCCACAGCGGCGGCCCACACTGAGCGGCCCGCCCTGCACGTGTAGGTTCACAACCAGGCTCACAGCAGCTTAGACGGACGCTGGGCAACGAAGGGACAGCAGATAGTTCACTTACCAACACGGACAACGGATGTAGCATAGAGGTTGTTCACAGAGTTGTTTTCAGTGTTAAAAGGACATAATAAATTATCCATTAAAAACGGCCACAAATTCCTCCCATCTCCAGGCATGTCCCTTCGCAATGTGATTTTGCAGCTACTTCCATCAAGAGGTGGGGTCTGTTTCCCTCCCTCCTGGTTGTGAGCTGATCTTGTGATTGACACTGACCAGTACAATGCCGTGGAAATGATTCTGCAGGGGCCCCAAGATGAGGCCTCAACAGGTTTTGCCACTCTTGGGACCCTGAGGCCCACCTTGTGAAGAAATTCCAGCTCACCTCCTAGAGGGTGCGAGGTCACATGGAGAGAGGGGCGCTGGATCCCAGCCAGTCCAGTGGACTCCCCAGACATGTGGGTGGGGACATTTTGGACCATCTGGTCCTAGTCACGCTGTCCGATGACTGCAGGCACGGCAATGGCCACAAGCAAAGTCCAGATTGTGGGCCTGCAGAGTTGCAAAAAAACAAAAACAAAAACAATTATTGTTTTAAGCCAATAAATTTGGGTGAGGTTTGTTACAAAGATGTACATGACTGATAAAAGCATTTAACACAGAATAAGAACCTAAGATAAATTAGATTATTACTTTGGGGGATCTTCTCATTGTCCTAAGCATCGGGTCCTCTCTGCTCTTGCCGCGGGTGAGAGACTCCAAAATCGTTGGGGACCCGGGCTATTTACGTTTATTCCATGAGTAAGCTGTCTCCTTGGGTCCTTGCACCGAACTCAGAGTTGAAAGTCAGAATTTCTGAACCTCAAGAGTGAGGAGACGCATGAATGAGTAGGCAATGTCCACATTCCTTGCCTGCTTTTGCAAACAGACTAGCCATATTCTTGCCAGTGTTGCCTGTATGTCTCATAAGTGTACTGGTTTGCTTTATCACCCATGATAAGGAGACAAGGGGCTGATGTCCACATTGAGACAAATTTGCATATTGAAGTAGTTCAGAGATACCAAGAACTATAACATAGAGAAATGTAATGTATTTGCCAAGAACAACACAGAGAAAACAAAAGTAAAAGGGCAGATATAAATATCACCATATCAAAAATAACACTAATTGTGAATGGATTAAACAACCCAATCAGATGGCAGAGATTGTCATACTGGATTAAGAACAAAGATCTGGGGCACCGGGGTGGCTCAGTCGGTTAAGCACCTGACTCTTGATGTCAGCTCGGGTCATAATCTCATGGTTCAGTTCGTGGGATGGAGCCCCGCATCCGGCTCTGAGCTAACAGTGCAGAGCCTGCCTGGGATTCTCTCTTGTCTCTCTGCCCCTCCCCCCTTTCTTCACACTCTTTCTTTTTTTTTTTTTAAATAATTATTGTAGTTAAAATTTTTTTTTTACTACTTGTGTCTTTTAACCTTCATGCTAGCTTTTTAAAAATGTTTATTTTACCTTTGAGAGAGAGAGGGAAAGCAAGAATGAGTGGGAGAGGGATGGAGGGAGAGAATTCCAAGCAGGCTCTGCACTGTCAGCACAGAGCCCAATGCAGGGCTTGAACTCACAAACCTTGAGATCATGACCCAAGCCGAAGTTGGACACCCAACTGACTGAGCCACCCAGACGCCCCTCACTCTTTTTTAAATGTTTATTTATTTTTTGAGAGAAGGAGAGAGACAGAGTGTGAGTGAGGGGCAGAGAGAGAGGGAGACAGAATCCGAAGCAGGCTCCAGGCTCTGAGCTGTCAGCACAGAGCCTGATGCGGGGCTCGGAACCCACAGACCATGAGATCATGACCTTAGCTGAAGTGGGACGCTTAACTAACTGAGCCACCCAGGCGCCCCAACTCTCTCTCTCTTTAAAAATAAATAAATAAACTTGAAAAAAATTAACGTTGACAAATTTGCCAATCTTTTTCCTCATTGTTGTCATGTTGTGCATGTTTATGAAATTCTTCTCTACCCCAAGTTTACAAATATATTCTTTTTTATAATTTTATAAAATCTGTATATATTTGTTTTTTACGTGTAAGTCTTAAACAGGTTTTTTTTTTTTCTATATGATGAAGTACAGGTCAATCCACGTGTGTTCATTTTTTCTAGAATTATTTATCTAAAATTCATTCCACCCCCCATCTGTAGAGTATTCACTTTCTCTATCCGGTGTCCACATGAGCACAAGTTGTTATGTTTGATTTCTCTATTTACTGATCCTGGCCAATGCCATGCTTCTTTTAATTACTGTTGAAACTTTGAATGAGTCTTAATATCAGATGGATAAATCCTCTCATTTTGTTCCTTATCTCCCTCGTATCTTAGTTAATTGCCCATTTACACTTCTACATACATTTTAGAACTGAGTTCATCAATTTCTAAATATAAATTAGTTAGGATTTTGGAATTGCTTTGAATCTGTGGATCAATTTGGGAGATGTGACATCTCTATAGTACTGGCTATTTCATTCCATAGACTTGGTATGTATCTCTATTTATTTGGGTCTTAAACTCTCTCACTAAATTTTCATAGCTTTTTCCATAGAGGTCTAATGGACCTCATAGACATCATTTCCCTTAGGTTCATTAGATTAAATACTATTTATTTTATTGGATTTATTATTAAATATGACACATTTTATGCAATTTGTCCTATGACAATCAATGCATCTTATTTCATTTTACTATTGCCTATTACTTGTATATACGGATACAATTGATTTTCGTACATTTATTTGCCTCCAGTACCTTAGAATACTCTGATTTTAGGAAGAACAGTGCAAGAGAAAGAACTCTAGTACCGGCCCTCTGATTATAGGACTATGCCTCTATTACATGTGTTAACATACCCTAACAAGGTAGGTGTCTTAATCAACTTGACTAAGATGTTTATTCCTCACAGTTCTGGAGGCTGGGATGTCCATGATCAGGATGTCAGCGTGGGCAGGGCTGTCTTCTTAGCTGGCAGGTGTCTGTCTTCTTGGTACGTCCCCACACGGCGGCGAGGAAACTCTGGTGTTTCTTCCTCTTTTTATAAAGGCTCCCATCCCATCATGGGACAGCTCCACCTTCATGATATAATCTCAACAACATCCCAAGGGCACCACCTCCTAATACCATCATATTGGGGGTTAGGGCTTCAGCATAAGAATTTGGGGGGACACAGTCCACGATTATAGGAGAGTTATAGTTGTTCTGTATACTTGCAAACACTTAATATTTTCACTCTTTTTAAATGTCTTCCATTCAGTAGTATCTTATTGAAGTTTTAATTTCCACTTTTCTGCTGACTTGAAGTTTGTCACCTTTTCATATGTTTCCTGATCTTTCAGACATCTTTCTTTGCGGGGAAGTGACTACTCAATAGTTTTCCCCATTTTTTTTTCCTGGGTTTTTCTGGTTTGTTTATTATTTGTAGGAATTCCTTAAGTACTCTGGAAATGCATTATTTGTCAAAGTTGCTTTTATTTTTGGCATCACTTAAAAAATAAGTGTAGCTTAAAAAAAGTGTAGCTTATGGTCAACTAAAACGCATGAACCTTGTTTTTATGAGGTGCTGTTAACCTCCAATATTGTGCTGGGCAATTGATTTCTCCCAAGTTTAATGCACCCTCTGGTCAATAGCAATTGGGGATGTCAAGTTGATCGGTGATCATAACTGATCAACTGATAGTTAGAAATCACATGCAAATGTAATCAGGACACTTATTATATGTTCCACCAAATCAGTTCAGATGTAGCAAGAAACGTCCACAGAGAGCCTAGACCCCAGAGCTAGGATTCTACTTGGGCTTGACTTACGTTTGTCTTATGGGTCGTCCTTTGTAAACCTAAGCCTTTCCTCAGTGATTACCACACTCCACAGGCCTTCACAGCGTGTCCTGCTAAAAAAAAAATTCTGTACAAAGCCACAGAATCTCTACATTAAGGTTGCCTTTTAGACTTCAAAGTTTCATTTAGCCTCTTTATAAATTCAGGATATTTTAATACCTCTAGGACTTCTTGTAGATAATACTTACAGAATTACAGCGGATTAATGGTGTTTTTAATATCCTGAGATACTATTTCAGTGGGTGTATAGCCTTAAAAACTACAAGTAGGTAAAAAAAGGTTCCCTAGCATTCGTTCACAATTTAGCCTCATATTCCTCTTCAATCCTTTTCTTTTCCCACTTTAAATATAATTTTTCTGGGGCTCCCAGCTGGCTCACTTTGTACAACATGTGACTCCGGATCTGGGCGTTGTTTGAACCCTACATTGGGCATAAAGATTACTAAAGAAATTTTTTTTTTAATTTTTTTTCAACGTTTATTTATTTTTAGGACAGAGAGAGACAGAGCATGAACGGGGGAGGGGCAGAGAGAGAGGGAGACACAGAATCGGAAATAGGCTCCAAGCTCTGAGCCATCAGCCCAGAGCCTGACGCGGGGCTCGAACTCACGGACCGCGAGATCGTGACCTGGCTGAAGTCGGATGCCCAACCGACTGCGCCACCCAGGCGCCCCAAGAAATTTAAAAAAAAAGATTGTGTGATGATAAAATGAGTTAATATTTTAAAAAATAATATGATTTTTCCTTGTTGGAGAAGACGGAAGCAAATGGGTGTTAAATGGCATTGTTTTCTTCAGTCCAAGGTAACAATGTACCACTTTCCTGCTACGGTGGGTTTATCTCTCCCCGGTTCCTTTCTGCTGTAAGCTTTTTACAAAGCATGTCCACACACACACCACAGCCAGTCTGTGGGGCCATCACGGCAGGATCAGAGCTGCAAAGGCAGGACTTCTGCTTGTTGACATCCTTGACATCAAGCTTCTCACGGCAGAGACTATTGAATTGTTCATTTTTTATCCCAAATAACAGGAGGGGTGTGTGGAATTTAAAATACACCAATCTTGGTTTAGTTAATAAATGGTTTCTTCCTTGAAGAGGCTGAGGTCTACATGAGATCACCCCTACCTCAGGGGCATTAAAAATTTTATGTTAGAGAGAGAGTGTGCACATGCGAGTGGGGGAGGGGCAGAGAGGGAGAGGGAGACAGAGAATCTTAAGCAGGCTCCACACTCAGTGCAGAGCCTGACTTGGGGGCTCAATCCCATGACTGTGGGATCATGACCTGAGCTGAAATCAAAAGTTGGATACTTAACAGACAGAGCCACCCAGAAGCCCCACTCAGGGAAATTATGTGACGCTGGCTTCGGAACGCCTCGTGATCCCGGAGGTCTGTGCTCCTGAATTTCCCGCATCGCCTTTCTTCCCTCCCTTTCTCTTGTACTCCAGCTCGGTGTTCTGCCTTCATGCATTACTCTCTTCCCATCTTCCAAAAATCTTTATCATTAGATGTTATTATTATTATTATTATTAGTGGTTTTGGAACACTTGGGATTTTTAGGAAAACCAACTGACACATATTGTTTATTTTCTCTCTGTGTTGACTCCCATATTGATCTAATGGGCACACTAATAACCCCCTGATGATTAGTGAGGATTAAATGTGATATATTTGAAGATGGCTGGCACATGGAAGGCAGCTTGTGAATGTCGATGTTCTTCTCTTCCTGCATGCTTCTTTCTCTCATCTTCTTACCCCCCTTCTTCTTCTATCTTTCCTTATTCCCCCCTTCTCTGCCTTCCCCCCTTCCGATCTTCCAAGCCTAGACTCCCACAACACCTTCTGGCCCCATGGACTCTGTCTTCACCAGGATGTGAGCCAGAATGGACACCTGGGTCATGAGAGGCTGAGAACTCTAGGATCTGAGTGTTCCAGTGGTAGTCTACTGGCCCAGGGCAGCTAAGGCCCTGTGAGTAGGCAAAGCTCTTTCAGCCTCAATTTTTTTTACTCTTAACCTGGTTGCAATAGGGATAGGTCATACTTTCAGCTGGGAGTTCTGAAGTAAGCCTACCATGTTTTCTGTAGGATCTGGACTATTTGCTCTTCTCATGCAGGAGGCATGCTCCGAAGGTACTCACAAGCTTACCAGAGCTTCAGAGATCTGGGAAAGCAGAGTCTACTTGATCTGAACAGTGAAATCGGGCCCATAAAGAGTTTCCTTACCACTCAAGAGATAATTTCTACAAGGGGAGCAAAGGTCATAGATGGTTAGGAACTTGTAATAACAGGTGAGGGGCCGGATGACATAGTTAGAGCCCTAAAGTAGGAATACAGAAATTGGGTTCCTTCCATTGCTATTAACCACATGATGTGGCATACACATCATTTTATCCCCTCTGAGCTTAAAATACATCATGTAAATGATAAATATAATTTATTGTGGACAGGCCAAATGTCATGCCTCATGCTCAGTGCTTTATATATGTGTGTTAATCATATTTTTAATTTTCTGTATTTCCTGATGCTTTGACGTCTTGGGACCTCGGCAACCCTAGAGAAAGACTGTCCTTGTCCCTGTGGGCTAATCAATTCCCAGAGGTAGGAAACAACCCCATGCCTTTTCTGTGCAAACCAACCAGTCCAGAATCCAGGCTCCAAATGTTTGCCTTAATCAAGCCCTTATGCTCTGGTCCACTATCCTGCCCTCATCTCCCCAGGGCCAGACACCAGATAGCCACGGACAGCCCCCAAACTTATCCAAACTGCCCAGTGCTTAAGACTGTCTCCATGTCTCACACACTCCTTCCCACAGAGACCACAGTAAAGTCTCTAGCCCACATCTCCCTCCCCCTACTCTGCCTCTTGACTGACCTGTGCTTCCCCTCTCCCCTTTGTGACAGGCCACGGCTTCTGTTTCCGGGGATCTGTGAGTATATAAACTTCCCCTTTCCTGACAGTCAAGTCCCCTCCTGTGTGTTCCCAGACTGGGCTAAAACAACCCAGGGCGTACTTTGGAACAACATATTAATGTTTCATCTCACGAGGTAGGAATTATTATCATGCAGTGGTGTGGGACTGAAGGCCGGAGTGTCTGTGAGCAATGGCAGAGGGAGATCTCTGCATGACTGTTCTGAAGGGCTCTGGGGTTTTTGAGGCCCAAGTTGGTGTCCTTGCCTGATTATTCTCAGATTAGAAGCCCCAAGAAGAGCTCAGAATTCTAGGGAGAGAAATGGTTTCTGTCTTCAAAAAAAGACTTCAAAGCCTCCCTACCCACCAGCCCCAGCTGGGCCCAGCATCAGCTGTACCTGGACTTCAGCTCCAGAAAGCGCCCAGAGGAGACAGGGGGACAGAAGGGACTGGGTCCAGCAGGCACACAGAGCAGGAGGGTTTCAGCCACGTCAGCTGCTCCCGGTTTGCCTTGTATCACTCTCTCAGAGCCCCTAAATGCAGCCTTCACCAACTGGTAACAAATAAACAATGAAAACTGTAATAAATAAAAGTTGTCTATTGGATTCGCAGGCTGCTGTGGAGTAAAAAGGAAGGGCTTATTGTAAGTGAGGGGAGCAAGGTTGTATTCTCCAACCCCCTGTTTTATCATCATGTGTAACATACGCTTACAGTCAATCGCTTTGTGTATTCAGGCCCGGTACATTAACATCGATTAGATCTTACGAGCCTTTATATTGTGATAGATCTATATAATCTAACAACTTACCTTCATATATCATCACATCATCTGAGAATAATGACACTTTTCTTTCTTCCTTTCCAGTCATTTAACCTTTTATTCCTTGTGTGGGCATGACTGCCCAAGGCGATGAATGAGGCACACAGAAATCCATAATCTTCAATAGAAATGATTATAGCTGGTATCCTTGATTAGTTACCAAGCTC
This sequence comes from Felis catus, assembly GCF_018350175.1. NCBI lineage: Eukaryota > Metazoa > Chordata > Mammalia > Carnivora > Felidae > Felis > Felis catus. The sequence goes on along the minus strand of NC_058372.1, from coordinate 1,946,121 downwards.
AAACAGAATGTTCTCATTATTCTACATACATTCGATATTTCACATTTAAGGTGATGTTGACTATACTTTCTCAAAGATGCTAGGTTAGAGAAGTTACCTTCTATTGCTAGGCTGCTTGGAGTTTTGATCATGACTGAATGCTGAATTTTATCAAGTACTTGTTTTGTCTCTATTGAGGTGATCGCAGGGTTTATTTCATTCTTTTTTGGGGGGAGGGGGGTTATTTCATTCTTAATGTGCAAATTGGAATGATTGACTGATTTTTAAAATTTACATCCAAATTAGTTAGCATATAGTGAAACAGTGATTTCAAGAGTAGATTCCTTAGTGCTCCTTACGCGTTTAGCCCATCCCCCCTCCCACAACCCCTCCAGCAACCCTCAGTTTGTTCTCCATATTTATGAGTCTCTTCTGTTTTGTCCCCCTCCCTGTTTTTACATTATTTTTGTTTTCCTTCCCTTATGTTCATCTGTTTTGTCTTGAAGTCCTCAAATGAGTGAAGTCATATGATATTTGTCTTTCTCTGACTGACTAATTTCACTTAGCATAATACCCTCCAGTTCCATCCACGTAGTCGCAAATGGCAAGATTTCATTCTTTTTTTATTGCCGAGTAATACTCCATTGTATATATATATACCACATCTTCTTTATCCATCCATCCATCAATGGACCTTTGGACTCTTTCCATACTTTGGCTATTGTCGATAGTGCTGCTATAAACATGGGGGTGCATGTGTCCCTTCGAAACAGCACACCTGTATCCCTTGGATAAATCCCTAGTAGTGCAATTGCTGGGTCATAGGGTAGTTCTATTTTTAGTTTTTTGAGGAACCTCCATACTGTTTTCCAGAGTGGCTGCACCAGTTTGCATTCCCAGGAATGATTTAATTTTTAATGATAAACTAACCTTGTAATCTTGGTATAAACTTAAGACCAAAATCACTTACAGTTTTAAACATGACTGTGTTCAGTTCCTTAACTTTCATTATAATTTGTATCTATGTTCAAGAGGGAGACTGACTGATGGTCTTCCTTTCTCATAATGTCCCCATCAGGTTAGGTATGAAGGTAATACCAGCCTTGGTTGGGCAGTTTCCTTTTAAAACGTTAAATATGGACCTACCATATGGCCCAGCCACTCGACTGCTAGGTATTTATTCAGGAAAACTGAAAGACTATATCCACACAAAGGCTTACATACAACTGTTCATAGCAGCTTTATTCGTAACTGGAGATATTCACCAACAGGCAGATGTGGTATGTCCATAGAACAGAATACTATCCAGCAATAAAAAGAAGTGAATTATTGATACAAGCATCATGGATGAGTCTCAAAATAATGATGTGAGTGAAAGAGTAAAGAGAGCCCATATTGTAGGATTTCATTTACATAAATTCCGGATAACTACAAGTTATAATGTATAACTTGTATAAACTACAAGTTATAACGTTTCATAAAACTACAAACATACTGACAGGAAGCAGTGGGTGTGGGAGGGGATAGGGGTTACAAAAGGGCACTGATGGACACTTTTGGGGGTGTGGCCTGTGTTCATTACCTTTATTGTAGTGATGGCTTCTTGAGCTATACCTATGTCAAACTCATACATATGTTTAAATATATGCAGTTGATTCTAAGCAAACTATACCTTATAAAGCCATTTAAGATGTACATTAACTAAATAAAATAAAATGTACATTACCTGGAAGACAATCTCATTATGGCTTTCTGCAAACGTAATTGTGGGTCTCCTTCCCTACACTGTGGAAGTGTCCCCTCCCCGGGCCCTGGGCTCGCCCCGCAGCAGGAGCTGACCCGCGCTGCCCACCAGGAGCGTCGGGCTCGGCTGAGTTGGGGCTGCTGCCCCGCATCCCGGAGGCGGCGGGACAGACGGTGGGCTCACCCCAGGACAGGTGGGCGGGAGAGGGGTGAAGAGGGAGCGCGCGGAGGCGGGGGCCCTGGCTGTGATCTCCACCTCGGGTGTGACATTTACTGTTACAATGAGGGGAGAGGGGGGAGGTCAGCGCTGGGGCCCCTCCGGGTGCAGACGGCTTTGGTCTGGGGTCGGCCAGCCTGTGGCCACACCCGCCTCCGCGTTCCTGCAGGGTGTGCTGGAGGCCGGCAGTTCTCTTCCCCGACGGGGACCGTGTGGGGAGGGTCGAGGGGACTGGGGCCCAGGCCCTGCTCTGCCTCAGAAGAGCTGTGTCTGGTCAGATTGATTTCTTCTTTGAATAGTTTAAAGACGTCCTCGGTAAGCCTCGGGACACGGGATTTTCTAGGTAGGACTTTTGACAACTAATTAAAAATATTTCATCGTTTAAGAATATTCACATTTGATATTCCTTCTCGAACCTCCCTTGACACGTCATGCTGTTCTAACATTTCGTCCACTTCGTCTAAATACTCAGGTGTATTTGCCCAGATTCTTTTCACTTCCGCGGTAGCTGCTCCCTGTTGGTCCCGGTTCGCTTGGGCTCCCCTCCCCTGCAGGTCGGGGGTCTCCGCGCTGGGTCCAGGGCACCGGGACAGGTGCACCTGCCGAGCCCAGGTGCGCAGATCTGCAGGTGGTCCAGCGGCCATGGGGGGAGGGGGGCGTCAGTCCGACTCAGCGGGAGTCACCACCTCGGATCTAAGGTGTGAGGGGTCCTCCTTTCGAAAGAGGCAACATTTAAACTGACTTAAGAGACAAGTCGCGCAAGATAACAGGTTTTCTGTGCGTCTGCTCTTAAGTCACTGAGCGCGGCCGCCAGCCACCGGGAAGGAAAGGGGGAGGACGGTCGTCACGGACCTGTGACCTACAAGGACCCGTGCTACAGGGTCGGGAGAGCAGAGCTCCTCAGCCTCCGAGCCCCGCTGCGCTTCCCCGCCCCCGTGCACCTGCCCGGCACGGTGGGGGGGGGGGGGGGGCCCGCTGGCGTGCTTCCCCGCACAACTGTGCACCTGAGACGCACTGTCGCATGTCTTTCCAGCGACTGGAGGGTCGGACGGAGATGTGAGAGTGAAAAAGGGAACAGCAACCACGAAGGGATTCGAACCCTCAATCTTCTGATCCGAAGTCAGACGCCTTATCCATTAGGCCACGTGGTCCCACGGCCTCTTTGCCGCAAAAGCCACAACAAGTGTTGCGAATCTAGACTCTGGCTTGTCCGTGCATTGCTCTCAAAAGTGATGGCGCCCTCTCGGTTAACCCCGGTTCGGACGCAGCGCGGTTGACATTCACAAACGCTGCATAATCCACCTGCAGACAAGCTGTGACTCCCTCCTCGCCTCTGCCTTCACCTAGACCCCGCAGCTCCCTCGTGCAGCTCAGCCAGCTGCTTCCAACTGTAAAGACGGGAGAAAAGGACTGAAAGTCCCTCTGTGATCAGGGCCACAGGCTCCCAGGTCACCTTGAGAGGTCAGAACGGAGACGCCCTGGGAGTAAAGGAAAATCACCAGGAGTGGGACAGAGAGCCCCTCCTGTGACGGCTCAGCCCAGCCCCAACCCTGCTGGGACAGCCTCAGGTAGGGCGGGATCCAGGGCCTCCTCGGCCTGCTCTCCTGGAAGCCGTGCAGGATGGAGACGCCAGAGCCTCCCCGACCTTTGTACGAGGCCCCAGAAGGTCCCAGACACCGTGCACGACCGAGAAACGTCCGTCCTGTTTGGAGCCACACAGCGGAATAGTCCCCAAATCATTCAACAAACTGAATAAATAGTCCATTTTTCCCCACAGAGAAAACCCCAAACCCAGACATTTTCATCTGGAGGTTCTACAAAATATTCCAAGGAGAATAATTTCAACTGGACACAAACACATAGTCACAGAGGGAAGCTTTCCATCTCATTTTATACGACCGACCTCATCCTGATGTCAAAGCCAGGCCGAGACAGGTGAGAAAGGAAAATCATCGGCGAATCTCATTCATGGATGTAAAGGCAAATATCCCTTAAAGGAAAAAAAAAAAAAAAAAAAAAAAGCAAACTAGATCCAACAGTGCTTAAAAATTGTGACAAGTGTGGGTTTATACCAAAAATTGAAAGTCAATCTAGCATTAAAAGAAGTTTTTATGATTCAGCACATCCAGAAATTAAAAGAAAAAAGTTATGTGCACCTTAGTACAAACAGAAAAAGCATGTAAATTAAAAAGGTGTAATGACTAGAAAGGAAGAAACAAAGTCTCTCCCCCCCTTTTTTTAACAGATTGTGTGCTTGTGTAAAAGATCAACTAAACAAACAAAAATAAACTATTATAACTAGCAAAAGAATTTTAACACATTTTCCTGATAGCTATAAAAATTTACAAAAGCAATTGCATGCAACAAAGAAAAATCTAGATACCACACAAAACAAGATAGTCACATGATAATATTTCAGTAATAAGGAAATACCCCAAAACAAATATAGCATGGTTTCATGTATAGAAACTACAAACTAAACATACTAAATAATCTATTTTTTTATGGATACATGTGTAGTAGTATATAAAAGCAAGAGAATGATTATCACAAGTATTATTATACTGGTTATTTCAGAGTGAGAGAGAGAGATAAAATGGAAATATTCTTTCTTAATTAGTGGCTTTTCTTTTTTAATTGAAGTATAAAAAGCATGTGGGAAAGTGCTCAAACATACATGTAAAAACCTCTTTGATCCTGGCTGCAGCAACTTCTTACTCAACATGTCTCCAGAGGCAAGGGAAACAAAAGCAAAAATGAACTACTGGGACCTCATCAAAATAAAAAGCTTCTGCACAGTGAAGGAAACAACCAGCAAAACTAAAAGCAACCGACAGAATGGGAGGAGATATTTGCCAATGACATATCAGAGAAAGGGTTAGTATCCAAAATCTATAAAGAACTTATCAAACTCAACACCCAAAAAACAAATAATCCAGTGAAGAAAAGGGCAGAAGACATGAAAAGACACTTCTCCAAAGAAGACATCCAGATGGCCAACCGACACATGAAAAAATGCTCAACATCACTCATCATCAGGGAAACACAAATCAAAACCACAATGAGATACCACCTTACACCTGTCAGAACAGCTAACATTAACAACTCAGGTAACGACAGATGTTGGCGAGGATGAGGAGAGAGAGGATCTCTTTTGCACTGCTGGTGAGAATGCAAACTGGGGCAGCCACTCTGGAAAACAGTATGGAGGTTCCTCAAAAAACTAAAAATAGAACTACCCTATGACTCAGCAATTGCACTACTAGGGATTTATCCAAGGGATACAGGTGTGCTGTTTCAAAGGGACACATGCACCCCCATGTCGGCAATAAAAAAGAATAAAATCTTGCCATTTGCAACGAGGTGGATGGAACTGGAGGGTATTACGCTAAGCGAAATTAGTCAGCCAGAGAAAGACAAAAATCATATGACTTCACTCATATGAGGACTTTAAGAGACAAAACAGATGAACGTAAGGGAAGAGAAGCAAAAATAATATAAAAACAGCGAGGGGGACAAAAACATAAGAGACTCTTAAATATGGAGAACAAACGGTTACGGGAGAGGGTGTGGAAGGGAGGATGGGCTAAATGAGGAAGGGGCACTAAGGAATGTACTCCTGCAATCATTGTTGCACTATATGTTAACAAACTTGGATGTAAATTTAAAAAATTGATAAATAATTTTAAAAAGTGGTAAATTACATGTAATATGCTTTTTATATTCATGTTACCAGAGTAGTGTACCAATTAAGAGCATAGACACTGAAGTCGGATTATCTGATTTTTAATATTATTGTGAGCTAAATAAATTGCTTAATCCAAAAAAACCACAACAACATATATGTATACCGATCACTGAATGTTTACAAAGAGAACATATCTCTGAATCTTCACCCAGATCTTTTGTTCCAATTTATTGCCACTATTTCCATCAAATGAAACCCAGAACTCAATTTTGTCCCTTGGGCTATGTCAAGAAATAGAACCTCACCAGAAGCTCTCCTCATGCACCTCGTAACCACTCTCTTCATAAGGGTCACCACTCTCTTAACTTCTGACATCACTTTTCAGTATTGCACATTTTAATCACTTGGGTAAGTAGAATTATACAGGATGTGCTCTTTTACGCCTGGCTTCTCCTGTTGTTGCAGTTAACAATGTTCTTTTTTGTTGAATTGCATGAATATGTCACAATTTATTGGTCCGTTCTGTTCATGATGGACGTTTGGGTTGTTTCCAGTTTGGGGATATCATGAACAGGGCTATTAAGGACACTCTTGTAAAGGTGTTTTGTGGGTGGACCTGTGCACAAATTCCTCTTGGGTATTGCAGCTAGGAGTTTGACTGTTGCTGAAGTTTGCTGATCGCTTTGAAGACCCATCACTCCCTCACATCTAAACCAGCTCATAAGAAAGTGCAGAAGCTCCCTCTCTTGGCTCCAGTGGGAAGGTCAAACCACACTAGCCCCGGCTGCCACTCGGGAACCTTTGCCCAGCTCCACCCCTCCTGCTCTCTCAAGCCATTTTTGGACCTGCCTGGGAGCCTTGTCTGCTCTCCCCAGAAAGCCTCATAATGTGAGTAAACATTTTCATAGCTTCCTGGTGCACGTATAGCATTATCAGTCTTGTGATTTAAACCAAATGCAGGGGGTGGGGGAGACCACTTGCTTTCAGCTGAATGACGGCAGGACAGGTATGTACTTGGGAGTGGGCTTGCTGGGTCACTACAGGAATGTTGAGCTTCACTACAAATACTGCTGCAAGCAGCACGTGTGATTTGCATCCTTCTGTAATTACATAAAGGAGCAATGGACAAGTTGAAAAGGGACAAGGATGAAACAGGACAAACTAGACAAAAAGAAAGACGAGTGACAACCTTCCACAGCCCAGCAAAGCAACTGTTAAACCCGGGACTTGATTTCCACACCGTGGGAATGCCAGTGTCGCTGAGGGCACTGGAATTTCTACTCACTCCCTCGAGGATGGATCCTCTCACTACAGTGATTGTTCCTCTGAGGGCCCAGTCCCTGCCGTGCTAGTGTCTCGGAGCACACAGCACAGGTAACAGAGCTCACAGCAGCAGTCTGAGCTGGAAGCTGGCCCATAGTAAGAGCTGAGAAAGCTGCTTAGGTGGCGGTTGATTTGGAAGGATGGGGAAGTGACCTTGCATAGGTAGGAATTGAGTGGACAATCCAAATGCATATTTCAATTAAATGCCCCAGTTTGAGAGAATTGAAGCCCCTGACCAGTATTTATAGTGGGGGGTGTGAGGATTAGGTTGTCAACTCTGCGTTCTTACAAAATAGATTCTTGCATCTTCTAGAAGTAAAACTACTTCTTGCGTGCACGTCTCCGACACGGTAGAGGGCTAAGGGACCCCACGTTCCGGGTTACGCTCCAGTCTCTTTGAGGACATCAGTTTCAATCTACCGCTGCCAATATTCTTGTGCACGTTGTGTCATTAAAGCAATTACTTTCTCAGATAAAAATTGGTCGTTCAGAAAGACCGAAGGGAATTCAGTTTGAGGTAATTGGCTTGGTGGCACAGAATTCTTAACACAAGTAACATAGTTAAGTTGATGAGCATTTTAGTGAAATTGCTAAAAGTCTTTCAGAAAGAACTTGTGGCAATTGTGGTCAAGGTTGAGGAGAGAGAAATGTTAACGTCTTTTTCTCCTTCATACCAAAGAGCAAACAGAACAATGACTAAACAAACAAAAACCAGACCAGAACCTCCAAGCACCGAGGCACGACTACAAACGGTGTAACATATGCATGATGGAAATACAGGAAAGGAGAAAGAGAAAGTAATGCGAGACATTTTTGATATAACAATGACTGAGAATTCCTCTCAAATTAATTTCAGACACCAAATCACAGATCCAGAAAGCACCAAGCATAAAAAATGCCCTCCCCCAAAACAAACCAAAAAAACCAAACCCAAACCCACAAAAAACAAGAAAACACCAAAAAACCCCAAACAAGCAGACAAAAAACCCACCACCTAAAATCAAACCAAAATAAACAACAACAGCAGAAAAAAAACACTATACCTACACATCTTATCTTTTTTAAACAAAATTGTAATGTTTATTTTTGAGAGAGAGAGAGAGACAGCATAAGAGAAAGAGGGGACACAGAATCCGAAGCAGGCTCCAGGTTCTGAGGTGTTACCACAGAGCCTCACACTGGGCTCAAACTCACGGACCATAAAATCATGGCCTGAGCTGAAGTCAAGGCTCAACTGACTGAACCACCTAGGCATCCCTCTACACATATCATCTTAAAACTACAGAAAGAAGGAAGGAAGGAAGGAAGGAAGGAAGGAAGGAAGGAAGGAAGGAAGGATGGAAGGAAGGAAGGAAGGAAGGAAGGAAGGAAGGAAGGAAGGAAGGAAGGAAGGAAGGAAAAATAAGAAAAAATTCTGAAAGAAGTCAGAGGAAAATGCATCTTATTGACAGAGGAACAAAGATAAGAATTATATCCGATTTCTCCTCAGAAACTATACAAACAAGAAATACTTAACATGCTGAGAGAAAAAAACCTCACCAAACTAGAATTCTGTAATCTACAAACTTATTCTTCAAAAGTGAAGGGGAACTGAAAACATTCTCAGATAAACAAAAATTAAACAAATTTGTGGCCAGTAGACCTGTTTTGCAAGAATTGTTAAAGGAGTTTTTTTTTTAAGAGAAGAAGAATAACAATATAGGTCAGAAACTCAGATCTACACTAGAAAAGGGAGCGCATTCAAGAAGGAACACGTCAGGGTAAAATAAAAACTTTTGTTTTTCTTATTCTTAATCTAACAAACAACTGTTTGGTTCAAAATAACAATAGCAACAATGTATTCAGTTATGTATGCTCCTTTATATATCTCATGTATATATATATGCTTATGTTTGCTTATTGATAAGTGAATGGCAGGAATGATACCAGGGACATGAGGAGGGTACCAGGAATGTTTTGTTATTATCAGGTACTCACATTACCCATGACAGGTATTGCATTATTTGAAAATGGACATTAGCTGTAAATATATATTGCAAACTCTGGGTCAACCACTAAAAACAAGTTTGTAAACAAAAAGAAGCATAGTCAATACGCTAAGAAAGGAGAGAAAATGGAATCATATAAAATGCTCAATTAAAACCACAAAGGGCAGAAAAAAAGGGAAGCCTTTGACAAAATACAACACCCATTCTCAGTAAACTATGAATAGAGGGGAACTTTCTCACCCTTATAAGGAATATATCCAAGAAACCTACAGATAACATCACACTTGTGGTAAGAAAGAGGAAGCTTCATCGTGAAGATCAGGTACAAGGCAGGGATGTCCTCACTACTCCTTCTCAACATTGTATTAGAAGTCCTTGCTAATGCAATAAGACAAGTAAAGCAAATAAAAGGTATACAGATTGGGAAGGAGAAATAAAGCTGCCTTTGTTCTCAGATGACATGATCATCTGTGTAGAAAATCCAGAAGAATTCACAAAAAAAAAAAAAAAAAGAGGAAAACCCTCTGGAATGAATAAGTGATGCTAGTAAGGTCAAAGATACAAGATTAATTTACGAAAGTAAATTGCTCTCCTATATGCCAGCAATGAAAGTGGAATCTGAAACTAAAAACACAACATTTTTAGCACCCAAAAAAAAAAAATAAATATGTAAAGACCTATACAAGGATAATTGCAACACTCTAATGAATGAAATCAAAGGAAAGTTGGTTAAATGGGGAAATAGTTCATGTTCATGGACAGGAACAGTCAATACTGTCAAGATGCCAGATCTTCCCAACTTCATCTATAGATTCAGTGCAACCTCAGTCAAAATCTCAGCAAGTTATTTTGTGGATGTTGATAAAACGATTCTAAAGTTTATATGCAGAGGCAAAAGACCCAGAATAGCCAACACAGTGTTGGAGAAGAGCAAAGAGAGGGCTGACGCTGCTGACCTCAAACTTTCTGCAAAGCCACAGTCATCCAGATGGCGTGCTGCCGTCATCAGGATAGACAGATAGACCAATGGAACAGAACGGAGTCTAGAAATAGACACGCACAAATAAAGTCAACGGATTTGTGGCAGAGGAGCGAATGCAACTCAGTGGAGCAAAGACAGATGCTGTTAGAGCAGCTGGACATCCGCATGAAATGTGATCTAGACACAGACTTCACACCCTTAACAAAAATGACCCCAAATGGATCACAGACCCAAATGTAAAATGCAAAACTACAACCCCCCTAGAAGATAACGGATGACCTTAGGTCTGGCAGTAACTTTTTAGATATGACACCAAATGCATGATCCACAAAAGAAATAATTGATAAGCTGGATTTTATTAAAATTAAAATCTTTCGCTCTGCAAAAACAATGTTGAGAGAATGAGAAGACAAGTTATAGAGTGGAAAAAAATTTAAAAATACATATCTGATAAAGAACTGATACTCAAAATATACAAAGCGCCCTTAAAACTCAAAAACAAAAGAAAAACTGTTTAAAAATAGATCAAAGAGGGGCGGCCTGGCTGGCTCAGTCAGTCTCGGTTCGTGGGTTTGAGCCCCACGTGGGGCTCCGTGCTGACAACTCAGAGCCTGGAGCCTGCTTCAGATTCTGTGCCTCCCTCTCTTTCTGTCCCTCCCCCGCTCACGCTGTCTCTCTCTCTCTCTCTCTCTCTCTCTCTCTCTCTCTCTCTCTCTCTCTCTCTCAAAAATACATAAACATTAAAACCTTTTAAAAATTAATAAAAAATAAATGAAAGAAAAGACACCTCACTAAGGAGATATTCAGATGGAAAATTAGCATAGAAAAGATGCTCCACATAATACATCATTGTGTAAACGCAAATTAAGGCGGCAACGAGCTACTACTATATACCAATTAGCAGGATCCAAATCCAGAACACTGACAACACCAGATGTTGGCGTGGATGTGGAGCCGCAAGAACGCTCACAGCCACTTCAGAAGACAGTTTGTTGGATTCTGACAAGAGTAAACATATTCTCACCGCATGATCTAGCAATCACACTCATTGTTATTTACCCAAAGGAGTTGAAAACTTATGTGCACACAAAAAGCTGCACACAGGTGTTGATAGCAACTTGACTCATAATTTCCCAAACTTGGAAGCAATCAAGATGTCCTTCAGTAGGTGATTGGAAAAATTAACTGTGGTTCATCCAGACAATGGAGTATTATTCACAGATAAAAAGGAATGATCTATCAAGCCATGAAAAGACATCAAAAAACCTTAAGTGCCGTTACTAAGTGAAAGAAGTCAATCTTAAAAGTCTGTGTACTGGGGCACCTGGGTGGCTCAGTCGGTTGAGCGTCGGACTTCGGCTCAGGTCATGATCTCACCGTTCGTGAGTTCAAGTCCTGCGGTGGGCTCTGTGCTGATATCTCAGAGCCAGGAGTCTGCTTCGGATTCTCCCTATGTTTCCCTATGCTATGTGTCTCCCTCTCTCTCTCTGCCCCTAACCCACTTGCATTCTGTCTCTCTCTCAAAAATAAATAGAAAAAAAAGTCTGTGTACTGTATGATTCTGATGACAGGACACTCTGGAAGAGGCAAAAACTATGGAGGCAGGAAAGAGTTCAGTGGAGGCAGGAAAGAGTTCAGTCAGTGGCTGCCATGGTTTCACGGTAGAGTGGAGGGATGGATAGGGGAAGGACCAGGAATTTTTAGGACAGTGCGATTATTCTGTAGGACACCATAATGATGGACACATGTCATATTCGTCCAAACCCATAGAATGTACAAGAGTGAATTGCAATGTAAATGATGAACTTTGAGTAATAACAAATGTATCACCCAGGTGGGGAGGCTTTGCATCTTATGGGAAATCTCTGTACCTTCCTTCAACTTTCCTGTGAACTTGAAATGGTTGTAAAAAAAATAGTCTCAATTTTAATTTTGTAAAAAATGTGTTTTTTTAAAATGTTGATTTATTTTTGAGACAGAGAGAGACAGAGCATGAACGGGGGAGGGTCAGAGAGAGGGAGACACAGAATCTGAAACAGGCCCCAGGCTCTGAGCTGTCAGCACAGAGCTCAATGCTGGTCTCAAACTCACAGACCGCGAAATCATGACCTGAGCTGAAGTCGGCCGCTTAACCAACTGAGCCACCCAGGTACCCCTGTAAAAAAATGTTTTTATTCAGTTTTGAGAGACAGAGAACTAGCAAGGGAGGGGCAGAGAGAGAGAAAGACACAGAATCCGAAGCAGGCTCCAGGCTCTGAGCATGTCAGCACAGACCCTGACGCGGAGCCCAAACTCACAGACTGCAAGATCATGACCTGGGCCAAAGTTAGGCGACCAACCGATTGAGCCACCCAGGGACCCCATGAAAAATAGTCTTAATTTTAAAAAGAGTACTTCTTCAGCACATTTTTTTCCTGACGTACTCTTGTCAATATGCAAATCACTTGTTCTTCATAACATTCAAATTGGTGTTAAAATCAAAGTAGTAAAAACTCAGTCTTAAAATATGCTTGATAAGATTAATAATATTTTAAAGGGTAACATTTAAAGCCTACATGTCACTATCTATTACTGTTTAAAATTATCTTATTCATATATAATAAAATACATAGAAATTAAGATATATCACACATCACTTTAATGTTTATTTATTTTTGAAGGAGAGAGAGAGAGACAGAGCGTGGGTGGGGGAGGGGCAGAGAGAGAGGGAGACACAGAGTCTGAAAGCAGGTTCCAGGCTCTGAGCTGTCAGCACAGAGCCTGAGTTGGGGCTCAAACCAACGAACTATGAGTTCATGACCTGAGCTGAAGTTCAGACGCTCAACCGATGGAGCCACCCAAGTATCCCTCTATCTTTTAATATATAAGTATGGATACTCTCATTGATGACGTAGATAAAGCTATCACAAGTTTTGTTCTTAGGCACTTGTGGTTTTTCTGACATCTTTTCCTCAGACTGCTTCCTCCAAGATCAGGCCACAGCTTCAGAGACCGATATGGTGCCTTTGACATCACACCAGCCTGGATGCTACCCAGACAGCCAGTTGGTAACACCCAAGTATTACTCCTTCTTCTTCTAGTCCACGCATGGTGCTCAAAATCAATGCCAGGGGCAGGGGGATGCTGGAAAAATTGATGCTCCATATTTTCTTAATTAACCCAAAAGTATTATATCGGCTGCCCAGTTCATTGAACTCAGAGCATGTGGAGTATCGTCAGTTCATAGAGAGAAGGGAATGTGCCATCGACACGTATATTTTTCAGTGACCACGTCCATTCCAGGTTCAGCAGAAGTGTGCCTATATTCACGCACACCCCGTTTTCAGACCAGTTGAAGTTCTGGCTGTATACAGGCTCATACCATAACTATCAACAAACTTATTTCTAAAAAGAGTTTATCTTTAGGTTTAAAATATTTTTGTCAGTTGGCATCAGTAGTGACAGGCAGTGGCAAGATGGAGTGCAATACATTCGAAATTCACGTTGTCCCCAGTGTGTCCTTCCTTCAAGCTGGCCATGGGTGAGACCTGCCGATTGGGAGTGGTCAATCCCACCTTCCCAGTTGACGACTGAGCTCCTCTGTCCCAAAGTTGTCAGTGACCGGAGCAGGTTAAGGACAGTCACTGAGTCTTTTGTCAACAGGTGTCCAATCTTCCGGTACTTGAGAGGAGATACTTCCTTACAGGCCAAAAACTCGGTCTTCTGGTAAGTAAGTTAAGTAAGTAAGTAAATGTTGAAAAAGCCTTGGGGTTTCTACGGGAAAGACTGTACCAGGAACCCCTGCTTATACTGCCGCGGACACCCTCACGCTGCAGTGGAAGTCTGTGGAAGAAATGGGAAATGAGGACGCGGCCCCGTCTCATTCTGCAGAAGTAGCCAGTACCCCGTAATGGTTGCCCTTCTTTTCGCTCATGTTTTCTGCTTGACTAAATGCATGCGCACCCACACACAATAGTTTTGTGTTTCTAAACGCACAGAAATAAAATCATACTGGAGTAAGTATTCTGATTTGCTGCTTTTCATTCACCCTTACATTGGGAGATTAAAAACCGAAATATGTTGTTACTACAATATTGTTCTTGCGACTTTTGGGAGGAGGGGTGCGGGTACCCCCCTTCAGCTGACCTTGCGCTCTCCTGCTCTCTCCTCATCCCCGCTCCCGGCCCCCTGGGGGACCCAGGCCGAGACTAAAGGCCTCCATCCCAGGGCAGAGGGCTAGGCGAGGGGCGTGGATGGAGTTGTGGGTGGCGGAAGGACACTAGGAGGACAGTAGGTGGGCTGGGGGAGGGGTGTGGGCAGAGCGGTGGGGGGGGGGGGGAAGGACACCAGGAGAAAAGAGGGGGAAGGGAGGGGCGGTAGAGGGAGAGACTTTCCTCGGACCGGGTAGGAAATAGAGGAGGACGCCCTGAGACTCCATTCCTCACTCATTCAAGCCTCGTGTATTCCTTCCACAAACGCGGCCGAGAAACCGGCTCATGCGCACAACGCAGCCAAACCGCGTGTGCGCGGCGGCCCCAGGGTGGGGGGGGGGGGGGGGGTGGAGGGGTGGAGGAGCCGAGTCCTCACGACCTCTGCAGCATGCTCAGCGCGCTCTTTTGTCCAAGCGGATGCGCCAGCATAGCTCCGAAGACGCCCCGCTTTTAATCGTCAATCACCGGTTCCCGGTTTATCGAATCTCTGCCCGAGTCAGAAAAACCTTTGTTCCAGAAAATCCTCAAAACTGGTGGTAGCTCTTTCTTGTTCTTAAGGGTGGACTCAACCCCGGGAGGTGGCCCCCAGAGCCGCGCGCCCCCTCCCCAGCTAAAAGGCTGGGCGCAGGCCCCGCTGGGATTCGAACCCAGGATCTCCTGTTTACAAGACAGGCGCTTTAACCAGCTAAGCCACGGAGCCAAACAAAATACTTCCTTCGATAAGTACCTTTTAATTCACCTCTTCCCCCCGCCCCACCTTGTGTTTTGTTTTGAGAAACAGGACTTTCCGTGCTGGTTTCATTCATATGCAGGCACTTTGTGTGGCTTGCGGTGGCTGAACCAGGAGCTGAAATGAGGCCACAGACCGCGTATCTGAGTCCAGACTTCAAGTGAAAATGATACTGTAAATGTCTCACGTTTCTGTAGCGCTTTACAATTTACTGAAAGCTTTCAAATTTATTTCCCCTTTTGGAGGCAAACCGTAAGAGACTCTTACATACAGAGAACAAACTGAAGGTTGATGGGGGTGGGGACAATGGGGGATGGGCATCGAGGAGGTCACTTGTTGGGATGAGCGCGGGGGTGTTGTATGTAAGAGATGAATCACTGGGTTCTACTCCTGCAGCCAAACCAAACTGCGTGCTGACTTGAGAATGAATGAATGAATGAATGCATTTCCCCCTTGAACTCGAATGGCAACCCCAAGGTGCTGAGCACATTATTGTCCCTATTTTACATTCAACACCAATGAAGTAAGGGACTTGTTCAGGTTCACTCAGGCAAACACCAGGGTCAGGACCTAAGCTCCTTTTCCGACGCTCATCCAACCACATTGTTAGGACAGCATTTTCCAAGTGCTGTGGAACACAGAAGCCCAGGAATCCTAGGGACTACAAAAGCAGCAGTCTAGTTCTTGCTCATGCCCTCTGTCCATCGTGACCCAGCCCAGGGCGGTGGGGTCACCTCTACCTGACGCACTGATGTTCTCTCGACAGAGGAGTAAAAAAGGCCAAATCAAGGACTGACTGCTGCTGCTCAAAAGTAACCTGTCGATTCTGCTCACATTCCATTATCCAGGGTGAAGTGAATGAGGCAATTAAAGATGGGGGGGAGGGGAGTAATCAACTGACCCCAGGAAGTAACCTTGCCCCTGGGAGTAATCATTGTAACCCAGGAAGTAATCTTGCCCCTGGGAGTAATCATCTTTAACCCCAGGAAGAGGCAGCAAATACTTCTGAATAATCATCTACCACAACGACAAAAATCCAGTATTACCTCTTTCAAAACCCAGGAGATTTCTTTTTTCTTTTAAAGTTTTCTTCGTTTGCTCATCTCCTCCCTATTTGTGTTGAAAATGTTTAGTTTTGTGTCTTTCAAGCTTTATTCTCTTTTACTGGACAATAGCTATCTTTATGTGAGAGAGAAGGTCTCGAGGTTTATGACTGGGCTTAAACCAACAGCCGGGATGTGTCCTGATCCTTTCCTTTCCACCACATCCAAAAATCCTTGAAGAGGCAGCCAGGAGCCGGGTCATGTCAGCCTGGCCAGGTCAGGGCATCTGTATCAGGTGACAGCACTGGCCGAAGCACACAGCTGGACGAGGGCAGGGCAGGGGAAGGCAAAGACTTCCCAGCAGCAGGCTGGCCGTGGTGCAGAGGTGACTGTCTATAAAGGCTGCCTTCAGACTCCTGTTTTACCAAGAGTTCTTCTTAGCAAATTTCATTTTACCAAGCATTTTGTAGAGTTGACAATCACTTGCATGCCTCTCTCTCATTCCTTGGCTCCCGTTAAAATCTTATCCCCAGTTCTCTCCTTGCTTCTTAGGATTCCTTCCCCACGTCTTGTTGAGCTCTCTTTTCCTACCTGACTCTTACATACAGCATTCCAAGAACTTGGTCCTAGGAATTTCTCCTACCATTCCGTTCATTCTCCTTTAGACAATCTTACTGAGTTTCATGCTGGTCAAAACCTTTCATCCAACTCCAAGTTTGTAGTTTAGCCTTTTGTTGGAACTCTGGTTTCCCCAACAAATGCCTCAAACTTATCAAGTCAAAAAAGGTTATCTTTTTTTGTCTGTTCCTCCTACACAGACCTTCCCTGTGTCTTTCCTAAATCACTGAAATAACATCAATAGCTGTCCCGAGGTCAAAGATAGGCCACGTGGGGATTAGGGAAAATTTGTACGAACATATTGTGGAAGTATCTTTGTAAAAATCAGGTATTTTTAAATTTTCTAAAGAAACCGCTACTATGTATAATTATATACAGGTATATTCCTTGTGAAATAATGTAAGGTTTCATTTCTACACCTGTTGTTTTCAGTTGATTATCCTTCAACATGAAGAAAACCTCCTTCTCCTTGAAAAGAGGAGAGATCTGTATTTCTATAAAAGGTTTGGACAGTATACTTTTCCTAACCCATAGAGAATTTCTGGCTTTACTTATCTGTGAAATTAAGTATAACAAGATCAGTAAGTTTATAGTGGGTTAATTAACCAGGATTGGCATGGAAATTTGTTGGAAAAAACATAATTTATAACTGTAAAGAACAAACTCAATTTTTAAAACATATATCTTTAATAAATACAGTTTCCTATGACAAAATATTTTATTAACAAGTCCTAAATTTAGGCAATTACTATTAAAATCCTTGAATTTAATAGGAGAGCTTCTTGCTCATCTCAGCAAATATATTAGCCAGTAATTCAATTTGTTGATGAGAAGATGGTTATATTTATACATATAAATTATATAAATATGTATTAATGTACTTAATATGTATTAAATTATATATACGTAAAACCTTAATATGACCTTAATTCCACCTGGCAAATGCTCTATATTTTTGTAGCAATTGGAATGGAAATATTTTCCAATCCTCTCCCCTTTCTTTATAACAAAATGATTTTTTGTATTTTCAAAAGCACTTGAGTAAACCATCACCTTCTTCTTTCAAGATTTTTAAATTAAATTCTACTGTGATTATAATTTTGAAAATAAATTTCATTTTAACCAAAGTTGAATTAGAGTACTTTTTTAAGCTTACAAATGTATATTCCTAGATGCATTCATGACTGAATGATTTTGCAAAATCTATTCCCTGTCTTGATACCTGCTGTTAAAGTTTTGAGGGAATAACTCTTCAGACTTCCTAATACACATGAAATACAATGTCCAATTTAGGATTGTACTATATAAACTGTTTTATAATCTTTTTTCAGTTAATACAGTATTTTGACCAGTTTCCCATGGAAGAAAATACATATAAATTTTTATTATTAAGACTGCTTAGGGGCACCTGGGTGGCTTAGTCAGTTAAGCAGCCGACTTCGGCTCAGGTCATGATCTCGCAGTCTGTGAGTTCGAGCCCCGCGTCGGCTCTGTGCTGACAGCTCAGAGCCTGGAGCCTGTTTCAGATTCTGTGTCTCCCTCTCTCTGACCCTCCCCCGTTCATGCTTTGTCTCTCTGTCTCAAAAATAAATAAACGTTAAAAAAAAAAAGACTGCTTAGAATCTAAATGTATCAAAGAAGCATTACTTGACTAAACAGTTCCTGTGAAGTTGGCTCCTGGATGATTTCCTTTTGTGTAGAGTAATATAAACTCTCCTAACATATTAATCTCACAATTAGATTTGGGGCATAGGTTACATAATTTTCTAAAAATTCTAGTTGTTGGTAAAATGTTGCCAAGTTTTTAAATGTTTCCATGCTTATTTCTAAATTGTTGTCTTGAGAGGCTGTAAGCCCTAAGAATTTCTCCGTCCAGCCAGCATCCAGAAAGTGTTTGACATGTTGACCAGTATTGGCGGATGTAGAGGGTTGCCTCTCTCTGCCATTCTCCGTCATCTGGGTGACAGAATTCCCATTGCGTGGCAGTGCCCTGGTATAGGGGATGAATCCGGATTTTTCTAAGCCAGCCATGGCAATCCTCTTCCCCTTAGGTAAAGAGATGGGTAGGGTAGTTACGTGACCCAATTACGCTGTTTAGTTGAAGGGGAAAACACTGGAGGTTGTGGAAAAGACTTTTTCTTACTGGTGAAAGAGTTTTCAGAGAAGGTTCTTTCTACTTAGCTGTTTTTCTGCGAGTGAGCTGGGAAAGCCAGCTGTGACCTCTGACAACAAACATCAGGACAAAGACCAACAGACAGGAAAGGACAGAACACAGAAAACCTGGCTCCCTGACCACATTTCTGGGTTACTGAAATAATCCTGAGGCCACTTTATCTTGCTACATAAAAAAAAAAATGTGTTTATGATTTAAAAGACTTTTAGCTGAATATTCTGTTTTTTTTTTTAATGTTTTTGTTTTTTTGCCCTTGCTGTGTCCTCCCTAAAAAGGAGGTATACTTTCCCAATCCACTGACACTGGGTTTAGCAATAGGACTTGATTTGACCAGTGGATGTGGGTGGAAGAGGGTGTGTGGTTCTGAGCTGGGCTTTCAAAGTCATGGCCAAGCTCTCCAGCCCATCTGCATCATACCAGCAGAAGGGCACACATGGTGGCTGCTGGTCTGGAATGAGAAGACACGTGGAGACATAGACATAGCACAGCAAAAGCCCCGCCAACCCCAGCTGAGCCCAGCAGAACGGCGCCAAACAACAGACCTGTGAGGAGCAAATGTCTTACTTTAAGCCGCTGGGTCCTTGACCCATTTCTTTTTTCTTTTACTCTGTTCAACGCTTTTCTTATTTATTCAAAAGATCACCATCAAACATATAATAGAGCAAGTGTATCTATGTACTATGTATTCAAAATGTTTTCCCAATTACTAATTTTTTTATATTTATTAATACTTGTTTGAACATAGAACTATAAATTTTCAATGGGCTAAACCCAATGCTTCCTTCTTTATAGTAACTTTCCTGGGAGTCATTCTTTGATGACTTTCCCTCCCACTCTTTACATAATTACCATCTAAATTTATCCTAACGTTTAAAAAGTACATTTAAACAATAATGTATCTGGGATTTATATTTTGGCGCAAGTACTAAAATAAAGGTCTTCATTTGTTCCAAAGTATTAGCTTCCTATCCCAGAGGTAGTTGTTACTTCCTCTTTTGAAACATCATTTTTATGATACAATCTTCCCTTGACTTATGAAGGCAATTTGTGCATGAAAAATATAAGGCAAATTATCATAAGTAGAATATTAGCATTTGTTACAATGCAAAGTATTAATACAATCCTGAGTCCCTACATTGACATCTATGTGTTCATTTATTCACCAAATATGTATTGAACAATACCATGTGCTAGGTATTTTTCTAGGTCATGGGGATATAGCAATAAACAAAATAGATTAAAAACCCCATTCTCTCGGGGTGACTGGCTGGCTCGTTGGGTTGAGTGACTGACTCTGGCTCAGGTCATGACCTCTTGAGTTCGAGCCCCATGTCGGGCTCTGTGCTGATAGCTCGACTGAGCTAGGCTGACAGCCTGCTTCAGATTCTGTGTCTCCCTCTCTCTCTGTCACTTCCCTGCTCTCTCTCCCTCTCTAAATAAACGTTAAAAAAAATCCACTCATGGCTACCACATTCTAGTGGGAAACAGAGAAATTTATAAGGAGAGAATAGGAAACCAGGGCAGACAGGGGTGGAATGTATAAGGCAGTCCAAGCTGCTGTAAGCTTTGTGTTTTATTTGGAATGAGATGGGAGACACGGGAGGGTGTTGAGCAGAGTGATATAATTTAATCTACACTTTGAGAATATCTCTCTGGCTGTTGAGAATGGACTGAACAGCAGTGAGGGCAAAGTCAGAGAGATCAGTAGGAGTTATTTGTAACGACACAGAAATCTCAGAAAGAAAGGGTGAGGGTTGACTCAGTGCTATTGATAAGATAAAGTCGCTATTCCCTGTGGTGAAGAAAGGTTGGGTATATTAACGTGCCAGTTACTACACAAGTACAGAAAACACTTACAGATGGGTTACAGTCAGACTAGGTTAGATACATGCATATCTCCATCATAAATTTGAATTTCTTGCTAGTTTATTTGCTCAGATGAACAAGATGCTCTCCTATCAAATTCAAAGATTTTTTTTAAAATTTTTTTTCAACGTTTATTTATTTTTGGGACAGAGAGAGACAGAGCATGAACGGGGGAGGGGCAGAGAGAGAGGGAGACACAGAATCGGAAACAGGCTCCAGGTTCTGAGCCATCAGCCCAGAGCCTGACGCGGGGCTCGAACTCCCGGTCCGCGAGATCGTGACCTGGCTGAGGTCGGACGCTTAACCGACTGCACCACCCAGGCGCCCCTCAAATTCAAAGATTTTAATAGTAATTGCCATTAGGACTTTCATTGAACTATCTTGTCTGTAGGAAATTGTATTTGTTGGACAGAAGTTAAAGCAAACTGGGTCTGTTCCTTATATATGTTAAAAAACAATTCTCAGCACTCTGCTCTGCCCAACTTACCTGTTATTTAGCATTTCAAGTTCCTTCTTGGCGTTTTAACCCTAATAAGTTCACATTCTTGCTAATATTATCTTACAGTAAATGTTTATCTAGATTTCCCAGATGTTTATTCTTTTCTTTGCTTATCATTCCTTGTTGAGCTTAGATTTTCCTTAATGGTTAAATTTTCTTCTTTCTTACTTATGTCTTTAACAGCTTTTTTTTTTTTTTAACTGAAAGTTTGTTGGTATCGTGTCTCTCCTGACATTTGTGAAAATGTTTGTACTCCTCTCTCATTCTTTTCTTTTTTCTTTTTTTTTCTTTCTTTTTTTTTTTGGTAATCCTCTCTCATTCTTGAACACCACAGTGACCAGTGGCTTGCATCTATCTTAGCTTGACAGTTATTTTTTTTCAGCTCTTTGAAAACGTTTTTCAACATTTTCTGGCTTCTGTCATGGCTGTCGAAAAACCTACTGTAAGTCAATTTTATTTATTTGTTATTTTTAAGTCCCTCCCATGTTGATGTGTGTAATTATAAGTCACTTGTTTTGTTTTAATTTAAATCCAAGTTAGTTAACACACAGTGTGGTCTTGGCTTCAGAAGTAGAACTCAGTGATTCATACATACAACACTCAGCGCTCATCCCTACAAGTGCCCTCCTCCATGCCGCTCACCCATCTAGCCCCGCCCCCCCCCCACCCCCCAGCAACCCTCAATTTGTTCTCTGTACTTAAAAGCCTCCCTGTTAACAGTCTGCCTCCCTGTTTGTATCTTATTTTTCCTTCCCTTCCCCCAAGCTTATCTGTTTTGTTTCTTAAATTCCACACATGAGTAGGTTTCATGCTCAGCATAGAACCCAATGTGGTGCTTGAACTCAAGACCCTGAGATCAAGACCTGAGCTGAGATCAAGAGTCAGACACTCAACTGACTAAGCCACCCAGGCGCCCCCAGGTCACTTGCCTTTTCAAGTAAACTTTATTGAGGTATACCATACATACAATAAAACACACCCATTTTAATTACATAATTTTGATGGATTTTGACATATATATATATTTCATCACATCTCCCAAATTCTCTCAGTGATGATGTGATTTTACTACTGTAATCTAGCTGTTGCGTAACATAGTACATTGTATTCTGTGAATGGACATTTGGGTTGTTTCCCACTTGGGCTCTTATACACTCTGATGTCATAACCATTCAGATGCACGGCTCCTCCAGGGCTCGACACATAACCAACGGTGGACGTGGTAAGACTTCAGGGCGTGGACATCTTCAAATGTACTGAATAATAACTTATTTAAAAAGTTTTACAGCTTTGTGTTTCACATTTAAGTCTCTAATGCATTTAGAATGCAGGGGTCCAATTCCATATGCTCCCAAATGGATAGTCATTTTTTTCTTTTCTCCACTGAGCAGGAACAGTCCTGTCGTATCAGGTTTCCATATGTTGGTGGGATTGCTTCTGGGATCCCTGTTACACTGCAGTGGCTTATTTGTCTGTCTCTGTCTTCATAATACCATGTCTTACACACTATAGCTTTATAATGAGTTTTAATGTTCTTAGCCAGTCTGACGCTTAGCTCTTGTGTATACAGATACTGGTTATATTGCATAACACCTGCACTGGCATATTCAGTAGGACTGTAAACTGGCACCTTTGTAACACCAAGCCTTTCAATATGTCCCCTTGCTTTCCTCCTTAGTGACATGTCCCCATCCACACCACTATCTCCAGGATCGATCACACAGGCCTCATGGCCTCCTTGCCTCTCAGTCTGCACTTTACTTCCCACGTTGTAGGCACAGAAATCTTGCTGAACTGTAATTCGGGTCACCTTCTATTTATGATCCCTTCAGTGCTTCCCAGTGTCTCCCGGATGAAGGCTATGCTCCTTACCTGGGTTTATCCTCGAGAACCGGCTTCTGTTCTGTGGCCTCCTCACCTCCGGCCTCCTTCCTGACCGATAGCACCCCACACGCCCTTGTGCTCTGCCCAGAGTTCACTCTTGGTTCCTCGAGTTAACTATGACAGATCTTTCAGATGGGAAATGGTAATTTGGAAAAAATTTCCCTCCTAAAGATGCAAAAGAGATTTCAGTCAGAAATTAACTTGTGTTTACTAAGATAAAGCACATCATAATCACACTCCTAAAAGTCAAACAGTCCATAACGGCCTCATTCTCTTTCCCAAGGCTTAATTAATTAAAACCATAATTGTATCAATAATAAATAATAGTAATAATTGGTTGTATTCAGTGTAACACAAGTATAGCAGAATATAAAACACATAGTATGTTCTTTGAGCTAGTAAATGCATGTTTTATTTCATCATAATAATGCCTAATTCTATGGTGTTTGGAGCTTTCACAATAATCTTTCTATCTTGGTGTGAAACCAGAAAAGACATTCTGGAAGTTATTACTTAGGAGTGCCCAGGAAGGGTACAAACTGGGCTGGTTTCCTCATCCAGTCTGCAGGGTCCTAGCGGACCCCCTGCAGGAGGGACACAGCAACACCACAGAGCCCGGCGCCTCCCAACCCGACTCAATCCTTCTCAGTGTCTGAAAAATCCTGGGAGCCGGCCAGCCCAGGAGGGAGGCCCAGGGCCGCACTGCATCACTAATACCAGTCAGTTTCTCCCTCCCTCCTCCCCCCCCCCACCCCCCCGCACAAAGCCCTGCCCTGGGTTTGTTCCTCACTTCCTTCTTTTTCGGGCTTGTCACCACCAGGGCTGATGGGGAGGAGGTCCTCTGAATCGGGGCATAAAGTCTGCAAAGCCTCCAACTGCATATCCCTCTTCTGACCTGCTGCTTCCCCCAAACTCAGCCCTACTCATGGCAATAAACTTTGCTAGGAGGCCAGGTTCGTGGAAAGATGTCAAAGTATGTACACACACACACACACACACACACACACACACACACACACACAGTCAACTGGTAACCTGCTCTCTGATTAGACCCTGGAATTCTAGCTTTCTCATGGGATCATGGGAGATATTTTTCAGGGCATTTGCGGGGGCCTTGCCCACAAATATATGTACAGAAAGAGAATCGACCTTCAGCTTAACTTCCTTCACCTCTTTCAACCCCCAGCAGCTGTAAATGTCATCAGCCTTTGCTGGAGGGCTCTCCCGCTACAGGACCACTGTCCTGAGCGGGACACTAGCTGAGGGCTCAGACTTCCACTCCTTGGTGTCAGCCGACCCACAGGGAACTTGCATCCCTTTGTCACTCCAAAGTGTGGAATCGTGAGCTGATCTGCAGGAATAACCACCGCTCTCCAACCTCTTCCTGCTCAGGCAGCCACAGGGCCCATGAGCACATCCTCGGCCTAACCCGACGCCCAATCTGGGAGTGAAATGCAAGGCCCTTCGTCCTGAAGGATCACTTACAAGTGACTTCCTGGCAAAATCAAAGCGGGTGCTTCCTGGCATGTCTGCAGACATGTGAACTCACTGCACAACAAGCAGAAAATAGGAAGAAAAAGATCACATACTTACAGTCACTAGTCACCCAATTCATGTTAAGGTTTCATGTAAACTGTACCTCAATAAAGCTGTTGAATTGAAAAAAAAATGTACAGTAAGATAATAAAACACACAGGGAGGAGGAAACAGAAGAAAGTCCAATTTCCCAAAATGTGAAAAAGGTACAGGTAAAGCAATCCAGCCTCCTGGTAGCGTATCATTTGCAGGAGAAACAGGCAGCCAGTAAAGAAAATATCCAAGAAGGCCAAAATTCACACCAAAAATTCTGCCCAGATGATTCTAATTCTGTTCTCAAATATCCACTACTTTATATTTCTTACAGATAAAGTAAGGGGACTTAGTTCTCTTTTAAAATGTATTCTTTATGTCCATCAGTTTATTTTCTCCCAGACACTTGAGGTATTTATAGAAATAAATATAAAATCACCACACATATATTGCTTTTTAATTTTGAAAATTGGAAGCACAATACTTTATTCAATCAATAAAACAAATGGTAAAATTTTTTAAATGTAAGTCCCTTAGTTCCAAAATATAGTCAGATAGGAGACAGGACACATAAAATGTAGGTGGAAGAAATTAAACCATTGTCGTGTATATCTATCCACCAAAATCACTTTTTTTGAGAAGCTGTAAGATTTTATCAAACACGCACAATAAAATATAATCCTACTGAAGGTTCTGAATTGAATGTGAAAAATGTTTCCTCCGCTTTCTAACATTTTTGGGATCCATTCCAATGAAACTTTTTAATCAATAAAATATTAGTGACATTTCGTATGACTACATATCTTTCCCGTCTTCAACTTTCAATGTTACATTTCTTTGAAAATAAGCACTTACTGTTATGTTGCTTTTCTGTCTAGGAAAAGACTCATTTTCCTCAAGGATCTTGGCATGTTTTTACCCTAAAGAAACTGCCATGTGCTAACAGTCTGTTTTCTATAATTCCGAGTGAGTGCAGACAGGAGAGCAGATATGTGTGCCATTTTTCTGAATCATGTCCGCACAGTAGAGGTTATAAATCTACCTGAAGAGCTCGCCATACCTGGCTCTGTCCCAGAGAACCTGAACAGCAATCAGCTCAAGCAAAATCTAAAACTCTGTACCTGACCTAAACTCATCACTATGACCCAATCCCCCACTGCTATGAGGTCAGAATTCATGAATATGAATCCAAAGCCATGACACCATTACATGACAAGTGTTTCCCTGTCCTCACCATGTAAACACTGTGCGTAAACATGCACCAACAAAGGAAACTTAACATTAGCTTCCCACCTGACCACCCAGGACACTCAGACTCCAATTCCAGCCTTAAATTCACTTCCCCTCACTGATCTAATCTGCCATTTCAGAGAAATCACTGCCATCCTGAAGTCATCCTACAGTCTTCATATCCTAATGAAATACAACAATAACAAAGACATACAAAATACAAGACCAAAATTTTTTAATATTAGAAACAACAGATTTAAAATTACATTTTAATAAATATAAGAAATATATCAAGAAAAGAATTATAAAAACTGTACATGTAACTGAAAGTGTACATACAGACAATTTATATAGAGAATTGCTATTTTAATAACTTTTGTATTCCGTAATACGTATATGCACACTTCGACTGAATACCTTAAAGTTTTTAATGTGATAAGTGAGCTTGCTTCTTGCTTGTTAATTTGTCTAACCTGGGCTGGATGGATGACAATGCTACTCTCAGGGGATAATGTATATTCAAACTGTTTCTGTGCTTTGTCTTAATGACACTTAAAGTCGAGAACCCGGTCTCGCACAGGGACGTTGAGGGGAACAGAAGAAGGGATTTTAAAGCAACCTCAGCAAGCTCAGGATACTCATTTTTAACTTTTATCCAAAATGAAGGAAGTGATGCTGTATTTTCAAAATTCATTTTCAGTCCTTCATCAGCAGCCAGCTTCAACAAGTTATCCTGCAGGGTGACAGTTAAATTTAAGTTATCTTTTGATGAGAGGAATGGATTTTGGATCCATGAGTTCCCTATGCGTGGATCTTCTTTCGATGGAAAATACAATTCAAAACAATCTAACAAATTTGTAAGATGTTCATTGATAACTTTTCGCAGATAGACAATATCAAGGTCATTACCTACTTCATGGATAATTGTTGTTAAATTATGGAACATGTCATAACAATTCACAGAAACTCTGTTTCTCCAAGCTTCTAACTTTTGTTTTTGTCCTTCAATCTTATCAGCCATTGAAAAACATGTTGCATTCTTCCCTTGCATGGAAACGTTAAGATCATTAAAAATACTGAAGATATCAGATAAATAAGCAAGTCTGGCTGTCCAATTCACGTCTTTGAAAAGTTGGGACCAAACTGGCTTCTTGCTTTGCAGAAACACTAAGAGTTCATTTCGTATTTCGAACATTCTTGATAGAACTTTCCCCCGTGATAACCACCGCATCTCCGCGTGCAGTAACAGCTGCTTGTGATCCGCTTCCATATTGTCGCACAACAAAGAGAACAATCTCGAATTTAATGCATTAGATTTTACATAATTCACAATTTTTACTGTGTCAGTAAGCACACTATTTAGTTCAGCTGATATCTTTTTCATGGCCAGACCCTCTCGATGAATGAAGCAATGTGTTATTTTACACTCCGGCGCAAGTTCCTTAATCTGGGCCACCACCTCGGACCGTCTCCCTGTCATCGAAGCCGCGCCATCAGAACACAGGCCTACACAAAACTGAAATTCCAGACCACACTTGTTGACGACATAATTCTTCACAGCTTCACACAGTTCTGAGCTAGTTGTGTTTGTTGGCAAAGAGGCTGAAAAGAAGAATTCTTCCTTTATGTCATCATCGTGTTCAAACCGCACGTACACCAAGAGAACAATCATGTTAGCGATATCTCTGCACTCGTCCAGCTGCAGCGAGAAGTACTTTGCTTCTTTTATTTGCTCTATGAGCTGGTCTTCCATGTCACTGGCCAGCTCCTGAATGCGCCGGGCGATGGTGTCATTGGACAGGGGCACCTGAGCCACCTTCTTGGCAGCCGACTCTCCCAGCATCTCCAGGCAGACCTCCTTGATGCAGTCTTTCACCAGGGTCTCCGCAATCGTGTACGGCGTCTTGGACTTGGCCACAGGCAGCGCCACCTTGTAGGAAGCCCGCAGGGCGTTAATGTTTATGTGAGAAACACTGAGCACCTGCTTTGGTGGGCTCTTTAATTCACTACTCTTCCTCTCAAAGAATTCTTTTGGTTGTGAACTCATTTCTTTATGTTTTGAATATAAATGCCGCTTAAGTTTTGATGGTTTCATCGCTTCATTAGCCAGGATATCTCCACAAATAATACACTGTGGTTTCAGCACCTCACCATCAATTACAGCTATAAACCCAAACTCAATGTACGAGGGGTCATATTTCCGGGTGAAACCTGTGTGAACTCTTCTGCCTTTCACTTCCTCAGGCTGACTTCCACCTTTACTGTTTCTTCTACTCCTGCCCCCAGATTCAGAAAGGCTATGTTTCTTCTTGACAAACAAGTCCAGTGAAGCTCGTTTTGCCATCTGAAAATCAGGATTAAAAATAAATAAACACAAATGTTACTTTCCTCCTTTGTCTAATAATGTTAAACAAATTAAAAACTAGGTTTGATTACAAATTTAAAAATGGTTTTAAAATGAAGTTAAAAAGATAAATAAATGCTTACATTTTTTCTGAGTTACAGCAGACAAACTAGCCATAAAATATCACGCACTGTAACTGTGCTTGAGTGCTATACAATGCCAGCACACGACTTGCTCTAGGAGTCAACATCCATACCTCCCAGCATTCTACTCGGAAACGCAAGTGCAGTAATCACGTGCTGGGCACTACGGCAACGTCAAATTGTGGCTAGTTTCTAAATACTCTTGATTAGTACACTTGCCCTACTGTGGACTGGTATAAAGTTTGCAGACCAGCGCTGATCCGAAGATCACACTCCAGTACCACTGGCCCAAATCAGGTCTAGCCCCCATATTTCAAAACTCAACGCTGAACACACATTAACTCTATAAAACCTACGGATTTAAAATAAAGCTCTTTGGCCTTATCTCATGTTCTCCATTTATATCTGAAAACTGAACTTTTTCTCAACACAAACCCATATCTCGCAATCCAACTTGTCATCTCTTGTCCTTCCTAATTACTTCACTTGACCCAAGATGCCCTTTCTTGGCTCAGCTCCCCACCCAAAGTAACATTAAGTTCAGCTTTTCTCATGTTCATCCTCCTGTAGAAACACACCCTCACACACACCACTTACCCCCTAGATCTTAGCTTCCTTATCCCCTCAAGGAATTCCTCACACCAGGACAGAGTGAGAGACTGTCATCACCCCACACAACAAATAAAGCAGCATTCAAGGTTATAACTTCCAACCTGATAAAAGGGTGGTGGGGGGGGGGGAGATAGGAATTAGAAGTAATGGGCTTTTCTCTGGAGAAAACAAATCCAAGGTGGCCACCCTGTGCTTTATTTAGTATATACCCTGCCAAACATTCTCACTCATCATGAGCACAGTGAAGAGTAATGAAGCTCTTCCCCTGCTTTCATCTACAACAGATACTCAAACTCTTACCCAATCCCCTACTTTGTCTGATGAAAATGGTGTCTCTGAAGGCTTTAGCATTTTGGAAGGTTGACCAGTCAAACTTCTTTGGATCTCATCATGTTTCCTTTTCATTGTGGTGGTCTCGTAGCAAAGACTGCACGTTATTCTGTGATGGTAGCCCGCAGTCCCATGTGGGGAGGGCACCCCGCAGACTGCATGGACACTTCCATCACATGATATGCAACTATTAGTACCTGAGCATTCTTTTTTACAAACTACACAGGATAAAAATTTTAATCTGCTTTCAGGAGGGTTTTTCATGGCCACCGTAGGAGTAATAGAAAGATTCTCTTCAATATCACTACTATCGGTTCCAGTCTCAACATTTTCTTCATACTGTGCTCCTGGTGGATTCTCTAATTCTTTGTCAGCTGGTTCAAATTCACTTTCTGGATTCGGGCTGGCAATGAGTTCG
The DNA here is from genome assembly GCF_018350175.1 of Felis catus. Taxonomy (NCBI): domain Eukaryota; kingdom Metazoa; phylum Chordata; class Mammalia; order Carnivora; family Felidae; genus Felis; species Felis catus. Next base: position 1,916,552 of record NC_058372.1, on the reverse strand, counting down.
TCGGTTAACTGAGGATGACAGAGGCCTGGTTTAGCTTCAGAGCTAAATGTGCCTTCAAATGGATTTGGTTGCATACCTCTGTGATAGGGCTGATTTTGGATCATCTGAATGAACCACAAAAACTCAGCCCAGTGTGATGAATTGTTAGTTTGCATCCAGGAGATGATCCTCTTTTGGATATCATCATTGGTTTGGTTCATAGAACTTTGGCTTTGACAGGGCTGAGGCTTCCCATGGACAATTTTCAACTCTGGCCAAATATTACTGAGTTCGTAGACAATCTGGCTTGAAAATTCCCTCCCGTTGTCAGATTGTAGGACACTGGGAGCTCCAATAATTGTAAAAATATCTAAAAGAGCATGTGCCACTTCCTTAGGCCTTTTAGATTTTAGTGACCGCAAAAAACTCAACTTCGTACGAAGGTCTTGATAATGCATAATAAACTTATACTCCCCATCAGGATTCAATTGCATGTCTATAAGATCCACCTGGCATCTTGAACTAACTTCCTTAATTGGTTTTGATGTTAGAACTTTTTTGAGTTTCGAATGTTTCTGTTGGCAGGGTCCGCAGAGGGTCAGGTACAGCATTATAACTTCTTTTGTGATGTTTTTGTATTTTGCTTGCAGCTCCTTTTCCATGCGGGTACGTCCTCCGTGCCCAATGCTGAGATGTGTGTTGTGCAGAATGTCAAATAACTCCTCACTGTGTAAGTAATACCGAACTTTATCTGTATCCCCATTTATAGCCTCAATCAGCTTCTCATTTCCTTGCACAAGGATCACATCAAACCTCGCCAAGCGACGGTAGTCGACAGACTCCTTTCTTGCCTTTGCTTTAGCCTCTTTCACTTCCCGTATTAACTGACAGTACTTTGCTTTGGAAAATATCTTGGTATTATTACTTTTGTTTTCTAGCAACACTGCTAAGTTCCTGAAGAACTTCTCTCTCATGTTTTCTGGTTCCATTTCTGGTTCATTAGTGTCTAAGCTACGGGGGTTATCATCACCCACCCTTTGAGACATCATGGAAAGCCACAAAAATGACCCTAAAATATAGAGAAAAAAAAATCAGTTAGAATATTTGGGAATATCATTTGAAACATATACACTGCCCAAGCAGTCACTAGAGCTTGGGGTAGAAACAGAGGCGTGGGCACACAAGTTGGGGGAACACAGGTTTGGTTAGGGAGCCCAGCCTTGGAGAAATAGAAGGTAAGTGAAGAACCCAAGCTAGGAACAAAAAGTTCTGATCTAGTAAAGAGATGTGACTTTCCAGAGCAGTATCTGGGATTGGCCTTAAAGTACTGTTTTATGTAAAACAAGAAGCAAATTGATGTTATTATTTATTTATTAACTATAAAAGGTGATTTGTTTTGGCTAGAGAAGCCTCAGGAATACAGTAATAGATTTTTTAAAAAACTTTATTTTTTAAGTAATCTCTACACACTACGTGGGGCTTGAACTCACAATCCCGACATCAAAGAGTTTTGTGCTCTACAGACTGAGCCAGTCAGGTGCCCCAGTAATAGATCTTTTTTTAAAAAGCCCCAGACTATACCATGTTTTGTCCTATTAAGTCAAGTTAACTGTTACAGCAACATTTGGGGCTTATGTTTCAATGTCTCAAAATGCGACTGAAAAGACCACCATATGGACAGTACTTCTTTCCACGCAAATACATTTTGTGTCATGCTGTGGAGCCATGAGTAGGAAAGGAGGGTGAAGCAGGATGAACTTGGGGCAAGAAAGGAATACAGGGCAATGTGAATGAGAACCAGAACATGAGCTCCAGAAGCAAGGAGGGTATTGGTAGGTGCAGGATAATTGGGGAGTTGTTAGGACTTCACAAGACGTAGAACGTGTTGATTACACTGGAGATTCTGGAAAAGACGTTGCTCCAGAACAGTCAGCCTGTGCTCTGGCCTCCACTACACCTTATCCTATTAACAGTCCTTAAAATGCTTAGGGGCATAGACCAGAAATTCCATTTTCTTCAGTAGAATTTCTGAGTAGCAATCCAAGTCTTAAACATCATGTGTGACAAAAACTGGGGCAGAGGCTTTAGAAATCAGACCAATGGGCACACGGACGAGTGCTCAGCATCCCTACTGATTTATCTTCTGATTTATCCACAGGGATGTAATTCCATTGCAAAATATCCATCAAAAATCTTGTATTCAATGATTTCTTACATTATTACCTGGCTGCTTAACTCCTTTAATAGCATCACCCAACACTGGCTGACCTTCCCTCAGACGAATTCAGTAAGGTTGCAATGGATGAGATTTCATAGCTTTTCAGCAAGGAGACCCTTCCCGCTCCCAAACGTCATCCTCCTTCTGGACCTCACCATTATCTTGCAGTGGGCGTGGCTCTGGAGATGCACATTCCATTCTGTCTTCCATAGATGGGAGCTGGGTACCCAGGCACTCCTGTGCCGCATCCAGGGGACTCATCTCCTCCATAGGAGTTTCAGGCCCATTTGTGTCCTGTGGGACCTGGGAACAAATCGATACATCTGGAAATGAATATAGGTGATCACTGCACAAAGCATAACTAAACCTCAGAACATTCTTGCACAGAAATAGAATGTGAGAAGAAAAAAAGTCTTCATTGAATTTTCTTTTCAATGTTTATTTTAGAGAGAGAGAAAGCACGTGCTCGAGTGGGGGAGGGGCAGAGAGCAAGGGAGACACAGAACCCAAAGCAGGCTCCAGGCTCCGGCCCGTGTTCAACTTGAACTCATGAATTGCAAGATCATGACCTGAGTGGAAGTCGGATGCTTAACTGACTGAGCCAGCCAGGCGCCCCTTTGCTGAATTCTTAAGACGAATGCCAAACAGAATAAGGAGAGATATCAAAAAAATGCTGGGACTAATAAAGCAGAGCCATGCAACAGAAACTCTCTCCATTGGACAGAAGTCGGTACTCATCCCTGTGGTTTTGGTTTTGGGGGATAACAACACAAACATTAAAGGAATCCTAAGTTGTGACAATTAAAAGAAAATTGTAAATGGGTTTCAGTATAAGCAATTAAAAATAAATATTTGGGGCGGGGGTTATGCAAATTATCTGACTGGGACTATTGCACCCAGAAAGGAATCTGACAGTTGTTTTAGAGTCAATGTGGAAAACCGGCCCAGTGTTATGCACGGGGAAAAAGAAAACATCATCTGCTCCTTACACTAACCATCTCATGTATGGTTTATAACTAAATTTCCCTAACTGTCCCCAAAATATATTTTATGGTTTTAAGTCCATGAAACAATATTTATACATTATACCTTTTGCTTCCTCTCATCTAAAAAAGAGGAATCTTTTTTATGACATTCAATTTTGAAAAGTCAGACCCAGTTATCTTATAGAATGTCAGAGATTTGTCTTATTTCCTCACAAACAGATTCTGGTGAGTAATTTTTGGAAGAATACTACGTCAGTGATGTGTACTTATGGTGTCATGTCACAGGGCACATGCTATCAAGTTATTTCATTATCGATAATGCTAAATTTGATCAGTTAGTTAAGGCCGTGATCACCAGATCTATCCACTCATTTTCCCACTGTAATTACTAAGTCAGCAATGGGGTAAGAGCATGCATGGACATCAATAGCCTATTCCCCAGTGTTTTTAGCATTCACTGATGATTTTTGCTTGAATCAATTTTTATACTGGGGGCTACTGCCTGCCTTTATAATTTCTTCTACATTTATTAGCTAGCAATTTCCCATAAAGAGCTTTCTATCATTTTGAATATCACTATAGACTTATTTTGTAATCTATTCCTTCCTTACTCATGCTGGTCGCCAACTGTCTCCCATCTCGCCCCTGGGGCCCCTTTGATCAGGCTCCTGCATTGTTTGAACATGACCCTGCTAGGTCACATCCATTTTTCCAGAAAAATAAACACATGACCACATTGTCATTTCCCTGTATCAGGACTAGTTTCAACGGTTTTCCCAAGAAGTCTTGATTCATTTTGGAGCAACAGTATTAGTAACAAAGACTGAGTAGGAGGTTGGCTCATTGTTAATGATGCCTCGTCCCCTCCAGGCACTTTCATGGATAGAGCTGGTAAACATATTTACAGAATATCATGAATTCAATACAATTTCAACACAGTAAGATTTATTTCACCTTTCTAACATTTATTTATTTTTGAGACAGAGAGAGACAGAGAATGAACAGGGGAGGGGCAGAGAGAGAGGGAGACACAGAATCTGAAACAGGCTCCAGGCTCTGAGCTGTCAGCACAGAGCCCGACGCGGGGCTCGAACTCACGGACCGTGAGATCATGACCTGAGCCGAAGTCGGATGCTTAACCAACCAAGCCACCCAGGCGCCCCTATTTCACCTTTCTATATTCCACTTTAATATATACCTTCTCCCACGGTGAAACAAAAACTTAGTTCAATATGATGTATATATTTACTCATTTGCCCTCACCTACAATAAGCACAGAACAGTTTCAGAATTTACAATGCTTTGTGTTGTAGAACATTTCCAACGACATACCTACTATGTGAAATCAATATCTTTGCAGCTTTATATGTACACAGACAGTAAGTATTCCACTAAGAGCATATAGTCAGAGTACTGTGTTCAAGTTACTTGAATTGTTTTTTTGCTCTGTTATTAATAATAATTTGATATACAGTTGAGTTCATCTGTTTCTGTGTTTAATCACTTTGAATTTAACATTGCTTTTTATTTTTATTTTTTTATTGTTTTTGTTTTATTTTTTATTTTTGAGAGAGAGCAAGCAAGGGAGGGGTAGAGAGAGAGGGAGACACAGAATCCGAAACAGGCTCCAGGCTCTGAGCTCTAAGTACACAGCCCGACGCAGAGCTCAAATCATGGACTGTGAGATCATGACCCGAGCTGAAGTCAGGTGCTTAACTGACTGAGCCACCCAGGTGCCCTTTAACATTGCTTTTTAAATATTTGAAGCATTGCTTTTGAATTTTTTTCTCTAGGAGATATTTCTGAACAGCCGGTACTGGGACTCCCAAGTTTCTGCCTTTCTGTTAAGTGTCATGAAAAAAAAACCACTTTTTTCTAAGCTAATTTAGAAAAGAAAAAAAAAAAAAAAAGCTATATGTATCTTTACTCTAGAAGCCAATGTATCTTTTCTTTGAAAAATTGTAACAATACAAAATTGCCATAGCATTCCCAAATGCAAAAGTTATGACAGGAAAGTAAAAGTCCCAATAAACTATCCAAGTGAAAAAAAAATATATTTGAAGCATTTAAATGGTACAAAAGATGAAAACATACAGTTTTAAAAAGTTTTTTAATTAATTAATTAATTTTGGGAGAGGGGAGGGGCAGAGAGAGAAGGAGAGAGAGAATCCCAAGCAGGCTCCGTGCCATCGGCTCAGAGAGCAACGTGGGGCTCAATCCCACAAACCACAAGATCATGACCTGAGCCAAAACCAAGCATCCAACACTTAACCGACTGAGCCACCCAGATGCCCCCAAAAATCAAAACACTTATTCAGAGAAATATTGCTTATATTCTACTCCTCCTTCACTCCCATAAGAAACCATTTTTGTTGGTGATGGTTTACCCTCAGTTTATTTTTGCAAAAATATGTAAAACACATATATACATACATATACACCAATATTTGCACTTATATACATATATACATAATATATACAAACTTAACGCAAATGTGTCTATACTTTTCTATACTATACATAGTAGTTCACACCTTCCTTTTTTCACTTGCTAGGAGAATATTCTCCAGAGGTCATCTCATACCAGTTCATAGATACCCTCTTCATTTTTATGTACATGGTCCCACGTTACATTCATGCGCCACAGTTTATTCAGTCGCTGTACATGGATCAGCATTTAGGTTGCTTACAACATTTTGCTTTTACAAATAGCTGCAATGAAAAACTATGTCTATGTCGTCTCCTTTGTAGATGCATATATTCAAAGCAAATTCCCAGAAAAGGTATTGCTGGGTGGGTCAAAGGGAACAAATAGGCATTAGATGCACAAGTAGGTGTTAGATGCACAAGTAGGCGTTAGATGGTGCCCAAATCTGCCCCACCCCCAAAGGAAAGGTGCCATCTTGTACGTGTACCAGCGACATATGACAGGACCTATCTTCCAGTCAGGCCACCACACTGTGTTGCCAAGCTTTTGAAATTTTGCCATCTGACAGGTGACAAAAGTATTTCAATGTAGTTTTGACTTGCAATTTTATGACTGAAGTGGAGCATCTTTTTGTACAGTTAAAAGTCATTCATTTATCTGTTTATGAAAACTGCTCATGTCTCTTGATCATTTTTTATTGTATTTGCCAAAAGGATTAGCTTTTATCTATGATAAATCTTACAAATATTTTCACTAAAATTTATCATTTTTATTTCTGTGTGGGTTTTCTGTCCTGCATTTTAAAATTATTTCATAAAGAAAAATTTCTTGATATTATTTCTGGGTTTGGAGTAATTCTGTATGCCTAGTTAATAAAATACATCATTCACACTTTATCCTAGTAGTTGGGTATTTAAAATTTTATGTATTGATCTCTGACACATTTAAAGTTTATTGTTTCTGATATATGGTATGAGGCACAGACTTAATGTGCCTTTTCAAAATGGCTATGTCCCTTTATCCCAGCATTTATTTAATTTTTTTTAACGTTTATTTATTTTTGAGATAGGGAGACTGAGCATGAGTGGGGGAGGGGCAGAGAGAGAAGGGAGGGTGGTGGGGAGACACAGAATCTGAAGCAGGCTCCAGGCTCTGAGCTGTCAGCACAGAGCCTGATGCAGGGCTTGAACTCACGAACTATGAGATCATGACCTGAGCCAAAAGTCAGATGCTTAACCGACTGAGCCACCCAGGCGCCCCTATCCCAACATTTATTTAAAAGTCCATTTTTCCTTACGGTGATTTGAGATGGCAAATGTATTGTACAACTTTCATATGTGCTTGGGTCTACGTTTGTACTTTCTATTGCTTTATTGATCCATCCACTCATGTATCAGTATCATAATGTCATCTAAAGATGCTTTACGGTAGGTTAGTATCTAGTAAGACTATTTCCTTCTTTTCAAGTTTTTCCAGTGATTCTTTCATGCTCACAGTATGAATGAAGTTCACATTTTTTAAAAAATTTTCATTAATTAATTAATTAAATTAAATTAAATTTAATGTTTATTTTTTGGGAGAGAAAGAGAGCACAAGCAGGGTAGAGGCAGAGAGAGGGAGACACAGAACCTGAAGCAGGCTCCAGGCTCTGAGCTGTTAGCACAGCACCCAACGCTGGGATTGAACCCACGTACCGCGAGGTCATGACCTGAGCCAAGATCAAGAGTTGGCTATTCAACTGAGCCACCCAGGTGCCCCTTCCCCTCTCTGATCTTAAGAATAAGACATCATATGTGGGGGCACTTGCTGGCTGAGTGGGTTGAGCTGACTCTTGATATCAGCTCAGGTCAGGATCCCAGGATCATGGGATCAGTCCCACCTGGGGCTCCTCGGTGGGTGTGGAGTCTGCTTAAGATTCTCTCCCTCTCTCTGTCCCTCTCCCTCACTTGTGCTCGCTCTCTCTAAAATAAGAAAAGAGAAAAAGAAAAATCTGGATTAAAAGAAAAAGACATCCTATGTAGATTGGTTTGTATAATAAATAGGCTACGTTTCAATTTGCCCGAATCTTTACATAACTGGGAGAAACAGAGTCGTGGAGTGAAGACGATATGCCAGCCGGGGGACAGGGGAACCTGCTGCTTATAGTTCAATAATCCTATCAGTTCTGCAAAGACTCTTACAGCAACTAAAACACGAACCCGAAGACCTGTGGCTGCGGCCGCTCCTCCCCCACCGCGCCCGCGCACACCCTTCTGTCTATGCAGCGGAGGGACTCGCCAGGTCTCGGAAGGACGTCCACCACCGGACTTTAAAGGGTGACTCCGGGCAGCAGTAACAAATTACAGAAATGAAATTAGCCTCAAACCCGTTATGACTGTCATTTGTCTTTCACTCTATGATTCCTGGATTTGATTTTTAAAATTTTCTAATACGAAAGTTCTGGTTGTAAAATCGTGGTATAATGCGGCCACAGTCATTAGAAATGCACGTATTTCCCAATTAGACACTTAACTCATATTGGCTTTAAAAAATGGGGGGAGGGGATGTTCTTTTTGTCACATGACAAGAGGTGTCGTGGAGGGCAGCTGTCCTCACCACCCTGGGGTTCTTGCTCGTGCCCACCATTGTGCAGGCCTGGACACCAGCTATGTTCACGACAGGCGGTGGGCAAAGACAGAATAAACGCACCTGCCCCATCTTACAAGGAAAGTACAAGCTTTCACAGAAACTGCCAGAAACTGTGCCTACTTCTCCTGGGCCAGGCCTGTGTTGCATAGCCAACTCCAGTAGGAGGAAAGCTGGAAAAGTATGTAGGTACATGGCCAACATGAACAAAATCAACGCTTTTTATGGAAGAAGCAAGTGTGTGTGTGTGTGGGGGGGGGGGATATAGGTTTCCCCTGCTACACAAAAGTAGGGCGTTCCTGTGAAAACTGTTGAAGCAGAAAGGGCATAGAGTGAACAGTATCCCCACTTTCTGTAAGTTCATATAGGCCATGCTGCCCTGACAAAAGAACTACACTAGTTCCTGTGTTTACTGACCTGAAGGATCCACAGAGTATTTTCATTTTTACGAAAAAGAGTGGTTACTGTGCTGATGCGGGTCTTTTGTAAAAACAAAGTTGTATAAAGTGGAGAGCTAGAACCCACACTTTCTGAAAGCAGGGGTGTCTGTGTTCCGAGAGGGCAGCTAAGCATGTCTGCAACAATGGCATTTCCCCTTCTTCCAGAAATCACACAGAAACAAGACAAATGAGAAACATTTATGCAAACTTAGTATTCTACAAGACTAGGGAGAGCTCTATAACCCTGAGTCATATGAAAATCTATCAAATACGAACATTACCCAGAACTGACCAAACACCAAGTCCTACCAACGGCCACATTTCTCAACAAAGTAGAAGAGGAACATTCTAAAGAAACAGGCACATCTGCAGAAAAAAAAAAAAAAAAAAAAACAACTATATTGTTTCTTTGAAACAAAAGGAGGAGGTGTGCTGGCTAGAGGGAACAGGAAAATACATGCTTTCTACAAAACTAAACACAAAAGTGACAGGATTTATGGAGAAAATAAAGTTACAGGATAGACTACTTAAGATATACACAACTTTGTCACCAGAGTGCTAATAAAACCATGGTCCTAGTAATATACAAGCCTAGTCAGAAAGATACTATGAAGGATGATTACATCCCATATAGCACTGTACCTCAGTGAGGTGATGCTACTGTGCCACAAAGTGGGCTCAGGAAAGGGGAAGGAGGAGTAGAGACTCTGTCCTCAGAAGTTCAGGAGGAGAAGCATTTGCACATCTTCCAAGAAATGCAGTGATTTTAGAAAACCATGATTTGGTTCTGGCTCATCAATCGTGTGTTTACTTCTTTGACATTGACTTACAGATGCAGTTTCTGCTGCTTAAACATTTCCCTTCTTTTGTAAAGGAGCTGCTTGTATGGTTCCAAATGGGACCTTATGCATGAAGCACAATCCTGTGGCACTCTGCATGGCAGTCATTCATCATCTTCTGTCCACTCCCCCTGTATCCTACCTGAACCTCAGGTGACAGAAGTGAGCCGTCCGCTCCCCCTTCGTCCTACCTGAACCATCATGCCAGGCCTCCACAGTAATATCAGTGGCAGGTTTAATGTGCAATTGACTCCAGAATGCGAAAACTGTGTGTGCATTTCACCCGCCGTAGGTGCAATAAACACCTTGAATGTTCTCCTTAAGTAATAAGCTTTAAAGGCTGCAATCACACCCCAATCAAGGGGCTGGAGTAAAGAAGTTGTACTAGGAGAGAAAAGAGAACTTCAGTATCTGATGAAAGGGTAGCAACTGTTGGAGGAGGGACTGATGTATGCTAAGACTTTTGAAAGATAATTTTTCCTCCTGCAGTTACCTTTTTAAGTCACGTAGAAAAAAACATCACCTAAAAGACCAATAAATATCTGCCTGTTATCCAGCCTCTCTTGTTAGAACTACAGCAGGCTAGTCTTTCCGGCTCCTTTCAAAGCTCATGCGTAGAGAACGTGAGGACTCACAGCAGTCCTCGGCTTTACATCTCCACTGGGATTTGCACCCCGCGTCACATCACACGATCTTGCGTGGCCTCGAGCCCTCGTGTGTGTTGTGTGTTTCCTCCTTAGAGATACAGACCCTTGAGGGAATGTGCTTCCAGTGCAGCCTGGTTTCATCAAAATTAAAATCTGATCCAGGGCACAGCCTTCTTCATCAATCAGATTCCTTAACCCTGGGAGAACCGTACAGCTTCCTCTATCCGCACTCACAGTTCACCAGAGAGCTTAGCACTGGAAGACACAGCCGTTCTTGAAGTCACTAAACCAGCCACTGCTTCCACTAAGTGAAGACACTTGTAGCTTTTTCCTGAAGGTCTTCATATATTGCGAAGACTTCCCTTTATTTGAGAAAGGATGCCTCTGATTCCTTCTTTGTTTGGTATTCAACCCACACACTTAACCAATATTCCAGTTTTCCATTTCCTTACACCCCGTCCAAACAAACTTTGTAGCACTGGCAGATGTTCCAGTTAGAGAACTTCCTGTTACTTCCCAGTTCTTTTACTGTCTCTAGCAGTATGCAACGTTGACTCCTTTACACCAGTTGCACAATGTCCCAGATTCTTCCAGTTTTTTAAAAGCATCTTGTAATTTTGAGCTTTTCTTCAATTCTTAAAGCTGTTCTTTTATGTTCGCTAGCAGAGATTTTATCACCAGCATGCTTCTGTGGCACTTGTAAACCCCTCTGCTTGCTCATTTTCTGGAATACAAAAAAGTTTAACAAAAAATGCACAAAGTTGGGAGGGAACCATGCAAAGAAGCATTTCCAAAACAGAGACTGGCCAAGAGGAAGGATGTGGAGGTGAATGGGCAAATGGGCGTTTGGTACAGTACTGCCCGTCTTCACGGTTTGCTGCATCCGCTATCATCACACACCTTGCATTCAGCTGCTCTCACTTGGCGGCCCAAAACATCGACTTGCTGGTAAAATTCATGTACGCGCCAGAACAATTTCAATGTTACACGGACTCATTTCCTTATTTATCAATCTCATATGAAACATCTGCATTCCAGAAAAACATGTCTTAATGGATCAGACTGTATACATAAAATGTTCATATTTAAGGAGTTCAGATACTCAGATACTATGATGGATAGTATCATTATAGAAATGTGACTGGTAATGTCCGTAATGTTCTAAAATTACTGTCCTAGAAGGCATGTATGCTCCCTTAAAAATAACCTCTAGCGTAAGGGTGAAAGACCAGATACTGGACTCAATACGTTTCACATACCAACAACTCCAAGTACTGAAAACCATCTAGAAAATGATGGAATTAATCTCTTTGTTGTACAAACGAAGACATTAAAGCCCAGAGAAGGTTTGATACGCCAAAGGTTACACAGCTAATTAGTGACAGGGCCTATTATGGAACCCAAATCTCAGCATTCCCTTTTTCCTGATATTTCTACTAAGTGTGGCTACTTCTCTATTTGTCTTTCCCAGAAGGTGTTCCTTATATCCTGAAAGTGATTTGTTTTCATATATGGTCAAAGTAGTGGGCATCAGAAGAGTTTAATCTCACAGCCGCTAAATAAAGTGTATTTTCTACTGATAAGCAATAGATCAAGGTTTCCCATGTGGTTACATCATCTACTTCTGTGGATTAGCTGTCGATTACGTGCAAACTGTTATCCCATAAGCCTGAATCTATTCGTCTACACCGGTGATCAAACAATAATGCCCCAAACCGGAATGTGCCGCCACCAGTGTGGAGTTGATGGCACGTACTCCAGCTTGGACCCACGCCCTCAACTTCTGCACAGAAGAGGCACCTCCAAGGTCTCACCTGCTGTCTAGGCTCGTCCAGCTCCCGCTCCAGATCCTCCAGCACGGTCACCACCTCCTCCCCGCTCTCCGGGTGGTGCTCCCGCACCCAGGCCTGGAGCTCCTCGGGCAGGATGGTCAGGAACTGCTCCAGCACCAGCAGCTCCAGGATCTGCTCCTTGGTGTGTATATCCGGGCTCAGCCACTGGCGGCACAGCTCCCGGAGCCGGCGCAGCGCCTCGCGGGGTCCAGGCGTCTCCTGGTAGCAGAAGTGTCTGAAGCGCTGGCGACAGAGTTCCCTGGTGTGACACAGAGTCTTCTGCAGGCAGGATTCCTGATCCCACACATGGTCTTCTTCCTTAACCTTCACTTGGATGATGTCCCCGTGCGCCTCTGACGCTGGGCTAGCCGAGGCTGGGACGCGCGCGCAGGCCGCGGCCATGCTGGACTCCACCTGCGGTCTGGGCAGGTGCGGGGCGTCCCGCCCGCTCCTCAATCAGGGAAGTTCTGCACGGAGGAACCCCGTCAAACACAGAAGACAGACGCGGAGAGAGGGGACTGGCTTCCGTGGCCCCACGGGTCGGCCACCCGAGCGCCTCCGTCCGCAGGGAAGCGGTCCCGGCCCGCCCCGGAAGCGGCGGGCTCTCAGCCGCTAAGGGGTCGCAGGGCCGCTCGCCGCGCCGCCCGCTACCTGCGAGGCGCAAAACCGAGGCCGCCGTGGCCCCGCGCGCAGGAGCCGAGCCGGCCGGGGGCAGGGACGGGCCGGGGCTGCGGGCGGCGCGCGGCGCGCGGCGAACGGAGCCGGCTGTCGCCGCGCACACGCCGCCTCCCCGCGGCTGCAGTCCACACCTCCGAGGGCCGCCGTCCCGGCCGGCGGGGCTGCCCCGCGCTCCCGCCGCGAAACGCGCCTCCCCGCCGGCCCGGCGCGCACTTCCGGTCCGCTCTAGGACTGCGGGCGGTGCGAGCTCTCGGTGGTCGTGGCGGCGGACCGCTGCGCCCCGGAGGCGAGCGCGCGGGGGCCCCGGCTCCGCGATCTTCCGCGGGGGAGCGCTTCGCGGTGCAGAGGCTGCCCGGGGCTTGCTTGGCGCTCCGACCGGCGGTTCTGAACAGACCAGCGGGACGGACGGCGGCCACCGCGGCCGCGGTTTTGCAGGCTTTGCCCGGCCTGTTCTAGCAGCCGCCAGTCAGGCTCAGAAAAGGACTGCGAGAGCGGGTGTCCTCTCTCCATTTTACGGGTGGGAGACCCGCAACTCACAGCGTGCGCCTCTCCCGGTGACGCGGCGGCGCCGGCTTGGCGAGCCGTACCGCTGCCGCCGGGAAACCCGCCCCAGAGGCGCAGCTGCGCGATCCGGCGCGCTTCCAGAGCGCCGGCAAGAGGCGGGAGGGCACGAGAGCTTCCTGCGCGCTGCGAGCTGCTCGGGGCCGCACGCTCTGCAGGCCGGTGACGGCAGGTGCGCGTCCCGCAGGTCTGGTGCCGGCACGTGCGCGCCCTCCAGGCCCGCGGCCGGCAGGTGCGCGCCCCACAGGTCCGGTGCTGGCGTGTGCACGCCCCGAAGGCCGGTGCCTGCAGGTGCGCGCCCCGCTGGTCCGCAGCCGACAGTGCGCGCTCCACAGGACGGTGCCGGCAGGTGCCCGCTTCCCCAGGCCCCCGCGGAAAGCGCCGAGCAGGAGGCCTGAGAGCACTAGAAGCGTCTCAGGCCCCCGCCCAGATTCCTCTTCCTTCTCCCCACCCCGATGGCCCCTCGGCTATGCTGAGAGCGCTCAGAGAACGGTAGATCCCACCCCAAGAGCGTTTGTTGAACTGCCGAATGGCGTCCTCTCCCCATTCTGTTTCCTTCTACTTTGGCCCCTAGTGATGACTCACATTTTGGCATTTCTGATGCAAGAGGTTTTGAAGAATCAACATTTCTTTTGGAAAGCTCTAAATTAAAAATGCTTACCCTTGGGTTCTGTAAATGGTCTTGAACGAGTCCCTAAACCCAGTGAAATTGTATGTAAAATGTTTGCTTATGTGCCCTCGTCATCAGACCTTCAAAGGATCGAGATGGAGCCCCACCTCAACCCCACCCCCAGTTTCCTAGCCACTACTAACGTGTTGCGTTTATCTTTTGTGGTTTTCCCCTAACCAACCGTTAATCCTTTGCAGTCAAAGATTCTGTCTTCTGTCCCTTTCACTTTCTGTATACTTTGATCATGGTCGTGCTGAGCACAGTAGGCAGCTAATATGAAGTAAACATGACTTTTAAGTCCTCTACGTAGGGGCTTTAATTTTTTGGTACATTTTCACTTTTAACATCTAAAGTGGCATACACCTGTAAACAAACTATGTGTGTGTGTGTGTGTGTGTGTGTGTGTGTGTATAACAAAAGTGAACATGCAAAAAATGAAAAGCTCCTTCATCCCTCGTTCCATGTCTCAGAAATATTCATGCCAAGAATTTAGTATATATTCCTCAAACCTATTTTAAAATGAATATATAAACACACACTAAGACTTAACCAGAATTAGATCATGCTATATATCACAAGTCAGAAATTGTTGGGATTTGTTTTATTTTTTTTTTAATTTTTTAATGTTTATTTATTTTTGAGACAGAAACAGAGCACGAGTTGGGGTAGGGGCAGAGCGAGACACAGAATCTGATGATGTAGGTTCCAGGCTCTGAGCTGTCAGCACAGAGCCTGATGTGGGGCTCGAACCCACCAACTGTGAGATCATGACCTGAACTGAAGTTGGACACGTAACCGACTGAGCCACCCAGGTGCCCCTGGGATTTGTTTGTTTTAAATTAGATCCTCTCCCAAAACTGCCAAGCCAACATGTGGGCACCTCCATCTGTCCCAGTCTTTTTTAGTAGCTGGATATTATTTCCATTAAGCACATGGGCACATTTTCACATTTTGATATTGCAAAATATTACAATGAACATTCTTGAACATGTTTTATTTTTAATTCTTTTGTGCTTAAAGAAAAATTGTTGAAAGATTATTTTGAAAGATATTGTGAAACATCCCTTCGGAAGAGTATTTATCATGACCCCCCCCCCCCCCCGTTTGCATGCACCCTATCCAAGGCCTGGAAGGGATAGTCCTGTATGACGTATGCTTTTTTGTAAAAGTTGCAGAAAGATATTATAATGGAAACTAGTGAAGACTGTTGCCTCCTTCTACCGCAACTTATCCTGTTACATCATCTAGGCCTTAGAGTGGCTGTGTCTAATTCTGTACAGATAATGTCTATTCCTTTTCTTAAGCAGGACTCCCTAAAAGGTGTAAGCTTCAGACCTCACAAAATCTGGATACCAACGGAGGCACGCAGGAAAGTGCTCCGACTGCCTTGAGATACATTTTGCTCCTCGCCTCTTCAACGACACCACAGCGTCAGATTTCGTGCTCAGCCTGGGCTCTTGGAAGTCTGACCTACTTCTGGGTCGGAACTCGCAGTTATTGCCCAGGGGATATTTAGCCGAGACTACAGATGGCTGTGTTCGCCCTTTTGGTTGGTCCCTGGTATAACAGGTAGCTTTCTGGATGTTGAATCTGCAATCTGAGATTGAGTTTCGCTCGATGGCTCCTCTCGAGAAGAACCTTTTATATTTTATAGTTGGTGGGATTGCATCTGCACGCTCAGTGGTATTCAGTTTCCCTACTCTCACTAAACAAACATAAGACCCTGGGAAGTAAGTTCCACTTTCTAAAGTTCACCTGAAGACCTGGAGACCCTCCTGGGGTGCCCAGCACCTTCAACATCTCCAAGGACACACATGTCCCCAGAGCGCTCAGTCCACCCCACCCCCCCAGGAGACTCCAAGCACCACCCCTGCCTAGGTTACTTCTCACCTTCTCTCCCTCCTCCTCATTCCTGCCACCTGCCCCTAATGCTTGGAGGGCAGCGTGGAGGTTGCAGGAAAAGCTTCCAGTCCATCACAGGCGGCCCAGGGTAGGCTGTCCTCACACCAGCATCGGTGCAACTGAACCACAGGGAGCTGAGCCTCAGGGGCAAGTGTGTGCCTCCGGAACACTACTGTCACTGTGTAGACAGGAACAAACTGGAGGTAAAGATCAAAACTAGGAAGTCCTGACACTCGATTTACCTCTGTTTATTTTTATTTTTTTATTTTACGCACACACAAGCTGGGGAGGGACAGAGAGAGAGGGAGAAAGAGTCTCAAACAGGCTCCAGGCTGAGCCTGGGTGTCACAATGGTGAGAACATGACCTGAGCCAAAATCAAGAGTCCCACTCTTAACCGGCTGAGCCACCGAGGCACCCCTCGTTTTACCTTTAGGATGATGAGAGAAACAGGGTCTCAGGAAGGAAGGATTTCCTTCAGCAGGACAAGAGCTACATTAGGAAGCGACAGGTATGTGTGTTTTGTAAAGATGACTCTCTTCCGTGTCATAAGAGGCACCTCCGCTTACCCGGTCTGTGATCAGGCTGATTGCAGAGGGAATCAACCTTTTCTGTTGGGGTGTTGCCATAGCAACAGGTGGTGTCTTCTTTCCACCTTGTGGGTGCTAGTGTGAAGAGGTCTCCTCCACAGTGTTGACTCTCTCCTGAGATGGCCCGACAGCCCTGCCCGTGTGGGAAGTCTATATCCGCAGTCCTTCTCCCAGCCAAGTCCACCTGCAGCCTGCGGTTTTCTCGGCCACACGGCACTGACATCCTAACCGACACAGAGTCCATACTGCAAATAGACCCTGGACTTCCAACTGCCCTCCTGGAACTTTATGGAACAGATGGAGTGAAGGAACAGAAGGAAGAACCACTTCTTAACTATTGAAGAGGAATTTAACGATGTAATCATTATGATCATATCCACCATCAAGGTCCCACCTGTCCTAGTTCAGATCCAATAATTCAGATTTATTCCAAGCCTCTAAATTAAGGTAACAGAAGGCCTGGGGGGAGGGGTGCCTGCCCCCAGCTGACCCAGGACTGGAGAGAAGGCCACAGAGCAGCTGCCACGGGGGCAGAGCCAGCCAGGCACATGACGGAGGCTGGGAGAGTGTGTGGATACTTGTGCTGGTACCTCATGGCTTGTGCATGGTACCTCATGGGTCTCCTATGCCTTCAGGAAGTGGAGGGAATCCCTATGGGTATTGACAAGGGCTCCCTCCTTGGCCAAACTGGTCAGGTTCTTCTGAGACTTCTTCTGAACTGGGGTCCATCCTTGGCCTGTCAAGCCCAGTCTTAATAAAGAATCCTATCGAGTCCAGTTTGGGCATGAATCCTGCTAAACCAGTTTAGGTGGGAAACCCCCTACCCTTGATATCCAATCAGGTTCCTTTTGCTCCACTAAATATTCAATCACGTCTTTTTTGTTTGCTTGCTTTTATTTTGTTTTGTCTTGTTTTAGCAATTTTCCATCCAGCGACTCCCTCTCCCTGCCCATTGGCCATGAATCCCCAGCTGCCCTCATTGTGTTCCAAGGGGAGGTCAGTCTCCCTGTTCTACTTCAATAGTCTAAATAAAGCCTTCCTTGCCTGTTTAACCCCATCTGATGCAAATTTTCTTTGATAGTTCCCTCAAAGAACTTACAGACACATCCTGGGAATATTTCTTATCCAGAGAAAACAAGCTGCAATCGACTGTGTAGAGGTGTGACCAGGGTAGAATGAATCAACTAACAGTAGCCAATTTTCTGATGATATGAAAACAGATTTTAAAATCTGTACAAGATAGGAGAGATGTGGCTGGGAAGATAAAAGACCAGAACAGCTTTCCCGGGCTGAACATTTACAGAAATAAAGAGAATTCTGGGTGATTAGATATAACATGTACCTAAGGCAGGTACAAGGTTTTCGGGTCAACAGAAGAAACATCTGATGCTTTATTAAATCACAGACTCCAAAGCACACACTCCCTGAGATCATAATTTAATAGATTGAGTGAGGCCCAGAATTCTGCAGCTGAAGCAGTCCAGAGATCATACGTGAAATATTGCTCTCAGCTTAAAAAGATAAAAACAAAAATTCAAATGAATTGAAACAAAAATAATTCTGCTTTTATAAATGTAAGAAGTGTTTTGTCATAATAAGGGAAATGGAAATTAAATTGTATTGGAATACCCCTTTCACCTACTAAATGAACAGAGAACCCAAGCTGACAAGATACTCTGTTGGGGAGGGGGAAGGGAGCAAGATTATAGGTTTGGAGTGTAGAGTAATAAAATTCCTTTGGTGGGCAATTTGGCAATATGTATAAATATTTCCAATGCACATAACCTAGGACCAGCAAACTCATTTCTTAAAATGTATGCTGCAGTATTTACAGGTGCACACAGTTGAAATTACATGTTGGGGGCAATGGGACACTTTGTTTTTGAAATTATTTTAATTTTAGAGAGAGAGAGAGAGAGAGAGAACACAAGCAGGGGACAGGCAGGGAGAGAGGAAAAGAAAGAACCTTAAGCAGGCTCCACACTCACTCCCATGATCGGGTAAGCATGACCTGACCTGAAATCAAGAGTTGGTCGCTTAATCGACTGAGCCACCCAGGGGCCCCAGAGATTTTTTTTTCTGAGGCGACACTTTAAACATGTTGAAAATTGCAGTATAATTAAAATACACATATAGCTGAAAATTTCATGCAAAGTACAATATAAACAATCATTTGCATATCTTTGTGGGTGACTTTATCATTTAAGTCAGGCAAGTGTTTTTCTATATCCCTCAGTGGACCGTTCTTCAAAAGACCTAGAGACTCCGCGGTGAGTATAAACATCTTTCTTCTCTCCAGAAGGTCCGCGTCTCAGATGCTGGATCCAGTGACCCCACTCTGACAGGTGCTGCTGCTGACCAAGCGTTACCCGGGAGACCCCGGACGCTCTCACAGAGCCCTCCTGTGTGCACCCCGGCTGGGGTTCAAAGAAAACCTCCCGACGAGGGTGGGATTCGAACCCACGCGTGCAGAGCACAATGGATTAGCAGTCCATCGCCTTAACCACTCGGCCACCTCGTCCGGTGCCCGCACCGCGCGGCCGGACTCTTCGCCCCGCGGTGGGTGCCGCGGTGACGCCTCCGCGCGTTTGCTCTCCCCCCACGCCGCCTCCACCCTCCCCGCCGGACCCCGGACAGGCGTTTTCGGGTCCCTCTCACCGCAGCAGGTGCTACATGAGCAGGCACAGCCAGCGCGCCGCCGTGTGACGCGCGGACACCTGCTGCCCGCACGTGGCCAGCGCCCCGGGAGCGCCCGGACTCCGGGAAAGGTCGGGATCTCTGGTACTCGCCCCTGAAATGCGTCAGACCGCGGGGGGCACACCTGCATTTCCCTCCGGTTCGCTTCTCTGGGCCTTGGCGCGAACAGAGACCGGGGAGAACTGGGCTGGAAACAAGGCTACACGCGGGCGCCCGGCGGAGACGGCGTGGGCGTCAGAGCAGAGCGGAACCGAGGCAGGGCTGACCTGGCGCGGCCGCCACCGCTCTTCGGGCCCCGGGAGCCCCAGGTGGGGAGGTCGGAGCCCCGGAGAGTCGCAGGTGGGGAGGTCGGGGCCCGGGGAGCCGCAGGTGGGGAGGCCCTTCCCCCTCCCCCCCCCGGGGAGCCCCAGGTGGGGAGATCGGAGCCCAGGGGAGCCGCAGGTGGGGAGGCCGGAGCCCAGGAGAGTCGCAGGGGGGGAGGTAGGGGCCCCGGGGAGCCGTAGGTGGGGAGACCCTTCCCCCCCTTCCCCGGGGAGACCCAGATGGGGAGGTCGGAGCCCCGGGGAGCCGCAGGTGGGGAGGCCCGGGCTCCATCCCGCTCTCCGTGACACTCGGTGCAGGCCACCTAGCCAACTCCATCACCACCCTTCTCCCCCGGAGGAAGCCCACCTTGGCCGCTTCAGGTAAACCAGCATTCAGAAACTCCTTTCACTCACTAGACTACGTTTGTTTTTTCTATATTTCGTGCAGGATTTTGGAGAGAAATGGAAGAGAGAAGATTCTTACTTGCCAAGATGCCGTTGCATTTTCCTTGCTATGAAACCTCTACTTGTGTTTTGAGCTCTGGTCTCCCTCCCAGGGTCCCTTACCGAGTTTATAAACTCACCTTTGCATGCACCGCCCATCATGGGAATCCACGGGTTAGAGGACTGAGGACTTGTTCATTTAGTGAGTCAAACAATCGTATCACTTTTTCGAATGAGGTCGGCTGTTATGATTTTCCTTCAGCCTTGAGTCAGGACTCCCGTTTTGTTGTTCAAAACATCCCTTCTCATTGTCCTGTTCACAGTTCCAAGGAAACCTGATTTTATACCAGTGACTTCAAAACTACTTCTCAAGACAACTTTTCAAGAGAAAATTTACCTGTTAGATTAACAAAGATTTTTCTTTTAGACAGTTCTCCCGCCATACTCCCCAGAGGGCAGGGATCATATTTCATTATTCATCATTTTACACCCAGCACATCAGTGTGTAGAATGAATATGTAAAGTGCTTTAAAATGCCTGACCCTGGGGGCGCCTGGGTGGCTCAGTCGGTGGTCAAGTGGCTGACTTCAGCTCAAGTCATGATCTCACCATTGGTGAGTTCGAGCCCATGTTAGGCTGTGTGCTGACAGCTCAGAGCCTGGAGCCTGCTTCCAATTCTGTGTCTCCCTCTCTCTCTGCCCCTTCCCTGCTCATGCTCTCCCCCCCCCCTCAAAAATAAATAAACATTTAAAAAAATGTAATACCTGACACTGCAATCACTATGTAAATGCTTTGCATTATCATTATTCTCCCTCAGAAAAGACAACCAGCAGAGAAAACGTGAACCAATAGTGTGTGCAGGCAATCCACAGAAGGAGAAACAATTCAGATGACAACCATAATAAAAGAAGCTTCCCTTCACATATATTTAAAAGATATGCTAATTAAAATAGTAATATATTCTCCCCTCCATTAGACTAACAAGTATTTACAAAATTCATAATAACAAATCTGGGCCAGAGTTTCGGAAAGCATGTTTTGAAATACTGCTGTGAAATTGTAACTTGGCACAAACACATTAAAAGATAATTTTATAAGACCTATTAAAATTTAAAAACTTACATCCTTTTTCCCTTCCTAAAACCCAACTATCAAGTAGGGGTAGGAGGGAGGTAACTCCAACTATAGTATGTGTAGTTTTGTTATCATTATTATTTTAAGTAAATATGAAGATAAATTAATAGAGTTTTAGATAATATCAGTGAGGCCACTTAGCCTCAGCCTCAGTTTTATGAAGACCCAAATATAGACTTTTCTTGATATCTCCAAAGTACATTATACATACAATTATTGTATATTTGTTTGATGTTAACAGAGTTCATGTTTAAATATAATTATTTCAACTATATCCCAACTTTTAGAATATTCCTTTTGTATTTTATTTTAAATATGGTAGAAAACTAAAAAAAAAAAAAAATGCCACAGGCCCTTTGCAACTTTGGAAAAACCATGATGGGCATTGACATGAAAAATGCCTGCAAGAATATATACCGACTGTCAAAAGTTGTTATATCCAGGGCTGCAGCTACGGGGCTCCAGCACTTTCCATATCATTTTTGTAAGGTTTTACTTTTTACTTTAGTCTCAAACATGTATTAATTATGTAAATATAGATGGAGATAGGATTTTTGGTTTCCGATCAACATGTAGAGAGCTTGGAAGGCGTCACTCCCATCCTCACGACAAGGAAAGAGCTGAAACAACCCTTCTTAGACCCATCAGAGAACTGAGGTCACAGAACTAACTGCTGCCCCCAAGCTGGAGAGACAGGTAAATGATCACAATTTTCCAGAGCAGAAGCCAGGAGGTGGCAGCAGAAATCAATACCAGGGCAGGAAAATTAAACCATAATTAATGAATTGCTGGAGGCTCAGTTATTTGTAATTGCCAAACTTGGAAGCAACCATCCCTCAGTAGGTGAATGGATAAGTGAACTGGTTCATGCAGACAATGGAATACTATTCAGTGTCCCCCAAAATGAGCCATTAAGCCGTGAAAACACAAGGAGCAACTTTAAATGCATATTACTGAGTGAAAGAAGCTGGTCAGCTTTAGTCAAAACTCCCATAAATAGTATAAGTTAAGTCTTGTTATATACAATTTAACTGTCACTTAACTAGCAGTTGGAGGTAATTTCTGCTTAAAATGACTACTGATTTATTTGCACTTTTAAAACCTTTTTCTCCTGTCATTATTTTGCTTAAACAGATATTGTATGAGTTTTTTTCGCTTTCTTTTATTTATTTGGTGGCTTATTAATTTTTTACAACTTTTTTTCTCCATTTGTTTGGAATGTAATCATTCCATTTCCATTGTTTTAGTGAATATTTGAAGTAACATATATAATTATCTTAACAAAATATAAAGAAAAAGATCTTGATCTTTTTTAAAAAAAATTATTTGAGAGGGAGATAGAGGGCAAGCAGGGAAGGGACAGAGAGAGAAGACAGACCCCCAAGCAGGCTCCGTACTATGAGCACAGAGCCTGATGCGGGGCCTGAACCCATGAACTGTGAGATCGTGACCTGAACTGAATTCAAGGCACCCCTCTTGATCTTTTTAAAAAACATAAAGTCTTTCAAAACACTTTAGTCCCTCTTCTTCCACTTTTTAAAAAATTGTGGTAAAGCTCACCTAACATAAAATTCACTGTTTTCATTAAAGTGTACAATCAATGTCATTTAGTCCCTTCCCAACGTTGTGCAGCCATTACCACTATCCAAACATTTTCATCACCCCAATCACCCCAAAGGAAACCTTGTACCCATTAAGTAGTCATTCCTCAAACCTGCACTCACCCCCAGCATCTGGAAATCACTAATCTGCCTTTTGTTTTTTTCTATGGATTCACTTATTCTGGATATCTCCTATAAACGGAATCACACAGAATGTGGCCTTTTGTGTCTGGCTACTTTCACTCAGCATAATGTTTTCAAGGTCCGTCCATGCTGTAGTCTTCCTTTTTGATGACTGAATAATACTCCATCCTTATGGATATACCACCTTCGTTCGCTCATTTATCAGTCTATGGACACTTGCGTTACTTTCACTTTTTTTTGCTATTGTGAATAGTGCTGCCATGTAGATTTGTGGACAAGTTTTTGTTTGAACACTTGTTTTCAACCTTTTGGGTATCACCCAGGAATGGGATTGCTAGGTCCTACGGTCACTTCTTGTTTATTAACTTACTGAGGAATCGCCATTTTCCACAGCCGCCACACCATTTTACATTCTCACTAGCATTGTCCAGAGTTCTAACTTCTGGATCGACTCATATTTTCTATTTCTTCACGATCCAGTCTTGGGGGATTGTGTGCTTCTCAGAATTGTCCATTTTGTTTAGGTTTTCTGATTTGTTGGTGCATAATTGCTCTTAGTACCCTCTTATAATCCTTTTATTTCTGTAAGATCAGCATTAATATCCTCACCTTACTTTCGGCTTGAGTCATTTGAGTCTTTTGTCTTTCTTTTTTAGTCACTAGCTAAAGATTTGCCAATTCTGTTATCTTTTCAACAAGCAATTTTTGGTTTCGTTGATTCTATCGTTTTTGTGCTCTCCGTTTCATTTATCTCTGCTCGAATCTTTATCATTTCCTTCCCTCCATTTCCACTGAGTTTAGTTGCTTTTCTTTCTCTGGCTCCTTAGGGTAGAAAGTTATGTTACTTATTTGAGATCTTTCTTCTCTCCTAATGCAGGCATTTGCAGCTATAAATGGGTCCCATAAAACCATAAAACTTGGCGTTTTGTCTTTATTGTCTTCCAGCCAAGTATTTTGTCCATCTCCCTGATGACCACCTCTTTGACCCAGTAGCTGTTTACAGGTATGTTTTTAACTCCACATATTGGCGTATTTTCCAGTTTTTGCTTTGTTATTTGATTTCTGGTTTCATTCGATAGTGGTTGGAAAATACACTTTGTATGATTGGAATCACTTTAAATTTGCTGAAACTTGTTTTGTAGCCTAACATAAGCAGCTTCTGTCTCCAGGCAGCATTCTCTGGTTGCTATTTTTATTAGATTCCAGAGTTCTGCAAAAGTTGTTTCTGGTTTTTTGCCACCTAATCGTCGCTTTAGTGGAGACGCGGATATTTGGAGTCCCCTCCTCCTCCGTCTCTGGTTATGCCCCTGCTCGCCATTTTTTATGGTTACAAATTAGATACTACTATTATTTTATTCAGATAATTATTGTTCAAATTTTCCTACAAGCTCACATTTTGTTTGTTCTCTATTGTTGCATCTCAGACTATCATTCTAGTATTTTTCTTTTTCTCTGAAGTATATCATTTTGAGGTTGTTTTAATAATTAACTACCATTTACCTTGCCTTTGTAAAGATAACCAATAAGTAATCAGGAAAGGTGACTCTTTGTAGAATATTTACAGCTAAAAAATGCAAAAGAAATGCTTTTTAAAAATCACCATTTTATAACCCTTAATGCATAATGAATCTAGGTAGTAATAATCAGTGGTTGAATAAGCCATTAGGTGGAAAACAAAGGTGTGGATCTGAACCCACCAAACAGCCTCAGCGTAATTAGAAGTGGGAAAACCTAGGTTATATGCCACCTCATGTGATACTATAGGAAATCCACCATAAAACCCATAATGTATTCTAGCCTAAAACAACCGAATATGAGTCTAACAAAACTTCACTGTCTAACTACCAGTTTACAAGAGATATGGAGAATAAGAAAACACATTAGGTGCTACCACAACGGTGAAATCAACCACACTTAGAACATAAGAAATTCTATGGGACAGATTACCCAGTTGCATAAACAAGTGAACAGCATAAAAAAAAAATAAAAGAGACCCCGTTAATCTTGAGAACTTTAAGAGATTTTCTCAACCAAAAGCAATGTGTGGACCTTCTTCAGATTACGAATGAAACAAATCAACAACAACAAAAAAGGCATGTTCACAAAACCGAGAAAATTCACCATGGACTGGGTATTAGATAGTATGAAGAATCTTAGTTAAATTGTTTAGATGTGAATTTTGTTGGAATTTTGTTTTTTAAATGACTATCTATTATCTATTATCTATTACCTATTACCTATTCTCTATTATCTATTGTTTTTTAAATGACTATATACAGAAATATTTAAAGATCAAATGCATGATGCTTGAAAGTAGCTTAAAATGCTTCAGAAAAAAAGGGTGATAAAATAAGAATGGTGTATGTTAATCATTGTTGAACCAGGTTGGGATGTATATGGACATTCATTATATCGTTCTCTCTAACTTCACGTAAGTTCCAATGTTTTGATAACATATCTCTGTGAGAGAAAATTTCCCCAAGTTAGGCCTGCAGGACTCATTCATAGTAAGATCACACAACCCTCCCAACAGTAAGGATGACCACAGACGCAAGAAGATAAACCACTATGCTTATGGATCCGCAGATACAAAACGTGACATATTTAGACCTAAATGGCAGCAGATGTTGAAATTTTAAGATACAAGATAAAGAACAGCGATGTGGGATATACATCAACAAATTAAGGAGACAGTACACCAGAAGAATGAGTAGAATGATATAATAATTTAGAACTCAAGAAATAAGATACAATAGTTGAAGCTAAAAATTCCTGAGAGGTCAGGCTAAGCAGCATGTTAGCTACAGCCTAAGAAAGAATTACTACATTGAGAGATGACTCCAAAATGTTGGTCCAGAATACAGCAAAAATAGTTAAGGACACGGAACAAAGTCAGCTGTGACAGTCTGGTTTTAAACTCCCTGTTTTTATTTGTAAATGGTGTTAAAAAGCTTCCATTCTTGGGGCGTCTGGGTGGCAGTTAAGCATCCAACTCGGTTTCGGGGTGTCAGCTCGTGTCATGATCTCATGGTTTGGTGAGTTCAAGCCCCGTGTCAGGTTCTATGCTGGCAGCACAGAGCCTGCTTGGGATTCTCTCTCCCCCACTCTCTCTGCCCCTTCCACACTCATGCTGTCTCTGTCTCTCTCCAAATAAATAAATAAACTTTAAAAACTTTTTTTTTTAAAAGCTCCCATTCTTGAAGGTTAGTTTGATGAGCACACAAGTCTAGATTGACAATTATTTTATTTCAATCCTTCAAAAATAGATTTCCTTTTTCCCTGGTTTGTTATGGAAATTAAGGTTCTTGTTAACATTGTAACTGTTCGTCCTTTGCAGTAGATCCGTCCATTTTCTCTGGCTGATTTCAGACCTTCTCTTTGGTAACACACTTTCAGTGTGAGGTGTGAAGTTATGGTTATTTACTTTTCCTTGCTTGTGATACACTGAGCTTTCTGAATCTATGTATAAAAAGTTTCTCCCGGGGCGCCTGGGGGGCGCAGTCGGTTGAGCGTCCGACTTCGGCCGGGTCATGATCTCGCGGTCCGTGAGTTTGAGCCCCGCGTCAGGCTCTGGGCTGATGGCTCGGAGCCTGGAGCCTGTTTCCGATTCTGTGTCTCCCTCTCTCTTTGCCCCTCCCCTGTTCATGCTCTGTCTCTCTCTGTCCCAAAAATAAATAAACGTTGAAAATAAAAATAAAAAGTTTCTCTCCAGTTCTGGGAAATTCTAATCTCTTATGTCTTCGAATATGACCTCACCTACGTTTTTCTCTTCTTCTATTCCTGGGCTATAATTATATACACTCAGAATTTCTTATTTGTTCCTACATCTCTACTATGTTCTTTTATCCATTTTCTGTGGCCGTGTAATAAACTACCCCAAAACTCACGGGCTTAAAGCAACACCCACTCACTTTCTCAGAATTCTAGGGGTTGGTAATATGGGCAGAGCTCACAGGGGCTGTGTCATCTCTTCTGTTTGTGGGGTCAGCTGGACTAGTCTCTCTGCAGCCAATTCGCAGGTCAGCTGGAGACTGACGGCTCCAGGACAGCCCCAACCATATCCAGCAGTAGGCAGGGACTGTTTCTGGTTTATCAGGTTTCCTTACTGTGCTCTTTCTAGATGGTGGCCCAGCTTTCTTACAAAATGATAGCAGTGTTCCAGGAAAGCGAAGGCTGACGCTACAAGGTTTCTTGAGACCAGGCTTGAGAGTGCCACAACGTTACCTCATTGTACTCCACTGGTCAGAGCAGCTCAGATTCAAGGTTCAGAGGAATAAATTAGACTCCACCCCCTGACGGGAGGAGGTGCAAATGACCTGTGGTGAGGTTCGTCTGTCACGGCTGACTTTGTTCCATTTCTTAACTACTTTTGCTGTATTCTGGACCGACACTTTGGCATCATCTCTCAACATGTTGATGAAGAGCGGGATGTTTGGGGTCTTAGGTTGCTGCCCCACAAACCAGGTGATCCATGGAAGGCACAGTCTCCAGGTAATTACCCCCACATTATCCACGATAAGTATCCCCACATCAGCTCTGCAGTACTCTGGTGGGAAATGCATGCCCTGAATGTGATCATAAGAAAACAGACCCAAAGCGAAAGACATTCTATTAAAAAAAAGAAACAAACAAACAATAAAAAAAGGACATGCTTCAAATGGCATGTTAATGTCATAAAAGCCCCCCCCCCCTCCAAATCTGTGAAAATGTTCCAGATTAAAGAAAACTAAAAAGGCCAACTAAATGCAATACCATCCCCAGACTAGATGCTGTAGGAGGGGCGATCGGGTCAGTTGGGTCAAATGCAAACCGTAGATTAAATACAGCTGCCTGTTAGGGTTAAATTCTCCCATTCACCACAGTCCTGAGGTCATGAGGTCAAGGGTTTAAGGGTAACTGAACATGTGATACTCCCTAATGAGAGAAAGAGCGGGCAAACCACAAAGCAAATGGAGTAAAATATTAGCAATAGCCAAATCCGGGTCAAGGGAATAGGGGCAATTTTGTACTATTTTTATTTTTTTCAACTTTTTAGTAAGTTTGAAATTGTTTCAGAGGCAGAGAAAGACTCCAGGGAAATCAGCGACTGGGGGTGGGGCCGGACCCGGCCAACTCTGCAGCGTGAGGAGCGGTCCCCCAAACCATACGAGGAACCCCGAATTCCTCACAGCTGGGGGGGGCTGCTCGTGGAGGGGGGGGGTAGTGGGGAGGAGGAAGTCAGGGCTGCTGGGCCAGCTCAACACCCCCCCCCCAGCAGCACCCCTGCCGCCCTCCGCTGGCCCCAGGGCAGGGGTACCTGCCACCCAGGTTCCCAGCTTGTCCTCGGGGTCCATCCAGGACAGGGTGACCCCGCGGGGACGGTCCCTGCCACCACCGCCCAGCCTTCAGCGGAGGCTTCTGCCTCCCGGAAATGGGGAGGATTTGAGGGTCTCGGACCCCCGGAGGCGGGAGGCGCTGCGCACCCCCTGGGCTCCCCCCGCCACACGCCCCCGCTGAGCGCGCGCCTCCCTCCCTCTCCCCGGGCTGTCCCCCCCCCCGCGCCCCCGCCCCCCGATGCGCCGCACCTGCTGCGGTCTCTAGGGACGGGGTTGGGGGAAGGAGCGCAGAGCACTGGAAATGAAGCTGGGAAGAGCGAGAGAAGACTGACCGTGTCTTTTCAGCTTCCTTCTTCGTTTGGAATCTCATTTTGTGCTTTTGAGGTTTTTTGTTTGTTTGTTTGTTTGTTTTGTGTTTTGAAACCGCTTCTCAGCCTGTTTCGCAAACGAGGCAGCTCGCACCGCGCGCTCCCTGCAGGTTACCAAATCTTTAGGAGACCAGGAAGTAATGATTATAAATCACGACAGGAATCCAAAGTGGCGCGCTCACAGTCGGGGGTGTAGCTCAGTGGTAGAGCGCGTGCTTAGCATGTACGAGGTCCCGGGTTCAATCCCCGGCACCTCCAGCAGTTTTGAGGGGTCGTGCTCGTGGTCAGAACACCTGCCTGGCGTTTCCCCCGCTAGACCCGGTACCCTCTTCCGTTTTCCACCCAAGCGCCCTGCGGTCAGGACCCCCGATTCCTGCCCCACACGTGCCCTGGACCCCTGATTTCTGTCCCACACGCGCCCTGGACCCCCAATTCCTGTCCCACTTTCTGTCCCACACGCGCCCTGGACTCCCGATTCCTGTCCCACACGCGCCCTGGACCCTGTGCAGCAGATGTAAACAGCTCTTGTTCCAGAAAACTTCAATCAAAGTAAATGACCTGTCAGGCTCATTGTAGACATAAATTTGACTAAAGGACCACTTCCACTGCCCCCAGACAAGCATCCCACAAGTAAATCTGCATCGCTTAACCAATTCCAAAATGACTACTGATTTGCCCAGGCCACAGCTAGTGTGAAATAATAGTTGAATACATAGTATAAGACGGGGGGGGGGGGGGGGGGAGAGGGAACTGCCATCACTGTTAAACTGATTCATTTCTAGGGATTATTTTTCATCCTGGAAAATAATTCTGGGTAATATGTGTTGTTCAGAGATTTTTACGATCTGTATCACTATTTTAGTCTCTTTAAGGTATTTTGTGGTCAAACAGATTTAAAGTTGTTTATGATTAGGCACGGATGTCCGTTAACTTCACTACTATTTAACGCTGTGATGAAGGTATAAATCAAGGCCTTCAGATACGGGAAGAATAGAGGATTCGGCATTGAATAGAGACAAAGTTATCTTTCTAGATCTTGGTAGTATTATACATCTGGAAATCACCTTTCTCTACAAATAGAGAATTTAGAGAAACTGGTTGTAAAATCAACACACACGCACACACACACACAGACACACACTAGTTCTTTGGAGGTTTTTGGACAACAGCTCATTCTCTTGAACGCTGACAAATGAAGGGAGAGAATCAAGCATTTATGGATAATATGGAATGTTTTTAGGAGATACATATAGTTGGTAAGGGAAAGATTTTCTCCATCGAAGGATCACAGCTAATAAATGCAGGAGGAAGAATTAAAACCACAGTCAACATTTTACTACTGATATTGCTGTAATGCATCCAGGTTGCGATCATCGATGATGGCTACAACCATGAGGAGAAATTGGACGGGGAAACCTAGAACGGATGGAACAGGTGGACACCGCCTGAAACCAATGATTAATTCCATGAGGCTAGAAGTGAGATGGTTACACATCCACCTCCTAATGCTGTAAAACAGAACACGCCCAACCCCACCAATGAAATACTGGCGTTAAAAGATGACTGCTTTCTCCAAGCAGATGGAGCCGGTAACACATTACAGTAAGTATTGGGAACGCCAGAAGATGGGTTTTTTAAGTTTTATGTATTTATTTTGAGGGAGACAGAGACAGCACAAGTGGGGAAAGGGCAGAGAGAGAGAGGAAGGGAGAGAATCCCAAGCAGGCTCTGCGATGCCTGCGCAGAGCCCCATATGGGGCTTTATCTCCAAAATGGATGTCCCCAAATGGACCTCAGTGGCATAGCAATTATTTTTTAAACGTTTTATTTATTTATTTTGAGAGAGAGAGCGCGCGCACATGCATGGGGGGGAGGGGCATAGAGAGAGGGAGAAAGAGAATCCCAAGCAGGCTCCACACCATCAGCGCAGAGCCCCAGGGGAGGCTCCACTAACTCAGAGATCATGACCTGCGCTGAAATCCAGAGTCCCCAACGGACACCTAGGCGCCCCAACGGCATATTAATTACTTTTAATTGGAGCTACTTGGGAAACAGCAGGTTCAAGGACATCACACCCTCCTCTGTGCCCTGGAAGCAGGAAATAAACTTTCCATACGAAAGGGAGTTTCCTGTACTAAGAAGTAAAAGACATCCTTATCACCAGAGACGCGGGTTGTAAAATTGAGACAGCTGTATAAGCTCGTTACTTTTTCAGTAAATCTACCTCAGCCCAAATTCCACTTAAAATCCCTTACTAATCAAAGTCCCCAAAACGTCTGTTTGCTCCGTCCTGTCATTTCCTCACGAATTCATCTTCCCTCTGTCTAAAGTGCTTCTCAGTGTCACTATTAAGCCTCTTTTCACCCTGGTAACCTGTGTCAAGCCAATTTAATTCTTAGTCCAGTAAGAATTCCGGATGGAAGAAAACTCCTTTCTCTCAGTCACTTCAGTATTTGAAGAGGGGCCTGCCAAGGGCTAAATAAGAAGCGAATTGGAGCGTCTATAAAGTGGAGATGCCGGGGATCGAACCCGGGGCCTCATACATGCAAAGCATGCGCTCTACCACTGAGCTACATCCCCACCACGAAAACCGCTCCCTTCTCCTTCGTTGCTGACCCAGGTCCTCCCTCATTCACAGAAACACCATCAGGTGGATCTAACAAGCGCTTATTACCTAACACATCGGAGTGCCCCGCGCTCCCCTTTAATGCGCGTTTTATATTTGCAGATCTGTGTTATTTGGTTACGTTTGCCTGCTTCCCCCTAGGGTGATGTCAGAAGGGGAGAGCCCTGAGTGTCCTTCCCCATCACCCTACCTCCAGCCGACGGCACCGAGCCTGGCACGCGGCAGCCCCTCAGTAAAGGGTGGCGAGGGATGCCGGAGAGGTGACCTCTGTCCAGGGTTCGTGTCGCAGCGCAGAGAACCGTGCGGTGAAGTGCGCGGGCGAGAGGCGGATTGCGAAGTACGCGCATAGCTCGTTCAGGGCAGCGGGGCGGGCGCTCCGGCCCACACCGGACGGGCAAGCGTACCGCGCGCCCTTGAGGAGACACCGGACCCCTGAACAAAGGCCCGTTTGCGCTCGCAGCGGTGGGCGGCGACGCTTCTCCATTTCGGCCGAAGTTCTGCGCGCAGGTGGCGCGTGGACGCCCCAGGTGAGCCCCCGCAGCGGTCCGCCCCGGGTCTGGGCAGGTGCGGCTCTGAAACGCACTCGTGGGTTTCACCTAGCGCATCCTCTGCAAAGATGCGCGGGAGAAACGAGACCCGGGCGGCCGCTGGGTGGGGGTGCTCTGGGCTCGCGGGGGCCGACCCCCGGGGGGTTCCCCGCCCAGACACCTGCATGCGTCCTGCTCGTCAGCCAGCGCAGCACGGCCCTTGCCGCCCGCTCCCAGGGCTGCGATTTCGGCCTTCAGGTTCTCGCCGCGCGGCCCACCACCCGACCTCTGCCTTACGCGGGGCTCGGCGGGGACTCCCCGGGGTCGCTCCCAGCGTTCGTAGCCAGGTCACATTTTCAGCCCGTGCCCCGGTCTGCCTCACACTTCCTCGCCTTCCCTCAGGCCTTTCCTTCTGGCAGATTCCTTGGCCTTTACCGGCTTTACTGCCGCGGGCGGGCGGCTCCTCGGTGTTTGGAGAGAGCCGGGCTCTGTGACCAGTCCGGCTGCTCCCGGTGACCCCGAAGCCCTGGAACTCTCCCAGAAAATGCCCACAGCGGCGATGGTGCCCTGCGCGTCCCGAAAACGCACCCGGGCTCGGCCGAGTTGGGGAGGGAAGGACAGTGGACGTACAGCCAGAGAAGGAAAGGTAAATTGGAACCGGGAAGGGAGACACAAACATAAACAGAAGTGTCTAAAAACAAGCAATGAAGCCAACGGTTCTACCCCCGCAGGACGCGAGGTCCTCGGCGAGCCTCGACGTCTCACCGCAAGCCTCCAGGAGAGCCGTGCCAACCACTTCCCGACCGACGTGCGCAAAGGACCCGACTTCCCTGCGGAAGCGCGTGGTGTCCCTTCGCTCTGCCGACTGCAGTTCGCGCCAGCCGCCAGCTGTCCCCAAGCTTCTCTTGGTCCCGGACCTCACCTGCCCGCCACCCACCTGCAGACCCCGCCAGGGGAGTGGTTCCTGTGCAGACCAACCTGTGCACAGCACCACCGTCGCGTGCACACCACCGTCGCGTGGACACCACCACCCCATGCACACTCCGTGCACACCACCACCCGTGCACACCACCACCCCGTGCACACCACCACCCCATACACACCACCACCCCATACACCACCACCGCGTTCACACCACCACCCCGTGCACACCACCGCCTTGTGCACACCACCACCCCATGCACACTCCGTGCACACCACCACTCCGTGCACACCACCACCCCGTGCACACTACCACCCCGTGCACACCACCGTCGCGTGCACACTACCACCGTCGCGTGCACAC
Source organism: Felis catus (assembly GCF_018350175.1). Lineage (NCBI taxonomy): Eukaryota > Metazoa > Chordata > Mammalia > Carnivora > Felidae > Felis > Felis catus. Next base: position 1,883,715 of record NC_058372.1, on the reverse strand, counting down.
CACCACCACGTGCACACTACCACCGTCGCGTGCACACCACCACCTCGTGCACACTACCACCGTCGCGTGCACACCACCACCCCGTGCACACCACCACCGCGTGCACACTACCACCATCGCGTGCACACCACCACCCCGTGCACACCACCACCTCGTGCACACTACCACCGTCGCGTGCACACCACCACCCCATGCACACTCCGTGCACACCGCCACCCCGTGCACACCGCCACCCCGTGCACACCACCACCGCGTGCACACTACCACCATCGCGTGCACACCACCACCCCGTGCACACCACCACCTCGTGCACACTACCACCGTCGCGTGCACACCACCACCCCATGCACACTCCGTGCACACCACCACCCCGTGCACACCGCCACCCCGTGCACACCACCGCGTGCACATCACTACCTCGTGCACACTACCACCGTCGCGTGCACACCACCACCGCGTTCACACCACCACCTCGTGCACACCACCACCCCATGCACACTCCGTGCACACCACCCATACACCACCACCCCGTGCACACCACCACCTCGTGCACACTACCACCGTCGCGTGCACACCACCACCCCATGCACACTCCGTGCACACCACCACCCCGTGCACACCACCACCACCAGCCCCCTCCTCCAGGACCCCGGGAAAGCCCCCGCCCCGCCCCCTGACTCATTTGCAGGTTTGTGCCGGTGGGATTTTAGCCAGAATGAAGGTTCGGTGCGGGAGAAGGAGCCTGAGACACCTGCTGCCGGGTACAGGAGGGCGGCGCGTGAGCCGCCGGGCGCAGGTGCGCAGGTGGCGGGCGGAGCCGCGGGCCGCTCTCCCCCAGCCTGGGGCAGGGCCAGGGGCCGTAGCGAGGGGGCCGGCGGCCTGTCTAGTGAGGAGGGAACGAGACTCGTGTGCCACGACTCCTGCGTGGTCCCCGGACGGTCAACGTGGCCAGATTCTTAGCGATTCGGCCTCGGGGGTTTTGGAGGCTCAGCCCGCGGACTGCGCTGACCGGCGGGGGAGGTGCTAACCTCCATGCCCCTGAATCCTGTCCGTGGTGGGATCATGGGGTGCAACTGTTGCCCCGGAACAGGAGTTTTTATCATTTTGGTCATAATTGCCCTGGGTGCCGGCCGGCACCGCGATTCGATGCTTGAGTCCAGTCCTGGACAGGGCGGTCTCCTGCCCTCGCTCCCTCCCACGTGACCTTCGATGCAGGCCTGAGGTCCTCGGTTCATCCCTGGTCTGTCCATGCACGGGACCTCTACACCTGTAGACTCGCTTTCTTTCGGCCTTTTGCCGTTCTTAATCTGCCTTCGCTCGTCTTTATCTTCCTCTTCTCTTCGAATGGCCAGTGGACAGATGATCTGATGTTCAAGGGCTTCCCAACATCGAGAGAAGGGTCTGATATGGTTTGTACGTCAGTGCACAATTCATTAAGCTTTTAAAAATTAACATTTGTAAATATTCACACTATTTTCACAGTGTATTAAAAACATAAATTCAAAACTTAGATTTCCCTTACACACAAATATTTATAAAAACTCAGGCCTTATGTTAAATTGTTTAATCTGTAAATGTTGGACGCACCTTAGTCCTGCAGTGTTGTTGGAAAATGATGTAGTGAGGTAGCATTCTGCACAGCAGACTGTTCAAAAATTCTGTACAAAAACTCTGTTCCTGAGTTTTTGCGTGTATCAGCATCACCTCCGGGTCTTGTCAGGACAAGGGTTGCTGGGCCCCCATGCCTCAAGTTCTGGACTCACCGAGATGGGGCCTAAGAATTTGCACTTTTAGCAAGATCTCAGGTGATGATGATGCTGCGGATACAAAGACCATGCTTTGAGAGCCGTTGCCTCACCCTAAAACCCTTTCTACAGTATGAAAACCTGGATTTATGTTTGAATCTTCAGTGTCTTTCTTATACTTTTTATTCCACAGGATACAGGTTTACTCACCCAGTCTACAGAGTGGGCTCTTCCTTCTTGGGCCAAGATTTACACACACTGTGGACAATTCCAAGCCTAGAACCTGAGATTGAGTGGACCCTGCAAGATGACTCTGTCTCCGTCCTGTACCCAGGACTTTGTCCGTCCATCACGACATTCCCCAGGGGGTTGCTGTAGCCATCTGTGGGTCTAGTTTTTCTCATGCCAGCCTTTCCAAAAGCCTCATGATCTGAATGACATATTCTTGGTCATTGTTAGGATAAAACCCAAATTTGCACCTGCTTGTTTTGAGCTGGGCCTGGGCAGATTAAGGTGAATCTAAAGCCTTTAGTGATATTGACTTACAAACATTTTCTTTCTGACATTCAAGACCTGTAAAATTCATATAATTCTTGCACAACAAAGTATAGCGAAATACATTTTACAGAAAACTTGATGTATATTCATAAAGAAAGGTATTTTTGCACCCCATAAACTCCACAGTTCCGGGGATGTAGCTCAGTGGTAGAGCGCATGCTTTGCATGTATGAGGTCCTGGGTTTGATCCCCAGCATCTCCAGTCTCTTGCCGCTTGTGGCATACCTTTTTAAAATGCTACGTCTTGAACCAGACGTCTGTGGCTTTTAGCCCTTTTGACACTTTTGAGCGATTTAAACTGGAGGCAACTAAGTCAGGTTTCACTCTGGCTGGAAAGCCAAATATGCTGCTGAAGAAAATACTCGACTTGCTCTGCCAAGGGCACAGACTGATGTTCTGTTCCCCTTGAACAAGGAGCAGAGGCGAGGGTAAGGAGGGATTAAGCTGAGACGATGGACGGGTTATTTCCACTTCTGCAACTTTGCTTTGTCAGCAACTTTTTGAACTTTGTCATAAGTGCCTCTACCGTTCATTACCAAAGAAATCCTTTACGTCTCATTCTTTCTGTTTTAGAGGAGATCACATCTAAAGCCAGCCGCTGACTAGGAAGTCCACCACTGGTATAAATGGGGTAAACACATGACTAATTTCTAATGAGTTGGTTGCTGGAAGCTGAGAATGTAACAAGGAGAAATTGTAGGCCAAGAACAGTTTTCAGGTACAAGAGGAAAGAGAGACTTGGTTAGAAATCCATGCAGAGAGCAAAGGGTTTTATTAGCTTCTCCTTGGTTCTTTTTGTAAACCAGAAAAAAACTGCTATTACCAATTATCATCAGCGACATAGGCCAACAGTGTCCTCTAAAAACATAGGCTAAGAAAATTTGTTCTTGGAAATCATGTCAGTAACAATAGAGTATCCTTATTATCTAGCCGATGTGGCTTAAATGACTTTGGCTTTGACAAAAATTTTGCTATGACTTTGACATAGAAACTTAGACTCTATTTCCAACCACTTTCCAGAGTTTCAGTAAGGATTTTCAGGAACATCTTCTAAAATTCATTATAACTGTATAGTTTTCTTTATTACTTTTTTAGAGAGAGAGCAAGCACATGCTAGCGGGGGCAGAGAAGCAGAAGGAGAGAGAGAGTCCTAAGCAGGCTCCACACTCAGCATGGGGCCTCATCCCACAACCCTGGGAGCATGGCCTGAGCTGAACTCAAGAGTCGGTCGCTCAGCAGACTGAGCCACCCAGATGCCCCTCTAACTCTGTAGTTTTAAGAAAACAGGATGCGAGTCCAATTCTCAGGCCTGCCTGATGCTGCCACTTTATATACAGTCCTGCTTTGCTTTCATTCTATAAAACACTGTTTCGATTATATTGTACTATATTATATTATTATATTTAAAACTTAAACTCACCCCCCCTCCCCACCAAATCCTATAATGACGATGCCTCTTGCTTCGTTTGGCCAAAGTCTGTACTTCTGTTTGCATTTCCCCCATTGCCTGAGCAAGGATTAAGTTCATCTTTTATGTGTGAAGATTCAGCAATTGTAATTTATTTAACATTTTCTAATACAGAAGCGACAAAATTGATATGGCGAGGCTAAGAAACAGAGACTGGTCTTTAAATAAAGTAAAAATTAATGTTCTTGAACTTTCTATAGGGAAAGCCTATTTAAGACACCAAAAAAAAAAAAACACCCCTACATAAATAAAAATATTGATTCACTTGCCTGGTCATATTTAATATAAAGACACTTGTGGTTGTCATCCACAAGCCAAGGGGAAAGGCTTTGGAGAACGACCCAACCAACACCCAATTGCAGACTACTTTCCTCAAGAACTGTGAGAAAAAAAAATCCTGTTATTTAAGCCATCGTGTCTGTGGGGCTTTGTGACGGCAGCCCTAGAAAGCTGACACAATTCTAAATGCGCCCAGGAGGCAGTGCTATTGTTACTGTCTTCACACCCCAGGGATAAAAGGAGAGTGTACATTTGTTGGATACGTATTGGCATTCAGCATGCATTCCTACTTTCTTCTGGTTGGCAGTCTTTACTGGAGGGCTTGGAAAGCTACAAAGGATATGTCCCATACCCCCCTCGCACCTAGGGATCTTGATACAAATGATATTAAAACAACTATTAGGCACACTTCTCTGAGGTTTACAAAACAGGATATTATCCTGCTCATTTTGGCCATTTTCTGCTGGCAAGCCAGACTGTGGATACATGCTTTCTCTGTACAGTGTTACAAGCCCAGCCTCTGTAGAACAGGAGAGAGAGCGGTGACAGAGCCAATGCCATCGTCCACGTTCCAATGTGCAGTCACAGCTCCTGAGTTTGGGAAGGGTTCTAGACAAGGCGGTCTCCTAAGCTTAACCTCATGGTTCACAGACATGATGGCATGTCCACGAGCTCAGCAATGTTATCACTAGCTTCCCTTGTAAAGCAGTTCTATAGATATGTGTATCCTTGTAATCAGGGGAAAGCACAAACACAGTCTTGTGGGTATTTCTTGGACTCTTGAAGGTCCAGTCTGAAGTCTGTCTCTCAATCACTTCTGCTGACTTTATACTAATCCAGTTTCCTGTTTTTAAATCCTTCCTGCTTAAGACATTTAGAGTGCTTCCTGTTTACTACACTCAACTCTGAATTGTGCTTCAGGTTAAGAAAAATCAAAATAAATACTGATAGTAATGGGCTATAACCTATTGGATACAATAACAACCTGTGAATCCGTACAAATAAATAAGTCAATGAAGAAGAAAGAAATCGTCTTCTTCTTATACTAAGAAGTCAAATTATAAATATAGAAAGAATGACAGGTTTAGAAAATCACCATTTGGAAATCATTACATTAATAATTGATTTAGGCAAGAATCATCGAGTGATAAATTAAATAGGTAAAAGTTGAATGAGAACAGTACCTTTACATAGTCTCAAAGCATGTCCTCAAAAGATACTTATTAATTGCAAAAAAAAAAAAAAAAGTAGTTACGGAGAAATCTGGAAGACATCATCATAAGCAAGTGACCAGCATTAACATCAGCAAGAACGGGACAATATGGGACAATTGACATTATATGTCCACTGATGTGATGCACTGAAAAAGACACAACATCAGTTGTATTCCTGCCCAAAATACAGAGCCTAAATTAATTGTGAAGAGGCCGCAGACTAACCCAAATTATGCAGTATGTTACAACATAATTGCTCTGTACTCTTCGAAAATGGCCATGTCAGAAAAAGAAAGCCCACAGGTTAAAGATGAAAGAGAACGACAAACGAGTTCAGTACATAATCAAAGATTTTTGCTAAAACGGGCATCATGAGGGGAGGAGGACTGACATCCGCAACATGTCAGAGTTGGACCCTCCTTGCCCCAACAAGCGCACTATTCAGCAACAAGTCATTAATCCCTTCCTGAGAAATCAGGATCTATTGGAAAGGCTCCCGCACGCAGGACTGTAAACCAGATGACAGCTCCAAACAGATTTGAGATTGAGATTAGAGATGATTTCAGACTAAACAATTGGAGTAAATGGCCAAAACAAAAAAGCTTTGCAGGCCCCGCTGGGAGTCGAACCCAGGATCTCCTGTTTACGAGACAGGCGCTTTAGCCAACTAAGCCACAGAGCCAGCTGCGCGGCGGGCGGAGGGACTTTGGTGATCAAATCGCGGTGCATTAGAGGGAAAGCCACTTCCGCCAGGTTCCCGCGCTCGCCCTAGCGGAGGAGGTCGCGCTCGCATGGGCGGGGGCTCGCGCGGGACACCCGGGAGCTTGGACTGGAACCGGCACGACAGCACGCATGCGCGCACCCTCCCCGTGCCGGGGAAAAAGCCTGGACCAGCCTCGCGGCGGGAAAGGCGGGAGCCGAGCTGAGTGTTGTGCGCGGGAAGGGGCTCGTCCGCGTGACGTCACACCGATCATGGTCTTCCGGAACCTTCCGGTGAGAGGCTGGGTGAGGGGCCGGCTCCTCCCTCGAAGCAGGTGGGTGCGGCTTCCATCCCGGCGCGCAGAGGACCTCGCGCTGCGCTCGGACAACCGAGCCGAACCGAAACCAGCCGGGCGCCTAAAGGTTCCGGGCGGCTCTGCCCGAGCAAGTAGCAGACGGAGCAAGGCGGCTGCTCCGGGGTCGCCGCCCCGTCCCGCCCCGCCCGGTGCCGCAGCCCCGCAGTCCCGCCCTCGCGGGCCCGAGCCCACCAGCGCCCCGCCGGCCGCGGCAGGTGCACAGGGGGAAGCGAAGTTGGCGGCGGCGGCGGCGGCGGAGGAAATTCCTCTTCGCTTTGGTGTTTCCAGAGGCTGCCCTTCTGTACTTTCCTCGTGGACTCTCGGCTCGTGGGGGCTAAACAAGCATCAGCTGACTGTGTAAATAAACATCACACAACCAAGCATTCATTCTTAAACCGTCAAGGACAGTACCCAGTTTTTCTGCCTTTAATTAGAATAAAGTGCTACCAAGGAGGAGAGTGAAGTCGCCGGTTTAGAAGGTGACGCTGCACGTCCGCCCAGCTCCCGCTGCCCGGTTCAAATGCAAGACCGAGGACTCCTGAATTCTGTATCCATCCAAGCAAGGCTAGAAGGAATTCTGCATGAGGAGGCCCTCGAATCGCAAAGTCGTTTTAAATTCCCTTCTTGAACCAAATGTTCTGGCCTTGCCATTTTCTATTCCACTCACAGTGTTTTGGTAGAGAGTGTAAACACATGTCTGCGAACCAGATGATCACTTTTAAACTTAGTCTGTTCGCAAACTTCTGTGGCTAGGACGGTGTTTACTGTGTACTCCAGATACTGTGGGTTTACTGAGTGTGGAAACCAGCACCCCAAGTCATAATTGGGCCAGGGACCCCGGCATTTCTGAATTCTAATTAGCTGCGTTGTTTATGATAAGGACTGAATAAATTTCAGTCACAAAAGTGCAACTGGGGGGCAGCTGGGTGGCTCAGTCGTTGAGCATCAGAGTCTTGATTTAGGCTCAGGTCATGATCCAGGGTCGTGGGTTTGAGCCCCCTCCGCCCCCCCCCCCCCCCCATGAGCTCTGTGCTGAGCGTGGAACCTGCTTAGGATCCTCTCTCTTTCTCTCTCTCTCTCCCTCTGCCCCTCCCCTGTTTGTGCCCCCCTTTCTAAAATAAAAAATAAAAAAATAATTTTAAAAAAGTTCAATTGGAATGTCAACATTTTCAGTGAAGTATGGCCAGCAAGAGTTGTACTACTGAGAACCTAGCATGTGTCAGGTGCTGAAATGACTTCTGTGGATACAACTAGGTACAAGATGGCCACAGATAGGAGGAAAGAAAGGAGAAATGTTACTGAACATTGTAAGTGTTACAATAAAAGAAATACAAGATAACAGATGAACGCCTAACAGGGCCGGCAACATAGTTAAGTACATAGTACTCCCTATGTACATGGCTCAGTACATTTTCTTGGTCATCGCTCTTTAATTTATTAGATTTTTCTTCTAGAAAAAAAATTATGTGTGTGTATAAATGATACAGGTAGCACTTAAAGACGTCTGTAATACTTTCAAGTTAATCCCAGGCATTTAACCAAAATAGGAATCTGTGCTGAGGTGCAATGAAATAAACCTGACCAAGGTCCAGTGGTGGGAAGGTCTGGAAGGCAGTTTAAATAAAATTATCATGAAAGCAAAAAGAGGCAGAAGCCGGGGAACCTATTCCAGCGAGGGTCTCCCAGAAGTAGACTTGCACAGGGAAAGAACTGTGAGTGAACTGAAAGAGCAAACGCCATGAGACTGTGGGCCAATTTGATGTAAAATCGCTTGACTAACATTAGACGCAAAATAGCTACATAAGGGAGCACGGATACTGGAGCCTGGAGATTTTTCGTGATTGCAGTGATTTCTCATGACCCTCTGAGTGCTTTCTCTGTTGAGAATAGGGTGAGTTGATGTACCACTAGCTAACAGGTGTTATCAGTGGAACTACGTCCCCCTAAACATCCATATGTTGACATTCTAACCCCCAGGCCTGCAGAATGGGATATAACTAGTGAAGATAAAGTCACCCTGGAGTAGGGTGGGGCTCTCTGATATATTATATATGTACTATGGGTCCATATATACTCCTGTCCTTGTACAAGGGGAGATTTGGAGGCAGACATGCACACGTGTGAACATGAACACCAGCATCTGGGTGATGCATCCACAAGACAAAGAAGATTCCAGCAAACCACTAAAAGCTGGGGGTGGGGGGAGCATAGAGCAGGAGAAACGACCCCGCCTGCACCTTGATCTTGGATGTGTAGCCTCTAGAACTGCCAGGTAATAGACTTCTATCATTTCAGCCACATAGTTTGTGTTATTTGGTTATGGCTGTCCTAGGCATCCTCCTCTGAGGAAGAACTAAGTTTTTTTTTCCTGTGTTTTGCCCCAACCTTAACTGAAATAAATTTATTTTAAAAGGGAACTACTGAATAAGGGGGAATGGGAGGAAAGTGCAAGAGGTTCCTATGTCCTAACTAAAAAGCTGGACAAAAATTCAAGTTCAAAAGCAAAAAGAAAAGGAAAGTAAAAAAGGAAGGAGAAAGGAAGGAAAGAAGCAAGGAAGAGGAAGGGAGGGAAGGAATAAAGGAAGGAAGGGAAGGAAGGAAGGGAAGGCAGGAAGGAAGGGAAGGAGGGAAGTAGGCGGGGAAGGAAGGAAGGAAGGAAGGAAAGAAGGAAGGAAAGAGGGAGGGAAGGAAGGGAAGAGGGAGGGAAGAGGAGGGAGGAATGAGAGAGGGAATGAAGGGAGGGAGGGAGGAAGGGAAGGGAGGGAGGAGGGAGGGATAGAGGAAAGGAGAAAGGAAGGAAAATGAAAGGAAGGAAGGAGGAGGAAGGAGGGAAAGGGTGGGAGGAAGGTAGGGAGGGGAGGAAAGAAGGAGGGAGGGAGGGAGGGAGGGAGAGAGAAAGAAAGGAAGGCAGTCAGGCAAGCACAAACAGAAATATATGTCTGATCAGTGATCAGGTCCAAAGTTCCAGAAAACAACCAGAGGTGGGGAGACATGGAAAGAAATATGGGGCACTCAGAATTGGAACCCCTGATGTGTTGGGAAGGGGACAGCTTCAGCCTGGGAAGGAAAAGTTAAGAACAGGGATACCATGGAGGCTTGGGGGAGAAGGATCAAATGGGGGTAACCAGGTAAGGGGCCATTACAAGGGGAGCAAAAGCAAAGACTGAGTGAGGAACACACAGAGGCCAGAGCCTCCAAGGGGGTTGGAGGGGGGAGGCAAAGGAGCGGGGAATGTGGGGAGCATGGGTGAGTGAGATCTGGGACGGAGGTGGCGGGCAATCCGCACCAGGATACGTGGGGGTGCAGGAAAAGGCACTTTGAAGAAGACAGGAGAGGTGCAGGCAGTGCAGAGGGCAGAGTGGGCTGTTAGGGGGTCAGTACAACAGACTTCTAGTGTAAAGTGTAGACTGCAAGGGTCCACATGGAGAGAGGAAGGGAAACAAAAAGGTAGGGTCCATCATTTTCCTAGAAAAAGAAAGATTTGGATAATGAGTTTATGAGGTCTATTGTAACATTCTCTGTATTAATATCTTAAATATCTCGTAATTAATTTTAATAACAGAATGTTTTGCATAAACTTTCACATGATCACATTAGAAGAAGAATATGGAAGTAGGGCTGGAGGCCAGCGCACCTGCAAACTCCGAGCATGAGCCTGGTTGCTTTACACGTAGTAGAGCCTCTTCCATTATCAAGTGTTGCTGCCATTTCTAGACTTCCAAGTCTATGAATCCAATGCCCGAGGAAAGTAGCAAAGGGTAGAGAAATGGTCTTTGTCCCTAAGTGGCTCCATTTAGATACAAAACAATGTATCCGTGGGCCACCATACTGTGGCTTTCCTAGAACACATGCCATTCTTCCTCAAAGTGATTCCTACTTCTTCACAAAGGTAGGGATCATTGCTTCCCTGGAGAATTGGCAGACTTTTGTTAGATAAAATTTTACTCAAGAGAATGCCAGGACCTAAGAACAAAGTGTGACAGTTTAATTTTATGTGTCAACTCGGCTAGGCTGTGGTGCCTGGCTGTCCGGTCAGAACCCAGTCTCGTTGTGGCTGTGAACATGTTTTTTTTAGACGCGATTAACATTTATATTAGTAGACCTTGAGTAAAGCAGATTACCCTCCATAAGGTGGGTAGGCTTCATCCAAACACCTGATGGCCTTAAGAGTAGTTCCCCCAAAGAGGACACATTCGGCTTCTGGATTGCCTCTGCACTCAAGACTGCCCCGTCAACTCTTTCCAGACTTTTCAGCCTGCCCTGCAGACTTCAGACTTGCCGGCTTCCACAGCTGAGTGAGCCAGTTCCTCAAAATAAGTCTCTCCCTCTCTCTGTCTCTGTCTCTGTCTCTCTGTCTCTACACACACACACACACACACACACACACACGCACACACACACACACACACAGCACTGGTATATTTCTCTGGAGAACACGGACTAGCTCACCAAGTAAGAAGATGTTCAATTGCTAAGAGAAAACACCTGTACAGCTCCCAGGAGACCAGCAAGACCTTCGGGCTCAAGGAACTCCTAGCTGTTAAACCTGACCCCAGGCTGAGTGTTTAAGCTCTCCCAGATTTGCTGCATTCTGCTGACATCCTGGTGCCCGGAATGCAGTCTGGTTCTATGTAAATGTCTGCATGAGAAGTGCAGTTGGCTTGTCTCCTCATCTGGTTTGTCCTCTCTTCGTACCTGAAGGCCCAATACAGGCAGGAAAGAAAAGAGATTAGCCTTCTGTGCTATCTACATACCTGGACATATCTTATTTTCAATTACCAAGAGGCCCATGGTCACAATTTAAGATTAAACTGTGCGAGGGTCACCCAGTACTCCCATGCAGGTCGGCTACGTCTCATTCTCCTTGAAATGAAAAGAATAAGGTGTATTTCTTTTTCATGAAACGACCTAGGTTCACCTCTAATTTTCTCTAGCCACAAGACTGTAGAAACTGCTAAATGGAGTCAAACTCAGTGTGGGCTCAGAGAAATCTCATGGCTCCTAAATAAAAGGAGTCCTTAGCCTTTTCAATGCTAAGGAATAAAGATCAGCAAATCGCATTGTCCCCAGATGTCAGCTCTGCTCCTTTCTGTGTTCTTAGAAAATAGCTGCATTGCTTTCTATCTTTGCTCCTCTTAATATTCTTTGGGCCAAAAGAAAAAAAACTACAAAAAAAATAAGATCTGGCTTTATGTGATTAAAATAGTCATCTCTTGAAATATTGTTAAAGACATTATTATCTTCCTATCAGGGAGCCAGACTCACATGACACATTAAAACAAGCCCTCCTTTATGAAGACATAGCCCCAAGTTACCAATATCAACCCCTGCGTTCCAGGAGTAATTTTATTTCAGGAAACTTGTGAGTCTATATCAGAGTCTCTTAGATCACTGAGAGATACCTCCAAATTTAAATCTGGGGAAGGAGAGTTTAGGGTATATGCCTTCTGTCCCAGATGGCCCTCAATGATTAGATGATCTCCTTTCTTCCCAATGACCAGCTTTGCAAACTAGGGACCTCAGGGGGAGAGAGGGGGAGAGGGGAGAGACAGAGAGAGAGGTGGAGGGGGGAAGAGGGAAAGAAGGAGAAAAAAAGAGAAGAAAGAGAGGGAGAGAGGAGAGAGAGAGGAGGGGAGAGGGAGAGAGTGACAGAGATGTGCGGAAGAGGGAGACAAAGGGAGGGGGAGAGAGAGGGAAGGAGGGTGGGGGAGAGGGGGAGAGAGCCCTCTTCTCTCTACTTAATGGAACGGAACGTGGAGAACTTAAGTTCCATCCGATTGGTGGCCTCCAGCTGCCCCTGACGCGGCCAGCCTGGGGACTGCCCAGATATCTGCGACCATCTGAGTGGCCAGTGGCGTCTCTAGATTAGTTTAGCCTAACTGAGAAAGGAAAAAACCTGCAGACGACCTGCCTTATCCCTCATCCCACCTTTGAGGGCATTTGGAGAGAATTTCAGTAGACACCATTGGAGTCAGGGGGCCAGCTGTGGTGACAGACGGGGATATTAAGGTCTGACATAAAGGATGCTGGCCACGGTCACAGTTTAGGCCGGGCTCCTGCACCTGCTAGGAATCTGGGACGTTCAGGGTCGTGTCTGCGGTCCCTGGGACTCTGGGGAGGCCTGCCTGGGAGTGGGGGGAGCGAAGCCACAGAAAACCGTTCCCTAAACCCCCTGCTGGCAGAGGTGACAGAGGGTCCCAGGTGGAGAGGTGGAGGCTGAGGCACGAGGGACAGGACGCCGCGTTCGGAGACCCGGCAGACCCGGCGGTGAACGGTCCTCACCCGCAGGCGCCGCGTCTACGGGCATAGATTCTCCGGGTTGAGTCTGCAACCTGCACACCCGGTCCGCGCAGAGCACACCCGGACCCAGCCCTCCCGGGGTCGCACCCGGGGGCGAGAGGTCGGGCTGAGGAGGAGGGGGGAGGGCCTCCCACGCGCGTCTGCACCCCCACCCCGGGGAGGGAACCCCTCTCCCTGTCGCGCGTCCGCAAACCCCCACCCCGGGGAGGGACACCCCTCCCTGTCGCGCGTCCGCACTGCCCCACCTGGGGGAGGGACCCTCCTCCCTGTCGCGCGTCCGCACCCCACCCCCACCCCGGGGAGCCTCTGGCGGCCACGGCCTGGAAACTCAGCGAAGATAACGGATTCATCCGCAAACCTTCTGGTGCAGACTTTTCACGGACAAACGTCACCAAGTCACCAAGGCTTTCTTCCTGTATGGGCGGGGGAGGGAGGGGGGAGCCGCTCCTGCTTCGCTTTGTGGGCAAGCGCGGCCAGGCACGCAGTGGAGACGGTGGAGGGGTTCCGTGGACAGCCCCGCACACCGCTGCCGCGGAGGATGAGAGGGGGGTAAGATTAATCGGCTTCTGCGGGGATGGACCCGGGCCGGAAGCAAGAAGGAAGCCGTGTCCCCTGCGAGGGGACAAAAGGCTGGAGATGCTGGGGATCGAACCCGGGACCTCATGCATGCTAAGCATGCGCTCTACCACTGAGCTACATCCCCACCGCGAAAGAGCCGGCTTTTCCAAACTGTCTTCACAGAACGATACAAATTTACCCCCTTCACACTCTACCTGCGTGTGTGGTTCGGGGAACTCGGGTTTCCATCTCTGTCTACGGGAACCCACTGCCCAGGAACCCTGACCTGCAAGCCGTCCCCGCAGTAACCGCGGGGACACGCGAATGGGGAACCTGTAAGAAACACGCTCCCACAGCCTCCCCCCGTCAGTGCCTCGCTCTTCCCTCTGGAGGCACGTGGGCCAAAGGACAGGTGCTTCAGGGAAGGAAAAACCGCTTTGCCAACGGGACCCTCCAAACTGCCCCCAATTCTCCCCCCACTTCTGCACCCCGAACCCGGGCTCCAGAAACAGCCCTGCACCTCATTCCCGGGCTTCAGAAACTGCTCTGCGCCCCGTCCCGGGCTTCAGAAACCTCACTGCATCCCATCCCCGGGCTCCAGAAACCGCCCTGCACCGCGTCCGGGGATCCAGAAACTGCCCTGCACCCCATCTCGTGATCCAAAACAACCCTGCACCCCATCCCCAGGCTCCAGAACCGCCCTGCACCCTGTCCCCAGGCCTGCACCCCATTCCGGGGCTCCAGAAACCTCCTCGCACCCCGTCCCCGGGCTCCAGGAACTTCCCCTCACCCCATTCCCGGGATCCAGAAACAGCCCTGCACCCCATTCTCAGGCTTCAGAAACCTCCCTGCACCCCGTCCCCAGGGTCCAGGAACCACCCTGCACCCCATTCCTGGGCTTCAGAAAGCGCTCTGCATCCTGTCCCAGGCTTCAGAAACCTCCCTGCACCCCATCCCCGGGCTCCAAAATCGCCCTGCACCCCATCCCGGGATCCAGAAATTGCTTTGCACCCCGTTCCGGGCTCCAGAAACCGTCCTGCACCTCGTCCCCGGGCTCCAGAAACCTCCCTGCACCCCGTCCTGGGCTCCAGATCGCCCTGCACCCCATCCCGGGATCTAGAAATCGCCCTGCTCCCCATTCCTGGGATCCAGAAATCGCTCTGCACCCTGTCCCGGGCTCCAGAAACCGCCCTGCATCCGGTCCCCGGGCTCCAGGAACTTCCCTGCACCCCGTTCTCGGGATCCAGACACAGCCTTGCACCCCATTCCTGGGCTTCAGAAACCTCCCTGCACCCTGTTCCCGGGCTCCAGGAACCTCCCTGCACCCCATTCCCCGGATCCAGAAACAGCCTTGTACCCCATCCCAGGATCCAGAAATAGCCCTGCACCCCGTCCCCGGGCTCCAGCAATCGCCCTGTACCCTATTCCCGGGATCCAGAAACAGCCCCCCACCTTTCCTTGGAAAACTGGGGCCGGTGGAGGGAACTCTGTCACAAGAACGATCTGCTTCCTCTCCCCTCGACTTGGGGAGCCAAAGGGCGGAGATGTAAAGTGCTGCCCTCGGCTCGTGGCCCCCATTTTATCCAAAGAATGCAACCCAAATTCGGAGACTGGGAGTTCTGCGTCTTTGAAACAAAGGGCCTGGAAGGAGGTGAGAGAGGCGATACCGTGGAGGGCTTCCGTAGGGCTTTATTTGCTACACAGACGTGGTTCTCGGCCATCGGGGCCCCTTTCTCACCAAGGGTTGCGAGCCGAGGCTTGGCGCCCGAGTGCGCGCACCCGGTGACCCAAGAGCAAATCTGGAAGGACGGAGGGGATGCGGGGAGAAAGGAGCGCAGAGCTGAGGCTGCCGCGCTCAGTGGCGCGGACGTGTGAGCGGCTCGGAGGGGCCGGCAGCGCCCTGCTAGACCCCTGGCCCGCGCCCCGCGCCCTTCCTCCCGGCTGGGGGAGCCCCCGGCCCGCGCCCCACACCCCACACCCTTCCTCCCCGCTGGCGGGGGGGGGGGGGGGCTAGCGTGTGTTCCCGCACTGGGGGTGGTGGGCCCACACAGTCTGCGCAAAACTGAGTCGTCTCGAGTTCAATGGTCCTTCCCTTCCCCGGGGCCAGTGATGGTTTTCAAGGAAGGTACCGGACCCTCTGGTGGACACACACACTAGCCAGTCCGCAAAAAGACCAGTTTTCTCAGGATAAAAAGAGAAACACGAAAGGGCAATCACAGGTCTTCATTTAACCTTGCAACTCGATTTTCCGGGAGTGTGGTTCCTAATAATAGTCTGCTATCTTAAAGGAAAGGATAAAAATTATTTTTTTGTGAGCAATTATTATTTACTAAAGAGAAAATGTGTTTAAGGCCTGCGGTGACTATTAGTTATCTACTGTGTAACCTGGAGGTAGGCATCATTGCGTGCCTTCCTGAAGGTTGGCCAAGACACTGCTATCCCTAATCCTACTGTACCTGGCCCAAGTAATATCTGAGTCATTTTTTTTTAAAGAGTGAATGAGTGAATGGATAGACAGATGGATGCTTGCATAAATAAACCAACAGAATATTTCAGTGGCCACTTAGGAGATTTCAAATGGGAGAAATCATGAAATTCGCTTTCATTCCCCTCAATTCCAACAGAGAAATGGCAAATGTATAAAAATGTACCAGTTATCAAAACCAACCCAAGAAGTTACAGAAAATCTGATTCAACATACAGCCATTTAAAAAGCCGAATCGAGAGTTTGAGCAACATTTCCATAAAATATATTTTCTAGTCTGATATTATTTTATTGGCACGGGATATGAAATCTGAAAGGAAATGATAACCTCTGTTATACAAAATATTCCAGCAAACAGAAAAGCTTTATAAGTTATTCTAGGAGAGAAGTATAATATTGCCACCAAAACTCAATGGAGAAAACTTAAGAAAGAAAAATTACAGGACAATTTCACTAACAAACACAGAGGCAAAAACATAAATAAAAACCCCAGCCAACAGACTTCCAGTTTCTGATTCCATAGGTAAGGACTTTGGAAGTTACCACTCCATCCTACTAACCAGTAAAAAGCAAAACAGGCTGAAAAATCAGCAACTACTGCCCCCGAGTTTGGAAAGACAGATGGTAAGTACAGGAAGTAAACACACTCTGGACTTTTATCCAACACGGTACTGGAAGTCCTAACTCCTGCAGTCAGGCAAGAAGAAGAAATAAAAGGCATCAGGGGCCCTGGGTGACTCAGTCGGCTGAATGTCTGACTCTTGATTTCTGCCCGGGTCATGATCTCACAGTCTTGAGACTGAGCCCCATGCCAGGCTCTGGGCTGACAGCGCAGAGCCTGCTGGGATTTTCTCTGCCCCTCCCCCACCTGTGCTCGCTCATGCTCTCTCTCTAAATAAATAAATAAACATAAAAAATAAAAGAGAAATAAAAGGCATACAAATTGGAAAAGAAGAAGTAAAACACTCACTATTTGCAGATGACATGACACTATGTATAGAAAACCCTAAAGACACCACCAAAATCTAGGAAAATTAATAAACAAGTCAGGAAACTTGCAGCATATAAAATCAATGTACAAGAATCAGTCGTGTTTCTAATAACAAATGATCTGAGAGAAATTAACAATCCCATTAAAAAATTTTTTTTACATTTATTTATTTTTGAAAGAGCACAAGTGGGGAGAGGCAGAGAGAGAAGGAGACAGAATCCGAAGCAGGCTCCGGGCTCTGAGCTGTCAGCACAGAGCCCCACCCCACGCGGGCTCGAACTCATAAACCATGAGACCATGACCTGAGCCGAAGTTGGACGCTCAACCAACTGAGCCACCCAGGCGCCCCAACAATCCCATTTTAAAGAAGATGTGGTATATATAAACAATAAAATATTACTCAGCCATAAAAAAGGATGAAATCTTGTCATTTACAACAACATAGATGGAGCTAGAGAGTATTATGCTAAGTGAAATAAGTCAAAGAAAGACAAATGCCATATGATTTCACTCATATATGGAATGTAAGAAACAAATGAGCAAAGGGAAAAAAGAGAGAGAGGCACACCAAGAAACAGACTCTTAACTACAGAGAACACACTGGTGGTCAGCAGAGGGAAGGTGGGGGGAAGGGTGAACTAGGTGATGGGGATTAAGGAGGGCACTTGTGATGAGCATCGGGTGATGTATGGAAGTGTTGAATCACTAAATTGTACTCCTGAAACTAATATTACACTGTATATTAACTAACTGGAATTTAAATAAAAACTTAAAAAATTTTTACATGAAAAAAGAAACAAAACAATCCTATTTATAGCTGTATTGAAAAGAATAAAATACCTAGGAATAAACATAACCAAGGAAGAAAAGATCTATATACTAAAAACTATAAGACATTGATGAAAGTAATTGAAGAAAACATTAAGAAAATGGAAAGATATATATCCATGTACATGGATTAGAAGAATTAATGTTGTTAAAATGTACCCATACTACCCAAAGCAATTTACAGGTTCAATGTAATCCCTATCAAAATCCCAATGACATTTTTTATAGTAAAAGAAAAAAAAATCCTGAAATTTGTATGGAATCACAAAAGAAATGGAAGAGCCAAACAATCCCAGAAAGAACAGAGCTGGAAGTTTCACACTTCCTGGCTTTAAACCGTACCACAGGCTGTAGGAACCAACAGTATGATACTGTCATGAAGACAGACACATAGATCAATGGAACAAAATAGCTCAGAAATAAGCCCTTGCGTATATGGCCAATGAATTATGACAAAGGACCCAAGAATATACAATAGGGAGAGGATAGTCTCTTCAATCAATGGTGCTGGGAAAACTGGACAGACACATGGAAAATGAACCTGGACCCCCATCGTACTCTATACACAAAAATTAACTCAAAGTGGGTTACACACTTAAGTATAAGACCTAAACCATAAAACTCCTAGAAGAAAACACACAGGGTAAGCTCCTTGACACTGGTCTCAACAATGATTTTTTGGATTTGACAGCAAAAGCAGAGACATAAAAACAAAAATACAGAAGCAGGACGACATCAAACTAAAAAGCTTCTGCACAACAGAGAGAATCATTAACAAATGAAAAGATAACCTATAAAATAAGCAAAAATATTTGCAAATCATATATCTGGTTAGTTATTCGATAAGGGTTTACTATCCAAAATATATAAAGAACTCATACAACTCAATAGCAAAATCGAACAATCCAATTTAAAAATGAGCAGAGGAACTGAATAGACACTTTTCCAAAGAAGACCTACAAATGGCCAACAGGTACACGAAAAAGTGTTCAACGGCACTCATCATCAGAGAAATGCAAATAAATACCACAATGAGATATCACCTCACACCTGTTCCAATGGCTATTGGCAAAAAGTCAGGGCTGTAGGCAAGGATGTGGAGAAAAGTGGACCCGTCTACACTGTTGGTGGGAATTTGAGCAGCCACCACTAAAAATATAGAGCTCCTCAAAAATTAGAAACAGAGCTACTATATGATCCAGCAACTCTACTTCCGTGTGTGTATGTCTGTGATATTGTGCTTTATAATAAGAGAAAATTTGTATTTGATTTTCATCCTGTTGCTGGCACACAGCTCCTAAAACCCACAGAATTTCCTAGGTCATTAGCGCGGCAAAGATGTGTTTTGTTATGTTAATAGTGACGGCTTCTGCCATTGGGGGCTGGGCGCCAGGAGAACCAGCTCGGCGGCAACAAAGGTTGGAACTTCTAGCCCCACCTCTCTAACTTTCTGGAAGGGGAGATGGGCTGAAGGTCAAATCGACTACCAATGGGCAACGATTTTATCGATCATGCCTGCGTAGTCGTGCCTAAGCACGGAGATTTCTCTGCACCGAAACCCTAAAGAACAGGATTTGGAACAAAGCCTCTGGGTTGGTGATCACGTAGAGACTGGGGGTGAGTGGCACACTTGGAGGGCAGAGAAACTCCATGCCCTTTCCCTAAGCCGTTCTTCCATCTGGCTGTTCTGAGTTATACCCTTTTAATCCAGTAAGTAAACTGTTCCTCTGAGCAGTGTGATCTGTTCTGGGAAATTAATCAAACCCAAGGAGGGAGGGTCATGGAAACCTCTGGTTTATAGTCAGTCTTGGACTTGTGACTGGTGTCTGAAGCAGAGGAGGGGAGAGGAGAGGCAGTTCTGTCGGACGGAGCCCTTAACCTATGGGATCCAATTCTATCTCCAGGTAGATAGAGTCAGAATACAGCTGAACGCTAGGACACTCAGCTGACACACAGAGCATTGCTTATTGGTGTGGGGAAATTCCCTGCACACACACACTGGAATTTGGCTATTAGAATCACCTTTTAATATTCAAAAGAAATTAAGATAGATATCAAAGAGATATCTATTCACCCATGTTCACTGCATCATTAATTGCAATAGTAATACATGGAAACAACCTAAGTGTCCACCAACAAATGAATGGGTAAAGAACATGTGGCATATATATTCAGTGCAGTATTATCCAGCCACGAGAAAGAAAATTCTACCATTTGTGACAACATTTGTGGACCTTCAGGGCATTATGTTACATGAAATAAGCCAGACAGAAGATAAATATGGCAGGGTGTCACTTCTATGTGGAATCAGGGTGGGCGAAAGTCAAACTCATAAAAAAAAAAGGGCAGAAAAGTGGTTGTCAGGGGCTGGAAAATGGGGGAAATAAAGAAGTTGGTCTGTCACCTTAACATGACTTCTGCCCCAGTTCCATGCGGAAGTCCCCATTGTGAAAGCCCCTTCATGAATATGGATGCACTCTTAGGCTAAAACTTCCCAGTTTTATTTTTGAGGAGACACTACTTTGAGAAATATCCCTGGTGTTCTCCTTTATTTCTTGCGAATAAAACCCTTCCTTTTCCTACTCTTTGGCTTGGTTGTGTCTTTTGGCTGATGCCCCCTCTCCCCCGAGAAAAACCCAGTGTCAGGTAGCAGTGAGTCTGATGTGTTCCCCTCCCCACCCCAACAACACCAAGCAATTCTCCAATTATCAGCGGACACTGACTGGGTGTCCTACAAATTTAATTCAGATCTGACCCTATGTACCTGGAGACACTATCAGATTCCATAGGTTAAGGGCTCAGTCCCACCAGACAGCCCCTGGGTGGCTCAGTTGGTTGAGCGTCCGACTCTTGGTTTCGGCTCAGGTCATGATCTCACAGGTTTGTGGGATTGAGCCCCTCATAAGGCTCTGTGCTGACAGTTTGGGATTCTCCCTGTCTCTCTTCCCACCCCTCCCCCACTTGCACACACACACTCTCCCTCTCAAAATAAATAAATAAACATTAAAAAAAAAAGAGATGGCCCCAATTCAGATGCCAATCACAAGTCCAGGGTGTTACCTGTGTTTCTGACTGACTGGATATAAACTGGAGGTTCACATAATTGCCTCCTCAGATTCAATTAACTTGCTGAAATAGCTCACAGAACTCTACTTACCAGGTTAGTACTTGATGTCAGGTTATCTACTTGACCAAGCCCTTATAAAAGATATAATAAAAGATGCAGGTGAACAGCCAGATGAAAAGACACATAGGGCAAGGTCTGGAAGGGTCCTGAGCATGGGAGCATCTGTCCCCATGGAAGTGGGTGCACACCCCCCCCCCCCCAGCATATGGATGCTTCACCAAGACAGACAGTCATCAAATCTTGTTCAATAGTTTTTATAGTGGTTAGTCTTCAGACCTTGTCTTCCCAGAGGCCAGTGGTTGAGGCTGAACATTGCAACACTGTAACCACTCAGTTGCTCTGGGACCAGCGAATCCAAGGCCATGGAGGGGTCCCTTTCTAACCTACCACATTAGCATAAATTCAGGTGTGCTTAAAAGGGGCTCCTTATGGGTAACAAAAGACATTCCTATCATTTGGGAGAGTACAAGGGTTTTAGAAGCTCTATGCTAGGAACCTGGGACAAAAACGGAAGATATTTCTTGTTGTGCCACAATGAAAAATAGCAATTATTAAGACAGGGAAAGCAAATGACTAGGGGACAATATTTTCACCAGGCAGCAGTGTCTACCCATTTAATATTTGTTTCTGTGAACTTAAAATGACTCCCATGAGCATGGTTAGGTGTTTTTCTTTGGAAAATTTTGGCTTCCCAGGCATTGGCATGGTTAGTTTTAACCTCGATTAAGGACCTTGCTAACAAAGCCCAGTGCAAGGAGGGAAGGGAAGTTGATCTGTGGGTGTTTAGGAGTTTGAAGAATGGCTGGAGATGCATACTAGAGTGAATGAGCAGGGAGGTAGCATATGGTTTTGAGAGGTAATGGAGAGTAGCACTGGGAGTCCTGGGTGATTGATTAGATACGTGTGGGCAAAACAGGGCACGGCACCCATGGGGCAGCTAAGTGGAGATGTGCTAGACTAAAGATATATTTTGAGAAGTGTCAGCTTATTGAGGGCGTTAGAGCCATCTAGTACACAAGAATGCTTAGGAAGGATGTGTAGTGTAGGAAGAAAGATCATCTAGGTCCAACCTTCGCCAAAATATGTCCATTAGATTTAGAGACAAAGGCCTCATTGGTGACTCTGGTAACCAATTCACTGGAGTTCTAGGGGTCAAGGCCATATTTGAGGGCTGAGAAGGGGGAGTGAGATGAGGGCTAGAGACAGGGTGCAAAGACTGGCAATTCAAGAAATAGAGCTGGTGTCCAGAGAAGAGGAAGAGTGGGGACCATAAGAGAACATGCAGCTAGGGGAGAAACTTGAGCCATTTTAGATAATAATGAGAAGAAGCCAGTGGAGAGGAAGAGATGTAAGAAAAAAGAAAGAGCGATTGACAGAACAGGGTCCCTGCAAACGCAGGACACGATGGCTTGAACAGTTGGAGGACTAGACCTGGGGGGGTTCAGTTCTTGCCACTAAAAGTGTAGTATGGAGACCAGTGACATTTGATAGGGTTTGGGGGTAATGGTGGGGTCTGCAGCCGACAGCCAAGAAAGAATTCTTGAAGATATCTTTGGTGCAAAGAGGTGATTTTATTAAAACACGGGGACAGGGGCGCCTGGGTGGCGCAGTCGGTTAAGCGTCCAACTTCAGCTCAGGTCACGATCTCGCGGTCCGCGAGTTCGAGCCCCGCGTCAGGCTCTGGGCTGATGGCTCGGAGCCTGGAGCCTGTTTCCGATTCTGTGTCTCCCTCTCTCTCTGCCCCTCGCCTGTTCATGCTCTGTCTCTCTCTGTCCCAAAAATAAATAAACGTTGAAAAAAAAAACACCAGAAATAAATAAATGTTGAAAAAAAAAAACACAGGGACAGGACCCATGGGCAGAAAGAGCTGAGGGGTGACTCTTTATATGCTGTGGAGTTGGGGGAGAAAAAGTCAAGAGGAGGTTTCTTAAAGGGATTTCCATATGCTAATAGAAGACTCACAGATTACTGGAGGCCGAGCTGTTGTCAAGCAAAGGTTGTTTTTCCCTCTAGCAAAGCATCAACGTTAGGACAGTAGGAAGTTCCTGGAGATGAAGCTACTCAAGAGATCACCCTTTTCTTATAATTTACGAAGATATTTATGAACTGATGGAGACTCAGGTCCTGTTGTCTCTGTCAGTTCAACCATAGTGTTCTGTCCTTTCCTTTGTCCTAGGGCAACCAGGAGACCCTGAAGAATATCACACATTATCCTACCTGGGGTAGGGGGGAGGGCATTCTTAGCTTTTGCTTGGCCCTCAGGCTGCCTTATGCTTCCTCATCAGCATTGACATCACTGGGAGCTGGTTATAAATGTAGAATCTCAGATCTCGCCCCAGACCCATGGAATTTTCTTTCTTTTTTTTAATCTTTATTTATTTTAGAGAGAGAGAGAGAGCCGGAGTAGGGGGAAGAATAGAGACAGAGGGAGACACAGAATCTGAAGCAGGCTCCAGGCTCTGAGCCATCAGTACAGAACCCAACGCAGGGCTCAAACTCACTAACCATGAACCACGAGATCATGACCTGCGCTGAAGTCGGACACTTAACCAACAGCTGCCCAGGTGCCCCTGGAATTTTCATTTTAACAAAATTCACAGGTGATTTTGTGTGGATAGTCAAGCTTGAGTAGCACTGAGACAAGGGATATTTCTTTCATTTTAGCAGACAGCAATTTAAAAAGGATGGATACGCACGTTTTTTAAGGTAGTGAAGGAAGTTATGTGAACCTTCAGTTGATTGAATTTTTATGTTTAAAGTAGGAGGCAAAATTAGCAGAAGGGACAGAAAGTAGGGTTAGATGTTTCAAGGAACTGAAGCAACTACTGTAAATCTTACTAGGGAACTACAGAGGAAGAGTGGCATTGGCAAAGGTAACAGAAGTCACCTCTCTCTCTGCCTCAAAGATAGAAATTTGGACTGAAGTCCCCAACGTCCTATTCGGACCCAAAGGGACAAAATTCATAATAATGCCATTGATCTTTGCTCCTTCTCTCCTCTCTGAAGATGATGCCAGCTTGAATCCTTACACAGGAGGGGACGGAGGTATGGACTGCCTCTCGGACACCTGCAGAAGAGGGTCTGGCTTCTTTGTTTTTGTTCTGAGTGGGGGTGGGGGTGGGGGGATGCAACAGCAGCCGAGCTCCCCAGGCCTCATGCTGGGTGGGGACACAGGGGAGACTCTGGGTCCGGCCTTGGGGACCATGCACTGACGACCCACTCAATTCTCAGAGGGGCACTAACTTTCCTGATGGCATGTTCTCCAGCTGTACGCAGCCATCTTTGTGCAAACAATAAGAAGGTGTGTTTGGAGTCATCTACAGTTAGACTTCTGAGGGAGGGTGCTCATAGGAAACCAAGGAGTCTGCGGTCATTGTCAAAATGTGCTTGAAGGGGAGGGTCAAAGACTCTAGGCTGGGAGTGTGGCTTAGAGCATGCAGGCTGCTGTAACAGAATACTGCAGATCGGCTGGTGTATGAGCAACAGAAATGCATTTCTCACAGTCCTAGAGGCGGGGAAGCCCAAGATCAAGGTGCAGGCAGATTCAGGATCTGCTATGCCCTCACAGGGTGAAAGGGACGGGACAGCTCTGAGGCCTCCTCTACAAGGTCACTAATCCTGTCATGAAGACTCCACCCTCAAGACCTAAGCACCTCTCAAGGGCTCCACCACCAAACACCATCACACAGAGGACCAGGTTTCAATCTGTGAATCTTGGGCAGTCACAAACATTCCTTCTATAACCATAGGGAAAGAAGAAATTGTAGGAAGTGAAGATTCAAAGAGAGAAAGAAAAGCTAGGGAACTGGGAGCTTCAATTCAGTAGAAAAACAGAAGTTGTGGAAGTAACGGGATGAAATTGCCAGGAAGTAGATTAGAACTGGGTTGTAAGCTAGTGCAGTGCCTGGCGCAATGGTCCCATACGACATCCGTGTCCTACTTCCTAAACCTGTGAATACTACTTGACACAGTAAATGGGACTTTGAAGATGGACTTATTTGAGCATCTTGAAATGGAGAGATTATTCTGGATGACCCATGTGTACCCAGTGTAACCAGAAGGGTCCTTGTAAGGGAAAGAGGGAGTCAGGAGGATCAGACTCAGACACCGATTGGAAGATTCTTTGAAGAGCGAGGGAGAAGCCACAAGCCAAGGAACACTGGCACCTCTAAGAGGTGGAAAAGCCCAGAGAACTGACCCTTCCTTGAAGCCTCCAGAAGGAACACAGCCCTGATGACAGCCTGGTATTAGCCCCATGGGACCCACTTCAGACTTCTGATCCTTAGAAATATGAAACAGTAAACGTGTGTTGTTTGAAGACACTACTCTCACAGCAGCTCTCAGGGACTAACGCAGATCTCAGTACTGTTAATAATAGCAGTTAACACTCTTGAGCACACACATTACTCCAGGGCATCATCACAAGGACTTTTACAAGATTTAACTCACTTAATCCTTATACTAGAGATTTAATATTCACTGAGTTTTTTCCCATGAGTCAGTTATCATGCTAAGTACATTAAATATATTATCTTATTTAATATTTACTCAGCCCTGTGAGTTGGCATCATTATTCACCCCATTTTACAGATGATGGAACTGAGGCTTAAATCAGCTAAATGGTCTGCCTCGGATCCCACAGTAGCAGGGCAGCTGGGACCTAAACCTTAGCATTATGTTTCCAGAGGTCATGTTCTTAAAAAAATCACTATATTCCACATGGACTTAGTATATATTTTTTACACTGGCTGGGACAGTCCTATTGGTCTTTTTTTTTTAATGTTTATTTACTTATTTTTAGACAGAGAGAGAGAGAGAGAGAGAGAGAGAGAGAGAGAGAGAGAGAATCCCAAGTGGGTTCCATGCTCAATGCAGAGCCCGACATAAGACTCGATCTCAGGACCCTGAGATCATGACCTGACCCCAAATCAAGAGTCAGGTGCTTAGCTGACTGCACCACCCAGGTGTGCCCCTGGACTTAATATTTTAGCATAATCTTGATTCCTGCTCAGGTGCAGAGGATGGCCACGGAAGTGAGCTGCTAAAGACAGTAGAAGCAAAGGTGATTGGGAAAACAGAGATGGAAGGAGCCAGAAGCTGTTGATCTGGTGACCTGTCTACCTGGGTGCTGATATCACCAAGACCCAGTGGAAGGAGTGAGGCCCCAGTCTCAGTATCCATTCAACTAGGAAGGATCTTCTTGATGAGAAAAGTGAGATAATGGATAGACCATAGCTCCCAAGGACCAGAGTGGTGTTGTTGTTTTAACGCAGATAGAAATGTAATGGTTCGGAAATTGGAAATGTGGCCTCAGGAAGGTCCCAACCCCTCCTGATTCTGAAGTTGAAGGATGTGCTGGATCTGCTTGAAGCAGCAATGCCATTAGGGTGAGCCAGTTTAAGTTAAAGCAAGAAGGTTTGGCTAGATGGGTTGTTAAGCATGGAAACTTGAGTTATAAAGAGTGGAGTCGAAGTATTCAGGGGAGACAGACTGCACGTTTAAGTCATTAAACTCGAAGGACAGAGGGTATGTCTATCCTGGAAGGTACCAGATGGGGTAGAGAATTGGGGGGTTCTTGTCTTGAGTGGTGAACTGGGATAGCAAGAATGAGAGACAGTGGGTTAAGCGGTCAAATGGTTTCTAAGTCAATTAACTGTTCCCCACAGTCGAAAAGATTCCATTGGAAGTGACAACAATGGGTAAGAAGGCATGATTAATTAAGATATTAAAAGATGCAAACAGACAAGGCTCTTAGAATTTAGCTCCGTCCCAGAGATGGATCCCCTGCTGGACCTCAATCTTTGAGACAGTCAGCTGTGCCCACTGTCCAGGTCATTGGGAGCACACCAGCCTCTGGCTTTCTCACTCCTGGGTTCCTAAGGAATGGTCTCAGCACAGGTTTTGATGTCCTGAAGCTCACTTCTCAGTACAGGTCCCCAGGCTCTCAGGACTTTTGCAATAATGACTGAATTGTTTTCATCTTCTCTCACCTCCATTCCCAATCCATTTTCACATTACAGAATTAACTTTGTGAAATTAATATCCGATTGTGGCCATGTCTTGTTTATAAGGCTTCATTGTCTCTGCATTGCCTACTGGATCCTTTGGGAAGGCATCCATACATGGGGACATGGCCATTGGAAATGTGGTGTGTGTGTGTGTGTGTGTGTGTGTGTGTGTGTGTGTGTGTGTGTGTGCCTGCGCTTCTTTATTATGTTCAGGGAATGTGACAGTTTTAGAGTCAGATGCTTGCATTCAAGGCTGCTGGCATGGATCCAAACCTGGCCAAGCAGATATTCTTCTCCACTTAAGTGAACCATATGCAGTCTTTGCTTTTTGCAACCAAGAACACTGACTGATAGAGTCCAAAATCTCGCTGAACCACACAGTCCTACATCCCCCACATTTCCCTACTGAATCCTGTGATCCAGCCTCACATAACGACCCAAGTCTTCCAACGTTTTCTGCCACGGCTTCATGCCGTGCACACGATGTTTGTTACGACTACAGTAACTCTATGATCCTCATTTCCCACTGTGAACCTCGCACTGGTTCTCTAATACCCATCACCAGTCTCTGCTTTTGTGAAGCTTTGCCTGACCCACCTCCTCAAGAAGAATCGATCCAGCCCTCTGCTGTGTCCCAGTGTGTCTCCTACAAACCTCCGGTATGGTGCTTATGAGAGAGCTGCAAATCCGGCTTATAAATCGTCTCTTCCTCTCCTTTCGGCTCCATCCACTGATTCATAGTGCGGTTACACGGTAATAAACAAAAGCCACCCGACAAAGCCTCAATAAGTAAACTATTGGATTTCCTTACAATAAGGCAGGTGAATACATGGTATCAGTTTACCGTATTTTTAAATGTGAACAGAAACGGTAGATTGTTGCTATTTATTATCAATAGTTCAAAGCACTGAGTTGAATCAAGGAATGAATGTAAGTGCGATCGGAAATCACATAAGCCTAAAAATCCATTTGACGAGAGAGGGCCGTCAGGCAATCTTTTATGGGTTTCTTCCCACCCGTGGGCTGTTTCTAACCTTACTGCCTTCCCGACCCTCCTGCACTGACCAGACCTCCCCTGCCCAGAATCCTTAAGTAAAGCCAAAGAACCAGACAGAAATGAAATGGTAAGGACAGCATATGAAGAAATTATTCAAATGGGCCTCGGGTGGACCCTTGAATACTGACACCCAATTCCCACCTCAACACCAGGAATCCTCCCCCCCTCCCCTAAAATAATTACTAAAAGCTATTTTGCGTTTACTGATTATTTTCCAGGGGTAAGTGGAATGGATGGGACCTCATCGAATGGAGCTAAATCATTCTGTCATACGCACCTGTATTCCCTCCTCCTGGACGCTTTCATAGGATGAACTTACTTTTAAGATGGCCCCTCTGGCTTTGCACCCCAGGGGAGTTTTCAGAAAGCAGGGAATGTTAGTTACTGTGGGTAGTTAATGAAATGGCAGTAAAATAAATAGGCAGACGGGAAATAGCTCGACCTAAAGAGAATGGTAACAGCAAAAATGAGAACGGGCTAAAAAAACCTGTTTTCTCTGGCGATTCTAGAGCAGAGGCTGAACTGGGGAAGGATGGGGATAAAAATGCTACCGTGGAGATGCCGGGGATCGAACCCGGGGCCTCATACATGCGAAGCATGCGCTCTACCACTGAGCTACATCCCCTGGCGCAGGTCACCGGCTGGGCAACCTCCCTGTCCTGTTAAAAGCGCGGGCTATTCGGCGTTGGGCCTGCGCGCGGCGGTCGGCGAGGAAGAATCCCATCTGCAGCCTCCTTGGGTGTCACCAAGGGCCTGCCTCCCGCACGCGGAGCCAGCTTCCAGCTCTAGGCTGCAGCGAGCAGAGCTGCGGACGCCTGCTTCCCATCCCGCCGGCCTCGCCGGGCACCGGGCAGGGCGCACGCGGGAGTCCTCTGGGACCCTGGCGAGAACGCTCCCCGTCCCGGCGGCCTCACGGAGCACCGAGCAGGGCGCACGCGGGGGTCCTCTGGGACCCTGGCGAGAACGCTCCCCGTCCCGGCGGCCTCACGGAGCACCGAGCAGGGCGCACGCGGGGGTCCTCGGGGACCCTGGCGAGAACGCTCCCCGTCCCGGCGGCCTCACGGAGCACCGAGCAGGGCGCACGCGGGGGTCCTCGGGGACCCTGGCGAGAACCCTCCACCAGCCAAGGACTTATGGAAAATGCGACCCACATGTTGGAAAGGTGAATGAATCGGGGGGGGGGGGGTGCCGCCCCCGACCTGATCCCGCTCAGAGAAACACCTGTCCAGGTAGATGAAAACGTGGAAATCCTGCCCACATCTTCGTCCCCGGAGGCCACGGCTCGGCTCCGGCTGTCACCGCGGCGGACACCGCGAACCTGGACTTCGTGAAGAGTCTTCCATTTGAGGAGCCGGCGATTCCTTGTTTCCCTCTTTTCTTGACCACGTGCCAGCTTCTGTTTGATCGCGTCCAGCTGAGACCCTGCAGGGCTGCGCGGAAGAGGGGGACCCGCACCAGCTCACCTGAGCCCCCCCCCCACCGCAAGGCTGAGCGGAGGGAGCCTGCACCAGACCCCCTGAACTCCGCAGACCCCGCTGGCAGCCACCCTCCAGGGTCTCCTCTCACCTTGGAAGTTATACAGGAGAGAACAGCGACTGTTCAGAAGAAACTGTGACTGCAGCGAAGGCGCAAGATCCATAAAAAGAGTAACTGACGAGTGGGACTTCACCAGACAAGCCGTAGACTGGGAGAAATACTTTCAAGGCACGGATTTGATAGCGGACCGGTATCCCAAGGGTACAAAAACTCTTAAAACTCAACAGTGAGAAAACAAACCTCTGATCAAAACCAAAGCAAACCAAACAGGCCCAATACATTAACACTCACCAAAGAAGACATGCGGAGTCCAGATAAGCACCGGGAAGGATGTCCCACATATGTCGTCAGGGAGGTGCAAGTGACAGCAGTAATGAGACGCCAGGACACGCCTACTGGGTGGAATGGCCCAAACCCAGAACACCAGCACCACCTAGTGCTGGGGGCGTGTGGGATGAGGAAACTCGTGTCTTGGAGCCAGAAACCACTCCGAGTGATGCTGTGATGGTGCCATTATCCATTTGTCAAAACTCCTACCAGGCGCAACACTGAAAGGGAGCCCTAACACGCTTGGGGGGTAATGATGGACCAATGCAGGCCTTCCTTCCCTACACCCTTGATTTCACTTTTTTGTCTCACTCTGTGAGCTGGTACTTCATGGATATTGGGGAGTGCTGAGGGGGACCTCCTTGCCTTACTCTTGACTTTAGCCAGAAGCTTTGAGTGTCTCATGGTTAAGAATAACGTTAGCTACGGGATTTTTGTAGATACCTACTCTTTATCAAGCTGAAGATTTCCCCTTCTATTCTGAGTTTGCTGAGAATTTTTATCATAAACGAAGTTGGATTTTTATCAAATGCTTTTCTGCATCTATTGATATGGTCATGTGATTTATCTTTAGCCTGTTGATGTGTGGATTAGGTCAACTGATTTTCAAATGTCCAACTAGCTTTGCGTACCTGCAGTAAACCCCACGTGGGCATCATGTTTAATTCTTTTTTGCACATTGTTGGACTTGATTTGCTATTATTTATTTATTTATTTATTTAATGTATTTGTTTTTGACACAGAGAGACAGAGCACGAGTGGGGGAGGGGCAGAGACAGGGAGACACAGAATCTGAAGCAGGCTCCAGACTCTGAACTGTCAGCACATAGCCCGATGCGGGGCTCGAACATACGGATCCGCGAGATCAGGACCCGAGCCAAAGTCGCATGCTCAACCGACTGGTCACCCAGGCGCCCCTGATTTGCTATTTTTTAAAGGATTTTTGCATTTATGTTCATGAAAGATATTGATCTTAACTTTCCTTTATAGGAATGCCTTTGTCTGGTTTTTCTGTTAGGGTGATGCTGGCCTCATAAAATGAATTAGTAAGTATTCCTGATGCTTCTATCTATTGGAAGAAATTGTTGAGAATTGGCATCACTTCTTCCTTAAATGTTTGGTATGATTCCCCAACGAACCCATCTGGCTCTGGTACTTTCTGTTTTGGAAGGTCATTGTTTATTGATTTAATTTCTATAATATATACGCATATATTTAGACTTTCTATTTCTTTTTGTGTGAATTAATTAGTGTAATTTTCCTTTCCTTTTTACTGAAGAACATTTTGACATAGATAAGAACAAAAAGGATGTTATAATGAATTTCCGCATATCCATTACTCAGTTTTATTAAATGCCAACTCATAACCAACCCATTTGGTGCATAATCGGATTAGCTCTGGTGTCCAATTCTGTTCCGATGAGTTTGGGCATCTTTTCATACATTCATATATTTAAGACCCATTTCTATCTCCCTTCTGTGAACCATCTTTTTATATTCTTCGCCAAATTTTCTGCTAAATCTTGGATATCTTTCTAATTGATACATAGGCTCCTTTTATATGTATGGGGGCGTAGTAATTGGTATTTTCCCAAATACGTCTCTTCTCCTTTTCTGGGTGTACGTTCGGAACATGTTTCTCGGCTCCCTTGAAGTTAGGTGTGACCATTTTTTTTCCCCACCCAAATGAGTAAATGGATGCATGTGGCTTCTCTCTTGAACTTTAAAAGCAGGTGCCTAATTCTCCATAGCTCACATTGCCTCTGAAATAGCAACGGACACTATTCTAGATAGAAGCTGAAGTCTGCCACCCCAGAATATGCCATTTTGGCCAAACGATTATTTTTTAGTTGGAGGTAAATGAGAATCAGCAGATTTGAAAAGACGTCCCGCAACTGCCTTTACCTGAGTAAGAGCAGACACTTCTGAGAAATGAGGGCTGTCACAAATTCCCCCTCCTGGGGAAGTTTTCTGGCCGTGGAGAAGTAGAAGGTTGGTGCCGCAATGCATGTGCACCAACAGACCTTCCCGCAGTTTGCTCCAGGAAAGTCCCAAACCCTTTTCCTCTATTTTGTCACTTCTCTACAGATGTGTTCTTCTCTGCTAAGATGCTGGATCAGCCCACGTTTTAGCTCCATCATGAAATAGTGCCACATAACACCGGCTGTGTGCCTTAGCCCACGTCTGCTCACGTTCCCCTTGTTCGTGCTTTAGGTCAGTTTAATTTGCAGGGCCCCAGGCGGTGAATTGAAACTGGGTAGGAGAAAAAGATGTTTTTCTGTGGGGTGCCAGGCTGAGACCGGGTCGAGCAAAGGCTCCCTGTTGACTCAGCCAACCCGGTGGTTCCCCCTCCCATTCATGTGGAAGGCCGGGCCCCAGTGCCAGGCTGAGACCAGGTCGAGCAACGGTTCCCTGTTGACTCAGCCAACCCGGTGGTTCTCCCTCCCATTCCCCCACTTTCAAGGGCATACGAAAGCCTTGTCAAGGCTGAGAGAGTTAATTCCTGAAGCCTGTGGTCTGCAGGTGTTGGCAGTAATGCTACCTCCCTTTTTCTACCCCGAGTCAGATAGAAACAAACATGGGAATTGTGTTTTGCTAGCAATCTTATCAACAAGGTCTTGTGACCCGTCTAGAAAATGCACAAGAAATACAGAACTAAATGTTTTGGTTGGCAGCGATTATGTGAAACCTGTTTATTCTTAGAATGACCTAACCCATAAGAGTCTGGTTATAAAAGATTGTGTACAGCAACAATAAAGCCGTCACTTGGGCCATCAGCCCAGGGGACCCTCCTGTTACCAAACTTTCTCTTCTCTCCTTTTTTCTTGCATTCCCCTACCCTCAGGACCCTGACCTCGGTGTTTGTCACGCGGGTCGCGACATTTTTCCTCCCCTACACTGCTTTATCGTTCTAATTCTCAATCCCAGATTGAGAATGCTGGCAAGGAGAGCCATCAGCCACCCACGGATGGGGGGGGGGATGTAATGTGCCAGAAATAAGCTTTTATTGTGAAGTCACTGAGATTTTGTGCATGTTTTCTCTTACACCCTAATCAAGCCTACACTTAGTGACGTGTGGAAACTATCCTTTTTGTGATATGAAGGGCAATTCTATTTTCCCAGTCTGAGATTTCTCTTTGACTTTGCTTGTGGGTTTTCACTCTGTCCTACAGAAGGTTTTGTTTTGTTTGACTCCATGATTATTCTAATAGTACATATTTATTGTATAAAATTTGGAAAGCAGGAAAAGAGTAAATATACTGAAGAAAAACTACTATACTCTGACCAGTCTTTCAGATGCCCTCTTGAAATAAAATTTGTCAATATTTTTCTTTAAATAATTTTGGATTTTTGAATCACAACTGGAAACACTATTTGGAATTCATTCTGCTATATGCTGTGGAATATGGAATCAATTTTTTCTCCAGGTAACTACCCAAATTCTGTCTCTTCAATTATTAAATGGACCATCTTTACCCATAATGGAAGATTACAACTCACTGGCTTTGATGAGGGAGCGTGGGGCAAGCTGAGGGCAAAGTACAGGTTACAGCACCTGTTCCCCGCCCCCCCACCCCAGGTGGGACATGTGTGATATTCCTCGGACACTCCTGGCTGCCCAAGAACTAAGGAAAGGGGTTTAAGTGCTGGCCATGGTGATAGGGGAAACTAAGGCAAATGAAAAATTAAATTCCCTTACTGCCTACAGCCATTGGCAAGTCCTTGAAACCGGCAGAGTGACCTCCCTCTAGGAGTTCAGCTGCCTCGATGATGGAACTTTGCTGGGGGCAAAAGGGAACCTTAGCTTAACATTATCCTGACCGCCACCCACCCCCAACCCAGGACCCGTAAGTCTACTTTAACCTATAAAAATTCCTTTGGAAACTTCCTTTATTTCAACTGCCCCAAGATATATACTGTGAGTTGCTATCTTTTCAAATGTATGTCTAAGTGTCCTTTCAGATGTGAATTTCACCTTGTTTATGATAACTTCCCTTGTTGAAAGTACATATATCTGGGGCGCCTGGGAGGTGCAGTCGGTTAAGCGTCCGACTTCAGCCAGGTCATGATCTCGCGGTCCGTGAGTTCGAGCCCCGCGTCAGGCTCTGGGCTGATGGCTCGGAGCTTGGAGCCTGTTTCCGATTCTGTGTCTCCCTCTCTCTCTGCCCCTCCCCCGTTCATGCTCTGTCTCTCTCTGTCCCAAAAATAAATAAGCGTTGAAAAAAAATTTAAAAAAAAAGAAAGTACATATATCTGAATCTCTTTTCAAATACATATCTTTTTACTGTTACACATTTTGTTTTTAAAGCAAATACATACTCGAATAGTTTTAAAAAGTATATTATCAACTTTCTGAATGTGTTTGTGTGTGTGTGTGTGTGTGTGTGTGTGAACCCAAGAATTTCTCTCCCCAGTGGATTGCAAAGTAATTTCTGGAATATTAAGGGATTCCAAGGGTTGTGGAAAATTTAAATATGGGTTTCTGCCTGCAGGAAGTTATGGAGGGAATATGTACTGGCAGAAAGTCAGAAACCTCTTTCCAATCTTAACACACCCATTTTATGAGTGAATGATTTGGTTAGAAGACAATCTTAGATCATTCACAGAAAAAATGCATCAGCCTTTAGATATCAGAAAGAAAAAAGATTGTAGAAGAGCATGAAATATGAAGCATCTTATCAGAAGGAATTCAGGAGTCCCTCTTCACTTCTGGAGGAAACACCACAACGTAACAACCAGCGGGAGAGGTGCTTTTCCTACAGCTTCGTAAAGGGGACCCCATCCGCCCCAGACGGGGCGCCACCCCTCGCCTTAAAAAGGGGACCCCCTTTATCCCACACGGGGCACCTGAGTTCCGCGTGCAAGCGGCTGCTTTCGACACGCTGTCAACAACAACAAAAAAAACGGTCAACATCAGGCGACTGCCCTGACCTTTCCTAGGCGGTCAGAGGAGTCCCAGTACGGGAGCCCGGGTAGCTCAGCTGGTAGAGCATCAGACTTTTAATCTGAGGGTCCAGGGTTCAAGTCCCTGTTCGGGCGGAGAGGTTGACCTTTTTCCCCTGAATTCTCACATCCAAAAAGTGTTTGAGCAGTTCTCCCCTCCCGTGTCAAGCAGATTGGATCCAGGCGGGGGAGTGGTGCTCCGACTGGGGCGGATGAGGGCCCCTGCACCAAGGCCGAGAGTGGTGCCTCCTCCGAGGAGGATGGGGTCCCCTTTACCAAGGCGGGAGTGGGTTTGGAAAGGATCTCCCCGCCCCCGACGACCTCAAATCCCACAGTTTGGGTAAAAACGGGTGGATTTTCTCTTGGGACAGAAGTGTCCGCCCCACCGGTCCTTCCTCGTACCTGGAGGGCAGAGAAAGGATGCGGAGCCGGCCGGACCTCCCACCCACCTATCCACATCCTCCTCCCGTGTACAGATCCGCACGCAAACCCTCCGCGCCTTGTCGGGTGGCGGTTCCTTAGGCTCGAAGAGGAAGCCTGGAGGCCGGCGCGGAGGAGGCCGTGCCCAGCCGCGGGGGGGGGGGGGGCCGGAGCGGGGGTCAGAGGCGGGTCCGGGCCGCGCTCCCCGAAAAGCCCCGTCTCACGGACGGGCCCCGCGTGGCGGCGCCAGCACTGGAGGCTCTGAGCAAGAGAGGAGGAAACGTGGGAGACCAGCCCCGAGTCCTGAACATTCTGTCCCCCGGTTCCCAACCGGCGGTGAAACATGGGGGAGGGGAACCCAACCCCTCGGGGATGGCGGCTCGTCCTCGCGCGCTCTGTCACTCACACACACACACACACACACACACACACACACACACACACCTGCTCTCACATCTGCAGACTGTACTATCCGCTTCAGTAAACGTTCCTGCTTGTGTCGCGTCTGCGCTGGATTCCTTCTCCTGAGACCCAGAACCTTCCCGGGCATCTTCGGGTCCGGCTGGGTCGAGGCCCCTGGACCCGGTGTCCCCAGGTCACCGGCTGGCAGCCTCACCTCGCCTTCGCCCTCGTTCGCATCACCCACGCCTCACTCCCCTCTCCTTCCGCCTCCTCCCCCAGGAAGCCTTCCTAATTTCGCGGTCCACGGCTCCCGGGTTCCGGGGTCCCAAGGTCTCGGAGTCGGGGCTTCCCGGATCTCTGCTAGATTATCAGTCCGGGGAGCTTCTCAGTAGTGAATCTTTCCGTGCGGCCCCGCGGGGCTACGATACTCGGTGGCCTAAGGCGGAGAGCGTCCCCCGGGCGCCCGCGGGTCCGGCTGTGGCCGCGCCGCCCGCACGGGCTCTCACGTCAACCCCGCGCCCTGGACCCCGCTCCCCGATCCCCGCGCCCCACGCCTGGCTCCCCGCCGAGCCCCGCGCAATGCTCCCGGTTCCCCGCGCCCCGGCCCCCACGCCCCGCTCCCCCGCTCCCTCTCCCTGCGCCCCGCGCCCGGCTCCCCGATGGAACGGAAACGCTTTCTCGACACATCAGTGGGACCCGGCGCCAGCCGACCGCCGCAGAAAGACCCTTGAAGCAGGAACAGCGAACCCCAGGCTCCAAAACCAGCTTCAAGCAGCCGTTCTTCTGTTTTCCAGAAATTCCTAACCCCCCGGTCCAGCGCTCAGGGCTCCGTCACTTCAGCGTCACCATTCTGCCTTCCCCTTACAGGGGGAAACCCGGTTCGGGACGCCAGCTGTCCGCGGACGCGGCCATCGCCCGCAGGTGGTGTTTCTTACCCGGTTCAAGTCCATCGCGTTCCAGGACTGGCAGATACGTGGTCGTTCCCTCCCCCCCCCCCCGCCCCGTTTCCGTTAGTGGATGAAGATTTTCCGTCTTCTCTTCCCATCTGGACCCAGACTTCCAGAGACAACTGAGTTTTTCCCTTTGTACCCTTTCTTGCGCATTTTCTAGCAGGCCTGTGGGAGCCGGGAGCAGTGGGGCGTCAGGGACCCCGCTATACGGCGTGGAAACCCGTGGAACCACGGAGGTTGAGCCCGCAGGGACTGACAGACCTGGAGGGCCATCTGCGTCACGTGGCCTGGCCGTGTGGGGGGCCCCAGCTGTCAGCCATTTCCCCCAAAAGCGCGCCCAGCACGTGGATTCCCTCGGAGACCGACACTGGCGGGGGTCCCAGCGCTGCAGGCGCTCTCGCGGCTCTGCCCGGGTGCCGAGCCTGAGGCCCTATAGAGCCTTCCTGCTTAACCCCGGGAGGTTAGGAAGAGTCACGGGAAGCACATAGGTGCTCCTGGAAGGGAAAACACCGAGTGCCAGCTCTCATCTCTGCCCAGAATCACCAGAAGGAAAATTGAGGACAACAGCCAGGCCATTTGAAAAGGAATCTGAGAGCAGCCCTCGCGCCCTGACACAGACGCGGCGACCGAAGAGTGTTTCTGAGCTGGGAGGGTCTGGGCGCCTGGGACGCCTGTGCTCTAGGCGGTGACAGCTGCTGGACACACAGGTGACAGTGTGACGGACACATAGGTGACAGCTGCTGTAACAACAGGGCCCCCTGAGCCTGTGTCTGTTCCATTTGCCTGTGAGCGGCCCAGCCTCGCCCCTTCTGGCCCTGTAGCCTGGGAGAGGGGAGATTTTGTTTGTACTCAGGGGACAGCAAAGCTTGTTTTGAGACTCAGGTTTTGCAGAATTCCTACCCTGTGAAACACCGACTAGCACCCGAAAGAAAACGAAAATGTAACTCATTGTGATACATCCACCCAACGTAGAATCATGTTTAGAAATGAAGGAATTCTGTAATTGTTACCCACACCTTGTTTGTTTCAGGAAACACAGGGAACTTACACATCTATCTATTCCCACCCTTCCCTCCGTGTGCCCACAACCACTCTTACACACACACACACACACACACAAATCACACACACAGACACAACACACACAGCACACGCACACACACACACACACACACACACACACACACACACACACACACACACACACACACACTGCCCCTCTGGGCTTCATCTCTCTCTCTGATCCTTGCTGGGACCTTAACACGTGTGTTCCCTTTTATGACTTTCCTTAGCGTTCTAGAAACAAGTGCTAGAAACGGTTGAAGAAGCCGGTTGAGGTGATGCAAACTTACTGAATCCGTCACGAGTGCGCGGTGACCTTCCAGAAGACCGCCAAGTGGGGCAGAAGGCAGGAGACTTCCAGGACAGCGACAGGCGGAAACTCTCGGATGGGCTGGGGCCGCGGGGACTTGGCCTGGGGCGGGAGGGCAGGGACCGCGGTTCGGGTCAAGCAGGTCACCCCGGCAGGGACTCGCACCTGAGGAGCGAGAACCCCGTGCGCGGGTGGAAGCGGCGTGTAAGGGTTGCTCGCGGACACGCGAGGATTTTATGCCAGCTGCGCGCGTGCGCAGCTCGGGGGTTTCCGGCGCGAGGCCCACGGAACCCCCCGCCCGGGGCCGAGACCCGAGGGAACCCCACCCCCCGGACGAGGCCTGAGGAAATCCGCCCCCCATTCCTAAGTGGGGCTTCTCCCGAGTCCGCGGCCCCCAGCGCAGCGGTTGGGTCGCGGGGTGTTTTCCGGGTCGCCCCCCAGCAGACTTGGGCTCCGGCCCCCGCACCCCAGCCATGCGGTGACGGGCGGTGGTCGCGCAGGGGTGCGCGCGCGGGGCACGCAGAGGCCTGGGGTCGCTGAGTGGGGTCAGACCCCCTGCTGTCACAGAACAGGACCTGAACGCGGGTTCAGGTTTCGTCTTCCTGTCCTGTGCGCGTCCTGCCCTTTCCGGACGCCGTCCATAATTAGACCGTGGAGGAGGTCGGGTGGTGGGCGGGGTTCCTTCTTTCACCTGCTGCGGGCGCGGGGCGGGGGTGGTGCGTGACAATAAAAACAAGCCTGCAGATTCCCTGATCCCGGAGAAAACTCAGGCTGGAGGTGCCGGGGATTGAACCCGGGGCCTCGTACATGCGAAGCACGCGCTCTACCGCTGAGCTACACCCCCCGGCCTGCGTCCCTCTCTCCTGCTTCATAAAATAGCACTTTTATTTTTCCTTTTTTTACCATCTAAGAACCGGCCGGCAGAGTCTACTGGGCTAAACTTCGCTGCTTCCAAACTCGCCAAACTGGAGAGCATTTAGCGGCTTGGTCGGAATAGCGCCCCTGCTGACCCGAGAGCCGCCCACCCCCACCCGGGTACCTGCTCCGGCCCGCGCCTCAGGGCAGGGTCTGCGTGGCCTCCGCCGGGAAAGCTCGCGTCTCCCACCCGGACCGCAGCGCCGACGTTCAGACGGACGCGCCCCGCGCCCCGCGCCGCGGCGGCCGCAGGTGCACCTGTGTGTTCTGGCGCCGCGCGCTGGGAGACGTCCGCGTCCGCTCCGCTGTCCCTGTGGGTCCCCCTCCCGAGGGTCAGGTCCACAAGGGGTTGTACGAACAACAGCCTCAGAACTGCCTCCACTTTAACTGAAGTGACCTCGTCCCGCACTGGAGGGAAGAACCGGGGCGCAGGGCAGGCAGGGGGCAGCCGAGCAAAGTTGGGGCACCGAGCGAAGCCGGCAAAGTCCTTCCCTGCGACACCCGCTGACCCAGCGGAAAGCCTGCTGTGGGTGCAGATATTCGAAAGAATAAAATCAAGGAACGCGGGGAGACCTCCAAGTGGTACCCTGGGTGCTTGGGGGTGGGGGGGGGCTCCTGGACCCCGAAGAGCAAGCGGGAGTGGTCTGTCTGGGAAAGACCGAGGAAGAGGCCGTTCGCTCGGCGGCCTGCTTACCGACTTGAGCCCCGTGGAGTGCTGACGGATGTCCTTCGGGTGGATCTGCGTTTAAAGACCCGAGGACGTTAAGTGTAATTGAAGGGCCCCGTCCCCCCCCCCCCTTGATTCTCTGCAAGATTTACCGGAGACACGAGCGCGTCTGGATGTTTGCAATCAGGTGACACGTAAGGAGACACCTGACCTTCCAAATGGGAGATCTGGGACTTTTAGACCTTCATTCCCGGGCTCTCCCCGGGTATTTCGGCCACACCTCCACCTTCATGGATACTGATAGTTTCCGTGTTCAGAACAGTTCAGCAAGCACTGCGTTCCTTGAGAAATCCTTCCCTTGCTCCCTCTCTCAGAAGTTGGGGTCCATACCCTGTCACGTTTGGTGATTGATCTGGACTAAGGAAAAGGAGGGGACACTCAGTGGGCACGTCTTCTGCGCCTCAAGCTTCACACAAGTGCAACTGAGAACCCAGAAGGAAATTTAACAAACATTGTGCGAGGGCCGTCCTCTTCTTTGGTCTTTGTTTTTCTCTCCGGTTCATTGGTGAGCTGCGCCATGGGCAGGGGCATGAGCCTCTTTGTGGGGGCGATGGCATCCTTATTCCTCTCCTTTCCAGAGACCCCGAGTGAGCGTGGTCTTTCTTCCTGCTCACTCCTTCTGGTCTTCCTTGTGCTGATGCTGCTTGGACGTGCACAACCTTGAAGGGGAAAGAGGGAAGCTGTGTTGAAGGAATCCAGGAACACACCCAGCCTCTCCTGCAGGTGAGCCCGAGCTGGGCGCCTGGGTACACCCCACACTCCAGCAAACCCTCTACAATGGATGGTTGCCCTGCCTACCAGGTTATCCTAGGATCTCACAGTTGGTAGAACAAGGTTTGCTGTATTTAGCTTCACTAGTTCACAAAATCTTAGCCCGAATCTTTTTTGCGTCTCTGCAGTGAGAAGGGTATCTGAATGCTAGACCAAAGATCCCGCGGCTAAGATCCCCTGAGTGCAACCGACTCCAAGGTCAGCTCAAGTACCAGGGGGAGTCCCAGGTGGAATATTCACCTCTGTCTCCAGTTCCCTTTTCTTTCAACTTCTGTTGTGACTTCTAAGCAAGGAAGACCCTGTTAAAATTAAATACAAAATAGAGACCAGACTTGAAAATTGCCTGAGCAGACAGGACCACATAAGCCACATAAGCCACAGTAAATGCAGCCTATCTCATGAACACAAGTGTAATGTGGGTTGTCCCTTGTAAATGCCTGAAAAGAACCAAGTCATCTGCTTAAAAATGGTGTAATATAATCACTTCTAACCAATCCCTGCCATCTGGAAATCACTGCAATACCCAATCCCTATAAAAATTAAACAGCTTCATCGGGGCACCTGAGCGGCTCAGTCGGTTAAGCGTCAGACTTCGGCTCAGATCATGATCTCACCGTTAGTGAGTTCGAGCCCTGCTCAGGCTCTGTGCTGACAGCTTGGAGCCTGGAGCCTGTTTCGGATTCTGTGTCTGCCCCTCCCTCTGTCTCTCTTTCTCAAGAATAAATAAGCATTTTAAAAAATTAAAGGGCTTCCCCACTTTCACGTTATAAGCCATCCTGTGATGTCATGCCTTGAGCTTTGTATCAGCTTTACATCTGAAAGCTCCCAGTTCATGAGCTATTATGTATGCACAATAAACTCATACTAAATGTGATTTTATCGATTTGGTGGTTTTTAATTTAATTTTAATTTTCTGGTTTTTGATAGCCGGCAAGATAGTGCAGAGGGGCAGATAGAAGATTAGCAATGTGTCACCTCAGGGAAATTACATCCAGGTTGGAGAAAAGATACAAGTGGAATAAAGTAAGAACCTTGGAGAGAGACAAAGCATGGCGAGATGAGTGATGTAAACACAGATCTCAAAATCTAGGCTAC
Source organism: Felis catus (assembly GCF_018350175.1). Lineage (NCBI taxonomy): Eukaryota > Metazoa > Chordata > Mammalia > Carnivora > Felidae > Felis > Felis catus. Next base: position 1,842,583 of record NC_058372.1, on the reverse strand, counting down.
TGTGGGGGAGATGAGACAGAAGAGGACTGAATTGGTCACAAAACTTGGTCCTAGGTGGAGAACAGTGTGTTTCACAGTCACTGCTCTAGTAATCCCTGGTGTAGACCCAGTTAGTGGATGCTTCAGCTCTAGTTCAGGAGACCCCCATACAAAGACGAAGGAAGAGGAAAGGAAGAAAAGGCTACAATTTATCTCAGAGCCTTGTTTGGACAGATTCTCGCCTAAATAAAGAAAGCACAGAGAGGCAAATATGTGAGCTGGGACACTAGGTTTTACAAAACTTTGCAAAATCTAAGACCTCGGAAAACCTCCAGAGGCCTAGAGAAGTCTTCAGCTTCATCACATAGAACGCAGAGCCCTGGGTTGTGGAAGAAGCGCTGGACACCGTTGAGGAAAACCATCAGTAGTTTCCGTGACTTTGAAGTCTCCCCAGTGATTCTAGTAATCGGCCAGTTCAGGAACCATTAGCCTGGAAGGTCAAGCACCCAGAAATTGCATTCAGTTAACTTACTGGAAAAGTGCCATCATCCAAAAGGAGATGTATCTACAGGTGGCCCACCACATCCTTCTCCCCATCTTCTGAATACAAAACAATGGGCAATGTCCCCTTTCTCCGGGAAAGAGAAGGTGATGACGACATTTGTCCCACAGGAAGACCTGACTTGTAGAGTCCAGAGCTGTCGTGGCTTGGGCAGTGCCAGGCTGCTCCTGCTGCTGCTGGAGAACACTGTGAGCATGCGCGGGCTGGTGGGGGGGGACCTCCTTGCAGGAGCCTCTGCTACAGGTAGCTCCTGCAAGAACCACACGAAGCCAGCTTTCCTGAAACCCCATGTGTCCCTGTGTGGGGAGCGTGTTGACTGCGGCATTCAGGCTTGAACGTCTCTGGTATAAGTGGGGGCAAAATCCACATGAAAACCTGGAATAAAGAAAAAGTACAAGGCAAAAATCCACTTGACTAGACATCAATGATCTCTTTGCCTAGGGAGTGGTATGGCTCTGTTGGTGAAGGTTTAGTCTTTGGTGCGAGACTTCAGGATTTCAGGCCCTGTTCAAGCTACTCTTTCCTTTCCCCTACACATTTCTAAGTCTTAGAAGAAGCTAATTGAAACCTGGCTTTCTCTTAGGAAACTCACTATGGTGTTTATAGTGTGGGCATCTCTGTGCATACAGCCTCATCTCTTCTCAACTGGTTTCTGAAGTCAAGACTTTGAGGGGGCAAAGCCAGAGTTGCAATAGAATGAGAACACCATTGTTCCAATGTAGGCAACCCACTAATCCTCTTTAGAGACTTACAAGATTTAGATGGGTGAACAAAAGAGTGGATGTAGGCATGAAAATGGAAAGACAGATTTGAGAACAAGGAAGAGTGTAGACTGACACAGGATTTGCAGCCATGTTGGATTTGGGGAGTGAGGGATTCACTTAAAAGACCTCTAGGTGGCTTGACCAGACTTACAGTAAAACCTGGGTTTCTGAGCATAGGTCGTCCTGGAAACATGCTTGTAATCCAAAGCACTTGTATATCAAAGCGAATTTCCCCATAAGAAATAATGGAAACTCAGATGATTCGTTCCACAACCCAAAGATATTCATATAAAAATGATTACGGTGTTTAATGACAATACTGTAATATAATACAAAATAATAAAGAAAATACAAAATATAAAAGAAAAACAAATTGACCTGCACTTACCTTTGAAAACCTTGGTGGCTGGTGTGAGGGAGACAAGAGAGGAGGATTATTGCATAGCACGACTTTCACTATCAGTAATGGAATCACTGCTATCTTTTGGTTCAATGGAACCTTTTCCTGCACGGGGGCCATTGTATATGCTTGCACGGATGTTGACTACAGCACAGTATTAATAATATAATACTTAAATTTAAATAATTAAAATACTCGTCACAGACTGTATTTAATGTAACTGGCAATAAGGCAGCAGAGGAAAGGGTCTACATCTGCAGGCAGCCTGACCTAAAATGAAGCAAAGGATTCCTAAGCTCACTCTTGGATGGAAAAGCAAAGGACTGTCCATAGGTGTTTGGAAGTAACAAAAAATACACTAGTGCCAGTTACGGGCACCTTCCAACGTGCTGAAAAATCAGTGATTTCTGCCAAACACAGCAGCCTGAGACCCAGCATCTGAGCATGGGAGATGATCACCCACAATCCCAGAGAGAGAGAGAGAGAGCGCCATTGGCTCAGTTGTGATCACATGATATTTGGTGTCACAGACGACTCATACTCCAGGACATCGCTTGTTTATCAAGTTAAAACATATTAGAAATGTTTGCTTACCTTGCAGAACATTCACAGAACAAGTTACTCGCAATCCAAGGTTTTACTGTGTATTATGCTAGTAAGTACAGAGGCATGAACAGGATTTCTTCCAGGGTTTTGTTGTTTTTAGGGTAATTTGTTTCTGCATTAGAAGCAAGAAACAGAAAATTCTTGACACCGTTATGTGGCTTTGGGCTTTGTGTTAGCATCGAGAAACTTGGGCATGAATTAACAATGTAGCTTAATGGATAAAATGTTTAATTCCAACTAGAAAATTAAGAGCTCACAATTGAAATTGGATCAATACCCTTATCTTCTGATACCAATGGATAATTTTGAGCCCTTTTTACCACCTGGTCTCCAAGGGCCCTCCTTTTCATGGAGGGCCTTAGGATCCTTAGGATCCTCATCCTTAGGATAAGAGATATCTACAGAGCTCCCGACTCAGAGATTAGAGCCTTCTGAAACCTCTATAAATTGTTACTTAGATGTAGTAGGCTCTACAGTGAAAAGAAGTGTCATGCTTCCTGCCAGTAATGCCCACCTAAGTCACTAATGTGGATGACCAACTCAGGGTCGAGATGTCTGACCCCAGCGATCAAGTCTGCAATGAAGTTTGTATAGATTAAAATAGTAACAGCAAGGGGGCACCTGTGTGGCTCAGTCGGCTCCAGCCCCGCGTCAGGCTCCGTGCTGACAGCTTGGAGCCTGGAGCCTGCTTCAGATTCTGTGTCTCCCTCTCTCTTCCCCCCCCCCCCCACTCGTGCCCTGTCTCTCTCTCAAAAATAAATAAAAATGTAAAAAAAAAAAATTAAAATAGTAACAGCAAGGACCCGCAGGGAGTTCAGAAGTTCTTTTTCCTCTCTCAGGAAAGTTCTATGTTCCTTTCTCTTCAGCAATATTGCAAAATGGTAGCTCTGGTTGGAAAAGCTGATTAATCTGGTGGCTGCTTGTGGCTTTACACTCATTTCTTTCTTATGTTGTGCCTATCACCCTGTGTAGGAACAACCCACTGGATCTTGTGACAAGACAGGGGGAGGAAGGAGACAATTCCCTATTTCCAGAGTCAGGGGAAGACAGAGCCGCCCTAGATCCATCAGGAACCGAAGCCAGAACTTTCACATATGCCAGAAACACAGCCTCCCATTGAACCATCTTTGACAGTGGCAGGTGTTTTGTAGCATCCTGCAAAATATATGTATATTTCACTTATTTTCTGTGGTTCTTCGAAACCCTCACTTTTGAAACCAAAAGCCCATTCCATTGGGGCATCTGGCTGGCTCAGCTGGTAGAGCATGTGACTCTTGATCTTGGGGTCATGAGTTCAAGCCCCGTGTTTGGGTATAGAGCTTACTTAAAAAAAATAAAAAATAAACTGGATATAATAAGATGTTAACAAAACGATGTTATTTTTTTAAGTCCGTTGTGTTAAACCTACTATATCTATAACCTCAACCTAGATCCATAAAGAAAGGATAATAAATCCTAGACTGTATGATACCATTCTGCTCTTACAACCTTACCTGCCTGGCCAGTCTCTCCCAGACACCCGTTCACTGGCCTAAAACCTCTTTTTATATTATTTTCAAGCCACACCCACGAAACTCCCAAGATGGAACTTTCTCTTCCTCTCTGCAGTTTCTTTCTCTCGTGCTACAAACCAGTTCCAATCCAGTCTCTCTTGACCATCTTGTCCACACCCACGTTCAAGTGTCATCTGTCTACAGTTGACTTGGGGCTTTATTTTCTATACCATGCCTGCCTTCTCCACCTGCAATCAATAAAGCCCAGGAAATACCTCCTGGGAAAGAAGAACTTCAGCACCACCATATACAAAACAAAAAATGTCTCCTATTTCCAGTGGTCTCTTTTCTCTCAACTTTGTAGTTATGAGATGGCTTCACACTACAGCTGGTAAGACCGGAGAGTAGGTTACCAAGAATTCTTGTGGGTTTTGATGTAATTGCCTTCTAATCTTTTGTACTCTCAATTCTAATCTTTTGTATTCCCAACCCCTTGAGGTCAGAGACTACTTCATTCACACTTTAAGTCAAGTGATTAACCCAATAATTGTTTCAATATAAGTAGCAGATACAAGACTTTGATTGAATTGTTGCGGCGTGAACTGGGGAGCCCCCTGGTCCTGGGGTCTCCACCCAGCCCAACCCGAAGGAGTCCTCAAAGGTTCTGAGCCTTGTCAGGGGAATGAATTCAAGGACAGACACGCATCACGGTCAACAAGCCACACAGATGGGAAAGTTTATTAAAGCAAAAGTTACACTCTGGAGATAGGTGAGCTAGTGAGAGCCCAAGCACCCCGGGGTTGGAGTTTCTATCTGTTATTGACAGTTGTTAACAAGCAGGAGGAATATTCATTACCTGGGGGTGGGGATTTCTTGGAAGCAGGATCGTGTGCCTTCTCCTCCATACTTGCTCAGGGGCTTCCTGTCCTGGCTCCGCCATCTGGGGCCCGTCTGGTGTGCTGGGGCTTCTGGGGAGTGCGGCAGGACAGGCCTCTGACCCTCCCCACGACTGGGCACAGCCTCCTCCGTGCTGGCCTCCAGGCTTCCTCTTACAGCCTAATTAACTGCCCACTCTAACACAATGAGTGGAAGGTAATGGGTGCACAGCTGCTGTTTTTTGCTCTTCTTGGAGGGACACAATGAGTGCATAATATATTTTTTTCAAAATTCCACTAATCACCAATTTCTCTGGTCTGGGTTTATAATTCTCCTTTAGGGGCTGCGGAATGATGGCTTCGAACGTGCTGCGATAATTTAAGTACTGTCGAAGCCTCCACCACTAGAGCTTAAGCAGCACAATCCGGCTTCTTCTAAATCTAGTGTTGCCATTCCTTCTCTTGGTGCTAAAAAATCACCATTTGGATTGGAAGTTCTCCCTTTTCTTCCTCTTCCATTTGCTTCTCCTTTTTCTCTTTCTTCTCTCTTTTTTTAACTCCTGCTCCTCGTGAAGCCGCCTCAGCTCCTCCTGCCAACCAAATTGTCTTTAACTTTGAGCAAGTAGCCTTAGCCCATGTCATTGATGAACTTAAACCTTTCCTTGTATCTTGATCAAGATCATGAATTCTTTCCTAAAAAGAACGGAGCCTCCTACCCATCACCAGGCTCTCCTGCACCACCTTGGGCACCAAGGAAGCAAACCCTCTTGCACAACCTTGAGCCCTGAGATAATGTCTGTAGCTGTCGCCATCAAAACTGTGCATGATCAAGAATTGCCACAGATCACTGCATCCCTTAACTGATTAACTAAGTCCCCTTAAAAACCCCATCCCTGGGCCAGGCAGAAACCTTGGAGGTGGCTTTTGGACAAGAGTCCGCCTTCTCCCCAGGTTGCTGGGCTCCTGAATAAAGGTCGTATTCCTTTCCAGTCAAATCTTGTCTCTTAAGTATTAGCTTTTCAAACCAGGGGCAGATGAACTTGGGGCTCAGTGACACATTCTCTCCAAACTAAAAAAGGTTTCTTTGTTTGGGTTTTGATTTGTTTTGTTTTAATATTGGGTGAGTTTTGATGAAGGGAAGCCCTGTTTCTTAAACAATGTCGCAGCTTACCTGGCACCCTCACACACCTCTTTAAACCATATTTAACTTCCACACGAAGAAAACACAAAATCCCAGTCAGCCATCTTTTGGTGATGTTTCTATGTGTCCTAACAAATACTCCCTGGTATCCTGTTACTCAAATTCTGAGTCATAAAGATAACTACAGTGACTAGTCTTATGTTATGGGGTAGTTGTACTCAGTTGAAAGTTCCTCTTCCTCCAAATTCATGGGCATCCTGGGACCTCAGAATGTCACTTCATTTGGAAATAGGGTCTTTGCAGATGTAATCAGGTGCAGATGAGGCCATTAGGTGGGTGCTAACCCAATAGGACTGGTGTCCTCATAGGAAGAGGGAAATTTGAACACGGAACTCCAGAGACAGAGACTTGGACTGATAAGGCTGCAAATCCAGGAAGGCCAGGAAAGAGGGGTGCTTCTGGCCCTTCTAGTCCTTGTGTCTGCCGAGTATTGGTCATCATAGCCGTCTGCTCCACCTCTATTCCATATTTCCTTCCCATCAACAAGCACTCCAGCTGGCCGAGTGAGGCTCATCCACACTGCCACAAGTTTGGTCACATTAGCAGTGCTCCCTATATCAGGTTATTACAGTTTTCATTGACTTTTTAATCACAGTGCGTGAGGTCATTGACAGGTACCCCTGGGAAATCTCCTTGAACTCTACACATATTCCCTATGTAACCCCATTGTATAGTAGTGCAACCTCTCCTCTCTAGTGCGTCTGAAACAGCAGGGTTGTATGCAGTAGGACCTGAATTGTCAGCTTAAATCTTGGCGCAACTGCAGATAATAGGCGCCACCAGTATGGTGGACACCACAGCACTCTACCAGGAGGGGGTGTAGCTCAGTGGTAGAGCGCGCGCTTAGCATGCGCGAGGCCCTGGGTTCAATCCCCAGCACCTCCACATGGCCATCCGTGAGGGTAAGCTTTTTGAACGAACTCCATGGGTTTGACTCGAAGGAGTTCCAACCTGACATCTCACTTTCTTTCCCTGGTGGCATTTTCATGCCGGGCACAGTGTGGAAGGATAGGGAAGAGCAGGGAATAGGAAAAAAGGGAAAGTTTCTTCTCTGTGTATTCACTTGAGGATAGTGAGAAAGAGACAGAGAAGAAATTTGGTGCAATTTGTCCCAGGATTCTTACTCTTTTCTATCTTTCCTTTTCATGGTTGATCGTTCAATTCCTAAGGGCTTGGTTCCTCCAAACTGACTGCTTCAACACTGTGGTAATTATACCTGCACTAGGTAAAGACAACACGGCTATTCTTGTGTCAGTGGTATGCCTGTCCTGGCATTCAGATCAGTGTGGAGTTCGGTCAAAAGTGAACCTGCAGGAAGGAAACATGGAGGTGCTGGGGCTCGAACCCAGGGCCTCGTGCATGCTAAGCACGCGCTCTACCACTGAGCTACACCCCCTCCCGGTGGAATCCTGTGGTGTCCACCATACTGGTGGCCCCTATTATCTGCAGGTGCACCAAGATTTAAGCTGACAACTCAGGACCCACTGCATACAACCCTGCTGTTTCAGACGCACTCGAGAGAGGACACATTGCATTCCAACCTGCACAGCCCTTAACACAATTAGCCTCATAACTGTCCGACCCTCAGAGGACTGCGGGCAGCCGACTTCCTGAGTGAAAGTTCCTGTCCACCATCAAGGAGAGTTTCAGGATGGAACATTCTCTTGGTTCTTCAGTTTCCTTCCCTCCTATCTGCAGAGCTCTCAGAAGAAAAGTGGTGCGGGGGATATACAAAAACAGTACCTGTATAGGATCAAGTGCTAAAAACAAACAAAACAAAACAGAACAGAGCAAAAGAAAAGAAAAAAAGGACAAACCAGTAAGGTGAGGCCACTCAGGAAACTGAGGTCCAGGTTGGGAGACAAGGTGGAGTAAGTACTTCACAATAATGGTGTGAAATGAGGAGCAGAGTGTGTCTGTCACTTCTTCCCTAAATTGCTGTGCCAAACATCTGTGTCGAGGGAGGTGGGGTCCTCACTCTGTCTAGACGCTGCATCTCGTTCTGAGAGCCGGAAGGACAGAAGACAGGAAAGTAGACTAGAAAACACACTCCTGTGTACATAGAGCCTCTTTCAGAAGAAAATGCTCTCCAGGGGAACTTGAAGGAAGGAAAGAAATGAACTTGCTCTTGATAAGCCCCTTCTTACAGAACACACCAAAACTCATAGTGAAGTTGTTCAAGCCCAGAGTGTAGGTGGGTCGTCACTTGAACTCAGGGCCACTTCCACTGAAGACACATGAGGATCCGTGGTTCCACACGTAGTAACGCACAAACCATTATAAAGAAAGCTTTCTCTTCTCTCTCTTTCTTACCAGTATAGACTCAGGTTTTCTTATTGTATCCATTCGATTACATTCCTTCATTGTTCATTTTCCATTTTAATACTCAGGGCTTCCAACATTTCTCTAGAGGCCCCGTGTCCTTTTGAGCCTACTGTCATCTTTTGAGCACTTTCTTACATTCTGGCACAGAGACATGGTCTAGGGTCCTCTTGTGATTCCCCTGCCCCAGCCCTGGGGTGACAGCAACTTCCTCCAGCAGCCTTGGTTCCTGCTAGTGGGGATCTGTATTAAGAAATTAAGATAGAGCCAAATTATGGAAAGAGCCCAAATGTCCATGGACTGATGAATGGATAAAGACACGCATAAAGATGATATGTATACATATAAATAAGTCAGAGAAAGACAAATATCATATGATTTCACCCGTGGAATTGAAGAAATACAACAGATGAACATAGGGAAAGGGAAGGAAAAATAAGATAAAAACAGAGAAGGAGACAAACCATAAGACTCTTAAAGACAGAGAACAAACTGAGGGATGAGGGAGGGAGGTGGGTGGGGGATGCGCCAGATGGAGATGGGCATTGAGGAGGGAGCTTGTTGGGACCAGCACTGGGTGTTGTGTGTGAGTGATGAATTCTTGGGTTCCATTCCTGAAGCCAAGACTACACCACATGTTAATTTACTTGAATTCAAATAAATAAATCTTCAAAAAAGAGAAATTAAGAGAGGAGACTAGCCCTCCTCGTTGTCACTAGGGCAGCACTGTTTCTGTGCTTCTGTGCTGGCAGACCTATGACCCGGCTCCCCATTGCCGTCTTCTCATGAAGCTTTGAGGGGCCCCAAGGTCAGGGTGGGCTGAGGAGCATGAGCGGGTCTCGGGAAGCACCATCACCTTCATCCTCACGCAGCTGCACAAGAGACGCCGTCTAGGCGGTTCCGAAATAAGGAGTCGTGTGTAAGGATGTCGGCGCTCAAAGCTTCGTGTCCTCAGGACGCCCAGCGGGTAGATGGCTGCAATGAAAATGCTTCTGAAAAAGTATGCCCACATCGGGGGTGTAGCTCAGTGGTGGAGCGCGTGCTTAGCATGCACGAGGCCCCGGGTTCAATCCCCGGCACCTCCATTCCCCAGGCTCCTACATCTCCTCGAGGAGGGATCTTTTGATCTTGGAGTGAAAAAAATCCAGGTTTCTGTCTGCAAGTCTCCATCCTCCTAGGAGGAGGATGCTGTCTTGGAGACCTTCTAGCCACTTTGGAACACAAGGTAGAAATTCGTGCTCGTTCACTCAAAGTCAGCCTTTTCATCCTCTACCCACCCTCGGCAACCAGCGCTGCATTCTCCAAGGTCTTCACTCCGCCATCACTAAGTTGGGAAAGTCAGAGTTCCAAAAGCAGGAAACCCTCTGACCGGAAAGGGCATCTGCGAAGACAGTGAAACCATACCCACCTGGTCTTTCCTGCACCTCGAACATCAGGAGCCAAGTCAACAGGGTTTTCCTGGATTTGAGGGAAAGTTTAAAACTAAAGGCCTAGAAAATCTGAAAAAGCCAACCTGCTTCGGTACCTGCAGAGGAAGGTTTCTGCTCCGCAACAAAGAACACGGGATTGCCCAGTGATGGAAGGTGGCCCGGCTGGCTGCATAATCTGCTGGGCCCTGGTCAGGGACTGCGGCTGGCCCTCATGACATGTCGGGTGACAGACCGGGGGGAGGCCAGCCTAGGCCGCTCCTTCCCCGAAAGACCGAGAGCGAGATGTTCAAGGACACCGAAGGTAGCCACTCATGGCAAGCACTTGCTGCTCTCCCTGCCCTATTTGGATTCCAAAACAAGAGAAGGGGGCATAGTGGGGGAAACATCCCCCGCGCACTGGTCCTGAGCTCAGACTCCGCGTAGCTGGCAGAGCACGGCCTCCTGGAAAGGCTGTAAGCGAAGACGGACGGCAGGTGCCGTGAGCACTTACAGGAGAATCAGAGAAGCCACTCACCTTCTCCCCCGATTTAGGGCAATTGCTTTTGCTTGTGGGGCGACGGGACCTTTCTCCACAATTTTTCAATCCACGGTCCTGATGACATAGTAACTTTGGTGAATCCATATGAATTCGATCATACAACCCAGTTTATAAAGTAGAATAGTCTTTATGCCTGACCTAAACCAGGAGAAAATATTGCACGGAGAGACTTGAATGCGAAGCAAGAGATTTGAGGGAAAGAGCAGCTAACTTAGTTTTGAAGTTATCTCTACGCCCAAGGTGGGGATTGAACTTACAACCTGGGGATCAAGCAGCCCAGGCTGTACCGACTGAGCCAGGCAGGTGGCCCGAGAGCTTCTATCGTTGATCACGAAAGAGGTGATTGGTTTGCTGTGCGCTAATTCAGTGTTTGTCACAGATAATGAGCCACTCTCAGGAAACCAAACCACTGTATGAATCGAGAGGTGCTATGAAGGCTCTTCTTCAAGACTGTGGGAACCTTGTATCTCTTGCCCCGCCCCCCGGGGCCCCGTAAGTTCGGGCGACATTGGAGAGTCACGCAAAATCACCAGTTTTCTGTGTACTAACTCACATCGGCTCTAGCGGACATGTTCCACCCAAAGTAAACGCTCCTTTCCTGCAAGAAGGGCCCCCAAGCAATCCCATGCCTCCGGGTTGCACACAACATCCTCAACATCCAAGCCGCAGAAGACGTGCTGTCCACTCTTCCCGAGACCTGAGGCCCGCTGAGTCCACCCATCCCGCACACCCGGCGATTCAGCCAAACATAGGTCCTAAGATCACGTGCATTTATTGATTCCTCCAAATGTCTTCATTAATTTTAATTCTGTACATATTATAAATGTGTAGTTATTCATAAGACAGAAATGTTTTTATGCCACACTACAGTCTGTAAATGCTGTGGGTTTCTCAAATTGTTATAAATAATTGAAGGAATACTAAAGAAAATTCTAAATGACTTATATGTTTGTATCTATTGCGGAGTCCTGAGAAGATAATTTCCTTACGACAATGATTCTTAAACTTTAGCAAGACCACATTCTTGAAATCTACAGTATAAATAAATTGTATGAAAGACTTTGTTTTCTTCTGATGGAGACGTCAGTTGCCGCTTACACATTCTTCCCGGAACATTCCTCCTGTGATCCTCACGTCTTCCTAATATCCTATCCCTGTCTCTCTCCCCTGTTCCTCTCATCTCTCAGGTCATTGTCTCCACCTTCATGGCAGAAGTTGGTCTCTGGCTCAGGTTTCTCCACTCCAGATGCTTGAATACACACACACACACACAATCATGAGAGTGCCATCAAAATCGGCTTGTCTCCCAGACTTTGTGATACGTCCCCCTTTCTAATAAAGAGCTTGTTACCAAAACTTGGTGATCCAAATGGGACCATCATACATCCTTGCACTGTGCTATGCTGCCTGATCTATTCTGATTGTGATTTCATTTAGAAATTAAAAAATAAAAATCTAAAGTGTAATTGGAAAAATATCAAGAAGTGTGTGTGTGGGGATTCCAGTATGATACTCAGCAACACCCTTTTTCATTCATTCCTACCTTGAATGTTATGTGCGTGTGCATGTAGGGTGATGGCCAATCATAGGCACAGTGAAAAGACCCAGAAGAATCTCTATAGTGTGTGTGTGTGTGTGCGCATGTGTGTGTGTGTGTCACTGTGGTGTGCATGTTGTTATGAGAAACTACTTGGCATTAGGCCATCTTGGTTTCACTGGTGACATGGGGAAAATTGTTGAACATCACTGGCCATTTGCACAATGAACTGAGCCTTTTAATTCTCCCTCCTGCCAAACAGTCTTGCAGCGAACCTACCATTACTGGTAGAGTTTTGTCCCTGTCTGGAATGTCTAACTTTTCAGGGCTCCAGGAAAGAACAGTATGAAGCATTCTTAAATGAAGGATACGTTCACTACTGAGATTAGAATACTAAAAACGTTGACTAGAATTTAAATAAAAATTTGAGAAAATAATCAATAACTTAAAAAATAAAAGTGGAAAGCAGATGACAACCAAGGTCATAAAGATTCAGATCTGAAAAACAATTTCATTCACTGACATCAATAACTTCCTTCTTGGTATTCCTTATTATGGATACTAAATCATTTTATTTTATTTTGCCATGTATTCACTTGACATTTCTAGGTCAATATCTTTGATGCAACATTTCGCTAATGTCTTGGCAATTACAGTTTTTAATAAAGTAGCATTTTATAAAAGTAGCCTGGATCACCAACGTTCTTATGCAAAATATTGAACATCTGCTCCCATAGCTTTTTAATTCAGTCTTCTTTTCAAAGATCTCTTTTTATTTTGAATTTATTTTATGTTTTGGTGTTAACATAACTTAAGTTCTAATGGCCTTGTTCCTTGATCAGCCAACACGTTTCTGCAAATAACCCCATTAGCACCTCACCATCAATGAAAACTACAAAACCAAACTTAACCTATGAAAGATCACATGTCCACCTAAAACCAGAAGGACCAATTTTGGTCTGCATTTTTTGCAATCATTTCTATCCTCATCATATTGAGATACTACCACTTTTTTGACAAAAAAAAAACAAAAAGAAAAAGAAAAAGAAAACCATCAAATGAACCTAATTTAGTCTTCAATAAATTAAAATTTAAAAAATATATAGTTTGGAGCCTGCTTCAAATTCTGTGTCTCCCTCTCTCTCTGCCCTCCCCCATTCACACACTGTCTCTCTCTCCCTCAAAAATAAAGAAACATTTAAAAAATTTTAAACATATGTATGTATAATTTTAAAATTCCAATTAGCTACTAATGTTAAACTGTAAAATTTTAAAAGTTTTTAAAAAATGTTTAATTATTATTTTTGAGAGAGAGGGGGAGAGAAAACCCAAGTGAGGGAGGGGGCAGAGAATCCCAAGCAGGTGCTGCACTGTCAGTGCAGAGCTCAATGTGGGGCTCAAACCATGAACCGTGAGATCATGACCTGAGCCAAAGTCAGATGCTCAACCAACTGAGCCACCCAGACTGCCCTAAACTATAAATTTTTAAAAATAGACCTAAACACTTAAATATAACAAGATATGAAAAAAACATAATTTCTCAGGTTTTCATATGCTTTTGGGTTAGTTGACAGGTTAACCCTAAAGTATCATGTGCCACAATATGGTCCCACTACACGTGACTAGTGAAGTAAACCAAAATATATCACCTAAAATATGCCACTTTGACATAAAAATTACTTTGACCAGAAGGCAGTTAAGAAGCAGCAAACACAAGAAAATCTCTCTCCACCCTTCCCCTTCCTGCCTGAAGTCAGTATCTAAAGTCTCTGTTTACAGGAGACGGACATGTACCAGCCTGGAGAGGCACCAGACGAAGCTGCAAACAGACCTTTTCCCCATTAGTTTCCTGCCATGTCTTTACTTTCCGCCTTGCTGCCCTTAGCGCCTAAAACTGTCTTCCTCAGTCCCGTTGGTCCTGTTGTTTCTGTGAAAATTTCCTGCTCTTTGTAGAAGATGCTAAGAAGTTCTAAGCTGATGTTTTCAGCTACTGTTTGTTGAGGTTAATCCCACACGATACATACTTCACACGTTAATAAACTCTGTTTTTCTCTTATTCATCTACCTTTTGGTTAGAGTCCCAGTTGAGAACCTCGGATGGGTAGAGGTGAAGTTTTGCTCCCCTGTACTAGTCTGTTTCCCTCTCTTTGTTCTATTCACTGAGCAGGCGGACAGCCCCCATTAGACCCACACACTGTTAGGTGAGCCAGGTCCTCTGGGTATGCACGTAGGGGTCAAAGCCATCAAAAGATTCCCCAACATTTTTAAGTCCTTATTTCCACGTCTACACTCATTTCATGGGGAACCAGTAGCAACTAATGGAAGTCAGCGGAGACAGGTATGTCTCTGAACTTCTCGGATTATGAGGCAGTGTAGTTCAGCGGTCGAGTGCATTCCTGCCCTTCCCCTTCCGTCTCTTAAACCACACACGGACAGCCTTTCCTCACTTTCCTCTCATTGAATTAATTTACTCACTTTGCCCTGTTTATATCAGAGTTCGGTTCATACCCTGCATGGGTTGCCTTTGCTCCTGACCCATCTCAACGCCATGGGCCTCATCGTTACTGATGATGTCTGTCTTCCCAAGGAATATTTGATTGAAGGAAACAAAAGAGAAAGATCTGGAACTGGGGACGACAGAGTTACATCAAGCCTGAGGACTCGATTCCACTGGCAATATCTTGCAGAGGCATGAAAGAGAAAACAGAAAGAGAAAGAAAAAGTAACGGATGAGATTCTCAGTCAGTTATCTCTTTTAAATTATTTTTTCAACATTTATTTATTTTTGGGACAGAGAGAGACAGAGCATGAACGGGAGAGGGGCAGAGAAAGAGGGAGACACAGAATCGGAAACAGGCTCCAGGCTCCGAGCCATCAGCCCAGAGCCCGACGCGGGGCTCGAACTCACGGGCAGCGAGATCGTGACCTGGCTGAAGTCGGACGCTCAACCGACTGCACCACCCAGGCGCCCCTCAGTCAGTTATCTCTTAAAGGGCATTATTTTTTCAACTGTGCCTGGGTCAACGTACTAGCTGCAGGCCAAGGAGAAACAAACCTTCCCGGTGACAGTTCCTTCTCCCTCCCTCCCCACCCTTCTGTCTTCAGCTAGAAACTATCCTGTACAGTCACCAGAAGGAGCAAGCAACGGGTCGTGACGCTTTCTAAACAAGTAAAGTGGGGTCCTCCACAGAAGAGAACTAATCACTCAGTGCTTCCAAAGGTGAGAAACGTGGGGGTGGGAGTCAGGGTGTTGGTGAATCCACAGTGTTCTGGTGCAACCAAAATAGGTCTCTCCTCCTTACTGGATGCAGGAAAAGTACTGTTTTTGTCCGAAAACATTCTCATCCCTCCGCTCTTTGTACACAACTTAACAGACCACGTCCTCCTTCACCGGTTCCTGAGGTGAATTCTTCAGAGCTCTGACATAGGGAACTTAGCGATTTCATGCCGTCAGGTTCTCCTCTGCATCCCTCACTAACTGCCCACCCCCACTGTTTTTAACTCTCTAAATAAGGTCATGCCTGTTATACAGAAGTTCTGATCACATAGAGAGCACTGGAAAAACATGTAAAGGCTCTGGAGTCAGAATGAAGGTCGTCAATGGCATAGACAGGAAGCAAAATGGTCCCTTGGCCATTAGCCATAAGAGCAAAAGGACTGAGTCCCATCTCCTCTCCCTGACTCCTGCAACCACGAATCCCGATGAGAGAGAGACAGTGCTACGTACTGGTTCAGAGCACCTAGCATATCCTGGATGTCATTACCCCAGCTCCCAGAAAACTGTTGTCTCCTAGCCCGTACCATAACCAAGTACTTGGGAGGGCAGTCCACCATTCCAGTAGGCCAGCTGCTTCAGAGAGATGGCGAACTCCAGAACATTAGCCCACCGCCATACTCCATCTGCTCCTGAAATGGTTTCTTATCTCAGAAAGAATGCTGTGCAATCACAGGACACTCAGCAAATTCATGGATGGTGGTTTGGCCAGAGCATTGTGAGAGGCAAAGGCAAATCTCCACCCAGGGTCAGTTTCTATTCCGGTGACAACATACGCCGACCCTGTAGTGTGAACTTGGTCAGGTGTAACGAACCCGACGTGAGGTGGGTAACTGGTTCCTCCGTGGAATGATAACATGTGAAGACTCAGGGTTTGTGATGTTGTGAGTTTGGTCACTCAGAAGAGGCTCGAACCAGATCTATTTTGCTGAGCCCATAGTGACCTCCCAGCTCCTTGAACAAGGACAGTGGTGGCAAGGACAGGAGAAGCTTACAGACTTAGCAGAATGGGTCATCTTGTCCACCTGCCTATTCAGATTCCCCTCTGAGGACAGTGCTCTTTGAAGAGCATTCACTTGGGGAAGAAATGCCCTTAGAATTTGTACTTTTGGAGAAATCTAACCCTTGGCCTCCTCCCCAGACCTCTTTGTCACCACGTCCCCAATAATTTTCCCTCCAAGCCTCTCTGTAATCATCCAGCCAAACTGTGAGATGCTCTCAGTAATTAGTGCGGACTCTATATCACCTCTGTCCTTGCAGGCAGAGCCGGCAGGTGCCTCAGTGAAGCAATGCTCCCTGGGAAGAACTGCCTTCCCCACTGGCCATCAAGTATACTGGTACCTGCTGGCTTTCGTGTGGTGCAGCAGAACCACCTGGAAGCCCGGCTGGTCTTTTCCCTTCTTCAGTTGTGGGAAACACCCCATGAGGCTGAGGGTGTGGGCTGAAAATGTAGAGAAAATGTCCCAAGTATAAGAGCCAAGGGAACATAGCTATTTTCTCTGCCTGTGGTCCGTGGTTGTCGACCCTGCTCAGATACTCTGCTTCTACTTGTGATGAGCTGATGCTGTCCATACCCAGTGTTATGGCTGTGTGGACTAGAGAGACCTCCATCATGACTGGAAGCCCCCCGGTCCCACTGTAACTTGGTGACTTGTGCTCGAGAATCCAAGCTCTCCTGGACCCAGTAGCAAGCTACAAACTATTTTATTAAAGAGGATAACAATTTTCAGAGGATGCCATAGTCTTTCCTCTAAATCCCAAAGGTGTGTCCTGTGACTCACTTGTAGAAAAATGCATAAACTCCAAATACCATCTGCGTCTTCCACAGACACTCTGCTTTGCTGGGTCACAGAGGTCAGCTGTCATTGTGGCCTTCATACAGCCTGGAGCTGCTACAGACTTCCTTTGTTCCAGGCTTCACACAAAATAGGTAGCTTTTCTAGACACAGAGAGGGGGCTGGTAGTTGCCAGAAGCAGGGGTGGGGGGCGAAGTGGGTGAAAGGTGTGATTCCCATTCATAAAATAAATACGTCCTAGGGATGTAAGGCACAGCACGGTGACTATGGTTGGTAATACCTTACTGCATATTTGAAAGTTGCTAAGAGGTTACATCTTCTCATCATAAGAAAAAAAAACATTTTGTAACAGTATACAACATGAGCAACTGTGCTGGTCATTTTACAAAGCATACAGATACCCATTATGCTGTACATCTGAAACTGATAGAATGTCATATGCCAATTATACCTCAATTTAAAAACAACTGGTTTAAAAAAAAAACAAACAAATCTGGTAGCTTTTCAAGTACAAATGACTCTGTATTGTCTCCGAAGTTTAAGGAGGCTCACTGGACATTTTACTTCTTTTCTAGTGGGACGAGCCAGAAGCAACAGCTTGTTGGTCAGCCCTGAAGGGTTATGTCAACATGGTCGATAGATAGGTCACAGAGATGACAGGCTCCTGAACTCTTGTGGGCTGTGCTTTCACACTGCGGCCTGCACATATTAACCAAGGAGTCTACACTGGTGGCTGCTTGTAATCAAAGACTCAAAACCAGGTCCAATAAGCGTGTTATTATCAATATAATGGACCAGCGCGATATCCTGCACAATGGAGAGGTGAGCGGTGTCCCAGGACTCGATCGTTAAAGGCTAGGCCTGCCCTGTGCTCCTAGGCGAGACTGGAAATATCTCACCGGCCCTGCCCGGCAGAGGCGAACCGTGCCTGATGGCTGTGTTACTCTGCCAGGGCTGCCGGAGCAAAACACCAGAGATTCAGTGGCTTCCACAACAGAAATTCATTTCCTCACAGTTCTGGAGGCTACATGCCCAACGTCAGGGCGTCAGCAGGTTTGGTTTCTTCTGATGCCTCTCTCCTGGAAGCAGCCCTCTCACCACGTCCTCACGTCTCTCCTCGGTGTGCGTGCTGTCTGCGTCCTCGTCTCCTCTTCTTGGAAGGACACGGTCCTTACCTGAGTCATACCGGATTAGCCTGCACTCATATGACCTATCTTACCTTAATTATCTCTAAGTACAGTCACAGTCTGAGGTTGGGACTCAGTGGGTTGGGGCTTCAACACAGAATTTTGGAGAGACAGAAGTCAGCGCGGAGTAGTGGTCAGTTTCCGACGCGAAGAGTGAAATATTTTCTGCAGCAGTAGGTGCACACAAAGTATGAGTGGCCGCGACATTTGCTCCAGGAGGGAAATCCTACTGGACGTGGAAGCGACCACTTCATTCGGTTCACGATACTATGCTGCCATTTCTCACCATGACTCTGCTCTCTGCACAGGCCAGACAGGCAGCGGGACGGCCAAGTGCTAAGAATCACCGCCCTCTGCATCTTTCAAGTCCTTGCCGGTGGTTCTTGTATTTGGAATTCTTCCAGGACCGCAGTATCCTTCGCAAATATTATTTCGGCAAGTGGAGACAACTCTGATGGCTCCCGACTGGCGTTTCCTAACTTAACATCTCACACGTCCGGAACCCGACCCAGATCTCCTCAAACCGAGAGGAGGCTGGCCCCACTTGAGCAGGGAACTTGGCACACAGCTAAAAATGTACACGGTAAGTATTACTTTTCTAGTCTTCCCCAAAGGAAGTCCACTCACCGAGGCAATTGTGAGACTATTTGGAGATGACTGAACACGATTCTGAGCTGACATTAGGTATTGGAACACATTAAAATGTCGCTGTGGTCTATGGTTGGGGGGGGGGGAGGCTTATACAGGTCATGTGAACAGTAGAATCAGGTCTATTTTACTGCAGGCCTATTTGGATCCCTGAGTCTGACCCATAGCTATTTCCAGACCCAGGATGCCTTGCTGCAGTAGACACAGCCACCCCTGTATCCCATCATCACAACTGGGTCCGGGAGCCATTGCAATTGGAGCGTCCATCTGTCCCTCCGGGCCTGCAGAGAGTAGCCCCTGCAGACACTTTTTCGAAGGATGCTGTTTTCTCCTCACCAACACATTCCTCAAGGACTCAGAGAAGAGAGTCCTCTAGACCAGGAGTTGGCAAACTTTGTGTAGATGGCCAAAAAGTAGATATTGTAGAATTTGCAGGTCACATGGCAAAATCAAGGCTATAGATACTTATATAATGATTTTTAAGCATGACACTAAAGTATAGTAATATTTGAGTACAGTTATTATTACTACCAACAAAGAATGGAATTATCTTTGGGGTGACATTCTGTTTAACTGGAGTTCCAAGTTAATGTTCCTGATCACAGAAATTTCTCAGCATTCTTGGAGATAATGAAACAACGGAAAGAAGAGAAAAATGAGAGACAAGATGTATTTCCTTCGGTTTCGTTTATTCTCTGAGTGGTGCCTGGGACACTTCATAGGACACAGAGGAGGGGGGAGGCCTCCAGGGTTTCCCTCATCCCCACCCCCTCCTGTCCCCTCCTCACTGACCACCCCGCCGGGACAAAGATATTGGGCAACTGGACAGTCGCACTTAGGGAATCCAAAAACACCCAAAGACACCCAAAAACTTGAGAACAGTCCAAGTACTGGCGAAAAAAAAAGACAAGAAAACACTCCTAATAAGGAGCCGAAATAGCTCAGCTGGGAGAGCGTTAGACTGAAGATCTAAAGGTCCCTGGTTCGATCCCGGGTTTCGGCAGGTGCAGTTTTGGTTCCCGTGAATGAGCCACGTGGGTGTGTTCCAGTAACACGTCACACGTGGACGCGGGGATCCGAATTTCTTACACGTGCCACGTGTCACCAAGCGCTGTTCTCCTTTTACCTTTCCGCCTCTTACGACAGTAACGGGTGCTCGCTGGGGTCGCACCTGCACGCGGTGCGCGTTGTCCACTGCGTGAGCCGGGCTGGGGAGCCCTCCCTTCGCTCCCCTCTGCTCCCCTCGGCTAGGTTCTCATCCCCTCCGTTCCCCTCCCCTCCGCTCCCTCCGCTCCCTCCTCTCTGCTCCCAGCCGCTCTCCTCCCCTTCCCTCCCTTCTCCCTCCGCTCACCTCGGCTCCCCTCCCCTACCCCCTCTGCCTCCGCTCCCCTCCCCTCCTTACATCACAGTGACAGCGACACGTCGTCCGCACTTTGTCAGGGTCCCGCGTCCCTGTTCCTTCCTGTGACCAAGGTTCGCACAGGTGGGAACAACAAAAGTGCGCTGCGATCGCGACCCTGTTCCTGAGTGCCAGCACAGCCTCTGTGCAATCGGCCCTTTTCAGTAGCTCAGTCTTCTGCATGAACACCTTGTTCATGGGAACCAAAACAGCACCTGCCGAAACCCAGGATCGAACCAGGAACCTTCAGATCTTCAGCCTAACGCTCTCCCAGCTGAGCTATTCCGGCTCCTTAAGAGAGGCCTTTCCCCCCGCCCCCCCCCCATACTTAGACTGTTGAACTGTCGTTTTTTTGGGGGGTGTTTTTAGATTCCTTAAGTGCGACCGTGCAGTTGCCCAATATCTTTGTCCACCCAGAAAGACTCGGAGTCTGCAGTCTTCCTCCGTGCACGGTGCTCGGACTCTTGGCAGGGTGGTCGGTGAGGAGGGAACAGGAGGAGGGGAGCCCCAGCCCGGCTCACGCAGTGAACAATGCGCACCGCGTGCAGGTGCGACCCCAGCGAGCACCCGTTACTGTCGTAAGAGGCGGAAAGGTAAAAGGAGAACAGCGCTTGGTGACACGTGGCACGTGTAAGAAATTCGGATCCCCGCGTCCACGTGTGGCGTGTTATTGGAACACACCCACGTGGCTCATTCACGGGAACCAAAACTGCACCTGCCGAAACCCGGGATCGAACCAGGGACCTTTAGATCTTCAGTCTAACGCTCTCCCAGCTGAGCTATTTCGGCTCCTTATTAGGAGTGTTTTCTTGTCTTTTTTTTTTCGCCAGTACTTGGACTGTTTTCAAGTTTTTGGGTGTCTTTGGGTGTTTTTGGATTCCCTAAGTGCGACTGTCCAGTTGCCCAATATCTTTGTCCCGGCGGGGTGGTCAGTGAGGAGGGGACAGGCGGGCCGTGGAGGACGAGGAGGACAAGCCGGCGCCCACCTCCCCGCACTCCCCACTTGGTGACAGCCCCTGCTCACAGACTGCCGTGTGGGAGGGGAGGGTCTGCCCTGGGGTGGAGGCCCCGCTTCTGGCATCCTCCCGCCTCGCCCCCGCCCTGCCGGGCTCTGTGCCTGGGTGCCTGGAGGTCCCCGCCTCCCCCACGTGCCTGATCCCGGGGCCTCTCCGCGCACCGGGTCCCTGCAGCCCCGCCGAGCGCAGGTCAGGTGGCCGCGGCCGGGATCCCAGAAGCAGAGCAGGGATCCGCGGCCTGCGGGACGCCTGGTGCGCAGGCACGCGGGGGGCCTGGGGACTGGGCGCCCACTCCCCCGAGGGGCTGAGACACCCCCGGGGCAGAGGCAGAGGGACAGGGAGAAGGTGTGAGGCCCCGATGCGGCGTCGCGGGCCTGGTCCCCTGGTAAAACGGGCGCACTGGGACCCGCGTCCCCCCCCCCCGCAGCCTCCCCTCCAGGGTCCCCGTGCTGCGGGAGGACATCCGCGCGGAGCCCCTCCCGCCCCCTGCCCCAGTCTCTTGCTGACCTTCAGTGCTGAGCTGACCACAGGCCCCTGCCCCAGTCCCCTGCTGACCCTCAGCGGTGAGCTGACCAGCACAAGGCAGCAGGAAGACCGACGAGCCCGTGTGCGGGTTCAGGTGGTCCGGGTGGCTCTGAGTGGGTCAAAGGCCGAGGGGACGCAAGCCCAGGAAGGGGTGAGGCCCCGCCCTGGACACCTGCTGGGCAAAACCCTATTGGTGAGAGACCCAGGCTGGCCGGCAGCGGGGCCCCGTGGCTTAGCTGGTCAAAGCGCCTGTCTAGTAAACAGGAGATCCTGGGTTCGAGTCCCAGCGGGGCCTCGAGTGTCTGAGGGTTTGCCCCTTACGCTGAGGGGTGCTGGCCCTTTCCCTTACACTGCGATTTCTGCAGCTTTTTTTCTACCATTGCCCCCCCCTCCCCCCCCCCCCCCCCACTTCCCCACCGTCAACCCCGCCGCCCCAGACTTTGGACAAGGAAAAATCCCAAGACTTCGAAAACAAAATGGAACAGACTTCAGAAACAGCCACACGACGCAGGAGTGTAAGAAATCAAAGAGCTGTGCGACGATCTTAGCCTGTTTTCTCGGGGTGCCTTTTCGTGAATGCAAGCACCATGCAGTGGACTCCAATCCTGATTTCGTATAAAGAGCTGTGCACGGATTAGCCGAAGTCCGGGGCGGGAACACAGACTGCGGGCATGAGTCTTAATGTGGTGGTGGCCAGTGCCCTTGAGGTTATAATTCAACTGTGCTATAATTATAACATATTTATAGTCTACTATATAACTATGTTATAATTATATTTATAGTCTATTATATAACTATGTCATAATTATAACTATAACTGTATTATAATTCAACCCCTGGGGACCCTGGGGTGGCCCTGGAGGTGGGTGTACTGAGTCCACGACGTGTGTGAAAGCGTACCGTGAGTGTCGATTGAATGTCGGGCCCAGTGCAAGGAGACAATGGACAGGAAGCCCATCCTCGCTGCCAGCCTGGCCCTGAGCGTCTCTTCTCCCCCTGCTGTACTCCAGCCATCAGAATTGCCCCCAACCTCGGCGGGCATCAAATCAGGGCTCATATCTGCTGTGCTCTAACAGAAATCCAGAATCTCTTCTGCTGTGCAGAGGCCGCGCCTTCGTGCTTTTGAGATAAGAGTCTGGAGTATAATATGTGGTCATCCCAGGGGCAATAGTTTGTGGCTTTCTCCCCGACATGGATTCTTCCTCTTGACTGTACCCATCGTTCAGAAAATACATAGATAAATAAATAAATACATTTTTTTAAGGAGAGGGAAAATACCATTAAAAGTGGTAATAAAATATAAACTTTTTTCCTTTCTTCCTTCTCTCTCCACCTGTCAATGTATTTTTCGTTTGCTTTCTTAATGTCATTCTAATTAAGTAGAATTAACATTGTGAATTATCAGCATGAATTTTGTTGTTCAACTTTTTTTCCTACATCAGTTAACAAAATATAAGTTTTAAGGTGTCATTATTATGGAGTTTCGAGATGGCCAGGGTGGATCTCAGTGTTACCAGAGTCGTCTGTGTTAGGATCAACAAAAGGCTGTACCTGCCGAAACCCGGGGTCGAACCAGGGACCTTTAGATCTTCAGTCTAACGCTCTCCCAGCTGAGCTATTTCGGCTGCTTAGAGGAGGGTTTCCTGATAATTGGTTTTGTAATACTTAGATTGTTTTCTACTTCCAATTTAGGAGATTTCAGATTCTTCAAGTGTTGCAAACTAATCGTCCAATACATGTACCTATCCAGAAATCTGGGGGATCTCTTGTCTTCCGCCTGTATTAATATTGCATCCAATTCCTGGCAGGTGGGAAGGTGGGTGCAGGAGGAAGACAGAAAAGAGGCGTAGGGTTTCCTCCGAAAGCCTTTCTGCTCTTCTGCAACTTGGCTAATCCAGACACATCTCAGAAAATTAAGGAAACCAAAGAAAACATTTCGTGAGGTCCCTTACATAGGAGAAAGTCTTTGTGACCCTGGGTCAGACAAATATTTTGTAGATACAGCAGCAAAAGCATAAAAGTTTGATAAATTTAACCTCATCAAAAAACCTTAAATCCTGCTCTGTGCAAAACTGTTTAAGAGAACAGCAAGGCTAGTCACAGACTGGGAGACAACCTTTGCAAACCACGTTTGCACCTTTATATCTTAGAAAGGATTTGTATCTAGAATGTGTAAAGCGCTCTAAACAGCCAACAAAAAGAAAACACGATTTTAAAACAGACAAAATATTTAAGCAGATGCTTCTCCAAAGGAGCAATAAGGATTGCAAATAAACAAGAGGTGTTCCACATCGGTCATTAAGCAAAACATGAATTAAAACCATAATGATATACCATTGCACTTATGACTTGCTAAAATTTAAAAATGCCAGGCATACCGAATGTTTGCAAGAATGCGGAGGAAATGAAACTCTCGTACCCTGTTAGTGGCAAAGGAAAACAGCACTACTTTGAGACACTCTGTCAGTTTCTTAAAAAGTCAAAGATATACCTTCCCCGTGATGCAGCCACTCACATCCTAAGTATGTATCCAAAAGAAAAAAATAAAACTATTATGTCCATACAAATTCTGGGACACAAGTATTCATATGCTTGTAAGAGCCAATAATGGGAGAGAACCCAAATGCCTTTCCATGGGTGAACTGATAAACAAATTGTGGTCTATTCATACCATGGAATATTCCCCGGCATAAAGTGGAATAAACTATTGATATGTACAACATGGATGAATCTCAAAATAATTATGATGAGTGAAAGAAAATCAAAAAAGTAAATATGTGATTCAATTTGTGTAAACCTTTAGAAGCAAACTAATGTATAGTGACAGGATCAGATGACCGGTTTCTTGGGGTTGGAGAGGCAGGCAGGAGTGTGACAGAAGGTGAACCCATAAACGTTTTCTTCCTCTCTCTCTCCCCTTCCCAGCCTCCCTCTCTCTCCTCCTCCCTCCTCCCTCCCTCCCTCTTTCCTTCTCTTTTCTGGACTTGCCAGAGAGGCGTGGGGTTAAGACCATTTCTCAAGATATGAAATGGAGGGAAGCAGCAGGATTGGAAATAAGTGATAATGATTTTCATTTTGCATGTAGGGTGTCAAAGTGCTTCCTTGATTTTGCAGAGCATGAAATCCCGGTCTTGAAAATGGCTGGTGAGAAAGGTAAGGTTCCATGTAGAGGGTGAGGGAGGAGAATGAGTACAGACCCTTGAAGAGGTGGGTGGGTGCAGACAAGATGGTCAGTAAAGATTAGGTACAATGATCTATGGAAGAGGAAAAAAACGTGGAGAAAAAGAGAATGAAGTCAAGTGAAACTTCCAACTGGAGACTTTCTGTGGCAGTGGTTCTCAAAAACAAAACAAAATACAGGCATTAGGACGGTAAGATCTTAGAGAAGACTGACCCTGACAGGGAAGAACTTAGGAGCAGGAATAGTATCAATTTGGATTTAGAATTTACTGTTCTTGAGTATAGACAAAAAAAAAAATTCCGATTTAGAAATACAATTAGTGGAGTTAACAGAATGCATTTTCTCGTGTGCGCGCGCATACACACACACACACACACACACACACACACATGCACACACACACACAGCCTTGCCCAAGAATACAGAAAATAGCTGTATTTCCTAATATATCACAAAACAAGCAGCTCTCACCTGGGGGTGTAGCTCAGTGGTAGAGCGCATGCTTTGCATGTATGAGGTCCTGGGTTCGATGCCCAGCACCTCCAGGGGCACTTCCCTTTTTCCTATCCCCAGTCACCAGCCAAATCTGCTTTTCTGCCTTTTGTTACTTTTTTTTTTCTGCTCACATGAAAAGTAAACATGATTGGCACAACATCAGAAGGAAGAAAGGGGGAATAAAGAGACTTATTCAACAACCCCGAATGCAGCCAATATAACCAGCTTTGTCACACAGAATATCATTTTACAAAAGGAGGTAAGAAAGAGGAAGAGAGGGGGAGAGAGAAGGGAAGAGAGGAGGAGAGAAGGGGAGAGAGTGGGGGGGGGTGAGTAAGAGGAGAGGGAGAGGGAGAGAGGGAGGAACCCAGTTTCTTTAGCCTGAACAGTTAATCCTAAAGACCGAGGCATGGGAAAAATTAGGGTGACGTGAGCAGGATTCCAACTGTCTCTGGAAAAGTACTTTGGCCGGCAAACCAAAGCCTTGGACAAACCACTATTGGTGAACCTTCATCACATACCAGGAATAGAACACATGAATCCCAACAAGGACTTTTGTTTGTTTCTTCAGTAAGAGCCTGAAAAATGACAGAGTAAGGAAAATCCCAACTCAACCTACATTAATTTTGGAAACAAAGTAATGTTCTTCCTCTGCAGCAGAGAATGCTTCACTTTCCGATAAATCCGGGGAATGGAGAGCTCTCGTCTTCTAAGAAGTCAACCACGCCCTTGTGTCCTTTCCATCTTCCCATCCCACTGCGTCTACAGAAGGTGGAGGAGCCCTAGGTGTGCTGTGGAGGCAGGAGACCCTCCCTGTCAATAAACCGGCCCTGTGGACAGTATTTCTACTCAAAGAGTGTCCTTTGGGGACTGGTGGAACTGATGGCCTAAGTGACCTACACGTTCTGTGATTGCTTCTCTCAAAGTGGCCACTCCGGAAAGCCGACCTGCGAGGCGTCCACAAAGGATCACCGTGCTATGAGGGAGCCCAAGCTAGAACCGTAAAGAGAGAAGGGAACAGAAAACCGCACAGGGTGGTGCCCCCTGGCACCTGTGAGGCCAGCCTTGCTACAAGCTCTGTGAAGAGCAGAGAATACCCCAGCTGGCTATTCCTCTGGGCCAGAGGAAGGCCCAGCCAAAATTTGTGACCCAGGGAATTGTGAGCAAATGTGATAGATGTCTGTTTAAAGTCACTCGATTTTGAGGAGTTTGATACACAACATTGTATAACTAAAATCGTCCCAGACTGGCAATGATAGGCAAAGAAGACATCACCACCTTATCCGGAAGCTGATAGCAGGAGTGGGACTTTTACTGGTGTTCTCAGGAAAATGTAAGGCCATGATGAGAAGTATAAATGTTTTACAGATGAGATCAGTCTAGGAGCAATCTCTTTTTTTTCCACAAATACCAATAAGTTCTTTACTAGTCTTTTTAAAACGTTTTAAGTTTATTTATTTAGAGACGGGGCAGAGGGAGAGAGAGAGAGAGAGAGAGAGAGAGAGAGAGAGAGAGAGAGAGAGGATTCCAAGCAGGCCTGTGCTATCAGTGCAGAACTCAACTTGGGACTTGATTCCGCCACCCTGATCATGGCTTGAGCTGAAATCAAGAGTCGATGCTCAACCCACTGAGCCACCCAGGTGCCCGGGTGCCCCCTTTATCTTCTGGTCTTAATGGACAACTTTAAGTCCTTACTCTACCCACTCCTAACCAGCACTCTCCTCCCAGACACATGAATGTCCGAAATTCAGGGTCAGAGATGTCTCGAGAATTCCAGACTCCGCTTGTAATGTGTTTAAGAGACAGCCTCAAGGGGCTATCCTGTAGATACTTGAAATATGCCTATCCAAACTCAAACTATTCGTTTCCCCCTTACTGCTCCACATACGCGCCCAAAGCAAAAGCAAATCAACAAACCAGTCACAACAAGGACAAAAAGAACAGAACTGTCATCCCTCCTCCTATAGTTACTATTTTCTGTCACTATCTGCACAATTCAAGCTGCAGGGCTCCCTAGGTGTAAGTATTTGCTCTAGGAAGAGCCCGAGCCCTGTGACTGGACCTCGTTCCTCGTTCCAGATTTCTCCCTTGCCTTTCATCCTTAAATTCTTGTTCAACTCGTCTGGATCCTCGAAGGAACCTCGGAAGTTGCGTGCCTAGATGAGGACAGAGTAGAAGTCGCTGGATTGTACACGTCTGGGCTGTTTCGTGCTCTCGCCCCCTCAGCGCCCTGCTTCTCAGAAGCCAGCTGAGCCCTCAGGCGGTGACAAGAGGAGCGACACGCTGGCGGTCGTTAGGCGGCGCCCTTTCCGTACAGAAGCTGGAAATAATGCAGAGGAAACAGGAAACAACTCCTCCAGAGGCCGGAACTCCGACCCTCATTGAGAGGCTGAGACCCCACTGGGCTGCAGACCTCGTTACAGCAGGTGCAGCCTGAATTCGCCGAGCTGGGCGCGTCTACTTTCTCCGACGGAAATACAACGTGAGCCGCGGATGCGGTTTTCACTTTACAGGTGATGCCGCCCCCTGTGGCTGGGGGTGTAGCTCAGTGGTAGAGCGCGTGCTTCGCATGTACGAGGCCCCGGGTTCGACCCCCGGCTCCTCCACCCGTGCTTTTTTTCCTCCACTATTACGTTGTTCCCGCTGCGTGGGATTTGGTGCCGCCCGGGACGCGGGCGTTCTCGAAGAAACGCGGGAGAAGAAGGCACGGCCGCAAGGTCGCCTGAAGCCCCACGGGGCAGCCACATCCACGGGGACGTCTGCCGCGGGTCTCACCCGGCAGAACCCCTGAAGAGCAGGGCAGGAAAGGGAAAGAATGCATCTGTGAAATTTCCTAGGCTTGAGGAGCACCATGCGGTCCAAGGCGCGGGGGCCGGGCTCCTCTGCTTCGCGCCCCAGCTCGCCCCCAGGGTGCCCCCCACCGCGCCCCCGCTTCCGGGGACGCCAGGACCGCGCTGGTGCGAACCCCGCCAGGCTCCCGCGGGGTGGGCAGTGGGCGCCTACCAGCCCTGCGGGAGTTTAAGCCGTAATTTGGGAGCCGGGGCGGGACGGTAAGGGACAGGTCCTGGGGTTGGCGGCTCGGTTATTTTATATTTTATTCCGAATCGGCGCGACTCTCGCAAGTGTACCCAGAACACACCCTCGAAGACCCCAACTAACCCCACCACCCCCTCAACCAAAACGCCTCCTGGAGCTAAGTCTCGGGGACCCGGACATTTTGTTCTTAAATCTTTAGGTGGATTAACACCTCTCGGAGCACCACACCCAGAGTCCCGGGCCACCGGGGTCTTGGTGGGATGGGGCGGGTGTACAAAGGTCCTGTGTTCACACAGACCAACACTTGTTACGGAGACGGCGCGGACGGCGCAACCGGGAGCATCTCTGCGAGGCGCCCGTTTCCCGCGCGAGCCCCGTGGGTGAGCGCACCAGCCTTCGCCTGCTCCTTTTGTGTTTTCGACCGGGGCGTCGAGAAATCTGAAAGACGGTGCCTAAATCCCCTCCTTTGGAAAAACTAAAAGCACGTTCCTCATCGCTCCTCCAGGATCACGAGAGGGAGCAGGGACCCATCCCCCCCCCCCACCCCCCAGCTGGGTTTCCTCCTGGGCTCGCGCCGCAGACGGACCCTGTACCAGCGAGGCCACAGAACTTCCTGCCAGGGCCATCGCTGGGCTGTGGCCATCCAGGCGTGTTGGCGACACGCTGCTGGTGGAATTACCTGAGCAAAGGCTGAGCGAGCGAGCGTCCCTTGTGATTCTTCCTCCTGACTCCCGACTGGGCGCAGGAACCAGCAGGGGAAACCGCTGGGACCACCTTCCTCCATTTTGCCACACGCGGGTTCTCCGGGCACGATCCTGCTTCTGCTCTTTATGGCCTTGGCCTCGCTGTGATTGGTGTGGAGCCCTGGAACGGCCTCAGGGAAGCTCTCCGGCAGCTGCTAAATAAAAGTCAAGACAGACAGTAAGTCCCCCTCGGGCCATGTAATTCACGAGGGCATCCCTATTTGGGATACACTTTTTCCGGGGGGGGGGGGGAGTAGCTGACCCCAGAACCTAGAAGCTGCAGACCCGGACATGCATGGCCCACCTCAACTCAGGTGGCCTCAGGTTGGAACCCCAAACGTGCGGCTCCTCCTCGGGGCAGTCTGGCTGTATCACAGATTTCCCACATCAGTACCCCAGGGCCTTTGCACCACCAAAGCTTCTCGCTGTCACCCGGGCAGGAAATGCTACAAGAAGGGCACAAAAGGGCAGAACCCGAATCGTTGCCTCAGGGAACTTAGACCCAGATGGAAAGAGGGTACAGATCCCACATAAAAACCAGTATGTGTATGCTGTCACATCGGGTCAGAACCCGGGCCTGGGCCTCACCTTCCGGAGATCCACAGCGAGGCACCTGGGAGGCTCTCTGGACGCAGAGCAAGGACCTCTTCTCGGCAGGTTCACAGTCACAACAGTCCCCCCCCCCCCGGGGGTTGTGGACAAATATTCCAACCACGATCACCACAGCGGCTTCCCTGCTGTTGTTGGAAGGGATCCCGGATGGTCGGTTCTCCTGTCACTTTCCATCGGGCTCTCTTGTCCCCGTGCAGAACCTGTACCTTCCTGACTCTCTCCTTTGACCGCGTGTCGCTCTCCGGTTCACCCCAGCGCTCCTCTGCCCGGAATCGCCCGGCGAGGCTCCGTCGTCGCTGGGAAGTGGCCGGAGCGCGCGCCCAGAGGGAGACGACCTTGAGGAGGAAGGCGGTGAATAACCCCGTCGCCCCAGGTGACCTGTGGATCGGAGACAAGATGTTGGAGCCGGACTCAGCGGCTGCCGACCCCCTGGGGACCGTGCGGGGGGGGGGGGGGGGGACTTGGCGAAGGCGCGCATCCCCTTGTCCCCGGACGGCTCCGGTGCGCGCTGACCACCCCCCCCAACGGGCGGCGGGTGTAGGGGGGCTTCCATAGGATCGAAGCGCCTCCCCAGACCTCTTTGTCCACCGCGAAGATTCCAGAACCGCCAGCCGGGAAAGCGCGGCCGCGGGAGCTGAAGGGAGCGGAGCTGCCTGGGGAGGCGGCACCGGGGCGAGCGCGGAAAGGAGGAGGGGGCGGCGGCGCGGGACTCGGAGAGGAAAAAAGGGGCAGAGGGGCCGCGGGGTGGGTCTCTGCACCCGCATCTCCACCACAGCGCAGGCTGCGGTGCGGGGGGGGGGGGGGGAGGGGGGCGGGGGGCGCCTCGTCTCTGTTCCCACCCGCAGGTCCCCGTCCTCCTGCGAAAAGTGGGCTCAACCCCGGGTGCCCCACGGGAACGCGTAGCCCCCTTTGCCCCGGCTGTCAGGGCTCTGGGGGCGGCTCGCTACCTCTGGGGGTAACGTTCCCGCTGCGGGTTCAGGGGGCCTCCGAGGCACCCGAGGCGCCCTCCCCTGGACGCAAGCCTAAACACCCGCCACAGGAACGACCTGGGGTCCCAGCGCCCAGGGCTGCTGACCGGCCGACCTTTTGCTGCCCAATCAAGATTCTGGGGGGTGGGCGGGGGTGCAGGGGCGAGTGGGGACCGGAGGACCGGCAGGACAGGTGTCTCCTGGGCCAGCAGTGTGTCCATTGAGGCAAGCACAGCTGAGGGAAACGGGGGGGGGGGGGGGGCGGGGGGTCTGAGATAGTTTCTCCAAAGGCCTCCTTGTCTTTCTTCTTCCCACTTCTTAGTAATAATTACGAATAAATCTTAGTAATAACGAAAGCGGTCCAGTGCTCTCCCTTCGGGTGGATTCTGTACTGTGCGAAGCAGTCTGGTCGGGAGATCAAGGGACAACTAAAGTGTGCACTTTGCGGAGACGGAAAAGTACCGGGCCGAGCTACCCGGCTCCGAACGCTTGGAGGTGCCGGGGATCGAACCCGGGGCCTCGTGCATGCTAAGCACGCGCTCTCCCGCTGAGCTACACCCCCTCGGGGGCAAGAGTTTTGGGAATGGCCACTGCACCGTCTGGATCGGTTGGCAGGTCCTTCCACCTCCGAAATCTTGGAACTGAATCCTGCCTCGCAGCTGCGCCCGGGGAGAAACGCGTCCGGAACCGAAGGCCCCCACCTTCCTCCCAAGGCGGCCTGGTGAACCTTCAGATCCCCCTTCTCAGAAAACGTCCTTCTCCGCCCACGAAGCCACCAGACAGACAAAAGGTAGCGCGGGGACACAAGGACGCGCCCCGTGGGCACCCTGGAGACGATCGGCTCCGGTGTGGACTTGGGACAAGAGGGAATTCATTCACAGCACGCGACCCGCCACACGCGACAAGGGTGTGTGTTGGCCACGTTCAGCACCGGCTTTGGAGACGCGACAGCGCCTCTGTTCGGGCGCCGCGGTGGCTCTGGTTTTGAGGACAACACACGAGAGGACACGGCCCTGCCCCGACCGCGTCCGCTGCACAAGCTTTCTGCGCACCGAGGGGAGCCTGGGGACGCTGGGAGCAAACTGCGACACAAACGCGCCCTCTGTGACCCCTCCCGAGGCCCGCGCGTCCCCGACTGTCCTCAGTTCCCGAGGCGCGGAGTCGTCACTTCCCACCTTTACGCAAAATTCGGTGCAAATGTTAACGCAGATGCGAGTTTTGGAGAAAATCCTAAACCCTCTGGCCGGAGAGGGGACGGGGAGGAGCGGACAGGTGCCCGCAGAGGTCACGTTGTTACCGCTCTGGAGAGGCCCAGGGCTTCGACCTGGACCGAGCTGAGGAGCGGACCCGCGGAGGGCTGGAGCAGGGCGAGCGCAGGGGAGATGATGGAGGAGAGAAGAGGCCGCGAAGAGGAGGAGGAGGAAGAGGGGGAGGAGCGGGAGGAGGGGGAGGAGGGGGAGGCGGGGGAGGAGGGAGGAGGAAGAAGAGGGGGAAGGGGAGGAGAGGAGAGGAGGGGGAGGGGAGCGGGAGGAAGAGGAGGGGAGGAGGAGGGGAAGGAGGAAGATGGGGGGAGGAGTGGGGAGGAGGGGGGAGAAGGAAGAAAATGAGGGGGAAGAGGGGGAGGAGAAGGGGGAAGACTGAGGAGGGGTGGTTGGGGGATAGGCCTGGGGGTGGGGGGAGACCGGGAGCATGTGCAAGTAGAAAATGACCGAAGCCCGGTCCCGCCACGCGGTCTCCAGGCCCCGAGGAGGGAGGTTCGGAGAAGGGAAGCCCCTTCGGCTGGTTTTGCCGAAGGTCCTGGGACCCTGAGAGTGTCCCGCGGCCTGTGTCGCGGCGCACGGAGGCCGCGCATTTCCAGGGCGCAGCCCGGATCGAGGATCCGCACCAGGAGCCGGGGTCCTGGGATTTGGGGGCGCCACGATGTACGCACCCCACGTGGAAGCAGCGCCGAGTCTAGAAACACGTTGTAACCCGGTTTTCTGCTCGCGCATCTCACTGGCAACGACGGGTTTTTAGCGCGTTTGGGTTTCAAACACAAGGACGAACGGGGGTGGGGGCGGGGTTCAGCAGTGAGTAAACGGTACGGTTGGAACGAAGATTAGACACCGCCGCGATCCCGAGCGTTGCCAGGTGCGCACAGGCCCTGAGCTGATCCACTGCTAGCCTCGTGCGCATTCTTTCGCTTCCCACGACCTCTCGACCTCCCGAAACTCTTGTAGGCCGAGGGCTGAGCCCAGGGGCGGGGCGCTCTGGCACTTTTCCACCCACACAATTGCCGTTTTGTTTTACCCCGCGCTGGATGGAAGGACACCTGCACAGAAATCAGGGGCACCCGCGCCCCGAGTCACCCTCGTGTCAATGTGGGCGCTGAGGGGAACAGAGCTCGGTTACGCGCGCGCATTCACCCTGCGGAGGAATCTTTGCTCTAAACCCTTTTAAACACTCTCTTCTCTTGTATGTCCCGACAGAAGTCATTTTTATTTTGTAAATGGCGTTTAATTTTAGAACAGTAATAGATTTTCAAGAAAAAACCCTTGAGAATGTTAGAGATTTCTTCTGTCCCAGCATCCAGTGTCGCTTATGATTCTCTAACATTAAGATGATATATTTGCTAAATTAATAAACCAATTGATATATTTTATTAAATGAATTCCGTAGCCTATTCAGATTTCCTTAGTTTTTAGCCTAATAGCCTTTGTCCGATCCACAATACACATTACATTTACTTGTATGTGTCTTCAGGGTTGTTGTTGTTTTGTTTTTCTGCGACAGTTTCTTAGATTTTTCTTGGTTTTGATGACTGTATTAATCAGGGCTCTCCAGAGAAACAAAGCCAGTAGGATACATAGAGATTGTCAAAAATCCAGAAACAGTAAAAATCAAAGCCAAGCAGTGAAATCGTGTTTAGTAAGGGTTTACTGTGCACCAGAAACAGTTCCTGAACTCAGTCTTCAGTTCCAACACTGATAAGAAGCTCAGGGGCATGGCCTCACAAGATGGCTTATAGAGTGAAAATGAGGACGTTGTTTAACCTTTAAAATGACCGGTTATTACATCGGGGAGTTCAAGACAGCAGGAGATGGTTAAAAGTGATGATCTTACACCATTTTAGGAAGATGACAAGCTTCTTTTATGATTATTAGAGACATTTACAGGAAATAACCTCCATTAAGTTTTACTTGTATTCATGAAATAAGCTAGATTTGGGTTCACTTATGTGGTTTGCAGGGTTTTGTTTGCTTGGGGGATTTTTGAGGGTATTCTCCTTTTATTTTATTGTAACAAGATATACGTAAGAAGAGATTTCGTGTGGGAATTGGCTCATGTAGTTGTGGAGGCTGAGAAGTCCTATAATCTGCCATCTATATGCTGGAGAATCAGAAAACCCAGTGGCATCATCAGTCCCAGTTGGAAAGCCTTCCAACCAGGAGCTCAGGATGTCTGAAAATGTAGATTTTCAACATGTAGATTGAAATGTAGATTTCCGAGCTCAAGCGAGAGACAGTCTCCTCTCCTTTGCCCTTTTGTTCCTCTTGGGCCCTCATTGGTGGGGGCAGGTCTGTTCACTCAGTCTACTGAATCCAATGCTAACCTCTCCCGGAAACACTCTCAGACACACCCAGAAATAATGTTTTAGCACTTCTCCCGGCATCCCTTAGCCGGGTCAAGTGGACACACAAGATTGGCCATCACAATGACTTTGATACTTTAGAGGAACTCTGGTGAGGTATTCGGTAAGATGCTCTCTGCTGGAATTGTCTGCTCTTTTGGTCATGATTAGGCTGGGGTGCTGAGTTCTGGGGAGGAAGACCACAAGGTATAAATATTTATATATTCATAGATCTATCTCTATATATTTTTCATCACATATTAAGGGTATATATGACCAGCATGACTTATCATTGTTGATGTTAAAGGAGAACTTTTAAGGGTGGCTCAGGTCATGATCTCACTGTTCACGAGTTCAAGCCCTTCAAGCCCTGCGTCGGGGTCTGTGCTGACAGCTGGGAGCCTAGAGCCCGCTTCGGATTCTGTGTCTCTCTCTCTCTCTCTGCCCCTCTCCTGTTCTTGCTCTCTCTGCCTCTCAAAAATAAATATGTTTAAAAAGAGAGAACTTTTAAAAAATATTGTCTTTGGCATCTTCGAAGCAACTGCTGGACTACACCAAATATTTTTCCAACACTTTGTAGAGAAAAATCCCAAAAGTAATGAGCTGTATTTGCTGTGTCCCACATCATTAGTTAGCAGAAAAATAATTGTGATGCTTTCTGTTACAAATTCCTTAGTTCAAAAGAGAACAAAAACCCAGCTAAGTTAATTATATAAATAATTGTATATAATTATTACATATAATGGGTAAATGCTTTTTAATTTAAATACACTTTTTCTCGTAGGCTCCATGCCCAATGCAGGGCTTGAACTCACAACCCCAAGATCGTGAGTTGCATTCCCCACCCACTGGGCGAGCCAGCCCCCCCTAGGTGTTTTAATGTAAATATATTTGAGCTACTGTGTACAAATCTCATATTGGAGTGGGAAGTTTCTTGAATCAGAAATGCCAGAGAGGCTCTAGCTTAACGATTTCAAAATTAGTGAACTTTCTCTTGCCAATTGTTAGGTTTTTCAAAACTGCCCCAAAATGACACTGATGCTTTATGAAGGATGTCTGGCACAGGCTGATTTCTCTGGGCTTCAGTACCGACATACGAGCCCAGTATCTCCATATGTGTTCTCTGCCA
The DNA here is from genome assembly GCF_018350175.1 of Felis catus. Classification (NCBI taxonomy): domain Eukaryota; kingdom Metazoa; phylum Chordata; class Mammalia; order Carnivora; family Felidae; genus Felis; species Felis catus. Next base: position 1,807,257 of record NC_058372.1, on the reverse strand, counting down.
TGTAACCAAACCTTTCTTGTACTTTTTCACTCATGTTCTCATGACTCCCCTGCTCACCTCACAAGAAAAGCAATGATCCAATGTTCCTTGTCTTTGCAGCCGCCTGGTCCCAGGTCCTACTCTGTAGTCTTTGCTACCACACAGATGGCTGTTTTGCTAAAAGGAAGACAAGATAAGACAGAAAAAAGATGGGAAGGGGAGAACTCACCGTATTTCCATCAAGGAGCAAACACCTACCCAACACTTACAAGTTCACCTTGAGTTCTATTCTTCAGTAACATTGAAGAACGGAACAGAGAGGGAAAGATGAAAGGAGAGGAAAAATAAAGCGCCTAACAGACATAGTTGTTGAGTCTAATTTTGAGTCACGAAACAGACACTAAACAGAGAAGCAGAGATGTTCCAACGGAGCTCCCCTACCTCTCTCTTTTCTTCTGGCTCCCTCCCCCACCCTTCCATTCGGCACCACCAAAACCTGGATCCCAAATCTTTCTGGGTGAGTGGTAAGTGCGTGAGTGGGTGGTGGAAAACGGCAATGCTTAAGGGATAGGAAGTCGTCCAAAAGTGAAAGTTACAAATCATGTGAACAGTTGAAGAAGCAGTTGAAATATTGATCCCTCTGAGATTAGATCAGAAGGGACAGCCTGGGGCTGACTTGATCCCTGGTTCAGAACCAAGTTTTGGTAAGATGACGCTGGTTTTGGTCAACATCAAGCCCGGTCCTTCACACCTTTTCCCACGAATCACATGATGGAAAATACCAACACTGTGCGCTTGTAATAAAGACAAATAATGGAAAGATTAGAGAATAATTGACTTACTGGCTTTGACTAAATTCTCAGGGAAAGTTGGATCCCTGAGCCCGGATAGTTCAGTCTGAGAAGTAACAGACAGGCACTCACTATGAGTGTTCAGATTTCAAGGGCCTCTTCTGGCCTCAGTATCCCCGGCCCCTGGTATTTCTTACTCTTGCATAGAAGCCCTTTGAAACCCGGCTTTCCAGAGAAGCATTAACAGTTGGCTTTTCCACCCCTTGCCTCCTTTTCTGGGCCATTATCAGCCAGTTCTTTAAGCTGGGAGATCCAGGGCGCGACAATGTTGGTGACTATTCACTCACTAGTGCTTTACTGCTATCTTTACTGATTAGAGGCCACTAGCAAAATGCAGGCTGTTGGTGACTCACTGGCACACAGGCTTGCCAGTTTCCAAAAGACTTCTTTATGCTTCCGAAGACTTTACAAAAAGCTTATAAAGACTAACTTTAGGTTTCTGAAGAAACTTTAGGTTTCCGAAGACTTTACAAAAAGCTTATAAAGACTAACTTTAACTTCTCAGGGGTCCGTCCCATTGCGAGTCAAATGAAAGAGTTACCGTTTCTTGTCCAGCAAGAAAGCAGCGACCACGAAGGGACTCGAACCCTCAATCTTCTGATCCGGAATCAGACGCCTTATCCATTAGGCCACGCGGCCAGCCCATGGGGGGAGGGTTTCCAAACCCACAAGCTGAGATATCTCCCTTCTAAGATTTAATTTTGTAGCTGGAGGAGGATTTAATTATCAGCCTTCAAACCCCCCTCCCCCCCCCCAAAAAAGGAACAAAACCCCATCCGGGATCCCTAACAACCATTACTTAGAACAGGTGCACGGAGGGGGACAGAGTGACGTGATTCCTCCAAGGTCTCTGCCTCAGTCGCTGGCAAAGACCACGCGTGGGGGGGGGGGATTTGCGGGGGGAGAAATAAGAGCCCCAGGGTCGCTGACCCCAGGGTGGGGGAGTGCCCGGGTTTGGTCGGTCCTGCCCTTCGGGCTTCCTCCGGGGAAAGGCGGCCGCCGCGTCCTGCTTTCGCGCGCTGGAGACACTTTACCACAACTCATTCGTGCCGGCGGCGTTAACAACCTGACCCTGCACCCTCAAGGGCAAGGGTCGCCCCCAGTGGGGCGGGGTGCTGGTCCCCGATCTTCATCGGAGGCTGGCTCAGGTGCCTTGTGCTGACTCCCGAAGTGCTCCAAGGTGGGGAGGGGGTAGGGCGCAAACCGCGTGCACGGGCGTCGGCCTCCTGGGCCCTAACGGCCCAAGGGCTGCGCCGTTCCCGGCACCCCCGCGCATCGACCCCCCGGAACCACCGGGGGCCACCTCGTGTGAAATGTGCGCGGCCCAGTTGTCGGGGTAGGAGGGGTAAGAACCCCCCACAGCCACCACCACCTCCCAAAGTAAAGCAATGACAGATCCTCTCCGTCCCTTATCCTCTGGGTTTCTGGAAGAGTCCAGACAGGCCACACTGCTCTTTCTTTTCCTGTGCCCAGCACCGTCTTTCCTCCACTAGTCCTCTCGCCTCTGCACCTGCCGGTCAGTTGCTGGATCCCCTGGGCAGGCAGGGTTAGGTCACGCTGAAGAACCGCTTTAGGCCATGCTCGGGATGGGATGTTCTGTCTTACGGAACTTGCCAGGATGAGTCGCCATTTCTGAGACCAGAGGAGGCTAAGCGTTAAGGCCTGGCCCCGGTGGGTCTGGTTGGACCAAGGAGATGCTTCCAGATGTTTCCTATGCATCTGACTCAGTTGAACGCCTTTCTTTCTGGAGATGGGTTCAGTGAGAAGACTGGATGACGGTCCCTTGGATCCCCGTTTGGGGAGGCTCAGGGCACCGGCAGAAGGAACGGAACCACGCACCTGTCAGAAGGAGGCCCGCACCAAAGTTCCTGAACTCAAGCTCCTTCACAGGCTGGGAAGGGTCTTGGCTGCTGTTCCTCTAATTCTCCCTTGTGGATTTTGTGCTCACGGAATAGCAGACAGAGACCTCAAAACGCCACCAAATTTTTAAAAACTGGAATTTTTTGTTGTTGTTCAGTTTGGGGGAGGAACAAATTCACGATCCGCATAAGCAGCAGAGTAAGGCTGGTGGACTGGGCAAAACCGTCCACATTTCTTTCTTGCGGAGAAGGCGGCGACGTCAGGACACGAAGTCTGGCACAGATGTTTTAAAAACGATACGAAACAGCCATAGGTAGCTTTTGAAAAACATAAACTTTTCTTTCTAGGGATGATACAATTTCCCCCAAAAGCCATTCAGTGCTTCTTTCTCTGAGAGTTTTATCCGATGTGCTCCAGGCAGCATTTCTCTAAAAATCGTAAATATTTTCCATGAACTATTTTGTGAGGAATCCAAGGAGGACTGGAGAGTGTGGAAGTCCTATTCTTGCTGCATCTGTCTGGATATTTTACTCGAGGACGTGGGTGGCAGAGGGTGTCCCTAGTCAGAAGAGGCTTCTGTAGTTTTGGAAAAGGGTTCTTCCTTCCTTTTTATTTTTATTTTTACTAAATCAGAGGGCCTGCCAAACCCTGGATCAAATATTAATTCACACCTTTAGAGCAAGAATCTCCCAATTTGGTCATGTCAGCCACTTGATTTAGGGCCTATTCTTAAGTTCTGAATTCGGAAAGCCAGCATGTCCTGTGAGTTGTGATTCGAACCATACGTTTGCTCACTCCCGCAGGAAGACCGTCTGTAGCCCTGGAGATCTGGCCCCTGGCCCCACGTGCTGTGTGCGCAGTGGGCCGACAATGAATGAAGGGATAAAGAAATGTCAGGTTTTCTATGCTACCTGCTACCTGCTTGCTCGCTGGTGCAGACACAGCTGGGGAAACAGGGAGAGGAAGTCGTCTGTGGCTACCTTTTCTGAACCTGTCTCTTTTCTCTTTCTCTTTTTCTGATGCCTTTTCTCTTTCCGCCTTGCTCTTTAATAAGGCTGAGACTGGAACCAAAGGTACAAGTGCTGGTTTATGTGGAGCTGGCTTGTTACTGCCTCCTGCTGGAGGGATCCTGAGTAAGCTGTATCTCTGTCCTCTCCTCAATCCAATACTCCCTGTGCTGGCTTCACCACAGTTCAGGGGTCCCAAGGCCCTTGGATACACCTTTACTTTCAATACAAGCAGCAGACAGTGAGAGAAGACTGAAGCAGGAAGAGATGGTGAATTTGGAGGGAGGAGAGGAGGAGGAGGAGGAAGAAGAGGGGGAGGAGTGAGGAGGAGGGAGGGGGAGAAGGAGAGGAGGGAGGAGAACAGAGGGGGAGGAGGAGGAGAGGGAGGAGGGGGAGGAAAGAGGAAGGAGAGGAGGAAAAGGGTAGGAGGAGGGGGAGAGGGAGGAGGGGGGGAGGGAGGGAGAAGGAGGAGGAGGGGGAGGGAGGGAGAAGGAGGAGGAGGGGGAGGGAGGGAGAAGGAGGAGGAGGGGGAGGGAGGGGGAAGAGGAGGGGGAGGACAGGAGGGAGGAGGAGACAGGGAAAAGTGGAGGAGGAGGAGAGGGAGGGAAGGAGGGGGAGGAGGAGGAAGGGGAAAATCACAGGAACGACAGGAAGGAGGACTTTGGTCCTGAAGGAAGGCCCCAGGTGCGGAGGATGACGCCCAGGCCCCCTGCTTGCTGAGACACACCCCCCCCCTCCGCCCCTACTCAGGTGCACCGTCGCAGACACTCAGCGTTTGAGCCCGCGTCGGGACTGATTACCGCCCTTGTCTGTGGGTGTTTGGGGAAGGAACGAGGCAGGACGAGGTCGCTCTGTCAGCACTACTATTTCTGAAATCTTTGGGCCGCGACCACCCCAGGGAGGAGGCGCTGCCTTCAGGGCGACCCCGACAGCGCTCCGCGGCTGTCCCCGCTCTCTCAGCCCTGGGACTGCTCGCGCTGCGCGGGGACGGCGGTCCCACCCAACAGCAGAGGGAGGGGTCCCTTGTGGAACATTGTCGTGCACCTTCAAGCTCTTCCTCCTTCACGGTCGGCCCCTCCGACGTGTAAGGGTGCAAACATGGGCCGTGTGAGCAGCGTGCGTGCAAACGGGAAACATTCAGGTGCCGGTGCTTGGCTAGAACCCAGAGCCTCCGCTCTGAGACCTGCCGGCTTCCTGGAGGAGACGGTGCATCTTTGGTTCTGAACAACTGGGGGGTGGGGGACAGAGAGGAGAGAAAAAGAGGAAAAGGTCCCGGAGATTGTAACGTGTCTCTAAGGGCACTTTTTCCCAGTGAGGAGAATTCAAAGGATGTCATTTGAGAACCAGGACACGAAACGATAGGAAGTGCCCCAATGTGCAAACCAATATTAGATACGCACGGAGAGGGAGCAGTGCGTGAGCCTGGATAGCTCAGCTGGCAGAGCATCAGACTTTTAATCTGAGGGTCCAGGGTTCAAGTCCCTGTTCAGGCGTAACCACTCTTGTTTTGCGCTGAGCACCCAAAGGGTGTAGGAGAGAAGGGTTCCGCTTGCACATTGACTGGAACTTTGTCTACTCTTTGAGTTGTAGGCGCCACCTCTATGGAGATTGCTGGCCTGGAGACTCACACTTTTATGGGGTTTTTAGAGAAGAGTCATCAGGTGACTGGAAAGAAGAGCAACCAACACTTCTGAACTCTAAAAACAAGAAAAAAAAATTGAACCAAAAATAATTTGAATGACAGTGGCAATTTCATCAGAAACCATAGAGGCCAGAAAGAGTGGCATATATTTTTTTTTAATTTTAGAGACAGAGTATGCAACGGAGTGTGCAAGCAGGGGAGGGTCAGAGAGAGAGGAGAGAGAGAATCTCCAGCAGGCTCCCCGCTCAGTGCAGATCTTGATGTGGGGCTTGATCCCACAACCCTGGGATCATGACCTGAGCTGAAAAAAAGAGTAGGACACACTCAACCGACAGGCCACAGGCATCCCAAGATGGCACTTTTTCAAGCGCCAAAAGAAAAGGACTGTCAACCAAAATACTATATCCAGAGAAAATATCCTTCAGGAATGAAGGGGAAACAAGATACTCCAGATCAAGGAAAACTAAGATAATTACTCGCAGCAGAACTACCCTAAAACAGTGGCTCCAGTAAGTTCTCCAAACAGACAGAAAATGATAACGAAAGCAATGTTGGGCATCAGGAAGGAAGAAAATACATTGTAAGCAAGAGACATGGCAAATATAATAAATTTTCATCATCAGCTTTCTAAGTTAGTGTTTGACAGTTTGAAGGAAAAGGTATAACATTGTCTGACATGGTTCTAATGTATGTAAAAGAAATTGCTAAGACAAGTACATTACAAATGAGGAAGGGTAGAGTGACAAGAAGGGAGGGACGGTTACTACAGTTCAGGCAAAGTGGTGACACGAGGTGTCTGTGGGAAGGCAAATCCACATGATGTACGTCCTGGAGCAGCTGCTGAGAATCTATGCGAAGGGAGACAGTCCAAAATGCTATACATAAAGGAATATGGAATCTGAAAGATGTACAAGTAGTCCATTAAAAAGCACAAAAAAAAAGGAACAAAAAGTGAAAATCACAGAACCAAGCAGAAGCAAAAAAATAAAATGCCAGACTTAAGCCCTAATGTATCAATAATTGCATTAGATATTAACAGTCTAGGTACACCAATCAAAATACAGACATTAAGAGGGTGGATTAGAAAACATGACCCTGCTGTCTGCAGGAAGCTCACGACAAATATAAATACAGAGGCAGGCTGAAATTACGAGGGGAAAACAGATATGTCATGAGGGACAGCCGGAGTAACTATGTCATCAGTAAAGTAAGCCTCAGGACAAAGATCATTAACAGAGACAAAAAAGGACACGATATAACAGTAAAGATTGTACATTTCCAAGATGGCAGAGTCATCCCTGATACGCACGCACCAAACCACAGAGCTGTGAAATATGCGAAGAAAAAACTAAGAACTGCTAGAATTGAAAAGAAAAATAGAGGGGCGCCTGCGTGGCTCAGTCTGTTGAGCTTCCGACTTCCGCTCAGGTCATGATCTAATGGACTGTGAGTTCAAGCCCCGCATCGGGCTCTGTGCTGACAGCTCAGAGCCTGGAGCCTGCTTCAGATTCTGTGTCTCCCTCTCTCTCTGACCCTCCCCTGTTCATGCCCTGTCTCTCTCTGTATCAAAAATAAATAAACATTAAAAAAATTTTTTTAAAGAAAAGAAAAATAGACAAATCCACAATTATAGTTGAAAACTTCAAAACCTCTCTCAGAATAATTGATACAACTGAACAGGAAATGATCAAGCATAAAGAAGAACGCAAAAATACTATTGGCCGACAGAATCCAGTTTTCTTTTTTCTCATTTTTTTAAATGTTTATTTATTTTTAAGAGACAGAGAGTGAGTGGGGGAGGAGCAGAGAGAGAGGGAGACACAGAATCCAAAGCAGGCTCCAGTTCCGAGCTGTCAGCACAGAGACCAATGCAGGGCCTGAACCCAGGAACTGTGAGATCAGGACCTGAGCCGAAGTCAGACACACAACGAACTGAGCCACCCAGGCACTCCCAAAACCCAGTTTTCTTATCCAGTTTTATTGAGATGTACGTGACATAGAGCACTGTATAGGTTTAACGCATACAGCGTAACAACTTGAGTTACATGTATTGTGAAATGATTATCGCAATGACTTTAGTTAACATTCATCATGTCATAGATACAAAAAAAAAGAAAATACGTGTTTCTCTTTGTGATAAGAACTCTTAGGATTTATACTCTTAATGACTTTTTTAAATATGAAATTTATTGTCAAATTGATTTCCAAACAACACCCAGTGCTCATCCCAACAGGTGTCCTCCTCAATACCCATCACCTCTTAATGACTTTCGAAAATACCATACAGCAGAGTTGACTATAAATGACTTATTATATCCCAGTACTTATTTATTAGTAACTGGAAGTTTTTACCTTTTTTAAAAAAAAGGTGTTTTTTTTTTTTTTAATATTTATTGGTTCTTGAGAGAGATAGAGAGGAGGGGTAAAGAGGGAGTGAGACAGAATCTAAAGCAGGCTCCAGGCTCCGAGCTGTCAGCACAGAGCCCAACATGGGGCTCAGGCCCAGGAACTGTGACATCATGTCCTGAGCCTAAGTTGGCTGCTCAACTGACTGAGCCACCTAGGCACTGAAGAAGATTTTACCTCTTGACCACATTCATCAAATTCTCCCATTCTCCACCCCCCACTCCCTGCCTCTGGTGCCATAAGTCTGATCTCTTTCTGTTAGTATCTTGGGTGCTTTACTTTTTATTCCACATATAAGTAACACCATACAGTATTTGTCTTTCTCTGACTTATTTCATTGAACACAATGCCTGCAAGGTCCATCCATGTTATCACAAATGGCAGGATTTCCCTTTTTATGGCCGAATAATATTCCTGTGTGTGTACCACAGCTTTATATATATAATTTGAGGGGGGAGGGGCAGGAGAGAGAGAATCTTAAGCAGGCTCCATGCTCAGAGCAGACCCTGACACCGGGCTCCGCCCCACGACCCCGGGATCATGACCTGAGCTGAAATCAAGAGTTGGAGGCTCAGCTTACTGAGCATATTTGTAAAAATACTATTAAGTCTATCTTGAAAATGACAGAAACTGATTCGTCTGGCAGAAATTCCCTTATCTGACTTACAGAGCTGCCAGAACAGGATGATAAGAAAGAAGGGATGGATTTCACTGAGGAAGAATCTAGAAAGGTATCAAACACAAAGATCTTTGAGTTCTGACGTGTGAGTGTGTGTGCATGTGTGTAAAATGCTGGTGGTGGCAGGACAAGAAGTGTACTGAGCTCTCTGGTCACACAAAAGCACAGTTAGGAAAGTCTCCAGAATTACTGAGTGATGTTTCTTTGCATTACACCAGGAAGAATCTGGATATTGGTTGGATTCACGATATTTATATTAAGGACGTGGGCTTTGTTTTTCCTGTTTGCCCCATGAACACCATAGGAACTGTTTATTGAATATCTATTACAGTAGCTGGACTGTGTACGCACAGTGCTATTGGAATGCCCGTGTTTGTAGAGGTATTGGACAGTTTCTCAATGGAGAATCTTTTAAAGATCTAAACATTGTGTTCAAGGCAAAGAACACACTCATGCCCTGTTATATGTAATTCAGGAAGCCTACAGGTAACAAGACTGTATTGCACATATGAAACTTACTAACAGTAGATCCTAAAAATCCTCATCACAAGAAAAAAACTGTGACTATGTGTGGCGATGGATATAATAACTAGACTTCCTGCGATGATCATTTTGCAGTGCATACCAATATCAGATCATTATGTTGTGCACCTGAAACTAATATAGTTTTATAGGTCAATTATATATCAATTTAAAAAGAAATAAATGTGAAAGAATAGATTTAAACAATAGGTCTAAAGTGTCACCATTGTGCCACCATCATGGTAATGATTGATTACCATAGAAAATTTATCCATCTATTTTTTTTAACGTTTATTTATTTTTGAGACAGAGAGAGACAGAGCATGAACAGGAGAGGGGCAGAGAGAGAGGGAGACACAGAATCCGAAACGGGCTTCAGGCTCTGAGCTGTCAGCACAGAGCCCAATGTGGGGCTCGAACTCATGGACCGTGAGATCATGACCTGAGCCGAAGTTGGACGCTTAACCGGCTGAGCCACCCATGCGCCCCTATCCATCTATTTTGAAACTGTGGGTAAAAGGGGGCACCTGGGTGGCTCAGTGGGTTCAGTGTCTGACTTCAGCTCAGGTCATTATCTCACAGCTCTTGGTTCAAGCCCTCTGTTGGGCTCTGTGCTGACAGCTCAGAGCCTGGAGCTGCTTCGGATTCTGTGTCTCCCTCTCTCTCTGCCTCTCTCCCGCTCATACTCTGTCTCTCTCTTTCTCTCTCTCTCAAAAATAAGTAAATATTTTTTTAAAGTGATGGATAAAATTTTGGTGAGGAATGAAGTACTTGTTTGACCTCAAATATTTCTGCCCATTTTACAAACTAACTGAATGAAGGGAAACATTACATTTAGTTAACCCCACTAATAAATGAAAAACCCTTATGTGATACACTGAGAACGAACATCGTTCGTATTTTTGCCAAAGTGTGTAACCCGAACCCAATCATGAAGAAACACCAGATAAGCCCAAACTGAAGGGTCGACTCGACGACTGGCTTGAGTTCCTCACAACCGCCAGCGTCAGGAAAGGAAGGAAGGGTTGAGGAGCCATCCCAGATTGAAGGACGCAGAGAACAAGAAAGCCACCTGCCGCGCATGATCCTGAACCGGGCGGGGAAAGTCGCTCAGAAGGACCTTTTTTTAATGATTGGTGGAATTCAAGTACAGCTGGGTGTTACGTCATAGTACGCTATTAATGCTAACATTTCAGAATTTTAACTATTAGAAATAAGACCTGACAATATGCAAGTTATTCTGAAATCAGAAAAAAATAGTAATTTGTGTGTTTCCATTTGGGGGGAAGAGAAAAAACAAATGTGGCAAAACGATTGAAGTGGAGAAATCCGGGTTCGGTGGCGGTCGCTCCTGGCACAGGAAGCCGTGTCTGTGTCTGCAAAGCCCCGACCCACCGACCACGGAGGTCGCGACCCGCGGGAGCGCTCCGCACGAGGGGCCCCGCGGGAAGTGGGAAGAAGGGAGTCACCGCTCTCGGCGCTGCCCGCGGACCGCAGGGGGGTCACCGGCCGTCCGGCCGCCGTCGCGGGTCGGGTCCCGGGTTCGCGCCGTCGCGGGTCCCGCCCGGGTTCGGGTTCGTGTAGGGGGCGCGACTCCGAGACGCGCGGAGGGCGAGACGGAGGGAGGGCGCCGGAGGGGGGCGGGGGGCGTCCCGGGCGGCCGCACCTGCTTCGGGAACCCGAGCCAAGGGCGCGCGCCCTTCCCGCCTCGCCCATAATGCGGTGCGACAGTCACTGGGTTTGTGGGGATCCCGGGTCCTGTGGGGTCGGGGGGTCGGGGACCCACACTGTTTAAAAGCCGCGGCTGATTCTGAAAACCAGAGGGTTTGTCAGGCCGAGGCCTGGAGACGCCGCCGCGGACTGAGGCCGGGCTGGGGGGGCGGGGAATGGGAGCTCGGCGCGGGAAGTAGGCGAGGGGGCCCCGGGGGCCCCGGGAGCGGGCGGGGCGGGGGTGACAAAGGCGAGCGGAGGGTCGCGTGAGTGGGCGCGAGAGGCCGGGGGCGGGGGGTGCGGGGGGAGAAGATCGGTTCCCGGTCCCGAAGGGAGCTGAGCGCGCGTTTTCCCCGGACGGTCGCGGCGTCGCACCGGAGAGGAGGCGCGCGGCGGAGTCGGCGGGGTCAGTCGCCCGGTGCGGTCGGCGGGTCCGCGTAGTCGGTGCGGTGGGTGCGCCCAGCGGGGTCCGCGGGGTCGGTGAGGTCGGCTGGGTCAGCGGAGTCGGTGGGGTCGGCGCGGTCGGTGCGCCCGGCCGGGCCGGCGGGTCGGCCAGGTCTGATGCCTGCGCGGTGACGGCCCGAGAGGAGCTGCAGGTGGGAGCGGGGTCTGCCGGCGTCCGCACGTCGGGCAGCGGGAGGAACGAGTGTTTCCTGGACGTTGAGTGTTGAGGTAGAAGCCGTAGCACGGACCCTAAGGCAGTAACTGGTGCCAGGACGGCGGGCACCTTGTGTGAACAGGTGCAGGGTGTCGGCTGGGTCCAAGGGCCGACGGCTCGGGACTGTACGTGAGCGGTGACATCTGTCATGTAAGCAAGCCTCTGGAATCCAGGTGTCTGTCTCAGAATCTCACCCCCGCTTCTGCAGGGGCCCCGGCGTTGCCCGTGTCCGATTCTTGGGGGCACAGGGAGAGGGACCTGTCACGGCCCCCTCGTAATAGAAGCCTTGTAAGAGTTAAGGGGGACAAGCAGAGACTTAGGCTTAGTGGACAAGGTACAGACGTGAGGGCAGCAGGGGGAGGAGGAGGCGCAGGATTTCTTCCATGGAGGGAGGAGTGGCCTGCGAGCCAACAAGTCTCCGCTGCTGCAGAAGCAGCCATACTGGAAGGAGGTATTTTAATCACTATTCACTCATAGTATAGTTTTTAGCAATTTGATCCCAGACGAGAGAACTGGCCAAATTAGTTGGGAGGGAGAGGACATTTCGGTGTTTGCCATAGGGCTAGAAGTCCTCCAAGTTTGGCTTTCTGAGACCCCCAAATAGTTTGATGGAACCCCTGGCATTTTGGTAGATCAGGTCTCCCCGCGCCCATTGGAGCTCATCCACAGAAAACTCAGGGGCTGTGGGATGGGACCCACAAAGTCACCTAAATTATTGTCTGGGGGATTGGACCTGGAATCTGGAAGTCTGCTCAACAGCACCCTAATTCCACATGCCCTCTCCAGGTCCTTTCTCACTAACACCCCACACTCCATGTGCTTAAATGCTAGAGAAAGCACCCTGATTAAAGAGAATGCATGGAATGACCACATTACCCCCCTCGAAAACAGCATCCTGGAACAAGTAATTGGCCCCAGGGAGCACCACCAATCAGCAGCCAGGCAGACTCCAGGCAGTCCCCCTCGGGAGTGCCCGCTGTAGATTTTGTCACTGGAGAAGGGAATCTGGAAATAAGGACATCCCAGCCTGGCAGAAAGTTAGACTTACAGACTGGAAACAAATTTAATTCCCTCCCAAAGACAAATGATCCAGCAGGAAATAAATCCACAGAGAGCAGCAGTTTTGAAACCATCCTGCATCGGAATTCTTGAAAAGGTGCCGTTAGGGACTGAATTGTGTGTCCCCCCCTCCCCATCTCCAAATTCATATGATGTCCTAACCGCACAGTGCAACTGTATCTGAAGATGAGTCTTTAGGGAGGTAATAAAGGTTCAGTGAGATAAGGGTGCCTCTCATAGGAAGAGGAAGAGACACAAGGCATGTGCACAAGAAGGAAAAGCCACGCGATGGGACAGCAAACGGAGAGGGCTGCTGTCTGCTGCCTCCTGAAAAGGGCTCACCAGAAACCAGCCCTGCGGCACCTTGATCTTGGCCCCCAGAACTGTGAGAAAAGAAATTTCTGTTGCTCGAGTCTGTGGTATTCTGTTACGGTGACCCTAGCGACTAATGCAGGTGCCACCAGTGGGTCAGGAACTCCTAGGTGTTCCCTGGCCACACAGAGCAGAGGCGAAAGTTCAGAGGAAGTGGCCGCCCTTCACCCGCAGAAGCAGAAGCGGCCGACACACCTGTGTTCTTGTCACCTTTGCATCTCTTTCCCATTGTGACAGAAAAGCCTTTCCTACTTCCTCACGTGAGGGCCTTCTTCTGATGTTAACGGAGGCCTCCAGGCAATGTTTTGTTTCAAGATTTAAAACAACGGTGAAAACGGGGTGAGTGAAGAAATGTAGGGAAGCAGATATTATGGAATATCGATTGAGAATGCGTCGATCCACGTTTATTTCTTTCATGTTTGGAAGGCCCCTATTGAGGTTCCTGGCCATCTCCACCCCCCCTCCCCAGTCGTCCAGCATCCTTCGGCTCGCTCACCCCGGAGGGCTTGGGGTCCGCAAGTGCTGGGGGTCTGTAGAGCAGCCAGAGGAGTAATGCTGCTCTCATTCTGTGTTTGGCCCAGAAAACAGAAAGAACCAAAGAAAATGTAGGTAGGGCGATGCTGTTTCTTCTCCGTTGTTGTATTTCCCTCTCTTTAATAATAGTACACGGTGGGAACCACGGTGAACCGCTACCTCATGTGCGCGCTTTTGTTCGGGTTCAAGGGATGTTGTTAGGGTCCCGTCCCCCTGGGTGGTGTGGGAGCTCACAGCAAGAGATGAGGGAGAATTCAAGACAACCCATTAGGTTTTTCCCTCCATATGTGCAGGAATGGAACAAAAAGTTAGGAGTGCTAGATCAGTATTTCTTGAAGAATTAAAAAAAAAAGCTATAGCTTGGAGGTGCCGGGGATCGAACCCGGGGCCTCATACATGCAAAGCACGCGCTCTACCACTGAGCTACACCCCCCTCCGCGAGGGCTCGTTACTAACGGTTATCTGGAAATAAGTTTTGTTTTCTGAGGCCCTTGATTCCTGCCTGTTGTGGTGGTTCAGTTTTAACGGGGCTCCCGTGGCTGCTTTGAGCAGGAGACCTTCAGGAACCAAAGAGGGGCACTGATTCTTCAGAGTGTAGAACTTGAGATGGAAAGGAAGACACTGGAAACGTGTCCGGTGATAGCCAAGAAGTGTCTCCTGTGGCTTCAACACGTGTTTACAGTTTCCTTCTCCCATTCCTGCCAAGGAATTAATCAAGTTTGCAGAAAGTTTTCAGCTCTTTCGCTTTCCTTCAGATATGTCTTACCCTGAGACACAAGGCTTTGGAAAATCAGCATTTTCCGGCCTAAAATGGTTCATAATATTTCTTGTTTGCTCCATTGGAATATTAAGTATCAGATTTAATAGGGAAAAGGCATCACGACCCTAAAAGGAAACCCTAGAGTGATGCATTCAGCATTTCACTTAAAGGGTCGTTTCTCTTCAAACTTAGGAGGCCCTGCCAATTGTCCAAAATCTCTTTTTCAAAAGGCATTCATTAGGCATGAAGGAAACAGCTTTGGGGATGGAGAGAAATGTTGGATTGTGAGAGTGAGACCAAAGGTAAAGAGACACAAGATTTAAGGGTCAAGGGAAAAATCATCTATTTATTTATAGGAAACATCATGCCATTATCAAACAGAAGAAGTGCAGAAAACAGGTTATAAAAATTCTTTTGGAGATGGAGGGAGGGGGGAGGATGGGAACATGAGGAACATGAGCTAGCTTTGCTCACATTAAATTCAAGATACATGCAGCGCACTTGTGAGGATGCTACACGGCCAACTCAGGATCACCTGGGCTTCAAGCCTTGGGTTTGTGAGTCACTAGGAGACCCAAGAATGAGAAGCCAGATAAAGACCAAAGAGTGTGCTCATTAGCATTCATTCCTGGACATTTCTTGAACCCTGGGACTTATCCTGGTTAAGACTGTGTTCTTTGAACTACATGAGAAGATGCTGAGAAAACCCATTTCCTGGTACCGGATTTCTAGTGGTTAAGTGTTTCGCATTCTTTTCCCCATATATGAGCTTTTGCCAATATTCCTAAAATGACAGTGAGTCCTTTCTGAAATTGGAGGAATAAGATTTGTCTGGCAGACTAGTTCTCTCACTTGGCCCATGGAACTTTTATTTCCTTTATTTTCTTTTATTTCCAGTATGGTTGATAATGCAGTGTTAAATTGTTTCAGGGGTACAGTATAGGGATATGGCAATTCTATGCATTACTCACTGCTCATCAGGATAGCTGTGCTCTTAATCCCCTTCACTTATTCTACCCGGCCCCCCACCCACCTCCCCTCTGGGGACCATCAAGTTCTTCTCTGTAGTTAAGAGTCTGTTTCTTGGTTTGTCTTCCCCCCCCCACTTTGTTCATTTGTTTTGTTTTCTTATATTCCACACTTGAGTGAAATCATATGGTATTTGTCTCTCTCCAACTGACTTTGCCGTGCAATTCCTGGGTTGTAGGGTAGTTTTATTTTTGATTTTTTGAGGAGTCTCCATACTGTTTTCTGGAGTGGCTGCACCAGTTTGCTTTCCCACCAGCAGTGCGAGAGGGTTCCTCTTTCTCCACATCCTCGCCGCATCTGTTGTTGCCTGAGTTGTTAATGTTAGCCATTCTCATAGGGGTAAGGGGGTATCTCATTGTGGTTTTGATTTGTATTTCCCTGATGATGAGTGATGTTGAGCATTTTTTCATGTGTCGGCTGGCCATCTGGATGTCTTCCTTGGAGAAGTGTCTCTTCATGTCTTCTGCCCATTTTTTAATTGGATTATTTGGTTTTTTCGGTGTTGCGTTGTATAAGTTCTTTATGCACACATATATCCACATAATAATGGATACTCTCATTTTCTGGTTGCAGAATTGTCCTTGCACATACATGAGCACACACCACACACATTCTACTACAACATTGCAGTGGTTCTTTCTCTGCAGATTCCCCCCTGCAATTGTTGCGTGGATTAAAAACATCACACACACACACACACCCATCAAGACAGAAATGAGTTGTAAGGGTAATGGCGTGTAACATATTGGAATTTCTTAGGTTGTAAAACTTTACATGAAATATTCGCTATGTCGGTTAACGTTTCATCCAAGACCTCAGTGAATAGGAACCAAGAGAGTGTGACAAAAACGCGCCGCCGCCCTCCCCCACGTGCCGGGGCAAAAGCCAAGCTGCCGAAACCCGAGGTCGAACCAGGGACCTTTAGATCTTCAGTCTAACGCTCTCCCAGCTGAGCTATTTCGGCTGCTGGAAGGTTCCTTTTTTAGTCATTCTCCAATTGGTAAAGTCTGCATCGCGGGGCCAGAGTACACCCCCACACCCAACGTGTCCGCTCCCACTTTGCTCGCAGGCATCCGCTTCCCCCAGAGTTGGGGGGGGGAGGAAGGGCTCCCAGAAACCCTGCGCGAGGAGAAGGCCTTCGGAGGCAGCGGGTGAGCTGGAGGAGGAGGGGCGGGTAGAAACGGGTCAGCAGGTGCTCCCTGCGTGGTCGCCTGGGGTTCCCCACGACGCGAACGCCGCTCGGGGATGCAGGGAATTCAACACGGAATTACCGAGTCTTCTCCGGTCCTTTCTCTGTCTTGCTCCTCAGGGGCCGAGCAGCAGGAACAGGGCTAGTGGGCACGTGGGGGTGGTGACTGGCTTCTTGCTCGGGGTTCAGGAAATCCGGACGAGCCGGTGTTTCCTCCCTGGCTTCCCGGAGCGGACACTGCGGGCGACCGAGGGGAGACCCCAGGCGGGGACTCAGGTAGAGACGTTGGGCGGGAACCCAAGGGGAGACCTTGGGCAGACACCTTGGGCGGAGACCCTGGGCGGAGACCCGGGTGGAAACCCGGGGCAGAGACCCAGGGAGAGACCCCGGGCGCGTACCCAGGGCGCAGGCTGAGGCCGATGAGGCCCTCCCTTTCGCCACAGCCTGCAAGACGAGTTGTTCAAAGGAGACCGAGTACTGGATTGCGGGAGACAGACAGGTAGACGTGAGAGCGTGGGTACAAACCCGCTCTCTAGGAAAGGGCGGAGCCCCCCTGAGCCACACCTCTCACTGCAGAAATGCCCTCACCCTCCGGAAACACGAGCCACATTTCTGAGGAGTCTTCAAGGACAGAAAATCCACCGTGTCACACGCCGCCGTGCCCTAAACCTCTGGGCGGGACCCCGTGCTAGAAGTGTAAGAGGAAGGCAGGCCAGATAACGGCGCTTCTGCTCGAGGACCACTCTCCCCATCAGTCCCTCCCAAGGCCCCCGCCCCGCCAAAGGCCCAGGGCATTTTTCCTGCACGGAAAAACCACAGAGATCTCCGGATGGAACTCTCTCCTGTGTCCTCAACCCCTCTCCCCTTCGTTTCTTCTTTCCCCTTCTTCGAAAGTTTGTCAAGCCCTCTCCGCGTTAGGAAGAGATGAGCCACAGTCTCAGAAGGCATTTCAATACTTACAAATTACAAATACTCTTACCTGGCATGTGAAGCACTTCTACAAAACACTAAGAAAAAGACTAAAATCTCGAAAAGAAAGAGCAAATTCAGACGCACTTCACGAAAGAGGATCCCCATATAGCCAGTAGGCGATTTAAAAGGTGCTCAACGTCTTTTGCTAGCAGGGAGATTCAAATTTAAAAACAGTGAAATACTCCTCCTCACCAGCATCAGGTTCTGCTGAGGGTTCGAAGCAGCTACAAGTCTCAGGCATCTCTGACCAGGCTTTCCAGCCACCCGCACACCTGCGCTGGGAAACTGAAAAAAAAAAATTTAAAGATTTTATTTCTAATCTCTACACCCAAAGTGGGGCCCAAGGTCACAACCCTGAGATCAAGAGTCGTGTGCTTCACCAACTGAGCCAGCCAGGCGCCCCCAGAAATATTGGCTGGAACTAAATACGCATATGACCTGTGGCCCCGAGACCACACCTGTGCGTGTGCCCAAGAGAAATGCATGAGTATTTCCCTTGTGGAGGGGTGCAGAACTGCCACCCCGAAATCTGTCACGTTGGCATCTTGATTACTTTGAACTAAAGGGACTTGAGAAACAGCTGGTGTGAGGACACTCTGATTCTCCTTGGTCCCTGAAAGCAGATGAGTGTCCCCTGTACCAAGAGGGCACAAAGCATTTCAGCACCAGAGACAGGGGATTTAGGGCAGAGAAAGTCAGATAAATGAACCTCGTTACTTGTCCACTGTTTACCACCCCAAGCCCAAACCCCTTTGTCTTGTCACTCCTTCGAGTTTCATGTTTCTATGGGGCTCTCATATATAAAGAATTAAATTTGTTTTCCCCCTGTAATTTGTCTTACATTAATTTATGTTGTTAAGTGCTGTTGCGTTGGCTCATGAACGCTAAAACTACATTTTTCTGTCATTTTCTGTCAGTGCACGACTCACACGTCCCACACCTGTTTTAAATCACAGAATATTAGCATAAACCCAGTTATTTGAGAAACTGAGAGAAGAACTTGAATTAAGAGTACAAATGTAGAATTTAGAAGCATTCCTAATTATCTTAGAAGTCTTACGTTAATTACTGGACCAGCAAAGAATCCAGAAGGGGAAAAGGGACAATTTTTCACTTACACTAGAACGACATGAACATGGACAGGAGTGCTTGTGGCCACGTTAGACATTCAGCCAACACCCGGCGCCCTCCAAATGTGCTCCAGCAGTGAAAGGAATCAATACCCTGTGGTGTTATCTCATGATGTACAGTTTCCATCCGAAGGAACGCCTAGGGGGCAACAAAAACTTCCACGACCATCACTATGGATGAATCTAATTGTTTCAAAACTGGAGTGAAATACTCAAATGAGTACATATCATATGATTCTGTTTCTATTTCAGAACAGGAGAAAAACACATCTCTGGTGGTGGAGGTCAGAAAGCAGAGCGGATCGTGGTAAGAGGGGGAAGCTCCGGGAGCCTAAGAGTCTTGGGTCTTTGCCGGGGTGCTGGTTACTGTGGTGCTGGTTACCGCGGTGCTGGTTACCGGGGGTGCTGGTTACCGGAGTGCTGGTTATGGGGGTGCTGGTTACCGGGGGGTGCTGGTTACTGGGGTGTTGGTTACCGGGGGTGCTGGTTACCGGGACGTCTGCATAGTCGCAGCCCATCGAGCTCGTTCATTAAGGTTTATGCATCTTACTTTATAATTAAGCCTCGATTTATGTAACAAGAGAAGAAGAAAGAAGGAAAGTTGTCCTTGCGAACCTCCTTGCCTCCAGTACCTCCTGTCTCCCCAGTGCTTTTCAACCTGCGGGCTCCAGGCTGCTGCCTTCTGTGAGCACTAGAAGCTCCCGCAACAACTCACAGCGCCAGGACCCGCACTCCTGTCAACAATCTCCGCGGTTTTCAGAATTTCGGGAACAGTTTTCTCTGGAACCAGGAAATACAGTGAAGGAGTGAATTTCAATAAAACCCTACATGTCTGCATGGGTCCTCAAACCCCAGTCTCCATGTCCAGGCTTTTTTTTTTTTTTTTTTTTTTTTTTTTTTTTGCCTTTAGCCAAGAGTTGGTAGGAGTGTAAAATTTGGATGTAAGGTTTGGGATGATAACCTCCCAAACTATTTTGGTTCTTTTACCAATTGCTTCTCCCCAGCACAGAAAACATTACCTACTCAGGGTTTACCCGCAGCCCCGCACGTCGCCTCAACCAGGCCCGGGCTCGGCCTGAACTGGGAGCACAGGGAAGGAAGAAAAGTACAAAGTGATGTGGATGGGAGTCAGCACAGAGACTGAAGAGGGCGGGTAGGGACGCGGGGATGCGCTGGACTGCAGGGAAGGCTTGGAGTGCACACCGCGGGGGCGGAGGGTTGAGGCAGGGAGGGGCCGGGCGCTGGGCAGGGCCCAAGGGGAGGAGCGCAGGGAAAAGCATCCTGGGAAGGAACAGCAGCTGCGGGCAGGTGCAGCGGCTAGTGGACGCCCGCATCTCTCTGCAGCTTCCTGCCGGTGTGAGGCCGCGGAGGCGCGCCTTCTCTCTCAAGGGACGCGGGCTTGTCCCAGAGGGGATGTGGCCCATTTTGCCTCGGACCTTGGTGGCTTCGGAGCCTCACCTCTCCTTGGGCCTCTGGCCGGACAGGTTGCGCGCTCTGAGGCCGCGCGAGGCTGACGTGTGGTCGCAGTTCGGGAGCTGCGCGGAGTCCGGGAGTACGTGGACGCGGTGGGGGCAGGTCCCGCCCGCGCCCCTGGGATCGGCACAGCCAAGACGCTGCAAACGTGGTGCTTTGTAAGGTCTTGCCTGACATGCAAAAGGTAAGAATGTTCTCGTTTGTTGGCCCGCTTATTTCCAACTCTCAGAAGCGTATTGGAACCCGACTTTCTCCTGAAGAAACGCTTCTGGCATTTGCGACGCGCTCCTTTCCTTCTCACACCCGGCCCTTGCCTCAGCAGGCGTCCCAAGAGCGGGGCTCGGCCTTGGGGAGCCCGGGGCCCCAACAGGGCTGATGCTCGCGGCCGCCACCCCGTCCTCGGGCCAGCACGCGGGCAGTGTGGGTGAGTCAGCTGAAGGTTGGTGATGACCACCCCGTGTAGACAGGTAGGAAAAGGTGAGGGAGTTTTCTGGAAGATCCCTGGTCTCTTGGCTTCTCTAGAGGGAGAAGGAGGCTGCCTTTCTGCTCTCTGGATGCTTGGAACCTCGACTGCTTTTTCCTTCGGTGACTGATTTTCTTTCTTTCTTTTTAAAATTTTTTTAACATTTATTTATTTTTGAGAGAGGGAGAGACAGAGCATGAACAGGGGAGGGTCAGAGAGAGAGGGAGACACAGAATCTGAAGCAGGCTCCAGGCTCCGAGCTGCCAGCACAGAGCCCGACGCGGGGCTCGAACTCACGGACCTCACGGACCGCGAGATCATGACCTGAGCCGAAGTCGGACGCTTAACCGAATGAGCCACCCAGGCGCCCCAGGTGACTGATTTTCTAAGACGGGATGGCGTGTCCTCCTGTGGGCTTCTGTTGAGGTGCCTTGACATCAGAATCCGGAACTCTGGAAAGTTCCAGAGACAGAGGGTGGCCCTGGAGACTCAGGAGATTGAGGCCGAAAAAGATGTATGGTGTTGCGGTGGGGAGAAGAGCTCCTAACTTCTGGGGGAACAAAGAACTGAGCGTCCCCTGACTGGTCCTGGCCCCAGGACCTCGGTGTCTGCCTTTTCAGATGGAAACGCCCCGGGGCGCCCCGATTTCAGCACAGGGGACCACTGTCATGTCCACACTTATCATCCTTTGCAGTTTAACGGCTTTTCTGTCACTAAGCCCCAGAGTGTGAGAGTCTCTGACAGAAGCGGTGGCCACCTGCACATCAGCCATCAACCGCTGGCCGTGAACCTAGGAAGGTTTGTGTGCAAGTTTCCAAGCCGTGTAGACTTGGCTTGTATAAGTCATCCGGGTTGGGGAGGAGGTAGGACTGTAAACCCACAGGACAGCGTGAGTGCTTAACTCTGATCCAGACCCACATGGCTCTTCCCTTGGGCCCCCTGTACAGACCCCATGCTGGGTGCTTCCAGGTCCCACAACTGGACGCGGACGCCAGGCGGTTGGAAGGACTGCTGTTGTTAGACGAGGTTATTTAGGCCCTGAGAAGCCTGGAGGCCAGTCTGGAGGAGGCCATGGCTAGCCGTGGGGAGGGTCAGAGGCCTGTCCGGCCTCACTCCAGAGAAGCCCCATCACCCCCGACGGCTCTGGGTGGCGGAGCCAGGACAGAAAGCCCCTGGTCAAATAAGGAAGGGAGCCCCCAAACCCTACTTCTAAGAATCCCCGCCCCAACTAGTGGGTTCTCCACCCACTTGTTAACAACTGTTAGTAACAGAAACCCCGACCCCTTGGGCTCACACGCTCTCACATCTCAAGACTGTACTCACCTCAATAAACGTTCCTGCTCGTACCCCTCATCTACTGTGGTGTCTCCCCTTGAATGTGACATCTTTTCCATGGCTGGGTCAGGGCTCAGGGCCTGGGGTCTCCCAGGCTCACCTGACAACACTACCCTCTGGCTCCTGCAGTGCATTGATGGGGCCCAGGTGCTGGTGATCTCTGAGAGTGCTTGCAGATTGGGTAATAACAGAATCAACAACAAATAACCTCAGTGAATGAGCTCGGCCACCTCCCTGCTTCCCAAAGGGGTTAAAAATGAGCGGCGGCAGCAAGTCAAGTTTCACGGAGATATTTGGAGCAGCGGTGGAAGTTAGAAGTACGGGTGGAACAAAACTGGAGGTGCTGGGGATTGAACCCAGGACCTCGTGCATGCTAAGCACGCGCTCTACCACTGAGCTACACCCCCTCGCTCTTACCTAGGCCTTGAAGCCCTTTCATGACCCTACTGTAACTGTAGTTGCCTGTGTCTCAGGGTTAATCATCCAAGCCCTTTATGTTTAGTTCCGTCCTTTCTATACTCCATACACTACATCCCCTCTGAGGCTCGGCTGCCCCGGAAAAAAGGCGTTTCAGTTCCTTGTTCACGGTCAGCTCATGAGCAGCCTTTCCCAGAGTCCACTCCCCCTGGGATCCCACTGCCCGCAGGCTCTTCCAGTCCACCACCTGGGTGCATCCTGGGACACGACGTTCTCTTGCAGGGTTTCCCAGTATTACTTTCGGTGTCCTTTGACTCTTGGATACATCAATGCCTTATATAGTAAAAAAAAAAAAAAAAAAAAAAAAAAAAAATTAAACTCTCTCAAGTGTGTGTTCAAAGACTCTAAAGCTGAATACAAGCAGAAACAAATTGAACATAGCATAACCACATAGAGGAAGAACAGATCCAAGTAAATGTTTTACACAGTATTTTGTTTTAATTGTAAAGACAGAAAAAGCGAATCTTAACTGTTATGTAGCAGGGTTATCATTATTATTTTTTGTAGTGTGTAAGAGTATAGCAATTGTGATATTTTTGTGTGAATTTATTTTTATTTGTGTGTGTGAATTTGTGTGATTGGAAAAGTGAATACATATTTGGTGTTGGAAATCAAGGCTCTCTCGTTAGAGAAGGAAGAAAGGAAGGCATAGTCCTGTTGACTCTGGACAGGAATTAGAGCCATCAGTATGAAATTGTATATAAATCTGTCATTTCCCGCCAGATCTGTCTGCTAACAGGGCCTAGAAGACATGATACTTCTGTAACAAAAAGCAATGCTAGCCCACTATCTTGCTTTTTAAATACCATTCCCCACTCAAAGGAACCAGATACTTTTAGAAATCACTGACTCTAGGACTGGACCAGGGAAAGTACAAGATGAACCTGAGATATCTTTCTGTGCTATAATGTAGGTGCTTAAAAATGAAGGGGGCAGTTCAAAAGGATCCAGAGGCCAACTTGAAGGGCCTCTCACTGGTCAAATCAGAGACACTTCCAGCATGAATAATGACAAGTGATTATAATTCTTGGATACTTAAATCAATATGGAAGAAGGGAAAGTTTTCCTTACAGTGGGGTGTGAGCTAATAATAGAAGTAATAACAAAGTTAGAAAATCACCACTTTGCCACCATCAGAACAATAATAGAGTCAGGCAAAATTCATAAGTCAGTTAAAAGCATAGGTAAAATTTTGATGATGATCAGAATATTTATATAGTCTCAGAGTATTTCCTTACAGGTTTATTAATTATAAGGGAGGGAAATGATCATTTTAAGGGGAAGAAACCTGGTAAACACAACCTTAACAAAGTGATCAAAGCAAACATGACTAATAAGCCTGGTGTGATGCAGGGAGACATCATTCCTGTGACATTCCCCCCAAATATTCACAACCCAAATCTAGTCTAATCACAACATTAACTGGGGAACATGTTGATCTCATGAAAAACAAGAAGTGTGAGAAACCATTCCAGATTTTAAAAAGAATAAAGGGTAAATTTATACATGATGCTGTAATGGACCCAATTTGGGGACAGAAATATCTATAAAGGAATTTATTAGCAAAATTAAAGCTAATAAGACTGCATATTAGACAATACTATTTAACCAGTGTTAAATTTCCTGACTTCAAAATTTGTGCTGTGGTAAGGAAATGTCCTTGCTCTTAAGAAATACATGCTGAGGTGTATAATAAAAAGATTATGACGGAGGTTTACAATAAAAGGATTGTGGATAAAAAGACACAGTATCCAAAAATGGTTTTGAAATAGTTTAGAAAAGAATAATCTCTTTCTCCCTTTGTCTCTCAACAGGATAGATGATAGATAGATAGATAGATAGATAGATAGATAGATAGATAGATGATAGGTAGGAAGAAAGAAAGAAAGAAAGAAAGAAAGAAAGAAAGAAAGAAAGAAAGAAAGAAAGAAAGAAAGAAAGATAGGGATTTATTGGTTGTTGAGGGACAGGCAACACGGTGCTCTGAAATGATCCCAACATTTTGACAGTATGTGTTTCTCAGGTGGCTCCCATCGTATTGAAAAGACTGCTAAGCAGAGACAAAGTTGTGAATTTGCCAACTTAGAATGTTAGAATTTAGCAGGTGTTTTGCTCTGTTTCGCTTTCACACTCCTTGCTTGTGAGTTACTCATCTAAGGACATCTGAAAGGGATGAATTTGTTTCTCCAGAGCTGGGAAGCGAGCAGGGCCTGCCTGGCTGGGAAGAGAGAGTGAGGCTGTGAGACCCAACACTCCTCCCTCTATTATTCAGCGGCAGTGATGGGAGCCCTTTGGTGGGGCCATCAGTGGACTAGAAACTTTGAGCAGTGCCTGGGAAACGCAGAGTAGAAGTTTGGACAAGAAGCAGTAGAAGAAATGGCTGCTCTTTCGCAGCAGCGAGAATGCCTTAGACACCTGCCAACTATGTGTTCTTGTTTTGGCTAATGATTTTGACACAAACAAAAAGTTTCTTTCTGCCACCTCTTCATAGTAGCATGGTGGATGTTAACTGATATTTCTGGGTATACTTTTATGTAGAGAATTTACTTTATTATTTTTTATTTTATTTATTTTGAGAGAAACAGAGCGAGTGGGGGATGGGCAGAGAGAGAGAGAGAGAGAGAGAGGGAGAAAACCCCAAGCAGGCTCCGTGCTGTCTGATGCGGGGCCTGAACCCATGAACCCTGAGATCATGACCTGAGCCCAAGTCAAAAGTCGAGCATTTAACCAACTAGGCCACCCAGGTGTCCATAAGCAGGGATTTTAAAAGAAGGGACTGATTGGAGGGAAGGAAATCGGACGGTTTGAGCCAGCAGTCGGGCCCATGCAGGCTTCTGAGTCATTTAAAGCAGATTTGTTTTTTTTTTTTTTTTTTTTTTTTTAATGTTTGGCAGGACTCTGGCCTCTTTGTGCTGTCCTGTGGCGGCAGCGGCCACCCACTTAGCACCTGCGTCAAACTTCGGGTGATGGAGACAGAAGTGGAGGAGTCGGAGAGAAGACTTGTGGTTCCTCCTAAAAACTTCACACAAACAAAGGAACTACTTTGCCTCAGGCCTCTGGTTTTCTTCTCCTTTTTCCGTTTGCCCTGCTCTCAACAGTGGTGGGAATAGGGGCGAACTGGCAACGTTGTTACTATGGGGGCAGGCTTCTTGTGTCGAGCGGAGGGGTCGTAGGCGGAACACCGGCTCCCAGCGAGCCCAGGCGTCGTCCCCGCGGAGGGAAGCAAAGTCTTTGCCGGTGTGAGGACAGAAGGGTCTTGAAACGCGGAACTTGCCCTGGATTGTGCGGTAGGCCCAGCCGATCACAGGGGTCCTTACAGGAGGGAGGCGGAGGGGGGAGGCCAGCGGGACCTGGGGGCAGGGGTGGGGAGATGCGGCCGCAGGGTGAGCAGCGGGGCCGCTGCCACAGCCGGATGCGCCCCCCCCTGCCCCGGGCCGCACACCTGTGCGTTCAGCCTGTGCGTGCGCAGTGACGCGTTACACCTGCCGGAGGGAACCGACTGCGCGCCTCTTCTGCCCGCAGCCTCTGGTGGCTTTGAGGCTCGTGGGGTCTAAACAGAGTAAAAATCAACGTCTTGGGTCACGTGTTGGTTTTCTGGTGAGCATTCTGCCAGGGAGTAAAGAAGCAGAAGGTAGGATAGTGCAACCTGCACCTCGTAAAGATGGGGGGGGGGGGGCGGCTGGAGGTGCCGGGGGTCGAACCCGGGGCCTCGTGCATGCGAAACACGCGCTCTCCCACTGAGCTACACCCCCCGGCCGCCGCAGGTCCCCCGCACCTGTCTGCATGGGGTGGAGGAGCCGCAGGTGTGGGGGGACGGGGGCGGGGGGGGGGGCTGGGGGCGGAGGGACTAGCCTTTTAGCAAACAGAGCTCGAAAGGGGGCACAGAATATTGGAAGCGCTTGTCAGAAAACTGATCGGCTCTTCCCTGGCTTGAACACGTCTTGCTGTTTGCTGTCCCTCCACGGGGAAGGGAAGGGCAGGGCATGATTTTCTTGGGAAAACCCGGGTGGGAATCCATACCACAGGCCTTTCGGAGTTTCAGAGTCGGATTTATCATAGCCTGAGGGCAACTGAGCAGGCCGGAGGGGGCGTCCAGGGTAATAACGCTTCGGTGGCCGCACAGGGATAGAGACCTACTGGGTTTACAGAGCGAGACCCAGATGGAGACGCGCGAAGGGACCCGTCTTTCAACCCAGAGATTTGTGGTCCTTGATCTTCCGGAGAATGGGGGGTGGGGCGTGGAGAGGAAGGGGTGGGTGTGGTTCGGGGCACGTGGAAGGTAAGGGATCCGTCTCTAAGGTCGGCCTGGGGGTGCAGCACGGCGAACCCCGCCCAGTGCCCAGACCTGACTGTGGGGGTGGGTGGGTGTGAGCAGAACAAGTATAATAGCAGAACGAGAGCTGAGTGTCCTGGGAGATGTGGACTCAGGACCTCGTTTACTGATGGTTCTGGGGGCGGGATTCTGAGGGGGAGACTTCTTCCCAGACTGACCTTGAACCCTACAATTCACACTGGTTAGCCCTGCGGCCTTGAAACTTCCATGGGAGACCCAGAAAGACTCATTTCCTGGCACCAGGCTCCTAGTTGGTATTCTCTCTTCTTCGTTTTACATCTTTTTAAGTAAGTGTGTCACTGAGCCTCTTGAAATTGAAAGGACATTATTGGTTTGGCAGAATTTCTCTCTTGGCTGGTTCATGGGGCTGCTAGAATAGATAGAAGGAAACACAAGTGGCAGGTTGCACTGGACTCGAGTGCTTGAGAAGTGCCCCCCACCGAACTCTGCAAGCTCTGGTACGTGGTTGTATGTGCATGTGTGTGTGTATGTGTGTGTGTGTAAGTGTAAGAGGATGGCTGGAATATTATCTAGGCTGTTCGATGGTGTGGAAACACAATTGTGAAAACTCCCAGGATCATCCAGTAATTATCCCTTAAATCGCTCCTGGAGAAATCTACATATCAGCAGGAGTACTACAAGTGATTCACAAAGAGGTTGGGGTTCTTTTCCTGTTTGCCCCAAGGTACACTGAACAGCATAATTGTTAATCAATGTTCTTTGACAACATTCAGACTCTCCATCCACCACATGATTGAAAATATCTATTCCGGGGGAGGTAGTAGGATGAGTTTCAAACATGATTCTTCTAGTGAAATAACCATTTATCTCATAAAGTAGAACTCAGACCCTGAAGACACATGAAGCCTATTTCCAGTGCATCTAGGACAGGTGGAAACATTGTAACTGGTTGGGTGCCATTTTTAAAAAGGTGGCAGGCCAGCAGGAGTGGGATTTTTATGTGGGGAGCTTTTGTGCTCCAGAATTCCAATCCACACTTAGGATCCGTGTGTGTTTACAATGTCTCACCTTGGTAACATGGACAAGGAAGATTAGTTATACTGCTCTAATAAGTCTCCTACCTTGACTGAATGTGAAGAAACTTTCTACACTAGGTAGTAAATGATTAACTCATCCTTTTTCTCCAATTAAATGTGCCTGTGAAAAAAATAAAGCACTGCCTTTTCAGTTAGAGTGTCTACATGGCCTAAGGGATCATGTCTGCTCCCACATTCCTGTGCAGCCCATGGTCCTACCCAACTGCTGCCTCCTGCACATTCACAGATGGTCCCACACATGGCCACGTCGCCTTTCCTCTAAGAGTTTCTGAATCTGTAATTTCTCCCTGAGAAAGCTAAACAAAAGATAAGTTTGTTGAGATAGAACACCCAAATAAAACAAGGTTGAAGTTCCAAAATTCATCTACAGTGTACTTTAAAATGAGTCAGTCTTATTCTGAGTCAAAGTTAGACACAACTTGCTCTCAAAGAAGTACCTCAGACAGCTCAGGCAGCACGTTATTTGTTTTTATTGTTTTATTTTTAAAATGTTTTATTATTTTATTTATTTTTATAATTTAAATTTTTTCCATCCAATATTTTCTAAAGCGTTCTCATACTAAGCTCTTGACCTTTTCACTATATTCTCTTCTCCTTTAAATCAGAGGTGGGTTTCCATGGAGAAGTCTATGGTTGCATTATTTTCCCTTTTCCTTTTTTTTTCCCCTTCTCCCCGCCCCCACATTTGGGCTGAGCCCTAATATAATACAGAAAGGCAGCCGTGATAATTCAAGATATTCTTTCTCATGTTTTGTCTTGTTTCTTTTTGTGACTTCATGAATTCCCATAGTCTCCTGACATGGTGGGTACAAGTGGCAGAAAGACACTGTAAAATTGTACCTTGAAAACAAGAGGAGGGAAAACATGACAGCAGAACAGAAAGAGAACGATCGTTCGCTTCAAGAAAGTCTGGCTCCTGAGCACTACTTCGGAATCTTTTTTGGAGACGTAAATCCCAAAGCCAAGACATCTTAACTTGAGAAAGAATTGTCCTTGGAACTTATTTCTCCTTTGAAAATTCCCTAATCGCAAAAATTAAAGTAATGAAACAGAAAAAGAAAAAATTTCCTTGTCACTTCACAGGGAAACTTTTGACATTATGTTTGTTCGGGGAACCAGGATTCCCAATACCTGAGCAGTCCGTCAGCCCGCACTTCCATTGTGGTAGCTAAGGGTTAGGATCTTCAAAATCTATCACAGGGCTTAGTACACGAAAGGGGACTTTGGTATTAGCCAAATTATTAATTTTGGTATTAATACCAAAGCTCTTAAAGATTTGATGAGGACGAGGCCGCGCTGAGTATGGAAATGATTACAAGATACTATGCTATTTTAAATGTTGCTGAGCACAAAGACAGACACAAAGTTCCCGGTACATATTGGAAGTTAGCACAGTGTTGATTGCAAAACTTGCGAATGTTTATTAAAAGGAAAAAGAAACTTCACCTCGAATTCAATTATGTATGTTGATTCAGAAAATATTAATATTATATTACCATGGGAGAGAACAAGGTCCATTATCAGGCCGCACAAATGGTTCGACAATAGAAGTACATTTTTGCAATTGTATCTCCTACATTGGAATAGGAAATTGGGGAAAGATTAGAATACAGGCATGCACTTAAAATGTATACCCTCCTGAGCCACGTCCCAGCACCCAACCCGGCGTTTCCCAAAGCTTCCCAAATCACCCAACCCGGCGATTCCCAAAGGAATCGGTTGGGGATCCAGGTCGTGGTTGAGCGGGTCTGCGCGGGTGGGCCGTTCTGCGTTTCTCATCAGCTCGCAGGGGCCACCACGGTTGGTGCGAGGACTGCACTGATGGGGGCGCACCTGCCTCGGGCCGGGTCGCTAGGGGTGCAGACGGAACTCGGCTGGCACCCGTGTTGGGGCGCGGGGACCCTGCGCGGACGCCTTCGGGCGGCGCTGCAGCCGCGCCGAGGGCTGTGGGCGCGGCCACCGCGGACGGAAGCAGGGGAGCTAGGAAGACGGTGTGAGAGCCCGCGCCCTTCCCCCAGTCGGCCTCTCCGTCCTCGCCTCTCCTTTCCCGCGCGGTTAATACAGCTGCAAAATGGAGGCGAGGCCCCCGCGCCCACAGTAACGGTGAGGAGGGACCCGGAGCAAAAGTGGAGGTGCCGGGGATTGAACCCGGGGCCTCGTGCATGCTAAGCACGCGCTCTACCACTGAGCTACACCCCCGCAGGAAAGGCGTTCTCCCGGGAGGCTATTCAAGGGCAGCGCAGGCGCCGGCGACGGGTTCCCGGAGGCTGCCTGGGCCGGATCCGGGACCCCTGATGCGCGGCTCGCAACCTCGCAGCCGGGACGGAGGCTCGCTCCGCGGAGAGACGAGCGAAGCGCGCTGCGGGCCAGAGCCCGTGGGAGCCCCGGATCCGCCCCGCGAGGCCGCCGCGAACGCGTTCTCTCGGGTCTCCGCGCCCTCGTTTTCCCGCTCTCCCGGTTGCCGGAAGTCGTGCGCAGGGAGGCGACCGAGGAGGACAGGTGCAAAAGGCGGGGGGCGCGCAGACGCCGCCCCGGGTCGGTCCTCCCGGGAGACCGCGCGGGCGGTGCACCTGCCGCCCTCCCCCGCCTCACCACCACCCCCCACCCGGACGGCAGGCGCCGCGCCCCTCCCTCCAGCCCCAGGAGTGCACCTGCGAGGCTGACGGTGCGGACGTGGCTCTTTGGGTAGAGACAGTGTGGTTCTCCAGCCTCTCCAATTAGAGGCTAGAAGGACGCTGGCAACAGTGAAAAAGCCACCCAAGTCTCGGCTCAAGACGTTAGAAGGCGAACAGCGTGATAAACCAGAAGACTCGGAATAAACTAAAAGAAGGGAGCGCTGAGAAAGACGAATGCAGAAAATAACGAGTTTTAAAAAGTGGAACTAATAACCTAGATATTTGAAAAGGCAACAGAAGAGTCAAACTTCCAGCTAACCTAATTAAGAAAAGAGAAAATCAGGACCGCAGCCAAGTCCCCATCGTAACAAGAGGGCTTTTAAAGGCGTGAGAAGCATCGTAGCACAGTTCAGCAAATGATTTAAAAACTTAGATGAAGTGGATTTTGTAAATATCATATCCAAGTTAATCCTTGTACAGACGGGAGGCAAGCAGGCTATTATTCTAGAAAAACAGAGAAAGTAGTTGAACAGGCACGCCCCCAAAAGGGCACCAGGCAAAAATACTTTCACAAGGAAATTCTACCAAACTGTTAAATATCAGAAAGTCATGATGCTACTTAGATTATTCAAAGCATAGAAAAAGAAGAAAAACTTCCTATTCGGTGCATAAAGTGAGTATACTATTAACCACTTTTTTCAGGTTGCACCAAAGATTAAAACTATAAGCCTATTTCACATAATGCAGGATGTCCAACTGGGGGCTATTCCAGAAATGCACAGAGCACTCATTATTAAGAAAGATACCGGCAAAGATTCCCTTCTCCACACAAGTCTATGCAGGGCCCCCTGCGCTCCTTTTCAACTAGGCTTTGGCTTTAGGTCTTTGATTTTCATCTCTGTGTTGTCCAGTTTCTGTGAGAGTCCTTAGTTGGGTTAGCTAGGTGTCCCCCATCCTCCGTATCCGATCACCTTCCATGTCTAATTGGGCCCCTTATCCTCCGCCATCCCCCAGGTGACATAGGGTCACCGTGCCCCACTTCCAGCAAGAATCCCGTTAGGGCCATTCAGTCTCAATCCCTCCTTACCCCTGATGTTTCCTCTTGGGAACTTCCTAACCACTGATGAACCCCCACCCCACTCTTGGCTATAAATTCCCACTTGCCAAACACTGTATTTGGAATTGATAGTTCTATACTGAGGCCTCTTCCCCCCATTACAATATTCCTGAATAAAGTCTGTTTTTCCTGCTATTATAGCTACTAATCAGCTCTGGCTTATCTTTAACAACATTAATACAGACCATCATGTTGATAGAGAAAAGGAGGGAAAAAACATACATGATTATCTCTATAGGTTCAGAAAAAGCATTTGACAAAAGACAACGTATGTTTAATATTTTACTGGAGGATTTAGTGCCCTCCAAAAGTTCGTGTCCATTTGGAACCTGAAAATGTGACCTTATTTAGAAATAGCGTCTTTGTAGATGCATTTAGTTAGGAGGAGATCATATTGAAATATGATGAGCCCTAAATCCGCTGACTCATGTCCTTCTAGGAAGAGGAAAACATGTCAGAGACAGAGACACACAGAGAAAAGGAGGCCGTGCCACGATGCAGGCAGAGATTGGAAGTGGAGGGGTACCGGGAGCTGCCGGAAAGGAAGATGAGGCAAAGAAGGAGGCTCAGAGGGAGCATAACCCAGCTGACACTTGATTTTGTACTTCCAGCCTAGATAACTGTAAGAGAATAAATTCTTGTTGTTTTAAGCTACCAAGTTTGTGGTAATTTGTTACAGCCGCCCTAATAGACTAATACAAATAGGGCGCCTGGGTGGCTCAGTTGGTTAAGTGTCTGACTTTGGCTCAGGTCATGATCTCCCAGTGCGTGGGTTCAAGTCCTGTGTCAGGCTCTGTACTGACAGCTCAGAGCCTGGAGCCTGCTTTGGATTCTGTGTCTCTGTCTCCCTATCAGCCCCTCCCCAACTCATGCTCTGGCTCTCTCTCTCTCTCAAAAATAAGTAAGCTTTAAGAAAAAAACTAATACAAATATATTAAAAGCACTCTGTAAAATAAGAATTGACAGACACTTCTAAGCATAATATTTCTTGTCCCATTTTTTGGTGTCACAATCCTCCTGTATTCTAAAGCGCCCCTCCCATTCCGCTTTACTTTGACTCTCTTAGCTGTAGGGGACTCTGGAGTTATGAGAAATGAAGTCGTGATATGGAACAAGTAAGACTTTGATAATACGGAGGACAGAAATCCGGGGCCTGTTTCTCTGGGCATTTACTGAAAATCAGGAATGAGAGTAGAGGGTGAAATAGTTTGAGAAAGAGCAAATCGTTGATTCTATATAGTTTACTTGGTTCTACGCAGCTGTTTTAACCAAAAAGTCAAAAAAAAAATCATAGATGACAAGAGTTCTGTTGCCTTTCAATTTTCCTGTAAACCACTACGAGCAGATTCTGATTTAAATCCCAGCTGGTCCTCTAGGCTTGTGGCCTGAGGCATGGTTCAAAGGAGACGAGGAACCGCCTTGCTGCACAAGGTTCAGTTGGTGGGGCAGAAGACTCTTGGTCTCTGGGGGTGAGCTTGAGTCCCACGTTAGGGGAAAGCTAATTGTTGGTTTCCCGCTGGTGCATTTGCTGGTCTCCTCAGTTGTCCTCTGGGCTGCAGCCCCCGGGCTCCACGGTGAGGACGGTGTACTTGGTGTCTGTCCCAGGGGAAAGCTTAGAACTAAACACAGTTCAGAGGAGAGGGGGAAGGACGCCTTGAGAGAAAAACCTTCCTCTGATTCACCAGTGTCTGTAAGCTACGAAAACGTGATCGTATGAGCAAGAATATACAAAAGTGGAAGTTCTGACATAGAATCCTATTAGGACCCATGCCAAGGGGGCTGTCGACGGTGCTGACGGCCAAAGCTTTTCAGAGGCGAAAGGTCTAGTGAGGTCAGGCATGAGTGTATTTACAAGCTGGTGAAGGAGACTGAGGTGACCAGGATTATCTAATAGGAGTCTACTAAGGAGCCTCACTGATCTCTTTGTCAGACAGAGAAAGGGGGATATGTCCTGACTGCCGTGTGCTGATAGCCCCCGTGCACAACTGTGATTCATATCCTTAAAGATTCAAGGTGTACTTTGTGCTGGATGTGCTGTAACTTTTTCAAACTGGGTAAAAGAAGCTACCTACCCCTTTGCCCAACATCCACTCAGATGGCTGGACTAATGTTCTAACCTGCTAAAGGTTTAAGAGTTCACATCTATCCTGACAGTACATGTGACTTCAGACTGTGATTTTGAAATGCTATGATATGGAAACATATGTTTTTTTAAGTTGATGTATGGTTTGCACACACTGTTATGTTAGTTTCAGGTGCACAACAAATAATTCGACAACTCTGTACATTATGCTATGCTCACCACTATAGAAACACAGAGATTTTTAACTGTCTTGGGAAACTTAATTAAAAATTGGAAAATGTTAATGATTTATTAGAGGAAAATGCACATCTGAAAAAAAGCTCAATTATGATTGTTGAAGCATATTGGGGAATTAGACTTTTGAAGCTAGAGGAAATGCCCTAGAAAACTATCCAGGGGCCCGTGGGTGGCTCAGTCAGGTAAGCTTCCAACTTCGGCTCAGGTCATGATCTCACGGTTTGTGAATTCAAGTCCTGCGTCGGGCTCTGTGCTGACAGCTCAGAGCCTGGAGCCTGTTTCAGATTCTGTGTCTCCCTCTCTCTCTGACCCTCCCCCGTTCTCTCTCTGTCTCAAAAATAAATAAACGTTAAAAAAAAAAAAGAAAACTACTATCCACATTGTAAAAACGGTTTCTTGATGTGATTTTGAGAATCCAGAAGGACATAATCAAAAACCACAATCTACCATTAAAGAAAGCTATTGCCATCTGAGAACTCTCATGCACAGCAAAGGACTCTGATGTTCCCAAGATGGCCATTTGGTGGTGCCCACGCCATTCTCCAGAACATGGATGTGCACATTACCTGAAAGTGCTCACAAGGTCAAGGACAGATTCCTCCAAGCTCTTCACTTTATTTTTAGAAAAGTACACCCAAGAAGCTCCTTGGGTGGCCGAATCTTTTCTATGTCTATTTATCATAAGCTCCTTCCCCAAACAACAACAATGCTAAAGCTCTGATGAATCTTAAGGTTCTCCCATTAAAACGTACATTTCATTGTCCTCATTCTCCAGCCTAAGAAAGCAGTACAAATGAAATTCATGTTTTTTTTTTAAATCAACATTTTCAGAAGAGCTTTCTTTACCCTAAAATTCTACCTATTAAAAGATAAACTGAGGCATATGAAAATTTTTTAGTTTATTTGAGCAAAAATCAACTCGGATCTGCTAGGGGCAAGCTTGTGGTGGTTAGAGATGCCCCTCTGACAGCAGGTATAAACACAGAGCAGAAGACAAGAAAGGAAGTCATTCGACTGGCTAGAGCTTAAAGCCTCGTTGGCTGTTTGTGATTTATTGTCCTTATTGTTTCTATTTCTGAACCTTCGAGCGCATACAGGCTTAGTTTTAATCTGCTTAAGCAGGCATTAGAGCCCCCTCGTCTACTGGCCTCTCTGCTTAATTGATTTAACAGTCCTAAGGTAATACAACTTATGCCACAAAATCCTCACAAACCTTTACTGTATAACATCGCTGGAGAACTCTATAAAGTTTAGATTATTTCTTCCCTGACAAATTCTATCCTATTGCCGATGGAGTTCAGGACATGCTACTCCAACATATGGCACTTCGGCATATTACATATTTTAAGCTGAAGGGATCTGAGAAAACAGCAAAAGGTCACTCTGGCCTCCCTCTATTGCCCTTCTTCCCTGAAACAGGTCATAAAAGGTGACCTGTGAGAGATGCCCGCCCTGTGACTGAGAGAAGCATCCTTATTTCCAAAGACAAAGGGACACCCCTGAAAAACAACCTTGCTAAGTTTCCCCCAACTGGCCAGATTACCTCAGCCTCCTTAACCTATCACATCCCTCCACGGGTGACCACTGTGCACCCAACCCAACCCAAACATACTCACATCTGTTTCCTTGGGTCATCCTTTCCTTAGGAAGGCTCTCGTGTCACGGTGTCATGTGAAACTTATGTTAAGTAAATTTGTATGTTTTTCTCCTGTTAATCTGCCTTTGTCTTTTTAATGTTCAGACCCAGCCAGGGACCCT
Organism: Felis catus; assembly: GCF_018350175.1. Taxonomy (NCBI): domain Eukaryota; kingdom Metazoa; phylum Chordata; class Mammalia; order Carnivora; family Felidae; genus Felis; species Felis catus. The sequence continues at coordinate 1,771,949 of NC_058372.1, read as the reverse complement.
GAGAGGGTTGAGGAAATCTTTTGCGTCCCCTACATAACCTTCTAATTTTGCAGGTATTATCACAATCTAATGTTAAGCACATGGTTCTGTGGTTCAGGTACAAGTTGTATTTTCAAAAGAGACACTACAGGACACACACATACATGAGTCAGGAAACTGGTTAATTTGGAAAAGATAGCCTGTAACGTTAACCTTAGACCTACATTGGAAAAGTCTGATTAAACACAAATATCCCCTTAAACTCTAGGGCATCCACTCGGTTTCATGTTTAACCATGGGCAAGAGATGATTATGTCCTGGGCCCCTCCTGGCCATGTCTCTTCCCGTGGATATTGGGTCCACACTCTATGTATGGGGGCTCCCAGAATTCTCTATCAAAACAGCCCAGACCCTCCCCTCTTCCAGGGCCTGAACAGACGTCACCCCCTCCCCCCACCCCCTTTCGGAGGCCATCCTTCTGAGGGCAGACCATGCCATTAGCATGCATGCTTCTAGGCCTAGGAGGTGGCCCTGAACTGGCTCTTTGCCAAGTGGAGTGTTTGAAGCTTAGAAGTGTGTGCTGAGGTGTTCACACGTTGAATGTACAAAGCCCTTCAAAATGTGGGATGGAACCGGGGGTGCTAAGAAAGGGGATGGGGCTGTCTATTTTCTGATTCCCCTCTTAACTCATCTATCAGTATTAGCCAAGCAGGTGCTTCTTCAAGTCAGTCAGATAAGGATAGAGTTTATTTAACACAATACAGAATTTCTGTCTAGATGATAAGTTTACGTGATACTTGAGAAGTTTCTTCAAAGTCAGGAATGACTTTAAAGGTGTAACAGCAGAGAGAGGGGATGAGAGGAGAGGGCGGAAGGAGGTAGGAGGGCTGTGACTGGGAGCGGGTGCTGGGAATGCACAATTTCGTCCGCCACCCCTCCCCCCCTGCCCCAGCAACTCGGAGAAGGAGGGCATGAAAGGACAGGGTCCAGTGCGCTGCGCCTACGTGCGTCTTGCTCTCCGACGGTACCGCGAGGTGAAGCCGCTGCAGGTGCGCCGGGTCGTCGCTGCTGCGGTGGTTCTCGGGTGGAGAACCCGCCAGCAGGTGGCTGCGGACTCGGCCACGCCCAGTCCCAGAGCAGAGATGCGCGCGCACCGCAAGCAGAGTGGGGTCGGGTGGTTCTCGTTGTTTTTCATGTGAGTTCGGAGGACTGCAAGAAAACAAAGAGACAAGAGAGAGGCGCAGACACGTTTTAATAAATGGTGAGGCGGCCGGAGAGCTGTTGGAGCAAAACCTGCGTCTTCAAAAGTGGAGGTGCCGGGGATTGAACCCGGGGCCTCGTGCATGCTAAGCACGCGCTCTACCACTGAGCTACACCCCCTCGCACACAGAGAGGCCCGGAAATGTGCCTATGAATGTTCGCTGCGGGTTTCGGTGGCGGCTCACAACCCTTCGCGGCGCCGAGGCGGGTGCACGGGCCCAGTACCAGACTGCCCCGAAGACGCGCTGGGAGAAGGAGAACCCGGGCCGCACGGCGGTCCCGTGTGGGACCTCACTGCGCGCCCAGGCGGAGGTCTGGGAGGAGCCGTGTGTCCGGAGAGGCGGCCGAGGGCCGAGGGGGAGGAGCAATGAGGGGACCAGGACCCCCCAGGACCCGAGGGGCCCGGAGATGCGCCGGGGACGCGGGCAGAGCGGGCGGAGCGCAGCGCCCTGTCGGGCCGAGCCGCACCAACTGCGAGGAGCGCGGGGCCGGCGCGTCCAGGGGGCTCGGTCTGCAAACCCGGCTCCCTGAATCGGCCCTTGGACCGGCGGTGTGCACGCTTCCGCCGTGTGGGTCCTCGTGCGCCGACCCGCGGGTGGATTATTTCCCGCTGGGGACACTCGAGGCGCTGCCGACTCTGGGGGCTCTTGACCTTCCCGGTCACGAGCTGCACGAAGGGTTTGGACGGGGGCCCCTACCGCGAAGAGCGCTGCCACTCTTGGTAAGAAAGACGTCTCTGCACAGCCGGGCGAACGTGTTCGCCGAGCGTGCCTGTCCCTATGTTTGGTGAATTTGCTTCCCCTCCAAGTCCTCTAAGTCTGCGCTTCCGGAGAACGGCTCCTCCCCCACCCACCCCCCCCCCCCACCCCCTGCACTTGCTTGCTCGGTCACCACACGTGGGCGTCTTTCCCGAGCGAGGCAGGGAAGCCAACCGTGTGTCTGCGCTGCCGCGATGTGGGTCCTGGGGTGGGGGTGCACCTGCCTCGGCCCGGGCCGCTGGGGCAGCGGGGAATACCGACCCCGGGAGCTCGCGTGTCTTCAGCGTGTTGAGCTGGGGACCTGGGGCAGAGGATGAGGAGAGACAAGTGTAGATAAGTGCGTATGCTTTACAGGGTTCTCAGGAAACAAAACAAAACAAAACAAAACACGAAGTTTCTGAATGTAAGCATCTAAGCATATTTTATTGCAGGAGCCGAGATTCAGGTTCTATCCGTGGACATGCAAATTATCTTTCTCCTCCAGGCGTAAAGCTATGAAATAGGGCTTGGCCCTGGAGACTCTACATTTATGGCTGGCCCGGGGGTACTCGCACCTGCCGGCTAACAACAAATCCGAACAGCAGAACTGGGGGGACGAGGGAGAGCCACGGTTGCGGTTCAACCCTGCTCTGGCCTGCTGTACAGAAGGAAGTTTTCCGGCGGTTATTGGGCGGAGCAGTGTTCAAGGCCTAAACCAGCAGAGGCGAGGGATGGGAAGGATGAACCCTTTTGACAAGGAGAGTGAATGGACAGGAATTAGAGTCTTGGTGGGCTTGGGAAGATAGCGTGCACTTAGAAACACACACACATAGCTTGACTGATGTGGGCGTCTTTGTCCACATCAAAAGAAAAAGAATTCTGTCCAAAGAAAAAAATATATTTCTTTGATAATTTTCTCCCTTTTGTTCTTCCTTCTTCTTTTCTTCTTTTTTCTCATTCCCTTTCTTCTCTTGTTTAGAATTCCTATTAGTTGGCTGTTGAACTACCTGGAATCATCTCTGAATTTATTCTCTTTCCATTTCTGTGTCTTTTTGTTTTACTGTAAGAGAAATTTCCTCAGCTTGAGAGAGCCAACCCCACGTAGACGTTGCTCATGGAAAGGTCCTTGCAAAGGCTGGAAGGAGGAAACTAGGCTGAAATGATTACCCATACCTGTGCCTCCATTACTCCAGCTCCATGTTAAGGGAAGAGAGAAGGGAATTCTTACCAATCCCTGTCCAGATAATTAGGTATTTTTAGTTCTTTTTAAAAATTTATTTATTTATTTTTTAAATTTACATCCAAGTTAGTTAGCATGTAGTGCAATTCTGATTTCAGGAGTAGAACCCAGTGATTCATCCCCTACATGTAATACCCGGTGCTCATCCCAACAAGTGTCCTTCTTAATGCCCCTTGCCCATTTAGCCCATCCCCCCACAGGTATTTTTATTCCTTGGACTCTTTTTCTGCATCTGTACAAGTATCAGCAAATATTGAAGGTACTGAGGGGATTCAGGTCATCCTGGAATTCTTCCAAGGAACTTCTCTATTATTTCCTTCTTACATAAACACTTGTTGAAATAGCTTTCCAGGCTCATGTTGGAGCCACTCCTGCTGGTGGGGGGCTAGGGGGAAGGCACATCTGTAAACATCTGCAAAACATAGGTAACTTCCGTAACCCTGTGAATGATCTGCTTGACCAGAACCGCAGAGTATCCAGTCTGCCACTCCCCAGCGCCCAGTCAACTGGGCCTTCTCTCTCCAGACAAGGTCCATGCGGCCCCAGCCAATCAGAAATGTTTTGTTTTCTCTTCCTTGTTCTTTATTCTTTATGTTATAAAAGCTTCCTCTACCTTTAACCCCATTTTGCAGTTCTCTGAAAGGAGACTGTCCACTTCATGAAGCACTGAAGTGTGTTTGTATCACCTAACTCGTCTTCTTTAATCATTTTTTAAACACCAGAAAAGCGAGGATGAGCCATGATCTCGAAGCAGCAAGAGTTGGAGGTCTTGGCTGACAGGCTCCTGGGAGCTTCTGGTACCTCAGCCCTAACTCACCAAGGACTTCCCTCTCTTCCCATGCTGCGTGGGAGAGTGGGAAGGGCAGTTCATTGTGAAAAAGCTTCAAGGACTTCCCAATGTGAACAACAATTCAACAAATAAGTATGCTTGGCCTTGCTAACAATCAGTTGTGAGGCTGAAAACATCCTTTTCCAAATTATGTCTTACAAAATAATCCAACCATGTTAGAGGAAAGGCTGAGTTATCTACTTCCACCTATAGAAAATAATATGACACAATTGTTGTTATATGAAAGGTAATAAAAATAATGCAGCGAAGCCGTGTAGGAGAAACATATTATAGAGGTATATCAATAAGCTATCTCTGTGATTGTGGAATCCATCAGTTTTTTAAAGTTTGTAATCTGTTTCTGTTTATGTTCTTATTCTAAATAAATATTTACTTTCACCGTTGACTTTGTATTCGTCGTTTTGAATACAAATTTTTTTTCTTAAAGGTGATCCCTGATATTATATGTAAGCTTTAGGTCTCATAACACATGGATCTGCCCCTGCCAATGAATTTTAAAAATCACACCTGTTTACCTAAAACATTGTGATGTTGAAGCAAAATGTTATGATTGATATAGATACATAAGGAATTAAGACATCGGATGCTGTGATGACCACATGGCTAAGGTGTTGGGCTCGGACCCGGCTGGGGCTTCCCTCTACAAGCTCCAGTCCTGCTCACAACACCTTTGCCTTCTAACCTAGCCTGCTGTTAAGAGTTATTTGTGGCCGAGATACACTAATTGTTAGACTGTGTTAGAGAAGACAGCATTAGGACCACACCCCTTCCTGGTGCCCAGTACTGCTTAGCAAGATAAGGTCCTGAGGCCAATTTGAATGTCAGCATCCTGACCTCAGTTGTGACTTTCTTTTCCTGCTAGAGATGGACTTTCTCAAAGCTGAGGTAGTCCACCATGAAACAGTTTCTTATTGGACAAATTCTGTAACCCAGAAAGAAAATAAGTTTGAAATTGCGTGTTTTCAGGGAAACTGAGCTGATCCTAAATATCCCCAGCTCATTCTGGCAGGAGCCTCAGACAGCTCCAAATCCTGCGCAGAACCCCAGACGTATTCAGGACATACTAACAGTTTTCAGAAATCCTTGAGGAGCTGGTGAAGGAAAAGCAGTGTGGTCACCTAAAACGAGGGCAGGCTTTGGAACAATGTTATGCACACTTCTAATACCGTTTAAGCTTTTTTGCAGCGTACTAAAAAAAATGTAAGGAAAAGAAATGTAAGGTTTTCAATTCATTTACGGTAGCTAGGGTAACCCTTGCTCCAAAACTTTCCAAAGCTGAATGAAAAGGAAATCAAAGACCAATCTCATTCATGTGTATTGTTGCAAAAATTATGAATAAAATACAGGCATGTTAACACAAACACCATGTTGACCCAAACAAATTATTTTTCCAGGAACACAAGAATGATTTATCATCAGGGGAAAAAAAAAAACAATTACTAAGATGAATTAATAGCTTGAAGGAGAAAAAAATGACATGATCTCAATAGGTAACAAAAAGAATTTGGAAAAATTCAAAATCCACATTAGTGCAGATACTCTGGAAAGCCGTATGGAAGTTCCTCGAAATATTAAAAATAGAACTACCCTGTGATCCAGCAATTCCACTTCTGGGTATGTGTCCAAGAAAGCACAAACACTAATAGAAAAGATATCTGCGCCCCCTAAGTTTACTGCAGCAATATTTACAATAATACAAGATATGGAAAAAAACCTATGTGTCCATCAATGGATGAATGGATAAAGAAAATGTGATACACACACACACACACACACACACACACACACACACACACAGAGAGAATGCAGTATTGCTCAGCCATAAAGAGAGAATAAAATCCTGCCATTGTGACAACATGGATGGACCTCGAGGGCATTATGCTAAGTAGAGTAAGTCAGACACAGCGACACAAATACCGTATGACCTAATTTACATGTAGAATCTAAAACAAAACAAAACAAATGAAAAACCTCATACATGCAGAGAACAGATCAGTAGTTGCCAGAACGGGAGCCAAATGGGTGAAGGGAGAGAAAGATATAAACTTCCAGTTATAAGATCAGTAAGTCCTGGCATGTGATGTGCAGCACGGTGACTAAAAATGAAAAAAAAAAAAAAATCAGAAATCTAAAGCTATTCCAGGCAGGTTGGAGAAGATTTCTTCTATGCTTCTACTGTATCCTAAAACTAAACAGCAAATGTTTTCTTAATGGAAACAAGATCATCCATATGCATCCAAAGCCAACATCATATTTAAGGAAAACTGTGGTCGGTCTAGTCTAACTAAGTACAAGAATAATGGAAGGAAGAAGGAAATAAAAAATACAAAATTGGGGAAGGGATGATGTATGTCACGATGTCTAGATAAAAATCCAGACGAATCCCCTGAAGAGTTTAGACTTCTGAAATGTAATGTTATCTCCTCTGGACGGCGACCACCTGTTTCCAAAGAGTGCTACCTAATTGTCATGCAAAACTTATTTCCAGCTGGGATCTGCAGTCCACCTTCAAATTTGTAAATTTGTTTGCCAGGGGTGGTAAGATTCCTTCCGTCTGTATTCTCACTCTTTGGCCCAAACATTTTTACTAGAATCATGAATTCTAGCACGTCCTTGGTCATAGAATATTGTGTCAGATGGCTTCGTCTCTGCCATTTGGGCCATAACAGAACTGGCAGGGCTATAGTCTGTCCCCAACCTGCCCCCACCGCCATCACCCCTTCAGACTAAAGCTCTGACTTGAAACCAGGTTTCTGTTTTGGTGGAAAACAGCATTCCCCTGCCTACCTAAGGACTAATGGGTACGTCATGGCCAAAAAAAGCCGGAAATTTGTGCAGCCATGTGACTTATCAAATTGGGATCAGACAGAAAGATACTATAGATGTAAATACTATTATGTAGGAATGTTTTCCCTTTTTTTTCTCTTTTCGTTCCTCCTTTTCCCCCTCTGTAGAGTGTAAACACCAAGGCCCTGCAAATACGTTGATTTCTAATTATGGATGGGGGATGGGAAATTTGTTAACGAGGCAAAGGAGGGGAAAGGAAGAGAGACAGAAGTTAGGGTCCAGTAGATTTAGAGAGAACGTGTGAAGATTTTTTTCAGGGAGGTTTGTGGCAAATGGGCCCAACTATTACTTCGGCGTATGAAAACAAAGGATGCATTCATTCTTCTCGGTCTATGCGGCCTTCCCCAGGGCTCGGCCAGCTTTCCCTGATCATGACTAGCCCACTCGGAAGCCCATCGACACAAAGATCACCTTACTTGCGCAAAGCGTCCATACAATGTTCTTAGTGACTGAAGCAGTTCAGTTGGCAGAGCACTGGACTGGTTTGGAGTTCTGTGGTTAGATCTTGAGAGTCGCGGAAATTATTCTCTTGTGGCCCTGCTCCCAGAGTAACTGGCTGAGGGCCCCCACCCCTTGCGGAAATACATATTTTAGAGTGACAATGCTTGGTGAACAGGAACTATAACTCTTTCACACCATGGGGTTCAGGGCCTTACCCCAAAATGAGGCATCCTGGCATGTTGGGTATCTTCAGCTGAAGGAGTTTGAGAAAATGGCAGAAGCAGGAAGGTCACTCTGACCCCCACCCTCCAAACAGGTAAAGACCCCATCAAGTGAGAGGCGCCTTCTCTGTGCTGAGAGGAGCGCCCTCACCTGAGGAGACAGAGGGACTCAGGAAGCAGCCGAACAAGCGGGCCTGGCTGAGTTTCCCCAACTTGCCACTCGGACCTCCTGCCTTCTGCCTGTCCTACTCCCACCCCACCTCGCCCCCTTTTCGTCGAACCCGGCATAGAAACACTCAGGTTTCGCGGTTTCTTCCTCTCCCTGCGAAGGCTCCCAGGTGACCCCAAACTGACACGAAAGACATGTGTGTCCCTCCTGTCCACCTACTGGTCCGTTCCGTGTCCAGACTGAGGCCCGAAGGGGGTCACGTTTTCGTCCCCTCACCCCCTTCCTGAAATGAACGGGGTGTAGTGTCTGCGTTTCTACAGCGCCGTGTGCTAGTGACAGCGAGGGGCCCGAGCCCCCTCGGGCCATCCCCCCCCCCCCCCGCCCCGCCGCGCACCTGCCGCGGGTCGCGTCCCCAGGTCCGGCCCCCACAGTGGGCGCGCCGAAGATGGTGACTGAAGGCCTGGACGACCAGGGGCACCGCGCCCACCTGCAGGGGAGACGCGGCGGAGAAACCGGCGACCCGGGAGACGCCGGCGGGAGACCCTCCCCCCCTTCCCTCCCGGTGACCGCGAGCTTCCTCCCCAGCCCTGACCTTGGATGAGGCCGCAGACGGAGCGGGGACATCGCGCGTCCAGGACCAGCCACACGCGCCAGTCCCCCAGGCCCGCTCCATTCTCCGGAGCGCGCGGAAACCCAGCGGCCGGCCTTCCTGGGGGCCCCCAGCCCGCGCCCCCGGCGGGTCCCGGCAGGTGACGGCCGCACCCGTCTGCGCCATCAAGCCGCCCGCATCCCCGCGGTCCCCGCGGTCAGGTGTGCGCCCTGCGGTCGTACGCCCCCCCCCCCCCCCGCAGCATCCTCAGAGCTCGCGTCCGCAAGGACCCCTCCCCACCGCGCCACTTACTCTTTGTGTCGAACGTGGCGGGGGCGACCTGTCAGCTGGCCGCGTGGCCTAATGGATAAGGCGTCTGATTCCGGATCAGAAGATTGAGGGTTCGAGTCCCTTCGTGGTCGCTGTTTTCCTCCGCGGGTGATGCTTCAAGCCCGGCGGGCAGACTTTTCCTCCTCATTTAACCGGCGGGTGTCCGCGGGGTGACAGGGCAGTGTCCTCTGGGGTGACAGTTGCAGATGTTTGCTGGGTGACAGGTGCCTCAGAAAGAACCGGGCGGAGGTAGCAGGTGCGTCCTCGGAGCTTTCTTTCCAGTAGACCCGACACGTGGCATCAGGTGAACAGAAACACAGTGACCACAACTACTTGCAAGCCCTGGGAAGGGATGAGCGTCAGGCTGAGATCAAGAGTAGGGACGGGGCTTCCTCAGGCGGGATGTTCCTGGAGGGACCTGGTCTTCCCCAAGCTGACATTACTGGACATTTTTGTTGGGGGAGGAGGAGGGGTTCACTAAAGTATCAATGAAAAGGGGTAAGGTTGAGTTGCATTTCTGGGAACAAGATCTCTGACTAGGGTTCCCTATGACCGTGGCTCCAAACGTGGTTTGAAATCGGGGTTCTCCAGATTGTCATTAGCTGCCAGGCACGTAACTCCACCAGCTCCCAAACAATGATCTCAGAGAGAAGCCACCAAAGGCTTTTATCCCAGACCCAACTGTCCTCCAGATCAACTCCTGCTAGTGTAGTCGAGATGGCTTCAGTTTCAACAGGTGAACAAATGCCGCAAATGGGTCTGAACAGCCCGGAGTTTCCTCAAAACACTTAAAAACAGAAGCATTAAAAATATGATCCAGCAATTCCAGTCCTGGGTATATATCCAGGAGAAGTGAACGCAGGGTGTCAAAGAGATGTTTGCACTATTCACAACAGCCAGGAGGTGAAAGAAACCCAAGTGTCCTTGGAAGGATAAATGAATAAACAAAATGTGATACTTACAGTGGAGTATCACCTAGTCTTAGGAAGGGAATCCTGTCACAGGCTAGACATACATCAACCTTGAGGATGCTTTGTTAAGCAAAATAAGCTAGTCACCAAAAAAGACAAATGTGGTATCATTCCACTTACATAAAGTAGTTAAAATAGTCAAATTCAGGGGGCACCTGGGTGGCTCAGTCGATTGAGCGTCTGACTCTTGATTTTGGCTCAGGTCATGAGATTGGTGAGTTTGAGCCCCAGGTTGGGCTCAGCGCTGACAGCATGGAGCCTGCTTGGGATTCTCTCTCTCTGCCTCTTTATTTGTCTGCCCCTCCTATGCTCTCTCTGTGTCTCTCAAAATAAATAAATAAACGTAAAAAAATAAATAAGATAGTCAAATTCATAGAAACAGAAAATAGAATGGCAGTTACCATTCTGTGGGGGAAAGAGGAGTTGTTTAATGGTTGTAGAGTTTCAATTTTGCAAGATAAAAAGAGCTCCAGTGATCTGTTCCACAACAATATGGGTATACTTAACTCTACTGAACAGCAGTAACGGTTAAGATGGTAAATTTTATGGGCTTTAAATTCACAATTGAAAAAATAATGGCTGCCTGGGTGGCTCAGTAGGTTAAGTGTCGGACTTCGGCTCACGGTTCATGAGTTTGAGCCCTGCGTTGGGCTATGTGCTGAGAGCTATGTGCTCAGAGCCCGGGGCCTGCTTCGGATTTTGTGTCTCCCTCTCTCTGCTCCTCCCCACTCGCATTCTCTCTCTCAAAAATAAATAAACATTAAAATATATACATATGTAAATATTCATCCTAAAAAAATCATTTGGCCATAAACCTAGAGGTTTGATCCTGGACTCTCAGTTATTTCTTTTTTTTTTTAATGTTTATTTTTGAGAGAGAGGCGGGGTGGGGGGTGAAGCACAAGCGGGGAGGGGCAGAGCAGGGGAGGCGCAAACCGTGAGATCATGACCTGAGCCGAAGTCGGACGCTCAACCGACTGAGCCACCTAGGTGCCCCTAGACTCTCAGTTCTTTTTTAATTAACATTTTTATTTTAATTGCAGCATAGTTAACATGTAGTGTTACATTAGTTTCAGGTCTACAGCTTAGTGATTCAACAATTCTATATATGCTCAGTGCTCATCATAAGTGTACTCTTGATTGCCATCACCCACGTCCCCTCTGGTAACCATCAGTTTGTTCTCTATATTAAGAGTCTGTTTCTTGGTTTCTCTCTCTCTCCCTCTTTTTTGCCTTTGTTCATTTGTTTTATTTCTTAAATTCCACATATGAGTAAAATCATATGCTATTTTTCACTTAGTGTAATACATTGTAGCTCCATCCAGGTCCTTGCAAATGGCAAGATTTCATTGTTTTTGATGGCTGAGTAATATTCCATTGTACATACATATGACATATCCTCTATCCACTCATCTATCGGCAGACACTTGGGCTGCTTCCATACTTTGGCTATAATAATGCTGCAACAAATATAGGGGTGCAAATATCCCTTTGATTTAGGGGTTTTGTATTTTTTTGGTAGATACCCAGTAGTGTGATTACTGGATCCTAGGGTAGTTCTATTTCTAACTTTTTGAGGAACCTCCATACTGTTTTCCAGAGTGGCTGCACCAGCTTTCATTCCCACCAACAATGCAAAAGAGATCCTGTTTCTCCACATCCTCGCCAACATCTGTTGTTGCCTGAGTTGTTAATGTCAGCCATTCTGATAGGTATAAGGTGGTGTTTCATTGTGGCTTTGATTTGTATTTCCCTGATGATGAGTGGTGTTGAGCATCTTTTCATGTGTCTGTTAGCCATCTGGATGTCTCTGGAGAAGTGTCTGCTCATGTCTTCTGCCCATTTCTTACTTGGATTATTTGGTTTTTAGTCTGGATTCTCAATCCCGTTCCATTGGTCTGTATGTCTGTCCCTATGCCAGTACCACATACTGGTAATGTATTGGTTGCCTTAGCCTTTACTGAGTCTTGAAATCAGGAAGTGTGAGTCCTCCACCTTTGTTATTCTTTTTCAAGATTGCTTCAGCAATTCACGTTGAAATTTAATATGAATTTGAGGAATAGCTTTCTCTTTTCTGTAAAAAAAAAGCTGTTGAAATTTTGATAGAGATTATATTGATCTGTAGATCACTTTGGGTAGTAGTAACATCTTAACAATATTGTCTTCCTATTTAGGAACACAGGACATCCTCTTTGGATCCTAATTTCAGGAATGTTTTATAGAATTCAATGTGCATATCTTTCACCTCCTTGGTTGAATTCATTCCCAGGTATTTTATTCTTTAATGCTATTATAACTGGGATTGCTTTCTTAGTTTTCTTTATGGAATCCTGTTCAATGCTAGTATACAGAAACAGAACTGATTTTTGTGTGTTGATCTTGTACTCTTCAACTTTTCTGACTTCACTTATTACCTCCTGTTGATTCTTTGCGATCATGTCACCTGTGAATAGAGGCAGTATTATTTTTTCCTTTCCAGTTTGGACACCTTAGATTGATTTTTCTTGTCTAATTGCTCTGGCTAGAACATTCAGTACAATGTTGGATAGCATAGTGTTGAGGAAGGCATCCTTGTCTCATCCCTGATCTTAGGGAGAATGCTTTTTCAGTCTTTCAACATTGAGGATGATGTTCACAGTGGGTTTTTTATAGATGCCCTTTATCATATTGAGGAAGAGCATGCTGTTTGAAGTGGTGAACCAGTCTCTTTCTCATCTCATGTTCCATGAAAGGGGGATGCCCATAATAAAATTGGGTGAAATGGAGTTAAAATAGGAGTACTGTCCCATTTCAATAAATTCCACATCAAATTTATTTAAAAAATTGAATGATCCCAGCACAAAGGATTTAGCTGAATTCTCTACTAAAGAAGCCTGGCCTAGGGGCACCTGGGTGGCTCAGTCGTTTCAGCATCCCAATTCTTGATTTCGGCTCAGGTCATGATCTCTCAGCTCATGAGTTCAAGCCCCATGTCAGGCTCTGCACTGATGGTGTGGAGCCTGCTTGGGATTCTGTCTCCCTCCCTTGCTCTCTGCCTGTCCCTGGTTTGCACTCTCACCCTCAAAATAAATAAACTAGAAGGAAGGGAGGAAGGGAAGAAGGGAGGAAGGGAAGGAGGGAAAGAAGGAAGGAAGGAAGGAAGGAAGGAAGGAAGGAAGGAAGGAAGGAAGGAAGGAAGGAAGAAACAAAGAAACAAAGAAAGAAAAAGAGAAAAAGAGAAAGAGAAAGAAAGAAATCTGGCCTAATGACCCAGAGAGAGATCAAGTTTGGACACTTGTACTGTGGTTTTCCCAGGAGTCTTCCACTGCCTGAGCTCATCTACTTTGTTTACGCTCACTCAACAACCACGTGGCTTTGCCCAGGTCCACTGGATTAATTTACAGGCAAGTTGCTCTGTGTAAAGACCCAAGGAAATATAAAGAACTGATCTGGGGTTGAATGCTGGGAACACTGATGGCCTCCAGAGAGAATGACTACTATTTCTTTCAAAATCCATGGGTTGTTCTAAAGCCCTGTCCACCCCAATTCATAGTTTTTCTAAATTTTCATTCTGCCAAGAGGTCTATTCTTCTAAAGGATAAAGAGGGGCCCCTGGCTGGCTCAGTGGGAAAGTGACTCTTGATCTTGGGATTGTGGGTTTAAGTGCCATGTTGGGTGCCAGAGGCTGCTAAGTAGGTAGGTAGGTAGGTAGGTAGGTAGATACATACATACATACATAAAGAGAATGAGGAAGGGGCGAGACAGAAGAAAGCTGAAAGGCTCTATCAGCAGAGGACACTGGTTTTTCAATATAAACACCAAAAATGCATGTGATGATCTTTTCATGCATCTGTAAGGAAAGGAGAAAAAAGCAGACCATGCGACAAGTTTCCACAAAATTAGATATACTTAGTTTAAGGGTTTTTATTCTTGGTCATGTGCTTTCTAGTTCTGATATTTAAAATGCTTTTTCTTTTGCTTTGATACTTTAGATGTTAATGATTATAAAAAAAAAAAGGTGTACTTCCGACCAACAGCTTTATATTTAACTAAAACATATCAAATCTTATTCAAAATAACTGGTTGCAAAGTAGTCTCAGATTACACAGAACAAAAAGCATTCAAAACAAAGGTCACTTGGGGTAAAAACTAAGGGCCCAGCCTTCTGCCCTTTTGGAGATTTTCATCATATAAGATGACTTCAAGTACTGTCCAATATTTGTCTTTCCAATGTCCATACAGAGTATTGTAAATAAAATATTACATGTAACTGCATTTTGCTACTTAGACAACACTGAGTCTACCCTGAGTGAACTAGACTGAGCTTTGCTGTGGGAGGAGAAGTTTTATTTGTAATAAGTTTGTACTGAATGAAATTATAGTTAAGCTGGAAGGGTCATATTTCAAACAAGCAGGTTAGAATAAGTTTCCAAAGATTTAGAACAGGTGTCTAAGGGGACGACAGCTCAGTGTGCCAATGAGCTGGGGACAATGAGGTACGGGAGCTGAGAGGAATCGACATTGAAATTGGAGCTAAACAGGGATCTTGTGACCCCCCCTGCGGGGGGAGGGGGTGCGGGGAGGAGACAGATCCAAGCACCAGGAGAGAGTAAACCTCAGGACCAGTTAGACGCAGGGCAGGAAACGTGAACGTGTATCGGTACCATTTTCTGGGTCATAGGCTCAGCGCTGAGAATTTGCAGATGAATGAAAGACATGATTCCTTCTTCAAGGACGTTAACCTACAGAGAAACAGAGCCCAGGGCACTTATGACGGTAACATCCACAGGGTACTATGGGGGACACCGGAGGGTGCAGAAGGGGCTTGCGGGTCAGGGTGTGTGTGAGAGACTGACAGCGGCATCTTGCACCCTCGTGCACAGACACGCACAACAGGTGGGGAGTGCAGGAGGGCTATTTCTGCAGCGGTCTCCCGGAGGACTTGCACACGGTCCCCACACGCCAGCAGGCAGAGCGAAGAGACTCACCCTCCCCCATTTGTCCGTGTCCACATGCTTCTGTGTCCCCAGGCCAGCGGAGCACGGGGCCTGGCCGTAGGGGACCCCAGGAAAGGCTCACAGGGGTGACAGGACGATGGGCTCTAAGCAAAGCTCTGTGTAGTGTATGAGTTTGGAGGGTATCCAGACCATCTTTAGTTTCACCGCTGCAGGGGCTCTGCGGCCGAAGTCTAACACCAGGAGTTGTGCCGTCTGAAAACGCGGGAGTGAAACAAGGAGGCGGCTTTGCCTGGGAAACAAGTGAAAAGCTGCCTCAGTAAATTCATTTCAGCTTGAGTTTCATCGAAGAGAAAACCAGCGTCAGTGACGGCTGACTGACAACGCTCCCACGACGGACAACAACCAGCACCGAGGCTGTGACTTTCCACACTTATTACAAGCCGTGATCTCTCTGCAGACACAACGGGTCTGCATTTCAGGTGCAGAACACATGGGATCTTCTCCTCGCGCCGGACAACAGACAAGCGGAGGCATATTAAACATTTTAAGACTTTATTGAAGCACAACTGGATTGACTCAGGCGGCTCGAGGCCAGAGGCAGCCAGGAAGGCCCCCAGCAGCTGAGGAGGGCCGCGGACCAGAGCAGCAGCAAAGTGAGGAGGCACTGACGGGCTTACACTCGGGTTCACTTACACGGCCGCCACGGCATCGGAGCCACGTCAGCCTCGTGGTGTCTGTTGTGTCGTCTCTAATGGATTCGTCCCACTATGTGGCATTAAAAGCACTGCATCACTTTTGGTAAAGAAGAGAGCACAGTTAAGCTTGCTTGTAACTTGACCTTAGTTTAGGGAACAAACCTTTGTCTCCCTGCGTTGGAAAGACGCCCCGTTCTTTACTTCAGTGTTTTCCAAAGGGACCAGCGGTAGCCTTTTGGGTGGAAAAATTCTTCCTCTGGACAACTGCCTGTACAATACACAATACGTGGCAGATAAGATACCGTAACGTGAAGAATTTCTGGACCCCCCCCCAAAACCTAAGTGGCACAGCCCAGTCAGTCACTGTGACAACCAAAACATGCCCCAAATAAAGTTCCAAACAGACGAGAAGGTGGCAATGCTCTGAATGTTAGCACAGAGGTGGCCGATTTACTGCTTGAAGAAACAAAGTGTTTTGTTTCATGTGACTTGCTCTGCAGTTTCCTTTTAATTAAAAGTTGATTCCCTTTTGGAAGCGAGATTCATATTTCTTAGCTTCTTTTAAATTTTTTTTTAACGTTTATTCATTTTTTGAGACAGAGAGAGAGACAGAGCATGAATGGGGGAAGGTCAGAGAGACAGAGAGACACAGAATCTGAAACAGGCTCCAGGCTCAGAGCTGTCAGCACAGAGCCCAACACAGGGCTCGAACTCACAGACCGCGAGATCATGACCTGAGCCAAAGTCAGCGCCCAACCGACTGAGCCACCCAGGCGCCCCTCTTAGTTTCTTTTAAAAGCAGCAGCCCGGGAGCCTGGGTGGCTCAGTCACTGGAGCGTCCGTCCGACTTCAGCCCAGGTCATTTCTCACGGTGTGTGGGTTTGAGCCCCGTGGCAGGCTCTGTGCTGACAGCATGCAGCCTGCATGGGATTCTGTTTCTCCCTGTCCCTCTGCCCCTCCCCCACTCCCACTCTCTCAAAAATAAACATTAAAAAATAAATAAATAAAAGAAGCGCAGTAAAGTGAAAAAAGGCCATTTCACAAAGAAGTTGAGCACATTGACTGTATCTCCTGGAGAGAGGTAACCTTGAGAAATTCAACACCGTATCATAGTTTTATATAGAACAGAATAGTTACATTAACAAGTTCTTTGTGCTTAATAAATTTGTTACTGTGGTAACAAATCGTCCCGTGTGGGCAGGGACATGATGGCCCCCCCCAACCCCGGGGGCCGGTACTGTGACGACTGTGAGGACGGAACGGCACTCTACAGACACCGGCTCACGAGGCATATGCAGGCTCCTGTGTGTTTCACATGAGCAAATTCACGCCGCGGAGAGGCCGCTGTGAACACGAGGAGAGTGGTAAAGCTTCCATGATTGTGAAACCTTCTTAGACATGAGAACATGTCAGGGAGAGGAAAGGACGCAATTGAGGACATCGTATAAAACCTCAAGAGTCCGCTGTGACCAGCCTTCAGAGGCACGGAGGGCGAACACCAGGAACAGGGTTCCCTGTGACCAGCCTTCAGAGGCACGGAGGGCGAACACCAGGAACAGGGTCCCCTGTGACCGGCCTTCAGAGGCACCGAGGGCGAACACCAGGAACAGGGTTCCCCTGTGACCGGCCTTCAGAGGCACCGAGGGCGAACACCAGGAACAGGGTTCCCCTGTGACCGGCCTTCAGAGGCACCGAGGGCGAACACCAGGAACAGGGTCCCCTGTGACCGGCCTTCAGAGGCACCGAGGGCGAACACCAGGAACAGGGTCCCCTGTGACCGGCCTTCAGAGGCACCGAGGGCGAACACTAGGAACATAATTGTGGAAGGCTTCAGGGAAGCTCTGGCCCACACACCAGTGGGTGCTTCTTCTTTTTCTGTTTGTCTTTTTTTTTGGTGGGGGGGGGGTGACGTTGATCGTGAATGGAGCATGTCTTTTTGTGTTTGCCACAAGCCCTACCTGTCACTACCAAGTCAGACACAGAACATCAATTGCCATCCTATCTCCAGCCTGCTTTGCTGGCTGACAGCACTCTAGCTTTTAGTCATCTGACAAGACTCTAGCTTGGCCCTTACAATGCAATTCTTCTTTCAGGAAGCTCTGGGCCCAACGTGGGGCCTGAACTCACACCTGCAGATCAAGAGCCGCATGCTCTCCCGACTGAGCAGCCGGGCGCCCCCAGCTCAGCCCTTACTCAGCCTCTCTGGTGCTTCATCTCTGACTCTCCCTCCTCTTTCTAGTCACATTCAGAGACTTCCAGTTTCAGGAAAGCATCGCAACCCCCTCGACTGTGCCTTTCCATATTTGTTTTCTCTGCTTTCTCAACTCTCATTCATCCTTCAGAAATTCAACTCATATCAGGATCAGAGCAGGGGTGAGGCAAGTGAGGCACTTAGGGTACACAATTTAAGGAGGGATTCACTCTCTGGTGCCCTGGTGTGTGTTTGTCCAACACCACCCAGCAGTTAGCTGAACCCTCACACGACCCGCCTGGTGGGATAAGCAAAACGTTAGAAAAGATTAAGAAATGTTGCTCGATATTTCTAGAAACTCTCTTGGTTTTTAGGATGCCACAATTATTTGTATTACACCTGAATAGTGGCTTGCACCAAGCCTGCACTGTTCCTTGCTGTGTACCTGAGCAAACAAGAAGATGCTCTGGGAGGGACGAGACACACAGGTAAGTATGCAGGTACAATGCAATATGGCGGGTGCTCTGACGAAGGGGAGGGTTAGAGCCCTTGAGGGATCTAACTCTGAGACAATCGACCGCAAAGCTCCATGAAGCACAGTCTGATTGGGCTGTCTTAAAACATGAGTACGGATGGTTAGACATGGGACGTAAGAACCTTCCAGATGGAACGTATGCACAGAGTTACCAGGGCATTCTGGAAATGGTCCTTTGGGACAACAGATGTACAGACTGAGTAGGAAAGGGAAAGGCAACGAGGCTGGAAGAGGAGGCTGGACATGAAGAGTCTTGAGCCGTCGGCAGATGCTGAGGTGGTACAGGATATTGGCTCTGGGTTTTATGACCATCGCTGTGGTGATGGTGTGGAAGATGGACCCCCACACAACAGGTGGATGGGGGTAGGGCTGGAGACAGGGAGACTGGTTCCAAGGCCACATGAACAATGTAGGAGGGCTCCAAGGAGGTGGTGATTCGAGATCGAAGGAGGCAGAGATGAGTGTAAACATTTGAAGGGAGTCAGGTAGAACTTACTGACCCACTGGCTACAAGGACCAGATGAGATTTACAAGCTCCCAGGAAGTGACTGTCCTGCTTCTAACCAGAGGACTGGTTTCCCTTTTATGTCTCTTGTCTCTTGCTGTGTTCTGGCAGCCCGTACCCCACTACCCTTCTCTTTACGTTGACTTGACTGGCTTGCAAATCTTACAGCTTAATCTTTCTTGCCTATATATTCACAAATAGCCCTAATGTTGCTTAAGCTCAAGTTTTGTACTTTGGCGGAGGTCAAAAGCTCAGTTTCACTAGGACGTTCTGTTTCCTTCTCCCTGTTCAAAACCCAGTGATCATATTTTCCCAAATCAGCCTCTTTTCTCAACTTTTCCTTTGGAGATGGAACTACCCCTTCCTGCACCTTATGGCTGGAAATCCTTGCTTTCGGTCTTTCCTAGGTTCAAACTCTTGGACATACACAAATCACAAAATGAGTAGGGTCAAAAGTAGATTTGTTTCTGTAACATGGGGAAGATGAGACAGCTGTTGAGGAAGCCTGGGTCCCTGGGGCATCTCATCTCTGACAGCAACGTGTACAGGAATCATGTTCAGAGACAAAGCTAGAGTGATCTCTGAGAACAGGAAGGGTGATTAAAGAGTAGGATAGTGATTTTGTGCTGTTATTACACTTGCCACTCTCCCAAAGCCTTGGTTAGCTACAGTGCATTTTCTTCAAAAATCTATCTTCCCTGAAGACGTCCCTGGCTCTAAGGGCTTTTTATCTACTTTTCTACACTAACAACCAATGTTTCCTGCCTCTAGTTCACATGCCAGAGTCTTCAGATAGCAGTGACCCCTACGAAGATGGCAACACTCTCTCTTCTCTACAGGAGCAAGTACCCTCACGCCTCTTCCCCCGCCAAGCCCTGAGGTCACTGTGCTGAACACAGCTCTTGTACAGGCATTTCTTGGGACTTTCCTGAGAGCCCAGAAGACCCAGAACATAAAACTCTCTCCTTTGACCTGGCTACTGTCAAAACAGGTTTAGAAACTGGAAATCTTACTCTTGGAAAAAATAATAAGACAGACTAATAAAAACTTATCAGCCCTTACAGTTTTCAGAGACAAACAAAAGAGTTAAATGATGTATATGACACTTAAAAAAAAGCTGTGGACAAATAATCTAACAGAAAAAATGGGCAAAAGAGCCAGATACACATGCTACAAGAAGAGACATCCAAAGGGCCAGTAGATACATGAAAATGTGCTCATCCTCATTAGTCATCAAGAAAACATGTATGATAACTATAAAGAGATAATACTAGATACCCATGGGAGTGGCTAAAGGTAAAAAGATTGACAAAACCGAGTAGTGATAAGGCTGTAGAGAAAGTGGAATCATCTGCTGGAAATAGAACCATTTTGGAAGATTGTTCAATAAGTACTACTATAATCAGGGACCAGCCCTCCCACCATCAGGTGCACAGCCAGAGGCGCATATACATGCACACCAAACGGATATTCCTAGTGGTAGTCTTTACAATAGCTCCAAACTTGAAGCCACTGAAGATCTTAGATTCTTAACCCACTATTTGTTGACTTATTTTTGCCACTCAACCGTTTTGCTGATCTGTGACAAAAATTCATAGCTGGCATCCCATGCCAGTCTAACTGCAAATCAGGGCTAGGAGGGCAGGGACTCAGTCATGATCACCCTCTCCCGAAGCACAGGGTCTCAAACATTCAACAAAGTTGAACAGACATCTGTTGGACTGAACTGAGTTAAGGAAAGCCTCTGGGTTGGGAGCCTGGAGGACCAAGAACATCAGTGACAGAACTAGAGAATTTGGAAAAAGGAGCTGGTTTAGATTAAAAGAGAGCTATTCTCTTGAATTGTGAGAAAATTTAGCAACTTTGCTTTCAACTGTCTTCCCCTGAAGCTTGTGCTTGGTTGTCAGGTTGGAAAAGGGTAAAGAAAGTAGCAATGTCAACAAACAGCAGAATGAAAGAGAGGGAGTACGTGAGTACGTAGTCAGCAAGAACATCAAAGCAGGATTCGTGATAATGCAAATAATTTGCCTGGACAAGAGACTGACTTGTTGATGTTTACACTGAGATATTTTTTAATGTATTTTTATTTACTACGTGATTATTGTAAGAACAATCGAGTGCATTTTTTTAAGTAGATTCTACACCAACATGGCGTGCAAACTCATGACCTCGAGATCAAGAGTCATGTGTTCTACCACCTGAGGGAGCCAGGCACCCCCACACTGGGATTATTTGTAATGTTTTTGGCTTTTGAGAGAGCTCAAGCGGGGGAGGGGGCAGAGGGAATGAGAGAATCTTAAGCAGGCTCCACACTCAGCACAGAGCCTGACGAGGGGCTCGATTCCATGACCCTGGGATCATGACCTGAGCCGAAATCAAGAGTCGGACGCTCAGCGGGGAATTGTTAATACACGACTTAACCCATTAAACTCTGCATTGTATGCCGCAGCTCTACTGAACAAAGATGAGGAACAGAACCAGTTGGAACCCTGCAGCTGGCACATGCTTGCAGCCGAGGACACTCTCACTGCCCTCAGCTTGCTCCGCAGGTACCCCCCACCCCGGCCCCCGTTGCCGCCTTGTGTGGAGGAGCTCCTGGGTTGCATCTCAAAGGACTGGACTTGAACAGTGGAACCTGAAAGCAGTTAGGTATATGGGCTGCAGAGGGATCCCGTGGCCAAAACACAGGAAGGAGATCGCAGGGAATGAACTCCCAGGATGGGAGGCACCAGAAGCCTGATCCAATCCCAGGACACAATCCACCTAACCTCACACGAGGAGAAAGATCACCTGAACAGGCCTATAACTATTAAAGAAAGTGAATTGGGGCGCCTGGGTGGCTCAGTCGGTTAAGCGGCCAACTTTGGCTCAGGTCATGATCTCGCGGTCCATGGGTTCGAGCCCCGCGTCGGGCTCTGTGCTGACAGCTCAGAGCCTGGAGCCTGTTTTGGATTCTGTGTCTCCCTCTCTCTGACCCTCCCCCGTTCATGCTCTGTCTCTCTCTGTCTCAAAAATAAATAAACGTTTAAAAAAAATTAAAAAAAAAGAAAGTGAATCAATAATTAATAACCTTCCAAAAAGAAAGCACTAGGCCCAGACAGTTTCACTGCTGAATTCTAGCAAAAGTTTTAGGAATAAATGGTACCAATTCCCCATACTCTCCTCCAGAAGACAGAAGCAGAGGGGATACTTCCTAATTCATTCCAAGAGGCTAGCATCACCCTAATACCACAGTCGGATGAAGACATTATAGAAAGGAAAACTACAATGTCTTTCGTGAACACAAATGCAAAAATTCTCAACAAAATACCAGCAAACCAAACCCATTAGCGTATAAAAAGAATTGTACACCATCACCAAATAGGCTTCCTTCCAGGCATACAAGGCTGGTCTAACATTTGAAGATGAATCAGTATAACTGATCACACCAACAGGCTAGAGAAGATGAACAGAAAAAGCATTTGAAAAAACCCAACACTCTTCCATGATAACCACTCTCAGCAAACTAGGAAGAGAAGGGAACTTTCTCAGGATGATAACTAATATTTTTAAACACCCTAGAGCTTCCATCTACATAATGGTGAGAAGCTAGGAGCTTTCCCACTAAGATCGGGAAGAAGGCAAGGACGTCCCCTGGTAACACTCCCATTCGATGCCGTCCTAACTAATGCAACAAGACAAGAAAAGGACATTAAAGGTACAGAGGTTGGGAAGAAAGGAATAAAACTGTCCTTGTTCACAGAGGACATGCTAATCTATACACAAAGTCTCAGAAAGTCAAGAAAAAGAAATCTACTCCAGGAACTAAAAGGTGACTACAGATAGCAAGGTCGACAGATCGAGGTCCATAAACGAAGGTCACTTGCTTTCCTGTATATCAGCAACGAACCACTGGAATTTGAAATTAAAAACACAATACCATTTACATTGACGCCCAAATAATGAAATACTTCAGTATAAATCTAATACACTATGTGCAACATCTATATGAAGAAAACTACAAAACTTAGATTAAAAAAAAATTACATGGGGCGTCTGGGTGGCTCAGTCCATTAAGCATCCCACTCTTGACTTCAGCTCAGGTCATGATCTCATAGTTCGTGGGCTCGAGGCCCACATCAGGCTCAGCACTGACAGTGGGAGGAGACTGCTTGGGATCCTCTCTCCCTCTCTCTCTGCCCTTCCCCCACTGGCACATGCTCGCTCTCCCTCTCTCTCTCTCTCTGTCTCTTTCTCAAAATAAATAAATAAACCTTTAAAAAATAAAATAAAAATAGGGGCACCTGGGTGGCTCAGTGGCTTAAGCATCTGACTTCAGCTCAGTCCATGATCTCATAGTTCATGGGTTCGAGCCCCACATGGGCTCTGTGCTGACAGCATGGGGCTTGGAGCCTGCTTAGGATTCTCTCTCTCTCTCTCTCTCTCTCTCTCTCTCTCTCTCTCTCTCTCTCTCTTTCTGCCCCTCCACTGCTCTTTCAAAATAAACTTCAAAAGAAAAAAAAAAAACCAACAACAGCAAGAAACTCAAGCCACCATCCATGCCTGGTTTCTCTGTGTAGAAGTCCTAGTGAGGGTTTGTGTGACTGATCTTCTGGCTCCACACTCTGTCCCTCCTAACTGCACCAAATCTGAGCCTCTGTCCCTGCACACATTCTAGGCATTACTGGGCACCAGAACCCTCTATTCAGAAAGCTGAACTTGCAACAGAAAGGTTCATTTCTAGGCTGAAAAGGTCACTTTCTGTATTCCTTTTGGCAGCTAGGTATTTGCCCAAGCAACGCTGCACTCTGCAACTGTCTTCGGAGGGCTTTGGTTAGAGTGAAGAATCTTGGAGGTTAGAGAAAAATCCCAGAAAACACTGGCAGGACAAGAACAAAACCTGAAGCTAGCAGCCCTGCATTTGTCTAGAGAAAACTGAAACCTGTTCACCCTGCAACTGCTGGGTAGATGCCTCCCTCAGAGCAGAGACGTGCCCCCCCGCCCCCCCCCCCCCCCCCCCGCGGGATAGCTCACATTTTCCCCCACCTGTTGGCCGGCCTCATGCAGTCCAGCTCCCACTCCAGACCTTACAGTACAGTCATCGCCTCCTCTCCGCTCCCGGGGTGCTGTCCCCGCACCCAGGCCTAGAGCTCCTCAGGCAGGATGGTCAGGAACTGCTCCAGCACCAGCAGCCCCAGGATCTGCTCCTTCGTGTGTGTGTTTCTGGGCTCAGCCACTGGCGGCTCAGCTCGCGGAGCCGGAGCAGCGCCTCCCGGGGCCCAGGCGCCTCTTGGTAGCAAAACTGCCTGAATGAGGTTCCTTCCTTCCGATGCTGGATTCTCGTTTCCACACATGTTCATTCTTCACCTTCAGGGTCACAAGCCCCACGGGCTCCTCTGGAACTTGGGGTCAAAGCGCCAGCCGCGCTTGGCTTCATTTCATGCTCTGCTGCACTGAGAGACCCCCACACAGGGCCCGTTACACTCTCCTTGAGAGATTTCCCTCGAGGTTCTTTCCAGCTGCGAGGAAGCAGGAAACGCTCCGAACGGGACGAGCTCGATGCCAGCCAGATACATGCTAACTCAGGAAACACCGCGGAAATAGTTAGAAAATAAATGCTAAAATTACTTGCATGCTACCAAAAACATTTCCAGAGGAGCTGTCCTAAGCAAAGAAAGCTTGTCAGAGACGAGGGACCACACGCTGGAACTCCCCACACTGAGATTCTTGCTGTTCCTGCCCCTGGTGAACTAGCTGCCCTCCCTCTGTGACCCCCCAGGGATTTGCTCACCTGCGCTTTGGGACTGACCCTCTGCACGCCTACCTCCGTGTAGGGGCTGAGCTCCCCGTCTAGGCAACAACAGCACAGGTACACCCTCAGGTTCTGACGCTCTCCTGCTGCCCAGCAGGACCCTAGGCTCGCCCCGCAGCAGGAGCTGACCCGCGCTGCCCACCAGGAGCGTCGGGCTCGGCTGAGTTGGGGCTGCTGCCCCGCATCCCGGAGGCGGCGGGACGGACGGTGGGCTCACCCCAGGACAGGTGGGCGGGAGAGGGGTGAAGAGCGAGCGCGCGGAGGCGGGGGCCCTGGCTGTGATCTCCACCCCGGGTGTGACATTTACTGTTACAATGAGGGGAGAGGGGGGAGGTCAGCGCTGGGGCCCCTCCGGGTGCAGACGGCTTTGGTCCGGGGTCGGCCAGCCTGTGGCCACACCCGCGTCCGCGTTCCTGCAGGGTGTGCTGGAGGCGGGCAGTTCTCTTCCCCGACGGGGACCGTGTGGGGAGGGTCGAGGGGACCCGGGCCCAGGCCCTCCTCCTCCCCCCACGTCCGTGACGTCACAGCCCCACAGGCTGGGAGCTCAGAAGACAGATGATCAGTAATTCCAAGTAACTCCGGGCCTCGACACGGGGGAAACAGGAAGGTCTCGGGTTCACGCGTCTTCCGTGCGACACAACCGATACACTCGGGAGCCCCACTGGAGGGGGTGGCCTGCCTGGAGCGGGGGGGGGGGGGGGGGGGGGGGCAGACGGCGGCCCGCCTGGAGGAGGAGGGGGTGGCCTGCCTGGAGCAGCGGGGGAGCGGCCCGCCTGGAGGACGGGGTGTGGCCTGCCTGGAAGGTAGGGGGGCAGCCTGCCTGGAGGAGGAGAGGATGGCCTGCCTAGAGCAGGGGGAGTGCAGCTCGCCTGGAAGAGGAGGGGGTGGCCTGCCTGGAGGAGGGGGAAAGACGGCCTGGAGCAGGGCGGAGGGGCCAACGGGAGGGGTGGGGGAGATGGCCTGGAGAAGTGGGGGGAAAGGTCTTCCTGGAGGGTAGGCGGGGCGGCCTGCCTGGAGGAGGGGGCGGTGGCCCGCCTGGACGCGACTTTCAGAGCGGAAGGGCGCGCCGGCGAGGCCCCAAACCGGCCTCTGCACCGCTCCGGCCGCCCCCTCCCCGCAGGCTCCCCTCCCCTCCAGCCGGCAGAGCCCCTCCCACCGGAAGCCGGGCCTCGCGCCGCGGAGCCGGAAGTAAATATCAGCGGCCCCCGGGTCTGGCCGAGGTGGGTCCTAGAGCAGCCGGCAAGGGAAAGCCTAGAGGTTCGGTGGCCTCTCTAGGACGCGAGCGGCCTCCCGCTATCGGTGGTGCCGTAGTCTGCGTTTTCTGCACCCAGAGCGCCCCCAGGCCTTGCAGTTGTCAACCGTGCGCCCGTCCTTCCAGGCTTGTTTGCTTCTCCCACCAACACGGCCCAGAGCGCCTGCAGACCCCCTTCTTTGTGCTGGCAAGAGGCATGCACCCTGATGCTGGAAATAAGGCAGGAAGCTGGGAGAACCTTAGCTTGTTGCCAGAAATCTCCAGTTGTGCTCAGACGCCGTGCTGTCCCAGCCCCACGATGGGCGGGTTCTGCAGCCTGACACCTTGATGGTCTATCTCGTATTCCACACCCTCTCCAGGCTCGCGTGGGCTCTGAAACCTGAACAAATGTTCATTGCTCCCCCTAGCGTCCTGTACATGAATCAATGGATGACACGCCCAGAAAACGCTCGTGTAGAATTTTGACGCTTGTAAGGGAGGAAAACACAATTTTCCCTCGACCCTTCTAACTTCTTGGCTGGCGTCCCGGTAAGACAGATTAAGGACAGATTAATGAGGGGGAAACACAAGTTTATTAATGTGTATATCTCATGTACACGTGGGAGAGACCTAGGGAAAAATGAGTGACTCTCAGAGGTGGCTGAGAATTCAGGCTGGAATCTCACCTTCAGCTAAAGACAGAACAAAGAGCGTGCAAGGGAGACCAGGTGTGGGAGCTAACCAGGAAATGTATGAACAGGAGTAAGGTTTGTTAGTGCCTTCTTGTTTCTTGTGAGTCAGGGTCGACCTTCTCTTCCTCACAGAGAGCAAGACATCCTTACAAAGGGGTAACTTGTACTCTTTTCTGGGCTTCTTCTGTGTCTGCTATTTCTCAAAGTAATCCTTATGCCAAAAAAAAAGTATATTTTGCTGCCGTTCAAACTCCTGCTTTATTCTGATCCCTTTCCTGATGATAATCTCTTGATCTGAAAGGAAGGAATACCCATCTTATACAACCATTCCCTTCATAACATGTAAGGACATCTTCCTTGAGCTGTCCAGATCAAACTCTGCTCTCTAACACGTTTCTCCAGCTCAGGAACTACATATTTACTTTACTTCTAATTCCACTCTCAGATTCTTTCAACTGATAACAGACTATAGACATAGATGACCCCACTCAGCCCCAGCATGGAGACTGAGCTCCTCAGTATTGCAAAGTCCAGACTACAAAATTAAGCCTTCTGGGAGCACCTGGCTGGCTTGGTCAGTAGAGAGTGGGACTCTTGATCTCGGGGTTGTGAGTTTGAGCCCCACAGTGGGTGTAGAGATTTCTTTTATGATTTGGTCCCTGCTAATCTCCCCAACTTTTTTCCCCACCACATCCTTGCAGCAAACACTTCACAAATACCATTTTGAAGTACTCTGGGTCCCTCTGGGCCTTTGTACATGTTGTTCCCTCTGCTAAAATCGGACTCCCCGAGATCATTTTCAGGCTTTCCCTGCCTTATACTGAGGTCTTCACTTAGCACTTCAAGAAAGCTTTCTCTTCGAGCTCCTCCATCACTCATCACACTGTAGTACAACTGCATCCTGGGTTCCTTGTCTCAAGGAGTTTATCTTACGTTTTCTCAAGGAGTCACATTAACATTGGGAGGAGGGGGCTCTTTGGAGGTTTCTGAAGAAAAGACATTTAACAGGCATTCCCTGTGTCCAGCCTCGTAGATTAAATGCCATTTTACTTTGCAAATGGAGGGGTATGACAAGTGGGAGATTCTTTAAGTTTTGTGAAAGCTTTTCTGAGAATAATTCTCATTCCGTGCAAGAATCAGAAACTGGAACATCACAGGGAGTAGAGTAGACCCAGGCATATAAGACGGATTCTGGATAAGAAACCACATCCTCCTCCATACCCATTCCTTTCCAAGAAATTTTGAATCTCCTTTCCTTTATTTAATCTGCTCTTTATTTTTCTTGTTGGGGAAGATAGTTTTGAGGAGGTGAAGTGTGCAAGAGGACATCCAGGATTCCAGAGTTAACAGGGGTCTGGCAGAAAAAGGAAGGGGACAGGAGGGAAGGAATCGAGAAACAGAAGTTTCATGGAGGAAATTGTTAGCTCAAGTTCATCTAGTGTGGAGTTAATACTTCAAGCGCCTGGGTGGCTCTGTCAGTTGAGCTTCCTACTTAGGCTTAGTCATGATTTCATGGTTTGTGGGTTCGAGCCCTGAGTTGGGCTCTGCTCTGACAGTGCGGGGCCTGCTCGGGATTCTCTCTCCCTCTGCCCCTCCCTGATTCATGCTTTCTCTCTCTCAAAAATTAACTAAGTAATTAAAAAAGACTTCAAACCTTGAATAATTGAATTAGATGAAAGTCCTAGGCATTTCCTCTCCTGTTCTTTTCTTTCTTGTTTTCACGGTTAGAGTAGGCAGTAGGTTAGGCTCTAACAGGGTGCCTGGAGGCCAGCCAAGGGGTAGTGGTCCCCGACTGTGGAGAAGTCCAAGACTGGTCTGGCAGCACCCCACAACAAATCCACAAGAAGCCGGATCAAACCAGACGCACCCAAGACAAAGGAGGCTGCAAACCCTGACCGACTAAGGGAGAACAGGTGGGGAAAGCTGCCCCCAAACCCCCTCCCCCAGTAATAAATACTCCACCCCCCAGCCAACAACTGTCAGTAAGAGATCAAAACCCCAACCTGAGGCATACGGCTTTCCTTGAGCTCACCTGCTCTGACATCTTGAGGGTGTGCTCAGTTTAATAAACATTCCTACTTGCATCGTTCAACCATTGTGTCTGGTCTGTCCTTAAATTATTTGTTGCGACAAGACCCGGATCCTCCGGCAACATCCCTGGGACCAGCTGGGCAGAGGCCTCTGGGCCTAGGGTCTCCCTAGGGCACCTGACAACATGGCTACCTTGTGTAAATGGAAACAAAGCTACCTGAAAAACATATATAAAGCACTTGCATGTAACATAATGTAAATTTTCTAGAATTGCTCAGTAAACATCTATTATTGCATACAAAAAAGAAGGACATTGGGGTGCCTGGCTGGCTCGGTTGGTAGAACATGAGATTCTCGATCTTGGGGTTGTAAAATTCAAGCCCCAAAATGGATATAGAGATTCCTTAAAAATAAAATCTTAAAAATAATTACATTGGTTGTCTACAGAATTATTGCAAATTGGAGGTGCTTGCTCAGATGTGGTGAATAAATGCCTATTTCCACTTTAATAAATGCAGCTGTAAAACCCAATTCCACGTGAGTGTACTAGCGAGTGAAGGAAGGATGTGTTCTATTTTGAAAGGAGTTTGAAATGGATGAGACAAAGTTTTCAAGATACTTGAGTAGAACACCTGTCTTAGCAAGGCTCCTGTAGCAAAATGTCACAAACCAGGTGGTCTGTGTAACCAAAGTTTGTATCTTCTGGTTCCCGAAGGTGTAAAGTCCCACATCAGGTGGTCCGAGAGGCTGGGTTCTGGTGAGGGCCCCTTCCTGTGTTTGGAAGGCAGTCTTCCCATTGTGTCCACGCATGGCTGAAGAGCACAGTGAGGAAGCAGGTTTCTCAGGATTCTTTACCAAGACCCTAATCCCATTCTGGAGGGTTCTACCCTTATGACATCTTAATCCTAATTACTTCCACAGATCCCACCTCCTAATGCCATGACGTTAGGAAGTAGGGTTTCAACATGTGGATTTTGGAGGGGCACGGACATTCAGTCCATAACAGAGATTGTCATATATTTGCAGCTACCTTAAAACTCTTCCAGTTGTAGCAAACTGCTAACAGTGCAAATGATTTTCATTCACAGAAATGCAAATGAATCGTGTCCAGTGGAATGCAGGAGATCATTGCCCTAGAAATTGACAGGTAAAAAAAAGTAAATCTATTCATAAATTTACTTCAGCATTCCAGATTGCTTATAAATATGTAGTACTTCAAATTTTCTTACTGGTTGTTACACTGACACATACTCATTTTTATTTGTATGAGAGTTACAATTTTACCTTCTTTTAAGAACACAATCTTTTAACAATTTGGAAACAGGGGGTATACACCAAAGGCAGAAACAAAATACCAACTTGTGGCTGGCAAATGTAGACTAAAGAGCATGGTTTAGATCTGAAACTAGAAGGGCTTTCTCTACTCCTTCTTCTCATGTCTACACCTGGAACCCAGTAGACACACTCACCCAGCAGCTCTGTGAAGGTGCACGTAATCATCCTAAAATCAAACTTAAGATCCAATATACTAGGCATATAAAAAGTCATTTATGAGAACAGCATCATTTTTTTTCCTTCTAGACATTTCCAGCTACTATCTCCTCCCCCTCACATTATCTTCCCGTCCTTTTCTAAGTCACCCAGTTTTCTATCAGAAATTAAAAATTCTTCCAAAGTCTTTAGAAATCCATTTGTCTCCTCCTGCAAAAAATAATTTTATGAGGGCAGTGGTTATACGTGCGTAAGATACATGATGTGCTGTATGTGTACGTATTTAATCAGGAGACACCTTGCCAGAATTAGTTTCATTTCCCCCCCCCCCCTTAAGCTGTTATATTTCATTACCTATTTCTCTTGACCACAGTTAATTTCATACTGCAGGGAGCTAGCCTGTCTTGTAGTACTTGAACCATGTGGTTCCCGCTATCTGCATTCAGAACATGGCCCTCCAAATGGGAACGCTGGATCCTGTCCATGATGAACATGTCCTGGGAATCCTACTGTTGCACAAAAACAGCTTTCTTTACACCTGCACCGCCTCTCACATTTTGACTGATGAGCATAAAATCAATAATGTGATGAGTCCAGTCATGAGTGGTCACAATGACAGGAACACACATGGCCATTCAGACATGAATCCTCTAGACCTGGCATTAAACATTTAACCTCAACATTCAGGACTTACTTCTTATCCTGAGTGACATGGCAAGGCTGGAATGTGTTCCTGAGGCAAAACCAAAAGTCATTTAACTGTAATATAAGCACAAGGGCAGAAATTAATTTTATTATTTCTAAATTATTTTCTGTCCTACCCCACCTTACTCTACCCTATCCTATCGCACTCTACCTAACCCTACCCTACCCCACTCCACCCCACCCTACCCTACCAACCCTACCCTATGCTATCCTATCCTAGCCCCACCCATCCTATCCCACCCTGTCCCATCCTATGTTGTATTTTCACTGGCCCAACCAGGGCTGCATCCCCTGGCACACAGTAGGCATTCATTAAACACTTGTTGGATGGACGGTAGAGGCAGCAGGACGGGTCGTGTCACGCAGAGACCCGCAGCACCGCGATCGTGAGCGGGCAGACTTCACACGCAGTCCGTGAAGTGGGACGCGGGAGTGTGCGCGGTGACCGCGTTTCCGCGGGAACACAGGTGCAGGCACGCGTGCAAGTACCGACAGAGTGGGGATGCAGAAGCGCGCGGTGTGGCTGCCGCGGCGCCCAGGGCACCTAGGGCACACAGCCCTGACCGCGGGCGCACGCGTCGTCCACCCGTGAGACTAGCTCCACGACTGGAAAGCGCAGGGCAGCACGAAGCACCCGTGTACGGCTGCACGGGCGGCAGTCCGCGGGCCTCGCGCGCCGGGCAGCGCCGGGTGTGGACCGGGTAAGAGGACACACACCCACCATCACCGCCCTCCTCCCCGCGCCGCAGCGCCGGCAGCTACGCGGACCAAATCTCGCGGTTTCCCAATCTATCGCGATGCCTCAGCGGCTCCAACGTCTGGCGATCTCGGCTCCCAAATCACTCGGCTTTCAAGAAGTATCGCGATACTTTCGCCTTCGCTATTTTCGGTGTTTTAACGGCCTCTGTGAGAAAATTTTAAGTCCATTTTTAATACTATAGGTCTCTGAAAGCTCCATGCATAATTCTCAAGTCGATGCCGTTGCGTAGAAAATTGCAGGAGGAGAAAAAGGATGTGTCAGAAGTGGGATTCGAACCCACGCCTCCATTCGGAGACCAGAATCCCCAGCGCGGGGAAGCAGAGCTTGAGTCTGGCGCCTTAGACCACTCGGCCATCCTGACACCCTGCGGAAGGGGAGAGATTTTCTACTGAAGTAGATGTCCAGGCCGGGCGCTTCTGTGACGCACACGCTTGTGCCGGAGGCAGCGCTGACGTCAGAGGTGCCCGCAGCAGCTGGAAGAGCAGAGAGCCACCTGTGGCCGGGAGAGGAAGCCGGCGGGAGGAGAGGAGCTGTTCTTGTAAACGCGGCTGGGGCGCCGGCCGGCCGGAGCGCGGGCGTCCCGAGCCCCCGGCCCGGTCCCAGCCTCCGGGCGCGCTGCTGGTTTTCTTTTCAGGAGAGGGAGGAACAACAACCAACGTACAAAACACCTCAGTTCCGTGGCGCGGCCTCTTCCTCCCCAATAGTGCTCGCACGCGCCGGGGAGTTTGTTGGGCTCCGAAAGTGCCTGCGCCCACCTGTGCAGGTGCGGGTGCCTGTGCGGGTGTAGGTGTAAGTACCTGTGCGGGTGAGGGTGCAGGTGTAAGTAACAGTGCGGGTGTCTGTGCAGGTGAGAGTGTTGGTGCGGATGCCTGTGCGGGTGCAGGTGCGGGTGCCTGTACGGGTGCAGATGAGGGTGCGGGTGCAGGTGAGAGTGTTGGTGCGGGTGCAGGTGCCTGTACGGGTGCAGATGAGAGTGTTGGTTCGGGAGCCGGTGCAGGTGTGGGTGACAGTGTGGGTGCAGGAGCCCCTCCCCGCCCTCGGGCTGCTCCCGGATGCTGGGATCTGAGCCCCACGCGTCTGCTGCCAGGTGGGGGACAACAGCGCCACGCCTCCGCACGCAGGCTTTCCCGCTTTCTCCGCTTTGCTGGGAGTAACCTGAGCTCCGGGCCTGGACCACAAGCTCGAAAACCCTTTCCAGCAGCTGGACTGAGAGACCCTGGGGGTGTGGTAAACTGTGCGGAGAAACCCTGGCAGGCCCGATGAGGGTCCAGGACTGTGCCCGAGTGCAAAGTAGGGGCCCAATAAATGGATCTGACCCTTGTTTCTGCAGCTCCGCTTCGGGCTAAGCTCAGGGAGTAGGGACGGATTTGAAAGTGTTCAGTACATTTTGTCCCGATGGGTTATTTTCTGTATTAACCCACAAACGTTTTTCTTTCTGGGAGGCACAGGTTACTCTTTTCTTCACGAAGAAGAACTAATTTGAGGTGTAATAGGCCCTGTTTTAGATTCCCAGACTCTCTTGGTTTCACACCTGTTTTTGACAGTGAAAGAGAAAATGGGAGTGAGAAGCACATGGTTTCCTAATTTCCCTCTCTGCAAGGTGTGAGGTTTGCTGTACTTTAAGAAGCTGTAGTTCCGTGGGAAGGAAGTCATCCCACAAGTGATTCTAGACGTGCTAGGCGTGGCCGTTGTAACCTCTTAAAAAGCTGGGATTGTTACTGGTTTCCTACTTGCAAGGTACTGCAGATACCCCACGTCAAACCGGTGCTGTCCAACGTTGGGTTATTTCTAATATTTCACTCTCGTCAGCGAACGCTTCAAGGAACATTCCTGTGTAGATGAATATTTTCAAATATCCATAATTATTTCCTTACATTTCTAGAAGTGGAGTCCCTAGATTAAAGTTTATCCAGTCTTAAAAGTTTTTGATACATGCTGTCCAGCCGCCACCAGAAAATTTGAAGCCATCTGGATACCGCAAACCTGGCCAACAAAGGATTGATTAAACAACAAAACATTTTAACGGGTGAAAGGTGACAGGACATCATTCTGCAATTCTGAGTGAGGTTCAAGGTTCGTGTTTGAAGGGTTCTCACATTGCTTAACAAACTGAAGTGTTCATCTCTCCGTATTGATTTGCAAAACTCACTATAAGAAACATAAACCCTTGTGACAGTTCCTATTTATCAAGAACCCAGGCAGAAATTCCTATCTTTCACTATATTTTACCGTTTAATCTCATTAAGTCCCTTAAACATTCAGCCAATTTTCATAGAAACTATGAGTCATACAATTAACAGGGTTCCCTTATCAATCTTTAAAAATCGAACTCTGGTCCATGTTTAAGGTCCTTTTAATCATGCTATACATTTACTTTTATTTCTGGTCACTTTTGTCCCATCCTTATCTCTCTTCCTTTTATGGCATGTTAAACTGCTGCTACCTTGATTTTGGTTTTTAAATGGCTTGAAGTCCTTTCTGGAATAAGGTGAGGTATAATTAAACATGTAACTATTTTTACTATTTAATAATTATCATGCAATAGGACTCCCCCATCCTAAATATTTTTTTTTATTTTTAAAATATTTTTTAACATTTATTTATTATTGAGAGACAGAGAGACACAGAGCATGAGCAGCTGAGGGGCCGAGAGATGGAGAGACGCAGAATCTGAAGCAGGCTCCAGGCTCCGAGCTGTCAGCACAGAGCCTGATGTGGGGCTCGAACTCACAGACCAGGAGATCATGACCTGAGCCGAAGTGGGATGCTTAACTGACTGAGCCACCCAGGTGCCCCCCTAAATTTTAATGAAAACATCTTCCACAAGAGGGACTTTGAAAGACCTGAAAATTTTAAAGGGTGGAGGGAACTAAAAAGGAAAGCTGATGGTGGTGGTCTACACCAATTTGAAAAATGGAATTTAATTCCCATTCTCAAAATGAGTTTTTTATGTGACACTGGTAAACACATCTGATTCTCGGATTATCATGTCCGAGAATTACTTTAAAGTAACAGGGATGGGGGTAGGAATGCAGAAGAGGCTATATTGGAAATGGGATTGGCCGTAAATTGATAGTTGTTGAAGCTACGAGGTACCATGGGGAGTTCAGTGTGTATTTTCCTCACTTTTTGTGTGTGCTTAAAGGTTTCCATAGTGAAGAGTTCAATATGGGGGGTGGGGATGAGAATCACCTATCACCTCATTAAAAGCATCTGTTAATACTTTGGCATGTTTTGCTCCAGTTTTGTTTTTTTTTTTAATGTGTAGGTTGAAAAATGTGAAATCTCTACCCTAAAATAAATTATCTTCTTTTTCTATTACATTCTTGTTGTGCATCCCAAACCCCAAAGTGGGTTTGGCAGTTGTTCCCCCACTATTATCCAGACAAATCCTGTGTGTTCTGAATGAGGAATCAGGGAGAGAGGAGTACACCTCAAAAAGTTACCTTCACATGCCTTGGCTACACTTCAGACTTCCAATGTAAAATTAAGCCAGCAAATAAGCCACTTTTCTCTTCAATGGAGAACAAGGAAATGTAACTGGGCCAATACCATTATAGTTTGCGGTTTGAAATCCAGCTACTCCATGAACACCCTAGCAAAGGTCCCCAGTAGCCTACA
The DNA here is from genome assembly GCF_018350175.1 of Felis catus. NCBI lineage: Eukaryota > Metazoa > Chordata > Mammalia > Carnivora > Felidae > Felis > Felis catus. The sequence continues at coordinate 1,737,130 of NC_058372.1, read as the reverse complement.
CCGGCTTGGCTTCCTTGCTGTTCCTCACTGAGGCCGCGTGGAGGGGGGACTCCTGGGCTGAAGGAGGCGCACAGGTTTAGTGATCTGATTGCATGGTCAGGTAGAATTGTATTGCAGCCCTCAGCTAGTGAATACCAGCCTGTCCGCCTCCAGAAAAGGGGCCACTAGGAAGTGGAGCCCTAGGATTTCAGCCACCTCGGACCCCAGGGCTGCACAGGGAGGTCCCCTCGCCCACAAATCAGCTTTTGTTGCTTTCTACTTCTTTCTCGTGTTATTTTTTCTCCTCTTAACTGACTTTATTACAGAAGCCACGTTCTCTTGTATCTTCCTGGGGAGTCCAGTTCAGCCGGGGTACCCAACACTGGGTGATTGTGCCGTTTGAATCAAAGAATCTTTGTCCTTCGTTTGTGAAGAGGCAATGCACCCACCATTAGTACACGAAGAAAGAATCTTTTCAGTTTTTTTCTTTGCTGGGAAGAGATGTGTGATTTCCGTCGCGTCTTGGGTTTGGACCACAGATAACTGCCCTGACAAGTGGCTCATTTACTGTGAGGACAGAGATTTGCTTTCAATTTCATGGCTCCTTTAAGTGTTAGGCAGTAATCACCCCAAGTATTTCTCATCTTCTCAACTGCACATCCTGGAGGGCAGGGGCCAGGCACACTTTCCTTTTATTCTCCAAACTGGGCTCTTGCAGGCCCGTCTGCTCTTGGGGAAGATGCTCTTCTCGGCCTGCCAGGCCAGGATCACAGAACCTTAGAGGAGCACCTGGGGGGCTCGGCTGGTAGAGCGACTGACACTTGATTTCTGATGGGGTCATGATCCCAGGGTCGTGGGATCAAGCCCCATGTTGGGCTCTGTGCGGAGTGCGGAGCCTGCTTGACTCTCTCCCTCTGCCCCCCCTCCTGCTCGCATGCTCTCTCCCTCATTCTCGCTCAAATAAATATACAGTAAATATTAAAAAAAAAAAAAAAGAAAAGAAAAAAGAAGCAGCTGAAGGCAGACACAGTAACACCCTGGAGCAGCAAAAGCTCTAAAGACTGGGCTGTTGGAATCCTAATGTGTAGTTAACTTGGGATGTTCTGAGGAAAGAACCAGATAGGAGCCAAAAGGATGCTACCGGGCCCCAAATCCTGATTCACTAAATTGAAGCTTTGCTCACCTTTCTGCAGATGAGTACATTTAGACTCATCTGCAGATTCATTCAACCTTATCCAAAATGGCAGGATTGTTGTTGTTAAATAAAAATTTAAGTAATTTTTAAATACGTATGAACCCACCACAAGGAACGGAAGGTAACCAGTAACACATATCAACCTAAGCCTCCACCTCTGTGGTATCCTCCCATGGTCCTTTTGTTCACATTACAAGATGGGAATCAATCGTAAGGTATCTGGTCTTCAGACACTCCTCACCCAGCATGGTTAGGATCGTTCTCTTGGGACACACCTACATTCACATGGGAAGTAGCTTTGTTGAATCTGACAGACTTAGCAGTGCTCTGGCTGCTGCTGCTAACAAAAACGCATCGCGACGCTGCTCCTGGAGCTCTGGGTCTACTGGGGACCAATGAGACCCACTGCGAGCCCCTCAGACGGCCCCAGCACTGGCTGTGAGGACCACAGTCCACCCCAGATACACTCTTTCTTGGATACCCACAAGGTGCCCTCTTTGCGGGCCTGTATTCCTCCTCCCTGCCCCAGTGGACTAAATTAAGTGACACTGGAATGCAATTTTGATGGGGACCCCACCCAGCTTCCCAGCTGCAGACCCTTCCTGCTGAAGGCAGGTGCTCCGGGTCGACGGACCAGCGCCATTAAGGCCTCTGTTCAACGCTCTGTTTCCCACGCGGGAAAGCAGAATCCACATGTGCGGAGGGCTGCCATCAGGTGTGTGCGGTCGAGCATTCCATCTTAGTGTGAGTCCCGGTTCCATGGCTTCCCAGCTGTGTCTGGGGTAAGCCATTCACCCGTGCCTCGGTTTCTGCATCTGTACAGTAAAGGCAATAGTACCCACTTTGTAGGGTTGTTAGGAACATTCAAGAACTATCTGTGCATTGGTCTGTCTAGTTCGTGGTGCTCCACATACATACCCTACACCCTCATCGAAGCCCCTCTCTGTAGGCCCTGGTTATATGATTTCCCAAACAACACTGGGAACAGGACTGAGTACAGACCATAAGGTCTTGTCTTCTCGAGGCCGTGTCCAGAAGCAGAAATGACCCAAATCCCTGGAACAAAGCTATTCTCTCAGCCAGATCTTTCCTCCTCAGTACATGGTGACCTTTGTACCCCCAAGGGCTTAGGTTGGTGGTTCTGGGCCAGGAAGCAAGTTCTGGGCCCTCTGATCTATGCCAAGCATTGCTGCATTATCCCACCGCCAGCTATAAAAAGGACTTGGGAAGGACACCTAGGTGGCTCAGTCAGTTAAGCATCCGACTCTTGGTATTGGCTTGGGTCATGATCTCATGGTTCGTGAACTCAAGCCCCGCATTGGGCTCTGCAATGACAGTGCGGAGCCCGCTTGAGATTGTCTCTCCTCTCTGCCCCTCCCCTGCTCACATTCTCTTTCAAAATAAATAAACTTAAAAGAGAAGGAATTGAGAACCCTTTCCTGGTGAACTTACAAGACAGTGAACAGTTGACACTGCTCTCTCGGCACCGTTAGGAAGCAGGGACATGGCACCCAAACTTGTTTTATCATCCAGGTGGAAGTAAAACACTGGCCAGACCAGGATTCGGACCCATAGGGAACTCACCTCGAGCCAACCCCTTCAACCCCGCCCCAACATCTGAACCCAATCCTACCAAGACCCGGAAAGCAACAACAATATAAACAACATCCATGGTCACTTTATTTTCAAACAGAGGGGCATATACCCAAAGGAAAGGAGGACGAAGAGCCATCGTGGGGGCCTGCTGAAGTGATCTGTTTAGCCTCGTGACCCGACGGCTATGGGGATAGAGCTGCCCCTCAATGGTACACATACTAGAAAGGTCATTCCCCACAGGAAATGGAGAAAAGGAGGCAAAAAGTCAATGAATCCCTGGAATAGTGCCTCAGAATCACTCCAGGGATGGGGTATGACTGACCGTCAGTCCACAAATGGGAGTGGGAGGGGGATCTGGGGACAGTGGATAGTGTTGGCAGGAAATTATCCTGGATGATGTGCACCGGTCAGAATGGAGGGAGCAGACAAAGCCCTCGGAACAGACAGAGGCAAAGAGCACATTGATTAGAACATTATCTCATAACAGAGGTGGCGCCATTTCCCACCGTTACTGTAAAATAACTGTAACTAATCAAAACACACAGAGGCCTCTTTAATGGAGTTAATAAAACTACGGCAGAATGGGAATGGGGTAGAGGTACGACTCCCCAAGGAGAACCCGGGATCGAGGGAGCCATGCTGGCAGGGCCCTGTGGTTCCTCTCCAGGTTCTTAAAAAGGAGCCTCAGCCCAGAAAACAGCAAATATCCGTGACCACTTTGTGGGGCCAAAACAGAGGGTGCCGGGCGGAGCCCCGGTGAAGTGTCCCCAGCGGCTCTCCAAGGGCCGTCCACACTCTCTCCCCTCCGGGACGGGCTGAATGGAGGTGGACATCCGGTTTTTGTTTCTGGGCACTCTGGCACGTGTCATTACATCTCACAATTTGCACGGGAAGGGGGAGAGGGTGGAGAACGTGGACACCCCGTGTCCCGCTGCAGGACCTGGGGAGCCTAAGGGCGTCCGGCTGAGACAACAGAAGCGGCGAGGCAGCAAGCCGCCTGCCGCCCGGGGTTGGATCACGGCCGCCAGCCCCGGTGGCCTGAGTTCACCTCCTCAAGGGGAAGTCTCCATGGAATGAGTATGGTCGCCAACATGGCCGGAAAACCCATCGATCCCGCTCATGGGGCAGATGATGAGTGGGGCCGCACTCTTCCCCCCCGAGTAGCTCAGGCTGAAGTAGGGCCGCACGGGCCCGCAGAAGGTAGCATGAGAGAAAGTGAAAGTGTGACACCGCTCAGTCACGTTGTAGAAGGACACCTCACCAGCGTCATAGTCCAAGAAAACCCCCACCCGCTGGAGAGGGGTCCGTAGGGGGAGGGCAGTCATTGGGGAGGTGAGAGCCCAGTACTCTTTCCCGTACCACAAGGACACGGCCCAGAATCCATTCTGGGGGGCCGAGGTCACACCACCTTTTCTGCACACCGAGTCTTCACAGACGCCGATGGTCCACTTGGCTTTGTCTCCCACCTCCACCTCCCAGTAGTGCCTCCCAGCGATGAAGCACGGAGAGCCCAAGACACAGGGGAACAGATTGAAGCGCTCGGGGTTGTCAGGTAGGTCCTGTTGCAGGTAGCTGTATCGCACTTGCCGGAGGTTATCGGAGAGGATGAGGCTGGGGTAGGCCGTGTCCGGGTCCAGAGTCACGTCCACTGCACAGACAGAGGGGAGGTGAGGGGCAGGTGAGCCAAGGGCCCGCAGAGCGCCTGGAGGGCTCCTGGCCTCTCTCCCACCTCCCCAAGGGGAGAAGACGAGTGCCCCCTGCAGGCTGCCTTCACCTCAAATTCATCCTGGACTCAACATCCCCAAAATGACTCTGCATTAGCTCATCACCTTTCCAAGCCCAGATATGTCGAAAGTGCCGAGGTTTTACCTCCATTCCCTTTCTTCTACATCTTAAGCCACATTACCCATTATCGGCTGAATCTCCCAGACAGCTTTTGGGATCCGAGGTATGTGAATAAGGGACTGCAATCCTGTTACCAATTTGCCCGCCTTTCAAATCACTCTTTTGTATCCTTACTCAACCGTGCAAAAACCCCCAGTCATCTCTTTTTAACGTCTGGTGCAAGACCCACATCTTCATCAAAAAGTTGTCGTTAGCCAGCCGTGCGTGCCATCACCCTCTCCCTCCCTTAGGCCCGACATGATTTATCGCCCACGCCACATCCCTGGGTGCACCTTGCCAACGTGTGGGGACTTCCCTCTTTGAACTGCCAGGGGCTCTCACACGCCTGTCAAATCCTGCTCGGGAGGAAAACTCCAAACCACAGCCCAGGCAGGCTGAAGGACTCCCATGAAAGCTTCATGATGGGCAACCGGGGAGGTGACCTGGGCCCACACTGGGTTCGTGGTTCAACAATCTGTGCACACTCATCTGTCTGCCATGCCGTGGGTGTGCCTTGAACCTCCCAGCAGACACTAAACTCCAGGGCAGAACAGTGTCTCCTGCTCCTTTGTTCCCTCTATGGCATCCTGCGCGGTGTCAGACAGGGCAGGACACATGCAAGGCATGCGCTTAGCACCTGCTGAAACGGTGGAATATGGATCACAGTGGCCAACACCAACGAACGTAGACCTGCTGTGCTCAGAGCACCTGTCTTCCTGGGGGGGCGGGGGGTGCACATGACTGCAGACGGCACACACCCATGATGTAGTGCCTCTGGGTCCTTGGGACCCAGTCCCCTGACCCTTGGGTGACAGTGACGGTCATGGGGAGTGGGCTTCGTTCAGTTCCCGCCCAGAGATGGGAGGACCCGACATTCCTGGACCCCCAGCTGAGAACAAAAGCCGAGCTCACTAAGTGGAAGCCCACGGTGGTCCTGAGGCTGAGCCGCAGAGCCACAGGGCACAGTGGGAAGGGGGAGAGGCTTCTCCTCAAGCTCCTGGCCTCTACTTCCTCCACTGGCTTCAGCTTTGGGGCATTTTAGGAAGCAAACACGTTGCAAACACATAGAGACAATGGTTTTTATCTGGTTGTGTTTATCACTTTTACACACATAACCCGAAGAGCCCAAATTTAGGCAGTTTCTCAAATCATTCACGACAGTAGTTTGGGCTTTAGGGTTTTTACCCGTTTCCATACAGTTTTGTCTCCATCACCTACCTGAGTATAATTGAGCCTCTCTCAATTCTGAAAGAACAAGAGAGAAGAAGTTATGGACATCATGTGAATATTTCCAAGAAATGCCTAACAGAGGGGCTCTGGTCACCGTCACCATGAAGCCGTGGCCTCATTACACAGCCCAGAATCCCTGCTGCCATCAAGCACAGAGTTCTCTACAGGGCACGTGACTCCATCGTTCAAGCAAGAATCCGAGGGGAAGGGGCGCTGGGAACTGTGGGTGGGAAGGATAACCATGTGCCTGAGGCTGGTAGCAAATGGGGCCAAACTGAGCCAAGATCAAGGACCCCACCCCAAAGTGGGCCAGCTGGCTCTGCAGGGGGAAACTCGGTTCCATGTTCACACAGTACAGAATTCTTGGCTTCCACAAGCCGCCTCTGCTCTAGGGGCTGCGTGACAGCCGCTACCGTGCTGGGAAAACAGGACCACTCACTCGAAAGGCACTTCCCAGTGGACAAAGCATGCTCACAAATGAGCTCTCACGAGCCTTTAAAGTGGCAGGAGAGCCACAGCAAGGAAGGTCAGGTCTGCACTGACCACTGAACTGACCACTTCTGGGATCATCCAGTCTCTGGTAGAGTTTCTCCCTATCTGTCTGCTTGTGGAAGACATTGGGTGTCCCCTACCTAAGTGTTGCCAAAAGAGTGTGTATCTGAAAAGATAAAATGCAAACAAGGTCTTATCATGCGTCACACAGGAAACCACCAGACATTACGGGGATCTGTAAGCTGTAATAAACAAGAAAAGGGTTCACTTCCATCTAAGGCTTTCGGATCCCACAAGACCACCTAGGAACTTTAGCATTTAGGATAAACTCAACTCCTAACTGAATGTGGCTCGTGACCAGAAAATTTTACATTTAAAGGGGCTTCTCTTAAATACCTAAAACACTTTTATCTAATAAACAAAAATACAGGATTTATCGTGTGTCAGGCCCCATTCTAAAGGCTTTAGAAATGGTAACTTAGTTCTACAGCCTTGTGAGGTGAGAACTACTTTCCTCACGTTACAGACAAGGAAACTACAGTGTGGAATCCTTCCTAAGCGCCAGAGCTGGGCCCTGGGTGGCCTGACTCCTGAAACCCTGTTCCCGCCATTGCCCTGCAGGTGCCGCGTGACCCCCCGTCCTGGTCAGCACCAGTGCCCACGGGCAGAAGTTATAATGTTAAATACCGGCTCACATCAAGTACAACTGGCATAGTTTCTGTTCATTCTTTTTCTCAAATTAAAAAAAAAAAATTATTAAATGGGACACCTGGGTGGCTCAGTCGGTTAAGCATCCGACTTGGGCTCAGGTCATGATCTCTGGTCTGTGAGTTCAAGCCCCGTGTGGGGCTCTGTGCTGACAGGTCAGAAACTGGAGCCTGCTTCGGATTCTGTGTCTCCCTCTCTCTCTGCCCACCCCTGCTCGTGCTCTGTCTCTCATTCTCTCAAAAATAAACAAACATTAAAACAAAATTTTTTGGGGGCGCCTGGGTGGCGCAGTCGGTTAAGCATCCGACTTCAGCCAGGTCACAATCTCGCGGTCCGCGAGTTCGAGCCCCGCGTCAGGCTCTGGGCTGATGGCTCGGAGCCTGGAGCCTGTTTCCGATTCTGTGTCTCCCTCTCTCTCTGCCCCTCCCCCGTTCATGCTCTGTCTCTCTCTGTCCCAAAAATAAAAAAAAATAAAAAACGTGGAAAAAAAAATTAAAAAAATAAATAAATAAAAGAAATAAAACAAAATTTTTTTTAAGTAGATGTTCATCTTCCCAGGAAACTTCAACATCAAAAGCCCAGTAAATGTACGTATTTACCTTGGATTTTCTCCATATCCGACTGCATTTTTTCTAAGGGGAGAAAAGGAGACATTCAGTTTGCATCCCACAGCTGGCTGGAATATCGATCTTCCCCTCAGGCAATATGCAGATGTTCAGAGCATGAATCCATTTCCCCCACTGGGATCTCTCTGCTTGCATTACCTGTGAACTGCTTCAGACTCTCTGTCAAGAACAGACATTTTTGTGCAAAAATGTGGATTTTCTCTTGCAGATCTGGAGGTGTGATCCAAGGTTCAGGGATCCGGATTCTTTCAGCTCTAAGTTAAAAAAACAAAACAAAACAATGAGTAAATACGTCCCCCAACCCCACAACTTCAGGATCCCAGACAAAGCCTGGGTTACATTGGCAAAAGGTCTTTAAAAGCAGCCACCACAACTCTTTCCCTGCTCCCCTCCTAGACTGTGATCCTCTCGACAAGAGCAGAAGAAACATCTTGCTCATTCCAAACCCCCCACGGCACGTGGCTCAGGGATTTTCAAATGGCCTGTCCTCAGGAAGGTTCATCTGAACTGAACATAAGGCTGACTTGCCAGAAAGCACCAGATTCCATCCAAGACCTGAGCCTCACGGTGGACAATGACCCAGTGCCCTCAGGTTCCCAAACACGGGGAGAACATCTTCAGAGAGGTGCCCACTCTGCTTCCTGCTTGTGGGGGTTGGGGGGGGGGGTGGGTCTATGGTGAAAACCGATTGCCAACTGCCTCCCGGATACCCCTTCTCCCATCTTCCGAGCTTTCCTGGGTTCCTGGCTGCCCGGTCTAGATGTGACCTTGTGGCTGAGTTCTGACCAATGAGATGGAAGAAGGGTCTTGTGCCCATTGAGAAACCTGCTTTAAGAGGAGTGTGGCTGGCTAGTGTTCCAGCAACCACCTTAGACTGTAAGATCCAGGACCACAACTCGGGCACCGCAGAAGAGCGAAGGCAAGGAAACCAGCAGATGAGCCCTGGGCCACCTACCTGCAAGTCTCTTACACGGCGACACACATTGTATCATGTGTAAGCCCTAAGCCAATGAGATATTGGGTTCCCTACTTCCCATGGCCAAACCCAAACACGAACGTCACAAGGTGCTGGGCTCTGAAGGACCTGCTCTCCCTAGGTTGGGCCAGGATGCAGCACAAGCAACAAGTAAGGGCCGTAATCACCGGGGCCACGTGGCTGGGACTGGACGCGTTCTAATCCGTCTCCTCAAAACCCGCAATTTTACCAACATAATTCTATCCACATGGCCTCCCAGCCAAGTCACTCCACGGACGCACGAGGCCCTGCCCCAGCTCTTGGGGTGCTCCCTCAGGGCCCCTCGAGTGCTCCCTCACAGCTCCTGAGTGCTCCCTCATGTGGCTCCGAAGTGCTCCCTCAGGGTCCCTGGGGAGTGCTCCCTCACGGCCCAGCTGCAGCCCACCAGAGGTTTTCACTGTTCAGCATGTCAAGCAGCTTCAGCGTCCGGCTCCTTCAAAGTCAGTCTCTGCCCCTGCACCAAACAGCGTGTCCCCGAGGCCCAGCCCACTGGCCCTCACTGTCTGCCCTGCAAACACCTGCCCACACGGGGGTGCCCCTGCTTGTTCCTGGCCCGGCATCCAGGGAGCTCTCCCTCACTCCCCATTGCAGACACAGCCCAGGAGTAATGAGGACAAGGCCGGGATCCCCGGAACGGGGCAGTAATTATGTAACCCTGAGCCACTCTCTTCTCCCCATTATGGAACCAGGAGGGGTGGCGGGGACAGGACTCTGCAACCCGTAAGAAGTGACTGGGCCCCTGGGAGCCTTCACTAGGTCCCCAGACGTGTCCTCACAAACCACAAGCACAATTCCATCCTTCACCCTCACAATTTGTCAGTAATTCCTGAGTTTTACTGAGAAGATCCATGGTCCATGTGGCTCTCTGCACACAGTGACTCAGTCCAGAGACAGGCAGGACATGTCACTTGGGGAAGATATCCTTCCGAGGCTCTGGGCTCCTTTCGGGACTTAGGAGTGTGAGGGACACGCCATCCTGCACTCGATTGGACACTGGGGGGAGAGAACACTGTACCTGCTCAACGTGTCCCCGATGTCCTACGAGAGAAAGGAGAAGGGTAACTGTGAGAAGTTGTAACTTTGCTTTTCTTTCAGGGATGTCTGTTGAAAACCCAACCATGGGCTGGCCCTCCTGTGAGAAGCCAGGGAGACGTGGACATAACCCAGTCAAGAGGCTAAAAATCGGGCCAAGGAAACCAGGAGGCACACGATTTGCTGTCCCAGCATTTCCTGTGTCCGGCTCCCGCCCCACCGGCCAAGGACATCTTGATCAAATTTCCCAAGTCAAGTACCCCACCCATGTACCCCAACTGTTCACTGTCCAACTTGCTTTGACTTTTTATCGTGACATAATTTCAAATACACAGAAAAACTGCTAGTACATAGCTCGTGTACACTTGTCACCAAATCACTATGAACACATTTATGTTCAGAACCATTTGAGATCACTCTTTACATTATATCCTTTACTCCTTCATACTTCTGTGTGTACTTCCGAAGGACAAGCATGTTTTCTTACACAATCGCAGTAATCAAGCCCAAGAAAACGAACATGGATGCAACAATTATCTAACCCACAGTCCATATTCTTCTTTAACCAATCATCATCTTTTTTTTTTAAATCTTTATTATTTATTTTTGAGAGAGAGAGAGAGAGAGAGAGAGAGAGAGAGAGAGAGAGGGAGGGAGGGAGGGAGGGAGGGAGGGAGGGAATATGAATGAGCCGAGGAGGGGCAGAGAGAGAGGGAGACACAGAATCTGAAGCAGGCTCCAGGCTGGTAGCACAGAGCCCAACGCGGGGCTTGAATCCACGAACCGTGAGATCATGACCTGAGCCTAAGGCAGACGCTTAACCAACTGAGCCACCCAGGCACCCCCTAATCACCTTTTTTTTTTTTTAAGTTTATTGATTTATTTTGAGAGAGAAAGTGCAAGTGGGGAGGGGCAGAGAGAGAGAGGGAGGCACAGGATCCGAAGCAGCTCCAGGCTCCGAGCTGTCAGCACAGAGCCCGACGCAGGGCTCGAAGCCAGGAACCAGGAGATCATGACCTGAGCCGAAGTCAGACACTCAACTGAGCCACCCAGGCGCCCCAACTGTTCATCTTAACAAAGTTCCTCACAGCTAATCCCCTCCCCCTAGTAACCCAGGACCATTCGCCGCATTCAGCTATGCTGACACTACCTTCCATCTGGAGTGGCTCCCCAGCATTGCTGTCACGACACTGACACTGGTTGTTACGCCAGAATGTCGCCCGTCCTTTGTAGTCTTTCAGACACTCCCCTCATGATTAAATCCAGGCTGTATCCCCTTGAGGAGTGTATACAGGTGCATCCTCCTAAAGACACATGATACTCCCTGGCCCCTTACTGGCGATATTTTGATCACTGGCTAGGTACTGTGTTTCCTCTTGTAACTAGTAAGCAATGTGAAAGTGATACTTTGAAATTGTGTTACTATTCCCATCTTTCTCAAACTTCCTCCCTTAGATTTAACATCCACTGATAATGACTGAATTAACTTCTGTGATGGTTGTTAACTGGTCCTTTTCTAGCTCCAAAGTTCATTTTATTTTTTACATGTTTATTTATTTTTGAGAGAAAGAGTGAGAGTGGGGGAGGGGTAGAGAGAGAGAGAGAGAAACAGAGGATCGGAAGTGGGCTCTGTGCTGACAGCAGCGAGCGGGACGCGGGGCCCAAACTCACAAACCTGAGATCATGACCTGAGATGAAGTCGGACACTCAACCAACTGAGCCACCCAGGCGCCCCAAAATTCCTCCCATATCACTTAATCGACATTCTCCTGGAAAGAGTAGTTTCCTCCTATTTATTATTAGTATGGACTCATATATTCTTACTTTAATAGGCTATAATCCGTCACTGTTCTTATTTATTTTGGTGCTAAAAACTGAGACTTGGCCAGAGTCTCTGTCACTTTTTACCCTATCCCTTTCCATCCATTTCCCCCACCTGGTTTATCCTTCCATGGTTTCCTCTGCAAAAATAAGCAGATACATGACTCTCTTTTTTTCTTCCACAGAAAGTAGCATATGCTACATTTTGCGCTTTTTCACTTAACACATTCCTGGACACACTGCATCAGTGCATGGGTCTCATGGGTATCTTCCTTCCTCTTCCCTACAGCTGCCTACTATCCCATCACGTGTGCACATGCAGAACTGATTCAACCAGTCTCAGTCTGGAAGGTGGGTTTTTCCCAGTACTTTGCTATTATTACAGTGTTACATCATGTAACTTTGTGTGTAGGCATTTTTGTACCTATTTTCATACTTAGGTAAATTCCTGCAAGGACCCTTGGTACAGGTCTAATTGCACACATACTTTGTTAAATACTGCCAAACACTTGGTCTTCCCACCAGCATAGGAGTTCTCTCTCCCACATCTTTGCTAACAGCATATCGAATTAGGAAAATTTTGCTACTCTAGGAGCACCTGGCTGTCTCCGACGGTTAAGCATCCGAGTCTTGGTTTCCGTTCAGGTCATGTTCTCACAGTTTGGGAGTTCGAGCCCTGCATCAGGCTCTGTGCTGACAGCTGAGAGCCTGGAGACCGTCGGATTCTGTGTCTCCTTCTCTCTCTCTGCCCCTCCCCCACTTGTCCTGTCTCTATCAAAAATAAATGAACATTAAAATAAAACATTTTAGGGGCGCCTGGGTGGCTCAGTCGGTGGGGCGTCCAACTTCAGCTCAGGTCATGACCTCGCGGTTTGTGAGTTCGAGCCCCACGTCGGGCTCTGTGCTGACGGCTTGGAGCCTGGAGCCGGCTTCGGATTCTGTGTCTCCCTCTCTGGCCCTCCTCTACTCACACTCTGTCTCTCTCTCTCTCTCTCTCTCTCAAAAATAAACATAAAAAAAGTTAATAAAATAAAAAAACAAAACATTTTAAAAATTGTGAGAAAACAAACAAAAGCCTCCAATACAATGTTAAGTAGAGGCAGGCAACAGCGGGCATCTTGTCCTGTCCCTGACCTCAGGGGGAATGCTTCTAACAGTTCCCTGTGAAGTAAGATTCAGCCCACTTTTCCCATGCTGTCCACCGTAGCCACTCTGGTCGTGATCAAGACCCTCTCCCTCCTCCATGTCCACGGCCCTTTTCTTCAACAGATCCATCCTTTCAAAAATGTCCTCGCAAGTATCATCGGCCTTAAGTAATGACAATTTTTAAAACGCCAAGCGCTCGCTTTGGCAGCACATCCACTCAGACCGGAACGTGGCCCCTGATCACATGATGCAACCAGGCGGGAAGCGAGTCAGGCGCTGCCGTTCAGAGCGCCATTCACAATCGCCAAACGCCCGCCAACTCACGAGCGGAATACCACACGAGGAAACATAACACGCTGCGCATCCACACAGTGGAACGTTACCCAGCCGCGAAAGCAAATGCAGCACTGACACAGCTGAACCGAGAATAAGGTTTGCGAGTGAAAGGAGTCAGACAAAAGGCCTCCAGGTGCCGGACTCTAACAGGCAAACCCGTGAGACATGTAGCCGACTAGCGGTCGCCAGTGGGTAGAACCGAGTGACTGACTGTTCAATGGATGGATACAAGGTTTCCTTCTGAGATGATGAAAGCCTTCCCGAACTACAGAGTTGTGATGATCGAACAATACTGTGAGTTTACTAAATACTGCTGAATGCACACTTTTTTTTTTTGAGAGTGCAAGCAGTGGAGGAGGAGGAGGAGGGGAGAGAGAAAAAGAGACAGAGAGAGACAGAGAGAGACAGAGAGAGAGAGAGAATCCCAAGCAGGCTCCACACTCAGCCTGATGCAGGGCTTGATCCTATGACCCAGAGATCATGATCTGAGCTGAAACCAAGAGTCAGATCCTTGACCAACTGAGCCACCCAGGTGCCCCCATGAGTCCTACACTCGGAAGTGGTTGAAATGGGGGCACCTGGGTGACTCTGTTAAGCTCAGATCATGATCTCACGGTCCGTGGGTTCGAGCCCTGCGTCAGGCTCTGTGCTGACAGCTCAGAGCCTGGACCCTGCTTCAGATTCTGTGTTTCTCTCTCTCTGCCTGTCCTCCACTCACACTCTGCCTCTCTCTCAAAAATAAATACACATTAAAAATAAAAAAAAACTAAAAAAAAAAAGAAATGGTTGAAATGATGAACTTATGTAAATTTTCTCCCAATAAAACGAAAAAAACCTCTCCACTCCACCTTATAAAGCCCTAATCCTGGATACACGCAAATTCCAACTTCCCCTGGGCCTGTACCCAGCAGTCTGGTCTCAAAGAAAGTCACACGACAGGGCAGACTGGCCCCAGTATAAACTGACGTTCCCTGACCGAGTGACCCTCCCACGTCTCACAAAGCACCTGGTCTTCCCAGACTCTGAAACAATTATTTAAAACCTTCCCCCCATTCTCCAAAGCCCACATTTTCCCAAACTCCTGCTCGGTAACAATAGAGGATCCTGCTTTCCAAAGTCAAGAGAACAAAAGACACCAGGGTCGCCTGCCCAGCCTCACCCTGCCTGCATCCTCCCCTCACCCTCCTGTCCCCCCAAAGATCTTCCTGAACTAACTCCTATGCACACGTCGGTCCTCCTTCCCTTCTGCCCTCCCTCTCAGGCAGACAGCAGTGATTTGCAGCCTCAGTGATGTTCCCAACCCGCATCCTTACAGCAGACTGTGCTTGTTTACCTCGTTTCTTTAAGCATCCCCTCCCCGCAAAGCCCCACGACCCCACCCCACCTCCGAGTACTTTCTTGCCGCTCCTCATGGTCTTACTCCCCGACATACTCACCCGCCCCTGTGGTGTCCCTCACCCTGCCAGTGACCACTGTCCCCAACGTGGGTCCTGCCCCACACTGTCCAGTGTTCCTACAGAAGAGCATCTGTGGTGCCCACGGCTTTAAACCAAGTGGATGTCAGCCCTCGACCGCGTGGGACCCTGCTGTCCCCCTCCCTCCTCCTGGTCACGTTCTGCCACACACGCTGGCCACGTGTTCCCTCTGCAAAGTCCTCCTTTGCTCTCTGGCAATGAAATACCGGTGCTCATTAAGGTTCAAGGCTAGGCCTTCTTATCCTAAAGCAGGAGTCAGACACTAGCTCTCAAAGGCCACACAGCATGTTGTTCTGCTTTTGCGAGCCGTGTGGGTCTCACAGGTGCACCCTCTGCTCTGGCAGTGGAAAAGCAACGATGCACTGTGTGGCTTCGTGCCCACAGCACGCACACGACGGAGTTAGAATTTTATATAATTTCACGTTCCACAAAATAAAATTCTGATGGTTTCCAATCACTTACAAGTGTAAAAACCACACTGGGCCCGCAGGCCACAGAAAAACAGGAGGGGAGCACTTTGCTGACCCTTGACCTGGGCCATCATCTCCCTTTTAACGGCATTTATCAACATCTCTTCTCTCGCTGTTCACTCCTTTGTTGTCCGACCTCCACATGAGATGAATTTCAGCAGAGCCCCTGCACCATTCACCCCGTGCCTGGACCAGTGCCTGACCCAGAGCAGACTATCCACACGCACGGAGTGAACACCAGCTCTGTCCTGGTCTGGCTGGGTTGGGGGGCCACCCAGCCGTATCACAGGCCCTACCCCAGGCTCGACTCCCAGGGCGGCTTGGGCCAATGACCCCGGCTCCAGTGCTGACCATTTGCTGGCTGTGCCCACACGTGTGTGCATGTGAAAATGACGAGATACTGCACAGAGGTGGTCTTTACATGCATGTGGGCCCAACCCCTCCTTTCACCAGGAGATCGGGTCACTGAGGTCCAGAGAAGCCAAGAACCTTGCCTGTGATCACAGCACTTGCCCACGCAGGACCCTTACGCGCTGAGCTCCCTGCGGGCCGTGTGGACAGGTGCGCTGACGCTTACCTGCAGTAGCTCCCTGGTGGGCTGCTGCTGCTTCTCCTCCAGCTGGGCAATCAGGCCACTCAAGTGGGAGATGTTGCAGGAGAACTGGGTGATGGCGCCATTGATGCTGTTGTAGATGGCCAGGTCCAGCTCCTCCAGACGGGCCAGGAGGCGGTACTCATGCTCCTTCAAGGAGTGATAGAGCTGCTCAAACTCCCAGACGATCTTCTCCCTCTCCATCTGGGTCAGGCTCTGCGCAGGGGACAGGCAGGGGCACTCAGGAGAGGGAAGGCTCTCTTCTAGCGCCCTTTGTGTTTGTCCTGGACTGTCAGCCCCCCCCCCCCCATCATCCCATCGCAGTGTTCTCGAGGAGCACACGCAGTGACAGAGAAGCCACAGAAGGTAAGAGAGGAGAACATACCTGCCTGGCAGGGGGCTGGGAGGCATGAAAGACTGCCAGGAAGTGACGGGTCACGTACGGGGGACGGACTGGAACACTTACTCCTTGCATCATGACCCTGGCCACGTCACTGAGGCCCTTCCCATGTCACCCGTACCTTCTTTCTGTCCTTCAGGGGTGTTCATCAACTACCCCCTCCCTGGCTCTGGGTGTGTTCCCTCCTGGTGTAGACCTGTTTGCCAAAGACAGTCCGCCCTCCCTTCTCTACCCCACCTCCCAATGACAGGCCTCCCTTAAAGCTCTGTGCTCAACTCCCTTTGTTTACTCCTGTGGAATAGAGTTTTATTGGGACACAACCACACCCATCGTTCACATATTGTACTTAGCTGTCGTCAAGTTACAAGAGTTGAGCAGTTGTGACAGAGATGATGCGGTCCACAGAGCCAAAAATACTTAGTATCTGGCCCTTTACAGAAGTTTTCTAAGCCAGACTCGTGAAGCATCCGACTAACCGCCCTTCCTAAGCACTCACTGTGGGACAGTGATGCTCACACGCTTGTTTTAAATCCTTCCCACAAGGTCACACCTCTCTTTAGCTACACTGAGTTTTTTAAAGATATAAAGGATACAATGTAATCTTAGAAATGGAAAATTAAAGCTGAAAGAGACCTTAAAGGGCAACTGACTCAGTGCTTCTCAGAGGGGTTGTTACTGGCACTCTGGTGGGGGGACAAGTTTGCCTGGCATGACCCTGTTGTCCCGTTGCAGGACATTCAGGATCTCTGCCCTCCCCTCCCCAGTCACTCAGTTCCTCAAGTGACAACCAAACCACACAGCACTGGAGGGAAGGAGAGAGCAGTACCAGCCTTGCTGAAAAACCACGAGGCCAGCCTGCCCATTTCACAGAGGAGCAGACCGGTCCAGGGAGGGCGTATCACTCTCTCCATCTACCCAACTGGCTAGTGTCAGGGCCAAGAAGCATGTGCAAGAGTCCTGGTTCTCAGAGATGGGTCTTCCTCCCCTCTGACAACCGTCCCCCAGGGGACACAATGGCTGTGTGCATGGTGACTTGAGTCCACTCAGGCTCACTAGGACACTCTCCATCCGTCAGAACTATTTTCAAGCAAGGGGAGCTGAGGTCTCAGAGGATTGTGTGGGCAGAGGACACGGCGGTGTCTGAAGGCATCCTGAGAAGTTCCCTGTCCAGGACTGGCAAAATTTCACAAGATGGTGCCAGACTCTACTAGTCTAAGACTTGCCTTTCAGATGTAAGCACCTCTAGGGAATTTCTTTAAAAAATTTTTTTTAAATTGTTTTATGTATTTTTGAAAGAGAGACACAGAGTGAGCAGGGACGGGCAAAGAGAGAGGGAGACACAGAATCTGAAGCAGGCTCCAGGCTCCAAGCTGTCGGCACAGAGCCCGACACGGGGCTCAAACCGACACACTGCGAGATCAGGACCTGAGCCAAAGTCGGACGCTTAACCGACGGAGCCACCCAGGCACCCCAAGGGAATTTCTAATATTTTATTTACTATTTTAAAAAATTACTCAAGCATCTATATGGTGGATATAGAAGTATATATCATAAAAGTCTATGGGGGCACCTGGTTTGCTCCGTCGGTTAAGCAACTTCAGCTCAGGTCACGATCTCACCGTTTGTGAGTTCGAGCCCCGAGCCCACAATGGGCTCTGACAGCTTGGGGCCTGGACCCTGCTTCTGATTCTGTGTCTCGCTCTCCCTGTGATCCTCTCCTGCTTGTGCTCTGTCTCAAAAATAAGTAAATATTAAAAAAAAAAAAAATCTGTACTTCTAGTTTATTTTCTTTTGGCTGTTAAAAAATACACACACACACACACACACACACCTCGATCACAAATTAGGACATCAGTCACTTGCTGAGGCCACTTCATAAGCCACTGTCAGCAGAATGGCACCAAAGGAAGCTAACCACGGCCAAGAATTTCACGTGTATCAGTGTCGTCAAGGATCAACCCCATGTACACAAAACTAACAGGTTACACTTTTGATAGGTCAGATCTCCAGGGGTCCCAACCTCAGCTCTTCCCAAATGTGGGGAACCCCTCGGTTCTCCAAGTGAGTCCCCAACTGCCTTGTGGGGTTGTTTCATCTGCATCCAGAAGTTCTGGATGACTTGACTGGATACGTTAAGGGAAGTCACAGCCTCACACGAGACAGAGTGAGCAGCAGTGGCAATACTAGCTGTGAATTCCAAGTTCCCTTACCAAGAGTTCAGCTCGGGCCTGCTCCCCCTGTGCCCGACGCCTCTTCTTTAAGTCTTTCACTCTTTTCAGATGGTCCAGCTGGTTCTGGATTTGCTCCTGGCAAAAGCAAAAAGTTGCACAGTTGGAAATTAGGCAGACCTCAGCATGGCCATTGTGCCTATTACCCACGCGAGACCGCATTCCCTGGTCAGAGCCTGTCCTGGGACCGCACCGCCATCCCCAGGGCACAGGGGGTCACTCCTCTCTTTGGCAGTCAGTGTGTGTGTCTTAAACCTGCGGGGGGCCTGCCTATCCCAGGAAGGCATCCTTCAGCGAAAAGGTGAGTGGAGGCTTAGGGGTAAGCGGGGGCTCTTCAGAGGCACACACACAGAAAATGCCCTGACCACTACCTTCGCGGCCTCCTCGAAGGTTATCGCCAGCGTAAAATAATGTACCTGAAAGCACCGTAAAGGCTACGTGACTAATTATGCATGAATGCAGTCACTTTCACCTACACACACAGGCCATTGCTCGTGTGCCTTTCCCGCAGCCCTCAAACACACGGACAACAGCACATGCGTTCCCCACACATAGCCTGACAACTGTCACACTCAACACTCTGTTTCCATGTGGCTGTTTGGCTGTGCCAGCGTGCTGGCTCGACGCTTCACAAGGGCCACCCACTCGTGCTGTTTCGTTCAACCTTCATAGTAGCTGCTAACTACGGAACCTAGGGGCTCTTAACTGCCTCCAGCAGGAAAGGACCCCGCTGCCTTCCGTGAGCTTCCAGAACAGGCCGGAGCCCAGGCCAGGGCCGGGGAAACGCGCGCAGACGGAGGCACGCGCACCTGCGGGACGCGAGCACCTGCCGGTCACCGTGCGCGTGTGCTCCGCGCGAGCGATCCGTGTGCGGAGCGCGCGGTCTGACGCGCATCCTGCGCTCGGTCCAGGGAGGGGGCGCGGGTCTCCGCGGGGAAGTGCCCGGGGGTGGGGGGGGACGGGGAGACCCCCGGCTTCCCCCGCACGCGGGCGCCGGGGCTCCGCGGAGGAAATGACGGCTGCTGCGCCCGCGTCCGGCTCAGCCATTTTCTAGGCGGGGAGGAGGAAGCCCCCCGCCCCCGCCCCCCGCCCGCCTTTGTCCGCGCGCCGCGCGGCCCTCACCTTGAAGCCCTCCACCGCCTCCTCGAGCGGCAGCACGCTGTGGCCGCGGTGCTCGCGGGAGCGGTCGCACACCACGCAGATGGGCATCTGGTCCTCCTCGCAGTACAGCTTGAGCGGCTCACGGTGCTTCTCGCACGCGCCCATCTCGCCGCCGGGCCCCGACGGCCGCTCGGTGCGCAGCTGCTTCACCAGCTGGGTCACGTTGGCCAGGTGCCGGTTGGGCCGCATGTGGCGCTGCGGGAAGGTCTCCCGGCACTGCGGGCACGACACGTCGGTCTCCGCCGCGCCCCAGCAGCGGGTGAGGCACGCGCAGCAGATGTTGTGGCCGCAGTCGAGCATCATGGGCTCGGCGAAGTACTGCAGGCACACGGGGCAGCTGGTCTCCTGCTGCAGGCACTCGGCCACGCTCCCGGAGGCCATGGCGCGGCCCCACTCCCGCTTCCGGGCGGCGCCTCCCGGGCCGGGACCCCGGGGCGCGCGCGCGCTGGGCCTCCCCCGCCTGCGCCGCGCCCTCCCTGCGCCGCGGCGCGCCCCCGGGGCCGAGCGGGCGTGGGGCCGGGGGGCCGGAAGGGGGGGGGCGGGGGTCCCGCGGCTGCGCGAGGGGCGGGGGGGGCCGCCGAGGGGCGCCGCGGGCCGGACTCGCGCGGCCGGCGCTCGGGGCGCGCAGGACGACGTGGCCGCGTCCGAGCGGATCCCGGCGCGAGCGGAAGGGGCGGCCCGGGGGCGGGGTTTGGGCCGGGATCCCGCGCGCCTTCACCGCCCCGGGTCCGTGCGCGCCTCGCCTCCCGCGGCCCCGGGCCTGGATCGCCCCCACACACCTCTCCGGGCCTGGACCTCCCTACCCATCCACCTCCCTCCCCATCCACCTCCCCGGGCCTGGACCTCCCCCCACTTCCCTGAGCCTGGACCCACCTACCCGGGCCTGGACCCCTCTCCACCTCCCGGGGCCTAGTCCCCCCTTCCCCCAGGCCTGGACCCCGCCTCCACCTCCCCGGGGCTGGACCTCCACCCACCTCCCCACGTTTGGACCCCAAACCACCACCTCCCCAGCCCTGGACCGCCCCTCCACCTCCCCGGGCCTGGACCTCCCCTCCCTGAGCCTGGATCCCCCCACCTTCACCCGGGCTTTTCTCAGGGTCCCTGCCCGGCCCCCGGCCTCAGTCTAGTTGTGGGGGGCGGGGGTGGGGGGTGGGGTTGGCGAGGACAGTTGTGGCGTTTCCAGGAGACTGGAGCATGCGAGCAGCCGGAACCCTCGCAATTTTGTTTCCAGAAAGGAAGTCTTACCTGTGTGCTGGCAACATTTCTGTAACACAGAATCAGACCCATGCCCCTCGGCTCCTTCCCACTGTTCCCAAGCCAGCGGGTTTACCGCCAGAGCCTCAGCATCCTCTCCGGAGAAATGGGAATGATCACGACAGCCCAACAAGGAGGGAGCCCACCCCGTTTAGTGTTTTAGCCATAAGGGTGTTTATCCATTACACCGAAAGTGCTCACCGGGCACAGAATCGGCTAGAAACCCGCAAGCCTGCCCCTTCCTGGTCACCACTGGACAAGTGCGCCCACCTTGGGATTTCCTGGTCTCCTTTGCTGTTTCCTCACTACTGTCCTCATCCTCTTGGTTTCATTCAATCCGGACAGTCTCGCCTTGCTTTCTCTCTCTACAGGCCTCTCTTTATTTTAATTTCCGTTGTTACACCTTGACCGAAGTTACTTCAACACTGTCAGATTGCAGACGTTTTAAGGTGAGTTAGTAGCCAGGTGACTGAGCATTTCCAGTAATTTCCCTACTGACACTGCCAGGATGAGACTCCTCCTTAGTAAAGCCCCCAAATGCCCCTTTCATTCTGTCACTTCTCACTCAAATCTTCAAAGCTACCCTTTTTTTTTTTTTTTTTTTTTTTTTTTGCCTCCCAGACATTGTCCACACCGTTGAGCACCAGGTTCCAGGGAGCGCTCTGGCCTCCACCACAGACTAACACCTTCACTGTCCTCTCAGGAAGCCACAACCCCAACCCAGCTTCTTAGGGCTTAGGCGGTGCCCACCACAGCCCTCTGCAGGCCTGCTCACCGATCCTACCCCTCCTCAGAGTGTAACCTAAGCAAACAGCACACTGACGGCTCTCTTCCCCTGTGAGTCTCCCACGTTCACGCGGAACCTCAGATTCTGAGCACTTGGCTGTTGTCTAGGCGGAGACTTCAACTCCCTTGCCTGGAACCCTCACCTCTCTATCAAAGTTCTAAAGCAGGACATACTTTTTTCTTTGTTTCTTTTTTCATCCCCCCGCCCAATGTTTCCCCATTTTACCCCCTAAGCACACTTTTAAAGTAGGAAGTGACTTTAGCCCTCACACAGCCCAACATACTTCATAAATAGGAAACTGATACCAGACACTAAGGTACTTCAAAGAGGAGAGTCCTCTCCAGACTGTCTATGCTCTCTATTTCGACTTGCTCTAATCAGACTGAAAATAATTTGTTATTTATTCCGTTGTAAAGTGACCAGTGTTCAAACACACATGCCTATTAGAGGCAAGAGGGAGATTTTTAAGAAAATTATTTTATTTGGAGAGAGAAAGAAAGGAGAGAGAGTGTGAGTTGGGGGGGGTGCAGAGAGAGACCATCTTAAGCAGGCCCCATGCTCAGCACAGAGCCGGACGTGGGGCTCCATCCCATAAACCACAAGACCATGACCTGAGCTGAAACCAAGAGTCAGAGGCCTAAAGGACTGAGCCACCCAGGCGCCCAGAGGCAAGAGGGGAATTTACTAGGCAGCCCAGACCAGGAACCAAAAGGCAAAATGCGGACAGTGACTAACTGTAGGACAGATGTCCCTTCCAAGAGAGGAGATACTCTCCTCTCTCACCAAAGATTGCCGTTGAAAATGCAGGCCCAGCTTACTGCCAAAGTTTTAGCTCAAGAGAAGGCAGGAATCTAGAGTTTTATACGAAACTTTCATGACTTTTAAGTGTTGAAAACTAAAGATTGTAAAAATATCTCTGCAGAAGAAACTGACTTCCTGGTCTCCAGTTTGGGGCTCTGGGACACATATTTATTTTAATAAGTGCCTTTCTGTCTGAACAGAATAATATTTTACAGCCAGTCTCCACTGGTACCTTCCAGTTTTATTCCAGATAGCAATATGCTCAATAAAAGACACTTCCTGGGCCCTTTGCTGCCTGTGCGAAAGTACCTCCTGAAGGCAGTGTGTTACCTTGTCCAACTGGTTATGGATATGTTGTTATCAGGTGAACCGGGGAGACTCCAGGCCCCGGCCCAAAGATGTCACCAAAGGTTCTTGGTCTCATCGGGAGAAAGAATTCAAGCGCAGAGGCAACACAGTGGACGAGCAACACAGCAGGAAAGTTTATTGAAGACAGAGTTGGGAGAGCCGGAGACAGGGATGGATGGAGAGAGCTGCCTGCAGGGAGAGAGCCAGAGGACACAGGGTGCAAGCCTGTTAGCTGCACGCCCTGGGGTTGGGTTTCTGCCTTTTATTGACAGTTGTTAACAAGGCTGTGGAGAATCCCTTGCTTGGGGCGGGGATTCTTGGAAGCAGGGTTTGGGGGCTCCCTTCCTTATTTGACCAGGAGCGTCCTGTCCTGGCGTGCCACCTGGGGCTTCTGGGGCAGACAGGCCTCTGACCCTCCCCACAGCTGGGCATGGCCTCTTCCGTGCTGGCCTCCAGGCTTCCCCTTAGAGCCTAACGAACTGCCCTGTGACCCTGGGATTAACCTTTGTCCTTCCTTCTTCCAGCCTGGAATGTGCACGAGATGATAGGAGCTTGAGCGGCTGTCCCGGACCAGGAAGCAATCTGGAACACCAGAAGCCGACTAGGGGGGTGCAGTGGGAAGGCCACTAAGCCTGGGTCCTTACACACTGCAGAGTGTCTGCAGCAGGCTTCATGGTCCGCTAAAGCCACTGTCTTATTTAAGCCACTTACTTGGATTGTCTGCATATGCAACTAAAACCAACCCTAACTAATAATATACAGTTTTTATTAATAAACAATTTATTTTTCTTTTTTTCTCTATTTTGAGGGAAAGAGGGACAGAGAGAGAGAGAGAGAGAGAGAGAGAGAGAGAGAGATCATGCTCGCAAGCAGGAGCCAGCAGGGGAGGACCAGTCAGCACAGAGCCAGATGTGGGGGCTCAAACTCATGAACTGTGACATCCTGACCTGAGCACGAAATCAAGAGTCAGATGCTTATTAGACTGAACCACCTGGGTGCCCCTAAGCTATTTTATTTTAAAATAAATTCCTACCTACTCTCTTTACTCAATCTAGCTGCTAAATATGAGCTCCTAATATTAGCTAAACCCAGAGGACACCTCAGTCTTTACCTTACAGGTTTTGAGGCATTTGACAGGGTTGACCCCTTCCCTTCTTGGATTGCTCTTTCTCTGGGCTCCAAACTGAGTAGGGCCTGGTGATGCCTAAGGTATTTCTGCTTCCTCCGCTCCTCTTATCTGCCTTCAGCATGTGACACCAAAGTTAGTCTGGAAAATAAAAATAAAGACCAGTCAGGAGAAACACAAGGCTAGGATAATTAAGGAATAGATGGCCAGATCAATGGGACAGAATAGAAGCTGGCCTGTGGACCCAAATCAGAATAAGAGTTCAGTTTGGATAAAAGGGAAAGTTCAGACTGGTGTCCTACCTTCAACAAATGATCCTGTTTGGGGGAAAAATCTCATCTTCTTACACCAAAGTATATTTGAGATCAGTGAAGGATTTAAATTTAAAAAAACAAATCAATAAAAGCTCTTTTAAAAAAAAAGATTTTAAAAAAATGTTGTCTAGAAGAAGGTCTTTCTAAATAGGACCACAGACCCAGAAGCCATCCATCAAATGGATACATTTGGTTACATAAAAGTAAAAATCGACTGACTTCTGTACAGGAAAGTACCTTTATTTATTTATTTAACGTTTATTTATTTTTGAGACAGAGAGAGACACAGCATGAATGGGGGAGGGGCAGAGAGAGAGGGAGACACAGAATCGGAAGCAGGCTCCAGGCTCTGAGCCATCACCCCAGAGCCCAACGAGGGGCTCAAACTCGCGGACCGCGAGATCGTGACCTGAGCTGAAGTTGGACGCTTAACCGACTGAGCCACCCAGGCACCCCCAGGAAAGTACCTTTAAACAGCTGAGCAATCAGGGCCCCCGGGTGGCTCGGTCAGTTAAGTGTCTGACTCTTGATCTCAACTCAGGTCATGACCTTCCAGTCTGTGGGTTTGAGTCCCAAGGTCGCGCTCTGTGCTGACAGCGCAGAGCCTGCTTGAGATTCTGTCTCCCTTTCTGCCCCTCCCCCTCCTCTCAAGCAAATAGTCAAATAATGAAGGAAAATTAGGAAAAAGTACTTTTAGCAAATAACACAAAGGATGAATTTCCTTGAGAGAGAAAATACTTTCACAAATATAAGTAAGAAGAGACAAAAAGAAAACGCTGAGAAGACAGTGTAGGAAGAAGAACAACTGGTTAATAAACATGTGAAAAGTTCAGCTCACTCAAAGTTAATGAGATAAAATGTGATGCTTTGTATCTATGAGATTAGTAGAGATTAGAAAACTGCAATACTGGTTATTGGTGAGAATGAGGCATTCTAGGACCACGCAGGTTGTAAGCTGGGAGAACATTGTTGAGAACAATTTGGCAATGGCTAAAAAAATCTTAATACACATACTCTTTGAACCATCCAGTCCACTTCTGCCCCCTCTGCACAGAGATGATGGATTGTATAAGGACTGTAATTCGAACATTGTTTGGGTTTGTAAAACATTGGAACCGACATAAATAGGCTTCGTGAGGGGATGGGTTGATGGAAGACACTGAATGCACACCCGCCATGGAATACTATGTAGGTACCCAAAGGAATGAGTTACATCTTAGTACACGAATATGGAAAGATGTCTGGGATTCATTCATTCATTCACTCATTCATTCATTCATTCATTCATTCAACAAATATTTGTTGAGTGGCCAGGATGTGCCTGACTTCCAGATTCCAGGATACTGCAGGGAACAAAATAAAGTTCTGTGCTCAGAGTTGCCTTCTAGAAAGAAAGATGGACAAAAAGCAAACCAAGAAATAAATGCAGCGTGTGGAAGATGCCATGAAAAAGGAGTCAGGATACGGAGGGAGCAGTGATGGGGGTGTTATTTTATACGGAGCAGTCAGGGGGCGCCTCCCCTATGAGGGAACCAAATGGCTGCTACAGTTTGGAGTCTCAAATGTGTCTGTTATTGCGAATTTATCTCAGAGAAATGAAAACTTACATTGACACAAAAACCTGCACAAAGCATTATTCAAATAGGAAGTGTCCCAGGATGTGGAGAACAAAGGCAAAAGACGTGCAGAAAAATTAAACTTCCTTACAATTGCAGCCCATAGACAAGTACTTGAAACAGCCACCTTCCTCTGGAAGCTCAGCGGCCCCCAGGTTCCTACTTTGCTGGAGGCAAAAGGCAACCTTAGCTGGACATCAGCCAACATCCACTTTGACATATAAAATTCCGTTGCGAACCTCCTTTACCTCCCCCCCCCCCAAGGTATATGCCTGCAATCATCCTCCAGGCTTATGGCCGCTGATACACAGCGGGAGGGTCTCAGGACCCAGGTTTCGCTCCACTGTAGTCAGTGACCTAACAGCAGCTAGCCCCTCAAGGCCCTGGGAACCTTGCTCCCAAATTCCTTACAGACTTACGCTGTCCCTGACCCCCTCCCAACCTGAGGGTATGTAACCTGTCACTCCTCACAACCCCCCAACCGCCCACGGGTCCTGTCCTCGTGCTTTCGTAAACCACCTTTTTGTACCGAAAATGGCTCAAGATTCTTTCTTGACTATTTGCTCCCAGACCCCAACACCGCATCACATCATCCCAGATAAACTGAGACAAATCATCACAGGGTCTTCGAGGATCCTACTCCCAATGCTCTTCTCCACAGCAACTTTCACTGAAATGTCTTGGGCACCTGCAAAAGGAGGCTGGGACGTGCAGTGTTTCCTGGGCACATTTGCTGACCCAACATAAACATCTGGGTTCCTAGGCAAAGAAGGAGGAAGGTGAAAATGGCTGTTGGCAGTTTCTGTCACCAGCCCTGAGTTAGCAAGGTCTGTGACCCGATTTCAGAGTTTTATGAAACCTCTTGCCTTTCACCCATCTCTCTGAAGTCACTCCAAATAGCACGTGAAACGTGGCTGCGGCCAAACCCTCCCTGGGCCTGTCTTGTCCTTGTGTCTTCATTTTCCAACACCTTTCCGCATCCCGAAACCAGGAGTGCCTGTGCAGAGAACCCAAGGAGTGTGTGGGCCATGGGCTGAGTCTGGGCGGCACACGCTGTCTGTCTGTCTGTCGCAGGTGCTGGGAGGGGCCCACAGGGACCACAGGGGCTGCTGTCCCTAGGGGAACCTCATATGTTTACAGCTTACTTCCAGGAGAAGATGAGGACCAGACCTCTCCTTAGGTGAGGCCAGATTCCTTACTGCACAATGACCGTGAACACAAGGTGAGGAAAACAGAAATATTCCAAGTGACTCAAGTCCGGTACTGCACTGCCACCACTCATCTTGGGTGAGCACTTCAGGGCAGCGTGTAAAAGTGACACATGAGGAACGGCCCTCTTCGCCTTCTGTCCTTTGCCCTCATGCTGATGTAGAGGGGCCAGGAGGGGTGCAAACAGCACGGTGGGGGGCTGGCCAGGCCCACAAAAATCCCTGCAGAGAAATGATCAGACTCCCAGGAATCTGGGGGCATTTCTGCGTTGGGGTGAAAAGTCCTCTGTAGCTTTTGAGTTTTGTACCACGTGCACACCTTCCTTATCCAAGGCAAATTAAAAAAAGTTGTATTAAGGACACGAATGAATTCTCAAGGATGTCAAGCACCCTTTCAGCACAGAGAAATAGGTATTCTATTCTAAACTTCAAACTTCAGTGATGGTTTTGCCTGAATAAAGGAGTGAGTTTTGTTCCAGAAATTTACACTTTGATTTTGAGAGATACTGGTCCATTTACAAACAGGCTCTGGAATCTCTTCTAACAGTAAAAGAAGCCTGAGATATTTCATTCGGAGATAACAGTTTGCGCATTCCTCAGAGTCTGAACACTTCCGTTCTAAGACAGCATGTATCTTGCTATTTTCAGATTTATTTTATGACTCAAATCTAGCTTGTTTGTTTGTGTTTTTTTGGTCTAGTGAGAAAGGGAGAACCAAAATAGTTAAAAAGAAAGTAGCACAGAAAAAAAATCATCAAAAATGTATTAGTTTAAAAATTACGGTGCATGCTCGATGTTATTCTGTCGTTAAAAAGCATGTGTGTACCGACATGGAAAGACATCCCTGGTAGTTGTTATGTTAGAAAGAAGTTGTGGTACATTGTGTGGAATGAATTAATTTTTTATAAGACAATAGCACACACGTGCACACACTAAAGAAATACGCAGGGAAATTTAACCCCAAATAATAAGGGTGTGATGTGTCAGCAGGACTGGAAGGAGGCATAGATGCTGACTGATGTCTGCTTTCTAACTTCCATTTTTCTGCGATGTGTGTTTTATTTTGACTGCAAGCATCTGTTATTTTGTAGGCAGATAATACAGTAGAGACAACTTAACAGTTTTGAAAAGAGAGGGATTTTAGGGAGCCAGGCAAGAGACCGAAGGGTTACAAGCCAAGAAGTGTCCTCAGACTTTCCCCCCCAAATTTAAAAGTCTCCTGTCTCAGTGTATGGTTTCCAGCCCCCTCACCCCCTTTGTGGCTGCCGGTGAGAGCAGTAATAGTTAAGGCATCAGGGGGCGACGTCCAGCCACCGCCCAGGCCCAGCGGTGGTGGGACAGGAGGACGCTGCTGTACTTAGTGATGCTGCTCTGTGCTGTGGGCTCTCCTCTCGCCGGACCCAGGCCATTCGGGCGTCCCTTTTTATCTCAGATTTCAGTCTTGCGTTCTGGAAAAGAACCTTGTGTTTCCTTTTTATCTGCTTCCCTTCATCTTTTCCTTTCCTCCCTCAGCAACCCAGGGTTTTGACACCTGCTGGCAGACACCCTTTTACTTCCCTCTGGAGCCTCTCCTGCTTTCCACGTGCACCACACTCTTCCAGGGCTTTCCACAACCTTGCTTTGAAATCACTGCACTAAATTTTTTCCCGCCTCCCCTTCTCGCCGTGTTTCATGAATGTTGTTTCTTACGTCACTCGGGACTTAGTTGCGGTTTTAAAATCCAGTTTCCCAAAGGTGTTTCTTTCGCCTTAGTTCTCGTCCCACCTCCTGCCTATTGGTTTTGTCTTTATTCCAGAAATATTTTCACAGACATCTGATGGTTCCTGTTTGAAGTGAGGACTACGAGCCCAGCTGCGGAATCCCTGGGGTGGAGAAGGTGGATGTAGGGACCTGGCCGCGTGGGTGCGGGGCCTCCGAGGGTCAAGGGTCTGGGTCTGTTCCGTGATGCCAGCACAGCACAGCACAGCCCCGGCCCCAGGCGGACGCAGAGGACAGTCCCCGGGGCTCTGGAAGGACAGTCCCCAGGCTTTGGGAGGATCGTCCCCGCGGCCCCGAGAGGACTGTCCTCGCGGCTCTGGGAGGACCATCCCCCAGGGCTCTGGGAGGACAGGACAGTCCCCAGGGTTCTGGGAGAACTGGACCGTCCCCGGGGCTCTGAGAGGACAGGACAGTCTCCGGGGCTCTGGGACCGTCCCCGGGGCTCCGAGAGGACAGGACAGTCTCCGGGGCTCTGGGAGGACAGGACCGTCCCCGGGGCTCCGAGAGGACAGGGAAATCCCCGGGGTTCTGGGAGGACAGGACTGTCCCCGGGGCTCTGGGAGGACAGGACCGTCCCCGGGGTTCTGGGAGAACTGGACCATCCCCGGGGCCCCGAGAGGACAGGGAAGTCCCCGGGGCTCTGGGAGAAGAGGATTGTCCCCGGGCTCTGGGATCTGCGGGCAGGGGGCGCCAGAGCCCAGCGGCGCGTCTCCTCCTTGCCGCGCCGGGTTCCCGCGTCCGCGCGCGAAGCCACCAGCAGTTCTGGACCTTCCCCGCCCCGCCCCTCCCCGCTGCAGTCTACCCCGACCGCCGCTGTTCTCCCCGGGTCTACACCCGCTCGCCCGCCCGCGCTGAGCTCCGCCGGTTCTGCGTTGCTGGTAGACGAACGGCTTCTCCAGGGCCAGTTGGGGTCGTTCCGGGTGCCAGCGTCCTGCGCCCTGGGGTACCCGCGGGGCAGGGAGGGCAGAGCGCGGGGAGGGACCCCAATCGCAGCCTCGGCGGTGAGCAAAGCACCGGAGCTCGGAGTTTCCGACCCGCCGAGGAAGGGGCGCAGCTCCTCGCCTCCAGGGATCCACCCCACAGCGCACTGAACCCCGGGGGCGCGCACGGGGCGCGCGCTGGAGACGACGAAAGAGTCTGTTCGCGCGCAGAGCGCACCCCCGGGTGTCAGGATGGCCGAGTGGTCTAAGGCGCCAGACTCAAGCTTCGCTTCCTCGGTTCGAGGGTTCTGGTCTCCGTGTGGAGGCGTGGGTTCGAATCCCACTTCTGACACATGCTTTTTTTTTCTCCCGTTTTTGTCCTCGGTTTGAGCTGTGCTTTCCTTCTGCGTCCCGTGAAGTCTGTCCGCTTACAATCCCCTCCCCTCTTCTCCCCTCCCCCATTCCCGCCCACCCCCTGACCCACTCCCCAGTGCTGGTTACTGTCCCCGCGACCTCGCTGCCCTCGGCGTGCTTTTTGTTCGGTGGGCACGGCCTTCCCTGAGTGCCTGGGCTGGCCACGCAGCAACGCAAAAGTCCAGGTCTGGGAGTGAAGTCATGTAAAAGGACCGGAAATAGGAAGGTTCCACCGAGATTTGAACTCGGATCGCTGGATTCAGAGTCCAGAGTGCTAACCATTACACCATGGAACCCCACGTGAAAGAGACCTTGTGCACCATCCATCTGAGACCTTCCTCCTGTGGCCTTGTCCTAACGATTGAAAATGAGACACCATTTCACCAGTTTTGTTTGTTTTGATTTAAATCCTAGTTACTTAGCACCCAGCGTAGAGTTTATGAGTAGAACCCAGGAATTCATCCCTTACATACACACCTAGTGCTCATCCCAACAGGTGTCCTCCTTAATGCCCATCACCCATCTAGCCCCTCCCCCCACGTCCTCTCCAGTAACCCCAGTTTGTTCTCTGTTTTTAGGAGTCTCTCATGGTTGGTCTCCCTCTCTGTTTTTATCTTATTTTTCCTTCCCTTCCCCCATGTTCCTCTGTTTTGTTTCTTAAATTTCACATATGAATGAAAACATATGATATCTGTCTTTCTCTGCCTGACTTATTTCACTCAGCATAATGTCCTCCAGTTCCATCCACGTTGCTGCAAATGGCAGGATTTCATTCTTTCTCATTGCCAACTAGTATTTCATTGTATATATAAACCACGTCTTCTTTATTCATTCATCAGTTGATGGACATTTGGACTCTTTCCATACTTTGGCTATTGTTGATGGTGCTGCTATAAACATTGGGGTGTCTGTATGTGCCCCTTCAAATCAGCACTCCTGTATCCTTAGGATAAATACCTAGTGGTGCTATTGCTGGGTCTAGGGTAGTTTTTTGAGGAATCAAGCACCACTTTAAACAAAAGCTCTGCCTCTTCCTCCTAATTTCTTTCTTGCTTTCTTGCTTTCTTGCTTTCTTGCTTTCTTGCTTTCTTGCTTTCTTGCTTTCTTGCTTTCTTGCTTTCTTAAATTTATGAAGGCATTTTCTGGCGGATGGAAAAATTCCTACACTTTCCAGCCTGAAGGCGATGGAAAAGCCAAATACAAGAGAGGCAGATGGGGGGCAGGTGGTGGGAGGGGGCTTGCACTGACCTTCCACTGGGCCGAACCCCCAGGTTTCTTACCCTCGATGTCAGGGGAAGCATGGAGTCCTAAGGATATTCTTACTTCTGGTGGTTTTGAGTTTGCCTTCATTTCTGATCCATGCAAAAATAAATTGGATTTTCATCTCACAGTTCAAAAGGGAGAAAAGGAAAATATAACATCTCCTTTCTATAGCCTCAGTTATTTATTCAAAATACCTGTCAAGGCCTTTGGAGCAACCTTAGACTTTCTTGGCACCTCCCTGCTCAGCTGTAATCATGGGCTCGGAATTTGAACATGTGTCCTCCCACTGCAAAATGTCTTAAGTGTCGGACCCGGTCTCATTCCTCTTTGATGCCCCAAGTCTGGTAGGGCATAGAAGTCTCATCAATTCTTGTTGCTTGAAGGTGTAGACGAAAGGATGCGAGCATGACTGCTCAGAGGGATAGCCCAGGGTTAGACTTTCGGGAGGGTTTCCTTTCCCATTCCTCCATAGGCTAAATCTGAGAAGCCTAAAGGGGATGACTGATGCATATTTGGTTTGGTTTTGCTTGTTTTTTGTGCCGGCCAGGTCACGGCTCCCAGTGGACACTCCAGTGTTCATGTGGACCCCTACATAGGCGTCCTCAGGCGTTGGTGACCAAGACAGGAAGGACATGATCGTGCTAGACATACTCACTTATTTTTCAAAATCTTAACTTTGTTAAGATACCATGATTATTTACCTAGTAACTGTAAGAACAACACATAACAAAGAGATCATATATACAGCATGAAATATTCAGGTACAAATTACTCTTTACTCAACCTAAATATTAAGTATTGGTCATGTTCTCAATGTGCCTCTGGTAGTCTCCCAAGGCTGAGTTGCTAAAGAATCGCTGAGTCATTTTCTGTAATTCATCCTGTTGCTCGATCTCCAGCCAAGCAAGGCACCTGTCACAAAATAGCTGCTTATTAAATATGGTGTAGAGAGAAGCAGTGAAACCCAAGGACTTTTGGCCAGGTGACTGTAAAGTTCTTGTAAGTGTCCACACATATAACTCTCCCTCTTCATGAGTCCCCTGTCTTTAAAAGATGGTCTAAGCTAGCTTAGATCCAATAATTCCGTCTTTTTTTCCCAGCTCAGGGGGCATCCTGTATTTATTTATTTATTTATTTTTATTTTTTGGACGAGCTACATCCTTATTTCTTAAAGAAAAAGAAAGTGTCCACTGGTTTTAAAAGGATGCCAGAATATTCTGAGGATAGGCAAACTGGTTTTTCAACCTTAGCACATTTATTCCCTAGGAAAGGACAGTGGGTAAGACCTGGAAAAGAAGGCAAGGGGTTGGTTTATTTTTGAGTGTGGAATTACAAGGCTGCACCCTTTCCTTGGATTGCCCGTGCGTGGCTAACAAATACTGCAGGGCAGATGCAAACAAATGAAGACACAGAGGGGGAGCTACCTGGGGAAGGGGAGAGATGATTGGGCCCCACAGTCCAGAAACAAGCTGGTCCCTGGTGACCTAAACAAGAATGGCTTGCAGTTACCTGGTAGCAGAGTGAACCCCTAAAGATCAGGTCAGTGTGGTGTAATCAGCCGCCCACAATCCAGGTCACATGGCCCTGCCAGAGCTGGGTCCTCAGCTCTGTATACCCTGCTCTCCTCACAAATTAGCAAGTTATTCTTTCATATATTTATTCATTGGAATTTAACACCAACATGTACCTAGTTTTCATGACATGGGGAAGCAAGAGAAATGTGGTTGTGTATCTGACGAAGCTTATGACACATGAGGAAAAGCAGACAGCTACGCAAAAGTTTCCGAAAGTTCTGGTAAATACCAAGAGACCGATTGAGCGACAGCGGAGCGTGCCTGGGGCGTGCGCACAGGAGTGGGCCACCAAGTGCCCACAGTGTGCCACCAAGAGCCCCGGGCGTGCCCACGGGAGTGGGCCACCAGACACCAGGCGCAAATGAGGGAAGCCGCCGCGGAAAGGCTGGCCACGCCTGGGCCTGCTGCGTCCTCCCCAGCGCGCTGCGTTGCTCCTTTACTGTGTTCACCACATTGGGGTTTTAAAAGTTCATTCATAAATTAATGAATCCGCGTATTCGATTCATGAGACACAGAAGCACTCACTCTAACAAGTCCCTCCCCACCTTGTCTCTCCTCTGACACTGTGAGCCCCTGAAAGGTTGGAATCGCGTCCTTCCCTGTACCTTGTGCGGTCGTATGTTCGATTACATTCTTTGTCCTGATAGCAGATCTAGAATGTCACTCAGCTCATTCTCTGCGGAAGTTGTGTCATCCAGGGGCCATTAAGTGTCTAATGCTTGTCCCCCTCCTAGGCACCGGCGCAGGGAACCTCACTCCCGTTCCTCACGTGCCTTCGTTGACTGGCTGGAATTCTGGAGGGACAGATCAAGGAAGGCTTCCTGGGGAAAGGGCCTTCCAAGCCGAGACCTTGAGGGCAGAAGCAAGTGGACCGCGCAGGAGCGGAGGGAGCCACTGGGAGGACGCAGCGCAAGAAGAAGGCGCCCAAGTATTTCTAAAATAAAGCAGTAAAGTGGAGGTGTGCCACACGTTGGGTACTCGAGATCGGGGGGTCATCAGCCCGCAGAGCCGATGTGTGGCTCTCTCACTGTCATCATGGACTGGGGGCCGATGCCCTGTTGGGGGACTCTGGCGAGAGCGGGGAGTGAAGGAGCGGGCAGGTACGTGGACAGAGCAGTAAAAGCAACCTGGCAGCGGTGGGATTCGAACCCACGCCCCCGAAGAGACTGGAGCCTTAATCCAGCGCCTTAGACCGCTCGGCCACGCTACCGCCCTGGGGGTACGGGCTGCCCGCGCTTCCCCGACCTCAAGGTCGCGCAGGTCCCGCCCTCCCGCGTGCCCCTCGCCCCCTCCGTCCGCCCCAGGTCGCGCGCTCGACCCGCGCACTCGCCTTCCTGGCGTTGTCCGATCTTCACCCGCGCGGGAGCCAGGCGCCGACAGAGAGTGAGCCCCCCGGCCTCAGGAGCGAGCAAGTCCCGCCGGCCGGGTCCGGCCCCGGAGCCGCTGCGGACAAGCAGCAGCAGCAGCAGCAGCAGCAGCCGCCAAGGAAGGAGCGCAAGCCCCGATCGCGCCCGGACGAGGTGCCCCGGGGCGGCCGCAGCGTGACCCCCGCCCCTCCCTGTCCCGCGCAGCCGCGACCCCGACCCGCCCAGGAGCTGGGTCCTGCGGTGTGTTTGTAGGAGTGTGCGCAAGAAACGTGAACAGGTGCCTCCTTAGCGCAGTAGGCAGCGCGTCAGTCTCATAATCTGAAGGTCCTGAGTTCGAACCTCAGAGGGGGCACGTCTTTTTTTCCCCAACCCCACGACAATGCGGGGGATGGGGTGGGGGAAGAGTCTGCCTTCCTTCTCCATCCCTTTCTCCCACAAGTGTGCGTTTTTAACCGCGGGAATCGCCTGATAAGACTGACGGACAATTCACTGCTATGTAACGGGGCCGCGTGACGTTCAGTTACGAATAGTGACTTTCCACCGAGAACCAAATGCTCCAAAATTATAACGGTTGTTTTTTATACCAATTTCAGACACAGCCAGGACATTATTTAAATGCCTTTCAGATAGGCTTGGCAATTGTTTTTGTTACAAAAACACCAGGGTCAAGAAACCTACTGGCTCTGGGGCCCAGAGAGGAGGTGCGGAGGGAGGGCTGTCGGGGGGGGGGGGGTGTACCGTGGGGTGCAATCCTTTGTTATTAATTACCGATTGGTCCTCTCTCACCATTCTTCTGGAATTGCTTAGGTCACCAGGGACATCCCACAAGACAGGGAATCCGTACCCACTCTGCCCCAGTCTCACCACATTGTCCCCTTCTCCTGCTCTTTTACGTTTACTGGACTCTAAGTCACCCACAGAGAGACAAGAAGCGAACACACTGAAGTGATATTTCGAGAGTCAAGATAAGCACCCAACTCACACCAAAATGAACACGATTGAAATTTAGTGTCTTACCCTTAGCCTCTCAGCCTATTGTGTAGGAAATATTCAACAGGTGTTTACTGAGGTTCTACTATGTGCCAGGCAAAGCTGTGTCCTTTCTTCCCTGTGAATCCATTCCCTCTCATCTTTCAAGCCCATCCTTGTGCTCTCTGTGCTGTGATGTTGGGGCTGGGCCTCTGCCCTTCCCACAGGTCCCACCCCTTTGCCAGGAGACCTCAATGCAGTCAGGTGAACAACATGTTGGAGTCCTGGGCCTAGGACGTGCTCTGCACCGTTCTGCTACTGCCTCAGAGCCACCAGGCCAAATCTGCACGGCCTCTGTGGGTCCCCATCACCTCTTGCCCCCTTCTGGCCCATTCTTTATGTGAAGCCAGCATACGCTTTCCAGGATCATCTCTGATCAGGTTGTTTCTCCCTGCTTGAAATGCCCAGTACCTAGGCACTGCTGCAGGGGTGAGGTCTCCAGTCTACACTCCTGCCATAACCTCAGGACCTGTCCTGTCCTCTCGGGTGTGTCCCTGCCTTCTTCCCCCACCATCTACCCGCCCTGCCTGCCAGCACCTCAGGTCTGCTTTCAGTTCTTTGAAGGTGCTGTGCTCTTCCCTCTTCCTGGGATGCGGGAGCCACATTTTTGTCCAGCGTCTTATACCAACCCTCTGATTCTCTGTTTAGACAACACTTCCCCCGGGAGAAGTGTCCTCTTACCCCTTGAAAAGGTGCCGTCCCTTTACCGTCGGCTGAACTGGAGACGTGGGTAGGGTGGAGGGCTCTATGTACAGTGAGCATACTTTTTTCTTAATTTTCTGCCTCTATTCCTTTATTCTAATTTAAGTCCATTAACATTTTCCACTTTATGTTATCATAGTGAAGTTGTGAAGACCACGGCAAATCTGCTTTAAGTGGTGGCATGAATAAACACATACCTAGAAATGAACCACAGGACAGTCTTTGGTGGATGATTGGTAAGTTACTTTTCCCCAGTGACCTGGGGCCACAAATAGCCTGGAGCCATGTTCAAAGGAGTGAAGATAGGGTTGGGAATAAGGAAAAGGAACATGGACAGAATTTAAAGGGAAGGGTTAGAAATAATAAATAAATGAATGAACAAAAAGGAAGACATTTGCACTCTGGACAAAACACTTATTTCACACTAGGACATGGAGGAAATACCTTGCAGCAGGGGCCCGAGTAGCTCAGTCGGTAGAGCATCAGACTTTTAATCTGAGGGTCCAGGGTTCAAGTCCCTGTTCGGGCGTGTCTGCTGGTGTCAGGCCCCACCTTTGTGAAGGCGTTGTTTTGTGCAGAAACAGGGACAGATTAGGTAGGTTACAACACCTCCAAGGGTCAAATCTTTCAGCTAACAAAATGGGTAAGTGACTCCCGTAGAAAGTAA
Source organism: Felis catus (assembly GCF_018350175.1). NCBI lineage: Eukaryota > Metazoa > Chordata > Mammalia > Carnivora > Felidae > Felis > Felis catus. The sequence continues at coordinate 1,700,596 of NC_058372.1, read as the reverse complement.
AGATAGTGGGAATACCTGGGATTTGTACTAATGTAGACGGCTGGTTGAGATCTTTGTGAATGGAACGAACGTGAACATAGCACGAGGATCATAATCTTTGCCTATTAGTCTCATTTAAGTGAAAAAAAAAAAAAAAGGCTGGAGTAGTTACTACACCCACTTTGTAAAGGATGTGGTTGGCTGTTTGTAGGATTCCTGAGTGAGGCACAGGTGTCTTTAAGAGTTGGTTTGTAAGTGAAGGGCTGAGGAAGGTTTTTGGATATTCAGTTCAAGTTCAGTAAGGGTAACAAGGATACAAATTAAACAGAACTCTCATGTATCCTTGTATTGTACACTATTCTGTAAAGGTGTCGTAATATTGTAAACTTGCTTAAGAAAATAGCATGCTATGACCAGAACTCAGGGTTTCCATGTCTGCCCTGGGGCCAACCACATGGGCCAAGACCATCATTGCCTGATATCATAGTCATTGATATTTGATTTGTATCACTGATGCATGGAGCAATCTTCCAATGTACTTGATTTCCACTGCAGTCTGCTTTACATAGATGAGAATATGCTAATCGACTACGAATGTGGCTGAAATACGTTCACACCCTGGCTTGGAATGTCTCTGACATTTGGTTACAGTGTGTCTGTCCTCCAGGCCTGAAAAACTCTGGGGTGAATTAACATGGTTTCTGTTTCTGCAAAGGAGAGGAACAGATTCTGAACAGCGATGGCACCAGGAAGGATCATTCTCTAAGGAACTGCCTGAAGACCCAGCCCATCCAGCCCTCTGGTGTCTCCCAAATCTTTAAGTGTATCCGTTAAGCTGTGGGGATACAGGCTTCTGGAACCAGAGGCTGAGGGGCCTGAAGACACTGAGATGTGCCGTGTTGAGTCTGCATCCCGGCGGCCTGTTGAGAGAGCTCTCCCAAAATACAAAGTCTCAGCGGCCCAGACGTTTTGCGGGAACAATCCAAGTCTTGCCCTGTCTTTTCCCAGCGCTAAGCCAGAGAGGTGTTGGATTTCAGTAGGTGTGTCCCCTGTGCACAGTATTGCAAAGATCCAAATTTGAGATGTTGATTGCCTGGAGTGAGAGAGTGATAGGGAATATGGAAGACAGAAAGAGTTAAAATGCTAATTAACTCATGGATTTATTTGACGAGGGCTCATGGTCAGGTAGTGAGGTATACGCACCGGAGCTACAGGAGTGGACAAAACATATCGGGAGGACCCTCGTGAAGTGTACAGGGTAAGGGCATGGGTGGGTGATAGTAAGTGTGTTGAATAAAAGGACGAGGCAGGTCAGCAGTAAGTGCTGTGAAGAAAAGAACACAGGTGCTCTGGTGTATTGGGAGGTCAGAGGCCGAGAAGGCCTGGTGTGTTAATTTTCTAGGGCTGCCGGCTCGAATCACCACCAGCTGTGTGGCTTAACACAATTAGAGCTTCATTTTCTATTCGCAGAAATCAAGTGATTAATTACGTTTTGGAGGCTAGAGTCCAAAATCAAGGTATTGACAGAGCTGCGCTCCCTCTGAAGGTCCTGGGGAAGAACCCTTCCTTGCGTCTTCCCCGCGCGGGGTGGTCCTGGCAACGCCGGACACGCATGTCTGTGGAGCACGGGACAGCGCGGTGCGTGTAGGTGGGAAAGTAGTCAGGGCCGGGTTACACTGGAGGCCGCGGCCAGGACCTGCGGTGTATGTGAGAGGAGGCCACAGGCCTCTCCGGGAAAACTGAACGTCAGGTTTTCGTTTCCTCGTCCCATCTTGTTTGCAACACAGTGAGTGGCACCGGTAAAGGCCACTGCCCCGAGGAAGAACGGAGATCAGAGGGACTCGGACACAAGATCCGGCTCTTGGGAAGAGGTGAGGATAAGTCGTAGCGGGTGTAGACGGACCAGGAGCCAGAAAACTGAGACCCCCTCCCTCTCTCTGGCCCCGGGACCTCGGGTCCACCCGCCAGGGCGCAAAAGTGAGCTGCCCCCTCTGAGGTTCGAACTCAGGACCTTCAGATTATGAGACTGACGCGCTGCCTACTGCGCTAAGGAGGCAGGTGACAAAACGCCCTCGGCGCACGGTTTTACCCAGATTGCACGTGGCCCAGCTTCGCGCCGCCCCCGCCCGGGGCAGAAAACGCCCTCCGGCCGGAGCTGCCAAACCCTCGGGCCCACGGAGGCCGAGGCCCAGGACCCGGACGCGCGCCCCCCACCCCAGCTTGTCCCGAACTCCTTCGGGGACCCCGCCCGCCCGTGGGACCACCTTGCACACACACGACTGCGACCCCCAGTGTCAGGAGGAGCCCCAGGTCCCGCCCGTTCTCGGCCTCCCCCCACCCCCGGCCGCGCGGTCCAGATGCTGAGGCGTCCGGGGAGGGGTGGCTGCGGCGCGTCCGACTCCCGCACCTGAGGCCCTTCCCTCCCCCCCCCCCCATCGTCCGTCTGACTCCCGCACCTGAGTCCCTGTCCCCCCCCCCCCGCACTTGTTGTCTGTCCGACTCCCGCTCCTGAGTGCCTGTCCCCCCCCCCCGTCGTCCGTCCGACTCCCGCACCTGAGTCTCTGTCCCCCCCCCCGTCGTCCGTCCGACTCCCGCTCCTGAGTCTCTGTCCCCCCCGTCGTCCGTCCGACTCCTGCTCCTGAGTCTCTGTCCCCCCCCCCGTAGTCCGTCCGACTCCCGCTCCTGAGTCTCTGTCCCCCCCCCCCGTAGTCCGTCCGACTCCCGCACCTAAGTCCCAGTCCCCCCCCCGCCCCTGTCGTCTGTCCGACTCCCGCACCTGAGTCCCTGTCCCACCCCCCGCATCCCATCGTCCGTCTGACTCCCGCACCTGAGTGCCTGTCCCCCACCCCAACCCCCCCCCGTCGTCTGTCCGACTCCCGCTCCTGAGTCTCTGTCCCCCCCCTAGTCCGTCCGACTCCCGCACCTAAGTCCCAGTCCCCCCCCCCGCCCCTGTCCTCTGTCGACTCCAGCACCTGAGTGCCTGCCCCCCCTCTCCCCGCCCCTGTCGTCCCTCTGACTCCCGCTCCTGAGTGCCTGTCCCCCTGCCTGTCTGCAAGCTGTAGTTTGGGATTCTAGAGACACGCCCTCTGAATGACTTCAATATGCCAAGTGAGCATTTTTGGAGCAGCTGTGTTCTGCCTGTAGCTTAACTCGCGTGCTTTGAATCAAATTCTGCAGTTTAAGTACTTTTAGTTGAAGCATAGTTGACACACACAGGTGCTCGTTTCAGGCGTGCAACACAGCGACCAGGCAAGTCTGTACCCTCTGCTGTGCTCAGCACGGGTGCAGCCACCATCGGTGCCCAGGCCAGGCTAGTGCCCCGGGGCTGTGCCTTTCACCCAGTGACTTGTTCATTCTCATGCTAGTGTGATTCTTAAGACTGTGAATAGTGTGACCATGTTTTCTAAGAGATCCGGTAATGAAAACGAGAATGATTGCCGTATGAGCCCCAGTGCGACCCAGACATCCTGAAAAGCTCTAAAATGAAAAACCGGGTACAACTGGATGAGCCAGGTAATCAAAACAGGGAGAACCTCACTAGAGAAGAGGATCTGGAACCCCCCACGGGGGAGGAGGAGGTGTGGACCTGCACAGGGACACTGAGTCCACAAGTCCGATGACGTTCTAACCAAAGATCTTTCACCTCCCAAATGACACTAACAGTTGAAAATGGCATGGGGTCTAATACTAGCAAAAAACAGGCATGATCTTATTGGTTGCTCTCTTTCCTGATCAGAGGTTGCAGCAGATGCATGAACTAGAGAGGACACGTTAGTACCACGTGCTGGCCCCTTGTAGCCTGGAGCTGATTCCACAGAGGACCTTGCTGTCTGCAATGTGCTATCACTTTAAGTCATGCGTCAAAATACAGCAGCAAGACAGAAGATTTCCCCCAGCTCCTATGCCTTTTATTTGCATCATGGCATTGAAAACCTTCTTCTCGGTCAGTATGTAGATTTAACGAAATTACCAGATACATAAAACAAATGGTTGTTGGTATCTTGTTCAAATACAAACTAGACCTTGCCCGCCTATCTGTATATTTGGCAAAAAGCACAAATGTAAATTTTGACAAATTCTATTTAGCCTACAAACTTTTTACCCAAGCAAATGAAAAGATATTATCTGGTAAGTGTTCTGCACACCTTGTACACAGCACTGCTAAAAAATAATTGTGTTTGTTTCCTCGTGATATTGAAGCTGTTGTGGTTTTTGGAGCTTTATGGTCACTGTGTAGTTTCTTCAAAATATGCAGAAGAACTGAATGAGATTTCCGACTTCATAGAAATGGACCGAGGCATGTGCCTCCCAGATGGCTATTGTGTGCCATCTGCCATAGGAAAAAATGTCGAACCGCTGGCTTCCTGTAAAACCTTCACTTTCAAAGTGTGAGAATATCCTCTAATTTGGAAACACTTTGAAGGGGAGAGTAGCGAAAAGGACCAAAATAAAACAGAAATTTATATGCTCTTTCTCCAACATTGTTCGATGGTATGATGTAGATTGTGACAAAAGTTTATACACACATGCAGACACAGACTCGTGTTGAGGGGAAATAACACTGCTTTGGAAAGAAAGAAAATGTTCACAGGAAAGGGCAGCCAAACAGGTGAAATGGGACTTTTTTTATTTATTTACTAAAAGTATAACTTATTTAAAATCAAGTTTTATTTCACAAGTTCAGATTACTGCTGTGTTTTTGGGCTCTGCGCTGACAGTGCAAATGGACCCCGCTTGGGATTCTCTCTCTCTGCCCTCCCCCAACTTGCTGTCTTTCAAGATAAATAAACAAACAAATAAAAGAAAAGCAAATTACTGCTGTGTTTTTATCAAGATGAGGACAAATGCAGAAGGAGCAGCTCTGTAGGCTGGAGAGCAGATCAAGGCATCTGTGAGCACATGCCTTTTAGACGTTCAGTGGAGGAGACATCAGTCACATCACTGACTACACTCGGTGGGAAATGGGGTTGGAGGTCTAAGTATGGGAAGCATCAGGGCAGAGGGTTCTTACCGTCACGTCATCAGGTGAGCTCAGGCAGGCAGCGGGTGTACATACAGAACATATGTGGACTCACATCAGAGCCCTGGGGAACTCCAAATTTTAGAGGTTGGGAAGATGAGGAAGTAAGGAACTGCGTTTAAGTAGAGGGAAAACTGGGAGGGTATGGTATTCTGGAAGCCAAGTGAAGAATGTGTTTCTGTGAAGAGGAAATATCACCTGGGCCAAATGCTCCTGAGAAGTGGGCAAACTGAAGATTGAGAATTGACCACTGGATTTCTCAGCATAGAGTCTGTGGAGACATGACAGGGTTTCTGTGGAGTGGGGGGAGAAGTCTGGTTTAGAAGGGGTTAAAAAGAGGAGCACAGTCAGGGGTGTTCTTGACCCACAGATAGTCAGAGTCTGGAGAAAGTGGTGGTGCATTTTTGATTTGTCCAGGGGCTGGGAGTGGGGAAAGGAAATGAAGGCTATCCTTGCTAGTAATTCTAATGATTACCCATGAAACCTGGGCTGCATATGGAAGGAGGTGTAGAGGTGAGGAGGAACGAGACACGTTAAATAATTTGCCAGTAGGCAAGAGAAAATGAGCCAGAAAGGCAAGAAGTGGTCAGTATAAGATATAATTGAAATTTACATCTTGGGTTGGTACTTGAAGTTTAAGTGTAAGGTCAAAGGTGGTGAGTTTTTCAAATTGCAGGTTGTGACGCCTTTGTGGGCCATGAATCACTTCAGTGGATCGCAACTAGAATTTCAATTTAGATGAAAGAATAGGTTGCAAAATGTCAGCATGCATTACAAATAAGTAAGGGTTGTGATGTGAATAGTGTTTCTAATTACGGATCCTACTAGAAAAAATTTGAGAAACACTAGGGGAGGAGGGAGAGAATACCTTCAGCAGTGAAAAGCGTAGAGAGAGGAGGGTTGGATGGCAGGAAGGGCTGAGGGAACCCGCATCCCGCTTGCACACCTGGGCCCCATTTGCTCAACGAGGTTTTGGAAGCTGTGGCGTATCCTCTCTCTGCAGGGAAAGAGAAGACAGCATGGGTAGGATTTTTTCTCACAAGTTTCATATGTACCTGGAGAAGGCGGAAGTATAGAAGTTGGCTCCTGACAGAATCATGCTGGCAAATTTACTGAAACTGTGATTCTTAAGGGGGAAGAAACTACAGTTCTCAGATTAAGGGAATTGTTAATATTTCTCTCCCTCTTTGACAATTAGTCTAGCCTCGATTTTATCCTGAAATATCTTCCTGTCATTGTCTTCTTATCCTTTTCTCCCCTCCTTTTTCTCCTCAATCTCCTGCTCTGTCCTCCCCACCTGCTGAGACCCCTCAGTTCTGAGCCAGTTCTCAAGTATGTTAAGGAGATGATTCCCAGCAACACGTCCTCATCAGCTCTGTTGGCTTCCTTTCATTCACTTCCAAACTTGTCTTCTGACCTTGGGGACTCCCATGTGGCAGTGAACAATGGCATTTCTCCACCTGTGTGGACTGGGCCTGTTGTTCTGTTTAGACCCTGATTTTCCAATCTCACATCTTCATAAGAAAAGCATCGCCTTGGAGGAGACCAGCTGCTGTGATGGCAAGTGAATGGCATCATCATGTTCCTGTCCTTTTCAACCCCCGGTTCTGTTTTACTTGCCATGTTCCTCCAGCGACCTGGTCCCATGGATTCTCCCTCTTCTGTGCTCTACTCAGGGCCTGTCACTTGACGTGTCCTGCAAGCCATTGTGGAGAAGGTGAATAGGGGCTGACGTTGGGCTGAGCCCAGAGACCCCAGCCCTGAGTCCTTGAAAAGAGTTGGCATTTCCCCTGTTTGGTACTTTATCGTAATTCATCCATCCATGTGGGTCACATAATTTGCATAAAGGCACCTGTGTGTCAGCTGTGGCCCAGCTCCTACAGTACTGGCAGGACCAGCCTGCAAAAATACCAGTTACACCGACCTCTCTGGCCAGAAGGACACTTCGAGGTCTCCGCATGGTCTTCGAGGTCAAATTTAAAGTCTGGAGCGTTGTCAAGACACAGCTCACAATGTGTTCTGATGATCTATAAAAGTGTACACAAGAGTTCCAAAGCATAGAGGCTTGTGGAAGGAAGAATAATGCCTCCCCCCGCCCCCCAACAAAGGTATCCACGTATCCCTGGAACCTGTGAATTTTACATGGTAGAAGGGACTTGGGGGACGCGATGAAGGTCAAGGACCTTGATCACAAGAGTCCTTAAAAGTGGCAGGGGAAGCGGAGAGTAGGTCATAGGGGTGTGATTTGAGAAGGACCCCACTGATGGCTCTTAGGAGCCTTTAGAAGCCGCGAATGGCCCTTAGCCTACAGCCAGCAGAAAACAAAGACATCAGTGTCTAAAGCCTCTCAGAAAGAAATGCACTGGCCAAAGCCTTGATTTCAGCATGGTGGGACCACACCAGACTCTGGGGCGACAGGAGTCCAAGATCTGTGCTGCTTGAAGCCAATTAAGTTTGTGGCAATGTGCTATGATTTCTAAAAACAAAAACAAAACAAAACAAACCCCATTTTATTCTCTTTCTTGACTCTGTGGGCTTGACTGGGCAATTGTTTCATGTGATGTGAGCAGGAACTCCAGTCCTCCCCAGCAGGCATGATTGGGCTGGGATGTCCCCGAGGGCGCACTCACCTGACTGGCAGGGGCAGTTGATGCTTCAGATCTACTAGTGTTGGAGAAATGAATAAAGTACTTCGACAAAGATGGCCAACGGGACTAAAACAAACTCTGGTCTCTGGCTTGGAGACCCCTCTTCCGGGTTCTTCTTGCCCTGTTTGCTGTGCCTGAGAAAACCTCCACAGATATGGAGGCTGACAACTATAAATTACCCTTCCCGCTTGCATTCGGGGCTCAGATCTTTGGAGAAATGGTCTCCTTTGAGCCCGCCGGTGTTAAATAAATTTCCGAACCACCAAGATCTCCAAGTGCTGTTTGGTTTTTCCGCCAGGCCAGCGTTCCAGCCTGGTTCCATAACACTAGGACTCAGCTGAAGCTGCTCCCTGGGGGGCTTTGCCTTGGCCTTGCCACGTGGCTGCTTTCCCACAGTCTGGTTACTGGGTTCTGAGAGGGAGCTTTCCAGGAAACCAAGTGAGAAGCTGCAAGGGTTCTTATGGCTCAGGCCTCCGGCCTGGAGCTGTTGTTGGGGAACTGGGGAGACGCTAGGCCCTGAGGCCTCCACTTGGCCTGTCCAAAAGACATCGCTGAGGCTCTGGGTCTCCTCAGGAGAGAGAATTCAAGAGTAGACACAACGCAGTGGACGAGAGACACAAGCAGGTAAGTTTATTAAAGTGAAGAGTGATGAGGTTTTTGCGGTGATGGTGGGGTCTGGAGCTGACGGCCAAGAAAAAATTCCTGAAGACGACGTCTTTGGTGCAAAAAGATGACTTTATTGAAGCATGGGGACAGGACCCGTGGGCAGAAAGAGTTGCCCAGGACCACGAAGAGAGACTGGTTATATACTATGGTGTTGAGGCAGGTAAAGTACAGGGGAAGTTTCAAGTGAGATTTTCATGTGCTAGAGAAGATTCACAGGACACTGGAGGCCCATCTATTGTCAGGGTGTGGTGGTTTTCCCTCTAGCAAAGCATTAGCATTGAGACAGTAGGGGGTTCCTGGAGAAATGTTTTACTCTCAAGTATTTGTCAATGGGCTGCAGGTTATAAGGAAACTTAGTTCTACCTGCCATTTCCTTCTGCCTTTGTTCCCACATCACTATGGAGGGGAGGGTGATGTTGGGGCTCCAGGAAACAGAGTCTATAGGTTTCTGGAGATTAGACAATGGATAAGATTGCCTTTTCTTGTTAGTTACTAAGGCATTTGTAAACTGATGGAGACTCCCGTCCTGCAGGACTTCGATCTCTAGTTAACCCTTTGTTTTCCCCCCTTTTTTGTTCTTGGGCATCCAGGAGAGCCCGAGGAACATCACACATGTCCCACCTGGTTGGCAGTGGTGGGGGGGCTGTTTGCAGCTTGTCAGCTTGCCTTTTGCTCCCTCCTCAAAAAGTACACTCTAGAGATGTGAGAGGGTGAGTGAGAGAGAGAGAGAGAGAGAGAGAGAGAGAGCGGGAACATGCTAGAGCGAGCTGCGCGCCCCGGGGGTTGGGTTTGTATTTTTTACTGACAGCGGTTAAGGAGGGGCTGGAATGTTCTTACTTGGGACAGGGCTTTCTTGGAAGCAGGGCTACATGCTTCTTTTCCTCCTTATTTGGTTAAGGGTTCCTGTCCTGGCTCCCTTAGGGAGGAGATTTTGGTATGTTAATGTCCTATAATGAAGGAGTAGTGTGAACTGTGACCCACTTTGTAGCCACCTCGCCCGTCTAGTGTGATGGGGGTCCTCGGGGAGTGCTGCCTGGCCAGGACTCTGACCTTCCCCACAGCTGTGCACAGCCTCCTCCGGGCTGGCCTCCAGGCTTCCTCTTAGAGACTAACTAACTGCCCTTTCTTACAGAAATGTCACAGGGCCACTTCAATGACATTCTAGGAGGTCAGCCCAGGTTCACTGGGACCGGCCCACAGGGCGGTCAGTGACAGATGTGCCACATTCAGGTCAGTCTTTGGAGACTGGCTATTACACAAGGTGGGTCTGTCATCCTTCCTTTTATGGCCTCATCTTTACCTTCCCTCCATCGGCCTGGCCCGTGTTCCTCTGATTCTCTTGAGCTAAACTAGTAACTGGTGCATTTCCTGATTGGTTTCCCTGGCAACCAGTCTCTGTCCCCTGGGGATCCAAAAGTCACCTCATTAACATAACAAAGCACACCTTTGTAGTTCTCCTAATTTAGGAAATTCCAAGAGGTGTGGGAGCTCAGTGCCAGGAACACAATAAAGACCAAATATATATTTATTGTTCAAAAGTAAGCACAGGCCCCAAATGGTGTTATATAGGCCAAGTCACCAAACTTGGGCGTAACACCTAACTTGACTGCAGTTCCAGCCTCCTCTGGAAGTGAAAGTCTCAACAGGTCGGTTGGGAATTTTCTGATCAGCACCAAAGAGGTAATTTGTCACTTGGGCCTTCTCAACACCCCCCGCCCCCCCCCTCCCAAATAAGTTGACGTAATCCTCCTAACACTCTCCTGCCCCTTACCCAATGGGAAGTTCACTTGCTCGGAACAATCCTTTTTTTTTTTTTTTGGCTACCAACTTCTTTTGGTGGGGGGGCGGTGTCTATCAGGCAGACTACCTCACTTACACTGATCAGGAAATTCCTGATTGATTGGTTTAAGATTCCATCTCTGGAAGAGCCAAAACTAATTAAGTCTTCTTTTGGTGACATGGTGCTTAGCATAAGCCACTCCATTTGGGGCCTGTTGTCTTATTATTATTATTTTTTAAACACTATCCTATGCTTGATGTTTAGGTTTTGATGCAGGGGAGGGTGGTGCAGTCAGTTGGGACTGGAGGAAACTCTTCTGACTAGCCTATTATCGTGGGGATTTCTCCATCGTGCCCTGGGCCTTTCCCAAAGCAGTAAGGCTGTATCACATTTTGTAAATACAGCTGCATAAGAATTGCACGCTGTGACAAGTATATAATAAGGCAGTAACAAGTCCGAACTTCAAGTTGTTTTCAGGGGCTTCTCACACAAAAACCTGCGCACAAATGTTCTTACTGGATTGGACAAAAGACCTAAAGAGATATTTCACCGAAGAAGATACATAAATGCAAATAAGCAGATGAAAAGTTTCCACATCATTAGCTGCTAGGGAAAGACAAATTACCACCACAGCGAGTCATCATTCTGTACCTGTCAGAATGGCTAGAGTAAAACTGACCACACCAAAGACTGATGAGGCTGTGTACACGGCTGGTGGGCAGGTGATGGCACAGCCACTCTGAAAAGCAGTTTGGCAGTTTCTTTAGAAACCAAACATGCAAGTACCAAGTTGCAGTCCTGAGTATTTACTCCAGAGGAATGCAGGCTGATATTTACACAAAAACCTGTACACAAAGGTGTATAATAGCTTTATTCATAATAGCAACAAACTGGAAATGACCCAGATGTCTTTCAGTGGGAGGAAGTTCACACAAAGTGTGGTAAATTCACACTAGAGAATACTACTCAGTAAGAAAAAGGAATAAACCATTGATGCATTCAACAACCTGGATGAATCTCCAGAGAATTATCATAGTGAGTGCAAAAAGACAATCTCAAGAGGTTCCATGCTCTGTGATTCCATTTATGTCCCATTCTTGAAATTACAGTTATAGATATGGAAATCAGATTAGTGATTGCCACATATGTGGGGGTGGGGGGCAGGAGGAAAGTGGATGTGGCTGTAAAAGGACGACATCCCAGTGCTGATGGAAATGTTCTGTATCTTGACTTTATCATATCAGCAACCTGCTAGTGACATTGCACTCAAGTTTTGCAAGATGTCACCACTGGGGGCAACCAGGTAAACGGCGCCTGGCTGGGATCTCTGTGCCTTATTTATAACTGCATGTGAATCTACAGTTGTCTAACAATTAAAAATTTAATTCAAAGATGATGGAGGTCAGAACCTGGAAAGCAACCATTTCTAGGGGTCCTTACAGGAGGGGAAGAGGAGAGTCAGAAGCGGAGCAGAGCCGGGAGAAGGATGGCAGGAGTGGAAGTCCCAGGACCAAGGGAAGGCGCTGGAGCAGGGAGGGACACCAGCAGTGTGCAGCCTGCACACCGTTAATTTAGGGCCAAAAAAGAACCAAGGCATTTGAAGGCTGGCAAGTGCAGGGTAATGTTCTCTAGGGCAGACCTCAGCTACTGCGGGACTGATGCGGCAAAGAAGTGGAGACAAATGCTGTTCTTCCAACGGGTGTGGTGGTGGGTGAAGGGGAGCCCGGGAAGAATCCGGAGGGCAAGGCCGGAGGGCAAGTGTGTGTTTGGTGTGTGAAGATGGAGATTCAGGCATTCCTACCGTGAAAAGAGGCAGGTAAGGGAGAGGTCAAGACCCAGGGCAGCATGGCATGGGCCGAGCGGTCATAAGCTCAGACGAGTGTTAATCAGCCTTGGAAATGAGGGAAACCTTGTTCTCTGAGAAGCAAGGCAAAGACTGGGCCCAGCTCAGAGCGGGCAGGTCAGCAGGAGGGCTAGGGAGGCTAAGGCAGCGTCTGGGCTCCCTCTGCCGCGCTCCCCGCCCCGCCCCGCCTCGCCTCGCGGGGTACATTCTCAGCCAGTTCCCTGTCCCGGGAACCTTTCCTGTGCTCTCCTTTCCTGCCTCTCTCGCTCTGCAGAGCTGCGTGGAGCGCACTCACTCAATAAATATTTGTTGAAGGGACGTGAAATGGAGAATAAAATGGAATTGCTATTCCTCCTATTAAACTTCCCTTTCCCCTTTACACCTGCAGTCCCTGCCTTTGGCAGAGAATGGGGCTGGGGGTGGGGGAGGGGGTCATGACGCGGAAAGGAGTGCCTCGGGCCTCCTGCCTCGGGCTCCGGGTGCTGGGATTGAGTCCGCGGGCGGGAAGAGAGGGCGGGTTTGTGCGGAGCCGAGCTGCAGCCAGAGAAGCAGATGCCGCAGGGAAGAAGGGAGGGAAGTGGTTTTCCTTGAGCACATTTGGCTCCTCCCTTTACACGTTCTCTTCCGGCCTCTCCTAGGGCGTCCTTATCGCACCATCCTCCTGGTCTGCACGTTTTCAGAAAAAGTCGTCCTTTTCTTTTTTTTTTTTTTTTTTTTTCCGGTTCAACGGATATTGCCACACTTGTTGAGGTCAAAATCAATATTCTAAAAAAAAAAAAAAAAGAGGTCTCGTTGCCGAAACCCGGGATCGAACCAGGGACCTTTAGATCTTCAGTCTAACGCTCTCCCAACTGAGCTATTTCGGCTCCGCCCACTCAGTCCTCTTCTAAGATGGATGACTTTATCACTGGAGTCTTTACGTATTCAGCGTGCTGAAGCATGTTGAGGAAACCAAAGATAAAGGAACGGTTTCGTGTCGGATCCCTCCGCGATCTGCGAGGAGGGGCACGGAAGACAGTCCAGGGAGCTACCATGAAGACCGCCCTAAGGACTGGTTTAGCTCCGCCATGAACCCCGGGCGGGGTCCACATGCCCCTCGTCCCCTCTGTGGGTGGGGTCCACATGCGCCCCGTCGCCCCTGCGGGTGGGGCCCGGGTGGGGTCCACACGCCCCTCGTGCCCCCTGAGGATAGAGTCCACACGCCCCTCGTCCTCCGGAGGGTGGGGTCCACACGCGCCCCGTCCCCCCTGCGGGTGGGGTTCACATAATCATCCCCCCCCCACGCGCGCCCCCGCGCAGGTATAGACCCCGAGGTCGCGCAGCGGCTTACAGGCCGGAGGCAGGTGCATCCAGCCTGTAGGGTTGTTCGGCGTCTCTCCCAACACCGTCCCTGGTGGTCTAGTGGTTAGGATTCGGCGCTCTCACCGCCGCGGCCCGGGTTCGATTCCCGGTCAGGGAAAGTGACTTTTTCTTCTGCCTGCGCCGCCCGGCAGGAGCAAGTACACTTGGCATTCGATTCTACAAAAACTAACATTTCATTTTCACGTGAGGCATCTTTGCAACCCTCCACAAGTGTTGGTGTTGCACGTGCAAAATGACAACGTAACTCCGTGGTGTAAACAAAACGAGAGAACGCTCACCCGGCTGCACTGCCAGCGCCGCGCGGTTCCCAGAGTCCCGCGGCCCCGACCCCACGGGAGGGCTCCGGAGCCGGGAAGTTCGGAGGGAAGCGGTCACCTGCGGGGCTCTTTGGAACGAGCTGAGCACCTGGACCACGAGCAGGAGGCCGGGAGGGGCCTGGAAGTCACCAGGCGGGGGTGTCCCGCCACCCCCTCGAGCGCCCAGGACTGCGGCGGCTGATGCAAGCAGGGTCGCCCCGGACAAGCCTTCCTGGCAGGCCGTCCTGCCCCTCCCTGCCCCAGCCCCGCCGTGGCTCTGACCCCTGGACGCCCTGTCCCTCTGGACGCCCTGTGGCCCCCTGGACGCCTCCCCCCCCCCCCCCCCCCGCCCCCGGTACGCTCTGTCCCCCGCCGTGGCCCTTCCCCCCTGGACGCTCTGTCCCCCGCTGCGGCTCTGACTCTGGGACGCCCTGCCCTCCCCCCCCCCCCCCGGACGCCCTGTGCCACCCTGGACGTCCCCCTCCCCCGGTACGCTCTGTCCCCTGCCGTGGCTCTGACGCCTGGACGCCCTGTGCACCCCGGACGCCCCCCCTCCCCCGTACGCTCTGTCCCCCGCCGCGGCCCTGCCCCCCGGGACACCCTGTCCCCCTGGACGCCCTGTTCCCCGGGACGTCGGTGGCAACAGCTGCCCGAGGAACTGCCGGGACGGACGCACGAGGGGTCGCCGCGTCCCTGAACGCACACCTGGGGAAGCCGACGGTGAAGTCCCGTCTATCCCGCTGCGGCACCAGTCTTCTTACTCGGCTCGTCTAGATCGCAGCCACGTTGTAGTGCTTGTTTCCTCCTCATTTCTCGAGTTCCATGCACCGTGACCTCTCCGCTGCCACACGAGGTCGTGGTGCCCCTGATCTCACTGTACCAACAGGTGGGGACACGATGTTTTAATGATCATGTTAAATGAAGCAGTTCTCTTTTTGTGATTAGTTTCACATTCCCGCCCCTTCCCCTCTATATAAAGTCATGAAATCCCCAAACCTCTGTGAGCTGGGGCAGTCCTTTGTCATCCTGCCAATACCTCCCTCAGTTAATAAAGTTTGACACATATGTAAGATTAAGTTGTCCAATAAGTTTGTCTACCATAGACCTGGGCACTATGCTTGGCACTGATTATATATACAAAACCAAAACCCACAGGTGGCAGTCTGGAGAGCAAACGGAACCTACTGTGCTAAGATACAGATTAGGAAATTTTTTTCTCCATGGAGAAAAAGTAACAGCTTATAACAGGAGAAAAACCATATAGCTTTCAAAGAAGAGTCCCTTGTCCCTAATCTAATTAGCTTTATGTGGAAAAGTTAAAAAAAAAAAAAAAAGACATTAAGCACATTCAGGGCTCCCACCCAGACTGCTCCCTAAAAATAGATATAAAAAGAAATGAAACAAAGGTTGTTGCTACATATAGAGAAGACAAAATATGACAATGTGAAAAGATTGCTCAGGAAGCAATTACATTCAGGCCTAGAGGGCTGATTTCCTGTGAAACATTAGGCAGAAAGACACAGAATAGCCTCGTATATTATATACTGGAAGCTGACAAACTATACTTTTTTATTTCTAATTATATGTGTGTGCATATATATATATATATATATATATATATATATATATTTTAATTTTACATCCAAGTTAGTTAGCATATAGTGCAATGATGATTTCAGGAGTAGAATGCAGTAATTCATCCCCTACATACAACACCCAATGCTCCTCCCAACAAGTGACCTCCTTAATGCCCTTTACTCATTTAGCCCACCCCTCACCCACAACCCCTCCAGCAACCCTCAGTTTGTTCTCTGTATTTAAGAGTCTCTTATGTTTTGCCCCCCTCCCTGCAAACTATCCTCTGTAGCTAGCAGTCAATACTTGCTGAATGACTGGGTAGACTGTCGTTGTCCACTTGTTGATATAGTCTCTCTCAGCTTACTTCATCCTTCTGTTTTCCCCGCTGAGTTCATCATGCAGGAATGCAAACACTAGAGAGAGAAATCAGTTTTTGGATGGATCAAGGTGAAGTTGGTGAAGCACTGGATCAATGAACATGTAGCAGTATGGTGTTCTTGCTCTGTGTCTCTAAGCATTAAATATGGTCACAAAGTGGTGGGTCTGTACCAAGCTCTGGCCATCGCGTCAGGAGATCCAGAACGCTTGGGAGTACACAGTCCTGACGGTGGAGAGGACACTGCTGTCGTGGGGAGGGATTCAGGGAGCACTGGGCAGGGAGCCCAGGTGAGGGCAGCAGACACCACAGGTGAGGAAGGGGGCTCGCAGCTTGGGATATATCGTGGGACTAGGGAAAGTGAGGCTTTAGCTCGGAGGGTGACTATGTTGCTTCTGCTCTCTTGATAATCTTTTTTCTTAGTCATTTTCCTGAAGAAGTTTTGCAGGTAATTACTAGAGTATTGCAACTAAGGATGAGGACATACTAGTGAATCACTTTGTGACATACATTTGTTTGTTGAAGCCACACTAACACTTCAATGATCAATCACCCACCTGCCCTCCCTCTCCCACCTGCTTCCCAAGGGAAATCCTCAGCCTCCTTCCACAGTCACTGGCTGTTTCATGCGCCGCCTTCTCTCCATTCAAAGGAGAAAGGAAGAGGGACAAACATGACCCAGCCCCATCGATGGGATGGCACCCCCGCACCGGGTGGGGCTCTCTGGGCAAATTGTGACTCTGAGTTGTGATCCCCTGGTTGTTTACAAAATGGAAAGGAGACAGAGAACGCAAGGAGCGGGATGTGAACGTACCTAACGCCACTGAGCTCTACCCTTATAAACGGTTAAAATGCTCAGTTGTGCGTGATGTGTTTTTAACCGCAACTTAAAACAAGACACCCGTGCCTGGCTGGGAGTATGGGGCTCCTGGGTCTGGCCGGAGAGGGTCCTGTCATCCGCAGTGTGAATATTCCGCCATCTGGAATATTCTATTCCTGTCCAGGTGGATACACGTTGTCAAGGACAGTAGGTGTGGGCGCTGTCGCACCTGGGAAGGCTGCTGGGACTCTGTCAGCAGGTTATCAGGCCAACATTTCCAAGGGGCGTTATTGCTGCACAAGTCAACCTCAGCGCCTTACACCTGCCTGGTCGTACCCGAGTCTACGCAGGTCTCTCTCAAGGATGACGGTCCAGCCAAACCCCGGTAAAATAACTAGTGTTTCCAGGGGTGCCCTGGCGCTCCTGTGGGGGAGGTGAAGTGTGCCCGCCACGCTTATTTGGGAGGTGCTCCAGCTTGACCCTGTAAGGCGCAGCTGGTGACCTCTGTAGGAGGCGGAGGCCGTGTGAACAGAGGAGAGCCGTGGATGCTGACCTCGGAGGATGGGGGGATGTGGCCACAACCAGGGTCCGGCAGCCACCAGGGGACTGGCGCCAACCTCTCCGCCAGAGCCTGCGCGCGAGGACACCACTGCTCTGCCTCCAGGACCGCGGGAATACGCGCATCCCCTCCAGCGCATGTCCCGCGAGACCACGCGCGTTAGCGCGAGAGCACAAGCATCCCCGCGAGAGCACGCGCGTCTGCGGCTTCCGGCAGTGACGGGAGCCGCGGGAACGTGCGGTGAGTTCCAGGAACGAGTGTGGGAAATGGTACCAAAGGCTAGGCTTCCTTGGAATGTCCGCAAACACACTCCGTGAAAGTTTTGAAGATAAAAGGCAGATCAAACAGAAACTGCAGCTGCTAACTTTACTGCGACCTTATTTCTGACATAAAATGCCCTCAGCGTATTCTCACGTATGGACCAAACTGCCTTCGTTAAAGGTGCGGGTCATGGCAGCCCCGCGCCTGCGCAGAGCAGACGCGGCGCAGCATAGCAGCCGATCTGCTCTGTGACGACACAGAGACTGCTACGCCACCGCCGCCCGGCTCCTCAGGGACTGCCTGGTCCCCGCCCGCAGTGAGGGAGGCGGGCTGCCGGTCAGAGGGCGGAGGCCTAGCGAGGCGGAAGTCTCCGGCGGCTGCTGTTCACGCCTCTAGGGGGCCGGGAGGGAGCATGTGCGCCGGAAGTGGTAGCGTGGCCGAGCGGTCTAAGGCGCTGGATTAAGGCTCCAGTCTCTTCGGGGGCGTGGGTTCGAATCCCACCGCTGCCAAGGCTTCTTTTTCTTTCTTCAAGCGCAGTGTGGATCGTTCCCACATCCTGAGTCAGGCCCCTTTTTCTCCTCCTTTGACTCGTGTTTACTCCGGATACAGCCGCAGCCCGGCCAGGAGGTGCTTTTGTTCTCGCGGTCCTCAGTACGAACGAAGGACGGTACGACAGACTCCGGCATCCTTTTGTACCTCGAGTCACATCCTCCGACGCCTGTGAAGGAATAAGATGTGTCCAGAATGGCCCCGGATCTTCCTGAGGCCCCGGCAGCCGGCTGTCTCGTGTCTGGAACCCTGTGCAGATCCGACAAGAGACCCCCGCGGAGGGGGTACTGGTCCCATGACAACGGACACACCCGTCAGCGCCAGGTGCGATCCGGCGACAGGTGTGTCTCACCCAGCGCCGGGTGCCTCCCAGCTCCAGGTGCTCCCCAGCGCCAGGTGCCCCCTAGCGTCCGGTACGTCCCAGCGTCGGGTACCGTCCAGCGTCGGATGCTCCCTAGTGGCGAGTACCCCGCAGCCGCAGGTGCCCCCCAGCGTCAGGTACCCCCAGTGCCGGGCCCCATCGCCGAGTGCCCCCCTGCGGCGGGTGCCATCCAGCGCCGAGTGCTACTTCTAGAGGCGATCCCCTCCCCTCTGCGTGGTTTTCTGCTTCTTCTCAGCTGCGCCGCACGTCGCCGCCGCTTGGGGGCTCCCTGCTCTGAGCAGATCTTATGCACACAGGCCTCTTTTTCATCTTCTAGTCCTTAGTGTGGAAGCTGTTTTCTCCTGCATGCCTTCTCTGGCCTCCTTCTGCCTCCTATCAGCTACAGGGTTAGTATTAGGGAGGGGATATGGAGAAGAGCTCAGAGAACCTCCACCTCCACCATGAAGCTTAGAGTCCAGTGGGGTTCACAAGCATTACATAAGTTATTACGAAAATATGGTAACATGTCTACCTAAAAAGAGAGTTCGCGTGTGGACTTTGAAGTTCCGGATTTAGGACAACAGAGAAGTTAGAGAATAGCAGGGGCTCAGGCTGGATGGAAGGACACACACCACACTGTTCACCAGACTCTCCGTTTCTGCGTGCATTGTATCTGTACCGATTTCACTCCCCAGCAACCAATTCTCCGATTTTTTTGCAGACACCTATAAGGCCCACAAGACTGTACCCTGCTTTAGATGCCATTTGCAGGTTCCAGACCTCCCTTCTAGCTGACTGACCAGCTACAAATCAGGGGTTCCCGAGACTCCCTCCTCAGGTTTGATAATTTGCTCAAATGGCTCAGAACTCAGGCCCACATCTGACTTTCATTTACTGGTTTATTATAAACAACTGTAAGTCAGAAACAGCCAAGTGGAAGAGATGCACAGGGCAAGGTGGGCACGGGGTGGGGGGATCCGGAGCTGCCCTGCCCTCGCCAGGTGGGGCACTTCCCAGCACCTCCAGGCCTTCATCAGCTGGGAAGCGCTCCTAATTCTGTCATTTAGGAGTTTTTATGAAGGTTTCATCATGTAGGGATGATGGATTATAATCCCTAGCCCCTCTCCCCTCCCAGGAAGCTTGGGGATGGGGGTTGGGGCTGAAAGTTCTAGGCTTCTAACTATGGCTTGGTCTTTCTAGCGACTAGTCCCATTCTGAAACCTACCAACACGGCCTTGTTAGAACAAAAGAGGCTCCTGGCACCCAGGAAATTCCAGGGGACTTAGGAGCTATGTCAGGAAATGGGGACAAAGACCAACTATATATTTCTTATTATCCCCCAGAGCAGTAACTGCCCTTTCTCCTGGACTGTCTTTCAAGGATACTCATATAAAGAACAGCCTGGGAAGACAGAGATAGTGTCTCCATCTGGTGCAAAGGATAGATGTTCATATTGAGCTCCCTGTGCTCAGGGTGGCTACCCACTGTGTGTGCAGGCATCCATCTCAGCCCATCTGAGTCACCCCTGTGGGAGCTGGTGCTTGAGGAATCTGTAGAGGCTGAGAGCCTGGCTCTTGCTGTTACGGTGAGAAATAAAATGTCCTTTGCCTCTGTAGGGTGGTAGAATAATTCTTTGCCATAAGAATTATTTTGAGCTAAAGGCACTTACAAATACAGCTGCAAGAAGGGTGTTCTGACCCTCTCTTTTTTCTTCTGGAAAGGAGATAAAACCCGTATGTGGAAGATGTCCACCTTATATCCCAACACAAAAGTAGCATTCTTATCATGGAGGGCAGGAGGCTGAAGTTGAGAGAATTCTGCACGGACCTCCTTAAAATAATTTTTCCTTTAGCCTCACCTATTTTAGTTTCCTTTCCACAGTTGCTTCTCTGTTCAACCTAATGTAAAGGCATTTCAGTTTTGCCACTGGTTTGATATTCATTTCCTTAGGAGGGTTCATGTGTTGTGTAAAACTTACACGAGGTCAGTTTGTGTGTTTTTGTCTTGTTCCTGCCCTCTGTCGGGCCAGGTAAGGGTCCTGAGAGAGTGGAGGTAGAGTTTTGCCCAGCTTACATCTCTTACATCTCTTGTGCTCCGCCAGCACCCTTGATGCTCCGACAGGCTAATCTGTGTCTTTATCAAACTTGATAGATGCATGTTGTCAACCGGCAGAGAAAAGAGAAATTAGTGCTTTCACTTTTACATGTTAGTGTTTAGATTGTAGCACATAAGTACAAGCTGCAGTTCGCATCCAGGGATTACAGTTCTGCAAAAGGACCCAGATGTGAGGAGTACATCAGGGGTCAGCCAAACAGTCATCATCCTCCTATTGCTGTTTCCATCCTTGTCCTTTTAAACACTGGTCTTTTCTTCCTTCTTTGGAATTTGTGCACCTATCCCACAGCTGATTTCTGTCTTCCTTCCTCTCTGTACTGTGCACTTTCTCCTACTGAAACAGGTATGAAATGATGATGCCATTGATGAGATATCTGATGTTTGCCATCTCGTGCAATTTGATCGTACTGGATTTGTTAGTTACCTTATGTTTTCACTTGATTCGTTTCCTGCCACCATTGGATATTTCCCCCTAATTCTTCAAAATAACAGTGACACTCCTAAATACTCTTTCCCAAGTAGCCAATGCATCAGTTATTATTTTTCCCTGGAGATCTTTCTCTCAGCCTTCTCTGCCTCACTGATCTGCCTCACTGATGCTGCCGGGGTCAGTGGTTTGCCTTGGCTGCTTCCTTTTGCAAGTTTGCTTTTTGGATATTTATTTATTTGATTGATTGATTGATTTTATTGATTTGTTTGGGTGGAGTGTATGATAAAATAAGCATGTGAGGTAAAGTTTTTGAGACCTTTCCTGTCTTTAAGATACCTATTTTACCTCCTAGTGGGCTAATCCTTTGAGTATAGAAATTGAAGTTAAAAACATGTTCCATTAGGATTTTGAAGGCATTGCTCTATTGTCTGTCATCTTCAAGTGCTATTCTTGTTTATTCCCAAGCTAATCTATTTTCTTCTCCTTTGTATTTGACTTTTTTTTTTTTTTTCCTGCCTGAAAACTCTGGAAGTCTTTCTTTTATGCACAGGATTTTGTGATTTCTCATTGGTGTGTTTGGTGTAGATGTTTTGCTGTTCATTGAATTGTGTGCTAGGCAGGGCTTTCTCTCTAGGAGCTAATTTTCTTACGTGATTATGTTGATAATTTCCTGTCTGTTTTTATTGTTCTTTTGGAAATTCTACTAACTGGGATCCCCAGACTGCTCCTCTAGGTTTTTTTGCTTTCTTTTTATTATATTTTATACATTAGAAAAGATATCCAAGTATAAAAATTTTGAAGTGCAATATTAAAATGAGCACTTTTGAACTTGTCACTCAAAATCTAGAATTGTACCATCTCACACAGTATCAACTGGCCACCTATGGCTACGGAGCACTTCAAATGTGGCTAGTGTGACTGAGGAACTGAATTTTTAATTCTAACTATTTAAAAGTTAAATTTAAAAGACAATTCTGCATTCTGTTATTGGAAAACTCTTTTTTTTTAATTTTTTTTTCAACGTTTATTTATTTTTGGGACAGAGAGAGACAGAGCATGAATGGGGGAGGGGCAGAGAGAGAGGGAGACACAGAATCAGAAACAGGCTCCAGGCTCTGAGCCATCAGCCCAGAGCCCGACGCAGGGCTCGAACTCACGGACCGCGAGATCGCAACCTGGCTGAAGTCAGACACTTAACCGACTGCACCACCCAGGCGTCCCTGGAAAACTTTCAAGTATGTTTGGGACAACTTGGCTTTGTGAGTTTATTTCTCAACTGTGAGTTTTAGGAACGCGAGCACAGGTCTGGCACGTTGTCTCTGCCGGCCCGGCCCGGGCTAGAACATTGCTAAGATGTTCACACCAACTATGAACCTCTCTCTTACCCTATCACTGATTCCTTTTGTCACTGACTCCTTATCATTCCTTTACTTAAACAAATAATCTACACTTATGAATAGATCACTAATCAGAGTATTATTTTGTTTTCCATGTTTTCGAACCTTGTGAAAATGGCACCAAACTGCACGTTGTCTTGTGGGACTTGCCTTTCCCGTTCGACAAGAACGTCCGCTCTCTACCCATGTTCGTGGGCACGTTCACCTCTGTGACATACTCATTCTTTAAATCTGGCAACGTTTGTTTCCCTACTTACTGTTGGTGAACACTGGGCTGCTCCCGGGGTTTTGCTACTATGAGCAGATGTGCTGTGAAGATCCTTGCACGTGGCTCTCGGTGCGTACGCGCAGGACCCTCTCAGGGCGCATTCCTGGGAATGGAACCACAGAGTTGTAGGGCATGGTTCAGCTTTCCAGGAGAGCCTGCTTGTTTCCCAGTGTGCCTGCATCAGTTTTCAGCGCGGCCAGTGAGTACCACAACTCTGCGTCCTTGCCAAAACTTGGTCAGGTCCGTTTTATCTTTCTCAACCTAGCGGAGTCTCACAGCCGTCACTGTGCTCAGAGTCCCTGGTTACGAGACTGTACACCCTTTGTGTGTGGTCATCACTCGGTTTCCTGTGAAACACTTCTTCATGCCTTCTGCCTGTTTTGAGGTTGTCTTTTGCTTATTGACTTAAAGGAGTTTTTATATAAGGTCAAACCATATTAAACTGCCACTATTCAACCTCTAAATATGGCAGTTCATGTGACTAACCCTAAAACATTTTGGATGACAATTATTTGCCCAAGTATGTGAGTTCAAAATGTTTTTTCAATTCACGAGAAAATTGTACTTTCCTTTTCTTTATGGTGAATTTGATGAAATAAATTCATTTTAATCTAGTTGAATTTATCAGAAATTTTTCTTTAAAAGTAACCTTTTTGGTGTCTTGTTTGAGAAATCTTTTCTTGACCTGAGGGTATACAAATATTGTCCAAAATTTACTTGTAAAAGGATAAAAATTGGCCTTTCATAAGGCAAATTCTTGGCTAAGAATTACATTGCAATATAAATTATAGAATCAGTTTGCTATTTTCCACAAAAATGCACTCTTGGGATTTTTATTTAGGTTGCAGTGAATGTATTGATCAATTTTGGGAACTGACATTTTAATAACACCGAGTCTTCCAATGCATGAACAAGTATAGTCTTGGCCAACAACAGTCAAATCAGTCTTGAAGAAAAAGAAATAGGACTTCGTCTACCAGATGAAAAGATATTATAAAGCTGTGGTAATTAACCAGTTTGGCATTGGTGTAAGGATAGGCAGTCGACCAATGGAACAGAAGGGGAGGCTAAGACTTCCAGACCCTAACCCTCCCAAACCCCTCTTCAGTGTGACTGTGTCTTCCTAGAATTCTGCTAGGGTCCTGCCACCTGCTTGAAAGATCCTTTGCTGACTCTCAGTCCCGCAGTGAGAAACCCCGCTTCCTGGCTTGAACTCCAGGAATCTTTTGAGGTTTCTTGAACATTTAAAAATAAACTTCGTGAGAAAGCACTAAAGAAATTTCAGGTATTTTGTCTGGTGGAAAAAGAAGTGTTTGATTTGTCTTGAAAATTTTGAAAGAGTATCTTGTGAGAAGTGGGTTAATATTGCTCTGTAATGATCCCAGGGCATCGAACTGCACCCACACGTAGAAGCTACAGAAAGAGGGGGTGCCTGGGAGTAGGCTCAGTTGACTGAACATCTGACTCTTGATTTTCACTTAGGTCATGATCCCAGGGTTGTGGGATTGAGCCCCATGTCAATGTGGAACCTGCTTAAGATTCTCACTCTCTCTAAAAAAAAAAAAAAAAAAAAAAAAGCAGCAGCAGCTACAGAAAGACATTTCTGTACGTGGGTGATTTTAAATCTGAAACCTGTATCTCACTCCTTTTGAAAAATGAGTGAAGTGGGCATTCTCTACTTCCTTTGTGAAGGTCAAGTGAAAACAATCTTGTTATATCAATGTTTAGTGTGAAATTTTTCTCAGATTTTGCATTTAGAATGTAATTAGGTTAAAAAACTATTAACCTGGTGGTTTTTAAGTAAATTATAACTAAATCAATAACTCTAGTTTTGGTAACTCCTCAGAATTAGTTACAAGAATCTTAGGGTTTTAACACTAACATGTTTTGTTATTCAACTATGCTGCTCACCTTTGAATTCCTTCCACATCATTCAGGCCAAACCTACTACCTAATGGCAGACCTCTTTTAAATGTACAGACTTTTCCCAAAGGTAAAATATCTGAACTTTCTTCAGTGTTTCTTCACTGTATTCATTTTAATGCTCAGGAAACACCAGGAGATTCCTGGAGTTTAAGCCAGTAATGGAAGCTTCTCACTGCAGGACTGAGAGTCTTTCCAGCAGGTGTCAGGATCGTAGCGGAATTCTAGGAAAGCATAGTCATGTTGAAGATGGATGGGTGAGGGTGAGTCTAGAAGGCTTCTATTTGGGCTCATCAATACAGAGTCCTCTGAATTCTCACAACAGATTGTCAGGCTGGCCATGCCGTGTGGTTAACTGGTGTCTGAAATGTAGCTCTCCAGTCAACAACACAAAACGTCCACGCTCGAGGACGGTCCAGAACTTAAACGGGATTTGTCCTGTTGCCAGATTCTGTTAAAACTCATTGGAGAAGGGAGATGAAGGATTGCCTCGTCAGGTTCTGAAGTTGGGCTGAGGACTTTGAGCCCCAAATCCCAATATACACCGTAGCGTGTGGGTGCAGAAATAAATGTTATGAACATGTATATGCATTTTCCAAGAGCAGGTACCTGCTGTGAAAAACAAAACCTCAGATTTTTCAGGAAAGCATGATATTTTGCCATCGAGCATTAAAGTACAACATGTGTGCACATGTGGGGGAGAGTGCTGCTGGTATTTGACCATCAAACAAACGGTCCTCAGACTCAAAAAATTATTGGAAAACCACTGCCAGTGCTCCAGACATACCGTGAATTCTGTCCTTAGGTCATGTTTTCTCACCCAGAAGCCACGTATCCAGAATTTTCTCCTCCATAGAGACAATGTCATTGAGTTATGTCTTTAATGTTTTCATCTTGGCTTTCACTAATAAACTAGGTAAGAAATGGCCACATAAATAAAAAGAATTTTTTTGTAGAAACTGAGCCTAAGGAACAATGTTTCAATCCATCCTTTTTAAAGATGAACCATATTGTTACTAGAAAATTGCATCTCTTGGACACTTTGTCCTTCAGTATTAGATAACCTGTAACCATTTCCCAAAGCGTTTTCTGTGATACAGGAGCCCACTAAGATGCTTCAAACAGGACTGTGGTCAGTTTTGGAAAGCAATTTTTTTTATTGTTCTTTCAAGGTTTAGAAAAGATATTAGCATATCATAAAGTGAGAAGTCTTTAATTAAAAAAGCCACCCCTAGCCAGCCTTTCCTAAAGTCATTCTTTTAAAAAACTTAGGGGTGCCTGGGTGGCTCAGTCACCGAGGTGTCGGACTCTTGGTTTCGGCTCAGGTCATGATCTCACAGTTTCATGGGTTCGAGCCCCACATTGGGCTCTGTGCTGACAGTGCAGAGCCTGCTTGGGATTATGTCTCCCTCGCTCCCTGCCCCTCCCCCACTCACGCTGTCTCTCTCAAAAATACACTTGAAAAAGTTTAACGTGTAAAACACCTTTGAGAAATGTTGGATAGCCCATTGCTCATCTTGTCCCCTCTCCCTGCCCGCCCCAGGAGCTGAGGAACTTAGAACTACATTTAATTCTCAGTTATGGTCATTATGCTAATTATGTTGACCTGAGCATCTTCTAGGATTTTCAGTCTCTGATAGCCTTATTCACCGTGGGTCTTAATTCTGTTTGTAGAAAGTACTTGTGACGTTTGAAGAGTAAAAGTATAAAGAGATATTGAAAAATGTGAAAAAATAGCCACAAATTTCTAAGACACTTGAAAGAGCATTTCATCCATCACAAATAAATATAGCAAATCTTTAAGAAATGAACACGTTGACATCTTGATGTATTTATAGGAAAGTGAGATGGGCTTTGTGCTCTTTCCCATGTAAACTGTTACTTGAGCAGTGCATCCTGCTTAGGTCAGATTTCTAAATCTGCCTTCCTTTCCCATCCTGACCCCACATGGGAAGTACCATTCAGTCCTTAAGTTAAAACAACACAGAAAAACCTTGCTAAAAAATGGTCAGTGTTTCATCAGGTAGAACACGGTGGGTGCTGAGCTGAGTTGTCGCTTCGCATCTAAGACGTGGTGCGGGCGAGTCTGAGTGTGGAGGGGTGGGGGTGGGGGGGCGTTGGTGCAGAACCACCCGGTGAAGTGACCCTGAACGAGTGTCCTCTTTTCATGCCTTCGCTTCCTCATCCCACAGGGCAGTTGTGTGGTTAAGTGAGTTGACGCGCGGCAAAGCCTTGGGCTACTGGGCAACGCCCTGGAAGTGAGTCCCTGAGCAGCCGGGTCAGGACGGGCTCTGGGGATCCCAGTCAGGGAGGGGCCCGAGAACCGGGAGGCACCAGTGTGCGGAACCCCGGGTGCTGGTGGTCAGTCCCCGACCACCGACAGGGTCTGCGAGGCCGATCCTGGGGCGAGGGCTGCCCCCAAAGTGCCGTCCAGCTCGTGGGTTCTGCGCGCCGGGTGGATTCTTTTCTTGTGTCCGGTTAGATTGGCGCTCACCCGGAACGCTTTCCCACACTGCTCGCACTCGTAGGGCCTCTCGCCGGTGTGGACGCGCTGGTGCCCGAGCAGGGCCGCGCGCTGGCGGAAAGCTAGGCCGCACTGGCTGCAAGGGTAGGGCCTCTCGCCCGTGTGGATCCGCCTGTGTTGGGTGAGCACGGAGCTCTGGGGGAAGGCCTTCCCGCACACGTCGCAGGCGAACGGCTTCTCCCCGGTGTGGACCCGCTGGTGGGCGGTCAGGTTGGACTTGCCGCTGAAGGCCTTCCCGCACTGGGGGCAGGCGAACGGCTTCTCCCCGGTGTGGACCCGCTGGTGCACGGTGAGGCAGTGCCGGTCCTGGAAGGCCTTTCCGCACAGCCCGCACGGGTACGGCCTGTCCCCGCGGTGTCCCCGCTCGTGGGCGCGGCGCCGGCACTCGTGCCGGAAGGCCCTGCCGCACTCGCCGCACCGGAAGGGCTTCTCCGGGGCGGGGGCCCCCCGGGACCCGGCCGGCCCCGCGCGCGCGTGCACCCCCGCGTGCTTGCGGAGGTCCGAGCGGCGGCGGAAGGCCCGGCCACACTGGCCGCATGTATACGGGCGCTCAGCTGAGTGCACGCGCGCGTGCTTGGCCAGGTCGGAGCTCCCGCGGAAGGCGCGGCCGCACTGCGCGCAGCCGAACGGCCTCTCCCCGGTGTGGGTCCGGCCGTGCGCGGTCAGGCAGTGCTTGAGGCCGAAGGCCTTCCCGCACACGCCGCACCGGTGCGGCCGCTCCGCGCTGTGGACCAGCCCGTGCCGGCGCAGGCGGCCCCTGCTGCCAAAGGCCTTCCCGCACTGCGCGCACGCGTGCGGCCTGTCCCCGCCGTGCTCCCTCCTGTGCCGGCACGCGGCCGCCCTGCTGCCGAAGGCCTTCCCGCACTGCGCGCAGCCGAAAGGCTTCTGGCCGGTGTGCGTGAGCAGGTGCGCCGCCAGCTGTCCGCCGGTCCTGAAGGCCTTCCCGCACTGGGCGCACGCGTGCGGCCTCTCTCCGGAGTGCACGCGCTGGTGCAGGACGAGGTCCGAGCGGCCGCGGAAGCTCTTCCCGCACTGGGCGCACGGCCGGGGCCCCTGGGCTGGGCGGGCGCTGCGCGCTGCGGGCCGGCCAGTCCCCCCGTCCGCTCCTGGCGACCTCCTCGGGGACCCAGGCTCCGGGACCCAGACCCCTCCGCGCTCCAGGACACGCTTCGCCTCCGGCCCGCGGCGGTCCCCGTTCTCAGGCCGCGTGTGGTCCGCCGACACTGAAAAGAGGAAGCAAACACCGGGGCGAGTGGAGCCGGGTCAGGACCGGGTGATCTGACCGCCAAAGGCTGGGGCGGGTTCGGTAGTGGCAAGTTCCCAAGGACCGCGCTGTTCACACTGAATAAACCTGATGAAGATCCTTGCACACCTGCTCGCTCCCCAGACTCTCCAGAGAAGCGAGTGGCAAATCCAAACGCCTGCCCACCTCAGGCAGGAGACGCAGCCTTCAACCCTGTCCCTCCTGGACATTGTACAAGTTACCCCCGTGGGGCCTGTCTGCCGTATGACTGCTGCCGGGGTAGGGCGGGGGAGGGGGGGTCTGGGCCGGTGCCGACCCAAGCCGGACCCCCGCTCCCTGGACTCCGGGCTCGTGCTCCCTGGACTCCTCCCTGGACTCCGGGCCTGCTCTCTGGACTCCGGACCGTGCTCCTTGGACTCCTCCCTTGCGTCTGGGCCCGGCTCCCTGGATTCCTCCCTGGACTCTGGGCTAGCGCTCCCTGGACTCCTCCCTAGCCTCTGGGCTCGCACTTCTATCCAGAGCCCCAGCCGCTCAGGGGAGGGAAGGCGTGGGCACATGGACTGAGCCACTGGGAAGGAAAGTGGGCCAGGGAGGGAGGGGCGGAGGGACAGAGGCAGGCAGACCCACAGGGGGCTGACATGCCCAAGTAGTACCAGTAGTATGAGTAGTACCATAGTAGATGTGTGTTTACAGAAGCCGGCAGGGGTTAACTCTTCCTGCTGTCAGTCTTCCCATGACCCCCGCCCTGACCTGTGCCCTCTACTTCTAGTGCCGGGTCATCAGGTCATTCCGGGTTGCTCACTGCAGCCCCACCATCTGTGTTCTACTCTGCTTCCAAAATCTTCTTTCAAAAAATAAGGTCTTATCACGCCACTGCTCCGCATAAAATAGTTCGGGGGTGCTCCACAGTAAACCAAACAGAGGGGGGTAAAGCCTGCAGCTCTGGAGTGGGAGCATCTAGCCTGAAATCCTAGCTCCATTCGGGGCGCTCCACAGTGAACCAGACAGATGGGGGTGAAGTCTGCAGCTCTGGAGTGGGAGCACCTGGGCTGAAATCCTAGCCCTGACACCTAAGGGAGGTGTTGCATGTGTCTGTGGCCAGACCACCCAGGTGAGCACTGTGTGCATCCACCTCAGGGCTCAGAGCTGAAGCGTGAGGGGGACAGGGAAAGGAAGGGTCAGAAGCCCAACACGGGGAAGGTCCTGAAGGAAAGCTGGAGGCTTTCTGGGCACTGGAGTAACTGATCCACAGAAGGGAGACGGATTCTTGGAGCCTTTCAGAGGACCACATTGCAAAGGGGCCTGTTAGGGTGCACAGAAGCAATTAATGACAGGATAATTGTCCGATTTGCTGCTGTTTGTTTTCTCTCCATTAGGGTTTTCTAAGTGGACTTCCTCCAGGAGGGTGAGGATGGATGACGCAGCACTAAGAACATACTAGAACCAGCTGTCACACGGCACACGGCTGGTGACTGGAGCTTCCCCGTCACTCACCTGGGAAGGAGCAGGTCAGGAACCCCCAGTCCTGCAGGTCCTCAGCGCAGGGCACGGCCCCTTGCTCCAGATGGGAGATGAGGGGTGGCTTAGGGCAGGCAAGGCCTGCTCGTGGAGAAGGGAAGTCAGTGTGCATAGCAGATCACCTCTGTCCCAACACCTGGCCTTGACCCTTCTGCTCACACTGCAGAGGAGAGTGTGAGCAGGGGGGAGAAAAGGGTGTACTTGGGGGGGTCTGCCAAGGTGTAAGCAAGCATGTAGGGATGACCTCAGAAAGGTCACGCTCAGAAGGGCAGAGGAGGAGACCCCAGGAAGCAGTCACTTGGTTGTATTTTCCCCGTTGTGGCTGCGAGGCAAGAATGAGGGCTCTGACTTTCACTGGGAGGCCCGGAGACGTCAATAGACAGCAAGTAAAGAGTAAGGACAGGAAAAAGGACTAAGCCAAGCATGGGGTGTCCTCACCAGCCGACAGCATGTTGCCATAGTTCTCCAGCATCACGTCAGTGTACAGGTGCCTCTGGGCGCGGGTCAGACACTGCCACTCTCCGCTACTGAAGCACACGGCCACATCCTCAAACGTCACCGCGTCCTGCAAGGATATGCTCCCGCTGACCCGGAGGAAACCCCAGTCCCCAGGAAACAGACGCAGAAGAAGGGATTCTCAGGAGGTTTCTAGAAATGAAAGGTGGTTACTGTTCCACATATATTTGGGGTTGCGGTGGAAGGGGGCATAGGCTGTGCACAGCGAAAATCATGACCGGGAACAATCCACAAATGGTGTGGCATCCAACAAAATGTTCCTTGTGAGTGGAATGCCTGGATTGGGGGGGGCGGGGTCAGGGAGCGAGTGAAAACGAGGCCGTATTCAGGACATGGTGCTGTATTTCCAGGAAGGATGGAGGGGCCTCAGCTCGCCTGGGCCCCACTCACCGGTGTGGTATTTGCTCCTGGCCGGTCTCCGTGGCTTCCGTCGTTGGCAAAGGCAGGATGCTGAGGAGCCCGCAGGGCTGAGGGAAGAGAAATGAGTCAACTTGGCACGGTATTGATGAGACCCTATGCTTTCCTCCTCTTCCCTAACGTGCAAGTCTAGACCACACCTTCCCCTCATTTCTCCAGCCTGTTTCCAGTTTGGGCAGCAGGCCATGGCACACAGCCATGCTGACGGTAAATGCTTGCTCTCCCTCACCTACAACGTGGTTTTCTGTGGTCGCTGTTCATCCTAGAATAACCTCGCCTGTCCCCAAGCCCACATCACTGACTCCTGGCTCGTTCGATGACCTTGTTCCAGGATCTGAGTGTTGAGGTCACTTCCTCCAGAAGGACTAGGGATGGGGATGGATGGGGGTTGGCCCACAGCTTGTTCCTTTAGGTAACTTACTAGCTGGCCTACCTCGGGCCATTTTCCCTCGTTCTTATTAGAGAAGCAGCACGTGTCCCGACTCTGAGTCTCCCGTTAGCTCCTGGCACGGAGCCACCGTCCCCTCACCGTGCTGCAGTGCACGCAGCGTATGCAGCATGTGGTGTCCAGGTGTCTGGGGCAGCCCGTAGGGCACTTTGGCCCTCCACCTCGGCCGGCCCACATAGCTGGCTAGGGAGCCCTAATTCACTCCTCAGGGACCAGCTCCACCTTTCCTTAGCTTGTGTTTGCAGTGACTAACCTTTCTAGAAAGTTCTTCAACACATCCCCAATCCGAGTCTGAGCAGTCTCTTTCAGAAGAGACCAGGGAGATTGGTCACCAACTGATAAGACTCTAGGATCACCCTGTGGACTTAGGTCCCCAAAATTTCATTCCAATTTTACCAAAACTTCAATTTAGGAGCAAACTGGTTTCTTCCCAGAGAAATTTCCCAAGAACATTGTTCTTTGGTTTAGACCTGGGCTGTGTCTCAGTCCTCATGGGTCCTGCTCTCTTGTTCCATGTCTCACCTACAAGCCCACGCATTCTGTGGCTGTTGGTCGCACATGGTCCCACACCCATTGGGCTCACAGCAGAGGCAGGTCTGCTCTGCAAGGATCCTCATGACATCAAAAATGTAACCTCCCAGCTCGGTTTTTTGTTCAATCCACATTTTATTTATTTTCTTCTTTTTTTTAATGTTTATTTTTGAGAGACAGAGAGAGAGATTGGATGTGAATGGGGGAGGGGCAGAGAAGATCTGAAGCAGGCTCTAGGCTCTGAGCTGTCAGCACAGAGTCCGACTTGGGGCTCAAACCCATGACCTGTGAGATCATGACCTGAGCTGGAGTCAGACACTTAACCGACTGAGCCACCCAGGTGCCCCTCAATCCACATTTTATTGTGAATGTTTTCAAATATACAGAAAAGCTGGAAGAACTGTTTGGTAAACATCCACATACTCCCCACTCATGTTCCACAATTAATGTTTGCAATGAACCTCTGTCTGTCTAACTAGCCCTGTCTCTACTAATCCACTCGTCTTTGCTGAGTTTCAAAGTAATGAAGACATGAGCAACTTTACCCCAAAACACTTTGTCCCATGTATCATTAACTGGGGTTCAGTATGTGTTTACATTCTTGTTTTTGAGTAAATTTACATACACATTTATATACACATACATACACAAGTCGTAAGTGTACCATTGGCTGAGTTTTGACAAAGCACAGCCCTATTTGGCCCAAAGTCCCCTCCAGAAACGTCCCCGTTGGATTTTGACTATCTTCTTCACAGATTGGGATAGTCATTAAGTCATAGTGGTTCTTCTTTTAAAAAAGTGTTCATCATGCTATTTTTTTTTTTTAAGTAGATTCCGTGCCCCATGGGAGGCTTGAGCTCACGACCCTGAGTCCAAGTCATGTGCTGCACCAACTGGGCCAGCCAGGTGCCCCCAAAGTTTTTTGAACTGTGGCACAGAATATGTGACAAAATTTACCGTCTTAAGCATTCTTAAGTGTATGGTTCAGCAGTGTTGAAAACACACAATGTGAGTCATCTCCACAACTTTTTCATCCTGCAAAACTTAAACTCTCTATGCATCACACAACCTGCCTGTGTCTCTCCCTCCCCAGTCCCTGGTCACCACAGTGATTCTTAGGCTTTATTTTTTAGCTTTAGATTTTGAAAGGTCAGTTTCTGCCCTCAAGTTAAAAATGAATCTGGGACACAGGCTGTGTGCTCACGACATGAAACTACCTTGGTCAGCTCAGGCTGCCCTAACAAAATACCCCAGGCTGGCTGGCTCACTTCTCTCAGTTCCGGAGGCTGGACGTTCAGATCCAGGTGTCGGCCCCTCCTGGCTTCCGTCCCTCTCCTCTCACATGGGAGAGACAGAGTTCTGGGCCCCTCCTCATATAAGGACACTACTCTCTTCATTGCCATCCTTATGACTTTATCTAAACCTCATTTCTTCCTGAGGCCCCACCCACCTCTCCATATCATCACACGGGTTCAGGGACATGTGCATTTTGAGGGGACACATTCAGTCCATAACAAAACTATTTGTTAAAGCTGGGCACAGATAGTATCTGGGATGAGACTGATTCATTTATGATTCCTTATACAGTAGAAATGTCAGGATTTCTCCTTTGGAAGTGCCAATAACATACTTTTTTTTTTCATTGTAGACAATAAATACTAAAAGCCTACTTTCGAGGTGCCTGGTGCCTCGTCCTCTGTCCAAAGGTCGGTGCCATTCAGGGTCTGCCTGTAGGACTCCAGAATTGCTAAACGCCAGGCCCTGGGTTTTACTTCCAGCAGCCACGTCTATACAGCCTTGTCCACCTTCCTCTGCACATGTCCCATCAAAGAGCATTTCTAAACCCAGCCTCGCATTTTCCCAAAGCTTCACAAGACCTTTGCTCCTTCTTGGCCAGTTGTTTCCAGGTACTCATTCTATACCTTTAAAATCTCAGGGTTCCAAAAAGGTTACAGAAGTAAAATTACATACACTCAAAATTTAAACGTTGGTAAAACTGGTGGGTGGGGTAGGAGTTACTGAATTATTTAAGTTTTATGCACACATATATGCTATTTATCATATGTGTCAAGTTGTACATAAAACAAGTGATTGAATGCATTCCATTTCCTTGATAAACTGCTCTGAAGTACCTTAAAAAACTTTTTTTTAAAGTTTATTTATTTTGAGAGAGACAGACAGAAGGGGAGGGGCAGAGAGAGAGGGAGAAAGAGTCAATCCCAAGCAGGCTCCATAGTACTGTCAGCACAGAGCCCGATGTGGGGCTTGATCCCACAAACCATGAGATCACGCATGACCTGAGCTGAAGTCAAGAGTTGGACACTTAACCGACTGAGCCACCCAGGCATTTCCGGCTTTGTAGAGTCTTTTATTATTTTTTCCAAATTTGATTTAAGATGAGGGCAGAAACTGAATAATTTAGTTTCTCTCAATACTGATCCAAGCCTAGTATAGAAAAAATAGAAGGCTTCCAATAAATGCTCAGTAAGGAGATTTCCAGGCCCCAGGAAGCACCCTGCCCACCATGCCCCTGCTCCATTTCAGCTGCCAGGGCCCCTGGCACAGCCTCCTGTGCGCCTCACCTCCTTCCTGCAGGAGCTCGGCATCGGGGGCCCGCTGGTGTGGTCCGGAACTCCCGTCTGGCAGCATCACCTGTCACAAGGCACAGAAACACTCCGGGAGGTTAGGAGGGAGGGGAAAAAGCTCTGGCCAGCTATGAAGGTTTGTCCGTGGACGTCAACTCCCAGAAATATCAAGAGGGGCGAGGAACTCAGGGACTCGTCCCTGAGGAGAGACAGAAAGGGCATCCCATTACTGTCTGTCACTGGAAAGCTTAGGTGGTCGCCAGGCCATCCAGGAAACGCAATACTTCACAGCAGAAAACCTTACCTCTCCTCCCCCCCCCCCCCCCCCATGCTGCAGACCCTCCTTTTCTCACCCCCAGCATCCTTCCCCGGCTTTCTGTGGTCTTCCACCGCTGGCCAGGTCGTTCGCTGGCTGGGCGAGGCTCCCGCGGTCAGTTCTGGCCTTGCCCAGACGTCACGGTTTGACGTGGCCTGGGGGACGCCAGCGGCCTTCTGGGACACACGTGTTGGTGGTGCCCGCCAGAGGCCCCCGCGGACCCCCAGGGCAGCTGCTATTGGGCTTCATGCGTCAAAACCTGCCCTGGACTCGGGGCCTGTCAGCAGCACTGACCTCGCTGTCATCTCGTACCTTGTTTCCCTGCGTATTCGAGGGCAAGGGACAGGGAGGAAGCTGAACACCGCAAAGAGGGGGAGCCACTGAGGGTTCAGGACGGGAAGGCCAGCTGGGGATGTCGCGTGCCCGGGAATCCAGCCTCCTCCCTTCCCGCCTGGTCCGTATCGCCTCTCGGGGTCTCCCGCCTGTCTCTTCTCAGTACCGCAGTCAGAGAGGCCTGTCTACAACCTGGGCGGCTGAGTTCCGCTCCGCCTAAAACCCCTGGTGTACAGTGTCCGCCTTACTCATACACAGCGGCGCACAAAGCGGTGTAGTCTACACAGTCCCACGACTCCCCTCCCAGGTCCACCCTCTCCCACCGCAGGGCCTTTGCACTGGCGCTCCGCCCCCCTCTCCCCCACGCCCCCCCCCCCCCCCCAGCTTCCCAAGGTATCCCGAGAAGACACACCCCGGGGCCCTGTGCTCCCCGGATCCCAACGCCGCACTCGCTGCGTCTTCGCCTGCTCAGCAGCTCTTCATCCCGCCGCGACGCGCGGGGCTAGGATGCGCACACCACGTGCCCCGCTAACACCTGAGCTCTGCCCACCGTGCTCGCAGAATCCCCGTCTACACCCGCGCCCGCGGCTCAGAGAGTGAATACAGGCAGGGGCGCGGGCGACAAAGACGAGCGAGGGGCGGCTGGGGCCACAGGAGCCAGGGGCGGGGCGGGGCAGGTGTGTGTGGGGGAGACTCGCCGACCCGGCCACAACCCTGGGGCCGCCCCTGGGGCGGCTCGAAAGCCCGCCGCTGCGTCCCCGCCCCGCGCGGGGTGGAGGCACCACTCTCCCCGCCCAGGTGTCTCCAGGCGCCCAGAGACCCGGGCACCTGCGCTAACTCCGCTTTCTGGTCCTCCGGAACCACTTCCGGCGACTTTCTAGGAAGCGCCACTCGCTGGTGGGAAGTCGGCTCCGAGTCCCGCGGGGCCCCTCGCGCATGCGTCCTCGAGCCACGCGCGTTCAGAGGCCGCGACCTGGGCGGTGGCCGGCGCGTCCGCACAGCGATGATTTCGCAGGAATTTGGAGACAGAAATAGGTGAAAAAGTCACTTAATTAGGAACCCAAATCACGAGATAAATAATGGGATGCCCTTTTCCAAAACTTAAAAACTTCCTTGTGAAAATTTAAGCCTAGTTGGAAGTTGGGAGAAGGTTGGGAGAAGACTAATGAACCCGAATGGGCTCATGACTCAGATTTAACAATAAATAAGATTCGGATTCTGGTTTGGTCTGTTTCCCTGCCGTTTTCCATGCAAAAATATTTTAAAGCAAAACCCAAAGATGCTTTTTCAATTTTGTGCTTTTCAGAATACATTTCTCCCCCAAATTTTAAAATTCTAGTTAGTTAATATACAGTGTAGTATTGGTTTCAGGAGTAGAATTCAGTGATTCATCACTTACATACACACCCAGTGCTCATCACAAGTGCCCTTCTTAATGCCCATCTCCATCTAGCCCATCCCCCACCTCCCTCCGTCAACTCTTTGTTTTCTGTGGCTAAGAGTCTCTTATGGTTTGCTTCCCTCTCTTTCAGAATGCATTTCTTAAAAAATATGGACATTTTCTGACAACTACAATGCCATTATCCCACCTAACAAGTTCCTGGTTTCCACTAAATACTGAGTCCATGCTAAACTTGTCCAAATACGTAAAGCATGCTTATTTTTTAATCAAGATCCAAAGTCTACATGCTTTTTTTTTTTTTTTTTTTGGTTCTTTTAATTTTCTTTTAATTTAGATCTAGAATAGTACCTTCTTCCATTTTCTATTCCATGCCCCCTGAACAAATTGGGTATTTGTCCTAAATGTTTCACATGCTGCTGGTTTTGTCTATTTGTGTCTTCATTTATTACTCTAGCCTTGTATTTCCTGTTAGCTCTAAAAGTTTGGTTCAAGTTTGGTTTACTTTTATGGGTAAGAATTATTTTTAGGTGGGGCTATGTACTTCTTTTTGCTTTATATTGGGAGGTGTATAATGTCTGACTTGTTCCACACTCTGTGATGCTAAGATTGTTCACTGAGTGCAGCTCTTGATTGTTGTGTCTGTCCATGTGTAGTTCCCTACCAATCTTTCGTTTGGTGGTTTCACTTACCGATCTTTGCCTAAATCAACCATTTCATCAGGGGTTGCAGAATTGTGATTTTTCTAAGTCCAGAGGTCTTGTCACATTTATGAACAGAAATTTCTTTAAAAAGAAGGATTTTCTCTCATTAGCCTATCAATTCAGGGTGATTTGATTATTCTGAAATAACCATACAGGAATAAAAGTAAATACTTTCTTTTAATTTAACTGCTAGTATTCAGAGTAAATAGTTGTTTGCCCTAGGTGCCATGACCATGTGTTGGCCATCCTTTGAAATGGCTATCAGTGAACCCTTCCAGGATTCTTTTCCTGTGTAGCTCCCGTGCCTATTGTACCAGAACTGGTTTGTGTTACCAGTTGAATATGGCAGAAGCGATGTTATGTTGCTTCTAATGTTTTGTTAAGTTAAAAAAGAGACTGTGGCTTCCAGCTTGATCTCTCTCTCCTTCTCTCTCAGATCACTCACTCTGAGGGAGGCCAGCTGTCACATTGTGAGGAGTGGCCCACATGGTGAGGAAATGAAACCCCCGCCAACAGCCATTTGAATGAGTTTAGAAGTGCATCCTCCAGCCCCCAGTCTAGCCATCAGATGACTACAGCCCAGATCACAGACTCAAAGCCAACAGTTGAGCTGCTCTCAGATTCCTGATCTGCAGAAACTGTGCGAGGTAATAAACATTTGATGTTTGATTCTGAATTTTGGGGGTACTTTGTTATGCAGCAATTGATAACTACTTTTTTTTGGTTCTCTCTTTTTGAATATCATTACAAATGCATCGTTTTTTTCTCTTCCTTTTTTCTTCATAATTAATTAGTTAATTATTTACATCCAGGTTAGTTAGCATATAGTGCAATAATGGATTCAGGAGTAGATTTCAGTGATTCATCCCCTATGTATAACACCCAGTGCTCATCCCAACAAGTGTCTTCCTTAATGCCCCTTGCCCATTTAGCCCATCCCCCCTCCCACAACCCCTCCAGCAACCCTCAGTTTGTTCTCTGTATTTAAGAGTCTCTTATGTTTTGTCCCCCTCCCTGTTTTTATATTATTTTTGCTTCCCTTCCCTTGTGTTCATCTGTTCTGTGTCTTAAAGTCCTCATATGAGTGAATTCATATGATATTTGTCTTTCTCTAATTTCGCTTAGCATAATACACTCTAGTTCCATCCACGCAGTTGCCAATGGCAGGATTTCATTCTTTTTGATTGCTTAATAATACTCCGTTGTACATATATACCACATCTTCTTTATCTGTCATCAGTTGATGGACATTTGGGCTCCTTCCATACTTTGGCTATTGTCGATAGTGCTGCTATAAACATTGCGGTGCACGTGCCCCTTCGAATCAGC
Source organism: Felis catus (assembly GCF_018350175.1). Lineage (NCBI taxonomy): Eukaryota > Metazoa > Chordata > Mammalia > Carnivora > Felidae > Felis > Felis catus. Next base: position 1,662,502 of record NC_058372.1, on the reverse strand, counting down.
ACACCTGTATCCCTTGGATAAATACCTAGGAGTGCAATTGCAATAGAACTACCTAAGGTAGTTCTATTTTTAGTTTTTTGAGGAAACTTCATACTGTTTTCCAGAGTGGCTGCACCGTTTGTGTCCCCACCAGCAGTGCAAAAGAGATCCTCTTTCTCCACATCCTTGCCAACATGTGTTGTTGCCTGAGTTGTTAATATTAGTCATTCTGACAGGTGTCAGGTGGTATCTCATTGTGGTTTTGATTTGTATTTGCCTGATGATGAATGATGTTGAGCATTTTTTCATGTGTCTGCTAACCATCTGGATGTCTTCTTTGGAGAAGTGTCTATTCATGTCTTTTACCCATTTCTTCACTGGATTATTTATTTTATGGGTGTTGAGATGTTCTTTACAGATTTTGAATACTAACCCTTTATCTGATATGTCATATGCAAATATCTTCACCCATTCCATTGGTTGCCTTTTATTTTTTTTTTCCTTTTTTTTTTTTTTTAATTTTTTTTCAACGTTTATTTATTTTTGGGACAGAGAGAGACAGAGCATGAACGGGGGAAGGGCAGAGAGAGAGGGAGACACAGAATCGGAAACAGGCTCCAGGCTCTGAGCCATCAGCCCAGAGCCCGACGCGGGGCTCGAACTCACAGACCGCGAGATCGTGACCTGGCTGAAGTCGGACGCTTAACCGACTGTGCCACCCAGGCGCCCCAGGTTGCCTTTTAGTTTTGCTGATTGTTTCCTTCAATGTGGAGAAGCTTTTTATTTTGATGAGGTCCCAATAGTTCATTTTTGCTTTTGTTACCCTTGCCTCCAGAGACGTGTTGAGTAAGAAGTTGCTGCGATTGAGCTCAAAGATGTTTTTGCCTGCTTTCTTCTCCAGATTTTGATAGCTTTCTGTCTTATGTATAGGACTTTGATCCATTTTGAGTTTATTTTTGTGTGTGGTTTAAGAAAGTGGTCCAGGTTCATTTTTCTGCACGTGGCTGTCCAGTTTTCCCAGCACCATCTGTAGAAGAAACTGTCTTTATTCCACTGGGTATTCTTTCCTGCTTTGTCAGAGATTAGTTGGCCATACATTTGTGGGTCCATTTCTGGGTTCTCTATTCTGTTCCCTTGATCTGAGTGTCTGTTTTTGTGCCAGTGCCATGATGTCTTGATGATTACAGCTTTGTAGTATAGCTTGAAGTCTGGGATTGTGATGCCTCCTGCTTTGGTTTTCTTTTTCAAGATTGCTTTGGCTATTCAGGGTCTTTTGTGGTTCCATACAAATTTTAGGATTGTTTGGTTTAGTTCTGTGAATAATGCTGGTGTTATTTTGATAGGGATTTCATTGAATATGTAGATTGCTTTGGGTAGTATTGACAGTTTAACATTTGTTCTTCAAATCCATGAGCATGGAATGTTTTTCCATTTTTTTGTGTCTTCTTCAATTTCTTTCATAAGCTTTCTATAGTTTTCAGTGTATAGCTTTTCACCTCTTTGGTTAGGTTTATTCCTAGGTATTTTATGATTTTTGGTGCAATTGTAAATGGGATCAATTCCTTGATTGTCATTTCTGTTGCTTCATTATTGGTGTATAGGAATGCAACTGATTTCTGTGCATTGATTTTGTATCCTGCGACTTTGCTGAATTCATGGATTACTTCTAGCAGTTTTTCGTGGAATCTTTTGGGTTTTCCATATAGAGTATCATGTCATCTGCAAAGAGTGAAAGTTTGACTTCCTTATGGCCAATTTGGATGTCTTTTATTCCTTTGTGTTTTCTGATTGCTTAGGCTAAGACTTCCAATACTGTGTTGAATAACAGTGGTGAGAGTGGACAGGCCTGTCATATTCCTGATCTTAGGGGGAAGCTTTCAGTTTTTCCCCACTGAGGATGATATTAGTGTTGGGTCTTTCATATATGGCTTTTATGATCTTGAGGTATGATTCTTCTATCTCTACTTTATTGAGGGTATTTTTTTTTATCAAGAAAGGATGCTATATTTTGTCCAATGCTTTCTCTGCATCTGTTGAGAGGATCATGTGGTTCTTGTCCTTTCTTTTATTGATGTCATATATCACATTAATTGTTCTGTGGGTATTGAACCAGCCCTGCATCCCAGATATAAATCCCACTTGGTCGTGGTGAATAATTCTTTTAATGTATTGTTGGATCTGGTTGGCTAGTATCTTGTTTCGGATTTTTGCATCCATATTCATCACAGAAATTGGTCTGTAGTTCTCCTTTTTAGTGGGGTCTTTGTATAGTTTTGGAATCAAGATAATGCTGGCTTTGTAGAATTAGTTTGGAAGTTTTCCTTCCATTTCTATTTTTTGGAATAGCTTCAGAAAAATAGGTGTTAACTATTTAAATGTTTGGTAGAATTCCCCTGGAAAGCCATCAAACCCTGGACTCTTGTTTGTTGGGAGATTTTTGGTTACTAATTTAATTTCTTTACTGGTTATGGGTCTGTTCACATTTCCTATTTCTTCTTGTTTCAGTTTTGGTAGTTTGTATGTTTCTAGGAATTTGTCCATTTCTTCCAGATTGCCCATTTTATTGGTGTATGATTGCTCATAATATTCTCTTATTATTGTTTGTATTTCTGCTGTGTTGGTTGTGATCTCTCTTCTTTCATTCTTGATTTTATTTGGGTCCTTTCCCTTTTCTTTTTGATCAAACTGGCTATGGGTTTATCAATTTTGTTAATTCTTTAAAAAAAACAGCTTCTGGTTTCGTTGATCTGTTCTACTGGTTTTTTTTTTTTTTGTTTTTTGTTTTTTGTTTTTTTTTTGGTTTTAGTAGCATTGATTTCTTCTCTAATCTTTATTATTTCTTGTCTTCTGATGGTTTTGGAGTTTGCTGTTTTTTTTTTCCAGCTCTTTAAGGCATAAGGTTAGGTTGTGTATCTGAGATCTTTATTCCTTCTTTAGGAAGGCCTGGATTGCTATATACTTTCCTCTTATGAGCACCTTTCCTGTGTCCAGGAAGTTTTGTGTTGTGGTGTTATCATTTTCATTGGATTCCATGACTTTAAAAATTTTTTTTTAACGTTTATTTATTTTTGGGACAGAGAGAGACAGAGCATGAACGGGGAAGGGGCAGAGAGAGTGGGAGACACAGAATAGGAAGCAGGCTCCAGGCTCTGAGCCATCAGCCCAGAGCCCGACGCGGGGCTCGAACTCACGGACCGTGAGATCGTGACCTGAGCTGAAGTCGGACACTTAACCAACTGAGCCAGCCAGGCGCCCCATAAATTTCCTCTTTAACTTCGTGGATAGCCCATTCATTCTTTAGTAGGATGGTCTTTAATCTCCAAGTATTTGTTACCTTTCCAATTTTTTTCTTGTGGTTGATTTTGATTTTCATAACGTTGTGGTCTGAAAATATGCATGGTATGATCTCGATCTTTTTGTACTTGTTGAGGGCTGATTTATGTCCCAGTATGTGATCTATTGTGGAGAATGTTCCATGTGCACTGGAGAATAATGTGTACTCTGCTGCTTTAGGATGAAATGTTCTGAATATATCTGTGAAGTCCATCTGGTTCAGAGTGTCATTCAAAGCCATTGTTTCCTTGTTGGTATTCTGTTTAGATGATCTGTCCATTGTTGTAAGTGGGGTGTTGAAGTCACCTATGATTATGGTATTATTATCAATGAGTTTCTTTATGTTTGTTATTAATTGATTTATATATTTGGGTACTCCCACTTTTGGAGCATCAATGTTTACAATTGTTAGATCTTGGTGGATAGACCTCTTAATTATGATATAATGCCCTTCTTCATCTCTTGTTACAGTCTTTATTTTAAAATCTAGGCTGTCTGACATAAGTATGACTATGCCAACTTTCTTTTGGTGACCATTAGCATGATAGATGGTTCTCCATCCTATTACTTTCAATCTGAAGGTGCCTTTAGGTCTAAAATAAGTCTCTTGTAAACAGAATATAGGTGGATCTTGTTTTCTTACCCATTCTGTTACCATATGTCTTTTGATTGGAGCACTTAGTACATTGACATTTAGAGTGAGTACTGAAAAATATGAATTTATTGCCATTATGTTGCCTGTAGAGTTTGTTTTTGGTGATGTTTTCTGGTCCTTTCTAGGCTTTGTTGCTTTTTTTTCTTTGTGTATTTTCTCCTCTCAGAGAGTCCCCCTTAAAATTTCTTGCAGGGCTGGTTTAGTGGTCACAAACTCCTTTAATTTTTGTTTGTATTTGAAACTTTTTATCTCTCCTTCTATTTTGAATGACAGACTTGCTGGATAAAGAATTCTTGGCTGTGTATTTTTCTGATTCATCACATTGAATATATCCTGCCACTCCTTTCTGGCCAGCCAAGTTTCTGTGGATAGGTCTGCTGCAAACCTGATCTGTCTTCCCTTGTAAGTTAAGGACTCTTTTCCCCTTGGGTGCTTTCATGATTCTTTCCTTACCTGAGTATTTTGTGAATTTTACTGTGATATGCCTTGTTGATGGTTGGGCTTTTTTTTGTTAAATCTAATGGGAATTCTCTGTGATTCCTGGATTTTGATGTCTGTGTCTTTCCTCAGGTTAGGAAAGTTTTTTGCTATGTATGCCCACATAAACCTTCTATACCTTTTCTCTCTCTTCATCATCTGGGACCCCTATGATTCTGATGTTGTTCCTTTTTAATGAGTCACTGATTTCTCTAATTCTTATATCATGCTCTTTTACCTTAGTCTCCCTCTGTTTTTCTGCTTCATTATTCTCCATAAGTTAGTGCTCTATATCACTGATTTGCTGCTCTGCCTCATCCATCCTTGCCACTGTAGCATCCATTCGAGATTGCAGCTCAGTTATAGTATTTTTAATTTCATCCTGACTAGCTTTTACTTCTTTTATCTCTGCAGAAAGGAATTCTAATCTATTTTCAACTCTAGCTAGTTCGTGATTCTAAATTCTGATTCAGAACATCTTGCTGCTGTCTGTGATGAGTCCCTGGCTGTCACTTCTTTCTGTTCTTTCTTTTGTGGTGGATTCCTTTGTTTCATCATTTTGAAAGAAGAAAAGGAATTACTAAAGTAAAAAAAAATAAAAAATTAAAAACAACACAAAAAAATGAAATAAATGATGCTAGATTGTAGGTGTGTTGAAAGAAGCTTGTTACAATAGAGAAAAAAGGGAAAGAAAGGAAAAGAAAAAAGGGAAAACATTTGAAAATTTGAAAAAATGAGTACTATAATTAGAATGAAATGAAATCATAAAAGTAGAATAAAATTTTAAAATCTTAGAAAAAGGTGAAAAAATATGGTAAAAAATGAAAGAAAAATCTTTTTTATTGAATAAAAATAAAAATAAATTTGTTCTTTTTCTATAATCAAGAATAAGAAAGGAAAAGAAAAAGGAAACAAAAGTGAATAGATGGACCAGTGAACAGACTGAAAGATGATTGAGATTACATCCTGTTTTCCCTAGTTGTCAAACTACGAAGCAATTTATAGTCTGTAAAGTAAGCAGGTGGAGAGACTTGTGGTGTTCCTCAAGAGGGCTGTTGGCCCAGTATGGCAGGGTTTACTGTAATAGCTCCGTTCTCCACTAGATGGCGCTGCTTAGCTTACTGAGGTGGATTGTTGTGGCGCTTGTAGGTGCGTATGTGCATGCGCAGGATGGATGAAAATGGCGTCACCCAGCTACCCAGTCTCTAGTATCTGAACTGTGTTCTCTCCGATCAACAATCGCGCACCCCTCCTTTGTGTCCGGCTTCTGTCTACTCTGCTTTTACACTGTCAGTGACCAATCCATCAGGTTGCCAGGTGGCACCTCCATCCTGAGTTTTATCTCAGATGGGCTGGTTCCCAACCCCTCACTTCTGAGGGACTGCAGCTTTGACCCGTTCTGACCCTCTGTGGGAGGGTCTCACTGAACAATGGCTGGGTGCCCGCCCATACCCAGGAACGTTTCAGGACCATCGTGCTGATGTTGCCCAGAGACTGAAGCCAGGTGTCAGCCCGCCCCAGAAAAAGATCATGCAATTGTGTAGCAGCAGTGTTTCAGGGATTGTGGAAAATCACAACATACATCTGGCACCAGCCTTCCCCCTTAACATCTTTGTTCAAGTACCAGTGAACATGGTTGTTCTCTGGGGTCCACTGGGGCCTTTAGCTATGGGGAGGCCACACAGCCTCTACCAGGTGTCCTTCCAGCAGTGGAACCACCTCTACCCCTGTGGCCTAAGGACCTCTCTGATAGCACTCCGTTCCTGGGGATCCACCCTTCCCACCAGAGCACCGCCAGGTATAGAGCATCAGAATTTCAGACTTTGCGCTTCTCCCGTTTATAGAGTCTTAATGGAATTTAAACCCTCTCCTTTCTCCTTTCTCCCTTTTTAGTTCATTCCCTGCAGCTGTTTCCACTTTTCCATTTTCTCTCCAGCTACTTTGGGGGGGGGGTGCTTTTCCTGTATTCTCCCCCTAGCCTGTGTCCTCTCTTCACAAGCAAAAACAGCTCCCTACCCTCTGCGGCTTTTCTCTCCCCTAGTTCACCTCTCCACACTGTGTACCTGCTAAATTCTGTGGTTCAGGTTATGCAGATTGTTGTGTTAATCTCCACATCAGTTTTCTATGTGCAGGATAGTTTAGTGTTGATCTGGCTGCATTTCAGGGATGAGAGATGCAAAAGAAACTTCCATGCTGTTCTGCCATCTTGGCCCCCTGCCACAAATGCATCAATTTTTAAAAAAAATACTGAAGGAGTTTTAATCATTTGCAGTCTTTATTTTCGATGTTCAGATCATTCCATCTTTGGCAGATGGGAGTGCCTTTATTTTGTCTCCTGTGTCCTTTTCATTTAACTCTAAGAGTCCTTGATAATTTTTTTACTTTCTGGCAGGACAAGATACTTCAGGCTTATTTTGTATATTTCCTGCTTCATTTCTCCAAGGTATCAGTCATTACTCCAAGAGTCTTGGTTCCTTTTGGTGGGGTGAATGATTGCATATCTTTGTGAATGGTTACAATTAGCTTCATTTAAAGCATATTAAAATGAAATCAAATTTATTTAATTATGGGATTGAATTCAGGTTAATCCACTTGGTATGTGTGTGTGACATCCCAACCAATTATACCTCATGTCTCAGTTTCCTCATCTGCAAAATAGATCCAGTGTAAGTGCCTAGTTTTTGGAGTTGTTGTGATGATTAACTGAGATACTGTATTGAAATAATTTAACACATTGTCTGGCCTCAAATTTCATGATTAGGATAATAGATTTGCAAGCCTGGATGATATCATAGTGATCACTGGGTACAATGCCTTCATTTCACACTTCAGAAAACTGAGGCCAGGGGCGCCTGGGTGGCTCAGTCAGTTAAGTGTCTGACTTTGGCTCAGGTCATGATCTTGCCGTTCGTGAGTTTGGGCCCCACATCAGGGTCTGTACTGACAGCTCAGAGCCTGGAACCTGCTTTGGATTCTGTGTCTCCCTCTGTCTGCCCCTCCCCTGCTTGTTCTCTCTCTCTCTCTCTCTCTCTCTCTCTCTCTCTCTCTCTCAAAAGTAAAACATTAAAAAAAATAAAAAAGAAAAAGAAAAAGAAAACTGAGGCCCAAGAGATCAACAATTTGTTTAAAACTACAAAGGAGGATAAAGAAGAGAAAAGAAACTCATGACTCCAGAGTCTTGGATCTCAAACCTGGGTTATTTTGAATGTAAACACAGCCTCTCCCACCCAATCAGACCTTCTGTTTATTCAAAGCCAAAGGAGGTTAGAAACAATTGACATATTGGTTAAAAAGTGGAATTGCAGAAATGGTACCATCTTAGAAGACCTGATTAATGGCTTTGCTACTCACTAGCTTGATATTTTTGGCAAGCCACTTAACTCCTTAGCATTGCAATTACTGCATCTATAAAATAGTGACAATAAACCCTTCACTCACAAGTTCATTGTGAGAATGAAAATGCAATATATTATATAGGAAAATGCCTGGCTCATAATAATTGCTAAATAAAGGTCATTATACAAAAATATTTCCTTGATTCCTCCAATTTAGTAACATTTTATCCTCTTTCTCTAAAGGAAATTGAGTTTGATTAGACTTATTCCTAAAGAGATGAAGTCCCTAATTCTGTAATTGAGTTCAGGGCCTTCTGTACAAAGGTACTGAGTAAGAGGTGCAGGAAGGATGCTCTGTATGGTCACTTAACCTCCAGGCTGAGTGTCTATTCTTCCCTAGAGTAATCTATTTAACAGTCCTATTGACCTCCAGGCTGAGTGTCCATTTTTCTTGATGATAGTAATCTAGTTAAGAGTCCTGTTAAAAAAAAAAAAGAGTCCTGTTTAACTCCAGGCTGAGTGTCCATTCTTCCTGATGATAGTAATCTAGTTAACAGTCCTACTAACCTCCAGGCTGAGTGTCCATTCTTCCTAATGATAGTAATCTAGTTAAGAGTCCTATTAACCTCCAGGCTGAGTGTCCATTCTTCCCAATAGTAATCTACTTAAGAGTCCTAAACGTCCAATTCACATATATTCGCAGGGTACATTTGCCATAGCCTTTGCTGATGTGAAGATACTTTACTTCTACAGCAGACCCTTAGTACAGGACTCTAATAACATAGTGCAATTGAAATAGAGTTTATATACACTATCTGTTCTTGGTTAACCCAACTGATCATAAATGATCTGAAATAATTAGGACAACTTTGTCAGGGATTCATTTCAAACTTTTCAGCCTGTTAATTCCACAGTTCACCTTTTTTACTTTTTGAAAATTTGGATATTTGCCAGTCTTGCGCATCAGTGAAACTTATTTTTTTTTTAACTTTCTTTTTTATTTTTTAAAATTTACATCCAAATTAGTTAGCATATAGTGAAGCAATTATTTCAGGAGTAGATTCCTTAATTCCCCTTACCCATTTAGCCCATCCCCCCTCCCACCACCCCTTCAGCAACCCTCAGTTTGTTCTCCATATTTATGAGTCTCTTATGTTTTGTCCCTTCCCTGTTTTTATATTACTTTTGTTTCCCTTCCCGTATGTCCATCTGTTTTGTCTCTTAAAGTCCTCATATGAGTAAAGTCACATGATTTTTGTCTTTCTCTGACTGACTAATTTCACTTAGCATAACACCCTCCAGTTCCATGCACGTAGTTGCAAATGGCAACTACGATGAGTTTCTTTATGTTTGTGATAAATTGATTTATATATTTGGGAACTGCCACATTTGGAGCATAAATGTTTATAATTGTTAGGTCTTCTTGGTGGATAGACCCCTTGATTATGATATAATGCCCTTCTGCATCTCTTGATACAGTCTTTATTTTAAAGTCTAGATTGTCTGATATAAGTATGGCTACTGTAGCTTTCTTTTGTTGACCATTAACATGATAGATGGTTCTCCATCCCCTTATTTTCAATCTGTAGGTGTCTGTAGGTCTAAAGTTGGTCTCTTGTAATCAGCATACAGATGGATCTTGTTTTCTTACCCAGTCTGCTACCCTATGTCTTTTGATTGGAGCATTGAGTCCATTGATGTTTATTTTTTTTCAATATATGAAGTTTATTGTCAAATTGAGTCCATTGATGTTTAGAGTGAGTACTGAAAGATATGAATTTATTGCCATTATGATACTTGTAGATTTGGAGTTTCTGGTGGTATTCTCTGGTCCTTTATAATCTTTTGTTGCTTTTGGTATTTATATATATTATATATATATATAATATATATATAAATATATATATATAAATTATATATATATATATTTATTTATTTATTTACATGTTTTCTCCCCTCAGAGAGTCCCCTTCAAAATTTCTTGCAGGGCTGGTTTGGTGGTCACAAACTCCTTTAATTTTTGTTTGTCTGGGAAACTTTTTATCACTCTTTATATTTTGCATGACAGCCTTGCTAATAAAGAATCCTTGGCTGCATATTTTTCTGATTCAGCACACTGAATATATCCTGCCACTCCTTTCTGGACTGCCAAGTTTCTGTGGGTAGGTCTGCTGCAAACCTGATCTGTCTTCCCTTGTAGGTTAGGGACTTTTTTTCCCTTGCTGCTTTCATGATTCTCTCCTTGCCTGAATATTTTGTGAATTTGACTATGACATGCCTTGTTGATGGTCGGTTTTTGTTGAATCTAATGGGAGTCCTCTGTGTTTCCTGGATTTTGATGTCTGTGTCTTTCCTGAGGTTAGGAAAGTTTTCCGCTATGATTTGCTCACATAACCCTTCTACCCCTGTTTCTCTTCTCTTCCTCCTCTGGGACCCCTATGATTCTGATGTTCAAACTTTTTAATGAATCACTGATTTCTCTAATTCTTAAATCGTGCTCTTTTGCCTTAATCTCCCTCTTTTTTTCTGCTTTGTTATTCTCTATAAGTTTGTCCACTATATTGCTGATTCTCTGTTCTGCCTTGTCCATCCTTGCCACTGCTGCATCCATCCATGATTTAAGCTGAGTTATAACATTTTTCATTTCCTTCTGTCTATTTTTTACTTCTTTTATCTCTGCAGAAAGGGATTCTAATCTATTTTTGACTCCAGCTAGTATTCTTATTATCGTGATTCTAAATTCTGGTTCAGACATCTTGCTTGTATCTGTGTTGGTTAAATCCCTGGCTGTCGTTTCTTTGTGCTCTTTCTTTTGGGGTGAATTCTTTCGTTTTGTCATTTTGAAGGGAGAAAAGAATTAATGAGGTAGAAAAATTGAAATTAAAAAAATTAAAATTAAAAAAATATTACAATTAAAAATTAAAAATTAAAAACACACACAGACAAAAATTGAATAGATGATGCTAGATCCTAGGTGTGTTTTGGTCTGGGTGTTGAAAATGGTTTGACAGATTAGAGAAATGAAAAAAAAAAGGGGGGGTGAAGGAAATCATTTGAAAATTTGAAAAAATTAATACACTAAAGTAGACTAAAATGATGTGGGTAAAATGGAATTTGAAAAAATATACACAAAAGTACAGAATATAGTAGAAAAAAATTATAGAAATATTTTTTAATAAAAATAAAAAATAAATATGAATTTTTTCGTTTTCTGTATGTAAGAAGAAAGAAAAGAAATGAAAAAGAGAAAAAAGATAAAAAAAGAAAAAAAGAAAAAATCGTTTGAAAATTTGAAAAAGTGAATACACTGTAGTAGACAAATAAAATGATTGGAGTACGATAAAATTTGAAAAAAATTACATAAAAGCAAAAAATATAGTAATAAAAATTAAATAAAAATATTTTGAAAAGAAATTGAAAGTAAAAATGAAGTTTTTCTCTTTCTGCATTCAAGGAAAAGAAAAGAAATGAAAGAAAGAAAAAAGGAAAAGAAAGAAAAAAAAGGAAATTGTTTGAAAATTTGGAAAGGTGAGTACACTGAAGTAGACTAAAAAAATGATGGAAGTAAAGTAGAATTTGAAAAAATTTACACAAAAGTAAAAAATATAGTAATAAAAATTAAAGACATATTTTTAATAAGAATTGAAAATAAAAATGAGTTTTTTCTCTTTCTGTATTCATGAAAACGAAAAGAATTGTAAAAGAGAAAAATGAAAAAGAAAAAAAAAATTGAATAGATGAACCTGCTAACAGATTGAAGTAGGACTGAAATTGCTTTGTTTTCCCCTAGAGGTCAGTCCATGTAGTTCTTTATAGTCCATAAATTAAGCTGGCGGTGAGGTTTGTGTTTTTGAAGAGTGAAGTTGGCCCAGTTGGGTGGGGCTCGGTGTAACAGTTCTGCTCTCCACTAGATGGCGCTGCTAGCCTACTGGGGTGGATTGTTGAGGGGCTGGTAGGTGCATATTCGCATGCGTGGGAGCGGTGAAAACGGCGCCACCCAGCTACCCAGTCTGTTCTCCCGCATCAGCAATGGCACACCAGTACTCTGTCTTCAGCTCTCCTCCACTCCCTGCTTTTCCACTCTCCGTGACCAGGCCCCAGGCAGTACCTCTCTCCCAAGTTTTGTCTCAGATGTGGCTGTTTTCCCCAGCCCCTTACTTCCGAAGGAGTGTCGATTTGATCCATTCTGCCCCTCAGTGGGAGGGTCTCACTGAGCAATGGCTGAATGTCAGCTGCACGGAGGTACACCTGCTGGACCCTGTTGTTGCTGGTGCCCCGAGACTGTGGCCAGGTGCCAGCCTGCTCCAGAAAAAGATCACAAGACAGTGTAGCATCAGTGTTTCAGGGATTATGGAAAATCACCACACACATCTGGCACCAGGCTTCACCCTCCACGACCTTGCCCCAGCACCAGTGAATGTGGCCGCCTTGTGAGGTCTGCTGGGACCAGGTGGCTTCAACAGTCTCTACCAAATGTCCTTCCAGCAGTGGAACCGCTTTTCCCCATGTGGCCCAAGAACCTCCTGGACCCCACTCTGTTCCTGGGGATTCACCTTTCCCACCAGAGCACTGCCAGGTGTAGAGCTGTGGAGTTGCAGCCTTTGCGCTCCCTTGGTTACAGTCTTAATGGAATTTAAACCCTCTCCTTTCTCCTTTCTCCCTTTTAGTCCCTGCAGCTGTTTCCAATTTTCCACTTTCTCTCCAGCTGCTTTTGGGAAGGGGTGCTTTTCCTGTATGCTTCCCCCCTCTGCAGTCTCCAACCTCTCTCTGCCCACAAAAGGGGTTCCCTACCTTTCACAGCTTCTTGCTCCCCAAGTTCAGCTCTTTGTGTCACGTACCTGCTGAATTCTGTGGTTCAGGTTGTGCACCTTGTTGTGTTAATCTTCCAATCATTTTTCTAGGTGTATAGGATGGTGTACTGTTGGTCTGGCTGTATTTCATGGATGTGAGACACACAAAACGCTTCCATGCTGTTCCGCTATCTTGGCTCCTCCCCTTTGAGTCGCACACCAGTGAAACTTCTTAACAGTGGCCTCCAGGGGTCCCTTTGCCAATCTGTCTGACATTCAGGATCCTTCCAGTGATTTTATCTCAGTATGAAGACTTGCACTCATTCAAGGCAAATAGTTATACCTTTACTGTCTGATATTTAATTTCCTTATGTTAATGTTCGTCTTACCATTCCCAATTTCAAGGTCATGCTCTTTGACGGAGAAATAGAAGCCTGATTGATGTTAAGTAATTCTATGGCTCATTTGCCATCTGTTGAAATTATCAAATTCATTTCCTTTTGGGGCTTTTGGGGTAAAACAAATATTTCAGGCATACAAAAAATAATATTAGGAACAATCAACATCCAGCTTAAGTTATAAATGTTACAAATACAATTAAATCTCTTTGTCTGCTCCTTCATGGTTACTCCCTCTTTCCTTCTCAGGTAAACTCCTATCCTGATTTTGATATTATTCCCATGCACGCTTGTATATTTTTAGTACATATGTGCATAGCCACAAATGTCATATAGTATAATTTACATGTTTTACAAAGTTTATACAAATAGTTTCACTCTGTACATATCTTTTAAGTTTGAAGGGCTGAATTTGATTTAGGTTCAATGTTTTTGGCAAGAGTACTTCATAGGGGTAACTATATACTTTGTACTCAACTTTATGGTTTTTAGATTTATCCTTAATGAAATATAGCTTCAGCTCATTCTTTTTAACTGTGGCAAGAGTTCAGAAATAGCCAAAGTAGGGGCGCCTGGATGGCTCAGTCAGTTAAGTGTCCGACTTTGGCTCAGGTCATTATCTTGCGGTCCGTGAGTTTGAGCCCTGCATTGGGCTCTGTGCTGACAGCTCAGAGCCTGGAGCCTACTTTGGATTCTGTGTCTCCCTCTTTCCCTGCCCCTCCCTGCTCGTGCTCTCTCTTTCTCAAAAATAAATAAACCTTAAAAAAATGGAAAGAAATAGCCAAAGTAAAACCAATGAATCACCACAGTAGAAATTAGTAAAAGTTTGTTAAAAAGACATGTTACAAACCAGAAGCACTTAAACGAAAGCATGGAATGAGGCTCAGGGGTACATTGCTATGAAGCAGCCTACATAGTGAGAAAGCAGTGATTATTTTTCACAGGGATTGGTTATAATATAATTTTCTTAAATGATAGGTAATTGGTTAGTGGTTACCTGACATCAACCTTGGGAAACAGTTTACGTTTTGCTTATATTCCCAGAGGCGTAAGCAAGAAATGATGCAGGCCAAGCTAGTAATTGCTTGTGTGACTAAACTGGTTTTATCTGCACAGGGAATTTTCAAGGTTGGCCAGTTTGTTTTTGATTTTAACAACTGTCACAGGCTTTTTCATTTTCCTTCTAATAATTCTCTTAATTGTCCTTATTACTTTTACAGTTCAACTCAGAGCTTTGGTATTTGTTTAGCTTTGATTTTATGGATTTCTTTTGTTTATATTGGCACTTAGAAATACATTTCTTTATTTCCCCTTCTAAAAATAGAATATCTCATAATTTATATGTTAGAAAGTTCATATTCTAGTGTGGGAAAGAAAAATCTATAAAGTATTACTACTTCCTCAAACTTTTATCTTTTGGGCTTAACTTTATTACATACGTGGAATATGTTCTGTTCAAGTTTCTGCTGCTGATCACACTGAAACAGAACATAATGAAAATATAGAAAAATACCATATGCTGGAAATGTAATATTTTGGAAAATACAGCATACTTATAATGTATGCTATGGATCTTCGTAATCTGAAGAATGATAGCACATTTCAATGTATGAAACACTGGTTCTCTTAAATAAAGCTACTGAGAAGAGGGAAATGCAGATATTAGTCAAAGATGCTTTCTAGCAATTTGTTTCAGGCCCATTTCAATTCATTCTTTTACAAGTGTTTCTTCAGCACCTGTTCCTAGAGCTTGGGATGCAGGAGTGAACATTTCAAGACCTCTGCGTTTGGAGCGACATTCAAGTAATTGTGATTAAGTCGTGCTTCCGTTTTCTTTCTTTGTTCTCTCTCTTCCCACACCGAAGAAGACAAATTTCAGACTCCAGCTAATCTGTTCTCAGAGCGGTGACAGCCCCAAATCAGCAAGCAGGACGCAGCCGGTGCACCGCTCGGTCTATAGTGCGGGAGCACCTGGCAGGGTCCTCCCGGTGGTCCTGGAAGTGCTGGCCCCACGTTGCCATGGAGACATGGGCGCGAACTTCTGCGGCAGGCGCCTCGGGTGGGGGTGGGGAGCGGCGGGAGGAGCTGCCGGCGGTGGCCGGGCTGTGTGGCCTATGGCAGGTGCGTGTGTGCAGCAGGTGCGTGCGGGTGGGAAGCGCTGGAGGCAGCAGGTGCGTGAGGCCAGGCATTAGTTGCGTATGGCCGGCGGCAGGTGCGTGGGGCCAGAGGCAGGTGCTTGTGGCAGGTGCGTGCGGCCGCTTCTCCTCTGCTCTTCCTCCGTCCCTGCCCCTCAGTCCCAATACGGTTCTTGGCCGACAGGTGAGGAGACCGCCCAGCGGGCAGGTGGGTGCTGCTGTGTCGCCCCAGGACCGACTCCGCCTGCACCTGGCTGTTCTCACGACCCCGATTCCGACCCTAGCCTCAGCTAGCCTTTTCGCTGCCACTTTTCTTCCCCTGGGACCACGCGCTCCTTAGTGACGTGCACCTGTGGACGTGGCCCTCTTCCTGCTGGTCCCTGCAGGCCCACGGCCTGACATGCAGGCAGAGCCTCGGGTTGCAGGGCTGTCCAGAGCCACGCTGCCAGTGGGCAGAACATGCAGGGCAGCCCCCGCCCCAGGGCTCAGATGGGTGTTCACGGAGATTCGGGTCCCTCTGGGAGGCCTGTCCTGAGGAGCGGTCCCCGACGTGCTGCCTGGACAGAGCCGGGCTGGATGTGGGATCCTGGCTCCCCCTACACCCCCAGGTTGATCTTCTTGGGGGAAGAATCGGCGAGAGGAGGCCAACCGTGAAATGGGTAGTGGTCCTGGGGTGGGGGGTGGGGGGTAGTGGCAAAGCCCCCAGCCGAGGTTCTTCCCCGAATCTCGCTGCTGAGTGTGCTGATACAGCTCTTGGAGCTGCCCGCGTTTGTAGGAAGGACTGTACAGTCCTCGGCTCAAATGGAACAGAATTGGATTTTCCCTCCCTAGTCCACTGAGATGGCGCCTTCGTGGGATTTTAATTCTAAGTCTCCTCTCCTCCCGTGATGCTGTGCCTACATCCTGGTGCCCCCAGCGCCCAGGACGGGTGGAGCGGGCTGCCGCAGATTTTGGCATCAGCCTCGGATTCTCCAGTTATCCAGCCTGAAAATGTCATCCCATTTCCTTGGGTCCCGCAAGGGCGGTGAACCTCCTGCCAATGAGGAGAGTTCTGGAAGTCTAGTAGAAAAGAGGCTAGAGCAAGTCTTCCAAAGGATGGCGGCGAGAACTGATTTTTAGATGTTGTACATTAAATATTTAAAAACAGACCCGAATGAACATCGCGTTGTCCTCAAGTGACTGGAAACCACTCCGTCGCTGTTCCTGAAGGACCCCCACTCTGCTGTGAGCTGGACACTAGCCGCCCTATTCCCTAGGGCAGGAAAAACATTGCTTGTTTTTATATGGTCTCCAAACGAAGAATGGTTTCTGCGTCTTAAAGACGTAGACATGGTTGAGCAAAGTCCAAGGAATTACAGTATTTTGTAACATGTGAAAATGGTAAAGCTCTTAAATTTTTTTTTAAGTTTATTTATGTATTTTGAGAGAGACAGAGACAGTGCATGTCGGGGAGGGGCAGAGAGAGAGGGAGAGGGAATCCCAAGCAGACTCTGCAGTGCTGTCAGTGCAGAGCCCGACCTGGGGTTCAAACCCACACAACCGTGAGATCATGACCTGAGCTGAAACCGAGAGTGGGACGCTCAACCGACTGAGCCACTCAGGCACCCTGAAAATTCTAATTTCAGTGCCCATAAATGTCACTGGAACATAACCAGGCTCATTTGTTTATGCATTGCTCTGATGCTACAGCAGGATTGAGCACATGCATAGGACTTGAGACCGTATGGCCTGCAGTGCTCTAAATATTTGCTGTCTGGCTCTTTAACAGAAAATGTTAGCAGACTATCAGTGTTGGCTTTTGGGTGATTCACAGTTTTGGGTGATTCACACCTCGCTCTTTTTTTTTTAAAAATTTTAAATGTTTTATTTATTTTTGAGAGACAAAGAGCATGAGCAGGGGAGGGGCAGAGAGAGACGGAGACACAGAATCTGAAGCAGGTTCCAGGCTCAGCACAGAGCCCCACACAGGGCTCGAACCGTGAGATCATGACCTGAGCCAAAGTTGCACGCTTAACTGACTGAGCCACCCACGTGCCCCTTCACACCTCATTCTTAAAAGTTGCTATGGAGATCCTGTTCTCAGCAGTTCCAGGCTTCATAGTTCTGTCTGTACCCTCCCCCACTCCCAAAGCTCTCTCTGGACATCACTATCAGTCAAGAGCGGGACAAGCAGGCCAGTCTCTTGAGTCTGCAGCTTGGGTCGGTGTTTGGGTGCTTCCTGGGTCACAGTCCCTGAGTCCTCAGCACTTGCTTAAATCCCAAAGCCTGGAACTATTCATGGACCGTAGGTTGGAGAGCTGTATGTGGACCTGCAGACAGGTTTCTACTTGCAGTAAATAGGGCAGGGGCCCTCTGTCCAGGACATCATCCCTAAAGCCCTTCTCCCCATAAGAGGCCTGGGAAGGGCTGGCCCTTACTGGGCTTGTCAGGTTAGCTTAGGCAGGGGTCCCCTACTTAGGACTCTGGCATGGGAAAAATCTAAGCCTCTGGGTGAAAATGTAGAGGGATTGTCCCAGGTTCTACTTAGGTGGGGGGGAATAGGGAGAGAACAGAAACCCTTAATCTGATATGTCATTTGCATATATCTTTTATTGATTGTTTCCTTCGCTGTGCAGGTTTCCTTTTCTTTTTCTTTTTTAATCTTGCCGAGGTACCAATAGTTCATTTTTGCTTCTGTTTCCCTTCCCTCCAGAGACATGTCAAGTGAGAAGTTGCTGTGGCTGAGGTCAAACAGGTTGTTGCCTGTTTTCTCCTCTAGGATTTTGGTGGCTTCCTGTCTCACATTTAAGTCCTTCATTTTAAAATTTATTTTTATGAATGATACAAGAAAGTGGTCTAGTTTCATCCTTCTGCATGTTTTTCCAGTTTTCCCAACACCCATTTGTTGAAGAGACTGTCTTTTTTCCATCGAATAGTCTCTCCTGCTTTGTTGAAGATGAGTTGATCATATAGATGTGGGTCCATTTCAGGGTTCTGTATTTTGTTCCACTGATCTGTATGTCTGTTTTTGTGCCAATACCATACTGTCTTGATGCTTACAGCTTTGTAAGATAACTTGAAGTCTGGAGTTGTGATGCCTTTCACTTTGCTTTTCTTTTTCAACATTACTTTGGTTATTCAGGATCTTTTCTGGTTCCATACAGTTTTTTTTTTTTTTTAGAATTGTTTGTTCCAGTTCTGTGAAGAATGCTGGTGGTATTTTGGTGGAGATTCAGTTGAATGTGTAGATTGCTTTGGGTAGTATAGACATTTTAACAATGTTTGTTCTTCCAATCGATGAGCATGGGATCTTTTTCTTTTTCTTTCTCCCTCCCTTCCTTCCTTCCTTCCTTCCTTCCTTCCTTCCTTCCTTCCTTCCTTCCTTCCTTCTTTCTTTCTTTCTTTCTTTCTTTCTTTCTTTCTTTCTTTCTTTCTTTCTTTCTTTCTTTCTTTCTTTCTTTCTTTCTTTCTTTCTTTCTTTCATAAAGTGAGTGGGGGAGAGGGGCAGAGAGAGAGAGTCCCAAGCAGGCTTCACACTCAGCATGGAGCCCGACGCAGGACTTGATCTCATGATCCTGGGATCATGATCTGAGCCAAAGTCAAGAGTTGGACATTCAGCTGAGTAAACCACCCAGGAGCCCCTGTTTTTCCATTTCTTTGAGTTTTCAATTTATTTCATAAATTTACATATTATTTACCTTTTTTGGCTAGGTTTATTCCTAGATATCTTAGCGTTTTTGGTGTAATTGTAAATGGGTTGATACCTTGATTTCTTTTTCTGCTGCTCCATTATTGGTGTATATAAATGTAACCAATTTCTGTACATTGATTTTGTATCCTGTCACTTTGCTGAACTCATGTATGAGTTCTAGCAATTTTTTGGTGGAGTCTTTCTGGTTTTCCATATAGAGTATCATGTCGTCTGCCAAGAGTGAACATTTGACTTTTTCCTTACTGATATGGATGCCTTTTATTTCTTTTTCTTGTAGGATTGCTTAGGCTAGGACTTCCACTACTATGTTAAACAACAGTGACAAGAGTGGACATCCTGTCATGTTTCTGACCTTACTGAGAAAGCTCTCAGTTTTTCCCCATTGAGGATGGTATTAGCTGTGGGTCTTTCATATATGGCCTATGTGATGTTAAGATATGTTACTTCTATGCCTACTTTCTTGAGGGTTTTTATCAAAAAAACAATGCCATGTTTTGTCAAATGCTTTTTCTGCATCTGTTGAGAGGAACATATAGTTCTTATCTTTCATTAATGTGGTATATCATGTTGATTGATTTGTGGATATTGAACCAGCCCTGCATCCCAGGAATAAATCCCACCTGATCATGGTGAATAATTCTTTTAATATACTGTTGGATTTAATTTGCTAATGTCTTGTTGAGAATTTTTGTATCCAGGTTTATCAGGGATATTGGTCTGTAATTCTTTTTAGAGGGGTCTTTGTCTGGTTTTGAAATCAAGGTAATGCTGGCCTTGTAGAGTGAGTTTTGAAGTTTTCCTTCCATTTCTGTTATTTTTGGAACAGTTTCAGAGTAATAGGTATTGATTAGTAAAGGTATATTATAATAATTATTAATTATTCTTTAAATGGTTGGTAGAATTATCCTGGGAAGCCACCAGGCCCTGGACTCTCCTTTGTTGGGAGATTTTCTTTAATTTTTTAAATTTTATTACTGAGAGAGAGAGAGACAGAGAGAGTGTGAGCAGGGGAGGTGCATAGAGAGAGGGAGACACAGAATCTGGAGCAGTCTCCAAGCTCTAAGCTGTCAACACACAGCCTGAGGCAGGGCTGAGACTCATGAACCTGTGAGATCATGACCTGAGCTGATGTCGGATGCTTAACTGATTGAGCCACCCAGATGCCCTGGGAGATTTTCTTTAATGTTTATTTATTTATTTTGAGAGAGAGAGAGAGAGAGAGAGAGAGCAAGCAGGGGAGGGGCAGAGAGAGAGAGAGTGAGAGAAAGAGAGAGATCCTAGCAGCCTCCGCATAGCACCAAGCCTGATGTAGAGCTTGAACTCACAAACTGTGAGATCATGACCTGAGCCAAAATCAAGAGCAAGCTGCTCAACCAACTGAGCACCCAGGAACCCCCTTTGTTGTTGTTGTTGTTGTTTTTTAAATTAGTGATTTAATTTATTTTTTGGTTATGGGTCTGTTTAAATTTTCTATTTCTGTTTCAGTTTTGGTAGTGTATGTTCTAGGAATTTGTCCATTTCTTCCAGATTGCCCAACTTATTGGCATGTAATTGCTCATGATATTCTCTTATAATTGTATTTATCTGGTGTCAATTGTGATCTCTCCTATTTGATTCATGATTTTATTTATTTGGGTCCTTTCTCTTTTATTTTTGATAAGTCTGGCTAGGGCTTATCAATTTTGTTAATTATTTTCAAGAATCAGCTTCTAGTTTCATTGATCTATTCTACTGTTTTTTTAAATTTATATATCATTTATTTCTGCTCTAATATTATTATTTCCTTTCTTATGCTGGACTTCATTTGATGTTCTTTTTCCAGCTCCTTCAAGTGAAAGGTTAGGTTGTGTATTTGAGGCTTTCCTTGCTTTTTTTTTTTTTTTTAATTTTTTAGCGTTTATTTATTTTTGAGACAGAGAGAGACAGAGCATGAATGGGAGAGGGTCAGAGAGAGAGGGAGACACAGAATCTGAAGCAGGCTCCAGGCTCTGAGCTGTCAGCACAGAGCCCGATGCGGGGCTCGAACTCACGGACCGCGAGATCGTGACCTGGCTGAAGTCGGACGCTTAACCGACTGAACCACCCAGGCGCGCCTTTTCCTTGCTTTTTTTTTTTTTTTTTTTAAATTTTTTTTTTCAACATTTATTTATTTTTGGGACAGAGAGAGACAGAGCGTGAACAGGGGAGGGGCAGAGAGAGAGGGAGACACAGAATCGGAAACAGGCTCCAGGCTCCGAGCCATCAGCCCAGAGCCCGATGCGGGGCTCGAACTCACGGACCGCGAGATCGTGACCTGGCTGAAGTCGGACGCTTAACGGACTGCGCCACCCAGGCGCCCCTTTTCCTTGCTTTTTGAGGAAGACCTGTATTGTATATACTTTCCTGTTATGACCGCCTTTGCTGCATCCCAAAGACTTTGGACTGTTGTGATATCATTTTCACTTGCTTCCATGTATTTTTAAATTTCTTTTTAATTTCCTGGTTAACCAATTGATTCTTCAGTAGGATGTTCTTTAACTTCCATGTATTTGAGGTCTTTCCATTTTTTTTTCTTCTGGTTTACTTTAACATTCATAGTGTTGTGATCTGAAAATATGCATGGTATGATATCAATCTATTTATACTTGTTGAGGCCTGATTTGTGACCCAGTATGTGATCTATTCTGGAGAATCTTCCATGTGTATTTGAGAAGAATGTATATTCTGTTGCTCTAGGGTGGAATGTTCTAAATAGATCTGTTAAGTCCATCAGGTCCAGTATGTCATTCAGAGCCATTGTTTCCTTGTTGATCTTCTGTTTAAATAATCTGTCCATTGCTGTAAGATGGGTGTTAATGTCCCCTACTATTTTTTAAAATTCTAAGTTTATTTATTTATCTGAGAGAGAGAGAGAGAGAGAGAGAGAGAAAGAGAGAGAGAGAGAGGCAGAAAGAGAGGGAGAGAGAATCTCAAGTAGGCTCCATGCGGTCAGTGCAGATCTTGATGTGGGGCTTGATCTCATGTACCATGAGATCATGACCTTAGCCAAAATCAAGACTCAGGCACTTAAGTGGCTGAGACATCCAGGCACCTCTGCCTTACTATTATTATATTATTGTCAATGAATTTCTTTGTTTTTTTTAAACATATGAAATTTATTGTCAAATTGGTTTCCATACAACACCCAGTGCTCATCCCAAAAGATGCCCTCTTCAATACCCATCACCCACCCTCCTCTCCATCCCACCCCACATCAGCCCTCAATTTGTTCTCAGTTTTTAAGAGTCTCTTATTATTTGGCTCTCTCCCACTCTAACCTCTCTCTCTCTTTTTTTTTTCCTTCCCCACCCCCATGGGTTCCTGTTAAGTTTCTTGGGATCCACATAAGAGTGAAAACATATGGTATCTGTATTTCTATGTATGGCTTATTTCACTTAGCATAACACTCTCCAGTTCCACCCACGTTGCTACAAAGGGCCATATTTCATTCTTTCTCATTGCCACATAGTACTCCATTGTGTATATAAACCACAATTTCTTTAAAAAATTTTTTTTCAACGTTTATTTATTTTTGGGACAGAGAGAGACAGAGCATGAACGGGGGAGGGGCAGAGAGAGAGGGAGACACAGAATCGGAAACAGGCTCCAGGCTCTGAGCTATCAGCCCAGAGCCCGATGCGGGGCTCGAACTCACGGACCGCGAGATCGTGACCTGGCTGAAGTCGGACGCTTAACCGACTGTGCCACCCAGGTGCCCCAAACCACAATTTCTTTATCCATTCATCAGTTGATGGACATTTAGGCTCTTTCCATAATTTGGCTATTGTTGAGAGTGCTGCTATAAACATTGGGGTAAAAATGCCCCTATGCATCAGTACTCCTGTATCCCTTGGGTAAATTCCTAGCAGTGCTACTGCTGGGTCATAGGGTAGGTCTATTTTTAATTTTTTGAGGAACCTCCACACTGTTTTCCAGAGCGGCTGCACCAGTTTGCATTCCCACCAACAGTGCAAGAGGGTTCCCATTTCTCCACATCCTCTCCACCATCTATAGTCTCCTGATTTATTCATTTGGGCCACTCTGACTGGCATGAGGTGATAACTGAGTGTGGTTTTGATTTGTATTTCCCTGATGAGGAGCGACGTTGAGCATCTTTTCATGTGCCTGTTGGCCATCCGAATGTCTTTAGAGAAGTGCCTATTCATGTTTTCTGCCCATTTCTTCACTGGATTATTTGTTTTTTTTGGGTGTGGAGTTTGGTGAGCTCTTTATAGATTTTGGATACTAGCCCTTTGTCCAATACTTGCAAATATCTTTTCCCATTCCGTTGGTTGCCTTTTAGTTTTGTTGATTGTGTCCCTGCTGTGCAGAAGCATTTTATCTTCATGAGGTCCCAATATTCATTTTTGCTTTTAATTCCCTTGCCTTTGGGGATGTGTCAAGTAAGAAATTGCTACGGCTGAGGTCAGAGAGGTCTTTTCCTGTTTTCTCCTCTAGGTTTGATGGTTTCCTGTCTCACATTCAGGTCCTTTATCCATTTTGAGTTTATTTTTGTGAATAGTATAAGAAAGTGGTCTAGTTTCAACCTTCTGCATGTTGCTGTCCAGTTCTCCTAGCACCATTTGTTAAAAATACTGTCTTTTTCCATTGGATATTCTTTCCTGCTTTGTGAAAGATTAGTTGGCCATACTTCTGTGGGTCTAGTTCTGGGGTTTCTGTTCTATTCCATTGGTCTATGTGTCTGATTTTGTGCCAATACCATGCTGTCTTGATGATTAGAGCTTTGTAGTAGAGGCTAAAGTCTGAGATTGTGATGCCTCCTGCTTTGGTCTTCTTCTTCAAAATTCCTTTGGCTATTCGGGGCCTTTTGTGGTTCCATGTGAATTTTAGGATTGCTTGTTCTAGCTTCGAGAAGAATGCTGGTGAAATTTTGATTGGGATTGCATTGAATGTGTAGATACTTTGGGTAGTATTGACATTTTGACAATATTTATTCTTCCAATCCATGAGCACGCAGTATTTTTCCATTTCTTTATATCTTCTTCAATTTCCTTCATAAGCTTTCTATAGTTTTCAGCATACAGATCTTGTACATCTTTGGTTGGATTTATTCCTAGGTATTTTATGTTTCTTGGTGCAATTGTGAATGGGATCAGTTTCTTTATTTGTCTTTCTGTTGCTTCATTATTTGTGTATAAATGCAACTGATTTCTGTACATTGATTTTGTATCCTGCAACTTTGCTGAATTCATGTATCAGTTCTAGCAGACTTTTGGTGGAGTCTAACGGATTTTCCATGTATAATATGTCATCTGCAAAAAGTGAAAGCTTGACTTCATCTTTTCCAATTTGGATGCCTTTGATTTCCTTTTGTTGTCTGATTGCTGATGCTAGAACTTCCAACACTATGTTACACAACAGTGGTGAGAGTGGACATCCCTGTCGTGCTCCTGATCTCAGGGAAAAAGCTCTCAGTTTTTCCCCGTTGAGGATGATGTTAGCTGTGGGCTTTTCATAAATGGCTTTTATGATCTTTAAGTATGTTTCTTCTATCCCGACTTTCTCAAGGGTTTTTATTAAGAAAGGGTGCTGGATTTTGTCAAAGGCCTTTTCTGCATCGATTGACAGTATCATATGGTTCTTCTCTTTTTTTTTTGTTAATGTGATGTATCACGTTGATTGATTTGCGAATGTTGAACCAGCCCTGCATCCCAGGAATGAATCCCACTTGATCATGGTGAATAATTGTTTTTATATGCTGTTGAATTTGATTTGCTAGTAACTTATTGAAATTTTTGAATCCATATACATCAGGGATATTGGCCTTTAGTTCTCTTTTTTTACTGTGTCTCTGTCTGGTTTGGGAATCAAAGTAATACTGGCTTCATAGAATGAGTCTGGAAGTTTTCCTTCCCTTTCTATTTTTTGGAATAGCTTGAGAAGGATAGGTATTATCTCTGCTTTAAACGTCTGGTAGAACTCCCCTGGGAAGCCATCTGGTCCTGGAGTCTTTATTTGTTGGGAGATTTTTGATGACTGATTCAATTTATTCGCTGGTTATGGGTCTGTTCAAGCTTTTTATTTCCTCCTGATTGCGTTTTGGAAGTGTGTGGGTGTTTAGGAATTTGTCCATTTCTTCCAGGTTGTCCAGTTTGTTTGCATATAGTTTTTCATAGTATTCCCTGATAATTGCTTGTATTTCTGAGGGATTGGTTGCAATAATTCCATTTTCATTCATGATTTTATCTATTTGGGTCATCTCCCTTTTCTTTTTGAGAAGGATGGCTAGAGGTTTATCAATTTTGTTTATTTTTCAAAAAACAGACTTTTGGTTTCATTGATCTGCTCCACAGGTTTTTAGATTCTGTATTGTTTATTTCTGCTCTGATCTTTATTATTTCTCTTCTTCTGCTGGGTTTGGGGTGTCTTTGCTGTTTCATGCTTCTATTTCCTTTAGGTGTGGTGTTAGATTTTGTATTTGTGATTTTTCTTGTTTCTTGAGTTAGGCCTGGATTGCAATGTGTTTCCCTCTCAGGACTGCCCTTGCTGCATCCCAAAGCGTTTGGATTGTTGTATTTTCATTTTCGTTTGTTTCCATATATTTTTTAATTTCCTCTCTAATTGCCTGGTTGACCCATTCATTCTTTAGTAGGATGTTCTTTTTTTTTTTTTCAACGTTTATTTATTTTTGGGACAGAGAGAGACAGAGCATGAACAGGGGAGGGGCAGAGAGAGAGGGAGACACAGAATCGGAAACAGGCTCCAGGCTCTGAGCCATCAGCCCAGAGCCTGACGTGGGGCTCGAACTCACGGACTGTGAGATCGTGACCTGGCTGAAGTCGGACACTTAACCGACTGCGCCACCCAGGCGCCCCAGTAGGATGTTCTTTAACCTCCATGCTTTTGGAGGTTTTCCAGACTTTTTCCTGTGGCTGATTTCAAGCTTCATAGCATTGTGGTCTGAAAGTATGCATGGTATGATCTCAATTCTTGTATACCTATGAGGGGCTGTTTTGTGACCCAGTATGTGATCTATCTTGGAGAATGTTCCATGTGCACTCGAGAAGAAAGTATATTGTATTGCTTTGGGATGCAGAGTTCTAAATATATCTGTCAAGTCCATCTGATCAGTGTATCATTCAGGGCTCTTGTTTCTGTATTGTTCCTGTGTCTAGATGATCTATCCATTGTTGTAAATAGAGTATGAAAGTCCCCTGCAATTATTACATTCTTTTCAATAAGATTGCTTATGTTTGTGATTAACTGTTTTATATATTTGGGGCTCCCGTATTCAGTGCATAGACATTTATAATTGTTAGCTCTTTCTGATGTATAGGCCCTGTAATTATTATATAATGCCCTTCTTCATCTCTTGTTACAGCCTTTAATTTAAAGTCCAGTTTGTCTCATATAAGTATGGCTACTCCACCTCTCTTTTTATTTCCAGTAGCATGATAAATAGTTCTCAATCTCCTCACTTTCAATCTGAAGGTGTCCTCAGGTCTAAAATGAATCTCTTGTAGACAGCAAATAGATGGGTCTTGTTTTTTTATCCATTCTGATACCCTATGTCTTTTGGTTGGTGAATTTAGTCCATTTACGTTCAGTGTTATTGTAGAAAGATAGGAGTTTAGAGTCACTGTGATGTCTGTAGGTTTCATGCTTGTAGTGATGTCTCTGGTACTTTGTCTCACAGGATCCCCCTTAGGATCTCTTGTAGGGCTGGTTTAGTCGTGATGAATTCCTTCATCCCTTCAGTTTTTGTTTGGGAAGACCTTTATCTCTCCTTCTATTCTAAATGACAGATTTGCTGGATAAAGGATTCTGGGCTGCATTTTTTTCTGTTCATCACATTGAAGATTTTTGCCATTCCTTTCTGGCCTGCCAAGTTTCAGTAGAGAGATCCGTCACGAGTCATATCAGTCTCCCTTTATATGTTAGAGTACGTTTATCCCTACCTGCTTTCAGAATTTTCTCTTTATCCTTGTATTTTGCCAGTTTCACTATGATATGTCACTCAGAAGATCGATTCAAGTTACGTTTGAAGGTAGTTCTCTGTGCCTCTTGGATTTCAATGCCTTTTTTCTTCCCCAGATCAGGGAAGTTCTCAACTATTATTTCTTCAAGTACACCTTCAGCACCTTTCACTCTTTGTTTCTCCTCTGGAATACCAATTATGCGTAGACTATTTCTCTTTAGTTCATCACTTAGTTCTCTAATTTTCCCTTCATACTCCTGGATTTTTTTTATCTTTCTTTTTCTCAGCTTCCTCTTTTTCCATAATTTTATCTTCTAGTTCACCTATAATCTCCTCTGCTTCTTCAATCCGAGCTGTGGTTGCATTTTATTTTGCAGCTCATTGATAGCATTTTTTAGCTCCTCCTCGCTGTTCCTTAGTCCCTTGATCTCTGTAGCAATAGATTCTCTGCTGTCCTCTATACTGTTTTCAAGCCCAGCGATTAATTTTATGACTATTATTCTAAATTCACTTTCTGTTATAATGTTTAAATCCTTTTTGATAAGTTCATTAGCTGTCGTTATTTCCTGGAGATTCTTTTGAGGGGAATTCTTCCATTTCATCATTTTGGATAGTCCCTGGAGTGGTTCGGAGCTGCAGGGTACTTCCCCTGTGCTGTCTTGAATAACTTGGCGTTGGTGGGTGGGGCCGCAGTCCGACCTGATGTCTGCCCCCAGCCCACCGCTGGGGCCATGGTCAGACTGGTGTGTACCTCCTCTTCCCCTCTCCCAGGGCCAGGACTCACTGTGGAGTGGTGTGGCCCCTTTCTGGGCTATTTGCACACTGCCAGGCTTGTGGTGCTGGGGATCTGTGGTACTAGCTTGGGTGGATCGGCAAGGTGCACAGGGGTGGGAGGGGCAGGCTCAGCTCGCTTTTCCTTCAGTGATCTGCTTCGGGAGGGGCCCTGCAGGAGCAGGAGGGAGTTCGACCTGCTACCGGAGGGATTGACCCACAGAAGCACAGTGTTGGGTGTTTGCGCGGTGCAAGCAAGTTCCCTGACAGGAACTGGTTCCCTTTGGGATTTTGGCTGGGGGATGGGCGAGGGAGATGGCGCTGGCCAGTGCCTTTGTTCCCCGCCAAGCTGAGCTCTGTCATCCGGGGCTCAACAACTCTCCCTTGCGTTGTCCTCCAGCCCTCCCGCTCTCTGTGCAATGCTGTTAGCGTATAACCTTCCAGATGTTGAGTCCCGCTTGCTGTCCAAACACACTCCATCTGGCCCCTCCGCTTTTGCAAGCCAGACTTGGGGGCTCTGCTTGGCCGGTGGGCTGCCCCTCTGCCCTGGCTCCCTCCCGTCAGTCCGTGTAGCGCGCACCGCCTCTCCGCCCTTCCTACCCTCTTCTGTGGGCCTCTCGTCTATGCTTGGCTCCAGAGAATCCATTGTGGTAGTCTTCTGGTGGTTTTCTGGGTTATTTAGGCAGGTGTGGGTGGAATCTAAGTGATCAGCAGGACGCGGTGAGCCCAGCCTCCTCCTACGCTGCCATCTTCCTTCTTCTCCTTAAGTTTGTTTTTAATTAATATATTTGGCTGCTCCTAAATTGCAGGCATAAATATTTACAATTGTTAATCTTCTTTTTAGATGGACCCCCTTTATATAGCGCCCTTTTTCATCTTTTATTACAGTCTTTGGTTGAAAATCAAATTTGTCTGATATAACTATGGCTACTCCAGTTTTTGTTTGAAGTCCATTAGCATGATAAATGGTTCTCCACCCTCTCACTTACAATCTGGTGGTGTCTTTGGGTCTAAAATGAGTCTTTTGTAAGCAGTGTATTGATGGACCTTTTTTTTTTTTTTTTTTTTTTTTTTTTATCTATTCCAAAACCTGTGTCTTTTGGTTGGAGCATTTAGTCCATTTACATTCAGAGTAATTATTGATAGATATGAATTTAATGTCATTGTATTACATGCACATTTGCTGTTCCTATAGATTGTCTCTATTCCTTTTTAGTTTTTGTTGTATTTGGTTTCTTTTTCCCACTCAAGGGGTCCCCTTTAATAATTCTTGAAGGGCTGGTTTAGTGATCATGAACTCCTTTAGTTTTTGCTTGTCTTGGAAACTCTCTATCTCTCCTTCTGTTCTGAATGACAGCCTTGCTGGATGAAGGATTCTTGGCTGTGTATTTTTCCTATTCAGCACATTGAGTGTTTCCTGCCACTCCCTTTGACCTTCCAAGTTTCAGTGGACAGGTCTGCTGCTAACCTTATATGTGTCCCTTGTGGTTTAAGGACCTTTTGTCCCAAGCTACTTTTTAGAATTCTCTTTTTATCTTTGTATTTTGCAAGTTTCCCTATGATATGTCTAAGTGTTGACCTGTTTTTGTTGATTTTGAAGGGAGTTTTCTGTGCCTTTTGGACTTGAATGCCTGTTTCCTTTCCCAGATTAAGGATGTTCTCAGCTATAATTTGTTCAAATAAACCTCCTGTCCCCCTTTCCTGCTCTTCTTCTTCTGGGATTGCTATAGTATGGATATTATTGTGCTGTATGGTATCATTGAGTTCCCTAAGTTTATATTATGATCTAATAGCTTCCCCCCCACCTCTCCTTTTCAGCTTTATTATTTTCCTTAATTTTATCTTCTCTATCTCCTATTTGATCCTTTGCTTCTTCCATCCTCATTGTGATTACGTCCAGTCAGTTTTGCATCTCACTTATAGCATGTTTTTTTAACTATGTCCTGACTAGTTTTTAGGTTTTTTTTTTTTCATCTCTGCAGCAAGGGTTTCTCTGGTGTCTTCTATTTTTTTTCAAACCCAGCTAGTATTCTTATGATTATTGTTCTAAATTCTTGTTCAGATATATTGCTTATATCTGTTTTGAGCAAATCCCTGGCTGTTTCTTCTTGATCTTTCTTTGGGGGAGAATTGCTGCATCTTGTCATTTTATCTAGGTTTCTGTTTTTGAGTTATGTTATGTTATGTTATGTTGAGTGTTAGTTTATGTTTCCTGCTCCTGAGAGTATTGCTATATTAGAAAGGGGCCATATACTGTCCAAGGCCTGGTACTTCAGGAAGTGTTTCTGATGTATGCTTAACTCTGCTATTGTGTTTGGCTGTTCTTTTCCCCAGACCAGTCCTCAACAGAGTTCCTTGCAGTGGGGAGTGTTTGGACCTTTAACTAGATGTGCTTTGATTTGTTTGTTAAAATAAGCCTGATTTAAAAAAAGGCCTAATCTGGAAAAAAAAAGAGAGAAAAGGAAAAGGAACAAAAAACCCCAAGCCAACAGACAAACAAAAAACTATAAGCCTGATTTCCAAGAAAAAGAAACTGAAAAGGAAGAGGAAGAAGAGGAGGAGGAGGAAGGGGAGGAGGAGGAGGAGAGGGGGAGGGGGAGGGAGACAGGGAGAAGGAGGTGGTTGATCCCAAAAAACGAGAAATAGAAATGAAGAAACAAATGAATAAAAAACTATATGGGGCACCTGGGTGGCTCAGTCAGTTAAGTGTCCCACTTCGGCTCAGGTCATGATCTCACAGTTTGTGAGTTCAAGCCCCGCATCAGGCTCTGTGCTGACAGCTCAGAGCCTGGAGGCTGCTTCAGATTCTGTGTCTCCCTCTCTCTCTGCTCATCCCCTGCTCATGCTCTGTGTATCTCTGTCTCTCAATAATAAATAAACGTTAAAAGATATAAAAAACAAAACTATAAGCCATGGGGCACCTGGCTGGCTCAGTCAGTTAAACTTCTGACTCTCAGGTCATGATCTCATGGTTTCGTGTGTTTAAGCCCAGCATTGGGCTCTGCACTGACAGCACAGAGCCTGGTTGGGAATCTTTCTCTCTCTCTCTGCCTCTCCCCCACTCACATGGTCTCTGTCTCTCTCAAAAACAAATAAACTTAAAAAAATTGAAAAAACCTTTAAGCCCGATTCCCCCCAAAACAAAACCCCACAAATCCTGGTCCTATTTCCACCAAAACTGAAGCTGATGCTTTGGAGCACTCTATGATTGGTAGACATGGTTCATGCATTGAGGGGGCTTGTGTTGGTCCTATGGAGGAGAGGCCCACTGTGGTGGCCCTAGTAAAGGTGCTCCTGCAGGGTGCAGGGGGAGTGGAGGTTGTAGTAAGTGGACTCAGCCTTGACTGGGGGTGCTGTGTTGCTCGTTGAAGTCCAACTGTGCTGGTGGGCATGGGGTTGCATTGGGAAGATGGCATCACCCCACTCTTGTTCCATATAAGGCAGCTCACACCCACCACTGCTCAGGTAGCCTTCACAGACAAGCAAGCAATCTCTCTTCCTGTGTCCCAGGGTTTCATAAGATCCCTGCTCTCAACCATTCTGTTCCTGAGCCATTGACAGCCTTCCAGTGTTTTTTCTCTGGTGCATGACTGGGATTCAAAACTCCAAATCTTAAAGGACCTGGCAAGGCGCAGACCTGTTCCCGTCTGGAAGAGAGCCTAAGGGCACTGTGCCTGGTACTGTTCTATCCCAGAAGAGCAGTTGCACAACCACGCAGGCTCCTGGGGTTTGTGGTGAAGCACAAGAAAAGCTGCGACCACATTATTTGCCCCTGTGTGCACCTCTGTCCCCTGCTATTGAATGACCACTCAATGTTGCCAGGGGGTCTTTTATCCTTGGAGAGGCAATATAACCTCCTCCAAATGCACTCCAGGAAGGGGAACATTCTCTCCCAGTGAAACTCAGGGGTTCCCCACACCTCACTGTCCACTGTCCATGGGCCTACCCCCACTTCTCCCCTGGAACACCACCATTTGCCCAGATCTACTTCAGCAAATTGTACAGACTTCCAAAAACTCATAATTTCAGCTCCACTGTGCAAAAACTTTCAATAGTCAGTTCCTCATGACTCCCCAGTCATTGGTTTTGGGGAAGTGCTTTTTAATTTATTTAGAATTAAAAAAATATGAATTAGGGGCGCCTGGGTGGCTCAGTTGGTTGAGCGTCCTACTTCGTCTCAGGTCATGATCTCACAGCTTGTGAGTTTGGGCCCCGCATAGGGCTCTGTGCTGACATCTCGGAGCCTGGAGCCTGCTTCAATTCTGTGTCTCCCTCTCTCTCTGTCTCTACCCTGCTTGTGCTCTCTGTCTCTCATAAATGAATAAATGTTAAAAAAAATGAAAAAAAAAGATTTTATTTATTGTCAAGTTGGCTAACATACAGTGTATACAGTGTGCTCTTGGCTTTGGGGGTATATTCCCGTAGTTCATCACTTACATACAATGCCCAGTGCTCATCACATCAAGTGCCCTCGTCAATGCCCATCAGCCATTTCCCCCTGTCCCCGGCCCCTGTTTTTCAACCCTCAGTTTGTTATCTGTATTTAAGAGTCTCTTATGGTTTGCCTCCCTCTCCGTTTGAAATTATTTTTCCTCTTCCTCTTCCCATGGTCTTCTGTTAAGTTTCTCAAGTTCCACATATGAGTGAAAACATATGATATCTCTCTCTGACTGACTTATTTCACTGGGCATGATACTTCCAGTTCCATCCATGTTGCAAATGGCAGTATTTCATTTGTTCTCATTGTCAAGTAGTATATCATTGTATATAAAAACCACATCTTTATCCTTTCATCAGTAGGTGGAAATTTGGGCTCTTGCCATAATTTGACTATTGTTGAAAGCACTACTATACACATTGGGATACATGTGCCCCTGTGGATCAGCACTCCTGTATCCTTTGGACAAATTCCTAGTGGTGCTACTGCTGGGTTGTAGAGTGATTCTATTTTTGATTTTTTTGAGAAACCTCCATACTGTTTTCTAGAGTGCCTGTACTAGTTTGCATTCTCACCAACAGTGCAAGAGGATTCCTATTTCTCCACATCCTTCCCAGCATCTGTTGTTTCCTGAGTTGTTCATTTTAGCCACTCTGACTGGTGTGAGGTGGTATCTCATTGTGGTTTTGATTTGTATTTCCCTGATGATGAGTGATGTTGAGCATCTTTTCATGTGTCTGTTGGCCATCTGGATGTCTTCTTTAGAAAAGCGTCTATTTATGTCTTCTGTTCATTTCTTGACTGGATTATTTGTTTTTTGGGTGTTGAGTTTGGTAAGTTCTTTATAGATTTTGGATAGTAACCCTTTATCTGATATGTCATTTGCAAATATCTTCTCCCATTCCATTGGTTGCCTTTTAGTTTTGATGATTGTTTCTTGCAGTGCAGAAGCCTTTTTTTATCTTGATGACGTCCTAATTGTTCATTTTTGCTTTTATTTCCCTTGCCTTCAGAGACTTGTCGAGTAAGAAGTTGCTACAACTGAGGTCAAAGAGGTTGCTGCCTGTTTTCTCCTCTAGGGTTTTGATGGTTTCTTGTCTCACATTTAGGTCTTTCATACGTTTTGGGTTTATTTTTGTGTTATGGTGTAAGAAAATGGTCCAGGTTCATTCTTCTGTGTGTTGCTGTACAGTTCTCCAACCACCATTTGATAAAGAGACTTTTTTTCTGTTGGATACTCTTTCCTGCTTTGTCAGAGATTAGTTGGCCATACATTTGTGGGTTCAATTCTGGGTTCTTTATTCTGTTTCATTGCTTTATGTGTCTGTTTTTGAGACAGTACCATATTGTCTAGATGATTACAGCTTTGTAGTAGAGGCTAAAGTCTGGGATTGTCATGCCTACCACTTTGGTTTTCTTCTTCAATATTACTTTGGCTATTCGATGTATTTTGTAGTTCCATACAAATTTTAGGATTGTTTATTCTAGCTTTGAGAAGAATCTGGTACAATTTTGATTGGGATTCATTGAATGGGTAGACCTTTTGGGTAATATCAACATTTTAACAATATTTGTTCTTCCAATCTAACAGCATGGAATGTTTTTTCATTTCTTTGTGTCTTCTTCAACTTCTCTCATAGTTTTTCTATAGTTTTCACGTACAGATCTTTTAAATCTTTGGTTAGGCTTATCTTTGGTATGTTATAGTTCTTGGTGCAATTGTAAATGGGATTGATTTCTTGATTTCTCTTTCTGTTGCTTCATTATTGGTATATAGAAATGCAACTAATTTCTGTTCATTGAGTTTGTATCTTGCTGAATTCACTTATCAGTCCTAGTAGCTTTTTGGTTTTGGGTTTTCCATGTAGAGTATCATGTCATCTGCAAAAAGTGAAAGTTTGACTTCTTCTTTGCCAGTTTGGATGCCTTTTATTCCATGTTGTTGTCTGATTGCTGAAGGTAGGACTTCCAACACTACGTTAAACAACAGTGGTGAGAGTGGACATCCCTGTCATGTTCCTGATCTCAGGGTGAAAGCTCTCAGTTTTTTCCCATTGAGGATGATACTGGCTGTGGGCTTTACATAAATGGCTTTTATTATGTTTAAGTATGTTCCTTGTATCCTGACTTTCTGGAGGGTTTTTTTGTTAAGAAAAGACGCTGTATTTTGTCAAATGCTTTTTCTGCATCTATTGACAGGATCATATGGTTCTTATTTTTTCCTCTATTAATGTGATATATTACATTGGTTGATTTGCAAATATTGAGCATCCCTGCAGCCCAGGAATGAATCCCAGTTGGTCATGGTGAATAATTAATTTAATATACTGTTGAATTAGATTTGGTAGTATCTTGTTGATAATTTTTGCATCCATTTTCATCACGAATATTGGCCTATAATTCTCGTTTTTAGTGGAGTCTCTGTCTGGTTTGGGAATCAATGTAATGCTTGCTTCATAGAAAGAGTCCAGAAGCTTTCCTTCCATTTCTGTTTTTTGGAACAGCTTGAGAAGGACAGGTATTAAATCTGCTTTAAATGTGTAGTAGAATTCCCCGGGGAAGCCATCTGTCCCAGGACTCTTATTTGTTTGAGGGTTTTTGATAAGTGATTCAATTTCTTCTTTGGTTATGGTCCATTCAAACTTTCTAGTTCTTTCTGTTTGAGTTTTGGAATTGTGTGGGTGTCTGGGAATTTGTCCATTTCTTCCAGATTGTCTAGTTTGTTGGCATATAATTTTTCATAGAATTGTCTTATAATTGTATTTGTGTGGTGTTGGTTGTGATTTCTCTTCTTTCATTCATGATTTTATCTGTTTGTGCCCTCTCTCTTTTCTTTTTGAGAACTCTGGATAGAGGTTTATCAATTTTGTTTATTATTTCTAAAGAGCAGCTCTTAGGGACACCTGGGTGGCTCAGTCAGTTAAGCGTCCAACTTCAGCTCAGGTCATAATCTCACAGTTCGTGAGTTCAAGCCCTGTGTTGGGCTCTGTGCTGACAGCTCAGAGCCTGAAGCCTGCTTCAGATTCTGTGTCTCCCCCTCTTTCTCTGCCCCTCCCATGCTCATGTTCTGTCTCTCTCTCTCAATAATAAATAAATGTTAAAAAAATTTAAAAAGCAGCTCTTATATTCATTGATCTACCTTTATTTTTTTGGATCCTATATCATTTATTTCTGCTCTAATCTTCATTATTTACCTTCTGTTGGCTTTGGGCTTTATTTGGTGCTGCTTTTCTAACTCCTTTAGGTGTAAGGCTAGGTTGTGTATTTGGGACCTTTCTTGCTTCTTGAGATAGTCCTGAATTGTAATGTATTTTCCTCTTAGGATTGCCTTTGCTGTATCCCAAAGGGTTTGGATTGTTGGGTTTTCATTTTCATTTGCTTTCATGTATTTTTAAATTTCTTCTTTACTTTTATGGTTAGCCTGTTCATTCTTTAGTAGGATGTTCTTTAGCCTCTGTATATTTGAGGGCTTTCCAAATTTTTTCTTGTGGTTGATTTCAAGCTTCATAGTGTTGTGATCTGAAAATATGCATGGTATGATCTCTATCTTTTTGTACCTGTTGAGGGCTGCTTTGTGACCCAGTATGTAATGTATTCTGGGGAATGTTCCATGTGCACTCGAGAAGAATGTGCATTTTGCCTCTTAGGATGAAATATTCTGAATATATCTGTTAAGTCCATCCAGTCAGTGTGTCATTCAAAGGCATTATTTCCTTGTTGATTTTCTGCTTAGGTGATCTGTCCATTGTTGTAAGTGGGGTGTTAAAGTTTTCTACTATAATGGTATTATTGTCAATGAGTTTAATTTTGTGGTTAATTGATATTTATATTTGAAATCTCTCAAGTTGGGGGCGTAAATATTTACAATTGTTAGCTCTTCTGGATGCATAAACCCCTTAATTATGATATAATGCCCTTTTTCATCTCTCATTACAGTCTTTGTTTTAAAATCCAGTTTGTCTCAGGGTGCCTGGGCTGTCTACTCGGCTCAGGTCACAATCTCATGGTTTGTGGGTTTGAGCCCCGTGTTGGGCTCTATGCTCACAGCTCAGAGCCTGGAGTCTGGTTTGGCTTCTGTGTCTCCCTCTCTCTCTCTGCCCCTCCCCCACTCGTGCTCTGAGTCTCTCTCTCTCTCTCCAAAATAAGTAAACATTAAAAAAATAATATCCAGTTTGTCTGATATAAGTATGGCTACCCCAGCTTTCTTTGATGCCCATTAGCGTGATGGATGGTTCTCTATCCCTTCACTTTCAATCTGCAGGTGTCCTCAGGTCAAAAAGGAGTCTCTTGTCGGCAGCAAATAGATAGATCTTGTTTTTTTGTTTTTTGTTTTTGTTTGTTTTTTAATCTGTTCTGACTCTCTGTATCTTTTGATTGGGGTATTCAGTCCATTTACATTCAGAGGTTTATTGGAAGATATGAATTTATAGCCATTATGTTCTCTGTGGATTTCGTGTTTCTGGTGATGTTCTCTGATCCCTTGTAGTCTTTGCTGCTGTGGCCTTTATTTTTTTTTCTCCGCTCAGATCGTCCTCTCTGTAGAATTTTCTTCAGGGCTGGTTTAGTGGTCATGAACTCCTTTAGTTTTTGTTTGGGAGTCTGTATCTTTCCTTCTATTCTGAATGACAGCCTTGCTGGATTCTTGGCTGCATGTTTTTCCTATTCAGCACATTGAATATTTCCTGCCACTTCCTTCTGGTCTTCCAAGATCAATGGATACATCTGCTACCAATCTTATGTGTCTCCCTTGTAGGTTAAGGTTCTTTTGTCCCTAGCTGCTTTTTAGAATTATCATCATACAATTCTCATATTTGCACTTTGCCAGTTTCACTATCATATGTGATATGTTTCTGATGATTTTGAAGGGAGTTCCTTTGGCCTCTTGGACTTGGATGCATTTCCTCCCCCAGATTAGGTAAGTTCTCAGCTATAATTTGTACAAATAAACCTTCTGCCCCTTTTCCTCACTCTTCTTCTGGGATGCCTATGATATGGATATTGTTTTGTTTCCTGGATTCACTTAGTTCTCTAAGTCTCCTCTTGTGATCTAGTATTATTTTTCCCTTGTCAGCTTCATTATTTTCCATGATCTTATCTTTTATTTCACCTATTTTCTCCTCTGCTTCTTCAATACTTGCTGTCACTATATCTAATTTATTTTGCATCTCAGTTATAGCATTTTTAATTCGTCCTGACTATTTCTTAGGTCTTTGATCTTTGTAGCAAGGGTTTCTCTGGTATCTTCTAGCTTTTCTTTTCTTTTTTGAAATAATTTTATTATTTTTTTAGATTTACATCCAAATTAGTTAGCATATAGTGCAACAATGATTTCAAGAATAGATTCCTTAGTGCCTCTTACCCATTTAGCCCACTCCCCCTCCAGTAACCCTCTGTTTGCTCTCCATATTTATAAGTCTCTTCTGTTTTGTCCCCCTCCCTGTTTTTATATTATTTTTGTTTCCCTTCCCTTATGTTCATCTGTTTTGTCTCTTAAAGTCCTCGTATGAGTGAAGTCATAATGATATTTGTCTTTCTCTGACTGACTAATTTCACTTAGCATAATACCCTCCAGTTCCATCCATGTAGTTGCAAATGGCAAGATTTCATTCTTTTTGATTGCCGAGTAATACTCCGTTGTGTGTGTGTGTGTGTGTGTGTATGTGTGTGTGTGTGTGTGTGTGTGTATGTGTGTGTGTGTATATGCGTGTGTGTATATATATGTGTGTATATATATGTGTGTGTGTATATATATATATATATATATATATATATATATATATATATATATACATATCACATCTTCTTTATCCATTCATCCTTCGATGGACATTTGGGCTCTTTCCATACTTTGGCTATGTTGATAGTGCTGCTATAAACATGGAGGTGCATGTGTCCCTTCGAAACAGCACACCTGTATCCCGTGGATAAATGCCTCGTAGTGTAATTGCTGGGTCATAGGGTAGTTCTATTTTTAGTTTTTTTGAGGAACCTCAATATTGTTTTCCAGAATGGCTGCACCAGCTTGCATTCCCATCTTCTAGCTTTTCTTAAGCCCATGAAGTAGACTTATGGCTGTAGTTCTAAATTCTTGGTCAGATATATTGTTTATATTTGTTTTTAAGAAGGCTCTGGCTGTGATTTCTTCCTGAATTTTCATTTGGGGAAAATTCCTCCATCTTGTCATATTGGCTAAGTTTGTGTCTTTTGTGTGTCAAAAGCTTGTTATGTGTCCTTCACCTGAGCGTACTACTGTATTAAAAAGAGGTCATACGCTGTCCAGAACTGGCACTCCTGGAAGTGTTTCTGGTGTACTGTGCCTCTGCTGTTTCATTTTGGCTGCTCTTTCCCACTGGTCAGTCCTCTGCAAAGCCCCTCGTTGCTTGCAGTGATGGAGTGTTTGGACCTTAACTAGGTTTGCCTGA
Organism: Felis catus; assembly: GCF_018350175.1. Classification (NCBI taxonomy): domain Eukaryota; kingdom Metazoa; phylum Chordata; class Mammalia; order Carnivora; family Felidae; genus Felis; species Felis catus. The sequence goes on along the minus strand of NC_058372.1, from coordinate 1,624,121 downwards.
TTTGTTTGTTGAAGTAACCCTGGGGAGAAAAAAAAGAGGGGCAGAAGAAACTGCATCCCATAAAAAGAGAAAAAGGAAAGGGAACCCAAAAAAACCAAACAGAATAAAAAAAACTATAAGGCTGATTCACAGAAAAGAGAAATGAAAAAAAAGGCAAAGCAGAAGAAAAGAGGAAAGAAAAAGAAAAGAATAAAAAAACTTGATTAAAGAAAAAGGATAAAATGATATGACAAAATACAAATCAGAAAGTATGAGCCTGATTCCAAAAGGAAAAAACAAGAGTGAGGTAAAAGAGAGTTGTCTACTGGTGCCTGGGGGTTGTGGCCAGGCTGGTCTGGATAGAGGCTGGCTGGTTTGGGTCAGCTTCAGTCTTGCCCCAGTAAAAAAGCAGTTGCCAGACTCCAAGGGGAGGGATTCAATGTAAGCATGTCCTGCCTCCACTGGGGGCCGCTGTGTTGTCTCTAAAGTCCCACCGTGTTGATGTTGGGGGGAAAATGGCGACGCCCCTATCTCTCCTCCTCACAACAGGGATCTCAACCCTTGCTGTTCAATCAGCCCTCACAGAATAGTGAGGGAGGTCAGCTTGTCCTGGGCCTCAGTGATCCTGTGCCTTCTTGGTTCTCAGCTGGGATTAAAACCGGAAGTCCTAAAGGACCTGGCAGGGCATAGCTCTGCTCTCCTGCTCTGGATTAGAGCCTCTCCACCCTGCTGATGAAAGGCATTGGGCTGGCACCTGGTGGGTATTTTGTCCTTGGGGAGACAATAAACCCTCTTCCAAAAGTACTCCAGGTGGGAGACTGTTCTTTCCCAGTGCTCCATGGAGATTGTCACACCATGCTATACATTCTGGAGCCAGCTCCCCCCTCCCCAGGAGTGCGTGCCATAGCTCTGCTCCAGAGAAAGTGATGCACTTCCAAAACTTCGGAGTTTGAGCTCCAGTTCTTGTTTGCAAAAAAGAACGGGGACCCTCAGTACTTCCTGCTCCCCAGTCTGTGGTCAAGACAGGTTTTCCTCTTGTGCTAACTGGATGCCACACTATCTCAACCCCTCTCTTTCTCTCCCTTTTCCAGGGAACCTGGGAAAGTTTCCCTCCCCTCCTTCACTCCACTGTATTCTCTTCCCCATCTCACATCCACACACCTCACAAATGCCAAGCTGTTTCCCTCCAGCTGTCGAGATCCTTCTGCCAGTCTTCAGATCAGTTTCCTGGGTGTTCCAAGTGATCTGACTCCATTACAGCTGTGTTTGAGGGAGGTGGGATGCCCAGTGTTCCCCTACTTCTCTTCCATTTAACTCCTCCCCCCAATTTACATTTTATTATTCATTGGTAGCTCAGTATATGTGATAACATATCTACGTGTCTTCCTTTCTGAACTATCTTAATGACAAAAAATTAACTTGATGAATCACTGAGGGGTCTGTCGTAGGGAACTGAGAAGTTCTTGCAAATCACTCCATAGGAAAGAATTCTTCTTAGGACAACTACAGTCTCTATGTTGAACACCAAATATATTGCCATTTCAAAAATTTTTAGATTTCATACTCAGAGTGAAAAAATTAACAGATTTCTTCATATATTTAAGTCTTCTACAAGTTGGGAATTATTTAGAAGAAAATTTTCTTAACATTTATCTTTATATTTCCAATCTGTCAAAATTTCTGACATGTTCAATATTTGGTACTTAAAGTAATTTAATTGATATTTATCTAAGTATGCTGATGCTTGATTATTGTGGTACATTGCTTCTAAGAAATATATCTACTACCCAGATATATTTGTCTTTCTTTGCAGAAACAAAAAGTAGATACACCTGAAAATTCATGTCAATCTGACTATTTATATAATGTCAAGTTACATAAAATGAGTTTCACATGTATGTTTGGGTTCGGTGGTATTGAAAGGCCATTGATTTACTTTTTTCTGGTTTGTACTCATTTTCAGCCATAGCTAGTTGATTAGTGAAAGATTCTAGTAGGAAGAATATTGTTGAATATATTTCTTTCTTTGATAAAGCAAAAACAATGTTTCCCAAATGTTAACCATACAAGATTCTAATGCATGAGATGATTTTTGCATAGCGCCATCCACACAGCAGGCATTTCCTACTTACTTACTTACTTACTTATTTATTTATTTATTTATTTATTTATTTATTTATTTATTTATTTATTTATTGTTCTTTCTTGCCTCCCTGTAGCAACACACTTTCGTTCCCTGGATCTATTTATTTATACTCTTTGTTCTAGAAACCATCCATGCTGGTTTTTTAATGTCCCTGGCTTTGCAACAGGCTTTCTACCTGGATATTGTCTGCAAAATTCAGATTTAGAGAAAAGTTCAGCTCAGGTGCCACGTACTTCATGAATACGTTTCTATTTCCTCCAAATCAGACTTACGCATTACTTTTTGGAGGAGTCCTTCTTTGTTGCACTTATTAGTGTTAAGTAACTTAGCACTCAGGTTTGGGGCTGGATGTTCTCATATTATGCAATGTTGTTTTTCCAAACTGATAAAGAGCTGTGAACCTTGGTTATGTATATGGTCTTCCATTTTTATTTGTAATACTGGAGTCAGGAAGCATAAAATTAATTTTGTCAATCAGATTCATCATGTGCTTACTTTGGGGCACCCTCTGGCTTCATGTGAGAGACTGACATCCAGCATTGTCCCTTTTTGGAATGTTTCCCCACCCTTCACATGCAACGGGTGACTTTTACTGTTTGTTCAGGATAGTTTTAGCCCATGTGAAAGAAAATATAAAGATAGTGAAGCCACATTTAGTAAATTAGTGGAAGAGGTGACAGGAAAATAGGGAATTCTTTTGTTTGTTTATATTTTAATTTACATTCAAGTTAGTTAGCATATAGTGCAATAATGATTTCAGGAGTAGATTCCAGTGATTCGTCCCCTGTGTATAACACCCATTGATCATCCCAACAAGTGTCGTACTTAATGCCCCTTACCCATGTAGCCCACCCCCCTACCCACAACCCCTCCAGCAACCCTCAGTTTGTTTTCTGTATTTAAGAGTCTCTTATGTTTTGTCCCCTCCTTTTTTTAAATATTATTTTTGCATCTCTTCCTTTGTGTTAATCTGTTTTGTATCTTAAATTCCTCATATGAGCAAAATCATATATTTGTTTTTCTCTGACTAATTTTGCTTAGCATAGTATACTCTACTTCCATCCATGTAATTGCAAATGGAAATATTTCATTCTTTTTAATCACCAAGTAGTATTCCATTGTGTGTCTCACATCTTCTTTATGCATTCATCTGTTGATGGAAATTTGGACTCTTTCCATACTTTGGCTATTGCTGATAGCACTGCTATAAACATTGGGGTACATGTGCCCCTTCAAAACAGCACACCTGTATCCTTTGGATAAATACCTAGTAGTGCAATTGCTGGGTTGTAGGATAGTTCTATTTTTAATTTTTTGAGGAGCCTCCATACTTTTTTCCAGATTGGCTGCACCAGTTTATATTCCCACCAGCAGTATAAAAGAGACCCTCTTTCTCCACATCCTCGTCAACGTCTGTTGTTGCCTGAATTGTTAATTTTAGCCACTCTGACAGGTGTGATGTAGTATCTCATTGTGGTTTGGATTTGTATTTCCCTGATGATGACTGATGCTGAGCGTTTGTTCATGTTTCTGTTAACCATCTGGATGTCTTCTTTGGAGAAGTGTCTATTCATGTCTTTTGCCCATTTTTTTCACTGGATTATTTATTTTTTGGGTGTTGAGTTTGAGAAGTTCTTTATAAATTTTGGATACTAATCCTCTATCTGATATGTGATTTGCAAATATCTTCTCCCATTCCGTTGGTTGCCTTTTAGCTTTGTTGATTGTTTCTTTTGCTGTGCAGAAGCTTTTTGTTTTGATGAGGTCCAAATAGTTCATTTTTGCTTTTTTCATTTGGTTTCCATTGCCTCCGGAGAGGTGTTGAGTAAGATGTTGCTCTGGCCAAGGTCAAAGAGGTTTTTGCCTGCTTTCTCCTCTAGGATTTTGATGGCTTCCTGTCTTATGTTTAGGTCTTTCATCCATTTTGAGTTTATTTTTGTGTATGATGTAAGAAAGTGGTCCAGGTTCATTTTTCTGCATGAGACTGTCCAGTTTTTCCAGCACCATTTGCTGAAGAGACTTGTCATTTTTTCCATTCAATGTTCTTCCCTGCTTTGACAAAGATGAGTTGGCCATATTTTTGTGGGTCCTTTTCTGGTCTCTATTCTGTTCCATTGATCTGAGTGTCTGTTTTTGTGCTAGTACCATACTGTCTTGAGGGTTACAACATTGTAATACATCTTGAAGTTTGGGGTTGTGATGCCTCAAGCTTTGGTTTTCTTTTTCAGGATCGCTTTGGCTATTTGGGGTCTTTTGTGGTTCCATACAAATTTTAGGATTGTTTGTTCTAGCTCTGTAAAGAATGATGGTGTTATTTTGGTAGCGATTGCATTGAATATGTAGATTGCTTTGGGTAGTATCCACAGTTTAACAACAATTGTTCTTTCAATCCATGAGCGTGGAATGTTTTTCCATTTCTTTGTGTCTTCTTCAAATCTTTAATAAGCTTTCTATGGTTTTCAGTGCATAGATTTTTCACCTCTTTGGTTAGGTTTATTCCTAGGTATTTTATGGGTTTTGGTGCAACTGTAAATGGGATTGATTCCTTGATTGCTCCTTCTGTTGCTTCATTATTGGTGTATAGGATGCATCTGATTTCTGTGCACTGATTTTGTATCCTGCGACTTTGCTGAATTCATGGATCCGTTCTAGAAGTGTTTTGGTGGAATCTTTTGGGGTTTCCATATCGAGTGTCATGTCATCTGTGCAGAGTGAAAGTTTGACTTCCTACTGGCCAATTTGGATGCCTTTCATTCCTTTGTGTTGTCTGATTGCTAAGGCTAAGACTTCCAATACTATGTTGAATAACAGTGGTGAGAGTGGACATGCCTGTCTTTTCCTGACCTTAGGGGAAAGTTCTCAATTTCCCCCCATTGAGATGATATTAGCGGTGGGTCTTTCATATATGGATTTTATAATCTTGAGGTATGATCCTTCTATCCCTACATTCCTGAGGGTTTTTATCAAGAAAGGATGTTATTCACCATGATCAAGTGGGATTAATTCCTGGGCTGCAGGGCTGGTTCAATATTCGCAAATCAGTCAATGGGATACATCACATTAATAAAAGAAAAGATAAGAACCATATGATCCTGTCAATCGATGCAGAAAAAGCATTTGACAAAATTCAGTATCCTTTCTTAAAAAAACCTTTGAGAAAGTCGAGATAGAAGGAACATACTTAAACATCGTAAAAGCCATTTATAAAAAGCCCATAGGTAATATTATCCTTGATGGGAAAAAACTGAGAGCTTTCCTTCTGAGATCAGCAACACGACAGGGATGTCCACTCTCACCACTGTTGTTTGACATAGTGTTGGAAGTCCTAGCCTCAGCAATCAGACAACAAAATGAAATAAAAGGCATCCAAATTGGCAAAGATGAAGTCAAACTTTCGCTTTTTGCAGATGACATGATACTCTACATGAAAAACCCGACAGACTCACCAAAAGTCTGCTAGAGGTGATACATGAATTCAGCAAAGTCGCAGGATACAAAATTCATGCACAAAAATCGGTTGCATTTTTATATACCAATAATGAAACGAAAGAGAAATAAAGAATCCGATCCCATTCACAATTGCACCAAGAAGCATAAAATACCTAGGAATAAACCTGACCAAAGATGTAAAAGATCCGTATGCTGAAAACTATACAAAGCTTATGAAGGACATTGAAGAAGGTACAAAGAAATGGAAAAACATTCCATGCTCATGGATTGGAAGATTAATATTGTCAAAATGTCAATACTACCCAAAGCAATCTATACATTCAATGCAATCCCAATCAAAATTGCACCAGCATTCTTCTTGAAGCTAGGACAAGCAATTCTAAAATTTGTATGGAGCCACAAAAGACCCCAAATAGCCAAAGTAATATTGAGGAAGAAGACCAAAGCGGGAGGCATCACAATCCCAGACTTTAGCTCTACTACTAAGCTGTGATAATCAAGACAGTACAGTATTGGCACAAAAACAGACACATAGACCGATGGAATAGAACAGAGAACCCAGAATTGGACCCACAAATGTATGGCCTACTAATCTTTGACAAAGCAGGAAAGAATATCCAATGGAAAAAAGACAGTCTCTTTAACCAATGGTGCTGGGAGAACTGGAGAGCAACATGCAGATGGATGAAACTAGACCACTTTCTTATACTATTCACAAAAATAAACTCAAAATGGATGAAGGTTCAGAGTGTGAGACAGGAAACCATCAAAACACTAGAGGAGAAAGCAGGAAAACACCTCTCTGACCTCAGCTGCAGGAATTTCTTGCTTGACACATCCCCAAAGGCAAGGAAATGAAAAGCAAAAATGAACTATTGGGACCTCATGAAGATAAAAAGTTTCTGCACTGCAAAGAAAACAATCAACAAAACTAAAAGGCAACCGACAGAATGAGAAAAGATATTTGCAAGTGACATATCAGACAAAGGGATAGTATCCAAAATCTATAAAGAATTCACCAAACTCCACACCCGAAAAACAAATAATCCAGTGAAGAAATGGGTGGAAGACATAAACAAGCACTTTTCCAAAGAAGACATCCAGATGGCCAACAGGCACGTGAAAAGATGCTCAATGTCGCTCCTCATCAGGGAAATACAAATCAAATCCACACTCAGATATCACCTCACTCCAGTCAGAGTGGCTAAAATGAACAAATCAGGAGACTATAGATGCTGGTGAGGATGTGGGGAAACGGGAACCCTCTTGCATTGTTGGTGGGAATGCAAACTGGTGAAGCCGCTCTAGAAAACATTGTGGAGGTTCCTCAAAAAGTTAAAAATAGATGTACCCTATGACCCAGCAATAACACTGCTAGGAATTTACCCAAGGGATACAGGAGTGCTGATGCACAGGGGCACTTGTACCCCAATGTTTATAGCAGCACTTTCAACAATAGCCAAATTATGGAAAGAGCCTAAATGTCCATCAACTGACGAATGGATAAAGAAATTGTGGTTTATATACACAATTGAATACCACGTGGCAATGAGAAATAATGAAATATGGCCTTTTGTAGCAACATGGATGGAACTGGAGAGTGTTATGTGAAGTGAAATAAGTCATCCAGAGAAAGACAGACACCATATGTTTCACTCTTATCTGGATCCTGAGAAACTTACCAGAATACCATGGGGAAGGGGAAGAAAAAAAAAGGTTAGAGAGGGAGGGAGCCAACACATAAGAGATTCTTAAAAACTGAGAACAAACTCAGGATTGATGTGGAGTGGGAGGGAGGGGAGAGTGGGTGATGGGTATTGAGGAAGGCACCCCTTGGGATGAGCACTGGGTGTTGGATGGAAACCAATCTGACAATAAACTTCATATGTAAAATAGAAAAAAAGAGACTCATTTCAGACCTGAGGAACCTGCAGATTGAAGGTTAGAGGATGAAGAACCATCTATCATGCTAGTGGATGGCAAAATAAATCTGGGGTATACTTACTTCTATCAGACAATCTAGATTTCAAAAAAAATAGACTGTAACAAGAGAAAAAGGGCATTATATCATAATTAAGGTGTCTATCCATCAAGAAGAGCTAACAATTATAAATATGCCCCTAACATGATAGCACCCATATATATAAATCAATTAGCCACAAACATAAGCAATCTTATTGATGATAATAATACTGTAATTATAGGTGATTTTAATACTCCACTTATAGCAATAGACAGATTATCTAGGCAGAAAATCAATAAGGAAACACTGTCTCTGAATGACACACTGAACCAAATGGACTTAACAGATATGTTCAGAAGTTTTCATCCCAAAGCAGCAAAATACACATTTTTCTTGAGTGCACATGGAACATTCTCCAGAACAGATCACATACTGGGTCCCAAAACGGCCCTCAAAAAGTACAAAAAGATTGAGATCATACCATGGATATTTCAGATCCCAACACTATGAGACTTTCAACCACAAGAAAAAATTTGGAGAGCCCCCAAATACATGGAGGTTAAAGAACATCCGATTAAAGAATGAATGGGTTAATCAGTAAATCAAAGAAGAAATTTAAAAATGCATGGAAGCAAATAAAAATGAAAACACAACAGTCCAAACCTGTCGGGATGCAGCAAATGCAGTCCTAAGAGGAAAATACTTTGCAATGCATGTCTATTTCAAGAAGCAATAAAGGTCCCAATCACAACCTACCCTTACACCTAAAGGAGCTAGAAAAGCAGCAGTAAATTAAGCTAAATCCAGCAGAAAAAGGAAAACAATAAATATGAGAGCAGAAATAAATGATATAGAATAAAAATAAAACAGTAGAACAGATCAATGAATCTAACAGCTGGTTTTTTGAAAGAATAAACAAAATTGATAAACCCCTAATCACACTTCTCAAGAAAGGAGGACCCAAAGAGATAAAATCATAATGAAACAGGAGAGATCACAACTACCACCACAGAAATATCAATAATTATTAGAGAATACTGTAAAAATTATATGCCCACAGGAGCACCGGGGTGGCTCAGCCGGTTAAGCATCCGACTTCAGCTCAGGTCATGATCTCTCAGCTGTTGAATTCGAGCCCCACATTGGGATCTGGGCTGACAGCTCAGAGCCTGGAGCCTGCTTCGGAGTCTGTGTCTTCCTCTCTCTCTGCTCATCCCCCACTCACTCGTTCTCAAAAATAAATAAACAAAAATTTTTAATTATATGCCAACAAACTGAACAATTTGGAAGAAATGGACAAATTCCTAGACACTCACACACTACAAAAAGTCCAATGGGAAGAAATATAGAATTTGAACAGGCATATAACCAGAGAGAAATTGAATCAGTTATCAAAAATCTCCCCACAGGGGCGCCTGCGTGGCTCAGTCAGTTAAGCATCCAACTTTGGCTCAGGTCATGTTCTCATGGTCCATGGGTTCAAGCGCTGTGTTGGGCTCTGTGCTGACAGCTCAGAGCCTGGAACCTGCTTAAGACTCTGTGTCTTCCTCTCTCTGCCCCTTCCCTTCTCACATTCTGTCTCTCTCTCTCTCCAAAAATAAAGAAACATTTAAAAAAAAATTTTAAGCTCCCAAAAAATAAGAGTCCTGGTCCAGATGGTTTCCCAGGGGAATTCTACCAGAAAATTAAGCAAAGTTAACACCTATTCTTCTCAAACTGTTCCAAAAAATAGAAATGGAAGGAAATCTTCCATACTCATTTTATGAAGCCAGCATTACATTAATTCCAAAACCAGACAAAGACCCCACCAAGAAGAATTCCAGACCAATATCCCTCATGATCCTGGATGCAATAGTTCTCAAAAAGATACTAATAAATAAAATTCAGCAGTATATTAAAAGAATTATTCACCACGACCAACTGGGAATTGTTCCTGGATGCAGAGATGATTCAATATTTGCAAATAAATCAATGCGATACATCACATTAATAGAAGAAAGGATAAGAGCCATATGATCCTGTCAATAGATGCAGAAAAATCATCTGACAAAATATAGCATCATTTCTTAGTAAAAGCCCTCAAGTAGTCAGGATAGAAGGAATATACCTTAACATCATAAAAGGCATATATGAAAGGCCCACAGCTAATTTCATCCTCAAATGGGAAAAAACTGAGAGCTTTCACCCTGAGACAGCAAACATGACAAGGACGTCCCCTTTCATCACTGTTGATTAACATAGTGTTGGAGGTGCTAGTCTCAGCAATCAGACAACAACATGGAATAAAAGGCATCCAAACTGGCAAAGAAAAGTCAAGCTTTCACTTTTTGCAGGTGACATGGAAAACCCAAAAGACTCCATCAAAAAGCTTCTAGGATTGATACATGAATTCAGCAAAGTCACAAGATACAAAAATCAATGAACAGAAATCGGTTGCACTTCTATACACCGATAATGAAGCATAAGAAAGAGAAATCAAGAAATCAATCCTTTACAATTGTGCCAAGAACCATGACGTACCAAAAAATAAACCTTACCAACGATTTAAAAGATCTGTATGTGAAAACGATAGAAAACCTATGAAAGAAATTGAAGAAGACACAAGGAAATGGAAAAACATTCCATGCTCTTAGATTGGAAGAACAAATATTGTTAAAATGTCAATACTACCCAAAGCAGTCTACAATTCAATGCAATCCCAATCAAAATTGCACCAGCATTCTTCTCAAGGCTAGAACAAACAATCCTAAAATTTATATGGAACTACAAAAGACACCAAATAGTCAAACTAATGTTGAAAAAGAAAACCAAAGCGGGAAGCATCATAATCCCGGACTTTAGCCTCTACTACAAAGCTTTTATCATCAAGACAGTATGGTATTGGCACAAAAACAGACACATAAAACAATGTAACAGAATAGAGAAACAAGAACTGGACCCTCAAATGTATGGACAACTAATCTTTGACAAAGCAGGAAAGGGTATCCAATGGAAAAAGACACTTTCTTTAGTAAATGGTGTGGGAGAACTGGACAGCAACACGAAGGTGAATGAAACTAAACCACTTTCTTACACCATACACAAAAATAAATTCAAAATGGATGAAATACCTACATGCAGGACAGGAAGCCATCAAAACCCTAGAGGAGAAAAACAGGCAGCAACCTCTTTGACCTCAGTTGCAGCAACTTCTTACTCAACACGTCTCTGAAGGCAAGGGAAATAAAAGCAAAAATGAACAACTGGGACCTCATCAAGATAAAAATCTTCTGCACAGTGAAGGGAACAATCAACAAAACTAAAAGGCAACAGATGGAATAGGAAAGGTTATTTGCAAGTGACATATCAGATAAAGGGTTAGTTAGTATCCAAAATCTATAAAGAGCTTACCAAACTCAACACCAAAAAACAAATAATCCAGTGAAGAAATGGGAAGAAGACATGAATAGACACTTTTCTAAAGAAGACATCCAGATGGCCAACAGACACGTGAAAAGATGCTCAAGGTCACTCATCATCAGGGAAATACAAACCAAAACCACATTGAGACAGAGTGGCTAAATTAACAACTCAGGAAACAACAGGTGCTTGGTAAAGATGTGAAGAAACAGAAACCCTCTTGTACTGTTGGTGGGAATGTAAACTGGTGTAGCTGCTCTGGAAAACAGTGTGGAGGTTCCCCCAAAAATTAAAAATAGAACTACCCTACGGCCCATCAATTGCACTGATGGGAATTTACCTGACAGATTTTTTTAAATGCTGATTTGAACCCCAATGTTTATAGCTGTGCTATCAATGAGAGCCAAATTATGGAGAGAGCCCAAATTTCCACCCATTGACATATGGATAAAGAAGATGTTGTTTAGGCATACAATGGAATACTACTTGGCAATGAGAAAGAATGAAACCCTGCCTTTAGCAACAACGTGGATGGAACTGGAGGGTATTATGCTAAATGAAATAAGTCAGTCAGAGAAAGACAGATATATGTTTTCACTCATATATGGAACTTAAGAAACTTAACAGAGGAACATGGGGGAAGGGAAGGGGAAAAGAAGTTTCAAAAAGAGAGGGAGGGAAGCAAACCATAAGAGACTCTTAAATACAGAGAACAAACTGAGGATTGATGCGGGAGGGGAAAATGGATGATGGGCATTGAGGAGGGCACTTGTGAGGATGAGCAGTGGGTGTTGTATATAAGCGATGAATCACGGGAATTTACCCCCGAAGTCAAGAGCACACTGCATACAATGTATGCTACCTAACTAGAGAATAAATTATGTTTAAGAGAGAGAGAGAGAGAGAGAGAGAGAGAGAGAGACAAATCACAAGAGACTCAAGTACAGAAAACAATAAGAGAGTTGATGGGGGGTGGATGCGCACTGGGTGTTGTATGCAAGCGATGAATCACGGGAATCTACCCCCAAAGCCTAATTAGACAATGTTACTAACTAGACAATAAATTATGTAAAACAAAACAAACAAAAAATAGAGAGTGAGGCAAATCATAAGAGACACTTAACTACAGAGAACAATAAGAGAGTTGATGGGGGGTGGATAGTAGAGTGGGCTCAATGGGTGATGGGCATTAAGGAGGACACTTGGGATGAGCACTGGGTGTCATATGTAAGAGATGAATCACTGGGTTCTGCCCCTGAAGCCAAAACAACACTGTATGTTACATAACTTAACAATAAATAAATAATCTTATAAGTTAACATCTACTGTAATTCTAGTGTTTGAAATGCACATTTAGCAGCAAATTTTATCTGTAACACTTTTACTACCCAGAGAAAAAAATTCTGAATATACAGTATCTCATTTCAGTATCCTATAGCTTTCCTTCATATTGGCATAACTTTTCCATTTATTACATTTCTCCAAATGAAACATCGGGATATGGTCTAATTCTCCAACCTCTTCATGAACTGCTTTTTCTCCACCACGTAACAGGCACCAACTGGATGCAGGTCAATGGTTTAGGAAATCTTTCTTTGTGATCTGGACTTTCAGGCAACACTGGGAAATTTTGTTCACTTCTTAATCTGAATTAATGCTTTTATAATGTGCCTCTAGGACAAAGACCTATTTTCAGGGTTTTTTTATTTTTGTAATGTTTGTTTATTATTGAGAAACAGAGAGAGACAGAGCATGAGCATGGAAGGGGCCAAGAGCTGGGGAGACACAGAATCTGAAGCAGGCTCCAGGCTCTGAGCTGTCAGCACAGAGCCTGACACGGGGTTCAAACCCACAAACCATGAGATCATGACCTGAGCCAAAGTCAGACGCTTAACTGACTGAGCCACCCAGGTGCCCCTGCAGGTTTTTTTCAGTCAGAATGAGTAGCAAGAATCTGTGACAGGTTTCATCACCTTACGTGAAGTCACGTGTTCAAGAAGGTGGAGTCCTCCTGTCCAGAATGAGTTTTTAACCTGCTTGGGGAACAACAGAATTCACAGAATTCACAGCCACGCTGCAGGAAAGACATGAAGGGGCAGCAGTGCTGGACAGCACGTGCTTAGCTTTTCCACACGTTGTGGGCTCCTCACTGCTCAAGAAGCAGCATATCGGGAGAACTGTCTCTGGATCATAGTAACGTCCATCTTCAATCTCTCTTGGAAAAGAGTGTGTCTGGGTTGGTAAAACAATTGGGGGAGGTAAGGGAAACTGAACTTAGAGTTATATGCACTGATTCCTCTGGTTTTCTTTCAGAATTCTTACAATAAATCAATATTGTAAATCTCTGCAGAGAAATTCTCCCTTTTAAGCTCTATTATGGAAGATTAAATCTATTCTCCACTGGAAGAGGAGGACATGAAACTCTTTCTTGATGTGTGATTTCAGACATTTTGATCCAGCAGAAATGTAATGGGGAAATGTAGGTTAAATTGGAAATGAAGGACTGAAATACAGTATTTTATGCAAGAGGAATGTGCACATGGGAAGGAATCAGATCTGTCTCTAAATCTCCTGGTGTGCATGAAAAATTATTTGAAGACTTCCAATGTCAGGATTTTAATTGGCAGAAGGATATTTCCCTTTCCTCAATTAATCTTTGAAGCCATAGTGATAATGGAAGCAGCTAAGGAATTAACAACATGGCATTGACTTTCATTTTCAAAGACTTTTCATTTTTCCTTTCATATAATTTTAACTGAGGTTGTGTCTTATTCAGAAGTCAGGCACTATTACACACACCAACTTGTCTGTCTATGTAAATAAGTATTATTTATTCACCTCTCTGCTTAGACATTATAGACCTATAAAGATGTGTGACAGTGTGCAATATATTTCAGATTTATGTTTCCCTTTTTTCCAACTAAGTCTGTGGGAGAATCCAAGCTTCAATGATGATTCTTGAAAAGCTAATTCTTTTTGTTGTTGTTGTTGTTTATTTATTTTTGAGAGAGAGAGAGCGCGAGTGGGGGAGGGGTGGTCAGAGAGAAAGGAAGACACAGAATCCAGGCAGGTTCCAGGCTCCAAGCTGTCAGCACAGAGCCTGATGTGGGACTTTAACCCACAAACCACGAGATCATGACCTGAGCCAAAGTCAGATGCTTAACTGACTGAGCCACCCAGGCACCCCTTGGAAAGTTAATTCGAGGGAATCACCAAATGACTCTCTCAAAATAACTATCTTAGCCAGTATAATCAGTTGCTTCTAAACATTTCTACTTTTGAATAATGGCCACAGTTTGAGGTATTTTCTTCATAATATCCAGGAAACAGATTTGAAATAGCATAACAAATAGCATACTATATATATTTGTACTATATCTACAACCACACACAAAGGGACAAAGGGACATCAGTTTGATATTTAATTGTTAATTTTCAATATGTATTTTCTCTTGGTTATTTTTTGAGAGAGAAAGCATGAAAGGAAGAGTGGGGCAGAGAGAGATAGAATCTCAAGCAGGCTCCATGCCCAGGACAGAGCCTGATGTGGGGCTTGACCCCAGGATCATGACCCGAGCTGAAATCAAGAGTCAGACACTTAACTGACTAAGCCACACAGACGCCACTCTTAGTTATTTTTTTATTTTTTTTTTAATAACAGATACATAATATGAGTGGAGTAGGGGCAGAGAGAGAGGGAGACACAGACTCTGAAGCAGGCTCCAAGCTCCAAGCTGCCCGCACAGAGCCCGACGCAGGGCTTGAACTCAAGAACTGTGAGATCATGACCTGAGCCAAAGTCAGAGGCTTAACTGACTGACTCACCCAATTGCTCCCATTATTTTTTAATAGAAGCTTTCTGGATGTTACTATGGCTTCAGACACTAAGAAGTTGTATTTTTATATTCAGTGATACCACACTATGGAGGACTACCAATAATCTGTTCAATTGTTAAAAATTTGGGCTGTTCTGATATCCTCATGCATGTCTACAGGAACTCTACCTGTCTCACACTACTGAATAAGGCTGAGCTCATTATTCCTTAGAATAGAAACTAATGTCTTAAATTACTTTTCACCAAACTGAATGTACCTGTTATTTGTTACTATATAAACTATGGATCTTTTCCACTTGTCTGCCACCTTTTCTCCTCCCATTCAGGTAACTTCAAAAACACCAGCATACGATTTTAATGTAAAAAGAAAAATGCTAACTAAAAACTTTAAGTGATTTTACACTGTTATACATAGAATTATAGTTGTTATTTTCTTCAAAAAATTATGCATAAATATGTGAGAAAAGGCAAATGGTAGATAGATACAGATAGATGGATACATAGATACACAGATACTTGGAGAGAAAGATATTGGGGGAATGTTTTAGGCAGCATGGAGAGAGCGGGGAGCAATAGACATCAGGCACACTTTCTTCAAGATTACAAACTATCATGGGAGGCTGTTAAACTTTTACCTACATGGTACATTATAATTTCTTCTTATAACGATTGTAGTAACTAATATTTATGGAGATGTGCTATGCTCTAAGCAGATTTATGATTCAGTTAATCTTGACCCCAAGGAGTGTTGTTTTCCTTATTTTCACAATGGGAAGTCTGAGCCCAGAAGTGAAGGAAAACTCTTCCTATGCTTTTAGGCTTCAGGATACACTGGCTGTCTGCAGATCCCCCTATTCATGATATACAATATCAGACCAAAAATAGATAGGTTCACAGTAGCCCTCTTTAAGCACGAAACATTCGGGCTGGACAAGAGAATGAGCAGAACTGCAGAACAAGTAGAAGTCCAGAAAAGAGGAAGGGTTCCCAGGGCTTCTGATGGGAATGAGTTTGACATGTCGAACTGGGAGGAGGCCAGGAGTCCATGTGTGTAAAGTGACTTCTGAGATGAGAATGAGGCCTCGTGTATGTCCATCCAGGTATCTTAAAGAATCAGAGTATTTCTTCAATGTAATGGAAAGGGGCCAGCAAATTATAAGTACATCGATGATGTGATTGGTTTTACTGAATCTCGTGACAATGTAAACAAACAAAAAAGTCTGGATGAAAGGAGTGAAGACAGCTGCCAGAGTCTAGAAAAGAGACAATGGGGGCACCTGGGTGGCTTAGTCGGGTGAGCATCCTACATGGGCTCAAGTCATGATCTCAGGGTTTGTGGGTTTGAGCCCGACATCTGGCTCTGTGCTGACACCTCAGAGCCTGGAGCCTGTTTCAGATACCATCTCTTCCTTCATCTCTGCCTCTCTTGGTTCATGCTCTGTCTCTGTCTCAAAAATAAATAAACATTTCAAAATTTTTTTAGAAAAGAGACAATAGTGGTTTAGAAAACCAGAGTGATTGTGGAAGCTTCTTTAAAGTGAGAGGATAGTTAAATTATAACTTGCATTAAAATTTACCATTTCAGTGATAAGTTAAGTATTGGGATGAGAGACATAAAGGTGCCAAGGATAAAAGGCCACATCTCCTACATGAGAAACCGGGACACCAACGGTGCTACCACTAAGATATGAAAGAAGAGGAACACTTTTTTTCCTCATTCTGATATTGCAAAATAATTACATTTTATAGGTAAATTTGCTGACCAGAAAAATAATGTGTTCATTATATCAAGCGAACAAGATTGGTAGAGAATCAGAGGGTCACATCACTTTAGAAACAGATCCTTTCAAACTTGCAAATTTACATATGAAAATTTTCAGACCTTGAGTTTAAGAGTAATATCTCCAAGCTCACTGAGATAAAAATATAATATTAAATCCAACACCATAAAATGATCTACAACAAATACCAGATTACTTGGCTATAATATTTACTTCCACCCATTATTTTTTAATTATTAGCATAAATTCTTTCCCTTTAGTTAAGTTATGTGGTCTGTACTGACAATTTCTCCTCCTCCATCTCCTTCTCTTACTCCTCCTGCTCCTCCTCCTCATCCTCATCCCCATCTTCCTTCACCTTCTTCTGCTTTTCTCATTCTAGGATTTGGACACTGAAGGACTATGGGCCAAAACAATCACACTTCTCTGCACGGTTTTATTCTGCTCGGCTTCTCGGACCATCCCAAACTGGAGATGGTCCTATCAGGAGTTGTCACTCTCTTCTACTTCATTACGTGGGTGGGTAACACAGCCATCATCCTTGCATCTCTCCTGGATTCCCATCTCCACACACCGATGTATTTTTTCCTCAGGAACTTATCTTTCCTGGATCTATGTTTCACAACCAGCATCATCCCTCAGATGCTCGTTAATTTGTGGGGACCTGACAAGACCATCAGCTATGTGGGCTGTGTCACTCAACTCTACGTTTATATGTGGTTGGGTTCCACTGAGTGCCTCCTCCTCGCTGTTATGTCCTATGATCGTTTCACAGCTATTTGTAAGCCTCTGCATTATTTGGTAATCATGAATCCACATCTCTGTCTCAAGATGATAATCACAGTCTGGAGCATTAGTTTGGCTGTTTCTGTATTATTATGTACACTCACCCTGAATTTGCCTCGATGTGGAAACAACCTTCTGGACCATTTCTTGTGTGAGTTGCCAGCTATGATCAAGATAGCTTGTATAGACACCACGACAGTTGAAATGTCTGTTTTTGCTTTGGGCATTGTCATTGTCCTTACACCACTCGGCCTTATTCTTATATCCTATGGCTACATCGCCAAAGCTGTGCTGAGAATAAAGTCAAAAGAAGGCCAACAAAAAGCAATTAATACCTGTGGATCTCATCTCACTGTCGTGTCCATCTTCTATGGAACTATTATCTATATGTACCTGCAACCAGGTAACAGTGCCTCCAAAGACCAGGGAAAGTTCCTCACCCTCTTTTACACAATTGTCACTCCAAGTCTTAACCCTCTCGTTTATACCCTGCGGAACAAGGACATGAAGAATGCATTGAGGAAGCTGGTGAGAGTTGACCGTGAATCTACAAAATCAAAGAGGGACCAAAAGTCATAGAATCGTATTACCCTGGATAAGACAATGAAAAACATTTTCTAATTGTCTTTCTTTGTTTTATTCAAGTGCAATAAACACACAGTGTTATATTAGTTTTAGGTATACAATGTGATTCAACAATTCTATACATTTATCAATGCTCATCACGTGTACTTTCAATCCCCTTTATCTATTTCACCCATCTCCTCACTCACCTCGCCTCTAGAAATTACTAATTCCCTATACTTAAGAGTCTATTTTTTATCTCTTTCTTTTCTTTGTTTGTTCATTTGCTTTGATGCCTAAATTCCACATATGAGTGAAATCATATGGCCTTTGTCTTTCTCTGACTGACTTATTTCACTTAGCATTACATGCTCTTACTCAACCATGTTATGGTGGATTTTGCAGCAAGATTTTGTTCTTTTTATGGCTGAGTAATATTCCATTGTGTTTATATACCACATCTTGTTTATCCATTCATCTATCAGTTGGCACTTTCGTGGCTTCCATATCTTGGCTATTGTGAATAATGATGCAGTAAACAGAGGGTGCCTATATCTTTTCAAATTAGTGTTTTTACTGGAATTACTGGATCATACAGTAATTCTATTTTTAATTTTTCAAGGAAACACCATACTTTTTTCTACAGTGGCTGTGCTAGTTTGAATTCCCACCAACAGTGCATGAGGATAGTAATTCCTCCGACATCAGCCACAGAACATTTTTTGAAATATGTCTCCTTTGACCAGGGATACAAAAGCAAAATTAAACATTTGAGACTACAGCAACATTAAAAGGGTTTCCACAGCAAAGGAAACAATCAACAAAACAAGAAGGCAAACTAATGAATGGGAGAAGAAATATCCAAATGATATATCCAAAATATATAAAGAACTTACACAACTCAACACCAAAACAAACAATCTGATTTAAAAATGGGCAAAGAACCTTAATAAGTGTTTTTCCAAAGAAGATAAATAGATAGGCAACACACATTAAAATATGCTCAACATCACTAAGCATCAGAGAAATGCAAATTAAAACCACAATAAGAGATCAGTTTCCACCTGTGAGAATGGTTAAATTCAAAAATTCAAGAAATAACAAGTGTTGGTGAGGATGTGGAGAAAAACAAATATTCATGCACTGTTGGTGAGAATCTGTTTTTAATTTCTACTGAGGCAAGAAATTCCTAGATCACAGAGACAATTAATAGAATAGTTGCTATATATGAATGTTCTGTGGATGCAAACAATACTATACCCATCCTACTTAGCTCTTTTATGACTCTAATCATTGGCATATCTTCAGAGAAAAGGGTCATTAGAAATTTTTATTTTTGTTTGTAATATAACACAAAAAGGCTCTAAATATACACTTGAATGCATATTATTTATGCTAAAAACCCATAGGAACGGTTTTATCTAGTTTTATTTTCTATGATAGTGCTTGCATCTTCAGAAATATAGACCTGAATGGATGATTTCATTTACATTGTGGGGAGCATATAAAATAATGTATAAATAATGATTTTGGACGTCAATTCCCTTGTGATGTCATACAAACATTTATCAGTATCTTGAGTAAAG
The DNA here is from genome assembly GCF_018350175.1 of Felis catus. Lineage (NCBI taxonomy): Eukaryota > Metazoa > Chordata > Mammalia > Carnivora > Felidae > Felis > Felis catus. Next base: position 1,604,631 of record NC_058372.1, on the reverse strand, counting down.
GGTCTTTGTTATTTATTTCTTCTTTATCATTATACAAGGAAGTAAGAAGAAACAAATTAAAGGATTTAAAGGTAATAAAACAGTATTATTCACTACTTATTCATTCATGAAAAATGTACTCCACGACTATCTCAATCTCAATGACTAGCTTGAGATTAGTTGGGATTTGACTTAGACCTATCTATAGAATCATGGAATTTATGTAAATTTTGAAAAATGTAGATATGTAAATTTTTATGTAGTGAATTTCAGAAAATGAATAAATCTTTTCACTTCCAATTATCATAATATATTAGTTAGCTTTTTATGGCAAAATGTGATGACTTTTTAATTGAACACTGATATTTTAAGTGATCTGATACCTTTCTCTAAAGACCCCATTATTTAGGGTGCCTGGGTGATTCAGTCAGTTAAGCAGTTAAGCATCCGACTTCATCTCAGGTCATGATCTCGCGGATTGTGGATTCAAGGCCCACGTTTGGCTGTGTGCTGACATCTCAGAGCCTGGAGCCTGCTTCAGATTCTGTGTCTCCCTCTCTGCCCCTCCCCTGCTTGCACTCTGTCTCTCTATAAAAATTTATTAAACATTTAAAAAAATTTTAAGACCCCATTATTTAATAATTGTAATCAATCACATATATAATAATATTTTCTCCTCTGGGGGCACCTGGGTGGCTCAGTGGTTTGGTATCTGACTTTCATGGTTTGTGGATTTGGGCCCCACATTGGGCTCTGTGCTGACAGGTCAGAGCCTCTAGCCTGCTTTGAATTCTGTGTCTCCCTCTCTCTCTGCCTCTCCCCGGCTTTTGCTCTCTCTGTCTCTCTCACTCTCTCAAAAATAGATAAACATTAATTTTTTTAAGTTAAATATTTTCTCCTCTGATACTTCATAATTGTTGAAATGTGAAGAGGAGGAGTCACTAGATAATTCTTACTTTCCCACTCAGAACAACACAGAAATGCCTCACATAACATATAATTGATGTAGGAAACTGTCAATGTCCTTTCATCCACACAAGTCTCCTTCACAGATGCCCCCAGAAACAGTTCACTAGCCCACATTAAGTGTCCACAGAGAGAACATAAGTTCTGTGGCCCTGATGTACACAGTCTGGCCACCTCACCCATTACTCTTGTATTTGCAAGGTTTGTTCTTACTCTTGGCAAGAATCTTTAATAACATTAGGAGAAATATTAAGTCATTTGCTAACTTCAATAATAAGTACACCAAAAATAGACTAGCAATGGACTCTTAGGAAAACATTACATCTTATACCTATGATTGTTTGTTTTTATGTGTATGTCCAGTTCTAGGTTTCCTTTGGCTTAAGTTTCATCTGCATTAGGGCCACAAAATACACCAATATTTTAAATAATTAATCTCCCTCTTATTTCTCTGAAAGAAGTGTATATACTCAGACCATTATGTTAAATTATAATAAATCCTTAAAATATATCGAACCCCTGTAAGATAATCAGTACTTCTATAAGTATTCAGGAAGACACCTCTTCAGGAACTAAGAAATTGGCCAGTGACATTTCCCTCCTCCTCCTCCCCTCAGCATAAACAAAGACACACCTATGGGAAACAGCACCACATGGGCTCTGGCTGCCTAACTTGCCTCACCAAGCTACACCCCCACTGTGCTCTGGCAGGATGGTCCTTCTCAGACAAGCTTGCCTCATCCCCAATGTGGCAGGCCCATCCCCCAGAATCCCAGCACAAGCCACCACATCTCCTGACTGGAGAGTTCTTTATTTTTTTAATATTTATTTATTTTTGAGAGAGAAACAGAGTGTGAGTGGGGGAGGGTACAGAGAGAGAGGGAGACACATAATCAGAAGCAGGCTCCTGGCTCTGAGCTGTCAGCACAGAGCCCAAAGCAGGGCTCAGTCCCATGAACCATGAGATCATGACATGAGCCAAAGTCAGATGCTTAACTGACTGAGCCACCCAGGCATCCCATAGAGATTCTGCAGGGCCTCAGTTCTCGTGGAGCTTGTGTCAGGTCTCATTTCACAAGAATACCAGAGAACACCTAGTTAAACTCACCACATTCATTCCAGGGACCAAATGCTGCCCATAGAAGGCAAGGAGAGCCTCTGAAAGTGACTGGCCTGAAGGATAGAGCAGCCAAAACACAACAGCAGAGTACATGCAGCACACATTAGAGACACTCCCTGAAGCTTCTACAGACCTCATCTTCATAAGGCCATTACTTTAAGGAGCAAGAGACATAATGGCTTCTCTAACAGAGAAGAAGGCAGACTCTCAGACAAAATGCCAAGATGGAGGAATTCGTCCCAAATGAAAGAACAAGATAAGGTCACAACCAGTGATCTAAGTGAAACCAATATAAGTAACATGCCTAATGGAGAATTTAAAGCAACAATCATAAGGATATTCACTAGTTTTGAGAAAAGAATGGAAGACATCAGGGAGACCCTTACCACATAAATAAAATAATTAAAAAAGAATCAATCAGAGAGGAAGAATGCAATAAATGAGATAGGAAACAGGCTTGATGAAATGAACAGCAGGCTGGAAAAAGCAGAAGAATGAATAAGTGATATAGAAGAGAAAATAATGGAAAATAGTGAAGCTGAACAAAAGAGAGAAAGAATTATGGATCACAAGAACAGACTTAAGGAACTCAGCGATCCCATCAAATGTAATAACATTCATATTATAGGAGTCCCAGAAGAAGAAGAGAGAGAAAGGGGACAGAAAGTGTAGTTAAAGAGCTGAAAACTTCCTTAAACTTGGCAAGGAAACAGACATTCAAATCCAGGAGGCACAGAGAATTCCCATCAAAATCAACAAAAGCAGGTCAACACCAAGATATATTCTAATTAAACTTTCAAAATATAGTGATAAAAGAAAAATCTTAAAAGCAGCAAGATAAAAGAACTCAAATTACAAGGGAAAACCCAGAAAGCTAGCTGGAAACTTCTCAAAAGACACTTGACAATCCAGAAAAGAGTGGCATGATATATATTCAAAATCCTTAATTGGAAAAATCAGCCACTAAGAATACTCTATCCAGCAATGCTTTCATTCAGAATAAGAGAGAGAGAGTTTCCCGGACAAACAAAAAGTAAACGAGTTGGTGATCACTAAACAAGCCCTGCAATAAATATTAAAGGGGACTCTTTGAGTGGAAAGGAGAGATCAAAAGTGACAAAGGAAAGAAAGAATCAGAGAAAATATCCAGAAACAATGACAAAATAAGTAATAAAATGCCAATAAGTACCTACATATCAATCATTACTTTGAATGGAAATGGACTAAAATGCTCCAATCAAAAGACATAGGTTGTCAGAAAGAATGAAAAAAAAAAAAAAAAAAAAGACCCAACAACTGTATGCTGCCTATAGGAGATTTATTCTAGACCTAGAGAGAGTGGAGAAACATCTATTATGCAAATAGAAACCAAAAGAAAGCCACAGTGGCAATACTTAGATCAGACAAACTAGACTTTTTTGATCTTGTACTGTTTTTATCCTGCTCTGGTATCAGGGCATTACTGGCTACATGGAATGATTTTGAATCCGTTCCCCCCTATTCCATTATTTGTAAGATTTTGATAAAGATTGTCATTAATTATTAGAAATGACATTCTAATGGTTAGAAATGACCAATGAAATCATGTGGTCTTGTGCTTTCCTGTGCTGGGAGATTTTTGATTCCTAATTCAAATTTCATTCTATTATTGGTCTAAGATGATTTCCTATTTCTTGGCTTCATCCATGATTCAATCTTGATAACGTGCATTTTGAGAAACTATCTGCATTATTTTCTAAGTTATATGAATTGTCAGTATATAATTATTTATACTAATCTGTTATCACACTTTGTATTTCTGTGGTTATCTGTTGTATTTATTTCTCTTCCATTTCTCATTTGAGTCTTCTCTCTTTTTTCTTGGTTAATGCAGTTAAAGCATTGTCAATTTTGTTTATTTTTTGGAAAAACTGATCATCACTTTCAATGTTATCTTATTGTTTATTCTGTTCTTTATTTCTGATTTTTCTTTGTTATTTCCTTTCTCTACTGAATTTAAGCTGCTTCTACCTTTTGCTTCCTTGTTGTGTGATAGTAAGCTGTTTGTTTAAATTTCTCTTTTTTTAAAGTCTATTTTTATTTGTTTTGAGAGAGAGATAAAGAGGAAGTGGGGGAGTGGCAGAGAGAAAGAGGTATGCAGAATCCCAAGCAGACCACACACTATCAGCGCAGAACCCAATACAGGGTTTAAATTCACAGTGAGATCATGACATGAGCCAAAATCAAGACTCAGCCATCTAACCAACTGAGCCACCCAGACACCCCTGAACTTTTTTCTTAACAAAAGCATTTATAGCAAAAACTTCACACTGACATCTGCTTTTGCTGCATCCCATATGTTTTGGAATATTGTTTTCTTTTTCTTTGGTTTTGAGACACATGTTGATGTGCCATTAGATTTCTTATTTGGCCCACTGCTTGTGCAGTACTGTGTTGTTTCATATTTATATACTAAATATTTAATATTCACATTGTATATTTTCCAGCTTTGTTTTATTACTGCTCTTTAGTTTTGTACGATTGCTCCTGGAAGATATTCTTGGTATGATTTCATTCTTCTTAAATTTGTAATATTTGTTATGTCTTTTTTTATGTGATTTAACTAGGGGATTCCTTTGTGTGTGCTTGAAAAAAAATGTGTATTCTATTTTTCTTAAATGGAATGTTTTATATGTATTTTTAGAACCATGTATTCTGAAGCATGCTTCAAGTAAAAAATATTTTTCAAAAAAACTAATAACTTTAGCTGAGGTTAATCATTTAAAATAACGCATACCAGAAAGGAGGCAGATGGGAGGATGGGTGAAATAGGTCAAGAGGGTTAAGAGTACATTTATCATGATATGCACTCTGTCTTAATGTATGGAATGGTTGAATCACTATATTGTACATCTAAAACTAATAAAATACTGTATGTTAACTATATTGGAATTAAAATAAAAAGCTTAAAGAGAGAAAGAAAGAAAGAAAGAAAGAAAGAAAGAAAGAAAGGAAGGAAGAAAATGAATATTAAAAACAGCTCCCCAGAATACACCACCACGGATACGAAATCTACAGATAACATGAAATCTACAGATAACACTGTGCCAATAAATTCATATCTTTCAGTACTCACTCTAAATGTCAATGGAGTAAATGCTCCAATCAAAAGACAGAGGGTTACAGGATGGATAAGAAAACAAGATCCATCTATATGCTGTTTACAAGAGACCCATTGCAGACCTAAAGACACCTTCAGGTTGAAAGTAAGGGGACAGAGAACCATCTATCATGCTAACGGTTGCCAAAAGAAAGCTGGAGTAGCCATACTAACATCAGAAAACCTAGATTTTATTAAGTTTATTTATTTGTTTTGAGAGAGAGACAGAGCACACGAGTGGGGGAGATGCACAGAAAGGGAGAGAGAATATCAAGTAGGCTCTGTGCTGAGAAGCTCTGTGCTGGAGCTCACTCCCACAAACCATGAGATCATGACTGAGATGAAACCAAGTGTCAGAAGCTTAATTGACTGAGCCACGCAGACGCCCCCAAACAATCTAGATTTTAAAATAAACACTGTAACAAGAAATGAAGAAGGGCATTATATCATAATTAAGGGGTCTATCTACCAAGATGATCTAACAGTTGTAAACATTTATGCCCCCAACGTGGTGACACCTAAATATATAAATCAATGAATCACTAACAAAGGAACTCATTGATAATACCACAATAGTATGGGACTTCAAAACCCCTTATAGCAGTGGACAGATCATCTAAACAGAAAATCAATAAGGAAAAAATGGCTTTGAATGACACACTGGACCAGATGGACTTCACAGGTATGTTCAGAACATTTCATTCTAAAACAGCATAATACACATTCTTCTGGAGTGCACATAGAACGTTCTCAAGAATATAACATATATTGGGACACATCAGCCCTCAAGAAGTACAAAAAGACTGAAATCATACCATGCATATTTTCAGACCACAATCTTATGAAACTCAAAATCAACTACAAAAAAAATTGGAAATACAACAAACACTCAGAGACTAAAGAACATCCTACTAAAGAATTAATGGGCTAGCCAGGAAGTTAAAGAGGAAATTAAAAATTACATAGAAGCAAACAAAAATGATAACACCACAGCCAAAAACCTCTAGGATTCGGCGAAGGCAGTCATAAGAGGGAAGTATATAGCAATCCAGGCCTTCCTAAAAACGGAGCTAACATTACACCTTAATTAGCAGGGAAAAGAACATCAAATAAAACCAAAACCAATGGAAGATGTGAAATAGTAAAGATTAGAGCAGAAATCCATGCTACTGAAACCAAAAATACAGTAGAACAGATCAATGAACCAGAAGCTGGTTCTTTGAAACAATTAACAAAATTGATAAACCACTAGCCAACCTGATCAAAAAGAAAAAGGACCCAAATAAATAAAATCAAAATGAAACACAAGAGATCACAACCAACACTACAGAAATACAAACAATAAGAGATTATAAGCAATTATACACCAATAAATTGGGCAATCTGGAAGAAATGGACAAATTCCTAGAAACATATAAACTACCAAAACTGAAACAAAAAGAAATAGAAAATGTGAACAGACCCATAACCAGTAAAGAAACTAAACTAATAATCAAAAAATTTACAAAAATCAAGACACCAGGGCCCGATGGCTTCCCAGGGAAATTGTACCAAACATGTAAAGAAGAATTAACACTATTCTCTTGAAGTGTTCCAAAAAATAGAAATGGAAGGAAAACTTCCAAAAAAATTCTACAAGACCAGCATTACCTTGATTCCAAAACCAAAGACCCCACTAAAAAGGAGAACTGCAGACCAATTTCCCTGATGAATATGGATGCAAAAATCCTCAACAAGATACTAGCCAACTGGATCCAACAATACATTAAAAGAATTTTTCACCATGACCAAGTGAGATTTACACGTGGGCTGCAGGGGTGGTTCAATACCACGAAATAGTCAATGTGATACATTACATCAATAAAATAAACAACAGGAACCACATGATCCTCAATAGATGCAGAGAAAGCATTGGACAAAATACAGCATCCTTTTTTTTGGTTTTTTAAGACTAGTCCCCATTACCTGCCTGCTGTTTGTTTGGAATTAGGTCCGTGTGTCCACTCTTTTTGCTTTTCATATATATATATATATATATATATATATAATATTACATTACATTACATTATATTATATTATATTATATTATATTATATTATATAATTTATTGTCAAATTGGTTTCCATACAACACCCAGTGCTCATCCCAAAAGGTGCCCTCCTCAATACCCATCACCCACCCTCCCCTCTCCCACATCCCTCCATCAACCCTCCGTTTGTTCTCAGTATTTAAGAGTCTCTTATCGTTTGCAACCCTCCCTCTCTAACTTTTTTTTTCTTCCCCTCCCCCATGGTCTTCTGGTAAGTTTCTCAGGATCCACATAAGAGTGAAAACATATGGTATCTGTCTTTCTCTGGATGATTTATTTCAGTTCACATAACACTCTCCAGTTCCTTCCATGTTGCTACAAAAGGCCATATTTCATTATTTCTCATTGCCACATAATATTCCATTGTGTATATAAACCACAGCTTCTTTATCCATTCGTCAGCTGATGGACATTTAGGCTCTTTCCACAATTTGGCTATTGTTGAGAGTGCTGCTATAAACATTGGGGTACAAGTGCCCCTATGCATCAGCACTCCTGTATCCTTTGGGTAAATTCCTAGTAGTGCTATTACTGGGTCACAGGGTAGATCTATTTCTAATTTTTTGAGGAACCTCCACACTGTTTTCCAGAGCGGCTGCACCAGTTTGCATTCCCACCAAGAGTGCAAGAGGGTTCCTATTTCTCCACATCCTCGCCAGCATATTTGTTAAGTCCATTTGGTTCAGTGTGTCATTCAGAGACAGTGTTTCCTTATTGATTTTCTGCCTAGATAATCTGTCTATTCCTATAAGTGGAGTATTAAAATCACCTATAATTACAGTATTATTATCATCAATAAGATTGCTTATGTTTGTGGCTAATTGATTTATATATATATGGGTGCTCTCATGTTAGGGGCATATTTATAATTGTTAGCTCTTCTTGATGGATAGACACCTTAATTAAGATATAATGCCCTTTTTCTCTTGTTACAGTCTTTTTTTTTTTGAAATCTAGATTGTCTGATAGAAGTATGTATACCCCAGATTTATTTTGCCATCCACTAGCATGATAGATGGTTCTTCATCCTCTCACCTTCAATCTGCAGGTTCCTCAGGTCTGAAATGAGTCTCTTTTTTTTCTTTTTTACATATGAAGTTTATTGTCAGATTGGTTTCCATTCAACACCCAGTGCTCATCCCAACAGGTGCCTTCCTCAATACCCATCACCCACTCTCCCCTCCCTCCCACTCCACATCAATCCTGTGTTTGTTCTCAGTTTTTAAGAATCTCTTATGTGTTCTATTCCAAGAAATAGAAAGGGAAGGAAAACTTCCAGACTCATTCTATGAAGCCAGTATTACTTTGATTCCTAAACCAGACAGAGACCCAGTAAAAAAAGAGAACTACAGGCCAATATCCCTGATGAATATGGATGCAAAAATTCTCGATAAGATACTAGCAAATCGAATTCAACGGCATATAAAAAGAATTATTCACCATGATCAGGTGGGATTCATTCCTGGGATGCAGGGCTGGTTCAACATTCGCAAATCAATCAACGTGATACATCACATTAACAAAAAAAAAAGAGAAGAACCGTATGATCCTGTCAATCGATGCAGAAAAGGCCTTTGACAAAATCCAGCACCCTTTCTTAATAAAAACCCTTGAGAAAGTCGGGATAGAAGGAACATACTTAAAGATCATAAAAGCCATTTATGAAAAGCCCACAGCTAACATCATCCTCAACGGGGAAAAACTGAGAGCTTTTTCCTTGAGATCAGGAACACGACAAGGATGCCCACTCTCACCGCTGCTGTTTAACATAGTGCTGGAAGTTCTAGCATCAGCAATCAGACAACAAAAGGAAATCAAAGGCATCCAAATTGGCAAAGATGAAGTCAAGCTTTCGCTTTTTGCAGATGACATGATATTATACATGGAAAATCCGATAGACTCCACCAAAAGTCTGCTAGAACTGATACAGGAATTCAGCAAAGTTGCAGGATACAAAATCAATGTACAGAAATCAGTTGCATTCTTATACACTAACAATGAAGCAACAGAAAGACAAATAAAGAAACTGATCCCATTCACAGTTGCACCAAGAAGCATAAAATACCTAGGAATAAATCTAACCAAAGATGTAAAGGATCTGTATGCTGAAAACTATAGACAGCTTATGAAGGAAATTGAAGAAGATTTCAAGACATGGAAAGACATTCCCTGCTCTTGGATTGGAAAAATAAATATTGTCAAAATGTCAATACTACCCAAAGCTATCTACACATTCAATGCAATCCCAATCAAAATTGCACCAGAATTCTTCTCGAAACTAGAACAAGCAATCCTAAAATTCATATGGAGCCACAAAAGGCCCCGAATAGCCAAAGGAATTTTGAAGAAGAAGACCAAAGCAGGAGGCATCACAATCCCAGACTTTAGCCTCTACTACAAAGCTGTCATCATCAAGACAGCATGGTATTGGCACAAAAACAGACACATAGACCAATGGAACAGAATAGAAACCCCAGAACTAGACCCACAAACGTATGGCCAACTCATCTTTGACAAAGCAGGAAAGAACATCCAATGGAAAAAAGACAGCCTCTTTAACAAATGGTGCTGGGAGAACTGGACAGCAACATGCAGAAGGTTGAAACTAGACCACTTTCTCACACCATTCACAAAAATAAACTCAAAATGGATAAAGACCTAAATGTGAGACAGGAAACCATCAAAACCTTAGAGGAGAAAGCAGGAAAAGACCTCTCTGACCTCAGCCGTAGCAATCTCTTACCCGACACATCCCCAAAGGCAAGGGAATTAAAAGCAAAAGTGAATTCCTGGGACCTTATGAAGATAAAAAGCTTCTGCACAGCAAAGGAAACAACCAACAAAACTAAAAGGCAACCAACGGAATGGGAAAAGATATTCGCAAATGACATATCGGACAAAGGGCTAGTATCCAAAATCTATAAAGAGCTCACCAAACTCCACACCCGAAAAACAAATAACCCAGTGAAGAAATGGGCAGAAAACATGAATAGACACTTCTCTAAAGAAGACATCCGGATGGCCAACAGGCACATGAAAAGATGTTCAGCGTCGCTCCTTATCAGGGAAATACAAATCAAAACCACACTCAGGTATCACCTCACGCCAGTCAGAGTGGCCAAAATGAACACATCAGGAGACTATAGATGCTGGAGAGGATGTGGAGAAACGGGAACCCTCTTGCACTGTTGGTGGGAATGCAAATTGGTGCAGCCGCTCTGGAAAGCAGTGTGGAGGTTCCTTAGAAAATTAAAAATAGACCTACCCTATGACCCAGCAATAGCACTGCTAGGAATTTATCCAAGGGATACAGGAGTACTGATGCATAGGGCCACTTGTACCCCAATGTTCATAGCAGCACTCTCAACAATAGCCAAATTATGGAAAGAGCCTAAATGTCCATCAACTGATGAATGGATAAAGAAATTGTGGTTTATATACACAATGGAATACTACGTGGCAATGAGAAAAAATGAAATATGGCCTTTTGTAGCAACGTGGATGGAACTGGAGAGTGTGATGCTAAGTGAAATAAGCCATACAGAGAAAGACAGATACCATATGGTTTCACTCTTATGTGGATCCTGAGAAACTTAACAGGAACCCATGGGGGAGGGGAAGGAAAAAAAAACAGGTTAGAGTGGGAGAGAGCCAAAGCATAAGAGACTGTTAAAAACTGAGAACAAACTGAGGGTTGATGGGGGGTGGGAGAGAGGAGAGGGTGGGTGATGGGTATTGAGGAGGGCACCTTTTGGGATGAGCACTGGGTGTTGTATGGAAACCAATTTGTCAATAAATTTCATATTAAAAAAAAAATCTCTTATGTGTTGGCTCCCTCCCTCTCTAACCTTTTTTTTCCCTTCCCCTTCCCCATGGTATTCTGGTAAGTTTCTCAGGATCCACATTAGAGTGAAACATATGGTGTCTCTCTTTCTCTGTATGACTTATTTCACTTCACATAACACTCTCCAGTTCCATCCATGTTGCTACAAAAGGCCATATTTCATTATTTCTCATTGCCACGTGGTATTCAATTGTGTATATAAACCACAATTTCTTTATCCATTCGTCAGTTGATGGACATTTAGGCTCTTTCCATAATTTGGCTATTGTTGAAAGTGCTGCTATAAAGATTGGGGTACAAGTGCCCCTGTGCATCAGCACTCCTGTATCCCTTGGGTAAATTCCTAGCAGTGTTATTGCTGGGTCATAGGGTACATCTATTTTTAACTTTTTGAGGAACCTCCACAATGTTTTCTAGAGCGGCTTCACCAGTTTGCATTCCCACCAACAATGCAAGAGGGTTCCTGTTTCCCCACATCCTCACCAGCATCTATAGTCTCCTGATTTGTTTATTTTAGCCACTCTGACTGGAGTGAGGTGATATCTGAGTGTGGATTTGATTTGTATTTCCCTGATGAGGAGGGACATGAGCATCTTTTCATGTGTCTGTTGGCCATCTGGATGTCTTCTTTAGAGAAGTGTCTATTCATGTTTTCTTCCCATTTCTTCACTGGATTCTTTGTTTTTCGGGTGTGGAGTTTGGTGAGCTCTTTATAGATTTGGAATACTAGCCCTTTGTCTGATATGTCATTTGCAAATATCGTTTCCCATTCTTTTGATTGCCTTTTAGTGTTGTCGATTGTTTCCTTTGCAGTGTATAAGGTTGTTATCTTCATGAGGTCCCAATGGTTCATTTTTGCTTTTCATTTCCTTGCCTTTGGGGATGTGTCAAGTAAGAAATTTCTGCGGCTGAGGTCAGAGAGGTTTTTTCCTTCTTTCTCCTCTAGGGTTTTGACAGTTTCCTGTCTCACATTCAGATCCTTTATCCATTTTGAGTTTATTTTTGCGAATGGTGTGAGAAAATGGTGTAGTTTCACCCATCTGCATGTTGCTGTCCAGTTCTCCCAGCACCATTTGTTAAAGAGACTGTCTTTTTTCCATTGGATATTCTTTCCTGCTTTGTCAAAGATGAGTTGGCCATACTTTTGTGGGTCTAATTCTGGGGTTTCTATTCTATTCCACCGGTCTATGTGTTTGTTTTTGTGCCAACACCATGCTGTCTTGATGATTACAGCTTTGTAGTTGAGGCTACAGTCTGGGATTGTGATGTCTCCTGCTTTGGTCTTCTTCAAAATTACTTCAGCTATTCGGGATCTTTTGTGGTTCCACATGAATTTTAGGATTGCTTGTTCTAGCTTCGAGAAGAATGCTGGTGCAATTTTGATTGGGATTGGATTGAATGTGTAGATAGCTTTGGGTAGTATTGACATGTTAACAATATTTATTCTTCCAACCCATGGGCACGGAATGTTTTTCCATTTCTTTATATATTCTTCAATTTCCTTCATAAGCTTTCTATAGTTTTAAGCATACAGATCTTGTACATCTTTGGTTAGATTTATTCCTAGGTATTTTATGCTTCTTGGTGCAATTGTGAATGGGATCAGTTTCTTTATTTGTCTTTCTGTTGCTTCATTGTTAGTGTATAAGAATGCAACTGATTTCTGTACATTGATTTTGTATCCTGCGACTTTGCTGAATTCATGTATCAGTTCTAGCAGACTTTTGGTGGAGTCTGTTGGGTTTTCCATGTATAATATCATGTCATCTGCAAAAAGCAAAAGCTTAACTTCATCCTTGCCAATTTGGATGCCTTTGATTTCCTTTTGTTGTCTGATTGCTGATGCTAGAACTTAATGTTAAACAACAGCGGTGAGAGTAGACATCCCTGTCGTGTTCCTGATCTCAAGGAGAAGGCTCTCAGTTTTTCCCCATTGAGGATGATATTAGCTGTGGGCTTTTCATAAATGGCTTTTTTGATGTATAAGTATGTTCCTTCTATCCCGAGTGTGTTGAGGGTTTTTATTATGAAAGGATGCTGAATTTTGTCAAATGCTTTTTCTGCATGGATTGAAAGGGTCATATAATTTTTATCTTTTCTTTTATTAATGTGATGTATCACGTTGATTGATTTGCGAATGTTGAACCAGCCCTGCATCCCAGGAATGAATCCCACCTGATCATGGTGAATAATTCTTTTTATATGCTGTTGAATTCGATTCGCTAGTATCTTGTTGAGAATTTTTGAATCCATATTCATCAGGGATATTGGCCTTTAGTTCTCTTTTTTTGCTGGGTCTCTGTCTGGTTTAAGAATCAAAGTAATGCTGGCTTCGTAGAATGAGTCTGGAAGTTTTTCTTCCCTTTCTATTTCTTGGAATAGCTTGAGAAGGATAGGTATTATCTCTGTTTTAAATGTATGGTAGAATTCCCCTGGGAAAACAACTGGTCCTGGAGTCTTTATTTGTTGGGAGATTTTTGATAACTGATTCAATTTCTTTGCTGGTTATGGGTCTGTTCAAGCTTTCTATTTCTTCCTGTTTGAGTTTTGGAAGTGTGTGGGTGCTTAGGAATTTGTACATTTCTTCCAGGTTGTCTAGTTTGTTGGCATATAGTTTTTCAAAGTATTCCCTGATAATTGCTTGTATCTCTGAGGGATTGGTTGCAATAATTCCATTTTCATTCATGATTTTATCTATTTGGGTCATCTCCGTTTTGTTTTTGAGAAGCCTGGCTAGAGGTTTATCAATTTTGTTTATTTTTTCAAAAAACCAACTCTTGGTTCCATTGATTTGCTCTACAGTTTTTTTAGATTCTATATTGTTTATTTCTGCTCTGATCTTTATTATTTCTCTTCTTCTGCTGGTTTTGGGGGGTGTCTTTGCTGTTCTACTTCTATTACCTTTAGGTGTGGTGTTAGATTTTGTATTTGGGACTTTTTTTGTTTCTTGAGATAGGACTGGGTTGCAATGTATTTTCCTCTCAGGGCTGTCTTTGCTGCTTCCGAAAGCGTTTGGATTGTTGGATTTTCATTTTCATTCATTTGCATATATTTTTCACTTTGTTCTCTAGTTGCCTGGTTGACCCATTCATTCTTTAGTAGGATGTTCTTTAACCTCCATGCTTTTGGAGGTTTTCCAGGCTTTTTCTTGTGGTTGATTTCAAGCTTCATCACATTGTGGTCTGAAAGTATGTATGGTATGATTTCAATTCTTGTATACTTATGAAGGGCTGTTTTGTGACCTAGTATGTGATCTGTCTTGGAGAATGTTCCATGTGCACTCGAGAAGAAAGTATATCCTGTTGCTTTGGGATGCAGAGTTCTAAATATATCTGTCAAGTCCATCTGATCCAGTGTATCATTCAGGGCCCTTCTTTCTGTATTGATCCTGTGTCTAGATGATCTATCCATTGTTGTAAGTAGAGTATGAAAGTCCCCTTCAATTACCACATTCTTATCAATAAGGTTGCTTATGTTTGTGATTAACTGTTTTATATATTTGGGGGCTCCCATATTCAGTGCATAGACATTTATAATTGTTAGCTCTTCCTGATGGATAGACCCTGTAATTATTATATAATGCCCTTCTTCATCTCTTGTTACAGCCTCTAATTTAAAGTCTAGTTTGTCTGATATAAGTATGGCTACTCCAGCTTTCTTTTGACTTCCAGTAGCATGATAGATAGTTCTCCATCTCCACACTTTCAATCTGAAGGTGTCCTCAGGTCTAAAATGAGTCTCTTGTAGACAGCAAATAGATGGGTCTTGTTTTTTTAATCCATTCTCATACCCTATATCTTTTTTGGAGCATTGAATCCATTTACATTCAGTGTTATTATTGAAAGATATGGGTTTAGTCATTGTGATGTCTGTAGGTTTCATGCTTGTAGTGATGTCTCTGGTACTTTGTCTCACAGGATCTCCCTTAGGATCTCTTGTAGGGCTGGTTTAGTGGTGATGAATTCCTTCAGTTTTTCTTTGTTTGGAAAGACCTTTATCTCCTTCTATTCTGAATGACAGACTTGCTGGATAAAGGATTCTTGGCTGCATATTTTTTCTGTTCATCACATTGAAGATTTCCTGCCATTCCTTTCTGTCCTGCCACGTTTCAGTACATAGGTCTGCCACTAGTCTTATGGATCTTATGTTAGAGTGTGTTTATCTCTAGCTGCTTTCAGAATTTTCTCTTTATCCTTGTATTTTGCCAGTTTCACTCTGATATGTCACTCAGAAGATCAGTTCAATTTACGTCTGAAGGGAGTTCTCTGTGCCTCTTGGATTTCAATGCCTTTTTCCTTCCCTGGATCAGGAAAGTTCTCATTTATGATTTGTTCAAGTACACCTTCAGCCCGTTTCTCTGTCTCTTCCTCTTAGGGCATTCCTATGATACGGATATTGTTACATTTGATTGCATCACTTAGTTCTATAATTCTCCCCTCACACTCCTGGATTTTTTTATCTCTCTTTTTCTCAGCTTCCTCTCTTTCCATAATTTTATCTTCTAATTCACCTATTCTCTCCTCTGCCTCTTCAATCCGAGCTGTGGCCACCTCATTTCATTTTGCACCTCATATATAGCATTTTTTAGCTCCTCCTGACTGCTTCTTAGTCCCTTGATGTCTGTAGCAATAGATTCTCTGCTGTCCTCTGTACTTTTTTCAAGCCCAGAGATTAATTTTATGAGTATTATTTTAAGTTCGTTTTCTGCTATATTGCTTAAGTCATTTTTGATTAGTTCGTTAGTTGTCGCTACTTCCTGGAGTTTCTTTTGAGGAGAATTCTTCTGCTTCATCATTTTGGATAGTCCCTGGAGTGGTGCGGAACTGTAGGGCTCTTCCTCTGTGCTGTCTGGAGTTACTTGCGTTGGTGGGTGGGGCCGCAGTTAGACCTAATGTCTGCCCCCAGCCCACTGCTTGGGCCACAGGCAGATTGGTATGTACCTTATCTTCCTGTCTCCTAGGGTCAGGACTCACTGTGGAGTGGTGTGGCCCCTGTCTGGGCTACTTGCAAACTGCCAGGCTTGTGGTGCTGCTTCGATGGGATCTGGCGTATTAGCCGGGGTGGATCTGCAAGGTACACAGGGGCGGGAGGGGCAGGCTCAGCTTGCTTTGCCTTTGGTGGTCCGCTGGGGGAGGGGCCCTGTGGCACCAGGAGGGAGGCAGACCTGTGGGAGGGATGGATCCACAGAAGCACAGCATTGGGTGTTTGCACGGTGCAAGCAAGTTCGTGATGGGAACCGGTTCCCTTTGGGATTTTGGCTGGAGGATGGGTGAGGGAGATGGTGCTGGTCAGCGCCTTTGTTCCCCACCAAGCTGAGTTCTGTCTTCCAGCGCTCAACAACTCTCCCTCCCGGTGTCCTTTAGCCCTTCCGGTCTCCGAGCAGAGCTGTTGACTTATAACATTCCAGATGTTAAGTCCCACTGGCTGTCAGAACATGCTCCGTCCAGCCCCTCTCCTTGGAAGCCAGACTCAGGGGTTCTGCCTTGCCAGGTGGGCTGGCTGCCCCTCCACTGCCCTGGCTCCCTCCCACCAGTTTGCGTAGCATGCACTGCCTCTCTGCCCTTCCTACCCTCTTCCGTGGGCCTCTCATCTATGCTTGGCTCCAGAGAGTCCGTTCTGGTAGTCTTCTGGCAGTTTTCTGGGTAAATTAGGCAGATGTGGGTGGAATCTAAGTGATTAGCAGGACGAGGTGAGCCCAGTGTCCTCCTACCAGAAGCTCTCTTTGGTGAGATTTTAAATGGGATTGATTCCTTGATATCTCTCTTTGCTGCTTCAGTATAGGTGTATAGAAATGCAACTGATACTTATACATTGATTTTACATCCTGTGACGTTGCTGAATTCATGTATCAGCTCTAGTAGTTTTTGGTGGAGTCTTTGGGTTTTCCATGTAGAATATCATGTTATCTGTGAAGAGTGAAAGTTTGAATTCTTTCTTGCTTATTTGGATGCCTTTTATTTATTTTAATTGTCTGATTCCTGAGGCTTGGTCTTCCAGTACTATGTTGAACAACAGCAGTGAGAAGGGACATCTCTGTTGTGTTCCTGGTCTTAGTAGGAAAGCTCTCAGTTTTTCCTTATTGAGGATGATATTAACTGTGGACTTTTCCTATGTGGCTTTTATGATGTTAAGACATGTTCCTTCTATACCGACTTTCTTGAGGGGTTTTATCAAGAAAGGATGCTGTTTTTGTCAAATGCTTTTTTTTTTTTGCATCTATTGATAGGATCATATGGTTCTTATCCTTTTTTCTCTTAATGTAATGTGTCATGTTGATTGATTTATGAATATTGAACCAGCCCTGCAGCCCAGTAATGAATCCCATTTGATCATGGTGAATACTTCTTTCATGTACTGTTGAATTAAATTTATAGTTTCTTGTTGAGAATTTTTGCATCCAGTTTTGTCAGGGATATTGGTCTGCAATTCTCCTCAGTGGGGTTTTGTAGGTTTGGGATCAAGGTAATGCTAATTTCATCGAATGAGTTTGGAAGTTTTCCTTCCATTGCTAGTTTTTGGGACAGTTTGAGGAGAATAGGTATTAACTCTTCTTTTAATATTTGTTAGAATTCTCCTGGGAAGCCATCTAGCCCAGGAATCTTATTTTTGGGAATTTTTTTAAAAATATGAAATTTACAGGGGCGCCTGGGTGGCGCAGTCGGTTGGGCGTCCAACTTCAGCCAGGTCACGATCTCGCAGTCTGTGAGTTCGAGCCCCGCATCAGGCTCTGGGCTGATGGCTCAGAGCCTGGAGCCTGTTTCCGATTCTGTGTCTCCCTCTCTCTCTGCCCCTCCCCCGTTCATGCTCTGTCTCTCTCTGTCCCAAAAATAAATAAAAACGTCGAAAAAAAATATGAAATTTACTGTCAAATTGGTTTCCATACACACCCATTGCTCATCCCAACAGGTGCCCTCTTTAATATTATGTTTAATTTCTTTTTTTTAATTTAATGTTTTATTTTTTAAAATTTGCATCCAAATTAGTTAGCATATACTGCAACAATGATTTCAGGAATAGATTCCTTAGTTCCCCTTACCCATTTAGCCCCTCTCCCCTCCCCAAACCCCTCAAGTAACTCTCAGTATGTTCTCCATATTTATTAGTCTCTTTTGTTTTGTCCCCCTCCCTGTTTTTATATTATTTTTGTTTCCCTTCCCTTATGTTCATCTGTTTTTTCTCTTAAAGTCCTCATATGAGTGAAGTCGTATGATTTTTGTCTTTCTCTAATTTCACCTAGCATAATACCCTCCAGTTCCATGCACGTAGTTACAAATGGCAAGATTACATTCTTTTTGATTGCCGAGTAATACTCCATTGTGTGTGTGTGTGTGTGTGTGTGTGTGTGTGTGTATTTTTCTTTATCCATTCATCCATCGATGGACATTTGGGCTCTTTCCATACTTTGGCTATTGTTGATAGTGCTGCTGTAAACATGGGGGGTGCCTGTGTCCATTCAAAACTGCACACCTGTATCCCGTGGATAAATGCCTAGTAGTGCAATTGCTGGGTGGTAGGGTAGTTCTATTTTCAGTTTTTTAAGGAACCTCCATGCTGTTTTCCAGAGTGGCTGCACCAGCTTGCATTCCCACCAACAATGCAAAAGAGATCCTCTTTCTCCGCATCCTCACCAACATATGTTGTTGCCTGAGTTGTTAATGTTAGCCCTTCTGACAGGTGTAAGGTGGTATCTCATTGTGGTTTTGATTTGTATTTCCCTGATGATGTATGATGTTGAGCATTTTTTCATGTGTCGGTTGGCCATCTGGATGTCTTCTTTGGAGAAGTGTCTATTCATGTCTTTTGCCCATTTCTTCACTGGATTCTTTGTTTTTTGGTTGTTGAGTTTGAGAAGTTCTTTATAGATTTTGGATACTAACCCTTTATCTGATATTCCATTGGCAAATATCTTCTCCCATTCTGTCGGCTGCCTTTTAGTTTTGCTGATTGTTTTCTTCACTGTGCAGAAGGTTTTTATTTTGATGAGGTCACAGTAGTTCATTTTTGCTTTTGTTACCCTTGCCTCCAGAGACGTGTTGAGTAAGAAGTTGCTGCGGCCAAGGTCAAAGAGGTTTTCGCCTGCTTTCTCCTCGAGGATTTTGATGGCTTCCTGTCTTACATTGAGGTCTTTCATCCATTTTGAGTTCATTTTTGTGTATGGTTTAAGAAAGTGGTCCAGGTTCATTCTTCTTCGTGTGGCTGTCTAGTTTTTCCAGCACCACTTGCTGAAGAGACTGTCTTTATTCCATTGGATATTCTTTCCTGCTTTGTCAAAGATTAGTTTGCAATACGTTTGTGGGTCCATTTCCAGGTTCTATTCTGTTCCATTGGTCTGAGTGTCTGTTCTTGTGCCAGCACCATACTGTCTTGATGATTACAGCTTTGTAGTATGGCCTGAAGTCCAGGATTGTGATGCCTTCTGCTTTGGTTTTCTTTTCCAAGATCTCTTTTGCTATTTGGGGTCTTTTCTGGTTCCATACAAATTTTAGGATTATTTGTTCTAGCTCTGTGAAGAATGCTCGTGTTACTTTGTTAGGGATTGCAGTGAATAAGTAGATTGCTTTGGGTAGTATTGACATTTTAAAAATATTTGTTCTTCCTATCCAGGAGCATGAAATCATTTTCCATTTCTTTGTGTCTTCTTCCATTTATTTCATAAGCTTTCTATAGTTTTCAGTGTATGGATTTTTCACCTCTTTGTTTAGATTTATTCCTAGGTATTTTATGGTTTTTGGTGCAATTGTAAGTGGGATCTATTCCTTGATTTCTCTTTCTGTTACTTTATTGTTGGTGCACAGGCATGGAACTGATTTCTGTGCATTGATTTTATATCCTGAAACTTTGCTGAATTCATGAATCAGTTCTAGCAGTTTTTTGGTGGAATATTTAGGGTTTTCCATATACAGTATCATGTCATCTGTGAAGAGTGAACGTTTGACCTCTTCCTGGCCAATTTGTATGCCTTTATTTCTTTGTGTTGTCTGATTGCAAAGGCTAGGGCTTACAATACTATGTTGAATAACATTGGTGGGAGTGGCCATCCTGTCTTGTTCCTGACCTTAGGAGAGAGCTCTCAGTTTTTCCCCATTTTGATGATATTAGGTTTGGGTCTTTCATATATAGCTTTTATGATCTCGATGTATGATCCTTCTATCCCTACTTTCTTGAGGGTTTTTATCAAGAAAGGATGCTGTATTTTGTTAAATGCTTTATCTGCATCTATTGAGAGGATCATATGGTTCTTGTCCTTTCTTTTATTGATGTGATGAATCACATTGATTGTTTTGCAGATATTGAACTAGCCCTGTATCCCCGGTATAAATCCCACTTGGTTGTGGTAAATAATTTTTTTAATGTATTGTTGGAGCCAGTTGGCTAATATCTTGTTGAGGATTTTTGCATCCATGTTAATCAGGGAAATTGGTCTATAGTTCTCCTTTTTAGTGGGGTGTTTGGTTTTGGAATCAAGGTAATGCTGGCTTTGTAGAAAGAGTTTGGAAATTTTCCTTCCATTTTTATTTTTTGGAACAGCTTCAAGAGAATAGGTGTTAACTTTTTAATCATTTGATGGAATTCCCCTGGAAAGCCATATGGCCCTGGACTCTTGTTCTATGGTATATTTTTGATTACTAATTCGATTTACATACTGGTTATGGGCCTGTTTATATTTTTTATTTCTTCCTGTTTCAGTTTTGGTAGTGTATATGTTTCCAGGAATTTGTGCATTTCTTCCAGATTGTCCATTTTATTGGCATCTAATTGCTCATAATATTCTCTTATTATAGTTTTTGATTTATGTTGTGTTTGTTGTGATCTCTCCTCTTTTATTCTTGATTTTATTTATTTGGGTCCTTTCCTTTTTCTTCTTGATCAAATTGGCTAGTGGTTTATCAATTTTGTTAATTCTTTCAAAGAACCAGCTTCTGGTTTCATTGATCTGTTCTAGTGTTTTTTTTTTTTTTTTTTTTTTTTTTGGTTTCAATAGCATTAATTTCTGCTCTTATCTTTATTATTTCCTGTCTTCTGCTGGTTTTGGGCTTTATTTGCCGTTCTTTTTCCAGCTCCTTAGCGTAAGGTTAGGTTGTGTATCTGAGATCTCTCTTCCTTCTTTAGGAAGGCCTGGATTGCTATATACTTTCCTCTTATGACCGCCTTTTCTGCGTCCCAGAGGTTTTGGGTTGTGGTGTTATCATTTTCATTGGCTTCCATATACTGTTTAATTTCCTCTTTAATTTCTGGTTAGCCCATTCATTCTTTAGTAGAATGTCCTTCAGTCTCCAAGTATTTGTTACTTTTCCAAATTTTTTCTTGTGATTGATTTTGAGTTTCATAGTGTTGTGGTATGAAAATATGCATGGTATGATCTCGATCTTTTTGTAGTTGCTGAGGGCTGATTTGTTTCCCAGTATGTGGTCTCTTCTGGACAACTTCCATGTGCACAGGAGAAGAATGTGTACTCTGCTGCTTTAGGATGAAATGTTCTGAATATATCTGTGAAGTCCATCTGGTCCAGTGTGTCATTCAAAGCCATTGTTTCCTTGTTGGTATTCTGTTTAGATGATCTGTCCTTTGCTGTGAGTGGGGTGTTGAAGTCTCCTACTATTATGGTATTACTATGGATGAGTTTCTTTATATTTGTGATTAATTGATTTTTATATTTGTGTACTCTCACATTTCACGCATATATGTTTACAATTGTTAGGTCTTTTTGGTGGATAGACCCCTTGATTATGATATAATTCCCTTATGCATCTCTTGATACAGTTTTTATTTTAAAGTCTCGATTGTCTGATATAAGTATGGCTACGGTGGCTTCTTTTGTTGACCGTTAGCATGATAGATGGTTCTCCATCCCCTTACTTTCAATCTGAAGGTGTCTTTAGGTCTAAAGTTGGTCTCTTGTAATCAGCATACAGATGGATCTTGTTTTCTTATCCATTCTGTTACTGTATGTCTTTTGATTGGAGCATTGAGTCCATTAGCGTTTAGAGTGAGTACTGAAAGATGTGAATTTATTGCCATTATCATGCTTGTAGAGTTGAAGTTTCTGGTGGTGTTCTCTGGTCCTTTCTAATCTTTGTTGCTTTGGGTATTTATTAATTTGTTTATTTATTCATCTTTTCTCCTCTCAGGGAGTCCCCCTTAAAATTTCTTGCAGGGCTGGTTTAATGGTCACAAACTCCTCTAATTTTTGTTTGTCTGGGGCACTTTTTATCTCTCCTTCTATTTTGAATGACAGCCTTGGTGGATAAAGAATTCTTGGCTGCATGTTTTTCTGATTCAGTACATTGAATACATCCTGCCACGCCTTTCTGGCCTGCCAAGTTTCTGTGGATAGGTCTGCTGCAAACCTGATCTGTCTTCCCTTGTATGTTAGGGACTTTTTTCCCTTGCTGCCTTCATGATTCTCTTCTTGCCTGAGTATTTTGTGAATTTGATTATGATATGCTGTGTTGATGATCGGTTATTGTTGAATCTAATGTGGATCCTCTGTGCTTCCTGGATTTTGACCTCTGTGTCTTTCCCCTGGTTAGGAAAGTTTTCCACTATGATTTGCTCACATAACTCTTCTACCCCTATTTCTCTGTCTTCCTCTTCTGGGACTGCTATGATTGTGATGTTGTTCCTTTTTAATGAATCACTGATTTCTCTAATTCTTAAATCGTGCTCTTTTGCCTTAATCTCCCTCTTTTTATCTGCTTCATTATTCTCCAGAAGTTTGTCCTCTATATTGCTGATTCTCTGTTGTGCCTCATGCATCTTTGTTGCTGTAGCATCCATCCACGATTGCAGCTCAGTTATAGCAGTGTTTATTTCATGCTGACTAGTGTTTACTTCTTTTATCTCTGCAGAAAGGGATTCTAGTCTATTTTCAACTCCTGCTAGTATTCTTATTATCGTGATTCTAAATTCTGGTTCAGACATCTTGCTTGTATCTTTTGGTTAAATCCCTGGCTGTCGTTTCTTCATGCTCTGTCTTTTGGAGTGAATTCCTTCATTTCGTCATTTTGAAGGGAGAAAAGGAATTAATGCGGTAGAAAAATTAAAACTAAAAAATATTAAAATTAGAAATTTAAAACACAGACTCACACACACACACACACACACACACACAAATGAATAAATGATGCTAGATCCTAGGTATGTTTTGGTCTGGGTGTTGAAAGTGGTTTGATAGATTAGAGAAAAGAGGGGGGAAAAAGGAAATCATTTGAGAATTTGAAAAAATGAATACACTGAGGTAGACTAAAATGAAATAATGGAAGTAAAATAGAATTTGAAAAAAAATCTACACAGAAGTAAACAATATAGTAGAAAAAATTAATGAAAAATATTTTAGTAAAAATTAAAAATAAAAATGAGTTTTTTCTTTTTCTGAAGAGAAAAAGAAAAGAAAAAAATGAAATCATTCAAAAATTTGAAAAGCGGAATACAGTGTAGTAGACTAAAATAAAATGATAGAAGTAAAATAGAATTTGAAAAAAATTCCATAAAAGTAAAACATATAGGGAAACAAATTAAGGAAAAATATTTTTAATAAAAATTGAAAATAAAAATGAATTTTTCTCTTTCTGTATTCAAGAAAAAAAGAAATGAAAAGGAGAAAAAGAAAAAAATGGAAATCGTTTGAACATTGGAAAAAAATGAATACAGTGGAGTAGACTAAAATAAAATGATGGACATAAAATAGAATTTGAAAAAATTTACACAAAAGTACAAAATATAGTAAAAAATATTAAAGAAACATATTTTTAATAAAAATTAAAAATAAAAATGAATTTTTCTCTTTCTGTATTCAAGAAAAAGAAAAGTTGTGAAAAAGAGAATAAAAAGAAAATTGAATAGATGGACCTGCTAACAGATTGAAACACGACTGAAATTATTTCTTTTTCCCCTAGAAGTCAGTCTATGAAGCGCTTTATAGTCCATAAACTAACCAGGCGGTGAGACTTGTGTTCTTGAAAAGCGAGGTTGGCCCAGTTGGGCGGGGCTTAGCGTAATGGCTCCATTCTCCACTAGGTGGCGCTGTTAGCCTACTGGGATGGATTGTTGTGTTGTTCGTAGGTGCCTATGCGCATGTGCTGGAACGGTGAAAATGGCGTCACCCAGCTACCCAGTCTCTAGTATCGGAACTGTGTTCTCCCCAATCAGCAATCATGCACCTGTCCTTTATCTTCAGCTGTCATCCATTCCCTGCTTTTTCACTGTCTGTGGCCAAGCCCCAGGCAGTACCTCTCCCCTGAGTTTTGTCTCAGATGTGGCTGTTTTCCCCAACCCCTGACTTCTGAAGGACTGTGGCTTTGACCCGATCCACCCCTCTGTGGAGGGTCTCACTGAGCAATGGCCAAATGCCAGCTGCTCCCAGGAACGCTTGTGGGACCGTGATGCTGCTGGTGCCCCAAGACTCTGGCCAGGTGCCATCCTGCCCCAGAAAAAGTTCATGAGATAGTGTAGCAGCAGCTTTTCAGGGATTATGGAAAATTAAAACACACATCTGGCTCCAGGTTTCACCCTTAATGACCTTGTTCCAGCACAAGGGAATGTGGCTATTTTCTGGGGTCTGCTGGGACCAGGTGGCTTCAACAGTCTCTACCAAATGTCCTTCCAGCAGTGGAACTGCTTCTCCCTCTGTGGCCCAAGAACCTCCTGGACCCCACTCTTTTCCTGGGGATTCACCCTTCCCACCAGAGCACTGCCAGGTATCAAGCTGCAGAGTTGCAGACTATTGGCTCCCCTTGTTTACAGTCTTAATGGAATTTAAACCCTCTCCTTTCTCCTCTCTCCCTTTTTAGTTTAGTCCCTGCAGCTGTTTCCAATTTTCCACTTTCTGTCAGCTTCTTTTGGGGAGGGGTGCTTTTCCTGTATTCCCTCCCCCCCATCTCCATCCTCTCACTGCATGAAAGTACCTCCCTGCCCTCCACGTCTTCTCACTCCCCAAGTTCACCTCTCTGCACTGTGTACCTGCCAAATTCTGTGGTTCAGGTTGTGCAGATTGTTGTGTTAATCCTGAAATCAGTTTTCTAGTTGTGCAGGATGGTTTAGTGTTGGTCTGGATGTATTTCATGGACGTGAGACACACAAAAAACTTCCATGCTCTTCTTCCATCTTGGCTCCCTCCTAAGGTTTTTATGTTAATTTCAATATAGTTAACATACAGTGTTTTATTAGTTTCAGGTGTATAAAATAGTGATTCAACAATTCAATACATGATGACATAGTGCTCATCATGGTAACTGTACTCTTAATCCCTTTGACCAATTTCACCCATCCTACCACCTGCATCCCTTCTGGTATGCATTATTTTAAATGAGTATTCTCAGCTAAAGTTATTGTTTTTTAAAATAAGAACATTTTTACCTGAAGCATACTTCAGAATACATGGTTCTAAAAGATACATATAAAACATTCCTTCCAAGAAAAATAGAATACACATTTTTTTGCAAGCACACACACAAGAATTCCCTGGTTAAATCGCATAAAAAAAAGACATAACAAATATTACAAATTTAAGAAGAATGAAATCATACCAACTATATCTTCTAGCCACAATGGTACAAAACTAAAGTACAATAATAAAGCCAAGCTTGAAAATCTACAATATAAATCGTAAATATTTAATATGTAAATATGAAACAACACACTACTGCACAATGGGCCAAATAAGAAACCAAATGGCAAAGCAAAATGTGTATGAAAACAAAATAAAAAGAAAGCACAATATTCCAAAACATATGGGATGCAGCAAAAGCAGATGTTAGAGTGAAGTTTATGCTATAAATAGTTGTGTTAAGAAAAACAGTTCGGGGTGCCTGTGTAGCTCAGTTGGTTAAGTGGGTGACTCTATTTCAGCTCTGTTCATGATCTCATGGTTTGTGAGTTTGAGTTCTGTACTGGGCTCTGTGTTGATAGTACAGAGCCTGCCTGGGATTCTGCCTCCTTCTCTCTATGCCCCTCCCCCACTTGCTGTCTCTCTCTCTCAAAATAAATAAAAATAAACGTAAAAAAGAAAAAAATTCAAATAAACAACTTACCATCACACCACAAGGAACTAGAAACAGTATAAACTTGGCTGAAATTCAGTAGAGGAAGGAAATAAAGAAAAACCAGAAATAAAATAGAGACCAGAATAAACAATAAGATAACTTTGGAAGTAATGACCAGTTTTTCAAAAAACAAAACAAAACAAACAAAATTGGCAATGCTTGAGCTACATTAATAAAAAAGAGAGAAGACTTGAAAATTAAAATGAGAAATGGAAAACAATACAACAGATAACCAGAGAAATACATAGTGTGATGACAGATTAGTATCAGATAACTTAGAAAATAACCCAGATAATTTCCAAAAATGCAGAGATTACCAAAATTGAATCAAGGATCTTGAAGCCTAGAAATAGGAAATTATCTTAGACCAATAAGAAGAATGAAAGTTGAATTAGGAATTAAAATCTCCCAGCACAGAAAAGCACAAGACTACATGATTTCATTGGTGATTTCTAACAAACATTAAAAAAAGTTTAATGGCAATCTTTATCAAAATCTTACAAATAATGGAATAGGGGGAACATATTTAAAGTCATTCCATGCAGGCAGTACTACCATGATACCAGAGCAGGATAAGAACAATACAAGATTAAAAAAGTCTTGTCTGATATAAGTATTGCCACTCTGGTTTCTTTTGGTTTCTGTTTGCATAATAGATGTTTCTCCACTCATATCCAATCTGCAGGTGTCTTAGGTCTAAAATGAGTCTCCTGTAGGTAGCATACAGATGGGTCTTGATTTTTTCATCCATTTTGACAACCTATATCTTTTTTTAACATAAAAAATTTTTTTAAAGCTTTATTTATTTTTGAGAGAGATAGATGGAGACAGAGCATGAGTGGGGGAGGAACAGAGAGAGGGAGACACAGAATCTGAGGCAGACTCCAGGATCCAAACTGTCAGCACAGAGCCCAACATGGGGTTCGAACTCACGAATCCTGAGATCATGACCTGAGCTGAAGTTGGACACCCAACCGACTGAGCCACCCAGGCTCCCCTCCTTTTTTAAATTTTTAAAATTTAATGTTTATTTCCAAAAGAGAGAGACAGAGCACAAGCGGGGCAGGGGCAGAGAGTGAGGGAGACACAGAATCTGAAACAGGCTCCAGGCTCTTAGCTGTCAGCACAGAGCCTGATGCAGGGCTCGAACTCATGAGCTGTGAGATTATGACATGAACTGAAGTCAGATGCTTAACTAACTGAGCCACCCAGGTGCCACAAACCTATGTCTTTTGATTGGAGCATTTTGGTCCATTTACATACAAGGTAGTGATTGATAAGTAGGTATTTATTGGCATTTCATTATTTCTTTTGTCATTGTTTCTGGAGATTTTCTCTGATCCTTTCTTGCTTTTGTCATTTTTGGTCTCTTCTTTCCACTCAAAGAGTTCCCTTTAATATTTCTTGCAGGGCTGGTTTAGTGGTAACAAACTCCTTTGGTTTTTGATTGGGAAACTCTTTATCTCTCCTATTTTGACTGATAGCCTTGCTGGATAGGATATTCTTGGTGGCATATTTTTCCCACTCACGGGTTTGAATATATCATGCCACTCCCTTCTGACTTGCCAAGTGTGTGTTGAGAAATTTGCAGCTGGCCTTAGGGGGTTTCCCTTGTAATTTGAGTTCTTTTAACTTGCTGCTTTTAAGATTTTTTATTTTATGACTATATTTTGAAAATTTAATTAGAATATGTCTTGTTGATGGCCTGCTTTTTTTGATTTTGATGGGAGTTCTCTGTGCCTCTTGGATTGGGATGTCCATTTCCTTCCCCAGATTAGGGAAGCTTTCAGCTCTCCTTTCTTGAGCTACACTTTCTGTCCCCTTTTCTCTCTCTTATTCTTCTGGGACTTCTAAAATATGCATGTTCTTATGTTTGATGGAATCAACGAGTTCCCTACAGGGAAAGCCTATTCTTGTGATCCATAATTATTTCTCTCTTTTATTCAGCTTCACTATTTTTCCATTATTTTCTCTTCCATATCACTTGTTCATTACTCTGCTTCTTCCACCTGCTCTTCATTTCATCAAGCCTGTTTCCCATCTCATTTATTGCATTCTACCTCTCTCATTGATTCTTTTTTTTTTTTCAACATTTATTTATTTTTGGGACAGAGAGAGACAGAGCATGAACGGGGGAGGGGCAGAGAGAGAGGGAGACACAGAATCGGAGACAGGCTCCAGGCTCTGAGCCATCAGCCCAGAGCCCGACGCGGGGCTCGAACTCACGGACCGCGAGATCGTGACCTGGCTGAAGTTGGACGCTTAACCAACTGCGCCACCCAGGCGCCCCTGATTCCTTTTTTAAAAACTCTTTTATCTCTGCTGTAGGGGTCTCCCTGATGTCTTCCATTCTTTTCTCAAAACTAGTGAGTATCCTTATGATTGTTGCTTTAGATTCTCCATCAGGCCTGTTACTTACATCTGTCTCACTTAGATCACTGGCTGTGACCTTATCTTGTTCTTTCATTTGCATTTTTTCTTTCTTTTTTTAATATATAATTTATTGTCAAATTGGTTTCTATACAACACCCAGTGCTCATCTCAACAGGTGCCCTCCTCAGTGCCCATCACCCACTTTCCCCTCCCCCCCACCATAAACCTTCAGTTTGTTCTCAGTTTTTAAGAGTCTCTTATGGTTTGCCTCCTTTCCTCTCATAACTTTTTTTCCCTCTTCTCCTCCCCCATGGTCTTCTGTTAAGTTTCTCAGGATCCACATATGAGTGAAAACGTATGGTATCTGTCTTTCTCTGCCCGACTTATTTCACTTAGCACAACACTGTCTGGTTCCACCCACGTTGCTACAAATGGCCAGATTTCATTCTTTCTCATTTGATTTTTTCTAAGTCTGCCTTCTTCTCTGTGTTAGAAAAGTTCTTATGTCTCCTTCTCATGAAAGTAATGGCCTTAGGAAGAAACGGTCATGTAGAAGCTTCAGGGAGTGCTTCCAGTATGTGCTTCATGTGCTCTGCTGTTGTGTTTTGGCTGCTCTATCTTTCAGGCCAGTCGTCTGCAGAGACTGTCCTTGCTTCCCATGGACAGTGTTTGGTCCCTGGTCTGAATGTGGTGAGTTTAACTAGGTGTGCTCTGGTTGGCTTGTTAAATGAGACCTGACACCAGCTCCACCAGAACTGAGGTCCTGCAGAACTCTCTGGTCAGGAGATGTGGTGGCTTGTGCTGGACTTCTGAGCGATGGGGCTTGCCACAGTGGGGCTGAGGCACGCTTGTCTGAGAAGGACCATCCTGCCAGGGTACAGGGGGGTGCAGCTTGGTGAGTCAGTTTAGGCAGCCAGTGCCCATGTGGCACTGTTTCCCATAGGTGACTCTGTGTTCATGCTGAGGGGAGGAGGAGGGAAATGTCACTGATCAGCTCCTTAGTTCCTGGAGAGGTGTCTCCCTGAATTCTTACAGATGTACTGATTAACTTATAGGGGCTCAATATATTTTAAGGATTTATTATAACTTAGCATAATGGTCTGAGAATATGCAATTCTTTAAGAGAAATAAGAGGGAGGTTAATTATTTAAAATATTGGTTTATTTTGCAGCCCTAATGCAGGAGAAACTTAAGCCAAAGGAAAAATAGAACTAAAGATACATATAAAAACAAACAATTATAGGTATAAGATATAATATTTTCCTAAGAGTCCATTGCTAGTCTACTTTTGGTATACTTATTATTGAAGTTAGCAAATGACTTAATATTTATCCTAATGTTATTAAAGACTCTTGCCAAGACTAAAAATAAACTTTCAAAATACAAGAATAATGGGTGAGGTGGCCAGACCTGTGTACCTCAGGGACACAGAACTTATGTTCTTTCTGTTGACACTTTATGTGGGCTGATGAACTGTTTCTGGAGCCACCTGTAAAGGAGATTGATGTGGGTGAAAGGACATTGACAGTATCCTACATCACATTATATTTTATGTGAGGCATTTCTGTGTTCTGAGTGGGAAAGTAAAAATTATCCAGTGACTCCTCGTCTTCACATTTCAAGAATTATGAGGTGACAGAGGAGAAAATATTATATATGTGATTGATTATACTTCTTAAATTATAGGGTCTTTTAGAGAAAGGTTTCAGATCACAGAAAATATCAAAGGGCAATTAAAAGGTCATCATATTTCACCATAAAAAGCTAACTACTATATTACAATAATTGGAAATGAAAAGTTATTCATTCTATGAAATTCCACTACATAAAAATGTATGAATCTACATTTCTCAAAAATTACACAAATCCATGATTCTCTAGATATCTAAGGCAAATACCAACTAAACTCAAGCTAGTCATTGAGATTGAGACAGCGTGGAATAAATGTTTCATGAGTGAATAAGTAATGAATAAAACTGTTTTATTACCTCTAAATGCTTTAATTTGTTTCTTCTCACTTTCTTGTGTCATGGTAAAGAAGAAATAACTTCAATAATGAAGACCCATTATTCAGGATAAATGTTTGTATGGCATCAAAAGAGATTTGATGTATAATATTTGTACATTATGATGTTACATGCACCACACAAAGTAAATGAAATCATCCATTCAGGTCTATATTTCTGAAGACGCAAGCATTAGCATAGAAAATAAAAACTAGATAAACAAAACACTTCCTATGGGTCTTTAGAATAAATCACATGTCTTCACATTTATATTTATAGCTCTTGGTGTTATGTTACAAACAAAAATAAAAATTCCTAATGTCCCAATTTCCCTGAAGATATGCCAATGATGAAAGTCATAAAAGAGCTAAGTAGGATGGGTATAGTATTGTTTGCATCCACAGAATGTTCATATACACCAACTATTCTATTAATTCTCTCTATGCCCTAGGAATTACTTGCCTCAGTAGAAATTAAAGACAGATTCCCACCAACAGTGCATTAGGGTTCCTTTTTCTCCACATTCTCACCAACACTTGTTATTTCTTGAATTTTTGATTTTAACCATTGTGACAAGTGTAAAGTGATCTCTTATTGTGGTTTTAATTTGCACTTCTCTGATGCTTAGTGATGTTGAGCATCTTTTCATGTGTGTTGCCTATCTATTCATCTTCTTTGGAAAAACACATATTCAAGCCCTCTGCCCATTTTCAAATCAGATGATGATGATGATGATGATGATGATGATGATGATGATTTTTGGTGTTGAGTTTTGTAAATTATTTATATATTTTGGATATAACATTTCAATATTTCTTCTTCCACTCACTAGTTTGCCTTCTTGTTTTGTTGATTGTTTCCTTTGCTGTTTAAACCCTTTTAATTTTGTTGTAGTCTCAATAGTTTAATTTCCTTTTGTTTTCCTTATCAGAGGAGACATATTTCAAAAAATGTTTCTCTGGCTGATGTCGAAGGAATTACTATCCTCATGCACTGTTGGTGGGAATGCAAATTGTTACAGCCACTGTGGAAAACGCTATGGAGTTTCCTTGAAAAATTAAAAAAAGAATCACCATATGATCCAGTATTCCAGTAAAAACACTAATTTGAAAAGATATAGGCACCCTCTGTTTACTGCCAAGATATGGAAGCAATCGAAGTGTCAATTGATAGATGAGTGAATAAAGAAGGTGTGGTATATGCATAATGGAATATTACTCAGCCATGAAAAGAACAAAATCTTGCCACAAAATCCACCATAACATGGTTGAGTAAGACCATGTAATGCTAAGTGAAATAAGTCAGTCAGAGAAAGACAAAGACCATATGATTTCACTCATATGTGGAATTTAGGCATCAAAGCAAATGAGCAAACAAAGAAAAGAAAGAGATAAAAAATAGACTCTTAAGTATAGGGAATTAGTAATTTCTAGAGGGGAAGTGAGTGAGGAGATGGGTGAAATAGATAAAGGGGATTGAAAGTACACGTGATGAGCATTGATAAATGTATAGAATTGTTGAATCACATTGTATACCTAAAACTAATATAACACTGTGTGTTTATTGCGCTTGAATAAAACAAGGAAAGACAATTAGAAAATGTTTTTCATTGTCTTATCCAGGGTAATACGATTCTATGACTTTTGGTCCCTCTTTGATTTTGTAGATTCACGGTCAACTCTCACCAGTTTCCTCAATGCATTCTTCATGTCCTTGTTCCGCAGGGTATAAACGAGAGGGTTAAGACTTGGAGTGACGATCGTGTAAAAGAGGGTGAGGAACTTTCCCTGGTCTTTGGAGGCACTGTTACCTGGTTGCAGGTACATGTAGATAATAGTTCCATAGAAGATGGACACGACAGTGAGATGAGATCCACAGGTATTAATTGCTTTTTGTTGGCCTTCTTTTGACTTTATTCTCAGCACAGCTTTGGCGATGTAGCCATAGGATATAAGAATAAGGCCGAGTGGTGTAAGGACAATGACAATGCCCAAAGCAAAAACAGACATTTCAACTGTCGTGGTGTCTATACATGCTATCTTGACCATAGCTGGCAACTCACACAAGAAATGGTCCAGAAGGTTGTTTCCACATCGAGGCAAATTCAGGGTGAGTGTACATAATAATACAGAATTGGCCAAACTAATGCTCCAGACTGTGATTATCATCTTGAGACAGAGATGTGGGTTCATGATTACCAAATAATGCAGGGGCTTACAAATAGCTGTGAAACGATCATAGGACATAACAGCGAGGAGGAGACACTCAGTGGAACCCAACCACATATAAACGTAGAGTTGAGTGACACAGCCCACATAGCTGATGGTCTTGTCAGGTCCCCACAAGTTAACGAGCATCTGAGGGATGATGCTGGTTGTGAAACATAGATCCAGGAAAGATAAGTTCCTGAGGAAAAAATACATCGGTGTGTGGAGATGGGAATCCAGGAGAGATGCAAGGATGATGGCTGTGTTACCCACCCACGTAATGAAGTAGAAGAGAGTGACAACTCCTGATAGGACCATCTCCAGTTTGGGATGGTCTGAGAAACCAAGCAGAATAAAACCGTGCAGAGAAGTGTGATTGTTTTGGCCCATAGTCCTTCAGTGTCCAAATCCTAGAATGAGAAAAGCAGAAGGAGGTGAAGGAGGATGGGGATGAGGATGAGGAGGAGGAGCAGGAGGAGTAAGAGAAGGAGATGGAGGAGGAGAAATTGTCAGTACAGACCACATAACTAAAGGAAAAGAATTTATGCTAATAATTAAAAAATAATGGGTGAAAGTAAATATTATAGCCAAGTAATCTGGTATTTGTTGTAGATCATTTTATGGTGTTGGATTTAATATATTTTTATCTCGGTGAGCTTGGAGATATTACTCTTAAACTCAAGGTCTGAAAATTTTCATATGTAAATTTGCAAGTTTGAAAGGATCTGTTTCTAAAGTGATGTGACCCTCTGATTCTCTACCAATCTTGTTCGCTTGATATAATGAACACATTATTTTTCTGGTCAGCAAATTTACCTATAAAATGTAATTATTTTGCTAATGTCAGAATGAGGAAAATAGTGTTTCTCTTCTTTTGTATCTTAGTGAGTAGCACTACTGATGTCCTGGTTTCTCATGTAGGAGATAGGGCCTTTTACCCCTGACATCTTTATGTCTCTCATCCCAATACCTAACTTATCGCCGAAATGGTAAATTTTAATGCAAGTTGTATTTTAAGTATATTCTCACTTTCAAGAAGCTTCCATAGTCACTACCCTAATCGAAATCACAATTATCTCTTTTCTAGATTTTCTAGATTAAAAATTTTTTTAACGTTTATTTATTTTTGAGACAGAGAGAGACAGAGCATGAATGGGGGGAGAGTCAGAGAGAGAGGGAAACACAGAATCAGAAGCAGGCTCCAGGTTCTGAGCTGTCAGCACAGAGCCCGACGCGGGGCTAGAACTCACGGACCTCGAGATCACGACCTGAGCTGAAGTCGGACGCTTAACCGACTGAGCCACCCAGGCGCCCCTGTCTTCACTCCTTTCATCCAGACTTTTTTTTTGTTTGTTTACATTGTTACACGAGTCAATAAAATCAGTCACATCATCCATGTTCTTTTAATTTGCTAGCCCCTTTCCGTTTCATTGAAGAAATACCCCAATCCATGCTTGCATGGATCTGCACGAGGCCTTATGCTCATCTCAGAAGTTGCTTTATACACATGACACATGGACTCCTGGCTTCCTCCCAGTTTGATATGTTAAACTCATTCCCATCGGAAGCCCTGGGAACCCTTCCCCTTCTTTTCTGAACTTCTACTTCTGCAATCCTGTTCATTCTTTTGTCCAGCTCCAAATGTTTCTTGCTTAAAGAGGGATACTCTCAACCTATCTTTTTTTGTTTGATATCGTATATCATGAAAAGGGGATCTGTAGAGGGCCAGTATAGCTGAGAGTTTAAAAAAAAATTTTAATGTTTATTTTTTGAGAGAGACAGAATGCAAGTGGGCTAGGGGCAGAGAGAGAGGGAGACACAGAAGCAGAAGCAGACTCCAGGCTCTGGCTGTCAGCACAGGGCACGACACGGGGCTCGAACTCACGGGCTGTGAGATCATGACCTCAGCCAAAGTCAGATGCTGAACTGACTGAGCCACCCAGATGCCCCTTGCTGAGAGTTTGAAAGCATAGGTAGAGAGTTTCTCTTCATGTCTCTCAGGTTATTTAGGTGTTTGCTACCGAGCCCAGAAGGGCTCAGACTTCTCATTGTGAAAATAAAGAAAACAAAACTGCTATGGGTCAAGATTAACTGAATGATAAATCTGCTTAAAACAACACTTGGAACATAGCATATCTCCATAAATATTACTTATTGCAATTGTTATAAGAAGAAATTGTACGATGTTGGTAAAAATTTAACAGCTTCCCATGGTACTTTGTAATCTTTAAGAAAGTGTGTCTGATGCCTGTTGCTCTCCACTCTCTCCATGCTGCCTAAAACGTTCCATCAATACCTGTCTATCCAAGTATCTGTGTATCTATGTATCTATCTGTATCTATCTACCATCTACCTATTCTCTTATATTTATACATAATTTCCAAACAAAATAAAAATTACCACACTATGAATAACAGTGTAAAATCACATAAAGTTGTTAGGTAGCATTATTTTTTACATTAAAAAGGAGAGAAGGTGGCAGACAAGTGGAAAATATCTGTGATTTATATAGTAACAAATAACAGGTACATTCAGTTTGATGAAAAGTAATTTAAGACATTAGTTTCTATTCTAAGGAATAATGAGCTCATCCTCATTCAGTAGTGAGATACAGGTAGAGCTCCTCTAGACATACATGAGGATGTCAGAACAGCCCAAATTTTTAACAATTGAACAGATTATTGGTAATCCTCCATAGTGTCCTATCGCTGAGTATAAAAATACAATTCTTACTGCTACAGCCATAGTAACATCCAGAAAGCTTCTATTAGAAAATAAGGGGGCACCTGAGTGGTTCGGTGAGTTAAGCCTGGGTCTTCAGCTCAGGTCATGATCTGACAGTTCTTGCGTTCAAGCCCTGCGTTGGGCTCTGTGATGACAGCTTGGAGCCTGATGCCTGCTTTAGATTCTGTGTCTCCCTCTCTCTCTCTCTCAGCCCCTCCTCCACTCACACTCTGTCTCTCTCTCTCCAAAATAAATAAACATTTAAAAAATTAACTAAGAGTGGCACCTGGCTGGTTCAGTCAGTTATGTGTCTGACTCTTGATTTTGGCTCAGGTCATGATCCCGTGGTCAAGCCCACATCAGGCTCTGTGCTGGGGTTGAGGACTGCTTGAGATTCTCTCTCTCTCTGTTCCACTCCCCCTTCATGCTCTCTATCTCAAAAAAGTAATTAAGAGAAAATACATATTGAATATTAAGAAGTAAATATCAAACTGGTGTCCTTATTTCCCTTTGTGTGTGTGTGTGTGTGTGTGTGTGTGTGTGTGTGTGTAGATATTGTGTAAATATATACGGTATGATATTTGTTATGCTTTTTCAAATCTGTTTCCTGGATATTATGAAGAAAATACCCCAAATTGTGGCCAAGATTCAAAAGTAGACACGTTTAGAAGAATATACTGGCTATACTGAATATACTGAATATACTGAATATACTGGCTAACAGTTATTTTGTGAGAGTCATTTGTTGATTCCCTCAGAATTAGCTTTTCAAGGGACACTTGGTGGTTCAGTCAGTTAAGTGTCTGACTTTGGCTCAGGTCATGATCTCATGTTTTGTGGATTTGGGCCCCACATTGGGCTCTGTGCTAACAGTTCAGAGCCTGTAACCTGCTTTGGATTCTGTGTCTTCATCTCTCTCTGCCCCTCCCCTCCCACCTCGTGCTCTACCTCTCTCTCAAAAATAAATAAATGTTAAAAAAATTAGCTTTTCAAGAATCATGATATGAGCCTGGATTCTGCCATTGACTGAGTTGCATAAAAGAGAAATATAACTCTGAAATGTGTTGCACACTGGCACACATCTTTACAGGTCTATAATGTCTGAGCAGGGAGGTGAATAAAAAAAAACTTACTTATATCAACAGACAAGTTGGTGTGTGTAATAGTTCCTGACTTTTGAATAAGACAGAACCTCAGTTAAAATTATATGAAAACAAAAATGAAAATTTTTTGAAAATGAGTCAATGCCATGCTGTTAATTCCTTAGCTATTTCCATTATCGCTATGCCTTTCAAAGATTAATTCAGAAAGGGGAAAAATCCTCCTGCCAATTAAAACCCTGACATTGGAAGTCTTCAAATAATTTTTCATGCACACCAGGAGATATAGAGAAAGGTCTGATTCCTTCCCATGTGCACAGTCCTCTTGCATAAAATATTGTATTTCAGTCCTTCATTTCCAATTTAACCTACATTTCCCCATTACATTTCTGCTGGATCAAAATGTCTGAAATCACACACCAAGAAAGAGTTTCATGTCCTCCTCTTCCAGTGGAGAATAGATTTAATCTTCCATAATAGAGCTTAAAAGGGAGAATTTCTCTGCAGAGATTTACAATATTGATTTATTGTAAGAATTCTGAAAGAAAACCAGAGGAATCAGTGCATATAACTCTAAGTTCAGTTTCCCTTACCTCCCCCAATTGTTTTACCAACCCAGACACACTCTTTTCCAAGAGAGATTGAAGATGGACGTTACTATGATCCAGAGACAGTTCTCCCGATATGCTGCTTCTTGAGCAGTGAGGAGCCCACAACGTGTGGAAAAGCTAAGCACGTGCTGTCCAGCACTGCTGCCCCTTCATGTCTTTCCTGCAGCGTGGCTGTGAATTCTGTGAATTCTGCTGTTCCCCAAGCAGGTTAAAAACTCATTCTGGACAGGAGGACTCCACCTTCTTGAACACGTGACTTCACGTAAGGTGATGAAACCTGTCACAGATTCTTGCTACTCATTCTGACTGAAAAAACCCCAGCAAATAGGTCTTAGTCCTAGAGGCACATTACAAAAGCATTAATTCAGATTAAGAAGGGAGCAACATTTCCCAGTGTTGCCTGAAAGCCCAGATCACAAAGAAAGATTTCCTAAACCATTGACCTGCATCCGATTGATATCTGTAAAGTGGGAGAGAAAAAGTAGTTCATGAAGAGATTGGAGAATTAGACCATATCCTGATATTTCATTAGGAGAAACGAAATAGATGCAAAAGTTATGCCAACATGAAGGAAAGCTTTAGGACAGGGGAATGAGGAACTGTATATTCAGATTTTTTTTCTCTAGGTAGTAAATGTGTTACAGATAAAATTTGCTGCTAAATGTGCATTTCAAAAACTAGAATTATAGTAGATGTTAATCTATAAGATGTATGTATGTATGTACGTATGTATGTATGTATGTATGTATGTATGTATGTATGTAATTTCAAGTTAGTTAACATACAGTGTTGTTTGTCTTCAGGAGTAGAATCCAGTGATTCATCTCTTATGTATAACACCCTGTGCTATTCCAATAAGTGTCCTCCTCAATGCCCATCACCCATTTCCCCTTCCCCCAACACCCCATCAATCCTCAGTTCGCTCTCTGTATGTATGTATGTATGTATGTATGTATGTATGTATTTTTCAATATATGAAGTTTATTGTCAAATTGGTTTCCGTACAACACCCAGTGCTCATCCCAAAAGGTGCCCTCCTCAATACCCCTCAGCCACCCTTCCCTCCCGCCCACCCCCATCAACCCTCAGTTTATTCTCAGTTTTTAAGAGTCTCTTAAGGTTTGGCTCCCTCCCTCTCTAACCTCCTTTTTTTTTTCTTCCCCTACCCCATGGACTTCTGTTAAGTTTCTCAGGATCCACGTAAGAGTGAAAACATATGGTATCTGTCTTTCTCTGTATGACTTATTTCACTTAGCATAACACTCTCCAGTTCCACCCATGTTGCTACAAAAGGCCATTTTTCCTTCTTTCTCATTGCCACTTAGTAGTCCATTGTGTATATAAACCACAATTTCTTTACCCATTCAGCAGTTGATGGACATCTAGGCTCTTTCCATAATTTGGCTATTGTTGAAAGTGCTGCTATAAACATTGGGGTACTAGTGCCCCTCTGCATCAGCACTTCTGCATCCCTTGGGTAAATTCCTAGCAGTGCTATTACTGGGTCATAGGGTAGATCTATTTTTAATTTTTTTGAGGAACCTCCACACTGTTTTCCAGAGCGGCTGCACCAGTTTGCATTCCCACCAACAGTGCAAGTGTTCCCATTTCTCCACATCCTCGCCAGCATCTATAGTCTCCTGATTTGTTCATTTTAGCCACTCTGACTGGCGTGAGGTGATATCTGAGTGTGGTTTTGATTTGTATTTCCCTGATGAGTAGTGACGTTGAGCATCTTTTCATGTGCCTGTTAGTCATGTGGATGTCTTCTTTAGAGAAGTGTGTATTCATGTTTTCTGCCCATTTCTTCACTGGATTATTTGTTTTTAGGTTGTGGAGTTTGGTGAGCTATTAAATAGATTTTGAATACTAGCCCTTTGTCCTATATGTCATTTGCAAATATCTTTTCTCATTCCGTTGGTTGCCTTTTAGTTTTGTTGATTGTTTCCTTTGCTGTACAGAAGCTTTTTATCTTCATGAGGTCCCAATAGTTAAGTTTTGCTTTTCATTTCCTTGCTTTTGGGGATATGTCAAGTAAGAAATTGCTGCAGCTGATCTCAGAGAGGTTTTTTTCCTGCTTTCTCCTCTAGGGTTTTGATGGTTTCCTGTCCCACATTCAGGTCCTTTATCCATTTTGAGTTTGTTTCTGTGAATAGTGTAAGAAAGTGGTCTAGTTTCATCTTTTTGGATGTTGCTGTCCAGTTCTCCCAGCACCGTTTATTAAAGAGATTGTCTTTTTTCCATTGGATGTTCTTTCCTGCTTTGTCAAAGAATAGTTGGCCATACTTTTGTGGGTCTGGTTCTGGGGTTTCTATTCTATTCCATTGGTCTATGTGTCTGTTTTTGTGCCAACACCATGCTGTCTTGATGATTACAGCTTTGTAGTAGAGGCTAAAGTTTGGGATTGTGATGCCTCCTGCTTTGGTCTTCTTCAAAATTACTTTGGCTATTTGGGGCCTTTTTTGGTTCCATACACATTTTAGGATTGCTTGTTCTAGCTTTGAGAAGAATGCTGGTGCAATTTTGATTGGGATTGCATTGAATGTGTAGATAGCTTTGGGTAGTATTGACATGTTAACAATATTTATTCTTCCAACCCATGAGCACGGAATGTTTTTCCATTTCTTTATATCTTCTTCAATTTCCTTCATAAGCTTTCTATAGTTTTAAGCATACAGATCTTGTACATCTTTGGTTAGATTTATTCCTAGGTATTTTATGCTTCTTGGTGCAATTGTGAATGGGATCAGTTTCTTTATTTGTCTTTCTGTTGCTTCATTATTCATGTATAAGAATGCAACTGATTTCTGTACATTGATTTTTTTATCCTGCAACTTTGCTGAATTCATGTATCAGTTCTAGCAGACTTTTGGTGGAGTCTATCAGCTTTTCTATATAGAATCATGTCATCTGCAAAAAGTGAAAGCTTGACTTCATCATTGCCAATTTTGATGCCTTTGATTTCCTTTTGTTGTCTGATTGCTGATGCTAGAACTTCCAACACTATATTAAACAACAGTGGTGGGAATGGACATCCCTGTCGTGTTCCTGATCTCAGGGAGAAAGCTCTCAGTTTTTCCCCATTGAGGATGATATTAGCTGTGGGCTTTTCATAAATGGCTCTTATGATTAAGTATGTTCCTTGTATCCTGAGTGTGTTGAGGGTTTTTATTATGAAAGGATGCTGAATTTTGTCAAATGCTTTTTCTGCATGGATTGAAAGGATCATATGGTTCTTACCTTTTCATTTATTAATGTGATGTATCCCATTGATTGATTTGTGAATCTTGAACTAGTCCTGCTGCCCAGGAATTAATCCCACTTGATCACGGTGAATAATTCTTTTCATATGCTGTTGAATTCGATTCGCTAGTATCTTGTTGAGAGTTTTTGCATCCATATTAATCAGGGATATTGGCCGGTAGTTCTCTTTTTTTACTGGGTCTCTGGTTTGGGAATCAAAGTAATGCTGGCTTCATAGAATGAGTCTGGACGTTTTCCTTCCCTTTCTATTTTTTGGAACAGCTTGAGAGGGATAGGTATTATCTCTGCTTTAAATGTCTGGTAGAATTCCCCAGGGAAGCCATCTGGTCCTGGACTCTTATTTGTTGGGAGATTTTTGATAACTGATTCAATTTCTTTGCTAGTTATGGGTTTGTTCAAGTTTTCTATTTCTTCCTGTTTGAGTTTTTGAAGTGTGTGGGTGCTTAGGAATTTGTCCATTTCTTCCATGTTGTCTAGTTTGTTGGCATATAATTTTTCATAGTATTCCCTGATAATTGCTTGTATTTCTGAGGGATTGGTTGCAATAATTCCATTTTCATTCATGATTTTATCTATTTGGGTCATCTCCCTTTTCTTTTTGAGAAGCCTGGCTAGAGGTTTATCAATCTTGTTTATTTTTTCAAAAAACCAGACTTTTGATTTCATTGATCTGCTCCACAGGTTTTTAGATTCTGTATTGTTTATTTCTGCTCTGATCTTTATTATTTCTCTTCTTCTGCTGGGTTTGGGGTGTCTTTGCTTATTTGCTTCTATTTCCTTTAGGTATGCTGTTAGATTTTGTATTTGGGATTTTTCTTCTTTCTTGAGATAGGCCTGGATTGCAATGTATTTTCCTCTTAGGACTGCCTTCGTTGTATCCCAAAGCGTTTGGATTGTTGTATTTTCAATTTCATTCATTTTGATATATTTTAAAATTTCTTCTCTAATTGCCTGGTTAACCAATTCATTCTTTAGTAGTGTGTTCTTTAACCTCCATGCTTTTGGAGGTTTTCCAGACTTTTTGCTGTGGTTGATTTCAAGCTTCATAGCATTGTTGTCTGAAAGTATGCATGGTATGATCTCAATTCTTTTATATTTATGAAGGGCTGTTTTGTGACCCGGTGTGTGATCTATCTTGGAGAAGATTCCATGTGCACTCTAGAAGAAAGTATATTCTATTGCTTTGTGATGCAGAGTTCTAAATATATCTGTCAAGTCCATCTGATCCAATGTATCATTCAGGGCCCTTGTTTCTGTATTCATTCTGTGTCTAGATGATCTACCCATTGTTGTAAGTGGAGTAGTAAAGTCCTCTGAAATTACCACATTCTTATCAATAAGATTGCTTATGTTTGTGATTAATTGTTTTATATATTTGGGTGCTTCCGTATTCAGTGCATAGGCATTTATAATTGTTTGCTCTTCCTGATGCATAGCCCCTTTATTATTATATAATGCCCTTCTTCATCTCTTGTTACAGCCTTTAATTTAAAGTCTAGTTTGTGTGATATAAGTATGGCTACTCCTGCTTTCTTTTGATTTCCAGTAGCATGATAGATAGTTCTCCATCCCCTCACTTTCACTCTAAGATGTCCTCAGGCCTAAAATGAGTCTCTTGTAGACAGCAAATAGATGGGTCTTGTTTTTTTATCCTTCTGATACCCTATGTCTTTTGGTTGGAGCATTTAATCCATTTACATTCAGTGTTATTACAGAAAGATATGGGTTTAGAGTCATTGTGATGTCTGTAGGTTTCATGCTTGTAGTGATGTCTGGAACTTTGCGGTCCTTGCAATATTTCCCTCACAGAATCCCCCTTAGGATCTCTTGTAGGGATGGGTTAGTGGTGATGAATTCCTTAAGTTTTTGTTTGTTTGGGAAGACCTTTATCTCTCCTTGCATTTTGAATGACAGGCTTGCTGGATATAGGGTTCTCGGCTTCATTTTTTTCTGTTCATCACATGGAAGATTTTTGCCATTCCTTTCTGGGTTGCCAAGTTTCAGTAGAGAGATCCCTCACAAGTCTTATCGGTCTCCCTTTATATGTTAGAGCCTGTTTATCCCCAGCTGCTTTCAGAATTCTCTTTATCCTTGTATTTTGCCAGTTTCACTATGATATGTCATGCAGAAGATCAATTCAAGTTACGTCTGAAGGGAGTTCCCTGTGCCTCTTGGATTTCAATACCTTTTTCCTTCCCCAGATCAGGGAAGTTCTCAGCTATGATTTGTTCAAGTACACCTTCAGCCCCTTTCTCTCTTCCTCCTCTGGAATCCCTGTTATATGGGTATTATTATGTTTCA
This sequence comes from Felis catus, assembly GCF_018350175.1. NCBI lineage: Eukaryota > Metazoa > Chordata > Mammalia > Carnivora > Felidae > Felis > Felis catus. Next base: position 1,561,867 of record NC_058372.1, on the reverse strand, counting down.
TTGCATCACTTAGTTCTCTAATTCTCCCCTCATATACCTGGATTTTTTTTCTCTCTCTTTTTCTCAGCTTCCTCTTTTTTCATAATTTTATCTTCTAATTCACCTATTCTCTCCTCTGCCTCTTCAATCCGAGCTGTCGTCGCCTCAATTTTATTTTGCATCTCATTTATAGGATTCTTTAGTGCCTCCTGACTGTTTCTTAGTTCCTTGATCTCTGTAGCAATAGATTCTCTCCTGTTCTCTATACCTTTTTCAAGCCCAGTGATTAATTTTTTGACTATTATTTTAAATTCATGTTCCATTCTATTGGTTAAATCGTTTTTGATCAATTCGTTAGCTGTTGCTATTTCCTGGAGTTTCTTTTGAGGAGAATTCTTCTGCTTCATCATTTTGGATAGTCCCTGGAGTGACGCAGAACTGCAGGGCTCTTCCTCTGTGCTGTCTGGAGTAACTTTTGTTGGTGGGCGGGGCCGCAGTCATACCTGGTGTTTGTTCCTAGCCCACTGCTGGGGCCACAGTCAGACTGGTGTGTACCTTATCTTCCCCTCTCCCAGGGGCAGGACTCACTGTGGAGTGGTGTGGCCCCTGTCTTGGCTACTTGCACACTGCCAGGCTTGTGGTGCTGCTTCTATGGGATCTGGCCTATTAGCCGGGGTGGATCCCCAAGGTGCACAGGGGCGGGAGACGCAGACTCAGCTCGCTTTGCCATTGGTGGTCCGCAGTGGGAGGGGTCCTATGGCACTGGGAGGGAGACGGACCCATCGGAGGGATGGATCCACAGAAGCACAGCGTTGGGTGTTTGTGCGGTGCAAGCAGGTTCCCTGACGGGAACTGGTTCCCTTTGGGATTTTGGCTGGGAGATGGGTGAGGGAGATGGCGCTGGCCAGTGCCTTTGTTTCCCGCCAAGCTGAGCTCTGTCTTCCGGAGCTCAACAACTCTCCCTCCTGGCGTCCTCTAGCCCTCCCACTCGGAGCAGAGCTTTTGACTTATAACATTCCAGATGATAAGTCCCTCTGGCTGTCAAAACTCACTCTGTCTGGCTCCTCTGCTTTTGCAAGTCAGACTCGTGGGCTCACCTTGCTGGGTGGGCTGCCCCTCCACCGCCCTGTCTCCCTCCTGCCAGTCCGTGTAGCGTGCACTGCCTCTCTGCCCTTCCTACCCTCCTCCCTGGGCCTCTTGTCTATGCTTGGCTCTGGAGAGTTTGTTCTGCTAGTCTTCTGGTGGTTTTCTGGGTTATTTAGGCAGATGTGGGTGGAATATAAGTGATCAGCAGTACGTGGTGAACCCAGCATCCTCTTACACCAACATCTTCCTTTAGACCTCCCCGGCTATTGTGATGTTAAGTTCTGTTCCTTCTATCCTGACTTTCTTGAGGGTTTTTATTAATAAAGATACTGTATTTTGTCAAATGCTTTGTCTGCATATATTAACAGGATCATATAGTTCTTATCTTTTTTTTTTTCTATTAAGTGGTATATCACATTGATTGTTTTGTGAATATTAAACCATCCCTGCAGGCCAAGAGTGAATCCCAGTTAGTCACGGTGAATAGTTCTTTCAATGTATTGTTGAATTCTATTTGCTAGTATCTTGGTGAGAATTTTTGCATCTACGTTCATCAGAGCTACTTGCCTGTAATTCTCCTTTTTAGTGGGGTCTTTGTCAGGTTTTGGAATCAATGTAATGCCGGCTTCATAGAATGAGTATGGAAGCTTTCCTTCCATTACTATTTTTTGAACAGTTTGAGCAGAATAGGTTTTAACTCTGCTTTAAATGTCTGGTAGATTTTCCCTGAGAATCCATCTGGCCCAGGACTCTTATTTGTTGGGAGATTTTTGAGAAGTGATTCAATTTCTTTTCTGCTTATATGCCTGTTCAAGTTTTTCTATTTTTACCCTGTTTGAGTTTTGGTAGTGTGTGAGTGTCTAGGAATTTGTCCATTTCTTCCAAATTGTCCAATTTTTTTGGCATATAATTTTTAGAGTATTCTCTAATAGTGTTTCTGTGGTGTTCGTTGTGATCTCTCCCTTTTCATTCGAGATTTTATTTATTTGGGTCTTCTTTCCTTTTTGAGAAGTGTAGCTAGGGGTTTATCAACTTTGTTTAGTGTTTCAAAAAACCAGCTGTTAGCCTTATTGATTTGTTCTACTGTTTTTTTTTTGATTCTATATCATTTATTTCTGCTCTCATCTTTATTATTTTCCTCTTTCTGCTGGGTTTCAGCTTAATCTTATGCTGTTTTTCTAGCTCCTTTAAGTGTAAGGTTAGGTTGTGGTTGGGACCTTTCTTGCTTCTTGAAATAGGCATGAATTGCAAGGTATTTTTCTCTTAGAACTGCATTTATTGCATCCCAACGGGTTTGGGCTCTTGTGTTTTCATTTTCTTTTGCCTCCATGTATTTTTAAATTTCTTCTTTGACTTCCTGATTAACTCATTCATTTTTTAATTTGATGTTCTTTAACCTCCATGTATTTGGGGGCTCTCCAAATTTATTTCTTGTGGTTGATTTCAAGTTTCATAGTGTTGTGATCTGAAAATATGCATGGTATGATATAATCTCAATCTTTTTGTACTTTTGGAGGGCTGTTTTGTGACCCAGTATGTGATTTATTCTGGAGAATGTACCATGTGCACTCGAGAAAAATATATATCCTGTTGCTTTAGGATGAAAGCTTCTGAATACATCTATTAAGTCCATTTGGTCCAGTATGTCATTCAGAACCAGTGTTTCCTTTTTGGTTTTGTGTCTAGATAATCTCTCTGTAAGTGGAGTATTAAAATTACCTACAATTATAGTATTATTATCATTAATATGATTGCTTATGTTTGTGATTAATAGATTTATACATTTGGGTGCTATCATGTTGGGGGCATACTTATAATCGTTAGCTATTCTTGATGGATAAATCTCTTAATTATGATATAATGCCCTTCTTCATCTCTTGTTACAATCTTTGTTTTGAAATCTAGATTGTCTAAGTATGGCTACCCCAGGTTTCTTTTGACTTCCAGTAGAATGATAGATGGTTCTCCATCCTCTCACTTTCAATCTGCAGGTTCCTCAGGTCTGAAATGAGTCTCTTGTAGACAGCATATAGATGGATCTTGTGTGTGTTTTTTATATCCATTCTGATACCCTATGACTTTCAATTGGGGCATTTAGCCCATTTACATTGAGAGTTATTAGTGAAATATATGGATTTAGTGCCATTGTGTTCTCTGTAGGTTTCATGTTTGCAGTGATGTCTCTGGTCCTTTGTAGTCTTTGCTGCTTTCCACTCACAGAGTCCCCCTTAGTATCTCTTGCAGGGCTTGTTTAGTGGTCGTGGACTCCTTTATTTTTTGTCTGTCCAGGAAAGCCTTTATCTCTATTCTGAATGACAGCCTTGTTGGATAAAGGATTCTTGACTGCATGTTTTTCCTGTTCAGCATATTGAATATTTCCTGCCACTCCCTTGTGACCTGCCAAGTTTCAGTGAACAGGTCTGCTATTACCCAAATGGGTCTACCCTTGTAGGTTAAGTCCCATTTGTCCCTGGCTACTATCAGAATTCTGTCTTTATCTTTGTATTTTGACAGTTTGTCTATGATGTGTCATGGTGTTGATCTGGTTTGTTACTTTTCTTTTTTTTTTTTTTTCAACGTTTATTTATTTTTGAGACAGAGAGAGACAGAGCATGAACGGGGGAGGGGCAGAGAGAGAGGGAGACACAGAATCGGAAACAGGCTCCAGGCTCTGAGCCATCAGCCCAGAGCCCGATGCGGGGCTCGAACTCACGGACCGTGAGATCATGACCTGGCTGAAGTCGGACGCTTAACCTACTGCACCACCCAGGCGCCCCAGGTTTGTTACTTTTCAAGAGAGTTCCCTGTGCCTCTTGGACTTGGGTGCCTGTTTCCTTCTCCAGATTAGGGAAGTTCTCAACCATAATTTGTTCAAATAAACCTTCTTTCCTCTTTTCTCGCTCCTTTTCTTCTGGAACTCTATGATATGGCTATCATTTAATTTCACTGAATCACTTAGATTCTAGTTCTCCCCTCATGGTCTTGTAATTTTCTTTTCCTCCTTTTTTTGGTTTCATCATTTTCCATAATTTTTTTCATCTATTTTACCCATTCTCTCCTATGCTTCTTCCATCCTTGCTGTCACTTTGTCTAGTTTATTTTGTATACCACTTATAGAATTTCTTAATTCATTGTGACTAGTTCTTAGGTCTTTGATATCTGTAGCAAGTGTTTTTCTGGTGTCTTCTATGCTTTTTTAAAGCCCAGCTATTAGTCTAATTAGTCTAATAACTGTTATTCTAAATTCTTGTTCAGATATATTGTTTATATATTGTTTTGAGCAATTTTCTGCCTGAGATTTCTTCCTTATTTTTCTTTTGGGGAGAATTCTTCCATTTAGTCACTTTGGATAAATTTCTGTCTTTTGCATGTTTTAATAGGTTGTTTTGTGCCCTGTTCCTGTAATTACTAATATATTAAAAGGTGTCACACACAGTCCAGGACCTGGTACTTTTTGGTGTATGTTGCATGAACTCTGTTGTTGCATTTTGGCTGCTCTATGTAACTGGTCAATTCTCTGCAGAGCTCCTCCTTGTTCGTAGTGGTGGAGTGTTTGGACCTTTAACCAGGTGTACTTGTATTGTTTGTTGAAGTAACCCTGGAAAAAGAAAAGGAAAAGTTGGGGGAAGCCTCATGCCATAAATAGAGAAAAGTGAAAGGAGAAAAAAGGAAGACCAAATAGAGAATCAAAAAACCAGAGAAAGAGAAAGGAAAATAAAGAAGAAGTAGAAGGAGAAAAGGTGGAAAAAATAGAATAAAAATGCCTGATCAAAAAGAAATTCTATAAGATATTCTTACTATTAATAGCACATACATTGATTTGGAAATAATTTTCTTGGAACAAATATCTTACATTGCCTATCACTGTTATGTCTGATAGCCAAGTTGAAACAGTGATGTGTGAAGAGAAGATGCGAATTTGTACAGCCCTAAACAATAAGTTGAAGATCCAAGATTTATATCTTTATTCAGTTCTCATGTGCCTTTTTCTTGATGTCCATGATAAGTAACTCACATACTTCAGTGTCCATGACAGTTTCATTGTGTCTGAGGTCACTATCTAAACCCAGGACCCTGAAGCGAGTATGAATCTGAAGATTTTTATGGGCTGGTTTATGATAATAAATTAAATTATATACCACTAATAATTACTTTAACAAAATACATGAGCACAAATTGACTCATGATACATATTTAAATGTGATGATTTCTCATCTTTGAATAATAAAACAACGTTACTGTCTGCTTTTGTATGATAGTAAGCATGCTCAAGATATAGTACAGTGTGAAGGAGATAGAACCAGATTTTTTTGGTTCTAGTTATGAGCTTGTGTGAACTTGGGAAAATTACTTAACTTTTCTTAAGTGCCTAAGATTTCTTACCTATATATTATGGGGATAGTAAAGAATACATTTTTAAAGGATTAGTATGAGATTTAAACACATGTAAAATGTTACAATATTGGTTGACACATAGTAAGCATTCCAATAAGTACTAGCTATTACTAAGTCAATTAAAGGGTCTGATGGTATGAAAACACTGACTTTTACCAATTTTGGAAGAGCCCATACCACTATTTGACAAAATATCTGGTAAACATTTTCCCCCCTTCCAGCCACTTCCTTTAGTACTATGTATACATATATTATATATATATGTATGTAGTGTATACATTTGTGTATATATGCTTTATAAATACTGTTATTAATAACAATGATAAAAAGAAATATAAAATCAGTCAGTGGCAGTTTTATCTATTAAAAATTTAACATACGGATACTTGAAAATAGTCACTTTGACTAAAGATCTCAATTTCATTTTTGAGTTCTCTTCTCCTTTAGTTTTGTATAGCTCCCCCTATTATTTAAAAAAAAATTCTTTAAATTTGTAACTAACTTCAGAAAATGAAAAACAAAAATGTATAGAAATTCTCACATATATATATATATCTACTTGCATATTACATTTCCACACAGTGATTTCCTTGTCCCTTGCTCCTTATTCTGTGATTATAGAACATAGATTTGCTACACTGGACACATAAGCGAAATATGGATTCTTCAACTTTTGAAAAATTTCTCGCTGGTTGTCAAGGAATGGACAAACTCAGATTATAAAGCAGGTGCTTTTGCCTTACATGAACAATATAATGTCTTTTGAAGTCATTTGACTAAATAAGCTTTTCTGTCTACTTTCTATTTGTTCCCTCCCTTTTTTTGCTTTTTTTTTTTTTAGCCGTTTACTCTAGGGGCCATTTACAATCTAATGCTAGGTGAAATAAGTCTGTCAGAGAAAAAAATAAGTACTATGTAATTTCACTCATATGCAGAATTTAAGAAATAAAACAAAGGAAAAAAGATAACACTGGGTGTTATGTGGAAGTGTTGAATGGCTATGTTGTACACCTATTAATGTACTAACATTAATCTGTGTGTGAACTCACTGGAATTTAAATAAAAACTGGAACCCTCTTGCACTGTTGGTGGGAATGCAAACTGGTGCAGCCACTCTGGACAACAGTGTTGAGGTTCCTCAAAAAATTAAAAATAGATCTATCCTAGGACCCAGAAATAGCACTGCTAGGAATTAATCCAAGGGATACAGGAGTGCTGATGCTTAGGGGCACTTGTACCCCAATGTTTATAGCAGCACTCTCAACAATAGCCAAATTATGGAAAGAGCCTAAATGTCCATCAACTGATGAATGGATGAAGAAATTGTGGTTTATATACACAATGGGATACTACTTGGCAATGAGAAATAATGAAATATGGCCTTTTGTAGCAACATGGGTGGATCTGGAGAGTGTTATGATAAGTGAAATAAGTCATCCAGAGACAGACAGATACCATATGTTTTCACTCTTATGTGGATCCTGAGAAACTTAACAGAAGACCGTGGGGGAGGGGAAGGAAAAAAAGTTAGAGAGGGAGGGAGCCAAACCATAAGAGACTCTTAAAAACTGAGAATATACTGAGGGTTTATGGGGGGTAGGAGGAAGGGAAGGGTGGGTGATGGGCATTGAGGAGCCCATCACCTGTTTGGATGAGCACTGGGTGTTGTATGGAAACCCAATTTGACAATACATTTAATATTTAAAAAAACTTAAAAAATGTATTGTCTTAGTCTCTTTGGGCTACTGTCACAAAAATGCTATGACTCAGGTGGACAAAACTAGGGCACCAGCAGTTTTGTTGTCTTGTGAGATCCACTTCCTGGTTTGTAGATGGCCGTCTTCTTATTGTGTCCTCATGGGGCAGAAGGCTAAGGAAGCTCTTTGGGTCCTGTTTATGAGGGCACTAATCTTATTCACAAGGACTCCAGCCTTATGACCTAATCAGCCCCCAAGACCTTATGTTTTAACACCTTCACATTGTGGGTTAGGATTTCAACACATGAATTTCTTTTTTTTTTTTTTTTACATTAAAAAAATTTTTTTTAAATATATGAAATTTATTGTCAAATTGGTTTCCATACAACACTCAGTGCTCATCCCAAAAGGTGCCCTCCTCAATACCCATCACCCACCCTCCCCTCCCTCCCACCCCCCATCAGCCCTCAGTTTGTTCTCAGTTTTTAAGAGTCTGTTATGCTTTGGCTCTCTCCCACTCTAACCTCTTTTTTTTTTTTCCTTCCCCTCCCCCATGGGTTTCTGTTAAGTTTCTCAGGATCTGCATAAGAGTGAAAACATAACAACACATGAATTTCTGGGGGACACAAAGATTCGTACCATACCATGTATCTTCCTATAATGAAAACATAAACTCCCAGGGGCACCTGGGTAGCTTAGTTGGTTAGGCGTCCAGCTTCGGCTCAGGTCATAATCTCATGGTTTGTGAGTTCAAGCTCTGTGTCAGGCTCCATGCTGACTGCACAGAGCCTGGAGCCTACTTCAGATTCTGTGTCTCCCTCTCTCTGCGCCAGCCCCGCTTGTGCTCTGTCTCTCTCTGTCTTTCAAAAATGAATAAACTTTAAAAAAAACCTCCCAAAGAATATGTTTTCTCTCTCTTATTTACCACTCTAACTGAATGAATCAATTCACCAAATACTGAGCACCTACATTTGACAAGCAATAGATGTATAGCAATCAACAAAACAGACAATTCAGAAAAGTCGCTGCCTCCACAGATCTTAATTTTATTTGGGGAAAACAGACAATGAACAAATAAACACCAAGTGCAGTGAAATCATTTATGATGAGTGCTAAGGAAGCGAGTCAGGGAGCAGATGGTGTTGATAGAGGATGGAGAGTGTCGTGGTTGGGTTGTCTCTGGTCAGAGGAGGCCTCTCTGAGAAGTCCTATCTCGGAGCGAAAGGATCAAATACAGTTTTAAAATTCATCAATGACGGTTGTTGTGGCGAGCAACGTGTGTTGTATGTAAGTGATCCATCACTCAATTCTATACCTGAGACAAATATTGCACTGTATGTTAACTATCTGGAGTTGAAATAAAAAATCATCAGTGAAGATAATCTGAAGAGTACAGTCGCTCTGTAAGGAATCATAGGGCCTTTGGGTGGGTCTACTTGTGTCAGTTCTCAAGGCCCTAAACAGAGGTAAACAGAAAAATGTGGATGTGATTAATATGCTTCAATAGGTATTTATTCAGAGGGAGAAAGAAATAAATTTGGGGAATCATTTTACAATTAGGCAAAAGTCCATTTGGTCAAAATCGGTTTTATTTAAAAAAAATTTTTTTTAATGTTTTATTTATTTTTGAGACCGAGAGAGACAGAGCATGAACAGGGGAGGGGCAGAGAGAGAGAGGGAGACACAGAACCCGAAACAGGCTCCAGTCTCTGAGCTGTCGGCACAGAGCCTGGCGTGGGGCTTGAACTCACAGACCGCGAGATCATGACCTGAGCCGAAGTCGGACGCTCAACCGACTGAGCCACCCAGGCGCCCCAAAATCGGTTTTAATCTGCAGGGACATTGCATGTCCAGTAGTATGTGCCAGTCCAGAGGAATGATGATATCATTGCATATCCACTGAGATGATATATAGTAATCTTTTGATAATAATGTGTATTTTTTCTGACTTATTTTTTGGTGTCTTAAAAACAGTATGGTCACCATTCTGTTTATTAGCTATAACAGTGCCATAATAGTTCAGGGGTACAATACAGTGATTTAACAATTCCATATATTACTCCATGCTCATCACGATAAATATCCTCATAATCCCCTTTGCACATTTCACCAGTCTTCCCACCCAGCTCCCCTCTGGCACCGATCGGTTTGTTTTCTATTAAGAGTCTTTCTTTTACCTTTTGGTTTGTGTCTCTCTTTTATTCCCTTTGTTCCTTTGTTTTGTTTAAGTTCCTCTCATGAATGAGATCATATGCTATGCTATTTGTCTTTCTCTGACTGACTTATTTCACTTAGTATTATGCTCCATTGCTGCATCCATGTTGTTGCAAGTGGCAAGATTTTATTCTTTTTAATAGTTGTGCAATACTCTCTCCCTCTCCCTCCCTCCCTCCCTCCCTCTCTCCCTCTCTCATATATATATAATATATCATATCATATATCACATATCATATCTTATTTATCCATGTCCAGTGTGGAGCCCAATGCATGGCTTGAACTCATGACTTTGAGATCAAGACTTGAGCTGAGATCGAGTTGGATGCTTAACGACTTGAGCCACACAGGCACCCCCATTTTTAACTTTTTGAGGAACCTCCATACTGTTTTCCAGAGTGGTTGCACCAGTTTGCTTTCCCACCAGCAATGCAAGGGGTTTCCCTTTCTCCACATCCTCCCCAACATCTGTTGTCACCTGTATTAATTTTAGCCATTCTTACAGATGTGAGGTGGTGTCTCATCATATTGATTTATATTTCCCTGATGATGAGTGATGTTGAGCACCTTTTCATGTGTCTGTTAGTCATCTGGATGTTGTCTCTGGAAAAGTGTCTGCTTATCTCTTGTGCCCACTTTTTTTTTAAATTTTTTTTCAACATTTATTTATTTTGGGGACAGAGAGAGACAGAGCATGAATGGGGGAGGGGCAGAGAGAGAGGGAGACACAGAATCGGAAACAGGCTCCAGGCTCTGAGCCATCAGCCCAGAGCCCGACGCGGGGCTCCAACTCACGGACCGCGAGATCGTGACCTGGCTGAAGTCGGACGCTTAACCGACTGCGCCACCCAGGTGCCCCTTGTGCCCACTTTTTAATTGGATTAGTTATTTTTAGGGTGTTGAGTTTGAGAATTCTTTATAGATTTTGGATACTAATCCTTTAACAGATATGCTATTTGCAATGTATCTTCCTATTTTGTTAGTTGCCTTTTAGTTTTATAGATTGTTTCCTTCACTGTTCAGAGACTTTTTATATCGATGAGCTCCCATTAGTTCATTTTTGTTGCCCTTGCCTCCAGTGACGTGTCTAGTAAGAAGTTACTATGGCTGATGTCAAAGAGGTTACTGCTTGTGTTCTTCTCCAGGATTTTGATGGTTCCCTGTCTCACCTTCAGGTCTTTCATCCATTTTGAATTTATTTTTGTGTATGCTGTAAGAAAGTGGTCCAGTTTCAGTCTTCTGCCTGTCGGTGTCCAGTTTTCTGAGCACCATTTGCTGAAGATACTGTCTTTTTTCCATTGGATATTCTTTCCTGCTTTTTTGAAGATCAGTTGACCATATGGTTATAGGTCCATTTCTGGTTTTTCTCTTCTTTCCATTGATCTATATGTCTGTTTTTGTGCCAGTACCATACCGTGTTGATGACTACAGTTTTTTTAATACAGTTTGAAGTCCAGATTGTGATGCCTCCAGGTTTTCTTTTCTTTTTTTTTTAGAATTGCTTTGGCTATTTGGGGTCTTTTGTGGTTCCACACAAATTTTAGGATTGTTTGTTCTAGCTCTGTAAAAGCACTGGTGTTATTTTAATAGGGATTGAATTAAATGTGTAGATTACTTTGGGTAGTATAGGCATTTTAACAATATTTCTTCTTCCAATCCATAAGCTGGAATGTTTTTCCATTTCTTTCTGTTCTGTTCAGTTTCTTTCATAAGCTTTCTGTAGGTTTCAGAGTACAGATATTTTACTTCTTTGGTAGGTTTATTTTAGGTTTCTTGTGGTTTTTGGTGCAATTGTAAATGGGATTGATTCATTTATTTCTCTTTCTGCTGTTTCATTATTGGTGTATGAAAAATCCAAAAGATTTTTGCACAAGGATTTTATATTCTATGACTATCCTGAAATCCTGTAACAGTTCTAGTAATATGTTGATAGAGTCTTTTCGGTTTTCTACAGTGTATCATGTTATCTATGAATAGTGAAAGTTTGGCTTCTTCCTTGGTGATTTGGTTGCCTTTTATTTCTTTTTGTTGTTGATTGATGAGGCTAGGACTTCCAGTAGTATGTTGAACTACTACATCTCTCTCTTGTTCCTGACTGTAGAAGAAAAGCTCTCAGTTTTTCCCCATTAATGATGATATTAACTGTGGGTCTTTCATATATGGACTTTATGATGTTGAGTTATTTTCCATATATTTATACTTGTTGAGGGTTTTTATCAAGAACAGATGCTGTGGGCACTGGGTGACTCAGTCAGTTGAGCATCCGACTTTGGCTCAGGTCATGATCACACACCTCGTGAGTTCAAGCCCCTTGCCGTCAGTGCAAGGCCTGCTTTGGATCCTCTGTGTCCCTCTCTCTTTCTCGAAAAAAAATCTTAATAAAAAGAATGGATGCTGTATTTTGTCAAATGCTTTTTCTGCTTCTGTTGAGAGGATCATATGGTTGTTATCCTTTCTTTCATTAATGTGGTGTATCATGTTGATTGATTTGTGAATGTTGAACCAGCTCTGCAGCCCAGGAATAAATCCCATTTGGGAGCAAGTAATTCTTTTAATGTACTATTAGATTTGATATGCTAGTATATTGTTGAAAACATTTTTATCCATGTTCATCATGGTTGTTGACCTGTAATTCACCTTTTTAGTGGGGTCTTTGGTTTTGGAATCAAGGTAATGCTGGCCTCTTAGAATGAGTTTGGAAGTTTTCCTTCCATTTCTGTTTTTGGGAATAGTTTGAGAAGAAAGGGTATTAATTCTTCTATAAATGTTTGGTAGTTTCCCTGGGAAGCCATCCGACTCTGGACTTTTGTTTGTTGGCAGATTTTTGATTACTGATTGAATTTCTTTCTGGTTATGAGTCTGTTCCAATTTTTAATTTCTTTCTCTTTTAGTTTTGGGAGTTTGTATGTATCTAGGAATTTATCCATTTCTTCCAGGTTGCCCAGTTTGTTGGTATGTAATTTTCCATAGTGTTCTCTTATAAATGTTTGTATTTCTGTGGTGTTCATTGTTATCTCTCCTATTTAATTCGTGAATTTATTTATTTATGTTCTTTCTACTTTTTTTTTTGATAAGTCTAGATAGGGGTTTGTCAATTTTATTGAGTCATTCAAAGAACCAGCTCTTAGCTTTGTTGATCTGTTTTACTTTTTTTTTTGTTACTATATCATTTATTTTTACTCTAGTTTTTATTATTTCCATTCTACTGCTGGATTTAGGCTTTATTTGCTGTTCCATTTGTAGCTCTTTTAGGTGTAAGGTTAAGTGGTATATTCAAGACATTACTTGCTTCTTCAAGTAGGCCTGTGTTGCTATGTACCTCCCATGTATGACCACCATTGCTGTATCCCATAGGTTTTAGATTATTGTGGTTTCATTTTCATTTGCTTCCATGTGCTTTTTAAATTTCTTTAATTTCCTGGTTAACCAATTTCTTCTTTTTTAAAAAAAATTATTTATTTGAAATCAAATTAGTTAATGTAGAGTGTAGTATAGGTTTCAGGAGTATAACCAGTGATTCATCACTTACATATACCAACCAGTGCTCATCCCAATAAGTGCTGTCCTTAGGGCCCATCACACATTTAGCCCACCCCTTACACACCTCCCCTCCAGCAACCCTCAGTTTGTTCTCTGGAGTTAAGATTCTCTTATGGTTTGCCTCCCTCTTTGCTTTTATCTTATTTTTCCTTTCCTTCCCCTATGTTCATCTGTTGCATTTCTTAAATTCTACATTTGAGTGAAATCATGTGATACTTGTCTTTTCTGCCTGACTTATTTTGGTTAGCATAATATACTCTAGTTTTAACCAAGTTGTTGCAAATGGCAAGGTTTCATTGTTTTTGATCACTGAGTAATATTCCATTGTGTACACACACACACACACACACACACACACACACACACACACCACATATTCTTTTTTTTTATATATTAAATTTATTGACAAATTGGTTTCCATACAACACCCAGTGCTCATCCCAAAAGGTGCCCTCCTCAATACCCATCACCCACCCTCTCCTCCCTCCCACCCCCCATCAACCCTCAGTTTGTTCTCAGTTTTTAACAGTCTCTTATGCTTTGGCTCTCTCCCACTCTAACCTCTTTTTTTTTTTTCTTCCCCTCCCCCATGGGATCCTGTTAAGTTTCTCAGGATCCACATAAGAGTGAAACCATATGGTATCTGTCTTTCTCTGTATGGCTTATTTCACTTAGCATCACACTCTCCAGTTCCATCCACGTTGCTACAAAAGGCCATATTTCATTTTTTCTCATTGCCACGTAGTATTCCATTGTGTATATAAACCACAATTTCTTTATCCATTCATCAGTTGATGGACATTTAGGCTCTTTCCATAATTTGGCTATTGTTGAGAGTGCTGCTATGAACATTGGGGTACAAGTGGCCCTATGCATCAGTACTCCTATATCCCTTGGATAAATTCCTAGCAGTGCTATTGCTGGGTCATAGGGTAGGTCTATTTTTAATTTTCTGAGGAACTTCCACACTGCTTTCCAGAGCGGCTGCACCAATTTGCATTCCCACCAACAGTGCAAGAGGGTTCCCGTTTCTCCACATCCTCGCCAGCATCTATAGTCTCCTGATTTGTTCATTTTGGCCACTCTGACTGGTGTGAGGTGATACCTGAGTGTGGTTTTGATTTGTATTTCCCTGATAAGGAACGACGCTGAACATCTTCTCATGTGCCTGTTGGCCATCCGGATGTCTTCTTTAGAGAAGTGTCTATTCATGTTTTCTGCCCATTTCTTCACTGGGTTATTTGTTTTTCGGGTGTGGAGTTTGGTGAGCTCTTTATAGATTTTGGATACTAGCCCTTTGTCCGATATGTCATTTGCGAATATCTTTTCCCATTCCGTTGGTTGCCTTTTAGTTTTGTTGGTTGTTTCCTTTGCTGTGCAGAAGCTTTTTATCTTCATAAGGTCCCAGGAATTCACTTTTGCTTTTAATTCCCTTGCCTTTGGGGATGTGTCGAGTAAGAGATTGCTACGGCTGAGGTCAGAGAGGTCTTTTCCTGCTTTCTCCTCTAAGGTTTTGATGGTTTCCTGTCTCACATTTAGGTCCTTTATCCATTTTGAGTTTATTTTTGTGAATGGTGTGAGAAAGTGGTCTAGTTTCAACCTTCTGCATGTTGCTGTCCAGTTCTCCCAGCACCATTTGTTAAAGAGGCTGTCTTTTTTCCATTGGATGTTCTTTCCTGCTTTGTCAAAGATGAGTTGGCCATACGTTTGTGGGTCTAGTTCTGGGGTTTCTATTCTATTCCATTGGTCTATGTGTCTGTTTTTGTGCCATCAATGAGTTTCTTTATATTTGCTAGTAATTGGTTTATATATTTGGGCGCTCTCAAGGCGGGGGCATAAATATTAACAATTGTTAGATCTTGATGGGCAGACCCCTTAATTATGATAGAATGCCCTTCTTCATGTCTTGTTATAGTCTTTGTTTTAAAATCAGTTTGTCTGATAGAAGTATGGCTATTCTGGAATTTTTTTGATGTCCGTTAGCATGATAGTTAGTTTTCCATCCCTCAGTTTTAATGTGCAGGTGACTTTAGGTGTAAAATGAGTCTCTTTTAAGCAGCATAAGTGAGTCTTATTTTCTTTTTATCCATTTTCATACCATATATCTTTTGACTGGAACATTTAGTCCATTTAAATTCATAGTAATTATTGGTAGATAAGAATTTAGTGCCATTGTATTACCAGTAAAGTCACTGTTTCTGGAAATACTTTGTGTGGAGTTATTTCTAGAGAGTGTATTGTAAGCTCTGGGAAAGTGAATAGGGTAATTGCTGAAACATTAACAATGTTCTGGTCTCAAGGCTGTTGGATGCGATAGCATTATGAGAACATAGCCCCATGATCCCCTAGGAGCCAGTTAGGAATCAGACCCACTGTAATTGCCTATCAGTCTTTGAAACTGCACACCTTCCCTGCATGCTTTCCTATAAACACCAGATGTGTGTGATCTATGTCTGGAGACTCTTTGTTTTTTCTTCCTATGCTTTAACATTCTTTGATGTTTATACCTGACAAATATGAAATAAAGACTATGTGCAGTTTTCTGCTGCTGCTACTTAGCTGGCAGAGGCAACCCTACATGTCTGCTTAGTCTAAGTGTGTGAGAACTTTTTCTTCAGTGCGCGGCTACAATTCATTGTTCCTTTTTCTAGTCTTTGTTGCTTTTGGTCTTTCTTACTCACTTAAAGGTTCCCCTTTAATGTTTCTTGCAGGGCTGATTTAGTGGTCACAAACTCCTTTATTTTTTGTTTGTCTTGAAAACTATATCTCCTTCTAATCTGACTGACAGCCTTATTGGATAAAGGATTCTTGGCCGCATATTTTTTTCTTTCAGCACATTGAATATATTTTGTCACTTCCTTGTGGCTTGCCTAGTTCCTGTGGAGAGATATACAGATAGCCTGAGTTGTCTTCCCTTGTAGGTTAGCGGTTTCCTTTTTCTTGCTGTTTTCAGGATTCTTTCTTTATCTCTGTATTTTTCAAATTGTACTAGAATATGCCTTGGTGTTCACTGGTTTTTGTTGAATTTGGTGGTTTTTCTCTGTGCTTCCTGGATTTTCATGGCTCATTCATTCATTCATTCATTCGTTTATTTTTTTATTTGGAGAGATAGGGACAGAGATAGAGAAAGTGCAAGCAGGGGAGGGATATAAAGAGAAAGGGAGAGAAAGAGAATCCCAAGCAGGCTCCATGCTGCCATCTGGGGAGAATGACACAGGGCTCAAACCCATGAACCATGAGATTATGACCTGAGCCAGAACCAAGAGTTGGGTGCTTAACTGAGTCACCTAGATGCCCCTGCATGGCTGTTTCTTTACCCAGATTAGGGAAGTTTTCAGCTATAATTTCCTCAAATAAATCTGACTTTTTTCCCCTCTTCTTCTGTGAGTCCTATGATTTGAATGTTATTGTGCTTTAAGGAGTTGCCAAGTTCCCTAAGTCTACATTGTGATCTAATATATTTCTTTCCCTCTTCTGTTCAGCTTCATTATTTTCCATAATTTGATCTTCTATATCACTGATTCATTCTGCTGCTTCATACATCCTTGATGTCATTGCATCTCAGTTATAGCATTTTTAATTTCAGCCTGAATAGTTTTTAGTTCTTTTATCTCTGCAGAAAGAGATTCTCTAGCATCTTTTATACTTTTCTGAAGCCTTGCTAGTATCCTTATGATTGCTGTTTTATATTCTAGTTCTGATGTATTATTTATATCTGTTCTGATTAGATCCATGGCTGTGATATCTTCTAGTTCTTTTTTTGGGGATGAATTCCTCCATCTTGGCATTTTGTCTAGATGTTACATTTCCTGCTCCTGAAAGTAATGGCTATATTAAGAAGAGATCATACTGTTTAGGGCTTGGAGCTTCAGGAAGGTTTTTTTGGTGTATGTTGTGTGCGCTCTGCTGTTGTGTTTTGGCTGCTCTTTCCCTCAGACCAGTCCTTTGCAGAGTTTTTCCATGCCTGCAGTGTGCAGTATTTGAACCTGGTCCACTGTGTGGTGAGTTTTCAGTACACGTGTTTTGGTCTGCTTTTTAGAAAAGGGTAGATCCTGTTTTCCCTAGAAATTAGGCTTTGTAGCACCTTATGATCAGTAGACTTCGTGCATATGGGGTTTTTTTGTTGGTCTTCTGGGGAGAGGAGCCAGCTGTGTTAGTTCTCAGATGACTTGCTCTTGTAAAGATGCCCCAGCAGGGTTCAGTAAGGTGGGGCTTGTAAGCTGCTCCAGCCTCCACTGGGGTGCTCTGTCAGTGCTGATGGGCAGGGGGAAAATGGTATCACCCTACTCTCTCATCCCCTGAGAGGTGAATTGGTGCCCACTGGAATCAGTATTTTTGTATCCTTTGGATCAATAACTAATAGTGCATTTCTGAATTGTAGGCTAGTTCTATTTTTAACTTTTTGTGGCAACTCCATGCTATTTTAAACAGTGGCTCCACCAGTTTGCATTCCTATCAACAGTGTTAAAAGGGTTCCACTTTGTCACATCCTCGCCACAATCTGTTGTTTCCTGTGTTTTTAATTTTAGCCATTCTGACAAGTGTGAAGTGGTATATCATTGTGTTTTAGATTTGTATTTCACTGATGATGAATGATATTAAGCATCTTTTCATGTGTCTGTTAGCCATCTGGATGTCTTCTTTGAAAAGTGTCTATTCATGTCTTCTGTCCATTTCTTCACTGGATTATTTGGTTTTGGAGTTTGATAAGTTCTTTATAGATTTTGGATACTAACCCTTTATCAAGTATGCTGTTTGCAAATATCTTCTCCCATTCTGTTGGTTGTGTGTTAGTTTTGTCTATTGTTTCCTTTGCTGTGCAGAAGCTTTTTATATCGATGGAATTACAATAGTTCATTGTTGCTTTTGTTTCCCTTGTCTCTAAAGATGCGTCTAGTGAGCAGTTGTGTTGGCTGATGTCAAACAGGTTGCTGCCTGTTTACTCCACTAGAATATTGATGGTTTCCTGTCTCACATTTAGGTCTATCATCCATTTTGAATTTGTGTGTGTGTGTGTGTGTGGTGTAAGAAAGTGGTCCAGTGTCTTTTGTCTGCATGTTGCTCTCCAGTTTTCCCAACAGTATCTGTTGAAGAGATTTTCTTTTCCATTGGATATTATTTTCTGCTTTGTTGAAGATTAGTTGATAATATATTTGTGGATCCATTTCTGGGTTTTTGATTCTGTTCCATTGAAGTTTGTGTCTGTTTTTGTGCCAGTGCCATACTGTTTTGATGCCTATAACTTTGTTTATCTTTTTCAAGATGCTTTGGCTATTTGGTATCTTCTGTGGTTCCATATAAATTTTAGTATTGTTTGTTCTAGATCTGTGAAGAATTCTAGTGTTATTTTGATAGGCATTGCATTGAATGTGCAGATTCCTTTGGATAGTAAAGACATTTAACAATATTCTTCAAATCCACGAGCAGGGAATGTTTTTCCATTTCTTTGTATCCTTTTTCAATTTATTTCCTCAGTATTCAATAGTTCTCAGAGTACATATCTTTTACCTCCTTAATTAGGTTTGTTGCAAGGTATCTTATGGTTCTTGGTACAATTGTAAATGGGATTGATTCCTTGATATCTCTTATGACTGCTTTATTACTGGTGTATAGAAGTGCAACAGATTTATGTACATTGATTTTATATCCTGCAACTTTACTGAGTTCATGCATTAGTTCTAGCGATTTTGTCTGGTGGAATCTTTCAGGTTTTCTACACAGATTATCATGTGGTTCGCGAATAGTGAAAGTTTGACTTCTTTGCAGATTTGGATGTCTTTTCTTTTCTTTTCTTTTCTTTTCTTTTCTTTTCTTTTCTTTTCTTTTGTCTTATGCTGAGGCTAGGACTTCCAGTAATATGTTAAATAACAAGGGTGAGAGTGGACAGCCCTGTCTTTTTCCTGACCATAGAGGAAAATCTCTCAGTTTTTCCTCACTGAGGGTGATATTAGTTGTGGGTCTTTTGTATATTGCCCTAATGATGTTGAGGTAAGTTTCCTTCTATCCCTACTTTGTTGAGGGATTTTTAAAATCATGAATAGATGTTGTATTTTGTCAAATGCTTTTTTCTGAATCTATTTAAAGGACTGTGTGGTTGTTTCTCTTTCTTTTAATAATGTGCTGTATCATGTTGAAATGATTTATGAATATTGAGCCTGCTTTGCAGCCTAGTAATAAGTCCTACTTGATCATGGTGAATGATTCTTTAATGTATGGTTGGATTTATTTGCTAGTATTTTGTTGAGAATTTTTTAATCCACGTTCATCAGGGATGTTGGTTGGTAATGCTCTTTTTAGTGGGGTCATTGTCTAGTTTTGGAATCAAGGCACTGCTGCCCTCCTAGTATGAGTGGATGTTTTCCTTCCATTTCTATTTTTTGGAACAGTTCCCAAGTATTAGGTATTAATTCTTCTTTACATGTTGTATAGATTTACTCTGGGAAGCCATCAGCCCCTGGACTCTTCTTTGTTGGGAGATTGTTGATTACTGATTCAATTTTTTCTTTTCTTTTCTTTTTTTTTTGAGAGAGAGAGAGCACAAGTGAGCAAGGGGCAGAGAAAGAGGGAGGGAGAGAGAGAGAGAGAATTCCACAAGGGAGGGAGGAAGGGAGAGCCAGAGAGAGAGAGAGAGAGAGAGAGAGAGAGAGAGAGAGAGAGAGAGAGAAGCTCACCCAAAGTGGGGCTCTTGTTTTGCTCAATGGGGGGAATGAGGTCATCCAAAGAGGGGCTCTAGCTCATAAACTGTGAGATCATGACCTGAGCTGAAGTCAGATGTTTGATGACTGAGCCACCCAGGTGACTTGAATGTCATTTCTTTGCTGGTAATCAGAGTGTTCAAAATTTCCATTTCTTGTTTCATTTTGGTAATTTATATGTTCCTTGGAATTTATCCATTTCTTCCAGATTGCCCAAATTGTTGGTATGTAATTTTTCAGAGTATTCTCTTATAACTGTTTGTATTTCTGTGATATTGGTTGTGATCTCTCTTCATGCTTGATTTTATTTATTTAGGTCCTTTCTCTTTGTTTTTGATAAGCCTGGCTAGAGTGATTTGAAAGAACCAGGTCCCAGTTTTATTAATCTGTTTTACTCTGTGTTTTTTGTTTCTGTATCTTTTATTTTTTCCCTAACCTTTATTATTTTTCTTCTGCTGCTGGCTTTAGGCTTCATTTATTGTTTTTTTTTTCTAGCTCTTTATGTGTAAGGTTAGGTTGTGTATTTAAAATTTTTCTTGCTTCTTGACATGGACCTGTGATGCTATATACTTCCCTCTTAGGACTGCTTTTGCTGCATCTCAAAGGTTTTGGACCATAATGTTTTCATTTTCATTTGTTTCCATGTATTTTTAAATTTCTTCTTTCATTTTCTGGTGAACTCATTCATTCATTAGTAGGGTGTTCCTTAACCTCCCTGTGTTTGTGGTTTTTCTCGTGGGTGAATTCAAGTTTCATAGAATTGTGGTAAGAAAATATGCATGGTATGATCTCAATCTTTTTGTAGTTGTTGAGGCCTGATTTGTGACCTAGTATGTGATCTATTCTGGAGAATGTCCCATGTACACTCGAGAAGAATGTGTATCCTGTTGCTTTAATATGTAATGTTTTGAATACATTTGTTAAGTTCATCTGGTCTAATGTGTCATTCAAAGCCATTGTTTCCTTGTTGATATTCTGCTCAGATGATCTGTCCATTGTTGTAAATGGGATGTTAAAGTCCCTTAATATTATTGTATTTTTGTTAATGAGTTTCTTCATCTTTGTTATTATTGTTTAATATTTGCAATCTCCCACATTGGGAGCATAAATATTTACAACTGTTAGATCTTGGTACATTGTCCCCTTTATTATAATGTAGTGCCCCTCTTTTTCTCTTGTTGCAGTCTTTGGTTTAAAATTCAGTGACTTTGATAGGAGTATGGTTACTCTGGCTTTCTTTTGATGCCATGAGAACTGTTGCTCTATCCCCTCATGTTCAATCTGCAGGTGTCTTTATACCTAAAATGGTTCTCTTGTAGGCGGCATATGGATGGGTCTTGTTTTTTAATTAATTCTGACACCTTATGTTTTTTGATTGAACATTTAATCCATTTACATTCAGAGTAACTATTGATATGTGTGAATTTAGTGCTATTGTATTCTTGTTATGTCATTGTTTCTGGAGCTTTTCTCTGTTCTTTTCTAGTCTTTGTCTTATTTGGTGTTTCTTTCCCAAAGAGTCTGCTTTAATGTTTCTTGCAGTGATGTTTTAGTGGTCATTTAATTTTTGTTTGTCTGAAAAACTCTTTATTTATCCTTATATTCTGAATAATAGCCTTGCTGGATAGAATAGTTTTGGCTGTAGATATTTTTCCCATTTAGCCTGTTGAATATATCATGCTACTGCTTTCTGGCTTGTGAATTTTCTGTGGAGAGGTCTGCTGCTAATCTTATTTGTCTTCTCTTATAAGTTGGGGACTTTTTCCCCTTGATGCTTTTAAGATTATTTCCTTAACTCTATATTTTGCAAATTTTACTATATCTTCGAGTTGGCCTGATTTTGTTGATTTTGTTTGGAGTGCCCTGTGCTTGCTCAGTTTGGATGTCTGCTTCCTTCCCAGATTACCAAAGTTTTCAGCTATTATATCCTCAAATAAATTTTCTGTCCCTTTTTCTCTCTCTCCTCTTCTGGGACTCCAATAATACAAATGTTATTCCATTTGATGGATTCACTGAGTTCCCAAAATCTATTTTCATATTCCATAATTCTTTTTCTCTCTTTTGTTCAGCTTTATTGTTTTCCATTATTTTGTCTTTGTGTTACTTATTCATCCCACTGCTTCTTCCAGTCTTGTGTTCTTCACATGAAGTACGTCTCGAATCTCAGTTATTGTATTCTTCATTTGGACTCCTTTTTAACTCTTTATCTCTGCAGTAAGGGCCTCCCTCCAGTCTTCTATTATTCTCTCAAGCCCAGCAAGTATCCTTATGATTGTTGCTTTAAATTGTCTATTGTATTACTTATGTCTGTTCCACTTAGATCTCAGGCTGTGGCCATATCTTATTCTTCCATTTGGTATGAATTTCTCCTTTTTGGCATTTTGTGTAGGTCTCTGTCTTCTCTGTGTTAGAACACCCGGGTATGTTTCCTGCTCCTGAGAGCAACGGCTTTATGAAGAAACAATTTAGGTAGTGTCCAGGGGTTTTTGCTTCAATGAGTGTCTCTAGTGTGTGTTGTGTTCACTCTGCTGTTGTGTTTTGGCTCCTCTATCCTTCAGGCCAGTCTACAGAGGTTCTCCATACCCACAGTGGGCAATACTTGGTTCTTGGCCAGAGTGTGGTGAGTTTTAAGTAGGTGTGCTCTGGCCTGCTTGTTAAATGAGACCTGATACTACTTCCAGTAGAATTGTAGCCCTGCAGAGCTCTCTGGTCAGGAGATGTGTTGTGGGCAAGTGTTTGTGCTGGTCTTCTGGGTAAGAAGCCCATCATCCTGGGACTGAGGCAAGCTTTACTGGAAAGGGGAGTCCTGCCACAGTGAAGGGACTTGGCAGTTGGTGTAAGTCAGTTAGGCAGCCAGTTTAGGGGCTGTGCTGCCCACTGCACTTGGATCTATATGTATGCTGAGGGGCGGGGGAAGGAAATTGTGCTGGAATTCTCCTTTGTACCCAGGGAGGCATCTTTGTGAATTCTCAGGGAAACAGTCCAAGAAGAGAAAATAATCTCCCCACTGTGTGACCCCAGGAAGTTTTCAGACCTCTGTTTCTGTGCTGTCTGCCTCTGGGTTTCTTGCTTGTCTTCTTTCCAGGAGCAACTCAGTGGCCTCTGGGATCTGACTTTTACATTTTTGCCATGACTATTACATCTTTAAAATAGTTTTATACATTTGATTTTTTTAAAATATATTTTTTCAAATTGCAGTGTAGCCAATATATATTATTAGTTTTTGGTGTATAGCATAGTGATTATTCAATCATTTACATTATGAAACGCTCACTATGATAAGTGTACTTACATCTATCACCATGCAAAGTTATTGCAATGTTTTAGACCATATTCCCTGTGCTGTACTTTTCATCCCCACGACTTAATTATTTTATAACTGAAAGCTTCTACCTCTTAAACCTCTTCACCTATTTTGCCCATCTTCCCATCTCCCTGTCCTGTAGCAACTGTCACATTATTCTCTGTATTTTTGAGTCTGTTTCCTCTTTTTGCTTGTTCATTTTTTTGTTAATTGTGTTTTGTTTTTTAGATTCCACATACAAGTGATATCATATGGTGTTTGGTTTTTACTGTTTGATTTATTTCATTTAGCATAATTCACTCTAGGTCCATCTATGTTATAAATGACAAGATTTCATTTACTTTAAATGACTGAGTAACATTCAGTTGTATGTACACACACACACACACACACACACACACACACACACACACCACATCTTCTTCTTTACTTACTTACTTACTTACTTACTTACTTATTTATATCCCCAAGTTAGTTAGCATATAGTGCGATAATGGTTTCAGGAGTAGAGTCCATTGATTCATCCCCTATGCATAACACCCAGTGCTCATCCCAACAGGTGTCTTCTTTAATGCCTCTTACCCATTTAGCCCATCCCTCCACCCCAACCCCCTCCAGCAACCCTCAGTTTGTTCTCTGTATTTAAGTGTCTCTTATGTTTTGTCCCCCTCCCTGTTTTTATATCATTTTTGCTTCCCTTCCCTTGTGTTCATCTGTTCTGTCTTAAAGTCCTCATATGAGTGAAGTCATGATATTTGTCTTTCTCTGACTAATTTCGCTTAGCATAATACCCTCTAGTTCCATCCATGTGGTTGCAAACGCCAAGATTTCATTCCTTTTGATTGCCAAGTAATACTCCATTGGATGGATATATATATATATATATATATATATATATATATATATATATACATATATATATATATACTTGCACTTATATATAAGTGCACACACTTATATATATTTCTCTTATCTTATAAGATATATAAGATATATATATATAAGATATATATATATCTTATATATATATATAAGGTATCTTCCTAATTAAAGAGAAGTATATATATATATTTCTTATATATATATATGGTATCTTATATATATCTTATATATATCTTCCTTATATATTCCTATATATAAGGAAGATTATAAGATATATATGATACATAAGTATTTCTCTTTCATTAGGAAGATAAAGATATATACATAAGATATATATTATACACATATATATATGTGATATATATATATATACATATATATATATATATATATATATATATATATATATACCACATCTTCTTTATTCATTCATCTGTTAATGGAAATTTGGGCTCTTTCCATACTTTGGCTGTTGTCTAAAGTGCTGCTATAAACATTGGGGTGCATGTGCCCCTTCGAAACAGCACACTTGCATCTCTTGTCTCTTGGGTAAATGCCAACTTGTTCAATTGCTGGTTCTCTTTTTAGATTTTTGAGGAACTTCCATATTGTTTGCCAGAGTGGCTGCACAAGTTTGCATACCCACCAGCAGTGCAAAAGGGATCCTCTTTCTCATCCTTGTCAACATCTGTTGTTGCCTGAGTTGTTAATGTTAGCCGTTGTGACAGGTGTGAGATGATATCTCATTGTGGTTTTGATTTGTATTTCCCTGATGATGAGTGATGTTGAGTATCTTTTCATGTGCTGGTTGGCCATCTGGATGTCTTCTTTGGAGAAGTGTCTCTTCATGTCATTTACCCATGACATGGATTATTTATTTTTTGGGTGTTGAGTTTGGTAAGTTTTTATAGATTTTGGATACTAACCCTTTATCTTACATGTATTTGCAAATATCTTCTCCCATTCTATCAGTTGCCTTTGGTTTTGATGATTGTTTCCTTCCCTGTGAAAAGCTTTTATTTTGATGAATAGTTCATTTTTGATTTTGTTTCCTTTGCCTCCAGAGACTTGTTGAGTAAGAAGTTGTACTTTTTCTTTTCTCTCCAGCTGCTTTTTGGCAGGGGGATGCTTTCTTGTACTCTCCTCCCTGTCTTTGTCCTCTCTCATCAAGCAAAAACAGTTCCCTGCCCCCCACAGCCTCTCTCTCCCCTGGTTCACCTCTCTGTACCGCATATCTTCTGAGTTCTGTGGTTCAGGTTGTGCAGATTGTTGTGTGAATCCTCAAATCAGTTTTCTAGGTGTTCAGAATAGTTGAGTGTTGATCCGGCTATATTTTAGGGATAAAAGATGCAAAAAAACCTTCCATGCTGTTCAGCCATCTTGGCTCCTCCTTTCTCTCCATATTTAAATTTATTTCTAAAAATTTTATTCTTGATATATTTGTAAATGTTTTTTTGTTAATTTAAATTCAAGTTATCTAATATATACTTAACTAGTACCATTGATTTAAAGAATAGAATTTATTGATTCGTCACTTACATATAATGCCCAGTGTCCATCCCAACAAGTGCACTCCTTAATATGCATCATCCATTTAGCTCATCCCCCCACTCACCTCCCCTCCATCAACCTCAGTTTGTTCTCTTGAGTTAAGAGTCTCTTATGGTTTATCTCTCCCTTTATTTTTATCTTATTTTTCCTTCCCTTCACCTATGTTCATTTATTGTGTTTTGTAATACTCGTTATCTCCATCCATGATGTTGCAGATGGCAAGATTTCATTCTTTTTGATCACGGAGTAATATTCCATTGTATATATATACCACACGTTTATCTCTTCATCAGTTGATGGACATTTGGGCTCTTTTCCTAATTGGGCTATTGTTGAAAGTGCTGCTGTAAACATTGTGTTACATGTGCCCATTTGAATCAGCACATTTTGTCCTTTGGGTAAACACCTAGTAGCAGAATTGCTTGGTCTTAGGGTAGTTCTATTTTTAATATTTTGAGGAACCTCCATAGTATTTTCCAGAATGGCTGCACCAGTTTGCATTCGCATCAACAGTGCAAAAGTGTCCTCCTTTTCCCACACCCTCACTAACATCTGTTGTTTCCTGAGTTGTTAATTTTAGCCATTCTGACAGATGTGAGGTGTTATCTCATGGCTTTGATTTGTATTTCCATGATGATGAGTGATGTTGAGTATCTTTTCATGTGTGTGTTAGCCATCTGGATGTCTTCTTTGGAAAAGTGTCTATTCATGTCTTCTGCCCATTTCTTCACTGGATTATTTTTTGGGTGTTGAGTTCGGTAAGTTCTTTATAGATTTTGGATACTGACACTTTATCAGATATGCCATTTGCAAATATCTTGTCCCATTCTTTTGGTTGCCTTTTAGTTTGTTGATTGTTTCCTTGGCTGTGCAGAAGCTTTTTGTCTTGATGAGGTCCTAATACTTCATTTTTGCTTTTGTTTCCCTTGCCTTGGAGACAGGTCATGTAATAAGTTGCTGCAGCCAAAGTCAAAGAGGTTGTTTCCTATTTTCTCCTGTAGGATTTTGATAGATTCCTGTCTCACAATTATGTTTTTCATCCACTGCATTTTTTTGTGTGTATGATGTAAGAAAGTGGCCCAGGTTTTTTCTTTTGCATATTGCTTTCCTGTTCTCCCAGCACTATATGCATAAATTTTCTTAATTATGTGGGTTTTTTTTTGCTTTTTAACGTTTTTATTGAAATCTCTGTTAACATACAGTGTGATTTCAGGTGTACAATATAGTGATTCAAAAATCCCATATATTACCCTGTGCTTGTCAAGATAAGTGTACTCATAATACCTATCACCTGTGTTACTCATCTTCCCACCCACATCTCCTCTTGTAATCATCAGTTTCCTCTCTATAGTTAAGAGTCTATTTGTTGGTTTGCTTCTCTCTCTCTCTCTCTCTCTCTCTCTCTCTCTCTCTCTCTTCATTATGCTCCTTTGTTTTATTTATTAAATGTTTGTTTCTTAAATATGAGTGAATTTATATGTTATTTGTCTTTCTCTGGCTGATGTATTTCACTTAGCATAATACTCTAACTCCATCTACATCATTGCAGATGACAAGATTTCCTTCTTTATCATGGCCAAATAATATTCCTATATATATATATACACCCCATCTTTATCTGTTCATTAGCTGATGGATGGACATTTTCCACAGAATTTTGATTACATTTTCCCAATGATATTTCAGCCTTAAGTGTGGATGTTAAGGATAATTCAAAAAAACTGTACCTTGCATTCATCATCTAGTTTACAATTTATTTATTGAAAGATATTTTAATACTTAATTGGAATATTTGCTATCATACAGAATCAAGTTTTGTCTCTAGAGTCCATAAATACCCGTTTTCTATCCTTTGCATTATGTCTATGATTCTAAGGATCAGTGATTACCAGAGATTAATAGGAAATTTCAACTTGGTTGGAATGAACTTGGTGGTTCTACATTGCTCTGAAGATAAAAGAACAATAACATATGGGTAGGGAATTTTAAAAATCATGACATGAGGAAATTGCATAAACAATTGCATAGAACAAAATAATAGAGAATAATCACTTTTTTGACATTATATCAGAAGAGTGGGTTTACTAACATGTCACACTATCATTATTATCAGGACACTATAAAAGAAACCATCCTGATCATTTCAGAATTTTCCATTGTAGCCCGCAGTTTGTGACTAACATTTAGCAGAAAAAAACATTTACTTTCCCCCCAAATATCTGAAAGTGTCATTTTGTCATAATATTTAAAAAAGTGATTCTGCATTGCCCTTGGTTGAATGATCTAGTTTATATTGAATTGAGAGAGTTATATAACCTGCTTGGCAGATGTCATATTGAATGATACAAATTTGCTTCTAATGTTGGAAGAACACTAGATGGAAGGAAAGATGGATAAGTGTATGAATGAAAATGAATTAATTGATGATTCAGTTAAAATCAGTATTTAAAAAATGTTTATTTTGAGAGAGAGAGCAAGCGAAGAGCAAGCATGGGGGGGGGTGGAGAAAGAATCTGAAGCAGGCTCTGTGCTGTCAGTACAGAGGCTGACATGGGGCTTGAACCCACTAACT
This sequence comes from Felis catus, assembly GCF_018350175.1. Taxonomy (NCBI): domain Eukaryota; kingdom Metazoa; phylum Chordata; class Mammalia; order Carnivora; family Felidae; genus Felis; species Felis catus. The sequence continues at coordinate 1,533,952 of NC_058372.1, read as the reverse complement.
GTGAGATTATGACCTGAGCTGAAATCAAGATTAAGACACTCAAATGACTGAGCCACCCAAGTGCCTCTAAAATCAGTATTTATCCCAGAGTACTATGACAATTCTTTATTTGAATGGTCATCTGGTTTATGTTACACTTCATTAGAAGCCAAAGGGGATGTAATGAAGATACTGCCTCAACTGTGAAGAGCTCACAAAATGGCAGGAAACAAAAATGTTTTAAAATAATAATAAAGGCTAAAAAATGAGAATTGTTCTTTTAGTGGCATACACAGAATTCTATATGGGGTACAAAGGATTTTTGAGAAAGTATTTGAATCTATGGGATCACAGTTTCATGGAGGTGTGGTATTTCAGCTGACTGCTGAAGAATGGGAAAGAAAGAGGTGGAGGATATATTAAGTCACAGGAAGTGACATTGGTTGGTTAGTAAATCTAGGGTTAGCCCATGGGGGGTCTTGAACTCTTCACCAATTATTTCAAAGCAGCAGCACTGCATAGAGTTTAAGAGAAAATGTCTGGGTCATACAGAATTGTTTCCATGCCATTTCTCAACTGTTGTCAGCAACTGAGTAATCCAGGAAGCTGCCTCTGAGGTGTAGTTGGTATACAAGACACATGGAGGGCCTGGAAATTGTGGAAGGGAAGAGAATTGGGCAGAGGGAGAATTTGCACTGTTAAGTAGGCTCAGTAATAGCCTTGGCCCTACCCCATGGGAATATCTGGTGCTAAAATGTCCTATCAGACTTGTGTTGGGCAGAAATTTCTGGTCTTTTATACCCTCTTTGACCAGCTATTGGGTGTGGGCTGCCTATGGGAGGATGAACTTTGGAAGGCATGTAGATTTGTGGCCCTCCTTGTCCTCTCTCTTGAGCTTGGCTTGGGCTCATTCAAACCCTGGTGGTCCCTAGGTTTAGGTCCAACAAGAAAGGAGGCCCCAAGTGTGCAAGTGCTCTTGAAACCTGTGGTTGGGTCACATTTATTATAGTTCTTTTTGCCAAAACATGTCACATGTTCAACCCAGGTTCAAGGGGGTGGTCAAACCTCTAGGTTTGGGACCATGTGGGTGCCTTTAAGAAGGACACAAATAGTTAATATTGTGGTAAGGACACTAAACTCACAACATTAATCAACCTCATTGATGTGTCTGCTTTACCATTTAAAAATATTTTCCCTTACCCTCAAACAGTTCATTTAAAACTTATAGCTGACACTCACACACTTCTTTTTCTTTTTTTTATATATTTTTTTAAATTTTTTTTTCAACGTTTATTTATTTTTGAGACAGAGAGAGACAGAGCATGAACGGGGGAGGGGCAGAGAGAGAGGGAGACACAGAATCGGAAGCAGGCTCCAGGCTCTGAGCCATCAGCCCAGAGCCCGACACAGGGCTCGAACTCACGGACCGCGAGATCGTGACCTGGCTGAAGTCCGACACTCAACCAACTGCGCCACCCAGGCGCCCCATACACACACTTCTTTTTCTGAAGCAGAAATAATCACAAACTTTCTGCATTTAAAAGAGATTGTTTTGCAGGTGTTATCAGAATAAGAACAGAGAAAAAATTTTTATAGAAAAAGTATGATAATGGGAGTACCTGTTTGGCTCAATGGGCATCCGACTTTGGCTCAGTTCATGATCTCAGTTTGTGAGTTTGGGCCTTGGGTTGGGCTCTGTGCTGACAGGTCAGGGACTGAAGCCTGCCTTGGATTCTGTGTCTCCTTCTCTCTCTGTCTGCCCCCTCCCCCATTCGTGCGCTCTGTCTTTCTCAAACGTAAATAATGTAAATAAGCATTAAAAAAATAGCCATCTTCCCTCCCCATTAAAAATATATGATCCTGTGCAACAGTTAAATACAATCTGTAGTTAATGCTGCTGTTTTCAAGAAGAAAAAAAATTACAAAATGTAAGAAACCATGTACCAATTTTTCTTAATAAATAACAAGACTTTTCAAACCAGTTATGTGCATTCCAGCAGTAAACAGTAGGAGATGTGGGCAAGGGTCAGGTGGAAGCTATTGTCAGAAAAGGAAATATAAATAGCCCTCAAGCATGTGTAACTGGGTTCTACTTCTCTTAAAATTGATTTGTAAGCTAAGACGATTAGACTCTGTTTTTCTTGGGTCCTCCTGGCAGGTATTTTAGAGCAGGCAGTGGGGAGAAGCCAGGCTTGAGAGACCATGAGGAAACAGGCTTTCTGGGAGAGATGCCAGAATGTGATTGATGTAAACATATGAGGATCAATTTCTTAACATCTATCAGATACAGAAACACACAAGGATTTTAATCATGAATATTTGTACTTCCAGGAAATAATTTTATAGACATACCTGCATGATGTACAAAACCATGAGCTCGGTGTTGCTTATAATGTGAAAAAATGGGGACGGATCAAAATCTTCAATGGGAACATGCAAATATATGTAGGTAAACTCCTAGAAATGAATAAAGTTGATTAATGAGCAGTGATAAGGAAGATGACCAAATATCATGATAAGGTAATTAAAACCAACTTGCAGATCTCCATATGTGGTGTGCTTCCTCTTGTAGTGTATGCGCAAGACATGCTGTACCTATGCAGACAATGGCAATGGTTGTCTTTGGGACATAAGACTAGGGTTTGAGGGTGTGGGACTTTCATTTTCACTTTCTAATTTGAATGTTTAAAAAACCCTGTATGTATTACAAGGAGATAAAGTTTCAAAAGTAAACTTAAAAATTTAGTTGATTTTTCTATTTAGATTTGGCCACAAAATAATTTGAATTCCACAAAGTAAATGATATTTTTAAATCTCATTTCCCCCATTCAATTGTTTTTTATAAAAATTTTTTAATGTTTATTTATTTTTGAGAGAGAGAGAGAGAATGCAAGCAGGGGAAGGGCAGAGAGAGGGAGACACAGAATCTGAAGCAGGCTCCAGGCTCTGAGGTGTTAACACAGAGCCCAACATGGGGTTTGAACTCACAAATTGTGAGACCATGACCTGAGCTGAAGTTGAACCCTTAACCAACTGAGCCACCCAAGGGCCCCTCCCCCCATTCAATTTAATGTAACCAACTAACCTGGTTAATGGGGCCTGAGATTTTGTCTTTGACATGCCCCCCCCCCCCCCACTGACTTCCTAACATCTTTGCTTCCTAGAAACTCAGGTTTCTTATCTCATAGGAAGACCACCACAGAACTCAACACATCAACTTACTGATTTCTTGCAACATATAAAATATTTAGCAGGTATAATAGTGCCCTTTTTACAACAACATTTAAATTTAAAAAATTGAACTGTTTTTCAAAGGGCAAACACCAAAACTTTTGGGGTGCTAAATAAGAATTGGATGATAAAATTCAGGATAGTTTCTATTAGGTTGTGTGTGCTTTATTTAAGATGCAATCTTGGCACTACCAAAATATTTACTCACACACAGAAGATACAGGTCTGTTGAAAAGTCTATTTTTTTTTCCTGCTTTAAAATTCATGGTTTTAGGGCCTCCTGGGTATCTCAGTTGGTTAAGTGTCTGACTCTCAATCTCAGCTCAGACCATGATTTTATTTTTTGTTTTGTTTCCCTTTTTAATTAAAATATAATTAACATACAGTGTTACATTAGTTTCAGGTGTACAATACAATAATCCAACAATTTGTACATTTCTTAGTGCTTTTCAGGATTAGTGTACTCTTAATTTCCTTTTTCTATTTCACCAATCCCCTCCCTCACTTTCCTTCTGGCAACCACCTGTTTGTTTTCTGTACTTAAGAGTCTTTTTTTTTAGTCTCCTTTTTTTTCTTATTTGTTTTGTTTCTTAAATACCACATATGAGTGAAATCATATGGCATTAGACTTATTTCACTTAACATTATTCTCTCTAGGTCCATCCATGGTGTTGCAAATGGCAAGATACCATTCTTTTTTTATGGTGGAGAACTTGAATAGATATTTTTCCAAAGATGACATACAGATGGCCAGCAGACACATGTAAAGAATGGTCAAACATCACTCATCATCAGGGAAATGCAAATCAAATCTACAATGACATATCACCTTCAACTGACATAATAGCTAAAATTAAAAAAGATAAGAAATAACAAGTGTTGACGAGAATGTGGAGAAAGTGGAACCCTCATGCATCACTGGTGGGAATGCAAACTGGGGCAGCCACTGTGGAAAAAATTATGAAGTTTCCTCAAAAAGTTAAAAATAGAAATAGCATATGATCCAGTAATTGCAGTACTGAGTATTTACCCAAAGAAAACAAAGATACTTTTTCCCCATTAAATGCAGTCTAGTTAACATGCAGGATTACAATGTAGTGACTTAGCAATTCCATACATCATCCGTACTCATCAAAACAAATGCAAAAAAAAGAAAAGGCAAAAAATACTAATTCAAAAAGATATGTCCACCCCTGTATTTAATGCAGCACTTTTTTTTTACAATAGTCAAGGATAGAAATAGCCCAAGTGTCTATCAATAGATGAGTGGATAAGGAAGATGTGGTATAGATATGTATGAACATATATACATGCCATGAAATATTACTCAGCCATTAAAAAGTGTATGGTCCTAGATTTAGGAGGCAGACTAGATAAAAAAAATACATGGATGTGTAAAAGTTCAGGTAATTCTATGATTGATGGTTGAATTAATCTAATCAATACAAACCGCATTCTGCACTTAAGTGAAATAATATGTTGTTTGTCTTTCTCTGACTGACTTATTTCATGTAGCATTATACCCTCCACGTCCATCCATGTTGTTGTGTATGGCAATATTTCAATCTAAAAACCCAAAGGAACAAATTATTCCAGAAAAAAGAGTTATAAATACAGAGAACAAACTGATGGTTGCCAGAAGGGCTGGTAGGGGGATGGTGAAAGAGGAGAAGGGGATTAAGATAAAAAAATAAATATGTCACAGAGATGAAAAGTACAGCAAAGGGAATAGAGTCAATAATATTGTAATAACATTGTATTGTGGCAGATGGTGACTACACTTAGCATGGTAAGCATTTAATAATGTATATGATTGTCGAATCACTATGTTGAACACCTGAAACTAATATCACATGTCAACTATGGTTTAAAAAAACATTCCAGAGTTTTGGTCACTTGTATTTTTCTTGCCTTTTATCTTTCCTCTCAGTTAAAAATAAACAGAGTTGCTCATTAATGCCTGAATAACCACATTATTTACCCTCATAGGGCAGTTATGATCTAAAAGCTTAGTGAGGAATGACCATGGCACTGTGGTTTGATTTATTGATGGCGGTCCCACTATGTTGTGAGAAATTGTAGACCTGTTGCTCATCCTTTCTCCCAGAATGGTGTGATATCTCTGTGTACCTGCTGAAAGAGAAGTGTTTGTTGTTTAAAGTTAGAAAAGTAGTTAGGGAAAAGTATTCACTTCTTCCTCAGTAGAAGGCAGACCCTTGGGATCTCATTATTGAGCTGACTTGAGTACAGGGGCTGACATTGAGGAGCTCATTTTCTCTTGGTCCCCATGGACTCTATCATACTCAGAAGAAAGACCTGGGGAGGTGTTTTGTCCCCATGCTCCGTATAGCTATTGGAGTTTCCAATATTTCATTTCTGTTCACACAGTGATGTAATCTCTGGGGTCATCTATTTCAGGGAAGAGACAATTAAGGACTATTTATTGTTGAAGGCTAAGTGAGTAGGTCATCATCCTGCTTGAGTATTGCCCCTTGTGGACCCTGCCCTGCAGTGGGGCCACTGGGCTATCTCCTCAATGCTGCTGCCACCTCAGTCCTCAGATGCTGTAGGTAATCAGCATCATTCACTCCCCCAGCGCTGGAACAATCCTAACATTTGAATGGAAGCATAAAAAGACCCCAGATAGCTGAAGCAGCCCTCAAAAAAGCAAAGCAAAGCTGGAGGCCTCACAATTCCAGACTCCAAGTTACCTTACAAAACTGTTGTGATCAAAGCAGTATGAATATATGGGAAAGCAGGGTGGGGTGGGGAGGGGGGGAAGAAAAGTAAACACACTATAGAGGCTTGCTTTTTTTTTTTTAAATTAGTTAACATAAAGTGCAATATTAGTTTCAGGAGTAGAATTCGGTGATTCATCACTTACATACAACAAACACCCAGTGCTCATCACAACAAATACCCTTCTTAATACCCATCACTCATCTAGCCCATCTCCCACCCACCTCCTTCCATCAACCCTCAGTTTGTTCTCTATCATTAAGAGTCTCTTGTGGTTTGTTTCCCTCTCTTCTCTTCCCACCTTCCCATATGGTCATCTGTTTTGTTTCTCAAATTCCATAGATGAGTGAAATCATGTGGTATTTGTCTTTCTCTGATAGACTGACTTTACTTCTCATAATACATACTAACCCCATCCACGTCATTGCAAATGGCAAGATTTAATTCCTTTTGATGGCTGAGGAATGTGTACACACACACACACACACACACACACACACACACAAACACACACACACACATGCACACACCCCACATCTTCTTTATCCATTCATCTGGGGATAGATATGTGTGCTCTCTCCATAGTTTGGCTATTGTTGATAATGCTGCCATAACCATTGGGGTGCATGTACCCTTTCAAATCAGTATTTTTGTATCCTTTGGTAATTACCCAGTAGTGCAATTTCTAGATTGTGGGGCAGTTTTATTTTTAGTGTATTGAGGAATCTCCATACCGTTTTCCAGGGTGGCTGCAACAGTTTGCATTCCCACCAACAGTGCACGAGGGTTCCCCTTTCTCCACATCCTCACCAGTACCTGTTGTCTCTTGTGTTGTTAATTTTAGCCATTCTTACAGGTGTGAGGTGGTGTCTCATTGTGGTTTTGATTTGTATTTCCCTGATGATGAGTGATGTTGAACATTTTTTCATGTGTCTGTTAGCCATCTGGATGTCTTTGAAAAAGTGTCTATTCATATCTTCTGCCCATTGCTTTACTGGATTATTTGTTTTTTGGGTGTATTGTGTTGATAAGTTCTTTATAGATTTTGGATACTAACCCTTTATCTGACATGTCACTTGCAAATATCTTCTCTCATTCTGTAGACTGCCTTTTAGTTTTGTTGATTGTTTCCTTCATTGTGGAGAAGCTATTTATGTTGACAATGTCTCAATAATTCACTTTTGCTTTTATTTCCTTGCCTCTGGAGACGTGTCTTGTATGAAGTTTCTATGGCCGAAGTCAAAGAGGCTCATTTTCTCCTATAGGATTTTGAGGATTTTCTGCCCCACATTTAGACCTTTCATTCATTTTGAATTTATTTTTGTGTAGGGTGAAAGAAAGTGGCCTAGAAAGTCCCTGTCCTATTTTCCCAGCACGGTTTGCTGAAGAGAATGTCTTTTTCCTTTGGATACTCTTTCCTGCTTTGTTGAAGATTAGTTGGCCATACATTTGTGCATCCACTTCTGGGCTCTCTATTCTGTTCCATTGATCCATGTGTCTGTTTTTGTGCCAGTAGCATACTGTCCTCATGATTACAGCTTTGTAATAGAGCTTGAAGTCATAATTGTGATGCCTCCACCTTTCTTTTCTTTTTCAGCATTACTTTGGCTATTCAGGGTCCTTTGTGGTTACACACAAATTTTAGATTTGTTCTAGCTCTGAGAAGAATATTGATTTATTTTGATTGGGATTGCATTGAATGTGTAGGTTGTTTTGGGTAGTATCCACAGTTTAACAACATTTGTTCTTCAAATCCATGAGCATGGAATGTTATTCCATTTCTTTCTGTCTTCTTCAATTTCTTTCATAGGCTTTCTATAGTTTTCAGAGCACAGATTTTTGATCTCTTTGGTTAGATTTATTCGTAGGCATCTTATGGTTTTTGGTGCAATTATAAATGGGATTGATTCCTTGATTTCTCTTTGGCTGCTTTATTATTGGTGTATAGAAATCAACTGATTTCTCCATTTATTTTATATCCCGTGACTTTGCTGAATTTATGTATCAGATCTTGCCATTTTTTGGTGTAGGTTTTTGAGTTTTCCATGTAGGGTATCATATCATCTGTGAAGAGTGCAAATTTGCCTTCTTCCTTGCCAATTTGGATTCCTTTTATTTCCTTTTGATTTCTCATTGCTGAGACTAGGGCTTCCAGTACTGTGTTGAACAACAGTGGTGAGAGAGGGCATCCCTGTCATGTTCCTGATATTATGGGGAAAGCTCTCAGTTTTTCACCATTGAGGATAATATTAGCTGTGGGTCTTTCATATATGGCCTTCAAGATGTTGAGGTATGTTCCTTCTATCCCTAACTTCCTGACTTTTTAATCAAGAAAGGATGCTGTATTTTGACAAATGCTTTTTCTGCATTTTGGGAGAATTATATGGTTTTTATCCTTTCTTTTATTAATATCATGCATTATGTTGATTAATCTGTGAATATTGAACCAGGCTTGCAACACAGGAATAATTCCCACTTTTCGTGGTCAATGGTTCTTTTAATGCACTGTTGAATTTGAATTGCTAGTATCATGCTGAGAATTTTTCACCCAGATTCATAAGGGGTATTGCTCTGTAATTCATTTTAGTGGGGTCATTATCTGCCACTCCCTCTAGTTTTTCAAGTGTCTGTTGAGAAATTTCCAGCTAGCCTTCTGGGTTTTCCCTTATAATTTGAGTTCGTTTATCTTGCTGATTTTAAGATTTTTCTTTTATCACTGTATTTTGCAAATTTAATTAGAATAAATCTTGGTATTGGCATGCTTTTGTTGATTTTCATGGGAGTTCTCTGTGCCTCCTGGATTTGGATGTCTGTTTCCTTCCACAGATTAAGGAAATTTTCAGCTCTTATTTCTTAAATTACACTTTCTGCCCCCTTTTCTCTCTCTTCTTCTGGGACTCCTATAATACAAATGTCATTACTTTTGATGAAATCACTGAGTTCTCTAGGTCTATTCTCATGTTCCATAATTATTTCTCACTTTTGTTCAGCTTCACTCTTTTTCCATTATTTTCTATTGTCACTTATTTATTACTTTGCTTCTTCCAGGATGCTATTCATTTCATCAAACCTGTTTCCCATCTCATTTATTGCTTTCTTCTTCTCTGATTGATTCTTTTTTTTAACTATTTTATCTATGTGGTAAGGGGCTTCCTGATGCCTTCCATTCTTTCCTGAATCCCAGTGACTATTCTTATGATTGTTGCTTTAAATTCTCTATCAGGCATGTTACTTATATCTGTCTCACTTAGATCACTGGCTGTGACCTTATCTTGTTATTTCATTTAGGATGAATTCCTCTATCTTGACATTTTGTCTAAGTCTCTGCCTCCTTCTCTGTGTTAGAAAAATCATTATGTCTCCTGCTACTGAAAGTAATGTCCTTATAAAGAAGAGGTTGTGTAGAAGCCCAGGGCCTGGGGCTTTATTTAGATAAGTGTCTTCAGTATGTGGTGTGTGTGCTCTGCTGTTGTGTTTTGGCTGCTCTAACCTTCAGGCCAGTCATCTGCAGAGGCTCTCCTTGCCTCCCGTGGGCACCGTTTGATCCCTGGCATGAATGTGGTGATCTGGTATGGTGGGATCTGGTATGCTTATGAAATGAGACTTGACACCAGCTCCATGAGAACTGAGGCCCTGCAAAACTCTCTGGTCAAGAGATGTGGTGGCTCATGCTGGACCTCTGAGGGAGGGGCCTGCCACACTGGGGCTGAGGCAAGCTTGTTTGAGAAGGACCATCCTGCCAAAGCACAGAGGGTTGGGACTTGGTGAGGCAAGTTAGGCAGCCAGCGCCCATGTGATGCTGTTTCCCATAGGTGGCTCTGTGTCTATGCTGAAGGATGGGGCAACGGAAATGTTGGCCAGTTTCTTAGTTCCTGGAGAGGCATCTCCATGAAAGCTTATAGAAGTACTGATTATATTATAGGGGCTCAATATATTTTAGGGATTCATTCTAATTTAACATAATGGTCTGAGTATATACACTTCTTTCAGGGAAATAAAAGGGAGATTAATTATCTAAAATATTGGTGTATTTTGCAGGACTAATGCAGAAGAAACTTAAGCAAAGGAAAAAAAGAACTAGAGATACACATAAAAACAAACAATTATAGGTATAAAACGTAATGTTTTCCTAAGAGTCCATTGCTTCTCTGTTTTTGATGTATTTATTATTGAAGTTAGCAAATGACAATATTTCTCCTAACATTATTAAAGATTATTGTGAAGAGTAAGAACAAACTTTCCAAATATAAGTGTATTGAGTGAGGTGGCTAGACTGTGTACATCAGGCCCATAGAACTTATATCCTCTGTGTGGACCTTTTTGTGGGCTTGAGAACTGTTTATGGAGGCACCTATGAAAGAGATTTGTGTATATGAAAGGACAATGACAGCATCCTACCTCACATTATGTTTTATGTGAGGCATTTCTGTGTTATTCTGAGTGGGAAAGTAAAAATTATCCAGTGATCCCTCCTCTTTACATTTTGAGAATTGTGAAGTGACAGAGAAGAGAATATTATATATGTGATTGATTGCAATGATTAAATAATGGGGTCTTTTAGAGAAAGGTATCAGATCACAGAAAATATCAAAATTCAATTAAAAAGTCATCCAATTTTCCCATAAAAAGCTAACTACTGTATTATGATAAGTGGAAATAAAACGATTTATTCATTTTATGAAAGTCCACTACAGAAAAATGTACAAATCTACATTTCTCAAACTTTACATAAATTCCATGATTCTATAGAAAGAGCTAAGTCATATCCTAACTAAACTCGTAAGAGTCATATTCTTTATCCATTGAGACTGAGACAATCATGGAATAAATGTTTCATGAATGAATAAGTAATGAATAAGACTGTTTTATTACCTTTTAAGACCTTTAAGTTGTTTCTTCTCACTTTCTTGTGAGAAATAACTTCAATAACAAAGACCCATTTAGTCAAAATATTGATAAATGTTTGTATGGCATCTCAAGAGATTTTATTTACAAAGTCATTATTTGTACATTACAATGTTATATGCTCCCCACAAAGTAAGTGAAGCCACCCATTCAAGTCTATATTTCTGAGGATGAAAGCACTAGCATAGAAAATACAAAACCAGATAAACAAAACAGTTCCTATCGGTCTTTAGCATAAATCATATACATTCAAGTTTATATTTAGAGCCTCTTTGTGTTATATTAAAAACAAAAATAAAAATTCCTGTTTACCCTCAAGATATGCAAATGGTTAGAGTCATAAAAGAGCTAAGTAGGATGGGTATAGTATTGTTTGCATCCACAGAATATTCATATGCACCAACTATTCTATTAATTGTCTCTATGATCAAGGGATTACTTGCCTCAGTAGAAATTGAAGACAGATTCCCACCAACAATGCATGAGGGTTCGTTTTTCTCCATATCCTTACTGACACTTGCTATTTTTTGCATTTTTGATTTTACTTATTCTGACAGATGTAAGGTAATCTTATATTGTGGTTTTAATTTGCATTTCTCTGATGCTTAGTGATGTTGAGCATCTTTTCATGTGTGTTGGCCATCTATCTGTCTTCTTTGGAAAAAGGTATATTAGGGTACTCTGCCTATTTTATTTTTTATATGAAATTTATTGACAAATTGGTTTCCATACAACACCCAGTGCTCATCCCAAAAGGTGCCCTCCTCAATACCCATCACCCACCCTCTCCTCCCTCCCACCCCCCATCAACCCTCAGTTTGTTCTCAGTTCTTAACAGTCTCTTATGCTTTGGCTCTCTCCCACTCTAACCTCTTTTTTCTTTTTTTTTTTCCTTCCCTTCCCCCATGGGTTCCTGTTAAGTTTCTCAGGATCCACATAAGAGTGAAACCATATGGTATCTGTCTTTCTCTGTATGGCTTATTTCACTTAGCATCACACTCTCCAGTTCCATCCACGTTGCTACAAAAGGCCATATTTCATTTTTTCTCATTGCCACGTAGTATTCCATTGTGTATATAAACCACAATTTCTTTATCCATTCATCAGTTGATGGACATTTAGGCTCTTTCCATAATTTGGCTATTGTTGAGAGTGCTGCTATGAACATTGGGGTACAGGTGCCCCTATGCATCAGTACTCCTGTATCCCTTGGATAAATTCCTAGCAGTGCTATTGCTGGGTCATAGGGTAGGTCTATTTTTAATTTTCTGAGGAACCTCCACACTGCTTTCCAGAGCGGCTGCACCAATTTGCATTCCCACCAACAGTGCAAGAGGGTTCCCGTTTCTCCACATCCTCTCCAGCATCTATAGTCTCCTGATTTGTTCATTTTGGCCACTCTGACTGGCGTGAGGTGATACCTGAGTGTGGTTTTGATTTGTATTTCCCTGATAAGGAGCGACGCTGAACATCTTTTCATGTGCCTGTTGGCCATCCGGATGTCTTCTTTAGAGAAGTGTCTATTCATGTTTTCTGCCCATTTCTTCACTGGGTTATTTGTTTTTCGGGTGTGGAGTTTGGTGAGCTCTTTATAGATTTTGGATACTAGCCCTTTGTCCGATATGTCATTTGCGAATATCTTTTCCCATTCCGTTGGTTGCCTTTTAGTTTTGTTGGTTGTTTCCTTTGCTGTGCAGAAGCTTTTTATCTTCATAAGGTCCCAGGAATTCACTTTTGCTTTTAATTCCCTTGCCTTTGGGGATGTGTCGAGTAAGAGATTGCTACGGCTGAGGTCAGAGAGGTCTTTTCCTGCTTTCTCCTCTAAGGTTTTGATGGTTTCCTGTCTCACATTTAGGTCCTTTATCCATTTTGAGTTTATTTTTGTGAATGGTGTGAGAAAGTGGTCTAGTTTCAACCTTCTGCATGTTGCTGTCCAGTTCTCCCAGCACCATTTGTTAAAGAGGCTGTCTTTTTTCCATTGGATGTTCTTTCCTGCTTTGTCAAAGATGAGTTGGCCATACGTTTGTGGGTCTAGTTCCGGGGTTTCTATTCTGTTCCATTGGTCTATGTGTCTGTTTTTGTGCCAATACCATGCTGTCTTGATGATGACAGCTTTGTAGTAGAGGCTAAAGTCTGGGATTGTGATGCCTCCTGCTTTGGTCTTCTTCTTCAAAATTCCTTTGGCTATTCGGGGCCTTTTGTGGTTCCATATGAATTGTAGGATTGCTTGTTCTAGTTTTGAGAAGAATGCTGGTGCAATTTTGATTGGGATTGCATTGAATGTGTAGATAGCTTTGGGTAGTATTGACATTTTGACAATATTTATTTTTCCAATCCATGAGCAGGGAATGTCTTTCCATTTCTTGAAATCTTCTTCAATTTCCTTCATAAGCTTTCTATAGTTTTCAGCATACAGATCCTTTACATCTTTGGTTAGATTTATTCCTAGGTACTTTATGCTTCTTGATGCAATTGTGAATGGGATCAGTTTCTTTATTTGTCTTTCCGTTGCTTCATTGTTAGTGTATAAGAATGCAACTGATTTCTGTACATTGATTTTGTATCCTGCAACTTTGCTGAATTCCTGTATCAGTTCTAGCAGACTTTTGGTGGAGTCTATCGGATTTTCCATGTATAATATCATGTCATCTGCAAAAAGCGAAAGCTTGACTTCATCTTTGTCAATTTGGATGCCTTTGATTTCCTTTTGTTGTCTGATTGCTGATGCTAGAACTTCCAGCACTATGTTAAACAGCAGCGGTGAGAGTGGGCATCCTTGTCGTGTTCCTGATCTCAAGGAAAAAGCTCTCAGTTTTTCCCTGTTGAGGATGATGTTAGCTGTGGGCTTTTCATAAATGGCTTTTATGATCTTTAAGTATGTTCCTTCTATCCCGACTTTCTCAAGGGTTTTTATTAAGAAAGGGTGCTGGATTTTGTCAAAGGCCTCTTCTGCATAGATTGACAGGATCATGTGGTTCTTCTCTTTTTTTTTGTTAATGTGATGTATCACGTTGATTGATTTGTGAATGTTGAACCAGCCCTGCATCCCAGGAATGAATCCCACTTGATCATGGTGAATAATTCTTTTTATATGCCGTTGAATTCGATTTGCTAGTATCTTATTGAGAATTTTTGCATCTATATTCATCAGGGATATTGGCCTGTAGTTCTCTTTTTTTACTGGGTCTCTGTCTGGTTTAGGAATCAAAGTAATACTGGCTTCATAGAATGAGTCTGGAAGTTTTCCTTCCCTTTCTATTTCTTGGAATAGCTTGAGAAGGATAGGTATTATCTCTGCTTTAAACGTCTGGTAGAACTCCCCTGGGAAGCCATCTGGTCCTGGGCTCTTATTTGTTGGGAGATTTTTGATAACCGATTCAATTTCTTCGCTGGTTATGGGTCTGTTCAAGCTTTCTATTTCCTCCTGATTGAGTTTTGGAAGAGTGTGGGTGTTCAGGAATTGGTCCATTTCTTCCAGGTTGTCCAATTGGTTGGCATATAATTTTTCATAGTATTCCCTGATAATTGTTTGTATCTCTGAGGGATTGGTTGTAATAATTCCATTTTCATTCATGATTTTATCTATTTGGGTCATCTCCCTTTTCTTTTTGAGAAGCCTGGCTAGAGGTTTGTCAATTGTGTTTATTTTTTCAAAAAACCAACTCTTGGTTTCGTTGATCTGCTCTACAGTTTTTTTAGATTCTATATTGTTTATTTCTGCTCTGATCTTTATTATTTCTCTTCTTCTGCTGGGTTTAGGCTGCCTTTGCTGTTCTGCTTCTAGTTCCTTTAGGTGTGCTTTTAGATTTTGTATTTGGGATTTTTCTTGTTTCTTGAGATAGGCCTGGATTGCAATGTATTTTCCTCTCAGGACTGCCTTCGCTGCGTCCCAAAGCGTTTGGATTGTTGTATTTTCATTTTCGTTTGTTTCCATATATTTTTTAATTTCTTCTCTAATTGCCTGGTTGACCACTCATTCGTTAGTAGGGTGTTCTTTAACCTCCATGCCTTTGGAGGTTTTCCAGACTTTTTTCTGTGGTTGATTTCAAGCTTCATAGCATTGTGGTCTGAAAGTATGCATGGTATAATTTCAATTCTTGTAAACTTATGAAGGGCTGTTTTGTGACCCAGTATATGATCTATCTTGGAGAATGTTCCATGTGCACTCGAGAAGAAAGTATATTCTGTTGCTTTGGGATGCAGAGTTCTAAATATATCTGTCAAGTCCATCTGATCCAATGTCTCATTCAGGGCCCTTGTTTCTTTATTGACCGTGTGTCTAGATGATCTGTCCATTTCTGTAAGTGGGGTGTTAAACTCCCCTGCAATTACCACATTCTTATCAATAAGGTTGCTTATGTTTATGAGTAATTGTTTTATATATTTGGGGGCTCCGGTATTCGGCGCATAGACATTTATAATTGTTAGCTCTTCCTGATGGGTAGACCCTGTAACTATTATATAATGTCCTTCTTCATCTCTTGTTACAGCCTTTAATTTAAAGTCTAGTTTGTCTGATAGAAGTATGGCTACTCCAGCTTTCTTTTGGCTTCCAGTCGCATGATAACTAGTTCTCCATCCCCTCACTCTCAATCTAAAGGTGTCCTCAGGTCTAAAATGAGTCTCTTGTAGACAGCAAATAGATGGGTCTTGTTTTTTTATCCATTCTGATACCCTATGTCTTTTGGTTGGCGCATTTAATCCATTTACATTCAGTGTTATTATAGAAAGATATGGGTTTAGAGTCATTGTGATGTCTGTATGTTTTATGCTTGCAGTGATGTCTCTGGGACTTTGTCTCACAGGGTCCCCCTTAGGATCTCTTGTAGGGCTGGTTTAGTGGTGACAAATTCCTTCAGTTTTTGTTTGTTTGGGAAGACCTTTATCTCTCCTTCTATTCTAAATGACAGACTTGCTGGATAAAGGATTCTCGGCTGCATATTTTTTCTGTCTAGCACCCTGAAAATCTCGTGCCAATTCTTTCTAGTCTGCCAAGTTTCAAAAGAGAGATCAGTCACGAGTCTTATAGGTCTCCCTTTATATGTGAGGGCACGTTTACCCCTTGCTGCTTTCAGAATTTTCTCTTTATCCTTGTATTTTGCCAGTTTCACTATGATATGTCGTGCAGAAAATCGATTCAAGTTACGTCTGAAGGGAGTTCTCTGTGCCTCTTGGATTTCAATGCCTTTTTCCTTCCCCAGTTCAGGGAAGTTCTCAGCTATTATTTCTTCAAGTACCCCTTCAGCACCTTTCCCTCTCTCTTCCTCCTCTGGGATACCAATTATGCGTATATTATTTCTTTTTAGTGTATCACTTAGTTCTCTAATTTTCCCCTCATACTCCTGGATTTTTTTATCTCTCTTTTTCTCAGCTTCCTCTTTTTTCATAACTTTATCTTCTAGTTCACCTATTCTCTCCTCTGCCTCTTCAAGCCGAGCTGTGGTGGTTTCCATTTTGTTATGCATTTCGTTTAAAGCGTTTTTCAGCTCCTCGTGACTGTTCTTTAGTCCCTTGATCTCTGTAGCAAGAGATTCTCTGCTGTCCTGTATACTGTTTTCAAGCCCAGCGATTAATTTTATGACTATTATTCTAAATTCACTTTCTGTTATATTATTTAAATCCTTTTTGATCAGCTCATTAGCTGTTGTTATTTCCTGGAGATTCTTCTGAGGGGAATTCTTCCGCTTGGTCATTTTGGATAGTCCCTGGCATGGTGAGGACCTGCAGGGCACTTCCCCTGTGCTGTGGTGTATAACTGGAGTTGGTGGGCGGGGCCGCAGTCAGACCTGATGTCTGCCCCCAGCCCACCACTGGGGCCACAGTCAGACTGGTGTGTGCCTTCTCTTCCCCTCTCCTAGGGGCGGGATTCACTGTGGGGTGGTGTGGCCCATCTGGGCTACTTGCACACTGCCAGGCTTGTGATGCTGGGGATCTGGTGTATTAGCTGGGGTGGGTAGGCAAGGTGCACAGGGGCAGGAGGGGCAGGGTTAGATCGCTTCTCCTTAGGTGATCTTCTTCAGGAGGGGCCCTGTGGCAGCGGGAGGGAATCAGATCCGCTGCCGGAGGTTTGGCTCCGCAGAAGCACAGAGCTGGGTGTTTGCGCGGAGGGAGCAAGTTCCCTGGCAGGAACCGGTTCTCGTTGGGATTTTGGCTGGGGGATGGGCGGGGGAGATGGCGCTGGCGAGCGCCTTTGTTCCCTACCAAACTGAGCTCTGTTGTCAGGGGGCTCAGCAGCTCTCCCTCCCTTTGTCCTCCAGCCTTCCCGCTTTCCGAGCAGAGCTGTTAACTTATGACCTCCCAGACGCTAAGTCGCGCTTGCTGTCGGAACACAGTCCGCCCGGCCCCTCCGCTTTTGCCAGCCAGACTGGGGGGCTCTGCTTGGCCAGCGAGCCGCCCCTCCGCCCCGGTTCCCTCCCGCCAGTCCGTGGAGCGCGCACCGCCTCGCCGCCCTTCCTACCCTCTTCCGTGGGCCTCTCGTCTGCGTTTGGCTCCGGCGACTCCGTTCTGCTAATCCTCTGGCGGTTTTCTGGGTTATTTAGGCAGGTGTAGGTGGAATCTAAGTGATCAGCAGGACGCGCGGTGAGCCCAGCGTCCTCCTAAGCCGCCATCTTGCCGCTTCCTACTCTGCCTATTTTTAAATCAGATTTTTTTGGTGTTGAGTTGTATAAGTTATTTATACATTTTGAACATATCATTTAGATATATCTTCTCCCATTCAGTAGTTTGCCTTCTTGTGTTATTTATTGTTTACTTTGCTGTGCAAACTCTTTTAGTTTTGTTTAATGTTTCATGTTTAATGTTTAATGTTTGTTTAATGTTTAATGTTGCTTTTGTTTCTCTGGTCAGAGGAGACATATTTCAAAAAGTGTTTTTGTGGCTGATGTCAAAGGAATTACTATCCTCATGCACTGTTGGTAGGAATTCAAAATGGTACAGCCACTGTGGAAAACACTATGGAGTTTCCTTGAAAAACTAAAAATAGAAGTACCATATGATCCAGTAATTCCACTAAAACACTAATTTGAAAAGATATGTGCACCCCTGTTTACTGCAGCATTATTAATAATAGTCACTATATGGAAGCAACCCAAGTGCCCATCAAATGATGAATGGATAAAGAAGATAGAACAAACAGAATAGAATATTTATCAGCCATAAAAAGAACAAAATCTTGCCACTTGCAATAACATGGTTGGAGCTAGGGCATGTAATGCTAAGTGAAATAAGTCGGAGAAAGAAAAATGCCATATGATTTCACTCATATGTTGAATTTAGGCATCAAAGCAAATAAACAAGCAAAAGAAAGAGATTAAAAAACAGACTCTTAAATATAGGGAATTAGTAATTTCTAGACGGGAGGTGAGTGAGGAGATCGGTGAAGTAGATAAAGGGGATTAAAAAGATTACACGTGATGAGCATTGATAAATATATAGACTTGTTGAATCACATTGTACACCTAAAACTAATATAACACTGTGTGTTAATTGTACTTGAATGAAGCAAATAAAGAGAATTATAAAATGTATTTCATTGCCTTATCCAGGGTAATACGATTCTATGATTTCTGGTTCCTATTCGATTTTGTAGATTCACAGTCGACTCTCACCAGCTTCCTCAATGCGTTCTTCATGTCCTTGTTCCGCAGGGTATAAATGAGTGGGTTAAGACTTGGAGTGATGATCGTGTAAAAGAGGGTGAGGAACTTTCCCTGGTCTTTGGAGGCACTGTTACCTGGTTGAAGGTACATGTAGATAATAGTTCCATAGAAGATGGACACGACAGTGAGATGAGATCCACAGGTATTAATTGCTTTTTGTTGGCCTTCTTTTGACTTTATTCTCAGCACAGCTTTGGCGATGTAGCCATAGGATATAAGAATAAGGCCGAGTGGTGTAAGGACAATGACAATGCCCAAAGCAAAAACAGACATTTCAACTGTCGTGGTGTCTATACAAGCTATCTTGATCATAGCTGGCAACTCACACAAGAAATGGTCCAGAAGGTTGTTTCCACATCGAGGCAAATTCAGGGTGAGTGTACATAATAATACAGAAACAGCCAAACTAATGCTCCAGACTGTGATTATCATCTTGAGACAGAGATGTGGATTCATAATTACCAAATAATGCAGGGGCTTACAAATAGCTGTGAAACGATCATAGGACATAACAGCGAGGAGGAGACACTCAGTGGAACCCAACCACATATAAACGTAGAGTTGAGTGACACAGCCCACATAGCTGATGGTCTTGTCAGGTCCCCACAAATTAACGAGCATCTGAGGGATGATGCTGGTTGTGAAACATAGATCCAGGAAAGATAAGTTCCTGAGGAAAAAATACATCGGTGTGTGGAGATGGGAATCCAGGAAAGATGCAAGGATGATGGCTGTGTTACCCACCCACATAATGAAGTAGAAGAGAGTGACAACTCCTGATAGGACCATCTCCAGTTTGGGATGGTCTGAGAAACCAAGCAGAATAAAACCGTGCAGAGAAGTGTAATTGTTTTGGCCCATAGTCCTTCAATGTCCAAATCCTAGAGTGAGAAAAGCAGAAGGAGGAAAAGGAGGATGGGGATAATGATGTGGAACAGGAGGAGGAATAAGGAAGAAGAAGGAGAAGGAGAAATTGATCAGTAGAGACCACATAACTTAACTAAATGCAGAACTAAAACAAGAGAAAGAATTTATGTTAATTATTAAAAAAATAATGGGTCAAAGTAAATATTATAGCCAAGTAATCTGGAATTTGTTGTAGATACTTTTATGGTGTTGGGTTTAATATTATATTTTTATCTAGGTGACCTTGGAGAGTTTGGTGAAATTTGTCACATGTAAATTTGCAAGTTTGAAAAGGATCTGGTTCTAAAGTGATGTGACCCTCTGATTCTCTACCCATCTTGTTTGCTTGATATAGTGAACACATTATTTTTTTGGTCAGGAAACTTGCCTATAAAATGTAATTATTTTGCTAATGTCAGAATGAGGAAAAGAGTGTTCCTCTTCTTTCATATCTTAGTGAGTAATACCATTGGTGTACCTGTTTCTCACGTAGGAGACATGGCCTTTTATCCTTGGCACCTTTATGTCTCTCATCCCAATACCTAACTTATCACTGAAATGATAAATTTTAATGCAAGTTGTATTTTAAGTATCCTTTCACTTTTAAGAAGCTTCCACAATCACTATGGTATTCTAGACCATTATTGTCGCTTTTCTAAACATTTTTTAAAATGTTTATTTAGTTTTGAGAGAGAGAAAGAGAGAGAGAGAGAGAGAGTGAGCAAGCGGGGAGGGGCAGAGAGAGAGAGAGAGAGAGAGAGAGAGAGAGAGAGACAGGAAGAGACAGTATCTGAAGCAGGCTCCAGGCTCTGAGCTGTCAGCACAGAGCCAGACATGGGGCTTGAAACTACGAACCCTGAGATCATGATCTGAGTCCATGTTGGATGCCTAACCAACTGAGCCACCCAAATGCCCCCATTGTCTCTTTTCTAGATTCTGGCTGCTGTCTTCACTCCTTTCATCCAGTCTTTTTTGTTGTTGTGTACATTGTCACAAGATTCAATAAAATCAGTCACATCATCCATGTGCTTTTTAATTTGCTGGCCCGTTTCTGTTACATTTAAGAAATACTCCAGTCCTTTAAGATTCCTGGATGGACATGCACGAGGCCTCATTCTCATCTCAGAAGTCACTCCTGGCTTCCTCCCAGTTCGACATGTTAAACTCATTCCCATCAGAAGCCCTTGGAACACTTCCCCTTCTTTTCTGGATTACTACTTGTTTTGTAATCCTGCTCATTCTTTTTTCCAGCTCTGAATGTTTCTTGCTTAAAGAGGGTTACTCTGAACATATCTTTTTTTTTTGTTTGATATCATATGTCATGAAAGGGGTATCTGCAGATGGCCAGTGTATTCCAGAGCCTAAAAGCATAGGAAGAGTTATTCTTCATGTCTCTGCAAGTTACTTAGGAATTTTCTCCCAGACAATTTACCAAGCACTTCTGGCCTCAGATTTCTTATTGTGAAAATAAGAAAAACAAAACTGCTGGGGGTCAAGATTAACTTAGTCATAAATCTGCTTAGAGCATAGCACATCTCTATAAATATTAGTTAGTACAATTGTTATAAGGAGAAATTATAATGTGCCATGTAGGTAAAAGTTTAACAGATATTTTGCAATCTTTAAGAAAGAGTGCTTGATAGCTCTCCATGCTGCCTAAAACATTCCCCCAATACCTATCTATCCAATATCTGTGTATCTATGTGTCTATCTGTATCTATCTACCATTTACCTTTCTCACATATTGATACATAATTGTTGAACAAAAGAACAATTATCATACTATGAATAACAGTGTAAAATCACTTAAAGTTATTAGTTAGCACTTTTTTTTTTTTACATTAAAACATACGCTGGTGTTTTTGAAGTTACCTAAATGGGAGAAGAGAAGGTGGCAGACAAGTGGAAAATATCTGTGATTTTTATAGTAACAAATAACAGGTACATTCAGTTTGGTGAAAAGTAATTTAAGACATTAGTTTCTATTCTAAGGAATAATGAGCTCAGCCTTACTCAGTAGTGTGAGACAGGTAGAGCTCCTGTAGACATGCACGAGGATATTAGAACCGCCCAAATTTTTAACAATTGAACAGATTATCACTAGTCCTCCATAGTGTGCTATCACTGAATATGAAAATATAACTTCTTACTGCTGAAGCTGTAATAACATCCAGAAAGCTTCTACTAAAAAATAACGGGGGTGCCTGGGTGGGTCAGTTGGTTAAGCTTCAACTTTGGCTCAGGTCATGATCTCACAGTTCTTGAGTTCAAGCCCTGCATCAGGCTCTGGATGACAGCTCAGAGCATGGAGCCTGCTTCAGATTCTGTGTCTTCCTCTGTCTTTGCCCCTACTCTGCTCACACACTCTCTCTTTCTCTCAAAAATAAATAAACATTTAAAAAATTAAAAAAGAAATAACTAAGAGTGGCACCTGGGTGGCTCAGTCAGTTAGGTGTTTGACTCTTGATTTTGGCTCAGGTCATGAATCTGGGTTCAAACCCCACGTCAGGCTCTGTGCTGGGCATAAAGCCTGCTTGACGTTCTCTCTCTGCCCCACTCCCCCTTCATGCTCTCTCTCTCAAAAAAAATAACTAAGGGAAAATACTTATTGAAAATTAACAAGCAAATATCAAACTAGTGTCCCTGTCTCCCTTTGTGTGTGTGTGTGTGTGTGTGTGTGTGTGTGTGTGCACTCGTGTGTGTGTGTGTGTTGATATAATAGAAATATATACAGTATGCTATTTGTTTATTATGCCATTTAAAATATGTTTCCTGGATATTATGAAGAAAATACCTCAAACTGTGGCCTGATTCAAAAGTAGAAATGTTTAGAAGCAACTGATTATAGTGGCTAAGATAGTTGAGAGAGTCATTTGGAGATTCCCTCAGAATTAGCTTTTCAAGGGGTACCTGGGTGGTTCAGTCAGGTAAGTGTCTGATCTCGTGGTTTATGGGTTCAAATACCACATTGGATTCTGTGCTGACAGTTCAGAGCTTAAAACCTGCTTTAGATTCTGTCTCTTTGTCTCTCTCTTGCCCTCCCCCCACTCACACTCTATCTCTATCTCAAAAATAAGCATAAAAAAGAATTCGTTTTTCAAGAATCCTGGTTTAAGCCTGGATTCTGACATTGACTAAGCTGGATAAAAAAATAACTCTCTGAAATGTGTTGCACACTGTCACACATATTTATAGGTCTATAATGTCTGAGCAGGGAGATGAATAAATAAAACTTATTTATATCAACAGACAAGTTGGTTTGTGTAATAGTTCATGACTTCTGAATAAGACAGAACCTCAGTTAAAATTATATGAAAACAAAAATGAAAATTTTTTGGAAATGAAAGTCAATGCCATGCTGTCAATTCCTTAGCTATTTCCATTATCGCTATGTCTTTCAAAGATTAATTCAGAAAGGGGAAAATCCTCCTGCCAATTAAAATCCTGACATTGGAAGTCTTCAAATAATTTTTCATGCACACCAGGAGATATAGAGAAAGGTCTGATTCCTTCCCATGTGCACAGTCCTCTTGCATAAAATATTGTATTTCAGTCCTTCATTTCCAATTTAACCTACATTTCCCCATTACATTTCTGCTGGATCAAAATGTCTGAAATCACACACCAAGAAAGAGTTTCATGTCCTCCTCTTCCAGTGGAGAATAGATTTAATCTTCCATAATAGAGCTTAAAAGGGAGAATTTCTCTGCAGAGATTTACAATATTGATTTATTGTAAGAATTCTGAAAGAAAACCAGAGGAATCAGTGCATATAACTCTAAGTTCAGTTTCCCTTACCTCCCCCAATTGTTTTACCAACCCAGACACACTCTTTTCCAAGAGAGATTGAAGATGGACGTTACTATGATCCAGAGACAGTTCTCCCGATATGCTGCTTCTTGAGCAGTGAGGAGCCCACAACGTGTGGAAAAGCTAAGCACGTGCTGTCCAGCACTGCTGCCCCTTCATGTCTTTCCTGCAGCGTGGCTGTGAATTCCGTGAATTCTGCTGTTCCCCAAGCAGGTTAAAAACTCCTTCTGGACAGGAGGACTCCACCTTCTTGAACACGTGACTTCACGTAAGGTGATGAAACCTGTCACAGATTCTTGCTACTCATTCTGACTGAAAAAAAACCCAGCAAATAGGTCTTAGTCCTAGAGGCACATTACAAAAGCATTAATTCAGATTAAGAAGGGAGCAAAATTTCCCAGTGTTGCCTGAAAGCCCAGATCACGAAGAAAGATTTCCTAAACCATTGACCTGCATCCGATTGATATCTGTAAAGTGGGAGAGAAAAAGTAGTTCATGAAGAGATTGGAGAATTAGACCATATCCTGATATTTCATTAGGAGAAACGGAATAGATGCAAAAGTTATGCCAACATGAAGGAAAGCTTTAGGACAGGGGAATGAGGAACTGTATATTCAGATTTTTTTTCTCTAGGTAGTAAATGTGTTACAGATAAAATTTGCTGCTAAATGTGCATTTCAAAGACTAGAATTACAGTAGATGTTAACCTATAAGATTCATTCATTCATTCATTCTTTCCCATGTTAGTTAACATACAGTGTAGTTTGAGCTTCAGGAGTAGAACCCAGTGATTCGTCTCTTATGTATGATGCCCAGTGCTGATCCCAACACTTGCCCTCCCTAATGACCATCTCCCATTTAACACTCAACTTGTTCTCTGTACGTAAGAGTCTCTTTTAGTTTGCCTCATTATGTTTTTTATCTATTTTTCCTTGCCTTCCCCTATGTTTATCTGCTAAATTTCCCAAATTCCACATATGGGTGAAATCATATGGTATCTGTCTTCCTCTGACCAATTTTACTTAGTATAATACCCTCCAGTTCCGTCTACATTCCTGAAAATGGCAATATTTCATTCTTTTTGATTGCCGAGTAATATTTCAATGTATATATACACAACATCTTTTTATTTTCTTTCTCAAGTTAGTTAATATACAGTGTAGTTTTGGCTTCAGGAGAAGAATACACTGATTTGTCCCTTATGTATAACACCCAGTGCTCATCCCAACAAGTGCCCTCCTTAATGTCCTTCACTCATTTTCCCCAACCCCACCCCCTCATCCTCATCCACCCTCAGTTTATTCTCTGTATTTAAGAGTCTCTTATGTTTTGCCTCCCTCTCATTTTTATCTTATTTTCCTTCCCTTCCCCTATGATCATGTTAAATTTCTCAAAATCTACGTATGAGTGAAATCATGTGGTATCTGTCTTTCTCTGACTTATTTTGCTTAGCAAAATACACTCTAGTTCCATCCATATTGTTGGAAATGACAAGATTTCATTCTTTTCGATGGCTGTCCATCAGTTAATGGAAATTTGGGCTCTTTCAATACTTTGGCTATTGTTGATATTGCTGTTATAAACATTGGGGTGCATATGCCCTTATGAATCAGCACTCCTGTATCCTTTGGATAAATAGCTAGTAGTGGGATTGCTGGGTCATAGGGTATTTCTATTTTTAGTGTTTTGGGGAACCTCCATACTGTTTTCCAGAGTGGCTGTACCAGTTTGCATTCGCACCAGCAGTACACTAGGATTCCTCTTTCTCAGCATCCTTGTCAACATCTGTTGTTTCCTGAGTTGTTGATGTTAGCCATTCTGATAGTTGCAAAGTGGTATCTCATTGTGGTTTTGCTTTTGTTTCCCCTGCCTCTGAGAGTTGTCAAGAAGTTGCTGTGGCTGAGGTCAAAGATGTTGTTGCCTCTTTTCTCCTGTAGGATTTTCATGGTTTCCTGTCTCACATTTAGGTTTTTATCCATTTTGCATTTATTTTTGTGTGTGGTGTAAGAAAATGGTCCAATTTCATTCTTCTGCATGTCACAGTCCAATTCTCCCAGCACCATTTGCATAAATTTTCATAATTGTGTATTTTTTTTAATGTTTTTACTGAAATTCCAGTTAGTTACCATATAGTGTAATATTAGTTTCAGGTGTACAATATCGTGATTTAACGATTCCATATATTATTCCCTGATCATCAAGGTCAGTGTACACTTAATCCTTATCATCTGTGTAATTACCCCCCCCCCCATGCACCTCCCCTTTAGAAACCATCAGTTTCTTCTCTAAAGTTAAGAGTCTGTTTCTTGGTTTCCCTCTCTCTTGCTCTTTTTTTGACTATTCTCCTTTGTTTTATATCTTAAATTCCACAAATGAGTAAATTTATGTGGTATTTGTCTTTCTCTGACTGATTTATTTTGGTTAGCATAATACTTTATAGATCCAACTACTTCATTGCAGAGGGCAAGATTTCCTTCTTTATCATGGCCAAATAATATTCCATTGTATATATACACTACATTGATGGACATTTCCCACAGAATTTTGATTTGCATTTTCCCAATGATACTTCATCCTTAAGTGTGGATGTTAAGGATAAAGCAAAAAATGATATCTCACTTTTATCATCTAGACTTTACAATTTATTTGAAAGATATTTTAATTTTTCATTGGAATATTTGCTATCATATAAAATCAAGTTTTTCCTCTAGAGTTCCTAAGTGTCCACTCTCTATCCTTTGCATTATGTCTATGATTCAAAGGATCAGATGATTATCAAAGATTTGTAGGAAATTTCAACCTTGTTAGAAATAATTTGGTGGTTATACATTTGCTATAAAACAGCAATAACATATGTGTATGGAATAAAAAAAATCATGACAGGAAGAAATTGCATAAACAGCTGCGTAGAATAAAATAATAGAGAATAATCACTTTTTTGGCATTATATCAGAATAGTGGATTTACTATCATGTCACACTGTAATTATTATCAGAAAATCACAAAAGAAACTCTCCTGATTATTTCAGAATTTCCATAGTAGCCTGCAGTTTGTGACTAACACTTAGAAGAAAAAGACATTTACTTTGGCCCCAAATATCTGAAAGTGTCATTTTTTCACAATATTTAAAAAAGTGATTCTGCATTGCCCTTTGTTGAATGATCTAGTTTATATTGAATTGAGAGAGTTATAGAACCTGCTTGGCAGATGTGATGTATACAATGGATAATTGTAATAAGTTTGCTTCTAATGTTGAAGAACACTGGACGGAAAGAGAACTGGAGAAGAGTATGAATTGAAAATGAATTAACTGATGATTTAGTTAAAATCAGTATTTTAAAAAATGTTTATTTATTTTGAGAGAGAGAGAGAAAGCAATCAAGTGAGTGTGGGTGTGGGGCAGAGAGAGAGAGAGAGAGAGGAGAGAGAGAATCCCAAGCAGGCTTCATATTGTCAGTGGAGAAGCTGACATGGGACTCAAACCCACTGTGGGATCATGACCTCAGCTGAAATCAAGATTTGGACACTTAGGTGACTGAGCTACCCAAGTGCCCCTAAAATCAGTATTTATCCAGAGTATTATGGTAATTATTTATGTGAAAGGTCATTTGATATAAGTTACACTTTGTAGAAGCCAAAAGGGATGTAAAGAGGATACTGTCTCAACTTTGAAGAGCTCACAATATGGCAGGAAACAAAAATGTTTTAAAATAATAATAATAAAAGCTAAAAAATGAGAATTGTTCTTTTAGTGGCACACACAAATGCCATGTGGGATACAAAGCAGTTGGAAAGAGTATTTGAATCTATGGGGTAGCAGTTTCATGGAGATATGGTATTTCAGCTGACTGCTGAAGAATGGAAAATAATTAAGCAGAGCATATATTAAGTCACAAGAAGTGGCATTAGGTGGTTAGTAAGCCCAGGGTTAACCTGTGAAGAGTCTTGAACTCTTCACCAATTATTGCAAAGCAGCAGCACTGCATAGAGTTTTAGAGAAAATGTTTGAGTCATACAGAATTGTTTCCATGTCTTTTCTCAACTATTGTCATCAGTTGAGTAATCCAGGAAGTTGACTTTCATTTGTGGAATTTCATATGTGGAAACTAATTTCTCAAATTACATATATGAGTAAAATCATATGGTATTTGGCTTGTTTCACTTAGCGTTGTTCTCTCTAGGTCCATCCATGTTGTTGCAAATGCCAAGATACCATTTCTTATGGTGGAGAACTTGAATAGATATTTTCCCAAAGATGACATACAGATGGCAAACAAACACATGTAAAGATGCTGAAACGTCACTCGTCATCAGGGGAATGCAAATCAAAACCATAATAATATATCACCTTACAACTGTCAGAATGGCTAAAATAAAAAATAGGTAACAAGTGTTGGTGAGAGTGTAGAGAAAACCCTCAGTCACTGCTGGTGGGAATGCAAACTGGTGCAGCCACCGTGAAAAGTAGTATGAAGATTCTTCAAGAAGTTAAAAATAGAAATAGTATGTGATTCAGTAATTGCACTACTGGGTACTTACCCAAAGAAAACAAAAACACTTTTTATTTCATTAATTCCAGTATAGTTGACATACAGTGTTACATTAGTTTCAGGTGTAGAATATAGTGATTCAACAATTTCATACATCACTTAGTGCTCATCACAAGTGCCTAAAAAAGAAAACAAAAACACTAATTCAAAAACATAAGTCCACTCCTATGTTTATTGTAGCATTTTTTACAATAGTTAAGATATGGAAACAGCCCAAGTGTCCATCAATAGATGAATTTATGAAGAAGATGTGGTATAGATATGTATGAACATACAAAGATACAATTAAATATTTCCCAGCCATTTAAAAAGTCCATGGTTTTAATTTATTTTAATTTATTTTTATTTTTTAGCTTCATATTATACTTTATTTATTTATTTATTTATTTATTTATTTATTTATTTAATATGAAATTTATTGTCAAATTGGTTTCCATACAACACCCAGTGCTCATCCCAAAAGGTGCCCTCCTCAGTACCCATCACCCACCCTCCCCTCCCTCCCACTCCTCATCAACCCTCAGTTTGTTCTCAGTTTTTAAGAGTCTCTTATGCTTTGGCTCTCCCCCTCTCTAAACTCTTTTTTTTACCCTCCCCCATGGACTTGTGTTAAATTTCTCAGGATCCACATAAGAGTGAAAACATATGGTATCTGTCTTTCTCTGTATGACTTATTTCACTTAACATAACACTCTCCAGTTCCATCCACGTTGCTACAAAGGGCCATATTTCATTCTTTCTCCTTGCCACGTAGTAT
Source organism: Felis catus (assembly GCF_018350175.1). NCBI lineage: Eukaryota > Metazoa > Chordata > Mammalia > Carnivora > Felidae > Felis > Felis catus. Next base: position 1,505,416 of record NC_058372.1, on the reverse strand, counting down.
TCCATTGTGTATATAAACCACAATTTCTTTGTCCATTCGTCAGTTGATGGACATTTAGGCTCTTTCCATAATTTGGCTATTGTTGAGAGTGCTGCTATAAACATTGGGGTACAAGTGCCCCTATGCATCAGCACTCTTGTATCCCTTGGGTAAATTCCTAGCAGTGCTATTGCTGGGTCATAGGGTAGGTTTATTTTTAATTTTTTGAGGAACCTCCACACTGTTTTTCAGAGTGGCTGCACCAGTTTGCATTCCCACCAACAGTGCAAGAGGGTTCCCATTTCTCCATATCCTCTCCAGCATCCTCTCAGCGTAGTCTCCTGATTTGTTCATTTTAGCCACTCTGAATGGCATGGGGTGATATCTGTATGGTTTTAATTTAGAAGCCAGAGTAGATAAAAGAATACATGGATGTGTAAATGTTCATGTAATTTTTTCTATGATTGATGGATGAATGAATCTAATCAATAAAAACTGCATTCTGCACCTAAGTGAAATAATATGTTATTTGCCTTTCTCTGTCTGACTTTTTTCATGTAGCATTATACCTTCTACATCCATCCATGTTGTGAGTGGCAAGATATCAATCTACAAAACCAATAGACCAAACAAAACCAGAAATAGACTTACAAATACAGAGAACTATTTGGTGGTTGCCAGAAGGGCTGGTAGGGGGATGGGTGAAAGAGGAGAAGGGGATTAAGAGGTATAAACTTCCAGTTACAAAATATATAGGTCGCAGAGATGAAAAGTACAGTGGAGGGAATACACTCAATAATATTGTAACAACATTGTATTGCAGCAGATGGTGAATACACTTAAAATAGTGATCATTTCATAATGTATATGATTGTTGAGGCACTATGGTAAACACCTGGAGCTAATATTATATATCAACTATACTTAAAAAAAAGGCATTCCAGAGTTTTGATCACTTGTATTTTCCTTGCCTTTTCTCTGTCCTCTACTTAAAAAAATAAACAGAGTTGCTCATTAACCCCTGAATAACTACCTTATTTACCCTTATTGAGGGCAGTTAGGATCTAGAAGCCTAGTGAGAAATGACCATGGCACCGTTGAAATTGTAGACCTGTTGTATCTGCTCATCCTTTCTCCCAGAATGGTGTGATATCTCTGTGGACCTGGTGAAAGAGCAGTGTTCATTATTTAAAGTTAGAAATGTAGTTAAGGAGATTTTCAAAGTATTCGCTTCTTCCTAAGTAGGAAGGTAGACCCTTGGGATCTCATTATTGAGCTGGCTGAGTACAGGGGCTGATAGTAAGGAGTTCATTTTCTCTGTTTCCCACGGGCTCTGTCAAGCTCAGGAGAGAGTCCTGAGGTGTTTGTCCCATGCTCAGTACAGCTATTGAAGTTTCCAATATTTCATTTCTGTTCACACAGTGATATAATCTCTGGGGTCACCTCTTTCAGAGAAGAAAGAGACAATTAAGGACTGTTTATTGTTGAAGGGTAAGTGAGTAGGTCATCCCCATCCCCAAGTCCTGCCCCTTGTAGACCCCGCCCTGAGCAGTGGGGCCGCTGGGCCATCCCCTCGATGCTTCTGCCACCTCAGTCCTCAGATGTTGTCAGTAATCAGCATCATTCACTCCCCCAAAGCTAGAACAAACAATCCTAAAATTTGTATGAAAACATAAAAAGACCCCAGTATCCCTCAAAAACATCCCTCAAAAAAGAAAAGCAAAGCTGGAGGCCTCAGAATTACAAACTTCAAGTTATCTTACAAAGATGTAGTGATCAAAGGTGTATGAACCTAGGGGAATGGAAAAAAAGAGGAAAAAACCCCCAAAATATGAAGATTCTTAAAAAAAACCTTTTAATTAGTTAACATACAGTGTGCTATTGGTTTCAAGAGTAGAATTCAGTGATTCCACTTACCTACGACACCCAGTGCTCATTCCAACAAGTTCCCTCCTTAGTACCCATCACCCATCTAGCCCATCTCCCACCCGCCTCCCTCCATCAACCCTCAGTTTGTTCTCTATCGTTAAGAGTCTCTTGTGGTTTGTTTTCCTCTCTTCTCTGCCCGCTTCCCATATCATGTTTTGTTTCTCAAATTCCACATATGAGTGAAATCATATGGTATTTGTTTTCTCTGATTGCTTATTTCACTTAGCATAACACACTCTAGCTTTATCCATGTAATTACAAATGGCAAGATTCCATTTTTTTGATGACTGAGTGGTATTCCATTGTATATTTATACCACATCTTTTTATCGTTTTACCACATTTGGGCTCTTTCCATAGTTTACCTATTGTTGATAATGCTACTATAGACATTGGGATGCATGTGCCCATTGAATCTATATTTTTGTAACATTTGGGTAAATACTCTAATAGTAGAATTTCTCATTGTAGGGTAGTTGTATTTTTAGTTTTTTGAGGAACCTCCATACTGTTTTTAGAGTGGCTGCACCAGTTTGCATTCCCACCAATAGTGCAAAAGTGTTTTCCTTTCTCTGCATCCTCACCAACACCTGTTTTTCTTGAGTTGTGAATTTTAGCCATTCTGACCAGTGTGAGGTAGTATCTTAATGTGGTTTTGATTTGTATTTCCCCAATGATGAATGATGTTGAGAATCTTTTCATGCATCTGTTAGTTATTTAATGGAAAAGTGTCTATTCATGTCTTCTGCCCATTTCTTCACTGAATTATTTGTTTTTTTGGTGTTGAGTTTGATAAGTTCTTTGTAGATTTTGGATACTAACTCTATCTGACATGTCACTTGGAAATATATTCTCTCATTCTGTAGGCTGCCTTTTAGTTTTGTTGATTCTTTCCTTCATTGTGGACAAGCTATTTATGTTGATGATGTCTCAATAATTCACTGAAAATTCTGTGTGATTGGTTGTCATTTCTCCTCTTTCATTTGTGATTTTGTCTATTTGGATCCTCTCTCTTTCTGATAAGTCTGGCTAGGGGGTTTTCAACTTTCTTCATTCTTTTTTTTAAATTTTTAAATATTTATTTATTTTTGAGAGAGAGAGAGAAAAAGAGGGACAGAGACAAGAGGATGAGCAGGGGAGTGGCAGAGAGAGAGAGGGAGGGAGAATCTGAAACAGGCTCCCGGCTCTGAGCTGTCAGCACAGACCCGATGTGGGGCTTGAACTCACAAACTATGACATCATGACCTGAGCCAAAGTCAGACGCTTAACTGACTGAGCCACCCAGGCGACCCTCAATTTTCTTTATTCTTTCAAAGTACCATTATTTAGTATCATTGGTGTCTTCTGGTTATTGTTTGTTTGTTTGTTTGTTTCTAGTCATTTATTTTTGCTCTAATATTTATTATTTCCCTTCTGCTGGCTGTAGGCTTTATTTGCAGCTCCTTTTTTTAGCTCCTTTAGATGTAATGTTGTGTATTTCAGACCTTTCTTGCTTCTTGAGATAGGCCTGACTTGCAATGTACTTTCCTCTTAGGACTGCCTTGGATGCATCTCAAAGGTTTTGATCTTGTGTTTTCATTTTCATTGGCTTTCATGTATTAAAAAAATTCTTCTCTAATTTTCATTCATTATTTAGTAGGATTTTTTTCCTTCATGTATTTGAGTGCTAACAAAATTTTTCTTGTGATTGCTTTCTAGTTTTTTTGTATTGTGATCTGAAAATATGCATGGCATAATATCAATCTTTACCTGTTGAGGGCTGATTTCTACCTAGTATGTGATCTATTCTGGAGAATGTTCCATGTACATTCAAGAAAAATGTATTCTGCTTTTAGGATGAAATGTTTTGAATATCTGTTAAGTTCATCTGGTGCAGTGTGTCATTCAGAGCCTTTGAGTTCTTATTGATTTTTTGCTTAGATGATCTTCCCATTGCTATAAGTGCAGTATTAATGTCCCTTAGTATTACTGTATTATTATCAATGGGTTTCTATATGTTAGTCACCAATTGATTTATATATTTGTGTGTTCCAAATATATAAATATTTATATTACATATATCTATATAATATATAATGTATAAGGGTCATAAATATTTACAATTGTTAGTACTTGTTGATGGAAGGACTCCTTAATTATGATGTCGTGCCTTTCCTCTTCTCTTGTTACACTCTTTGTTTTATTTATTATTTAATTGTTTTTACTTTGCTAGCAAAATTTATTTGGAAATAGCAGAGGAATTGCTATTTCTTTTTTTTAATATGAAATTTATTGTCAGATTGGTTTCCATACAACACCCAGTGATCATCCCAACAGATGCCCTCCTCAAAGCCCGTCACCTGCTTTCCCCTTCCTCCCACCCTCATCAACCCTCAGTTTATTCTTAGTTTTTATGAGTCTCTTATCGTTTGCCTCCTTCCCTCTCTGTAACTTTTTTCCCCCTTCCCCTCCCCCATGGTCTTCTGTTAAATTTCTCAGGATCCACATAAGAGTGAAAACGTATGGTATCTGTCTTTTTCTGTATGACTTATTTTGCTTAGCATAACACTCTCCAGTTCCATCCACGTTTCTACAAAAGGCCATATTTCACTCTTTCTCATTGCCAAGTAGTATTCCATTGTATATATAAACCACAACTTCTTTTTTTAATATGAAATTTATTGTCAAATTGGTTTCCATACAACACCCAGTGCTCATCCCAACAGGTGCCCTCATCAATACCTATCACCCACTTTCCCCTCCTTCCCATCCACCATCAACCTTCAGTTTGTTCTCAGTTTTTAAGAATCTCTTATGTCTTGGCTCCCTCCCTCTCTAACCTTTTTTTCTCCTTCCCCTCACCCATGGTCTTCTGTTAAGTTTCTCAGGATCCACATAGGAGTGAAAACATATGGTATCTGTATTTCTTTTTATGACTTATTTCACTTAGCATAACACTCTCCAGTGCCATCCACGTTGCTACAAAAGGCCATATTTCGTTCTTTCTCATTGCCACGTAGTATTCCATTGTGTATATAAACCACAATTTCTTTTATTTTTTTTAATATATGAAATTTATTGTCAAATTGGTTTCCATACAACACCCAGTGCTAATCCCAAAAGGTGCCCTCCTCAATACCCATCACCCACCCTCCCCTCCCTCCCACCCCCCATCAACCCTCAGTTTGTTCTCAGTTTTTTTTTAAATGTTTATTTATTTTTGAGACAGAGACAGAGCATGAACGGGGGAGGGTCAGAGGGAGACACAGAATCCGAAGCAGGATTCAGGCTCTGAGCTGTCAGCACAGAGCCCGATGCGGGGCTCAAACTCACAGACTGTGAGATCAAAACCACAATTTCTTTATTCATTCATCATTTGATAACATTTAGACTCTTTCCATAATTTGGCTATTGTTGAAAGTGCTGCTATAAACATTGGGGTACAAGTGCCCCTATGCATCAGCACTCCTATATCTCTTGGGTGTATTCCTAACAGTGCTATTACTGGGTCATAGGGTGGATCTAGTTTTAATTTTTTGAGGAACCTCCACACTGTTTTCAGAGTGGCTGCACCAGTTTGCATTCTCACCAACAGTGCAAGAGTGTTCCCGTTTCTCCATAGCCTCGCCAGCATCTATAGTCTCTTGGTATGTTAATTTTAGCTACTCTGACAGCATGAGGTGGTATCTGAGTGTGGTTTTGATTTGTATTTCCCTGATGAGGAACGACATTGAGCATCTTTTCATGTGCCTGTTGGCCATTGGATGTCTTCTTTAGAGAAGTATCTATTCATGTTTTCACCCATTTCTTCACTGGACTATTTGTTTTTCGGTTGTGGAGTTTGGTGAGTTCTTTATAGATTTTGGATACTAGCCCTTTGTCCGATATGTCATTTGCAAATATCTTTTCCCATTATTACAGGTGCCTTTTAGTTTTGTTGATTGTTTCCTTTGCAGTGCAGAAGATTTTTCTCTTCATGAGGCCCCAATAGTTCATTTTTGCTTTTAAGTCCCTTGCCTTTGGGGATGTGTCAAGTAAGAAATTGCTGCGGCTGAGGTCAGAGAGGTTTTTTCCTGCTTTCTCCTCTAGGGTTTTGATGGTTTCCTGTCTCACATTTAGGTCCTTTATCCATTTTGAGTTTATTTTTGTGAATGGTGTGAGAAAGTGGTCTAGTTTTAACCTTCTGCATGTTGCTGTCCAGTTCTCCCAGCACCATTTTTTAAAGAGACTGTTTTTTTTTTCCTACTGGATATTCTTTCCTGCTTTGTCAAAAATTAGTTGGCCATACTTTTGTGGGTCTAATTCTGGGGTTTCTAATCTATTCCATTGGTCTGTGTGTCTGTTTTTGTGCCAATACCATGTTGTCTTGATGATTACAGCTTTGTAGTAGAGGCAAAAGCCTGGGATTGTGATGCCTCCCGCTTTGGTCTTCTTCAAAATTACTTTGGCTATTCGGGGTCCTTTGTGGTTCCTTACAATATTTAGGATTGCTTGCTCTAGCTTCAAGAAGAATGCTGGTGAAATGAATCCCTGTCGTGTTCCTGATCTCAGGGAGAAAGCTCTCCGCTTTTCCCCATTGATTGGGATTGCATTGAATGCGTAGATTACTTTGGATAGTATTGACATGTTAACAATATTTATTCTTCCAATCCATGGGCACGGAATGTTTTTCCATTTCTTTATATCTTCTTCAATTTCCTTCATAAGCTTTCTATAGTTTTCAGCATACAGATCTTTTACATCTTTGGTTAGGTTTATTCCTAGGTATTTTATACTTCTTGGTGCAATTGTGAATGGGATCAGTTTCTTTATTTGTCTTTCTGTTGCTTCATTATTCGTGTATAAATGCAACTGATTTCTGTACATTGATTTTGTATCCTGCGACTTTGCTGAATTCATGTATCAGTTCTAGCAGACTTTTGGTGGACTCTGTTGGGTTTTCCATGTATAATATCATGTCATCTGCAAAAAGCGAAAGCTTAACTTCATCTTTGCCAATTTTGATGCCTTTGATTTCCTTTTGTTGTCTGATTGCTGATGCTAGAACTTAATGTTAAACAACAGCGGTGAGAGTGGACATCCCTGTCATGTTCCTGATTCCTGGGGAAAGCTCTCAGTTTTTCCCCATTGAGGATGATATTAGCTGTAGGCTTTTCATAAATGGCTTTTTTGATGTTTAAGTATGTTCCTTCTATCCCGACTTTCTCAATGGTTTCTATGAAGAAGTGATGTTGAATTTTGTCAAATGCTTTTTCTGCATCTATTGACAGGATCATATGGTTCTTATCTTTTCTTTTATTAATGTGATGTATCCCATTGATTGATTTGCGAATCTTGAACCAGTCCTGCAGCCCAGGAATGAATCCCAGTTGATCATGGTGAATAATTCTTCTTCTTCTTCTTTTTTTTTAATTAAATTTAGGTAGCCTTTTATTTTTATTTTTTTTAATTTATATATGAAATTTATTGTCAAATTGGTTTCCATACAACACCCAGTGCTCATCCCATAAGGTGCCCTCTTCAATACCCATCACCCACCCTCTCCTCCCTCCCACCCCCCATCAACCCTCAGTTTGTTCTCAGTTTTTAACAGTCTCTTATGCTTTGGCTCTCTCCCACTCTAACCTCTTTTTTTTTCCTTCCCCTACCCCATGGGTTGCTGTTACCCTATGACCCAGCAATAGCACTGCTAGGAATTTATCCAAGGAATAATTCTTCTTATATGCTGTTGAACTTGATTTGCTAGTATCTTGTTGAGAATTTTTGCATCCATGCTTATCAGGGATATTGGCTTGTGGTTCTCTTTTTCTGCTGGGTCTCTGTCTGGTTTAGGAATCAAAGTAATGCTGGCTTCATAGGATGAGTCTGGGTTTTCCTTCCCTTTCTATTTTTTTGCAACATCTTGAGATGGGTAGATATTATCTCTGCTTTAAATGTCTGGTAGAATTCCCTAGGGAAGCCATCTGGTCCTGGACTCTTATTTTTTGGGAGATTTTTGATAATTGATTCAATTTCTTCACTGGTTATGGGTTGGTTCAAATTTTCTATTTCTTCCTGTTTGAGTTTTGGAAGTGTGTGGATGCTTAGGAATTTGTCCATTTCTTCCAGGCTGTCCAGTTTGTTGGCATATAATTTTTAATAGTATTCCATGATAACTGCTTGGATTTTTGAGGAATTGGTTGTAATAATTCCATTTTCATTCATGATTTTATCTATTTGGGTCATCTCCCTTTTCTTTTTGAGAAGCCTGGCTAGAGGTTTATCAATTTTCTTTATTCTTTCAAAAAACAAACTCTTGGTTTCATTGATCTGCTCTGCTGGTTTTTTTTAAGATTCTATATTGTTTATTTCTGTTATGTGTCCTGCACCTGTGAGTACTACTATATTAAAAAGGGGTCATAGACTGTCCAAGGCCTGGCACTTCAGGACGTGTATTTGGAGTGTGTTTTGTGTAGTCTGTTTAATGTCTGTGGTTGCTTTATCTCCACTTGTTGTGAGGGTTTGGACCTTCCACAAGGTGTGCTTTGATTTGTTCTTTGAAGTAACTCTGGAAAAAATGAAAAGGGCAAAGAGTGGAAGAAGCCTTATCCCATACAAGAGAGAAATGACAAGAGCAGATAAAGAAGTCCAGGCAGAGAATCAAAGAAATGCTAAGACTTAATCCAGAGAGAGAGAGAGAGAGAGAGAGAGAGAGAGAGAGAGGAAAATAAAGGAGATACAGAAAAGGTATAAAAAGAATAGAATTAAAATGCCCAGTTAAACAAACAACCAGAAGAAAGAAAGAAAGAAAGAAAGAAAGAAAGAAAGAAAGAAAGAAAGAAAGAATATGTATAATAAGAATTGATAAAAAATCCAATCAGAAAATGCAAAACTGTACGACAGCTGTCCGTTCGTGCCTTGGAACCTGTGGCCGTGCTGGTCTGAAAGAGTGGCTTTTAGATTCAGTCATTGTCAATCTTCCTCGGGTAGACAAGCCCTTACCAGGCATGGACTGACAGGTTTAGTGTAAGTGGGTCCCGCCTCCACTGGGGGTCGCTGTCTTGTTCCCTGAAGCCCCACCATGTTGGTGATGGGGACAAAAATGGTGATAGTGCAATCTCTCCTCCCTGGACGGGGTGTCCCAATCCATGCTGTTTAGGCGACCCTCACAGGATAGCATGGGTTGCAGGTCTGTCCTACTCCACAGTCTCCTGCATCTCTAGGTGTTTGGCTGGGATTCAAAACTCCATGTCTTAAGGGATCCTTCCCAGATCCTGCTGGTTCTGGGAAGTACTACTCCACCCAGCTGACAAAGGGCCTCTGGCTGGCGTTTGCAGGGTCTTTTGTCCTTGGAGGGACAATATACGCTCTTCCCTCAGTGCTCAAGGGAGGGGGCTGCTCTCTTGATCAGTGAGCCCCCAAGATCCCTACCAAGCCCCAGGCTGGCTCCCCTTTTCCCAGATGTGCACGAACAGCTGGCTCTGGTCCAGAGAAATTTTTGTAACCCTGAAAACTCTGATCTTCACTCCTAAGCCTGTTTACAAGTTAGAAATTGGCTCTCTCCATATTCTTTGTCCCCCCCTCTGTGGTCTGGAGAAACTTTTCTCTTGTCCAAATACAAGCTCACACTTCCTCAGCCTCTCTTTTCTTCCTTTTGTGTCTCCACTGAAGCAGTTCCCCTCCTCTGTGACTACGCTGCTCATTTTATATCTTCCAGTTCACAAACACACACCTCTGAAGCATCAAGCTGTCTCCATACACCTGTGAAGATGTTTTGGCACTCTGTAGCCTGGATTCCTGGAATTCCAAGTGCTCTGACCTCAAAACTTCTGTTTGAGGGATGAGGGAAGTTTTGTTTTCCCTACTTCTCTACCATCTTGACTCCTCTCCTTTTTTTATACATTCTGGTACTCTATGTCTTTTGATTGGAGCATTTAGTCCCTTTACATTCACAGTGATTGTTGAAAGATATGAACTTATTGACAATGCATTGCCTATAGAGTTGGTGGTTTTAGTGATACTTTTTGGTTCTTTCCAGTCTTTGTTTCCTTTGCTCTTCCCCGCCCCCCCCCCCCCCCCCCACTCAAAGAGTCTGTCTTAAATTTTCTTGCAGGACTGGTTTAGTGGTCATTTACTTTGGTTTTTATTTGTCTGGGAAACTTTATCTCTCCTTTTATATTGAGTAACAGTCTTGCTGGATAGAGTATTCTTGGATGCATCCCCCACCGCATTCAGCACATTGAATATGTCTTGCTACCATTTTCTGGCCTGCCAAGTTGCCATGGACAGATCTGCTATGAACCTGAATCTCTCTTTCTTTTTAGGTTATGTAGTTTTTCCCCCTTGATGCTTTCAGAATTCTTTCCTTGTCTATATATTTTGTGAATCTGACTATGATATGTCTCGGAGATGGATGACTTTGTTGATTTTAAAGGGTGTTCTCTGTGCTTCTTGGATTTTGAAGCTTTTGTCCTTCCCCAGATAAGGGAAGTTTTCACTTATAATTTTCTCAAATAACTTTCTGCCCCTTTTGGTCTCTCTTCATCTTCTGTTTGTTTGTTTGTTTGTTTGTTTGTTTATTTATTTATTTATTTAATTTATTTATTGTGTTAGGGAGAGAGAGACAGAGGGAGAGAGAGAGAGAGAGAGAGAGAGAGAGAGAGAGAGAGAGACAGACACCAAGCACAGGAGAGGGGCAGAGTGAGAAAGAAAAATTTTAAGTAGGCACCCGATGTGGGGCTCGAACCCACAATTCTGAGATAATAACGTGAGCCAAAACCGAGTCAGACACTCAACCACTGAACCACTCAGGTGCCGCTATGAATGTTATTACATTTTAATAAATCACTAAGACTCTAAGTCTGCCTTCATGATCCCTGACCTTTGTTTCCCTCTTCTTTCAGCTTCACTATTTTCCATAATTTTATCTGCTAATTTGCTCCTCTATCTCATCCATCCTCATTTTTATGGCCTCAATTTGTGTTTGCATTTATGTCATAGCATTTTTAATTTTGACCTGATTAGATTCTATTTCTTTTATCTCTGCAGAATCGGACTCTCTAGAGTCTTGTATGGTTTTTCAAGCCCAGCAGGTATCCCTATAATCATTGTTTTAAGTTCTGTTTCAGAGATCTTACTTATATCTGCATTGACCAAATCCATGGCCATCATCCCTTGTTATTCTTTCTTTTGGGGTGAATTCCTCCATCTTCTCATTTTATTTATTTATTTATTTATTTTTATTTATTTTTAAAATTTTTTTTCAACGTTTTTATTTATTTTTGGGACAGAGAGAGACAGAGCATGAACGGGGGAGGGGCAGAGAGAGAGGGAGACACAGAATCGGAAACAGGCTCCAGGCTCTGAGCCATCAGCCCAGAGCCCGACGCGGGGCTCGAACTCACGGACCGCGAGATCGTGACCTGGCTGAAGTCGGACGCTTAACCGACTGCGCCACCCAGGCGCCCCCATCTTCTCATTTTAGAGGAAGAAAAAAATAGGATAAAATGAACATTAAAGAATTTTTAAAAATCTGAAGGGAGTTAAGATGGTGTAGAAGTAAGGGAGACTTGTATTTTCCTTGTCCCTCAAACACAGCTGTATTGAGGTCAGATCACTTGAACACCCAGGAAATAGACCTGCAGATTCAAAGAAGGATCTCCACAGTTTGAAGGAGCCAGGTCGACAGGATTCAGGTGTGTGTATGTGAATTGGGGGGGATAAAGTGGCAGAACTACTGAGGGAAGGAACCCTTTCTGTGGTGAGAAAAGGGAGAGAAAGAGGGGTTGTGAAAGTGCAGCATCAAGCTAGAACAAGAGGAAAATCTCTCTGAACCATGGACTGGGGAGGGAGAAGTACTGAGTGTTCCATATATATATATATAGAGAGAGAGAGCTGAACAGCCTTTGGAGCTGAAAGTCCCAGGTTTTAGAAGTGCATGACATTCTCTGGGATGGAGCTGTGGCATGTGCTCCTGGGGAGGGAGATGGCCCCAGATTGCATAGTGTACTATAGTGATTGGGTGCACTGGGAGAGAACGATCCCTTTCCTAAATGGTGTGCTTTGGAAAGAGGGTTTATTGCCTCCCCAGGGACAAAAGACCTTGCATGTGAGAGCCAAAGGCCTTTCTTCAGCAGGGTGGAGAGTGTCTACTCTGGAGTGGAGTTGCACCTTGCTGGGTCCTTTAAGACTTGGTGCTTTGAATCCCAGCCCAGCAGCAAGGGAGGACACTCAAAAGAATTGCGGAGAAGAGTGAGCTGTTTTTGTTATTCTGTGAGGTTCTATGAACAGTGTGGGCGGAGATCCCCAGTACAGGGAGGAGAGATTGGGGTGACTCTCCCCCACCCAACACCAACATGGTGGGACTTTAGAGAGCAGGACAGTGGCCCCTAGTGGAGGCAGGACACATTTACACCAAACCTCGCCTCTCTGTTACTGTCAAATTCTTATTTACTGGAAGAAGACTGACTGACAGAGCTGGTTTCTCCTCCAGACTAGCACAGCCACCATCCCCAGGGACAAACAGACAACTTCCCCCCCCCCCCCCCCGCCGTCTTGTTTTTTTGTTTTTGAATGAGACTCACAGTGTCTGATTTTGTTTTTTGGTCATTAAATTTTTTTAAAAAAAATGTTTATTTATTTTTGAGAGAGAGAGAGCAAAAGCACAAGCAGGGAGGGGCAGAGAGAGAATGAGACACAGAATCCAAAGCAGATTCCAGGCTTTGAACTGTCAACACAGAGCCTGACGTGGGGCTTGAACCCACGAACTGTGAGATCATGACCTGAGCCAAAGCCAGACACCTAACCAACTAAGCCACCCAGGTTCCCCTGTCATTTCTTATTATATATTTTTATTTTGTGATCAGGCTTTTTAATTATATACTTTTTCTTCTTTTCCCCTATCTTCTGCTTTTGTTGTTGTTTCTTTTCCTTTCTCTTTGCTTGGAATCAGCCTTATAGTTTTTTGGTTCTCTGTTCTTGTTTTTCTCTCCTTTCTTTTTTCACTATTTATGGGATCTGGCTTCCACACCCCCCCTTTTACCCCCAAGGTCACTTCAACAAACAAATCTAAACACACCTAATTAAAGATCCAAGCAGTCTACCACTGCAAGCAAGGAGGAGCTCTGCTTATGACTGACAAGTGGGTTAGAACAGCCAAAATGCAACAGAAGAGTACACACAGCACACACAAGAAACACTTCCTGGAGTGTCAGACCTATACAGTGTATGATTCCTTTTTAATATAGTGGTATTTTCAGGTGCAGGACACATATCATGCTTTTAAAACATGCAAAAGATAGAAATGTAGTTAAAAGGACAAGATGCAGGAATTCTCCCAAAAGAAAAATCAGGAGGGAACCAGAGACAGAGACTTGCTTAAAGCAAATACAAACAATATATCTGAACAAGAATTTAGAACAACTGTCATAAGACTACAAGCTGGACTTGAAAAAAGCATAGAAGACACCAGAGAAACCATTGCTTCAGAGATCAAAGACCTATAACTAGTCAGGATGAATTAAAAAAGTCCTCTGGCTGAGATGTAAAATAAGCTAGATAAAGTCACAGCAAGAATTGAAGAAACAGAGGAGAGAATAGGTGAAATAGAAGATAAAATTATAGAAAATAATGAAGCTGAAAAGAGGAAAAGGAAATTACTAGATCACCAAGGGAGAATTAGAGAACTATGTGATTCCTTGAAATGAAGTAATATCTGTATCATAGGAGCCCCAGAAGAAAAAGAGTGAAAAAAAGGGGCAGAAGGTTTATTTGAACAAATTGTAGCTGAGAGCTTCCCTAATCTGGGCAAGGAAACAGGCATCCAAGTCCAAGAGGCACAGAGGATTACCTTCAAAATCAACAAAAACAGGTCAACACTACAACATATCATAGTGAAACTGGCAAAATACAAAGATAAAGAGAGAATTCTGAAAGGAGCTAGGGCAAAAGGTCCTTAACCAAAAAGTGCATAAACATAAAGTTAATAGTAGACCTGTCCACTGAAACTTGGCAGGCCACAAGGGAGTAGCAGGAAATATTCAATGTACTGAATAGGAAAAATATGCAGCCAAGAATTCTTTATGCAGAAAGGCTGTCATTCAGAATAGAAGGAGAGATAAATTCTTCCTCAGACAAAAAAAAGTAAAAGAGTTCATGAGCACTAAACCAGCCCTGCAAGAAACTGAAAGGGAGAACTCTCTGAGCAGAAAGCTGCAAAGACTACAAGGAACTAGAGTATGTAACCAGAAACACGGAATCTACAGATAACACGATGGCACTGAATTAATATCTTTCAACAGTCACTCTGAATGCAAATAGACTAGATCCCCAATCAAAAGACATGGGGAATCAGAATGGATAAAAAAAAAAAACAAGATCCATCTATGTGCCACCACTGTTGTTCAATATAGGACTGGAAGTCCTTGCCTCAGCAGTCAGACCAAAAAAAAAAAAAAAAAAAAAAAAAAAAAAGGCATCCAAATGAGCAAGGAAGAAGTAGAACTCACACTCTTCACAGATGACATGATACTCTACATGGGAAACCTGAAAGACTCCACCAAAACATGCTAGAACTGATACATGAATTCAGCAAAGTTTCAGGATATAAAATCAATGTACAGAAATCAGCTGCATTTCTGTATACCAATAATGAAACAGCAGAAAGAGATATCAAGGAATTGTTCCCACTTAAAATTGCACCAAATACCATTAAATACCTGAGAATAAACCTAACCAAAGAGATAAATGATATGTATGCTGAAAAGCATAGAAAAAATAAAAGAAATTTAGAAGACACAAAGAAATGGGCTAACATTACATGCTCATGGATTGAAAGAACAAACGTTAAAATGTTGATACAACCCGAACCAATCTAGATGTTCAATACAATCCCTATAAAAATGACACCAGCATTCTTCACAGAGCTAGAACAAACAATACTAAAAATTGCAGGGAAACAGAAAAAACTGAATAGTCAAAGTAAAGTTGAAAAAGAAAAACCAAACCTGGAGGCATCACAATTCTGGACTTTAAGCTGTATTACAAAGCTATAATCATCAAGACAGTATGGTACTGGCACAAAACAGACACATACATCAGTGGAATAGAATAGAGACCCCAGAGTGGATCCACAAATATATGGTCAACTAATCTTTGACAAAGCAAGAAACAGTATCCAATGGAAAAGAGACACTCTCTTTGGAAATGGTGCTGTGAAAACTAGATAACGACATGCAGAAGAATGAACCTGGACCACTTTCTTACACCACATACACTTTCTTACACCACATCCAAAAATAATGGATGAAAAGTCCATTTCAAAATGGATGAAAGTCCTAAACATAAGGTAGGAAGCCATCAAAATCCTAGAGGGGAAAACAGGCAACCTCTTTGACTTCGGCTGCAGCAACTTCTTACTACAACATGTCTCTGGCGGCAAGGGAAACAAAAGCAAAACTGAAGTATTTGGGACTTCATCAAGATAAAAAGCTTCTGCACAGCCAAGGAAACAAGCAAGAAAACTAAAAGGCAACCAACAGAATCTGAGAAGGTGTTTACAAATGCCATATCTGATAAAGGGTTAGTACCCAAAATCTCTAAAGAACTTACCAAACTCAACATCCAAAAAACTAATAATCCAGTGGAGAAATGGGCAAAAGACATGAATAAACACTTTTACAAAGAAGACATCCATATGGCTAACAGTCACTTGAAAAGATACTCAACATCACTCATCATCAGGGAAATACAAATCAAAACAACAGTGAGATGCCACTTCACACCTGTCAGAATTGATAAAATTAATAACTCAGGCAACAACAAATGTTGGCGAGGATGCAGAGAAAGAGAAACACTTTTGCACGGCTGGTGGGAATGTAAACTGGTGCAGCCACTCTGGAAAACAGTATGGAGGTTCCTCAAAAAGTTAAAAAATAGAACTACCCTATGATCCATCAATTGTACTACTAGATATATATCCAAAGGTTGCAGGGGTGCTGATTTGAAGCGTCACATGCATCTCAATGTTTATAGCAGCCCTAACAACAATAGTCAAAATATGTAGAGAGCCCAAATGTCCATAGACTGATTAATGGATAAAGAAGATGAGGTATGTATATATATATATATATATATATATATATATATATATATATATATATATATACACACACACACACACACACACACACACACACACACACACAATGGAATATTAAAAGATCAAAAGAATGAAATCTGACCATTTGCCACAACATGGATGGAACTATAGGGTATTATGCAAAGCGAAATAAGTCAGTCAGAGAAATAGAAATGCCATGTGATTTCACTCATGTGGAATTTAAGAAACAAAACAGATGAACATAGTGGAAGGGAAGAAAAAATAAGATAAAAACAGAGAGGTAGACAAACTACAAAAGACTCTTAAATACAGAGAACAAATTGAGGGTTGCTGGCAGAGTGTTGGTTGGGATGGGCTAAATGGGTGATGGGCATTAAGGAGACCACTTGTTGGGATGAGCAGTGGTTGCTATATGTAAGTGATGAAGCACTAAATTATTTTCCTGAAATCATTATTAGAGCATATGTTAACTAACTTGAATTTCAATAAAAAAACAAATAAAAAAATACATCCAGATGGCTAACTGACACATGAAAAGGTGCTCAACATTACTCATCATCAGGAAAATGCAAATAAAAACCACAATGAGATATCACCTCACACCTGTTTGAATGGCTAAAATTAATAATTCAGAAAACAACAGATGTGGCAAGGACACAGTGAAAGAGGAACACTTTTGCACTGTTGGTGGGAATGCAAACTGGTGCAGCCACTCTGGAAAAAAGTATGGAGGTTCCTCAAAAAATTAAAAATAGAACTACCTTATGACCCAGCCGTTGAACTACTAGGTATTTATTCAAAGGATACAGGAGTGCTGATTCATAGGGGCACATGCACCCTGATGTTTATAGCAGCACTACCAGCAATAGCCAAATTATGGAAGGAGACCAAATATCCATTGATTGATGACGAATGGATAAAGAAGATGTGGTATATATATACAATTGAATACCACTCGGTGATGAAAAAGAATGAAATCTCATCATTTGCAACAACATGGTTGGAACTAGAGGGTATTATGCTAAACGAAATAAGTCAGTCAGAGAAAGATAGATATATGATTTCCCACATATGTGGAATTTGAGAAACTCAGTGGATATGAACATAGGGGAAGGGAGGAAAAAATAAGATAAAAACAGAGAGGGAGGCAAACTGTAGGAGACTCTTAAATACAGAGAACAAACTGAAGGTTGCTAGAGGGGAGGTGGGTGGGGGATGGGGTAACTGGGTGGTGGGCATTATGGAGGGCACTTTTTGGGATCAAAACTGGGCGTCATATGGAAGAGATGAATCGCTGGGTTCTTCCTGAAGCCAAAACTACACTGTATGTTAACTAACTTGAGAATTAAAAAAAAAAAAAATGGAGGAGTAGAAAATAAAATAAAATAAATTCAAAAAGGGAAAAATTTTAAAAATCAAATAAAGGAAGCTAGATTGTAGGTGTCTTGTGTTCTGCTTGGTAAAAGAGGCTTAATGGAAAAAAGAAAATAGAAAGAATAAAACATTAAAAATACAATAATAAAATAATAAAATAAAATAATATAAAATTTTGCTCGTTCTGTAACTAAGAATCAAAAGAATTTAAAAAAAAACCAGAAGCAACAACAACAAAAAGCTAACAAACAAATGAACAAGGAAAAGAACCCAAATGAAGCTAGATCCAGTTTCCCCTAGAGCTGAAACTTTCGAGTAGTCTATAGTCAGTAGACAAGCTGGTGTAAGGGATTCATGCTGTTCTTTTGGGGAAGGGCCTGATGCTCTGATTCTCAGGCTGACTCATTCTGGTGGAGATGTGACTGGAGGGCACGATGGGGCAGGGTTTGGTGTAACAGCTCTGTTTTCCATTTGGTGTTGCTGTTTAGCTCACTGGGGTCAGATCATTGTTGGTGGGCTAATGGTGAAAATGGCTTCACCCTACTCTCTGGTCTTTGGTTTTTAAAAAAAATTTTTTTTTGACGTTTATTTATTTTTGAGACAGAGAGAGACAGAGCGTGAACGGGGGAGGGTCAGAGAGAGAGGGAGACACAGAATCTGAAACAGGCTCCAGGCTCTGAGCTGTCAGCACAGAGCCCGATGCGGGGTTTGAACTCACAAACCATGAGATTATGACCTGAGCCGAAGTCGGAAGCTTACCTGACTGAGCCACCCAGGCGCCCCATACTCTCTAGTCTTTGGAATGGGAAGTTGGTGCCCTCACAGACATGGTATCACTTATCCCTCCTGTGTCCCCCACTTCTGTCAGTTCCCCATCTTCCCCCAGTGTCCAAGCTGTCTGCCTAC
The DNA here is from genome assembly GCF_018350175.1 of Felis catus. Taxonomy (NCBI): domain Eukaryota; kingdom Metazoa; phylum Chordata; class Mammalia; order Carnivora; family Felidae; genus Felis; species Felis catus. Next base: position 1,487,152 of record NC_058372.1, on the reverse strand, counting down.
CAGGCACTTCCTCTCTCCAGAGTTGTATCTCAGGCATGGCTGTGTTTCAAAACCCCACACTTCAGAGACCCTTGTGGTATGGACCCACAGTGATCTTCTAGGGAGGGTCTCACCACTCTGTGGCCAGGGCCAGCTTATCCCAGGAAACAGTCACTCCATTGAATGGTGACAATGGCTCATAATTTTTGGTAAGTCACAACACACAGCCAGTTCCAGGGTTTGCTGCCCTCTGCCCGTTTCTTTGTTCCTATATGAGTGACGAGTGAATGTGTGGCTTGATGGTGCTCCTTGGCTCTTTTTCCTGTGGAGAGGCCATATCACCACAGCCAAATTTACTTGAAGCAGGGGAACCACTTCTTCCCGTGATACTCATGGGATCCTCAGACTGCACGGCCCACTCCTGTGTCTCTGCCCTGCTTCCTTGATGTAGCACCACTGGGGGCTGACCTCTGAAACTTCAGATTCTGTGCTCCACTGTTTATAAAAAAATGGCAGTATTGTAATCCTCCCCTTCCCCCCATTAATGGTTTTTGGGAGCAGTTTTCTTGTGCAGTCCCCTGTGCAATTTTTCTGTCTTTCTTTCTAGCTGCTTTCAGGGGGAGTGCTTTTTTGCACAAACACTATGTGCTTCTCTCTCTACCTCTTTGTCTTTCCTCCTCTCCAGAAAAATGGCTTCCTCCCCTCTGTGGCACTACAGCTCTTCTCTCCTTCAGTTCACCTCTCTGCACCACCTACCTGCCACGTTCTCTCCTCAAATTATGCAGATTGTTTGTTAATCCCCAGATTGACTTCCTAGGTGTTCAAAATGGTTTTATGTTGATCCAGTTGTGTTTGGGGGACAAGTCAAGTGTAGGGTCCCCTTACTATCTGCCATGTTAACTAGAAGATTTTTTTTTTCCCCAGTAGGAACTGTTGACCTGCAACAGTCCTGGGGTCCACAGATATTTTAGCCCAGGCCAAACAATTTTCCTATCTGAAGTTGCAGAATGAGGAGGAGGCAGAGCCTTTGTCCTCCTCTGGAGACACTCCTCTCCTGCTCCAAGACTTTTGGATAGTGGTTCTAAAATGAGTCTTTTGGAAGATGGTGGCATAGGAGGGCTCTGGGCTCACTTTGTCCTGCTGATCACTTACATTCCACCCACCCCTGCCTAAATAACCCAGAAAACCACCAGAAGACTAGCAGAATGGACTCTCTAGAGCCAAGCATAGACAAGGGGCCCATGGAAGAGTGTAGGAAAGGTGGAGAGGCAGTGTGCACTACACAGACTGGCGGGAGGGAGCCAGGAAGTGGAGGGGCAGCCAGCCTGGCAAGCCAGAGCCCCTGAACTCTGGCTTGCAAAAACGGAGGGTCGGACTCCATGATTTCTGACAGCCAGCGGTACTTAACATCTGGAATGTTAAAAGTCAACAGCTCTGCTCGGAGAGCGGGAGGGTGAGAGGACACCGGGAAGGAGAATTGTTGAGCCCGGGAGGACAGAGCTCAGCTTGGCAGGGGAACAAAGGTGCTGGCCAGCGTCATCTCCCTCTCCCATCCCCCAGCCAAACTCCCAAAGGGAACCAGTTCCCATCACTGGACTTGCTTGCACTGTGAAAACACCCAACGCTGTGCTTCTGTGGATCCGTCCCTCTGACGAGTCTGCCTCCCTCCCACTGCTGCAGGACCCCTCCTGCAGGGGACCACCAACAGCAAAGCGAGCTAAGCCTGCCCATCCTGCCACTGTGCACCTTGCAGATCCACACAGGCTAATATGCCAGATCCCATCAAAGCAGCACCACAAGCCTGGAAGTGTGCAAGTAACCTGGACAGGGGCCACACAAATCCACAGTGAATCCAGCCCCTTGGAGAGGGGAAGATAAGGTACACACCAATCTGACTGTGGCCCCAGCATGGGCTGGGGTCAGACATCGAGTCTGACTGCAGCACTTTGGTGCCACCCCAGGGACTACCCAAAATGACAAAACGGAAGAAGTCTCCTCAAAAGAAACTTCAGGAAGTAGCAACAGCTAACAAATTGATCAAAAATGATTTAAGCAATATAATGGAACAAGAATTTAGAATAATAGTCATAAAATTAATCGCTGGGCTTGAAAAGTCTAGAGGACACCAGAGAATCTATTGCTACAGAGATCAAGGGACTAAGAAATAGTCATGAGGAGCTAAAAATGTTATAAATGAGGTGCAAAATAAAAGGGAGGCAACCACAGCTTGGATTGAAGAGGCAGAGGAGAGAATAGGTGAATTAGAAGATAAAATTATGGAAAAAGAGAAAGCTGAGATAAAGAGAGATAAAAAAAAGTCGAGGAGCATTTAGGTAGTGGATCAGGAGAGAAGATGGCGTTGTAGGAGGACGCTGGGCTCACTGAGTCCTGCTGATCACTTAGATTCCACCCACATTTGCCTAAATAGCCCAGAAAACCGCCAGAAGACTGGCAGAATGGACTCTTCTGAGACAAGTGTAGACAAGAGGCCCACAGAAAAGGGTAGGAAGGGCCGAGAGGTGGTGCGCACTACACGGAGTGGTGGGAGGGAGCCAGGGTGGTGGAGGGGCAGCCTGCCTGGCAAGGCAGAGCCCTCGAGTCTGACTTGCAAAAGCGGAGGGGCCAGACTGCGTGAGTTCTGACAGCCAGTGGAACTTAACATTTAGAATGTTATAAGTCAATTGCTCTGCTTGGACAGCGGGAGGGCAAGAGGACATGGAAAGGGAGAGATGTTGAGCCCTGGAAGACAAAGCTCAGCTCAGTGGGGAACAAAGGCACTGGCCAGTGCCCGCTGCCTCTCCCATCCCCCAGCCAAAATCCCAAAGGGAACCAGTTCCTGTCACCGAACTTGCTTGCACCGCGCAAACACCCAACGCTGTGCTTTTGTGGATCCATCTCTCCAACAGGTCTGCCTCCCTCCTGGTTCTACAGGGGCCCTCCCACAGGGGACCACCAAAAGCAAAAGTGAGCTGAGTCTGGCCCTCCCACCCCCGTGCACCTTGCAGATCCACCCCAGCTAATACGCCAGATCCCATCAAAGCAGCACCACAAGCCTGGCAGTGTGCAAGTAGCCCAGACAGGGGCAACACCAATCCACAGTGAGTCCTGCCTCTGGGAGAGGGGAGGATAAGGTACACACCAATCTGACTGTGGCCCCAGCGTGGGTTGGGGAAAGACATCGGGTCTGATTGCAGCCCCGCCCACCAACACTAGTTACTCCAGACAGCACAGGGGAAGTGCCCTGCAGTTCCACGCCACTCCAGGGACTATCCAAAATGACCAAACGGAAGAATTCTCCTCAAAAGAAAGTCCAGGAAGTAGTGACAGCTAAAGAAATGGTTAAAAACGATTTAAGCAATATAACGGAACAAGAATTTAGAATAATACTCATAAAATTAATCGCTGGGCTTGAAAACAGTATAGAGGACAGCAGAGAATCTATTGCTACAGAGATCAAGGGACTAAGAAGCAGTCAGGAGGAGCTAAAAAATGCTATCAATGAGCTGCAAAATAAAATGGAGGCGACCACAGTTCAGATTGAAGAGGCAGAGGAGAGAATAGGTGAATTAGAAGATAAAATTATGGAAAAAGAGGAAGCTGAGAAAAAGAGAGATAAAAAAATCCAGGAGTATGAGGGGATAATTAGAGAACTAAGTGATGCAATCAAGTGCAACAATATCTGTATAATAAGGATTCCAGAAGTGGAAGAGAGAGAGAAAGGGGATGAAGGTGTACTTGAACAAATCATAGCTGAGAACTTCCCTGATCTGCAGAAGGAAACAGGCATTGAAATCCAGAAGGCACAGAGAACTTGAATCGATCTTCTGCACAACATATAGTGAAACTGGCAAAATGCAAGGATAAAGAGAAAATTCTGAAAGCACCTAGGGATAAACACGCTCTAACATATACAGGGAGACCGATAAGACTCGTGACCGATCTCTCTAGTGAAACTTGGCAGGCCAGAAAGGAATGGTAGGAAATCTTCAATGTGATGAACAGAAAAAATATGCAGCCGAGAATCCTTTATCCAGCAAGTCTGTCATTCAGAATAGAAAGAGAGATAAAGGTCTTCCCAAACAAACAAAAACTCAAGGAATTCATCGATTCATCGATTGACAGGATCATATGGTTCTTATCTTTCTTTTATTAATGTGATGTATGACATTGATTGATTTGCGAATGTTGAACCATCCCTAAATACCAGGAATGAATCCCACTTGATCATGGTGAATAATTCTTTTTATATGCTGTTGAATTCGATTTGCTAGTATCTTGTTGAGAATGTTTGCATCCATATTCATCAGGGATATATGCCTGTAGTTCTCTTTTTTTACTGGGTCTCTGTCTGGTTTAGGAATCAAAGTAATGCTGGCTTGATAGAATGAGTCTGGAAGTTTTCCTTCCCTTTCTATTTTTTGGAATAGCTTGAGAAGGATAGGTGTTATCTCTGCTTTAAACGTCTGGTAGAATTCCCCTGGGAAGCCATCTGGTCCTGGACTCTTACTTGTTGGGAGATTTTTGGTGACTGATTCAATTTCTTCGCTGGTTATGCGTCTGTTCAAGCTTCCTATTTCCTCCTGTTTGAGTTTTGGAAGCGTGTGGATGTTTAGAAATTTGTCCATTTCTTCCAGGTCGTCCAGTTTGTTGGCATAGAATTTTTCATAGTATTCCCTGATAATTGCTTGTATTTCTGAGGGATTGGTTGTAATAATTCCATTTTCATTCATGATTTTATCTATTTGGGTTATGTCCCTTTTATTTTTGAGAAGCCTGGCTAGAGGTTTATCTATTTTGTTTATTTTTTTCAAAAAACCAACTCTTGGTTTTGTTGATCTGCTCTACAGTTTTTTTAGATTCTATATTGTTTATTTCTGCTCTGATTCTGCTGGGTTGAGGCTGTCTTTGCTGTTCTGATTCTATTTCCTTTAGGAGTGCTGTTGGATTTTGTACTTGGGATTTTTCTTGTTTCTTGAGATAGACCTGGATTGCAATGTATTTTCCTCTCAGGACTGCCTTCGCTGCATCCCAAAGCATTTGGATTATTGTATTTTCATTTTCATTTCTTTACATATATTTTTAAATTTATTCTGTAATTGCCTGGTTGATCCATTCATTCTTTAGTAGGGTGTTCTTTAACCTCCATGCTTTTGGAGGTTTTCCAGACTTTTTCCTGTGGTTGATTTCAAGCTTCATAGCATTGTGCTCTGAAAGTATGCATGGTATGATCTCAATTCTTGTATACTTATGAAGGGCTATTTTGTGACCCAGTATGTGATCTATCTTGGAGAATGTTCCATGTGCATTTGACAAGAAAGTATATTCTGTTGCTTTGGGATGCAGAGTTCTAAATATACCTGTCAGCTCCATCTGATCCAATGTACCATTCAGGGCCCTTGTTTCTTTATTGACCGTGTGTCTAGATGATCTGTCCATTTCTGTAAGTGGAGTGTTAAACTCCCCTGCAATTACCACATTCTTATCAATAAGGTTGCTTATGTTTGTGAGTAATTGTTTTATATATTTGGGGGCTCCCGTTTTTGGCGCATAGACATTTATAACTGTTAGCTCTTCCTGATGGATAGACCCTGTGATTATTATATAATGCCCTTCTTCATCTCTTGTTACAGCCTTTAATTTAAAGTCTAGTTTGTCTGATATAAGTATGGGTACACCAGTGTTCTTTTGACTTCCAGTGGCATGATAAATAGTTCTCCATCCCCTCACTTTCAATCTGAAGGTGTCCTCAGGCCTAAAATGAGTCTCTTGTAGACAGCAAATAGATGGGTCTTGTTTTTTTAATCCATTCTGATACCCTATATCTTTTGGTTGGCGCATTTAATCCATTTACATTCAGTGTTATTATAGAAAGATATAGATTTAGAGTCATTGTGATGTCTGTAGGTTTCATGCTTGTAGTGATGACTCTGGTACTTTGTCTCACAGGATCCCCCTTAGGATCTCTTGTAGGGCTGGTTTAATGGTGACGAATTCCTTCAGTTTTTTCTTTGTTTGGGAAGTCCTTTGTCTATCCTTCTATTCTAAATGACAGACTTGCTGGGTAAAGAATTCTCGGCTGCATATTTTTTCTGTTCATCACATTGAAGATCTCCTGCCATTCCTTTCTGGCCTGCGAAGTTTCAGAAGAGAGATTGGTCACGAGTCTAATAGGTCTCCCTTTATATGTTAGAGCACGTTTATCTCTAGCTGCTTTTAGAATTTTCTCTTTATCCTTGTATTTTGCCAGTTTCACTATGATATGTCGTGCAGAAGATTGATTCAAGTTACGTCTGAAGGGAGTTCTCTGTGCCTTCTGGATTTCAATGCCTTTTTCCTTCCCCAGATCAGAGTTCTCAGCTATTATTTCTTCAAGTACACCTTCAGCACCTTTCCCTCTCTCTTCCTCCTCTGGAATACCAATTATGCGTATATTATTTCTCTTTAGTGCATCACTTAGTTCCCTAATTTTCCCCCTCATACTCCTGGATTTTCTTATCTCTTTTTCTCAGCTTCCTCTTTTTCCATAATTTTATCTTCTAGTTCACCTATTCTCTTCTCTGCCTCTTCAGTCCGAGCCGTGGTTGTCTCCATTTTATTTTGCAGCTCATTGATAGCATTTTTTAGCTCCTCCTCGCTGCTCTTTAGTCCCTTGATCTCTGTAGCAATAGATTCTCTGCTGTCCTCTATACTGTTTTCAAGCCCAGCGATTAATTTTATGACTATTATTCTAAATTCACTTTATGTTATAATGTTTAAATCCTTTTTGATCAGTTCGTTAGCTGTTGTTATTTCCTGGACATTTTTTTGAGGGGAATTCTTCCGTTTCGTCATTTTGGATAATCACTGGAGTGGTGCGGAACTGCAGGGCACTTCCCCTGTGCTCTCTTGAGTAACTTGCGTTGGTGGGTGGGGCCGCAGTCAGACCTGATGTCTGCCCCCAGCCCACTGCTGGGGCCACAGTCAGACTGGTGTGTGCCTTCTCTTCCCCTCTCGCAGGGGCAGGATTCAATGTGGGGTGGCATGGCCCGACAGGCTACTTGCACTTGCCAGGCTTTTGGTGCTGGGGATCTGGCGTTTTAACCTGGGTGGATTGGCAAGGTGCACGGGTCTCAGCTCCCTTTTCCTACTGAGATCAGCTTCAGGAGGGGCCCTGTGGCACCGGGAGGGAGTCAGACCTGCTGGAGGATGGATCTGCAGAAGCACAGCATTGGGTGTTTGCGTGGTGCAAGCCAGTTCCCTGGCAGGTACTGGTTCCCTTTGGGATTTTGGGTGGGGGATGGGCGAGGGAGATGGCGCTGGCAAGCACCTTTGTTCCCCGCCAAGCTGAGCTCTGTCGTCCAGGGCTCAACAACTCTCCCTCCTGATGTCCTCCAGCCCTCCTGTTCTCTGAGCAGAGCTGTTAGCTTATAACCTTCCAGATGATAAGTCCCTCTTGCTGTCAGAACACTCTCCGTCCAGCCCCTCTGCTTTTGCCAGCCAGACTCAGGGGCTCTGCTTTGCTGGCGGGCTGCCCCTCCTACCCGGCTCCCTCCCGCCAGTCTGTGTAGTGAGCACCGCCTCTCCGCCCTTCTTGCCCTCTACCGTGGGCCTCTCAACTGCACTTGGCTCCAGAGACTCCATTCTGCAGGTCTTCTGGGGGGTTTTCTGGGTTATTTCGGAAGGTGTGGGTGAAATCTAAGTGATCAGCAGGACGTGCGGTAGCCCAGCGTCCTCCTACGCCGCCATCTTCTCAGCTCTGCTGTAGACTTTTTCAATATATTTTACAAATCTCATTAGAATATTCTTTTGTTTTTGTTTTTAAGTTTATTTTTATTTTTTTAATTAAAAAAATTTTTTTAACATTTATTTATTTTTGAGACAGAGAGACACAGAGCATGAATGGGGGAGGGTCAGAGAGAGGGAGACACAGAATCCGAATCAGGCTCCAGGCTCTGAGCTGTCAGCACAGAGCCCGACATGGGGCTGGAACCCACGGACCGCGAGATCATGACCTGAGCCGAAGTCGGCCGCTCAACTGACTGAGCCACCCAGGCGCCCCTTTTTTTATTTTTTAAAATTTACACCTAAATTAGCATATAGTGAAGCAATAATTTCAGTAGATTCCTTAATGCCCCGTACCCATTTAGCCCATTCCCCCTCCCCCAACCCCTCCAGCAACCCTCAGTTTGTTCTCCATATTTATGAGTCTCTTTTGTTTTGTCACCGTCCCTGTTTTTACATTATTTTTGTTTCCCTTCCCTTATGTTCATCTGTTTTGTCTCTTAATGTCCTCATGTGAGTGAAGTCATATGATATTTGTCTTTCTCTGACTGATCAATTTCATTTAGCCTAATGCTCTCCAGTTCTATCCATGTAGTTGCAATAGGCAAGATTGCATTCATTTTGATTGCCGAGTAATACTCCATTGTGTGTGTGTGTGTGTGTGTGTGTGTGTGTGTGTGTGTGTGTGTATATATATATATATATATATATATATATATATATATATATATACCACTTTTTTTTTATCCATTCATCCATCAGTGGACATTTTGGCTGTTTCCATATTTTGGCTACTGTTGATAGTGCTGCTATAAACATGGGGTGCATGTGTTCCTTCAAAGCAGCACACCTCTATCTCTTGGATAAGTGGCAGTAGTGCAATTGCTGGGTCGTAGGACAGTTCTGTTTTTACTTTTTTGAGAAACCTCCATACTGTTTTCCAGAGTGGCTGCACCAGCTTGTATTCCCGCCAAGAATGCAAAAGAGATCCTCTTTCTCCACATCCTCGCCAGCATCTGTTGTTGCCTGAGTTGCTAATGTTTGCCACTGTGACAGGTGTAAGGTGCTATCTCATTGTGGTTTTGATTTGTAGTTCCCTGATGATGAGTGATGTGGAGTATTTTTTTATCTGTTGGATGGCCATCTGGATGTCTTCTTTAGAGAAGTGTCTATTCACGTCTTTTGCCCATTTCTTCACTGGATCATTTGTTTTTTGGGTGTTGAGTTTGGTAAGTTCTTTGTAGATTTTGGATACTAACCCTTTATCTGATATGTCATTTGTAAATACCTTCTCCCATTCTGTCGGTTGCCTTTTAGTTTTTCTGATGGTTTCCTTTGATGTGTAGAAGATTTTTATTTTGATGAGGTCCCAGCAGTTCATTTTGCTTTTGTTTCATTTGCTTCCAGAGATGTGCTGAGTAACAAGCTGTTGGGGCCGGGGTCAAAGAGATTTTTGCCTGCTTTCTCCTCAAGGATTTTCATGGCTTCCTGTCTTACGTTTAGGTCTTTCATCCATTTTGAGTCTATTTTTGTGTGTGGTGTAAGAAAGTGGTCCAGGTTCATTTTTCTGCATGTCACTGTCCAGTTTTCCCAGCACCACTTGCTAAAGAGACTGTCTTTATTCCATTGGATATTCTTTCCTGCTTTGTCAAAGATTAGTTGGCCATATGTTTGTGGATTAATTTCTGGGTTCTCTATTCTGTTCCATTGATCTGAATGTCTGTTCTTGTGTCAGTAGCATATTGTCTTGATGATTACAGCTTTGTAGTATAGCTTGAAGTCTGGGATTGTGATGCCTCCTGCTTTGGTTTTCTTTTTCAAGATTGCTTTGGCTATTCAGGGTCTTTTCTGGTGCCATACAAATGTTAGGATTATTTGTTCTAGCTCTATGAAGAATGCTGGTGTTACTTTGATAGGGATTGCATTGAATATGTAGATTGCTTTGGGTAGTGTGGACATATTAACAATATTTGTTCTTCTTACCCAGGAGCATGGAATCTTTTCCATTTTTTTGTGTCTTCTTCAATTTCTTTCATAAGCTTTCTATAGTTTTTAATGTATAGATGTTTCACCTCTTTGGTTAGATTTATTCCTAGGTATTTTATGGTTTTTCGTGCAACTGTAAATGGGATAGATTCCTTGATTGCTCTTTGTGTCGCTTCATTGTTGGTGTATAAGAATGCAACCGATTTCTGTGCATTGAGTTTATATCCTGCATCTTTGCTGAATTCATGAATCATTTCTTGCAGTTTTTTGGTGGAATCTTTGGGTTTTCTATATAGAGCATCATGTCATCTGCGAAGAGTGCAAGTTTGACCTCCTCCTGGCCGATTTGGATGTCTTTTATTTCTTTGTGTTGTCTGATTACTGAGGCTAAGACTTCCAATACTGTGTTGAATAAGAGTGGCGAGAGTGGACATCCCTGTCTTGTTCCTGACCTTAGGGGGAAAGCTCTCAGTTTTTCCCCATTGAGGATGATATTAGCATTGGGTCATTCATATATGGCTTTTATGATCTTGAGGTATGCGCCGTGTACCCTTACTTTCTTGAGTGTTTTTTTTTTTTTATCAAGAAAGGATGCTGTATTTTGTCAAATGCTTTCTCTGCATGTATTGGGAGGATCATATGGTTCTTATCTTTTCTTTTATTAATGCGATGTATCCCATTGACTGATTTGCAAATATTGAACCAGCCATGTATCCCAGGAATGAATCTCACTTAGTCGTGGCAAATAATTTTTTTAATGTATTGTTGGGTCCGGTTGGCTAATGTCTTGATGAGGATTTTTTCATCCATGTTCATCAGGGAAATTGGTCTATAGTTCTCCTTTTTAGTGGGGTCTCTGTCTGGTTTTGGAATCAGGGTAATTCTGGCTTCATATAAAGAGTTTGCAATTTTTCTTTCCCTTTCTATTTTTTGGAACATTTTCAAGAGAATAGGTGTTAACTGTTCCTTAAATGTTTGGTAGAATTCCCCTGGAAAGCCATCTGGCCCTGGACTCTTGTTTTTTGGCAGATTTTTTATTACTAATTCGATGTCCTTACTGGTTATGGGTCTGTTCAAATTTTCTATATCTTCCTGTTTCAGTTTTGGTAGTATATATGTTTCTAGGAATTTGTCCATTTCTTCCTTATTGTCATTTTATTGGCATATAATTGCTCATAATATTCTCTTATTGTTGTTTTTATTTCTGTTGTGTTGTTTGTGACTTCTCCTCTTTCATTCTTGATAATATTTATTTGGGTCCTTTCCTTTTTCTTCTTGGTCAAACTGGCTAGTGGTTTATCAATTTTGTTAATTCTTTCAAAGAACCAGCTTCTAGTTTCATTGATCTGTTCTACTGTTTTGTTTTGTTTTGTTTTGTTTTGTTTTGTTTGGTTTCGATAGCATTATTTTCTGCTCTAATCTTTATTATTTCCTGTCTTCTGCTGGTTTTGGGTTTTATTTGCTGTTCTTTTCCAGCTCTTTAAGGCATAAGGTTCAGTTGTGTATCTGAGATCTTTCTTCCTTCTTTAGGAAAGTCTGGATTGCTATATACTTTCCTCTCATGACCGCCTTTGCTGGGTCCCAGAGGTTTTGGGTTGTGGTGTTATCATTTTCATTGACTTCCATATACTTTTTAATTTCTTCTTTAACTGCTTGGTTAGCCTATTCATTTTTTAGTAGGATATTCTTCAGTCTCCAAGTATTTGTTCCTTTTCCAAATTTTTTCTTGTGGTTGATTTCGAGTTTCATAGCATTGTGGTGTGGAAATATGCACGGTATGATCTTGATCTTTTTGTACTTACTTAGGGCTGATTTGTGTCCCAGTATGTGGTCTAATCTGGAGAACGTTCCATGTGCACTGGAGAAGAATGTATATTCTGCTGCTTTAGGATGAAATGTTCTGAGTATATCTGTTAAGTCCATCTGGTCCAATGTGTCATTCAAGTCATTGTTTCCTTATTGATTTTTTGATTAGATGATCTGTCCATTGCTGTGAGTGGGGTGTTGAAGTCTTCTACTAGTATGGTATTACTATTGATGAGTTTCTTTATGTTTGTGATTAATTGATTTATCTATTTGTGTGCTCTCACATTTGGTACATGAATATCTACAATTGTTAGGTCTTCTTTGTCTTTAGATCACCTGATTATGATATAATGCCCTCTTCATCTCTTGATACTGTCTTTATTTTAAAGTCTAGATTGTCTGATATAAGTACAGCTACTCCGGCTTTCTTTGTTGACCATTAGCATGATCGATGGTTCTTCATGCCCTTATTTTCAATCTGTAGGTGTCTTTAGGTCTAAAGTGGGTCTCTTGTAAACAGCGTATAGATGGGTCTTGTTTTCTTATCCATTCTGTTACCCTGTGTCTTTTGGTTGGAGCATTGAGTCCATTGACGTTTAGAGTGAGTACTGAAATATACGAATTTATTGCCATTATGATGCTTGTAGAGTTAGTGTTTCTGGTGGTGTTCTCTGGTCCATTCTAATCTTTTGTTGCTGCTTTTGGTGTATGTGTGTGTATGTATGTATGTATGTGTATGTATATATATATATATATATATATATATATATATATTTTTTTTTTTTTTTCATCTTTTCTCTCTCAGAAAGTCCCCCTTAAAATTTCTTGCAGGGCTCGTTTAGTGGTCACAAACTTCTTTAATTTTTGTTTGTCTGGGAAACTTTTTATCTCTCCTTCTATTTTGAATGACAGGCTTGCTGGATAAAGAATTCTTGCTGCATATTTTTCTTATTCAGCACACTGAATATATTCCGCCACTCCTTTCCGGCCTACCAAGTTTCTGTGGTTAGGTCTGCTACAAACCTGATCTGTCTTCCCTTGTAGATTAGGTGATTTTTTTCCCTTGCTGCTTTTATGATTCTCCTTGCTTGAGTATTTTGTGAATTTGACTATGATATGCCGTGTTGATGGTCGGTTTTTGTTGAATCTAATGAGAGTCTTCTGTGCTTCCTGGATTTTGATGTCTGTGTCTTTCCCCATGTTAGGAAAAATTTTCTGCTATGATTTGTTCATGTAAACTTGTACCCCTATTTCTCTCTCTTCCTCCTCTGGGACCCCTATGATTCTGATGTTGTTCCTTTTTAATGAGTCACTGATTTCTCTAATTCTTTTTTTCAACGTTTATTTTATTTTATTTTATTTTATTTTATTTTATTTTATTTTATTTTATTTTATTTTATTTTATTTTATTTTATTTTATTTTATTTTATTTTTTGGGACAGAGAGAGACAGAGCATGAACGGGGGAGGGGCAGAGAGAGAGGGAGACACAGAATCGGAAACAGGCTCCAGGCTCTGAGCCATCAGCCCAGAGCCCGACACGGGGCTCGAACTCATGGACCGCGAGATCGTGACCTGGCTGAAGTCGGACGTTTAACCGACTGCGCCACCCAGGCGCCCCTCTAATTCTTAAATCATGCTCTTTTGCCTTAATCTCCCTCTTTTTTCTGCTTCATTATATTCTATAAGTTTGTCCTCTATATTGCGGATTCTCTGTTCTGCCTCGTCCATCCTTGACGTCGCTGCATGCATCCGTGATTGCGGCTGCATTATAGCATTTTTCATTTTATTCTGGCTATTTTTTACTTCTTTTATCTCCGCAGAAAGGGATTCTAATCTGTTTTCGACTCCAGCTAGTACTCTTATTATTGTGATTCTAAATTCTGGTTCAGACCTCTTGTGGTGTTTGTGTTGCTTAAATCCCTGGCTGTCATTTCTTTGTGCTCTTTCTTTTGGGGTGAATTCCTTCATTTTGTCATTTTGAAGGGAGAAAATGAATTAATAAGGTATAAAATTTGAAAGGAAACAATTAAAATTAAAAGAATATTAAAATTTTAAATTAAAAACACACACAGACAAAAATTGAATAGATGATGCTAGATCCTAGGTCTGTTTTGGTCTGAGTGTAGAAAGTGGTTTGACAGGTTAGAGAAATAAACAAAACAGAACAAAGGAAAACAAAAAAAGTGGGGAGGGGATAAAAAAGGAAATCGTTTGAGAATTTGAAATAATGAATACACAAAGTAGACTAAAATACATAAAAGTAGAGAATATAGTAGAAAAAATTATAGAAAAATATTTTTAATAACAATTAAAAAGAAATATGGGTTTTTTTCATTTTTTGTGTTTAAGAAAAAAGAGAAGAAATGAAAAAGTGAAAAAAGATAAAAAAGAAAAATGAAAAGAAAAAAAAGAAACGTTTGAAAATTTGAAAAAGTGAATACAGTGTAGTAGACTGAAGTAAAATGATAGGAGTAAGATTGAATTTGAAAAAAAATTACGTAAAAGTAAAAAATATACTAATAAAAATTAAATAAAAATATTTTGAAAAGAAATTGAATGTAAAAATGAAGTTTTTCTCTTTCTGATTTCAAGAAAAAGAAAAAAATGAAAAAAAAAAGAAAAAGAAAGAAAAAAAGGAAATTGTTTGAAAATTTGAAAACGTGAGTACACTGAAGTAGACTAAAATAAAATAATGGAAATAATGTAGAATTTGAAAAAATTTATAGAAAAGTAAAGAATATAGTAATAAAAATTAAAGAGATATTTTTAATAAAACTTGAAAATAAAAATGAGTTTTTTCTTTTTCTGTATTTAAGAGAAAGAATTGTAAAAGAGAGAAAGGAAAAGAGAGAGAGAAAAAAATTGAATAGATGAACCTGCTAACAGATTGAAGTAGGAATGAAACTACTTTGTTTTCCCCTAGAGGTCAGTCCATGTAGCTCTTTATCGTCCATAAATTAAGCCGGCGGTGATGTTTGTGTTCTTGAAGAGCGAAGTTGGCCCAGTTGGGCAGGGCTTGGTGTAACAGCTCTGCTCTCCCCTAGATGGCGCTGCCAGCCTACTGGGGTGGATTGTTGCTGTGCTCGTTGGTGCGCATGTGCATGCACAGGAGCGGTGAAAACTGGGGCCACCCAGCCACCTAAACTGTTCTCCTGGAGCCGCAATCACGCATCCATCCTCTGTCTTCAGCTCTCTTCCACTTCCCGCTTTTTTACTCTCCGTGACCAGGTCCCAGGCAGTACCCCTCCCGAGTTTTGTCTCAGATGCGGCTGTTTTCCCTGGCCCCTTACTTCTGAATGACTGCAGCTTTGACCCGTTCCGCCACTCTGTGGGAGGGTCTCACTGAGCAATGGCTGAATGAGCAATGGCGAATGTCCCCTGCACCCAGTTTCGCCCACTGGACCCTGCTGTTGCCGGTGCCCCAAGACTCTGGTCAGGTGCCAGCCCGCCCCCCAAAAAGATCACGAGACAGTGTAGCCTCAGCATTTCAGGGACCATGGAAAATCGCAACACACATCTGGCACCAGGCTTCACCCTCAGCAACCTTCCCCCAGCACCAGCAAACGTGGCTGCCTTCCGGGGTCTGCAGGGACCAGGTGGCTTCAACAGTCTCTACCAAATGTCCTTCCAGCAGTGGAACTGCTTTTCCCCATGTGGCCCGAGAACATCCTGGACCCCACTCTGTTCCTGGGGATTCACCTTTCCCACCAGAGCACTGCCAGGTATCGAGCTGCAGAGTTGCAGCCTTTGCGCTCCCCTTGTTTACGGTCTTAATGGAATATAAATCCTCTCCTTTCTGCTTTGTCCCTTTTTAGTTTAGTCCACACAGCTGTTTCCAATTTTCTACCTTCTCTCCAGCTGCTTTTTGGGAGGGGTGCTATTCCCTCCCAAGTCTCCATCCTCTCTTCACCCACAAAGGGGGTTCCCTACCTTTTGGGGCATCTTGCTCCCCAAGTTCAGCTGTTTGTGTCACATACCTGCTGATTGTGCAGGTTGTGCAGATTATTGTGTTAATCTTCCCATCAGTTTTCTAGGTGTGTAGGATGTTTTAATGTTGGCCTGGCTGTATTTTATGGATGCGAGACACACAAAAAGCTTCCACGCTGTTCCGCCATATTGGCTCCTCCCCTCATTAGAATATTCTTGGTGTTGGTCTGCTTTTGTTCTTCTTCATGGCAATTCTCTGTACCTCCTTGGTCCAGATGTCCTCCTTGATATCCTGGCCCAAATTAGGGAAGTTTTCAGGTATTTTTTCCTCAAATAAATTTTCTGCCAACTTTACTCTCTCCTCCTTTTCAGGGACTCTTGTAATATGTATGTTATTATGTTGATGGAGTCACTGAGTTCCCTAAGTCTATTCTTATGTTCCATAATTATTCTTTCTCTCTTTGTTCAGCTTCATTATTTTGTACTCTGTACCACTTTTTCATTCCTCTGCTTCTTCCAGCTTTGTGTTCATTTCATCCAGCCTGTTTCTAATCCGTTATTGCATTTTCTTTTCTGATTCTTTTTTAAAACTCCTTTATCTCTGTGGTAAGGGTGTCCTTGAAGATTTCCCTCCTTTTATCAAGCCCAGCTAGTATCCTCAGGATTTTTGCTTTCAGTTTTCCAGCAGGCATGTTACTTATATTTGTTCCACTAGATCTCTGGCCATGACCTTATGTTCTTTCATTTAGGGTGAATCCTTCTATCTTGGCATTTTTGTCTAAGTCTCTACCTTCTTCTCTGTGTTAGAAAAAACAATTATATTTCATGCTCCTGAAATTAATGGCTTTATGAGGAAGAGGTCATATAATGTCCAGGGCTTGGCAATTCAGGGAGTGTCTCTGGTGTATTCTGCATGCACTGTGGGTGTATTTTGGCTGCTCTTTCCTTCAGGCCAGTCATCTTCAGAGCCTCTCCTTGCCTGCAGTAGGTAGTGTTTGGTCCTTGGCAAGAATGTGGTAAGTTTTAACTAGGTGTTCTCTGATCTGCTTGTGAAATAAGACCTGATACTACTTCCAGTAGACCTGAATCCATATAGAACTCTTTGGAGAGAGATGTGGTGTGGGTGAGGTTGCTGCTGGTGTTCTGGGCAATGGGCCCACTATGCTGAGACTGAGACAAGCTTCACAAAGAAAGGTGGTGCTGCCAGAGAGTAGCACTGTGGGACTTGGTGTATGAAGGTTAGGCAGCCAGTGTGGGCACTGTGCTCCATGCAGCTCATGGTGGTGTGCTTATGCTAAGGGTCAGGGGAGGAAATACTACCAGCCAGCTTCTTTATTTCCAGAGAGGGGTCTCCATGCCTACTTTTCTCAGGGAAGCACTCAGACAACAGTGAATAATCTCCATTCTGTGTGTCCCAGGAATTGTTCAGATGGCTATTTCCACATTGTTGGCCTTAACGTTGTTTGCCTGCCCTCTC
Source organism: Felis catus (assembly GCF_018350175.1). Lineage (NCBI taxonomy): Eukaryota > Metazoa > Chordata > Mammalia > Carnivora > Felidae > Felis > Felis catus. Next base: position 1,470,214 of record NC_058372.1, on the reverse strand, counting down.
TTCAGGAGCAACGCAGTGCCCTCTGGGTTCTGTCTCAGCCAAGTCTGCTGACTTTCAAAATTACATGGTGTAGGGGTGTGAAGTGGACGGGGGTCTGCACTGGTCTTCTGTGGGAAGGGCCAAGCAAGCTGGGAATGAGGCAAGCTTGACCGAGAGGGGAACTCACACAAGTGCGGAGGGGTGTAGGACTTGGTGTTATCAAGGTAGACAGTCAGTGCAAGGGTGGAACTGCCCTCCGCAGGTGACTACATTTCTATGCTGAGCTTTGAGGGAGGAAAATGGTGCCAGCAGGCTCCTTTGTACCTGAAGAGGTATCTCTGTACTTGATACCTCCAGGGACACTCTCTAAGAAGAGTGAACAATCTCATTGTGCTCCAGGCATTCCTCAGATTGCTGTTTCCATGCAGTCTGCTCCCCAGATTTTTCCTTGCCTTCTCTCCAGGCAGAGTGCAGTGTTCTCAGGGCTTTACCCCAGCCAAGCCTTTAAAACTTTAAACCTTTAAAACTCCAGTCTTTAAGTCCTGTTGGTTGCAAGAACTCATGAAAATCATACCCCATTGTTTTGTCGGCCAATGGATTTTGGGATATGTTCTCCTGTGAGTTCTCCTATGTGCCCGTCTCTCTCTCCTTTCTCCAGGACCAGGACTCAATCCTCTCCACAGCACCTGCAATCTGTTTCTCCCCCAAACCATGTCTCACACTTCCTACCTTCTTTGATGTGGCTTCTTCTCTCCCTTTTGTTGTGGAATTTGTTCTGACAGTCTTCAGGTTGATATCTGGGGTATTTAGAATGATTTGATAGATATCTAGTTGTTTGTGGGATGAGAGGAGGCTATAGTCCTCCTGCTCTTCCACCATCTTCTCTCTCTCTAGGAGCAGTGTTTTAAAGAAAGTCTTCAAAGCAAAGAGAACTTTACCACAGTAAATATTTTCCATAATACAATGTGAGGTGTTGAGATTCCCTCAGAGAATTGAATGGGGGCTTTATTCAATTTTTGCTGGGCATTTATGTGACAATTAATTCTAGAAATGCCAGAAGTCTGGATGGATTAGCATCTTAAAGGTGACACAGAGAGGGGCGCCTGGGTGGCGCAGTCGGTTGAGCGTCTGACTTCAGCCAGGTCACGATCTCGCGGTCCGTGAGTTCGAGCCCTGCCTCAGGCTCTGGGCTGATGGCTCGGAGCCTGGAGCCTGTTTCCGATTCTGTGTCTTCCCCTCTCTCTGCCCCTCCCCCGTTCATGCTCTGTCTCTCTCTGTCCCAAAAATAAATAAACCTTAAAAAAAATTAAAAAAAAAAAAGGTGACACAGAGATACACAAGTACATCCATTCTATAATGGAGTCAGTGTCAGACAAAAGTGTGTATATGTGCATCTGATCTCTAGCAACTGTTGCACTATAACATCCATCAGCGTGAGAATGGAGTATTAGAGCTCCTCTAGCTTTATACCATTTATGATAGGTTTTTGTTCAACAAGTGAGAGAAAATGAAATGATTCTAAATGAAACCAATTATAGTCAAGATGATATTTCAATTTCTTATGTATTTGTGAATCTTTGAATTTGAAAAATGTATTGTTTAGATTATAGTCTTCTAAAGAGTTATTGAAAGAATTAGCCACTAACGTGCTCAGTGAAGAACCTTAATATCTATTTCTCATTGTGGGTTTCTTAGTGCATCATTCGTCAAGCTGTGATGTGTAGCTCAGTTGAAAGGGATGCTTTTGGGGCATTTGGGTGGCTCAGTCGATTATGCGTCCAACTTCGGCTCAGTTCATGATCTCATGGTACATGGGTTCGAGTCTCGCGTCAGGTTCTGTGCTGACAGCTCAGAGCCTGGAGCCTGCTACAGATTGTGTGTCTCCCTCTCTCTCTGCCCCTCCCCCACTCACGCTGTGTCTCTCTCTGTCTCAAAAATAAACAAACATTAAAAAAATAAAAAAAATAGAAAGGTTTGCTTTTATTTGAAACGTAAGTCACTGTGAATTTCCTGGCCTGAAACTGGTCATTATAAACAGGCTTGCTGGTTAATTTGATCCAATCAGAGGTAAACTTCTTGCATAAAAACCTGGAGGTGACCTTATGAAAAATAACTATGGAGTAAAAATATTGTATTGTGTGTGTCTTTCCACACTGAGTGTGTGTAACTTTAATAGATACTCTTTTACTGGGAGTTTAGTGGGCTGGCAGGAATATTTGTTGCCCAAGCTGAGGGCCAACCTTACAAAAAGATAAATGTGTTGAGCAAAACATGATTCATCGGTACAATATCTAAGAAAGTGGATGGCTTAGTTTCTAGAATTATTAAGGCCCTGGGGATTGGCAACCCCTGAAGGTATATAATATCATGATGATGCAGGCCATAGTGGTATATTTGGAAATTTCCTAAGAAACATTCCCTGAAGGCTTGGATATTCTGTTTAACTTATCTCTATTGTCCTTCAGTTAAAAAATACATCATTTGAATGAGTACTGAAAAACAATGCAGAAGGAAAACAATCCAGAAGGAAAATATGAAAACTTCAAAGTTTTATGGTTACAAGAAATAAAATATAATTCAATTTATTTATATACTTGTTGCTGGGAAGAATGGGAGTCAATAAAGGACTTGCAGAGGAACAATTTCAATAAATTAGTATAAAATTCTGGATGGAAAGAGTAATGGAAATATTATTTTAAGGAGAAATTTCCAATTGTTAGAGAAGAGCTAGGTAATGTATTTTTTAAAAGATTTTTTAACACTTTTAAAACTTTTTATTACAGATACATTGTAACATGTTCAAAAGTGCACAGATGAGTATAAAGAACCATGGATCCATCACCTGGTTTCAACACTTATCATCATATGGCTATCTTAGCTTATGTTAAGAAAAACCCAAATATTATCACATTGGACTTAGTTGCAAATCATTTGTAAAGAAAAATAACTTCTCCTTTACACACTATTTTAGAATTCCCATAATGTGATTCATTCAGGAAAGACACAATAAATGTTTATTTCTTTCCACATTTTATATCAAATTTTCAGATAAAATTTATTGTTTTACAAACTTACAAATTTGATCAGTAAGGTTTTTTTGAAAATCATAAATTTATTTATTTTCAATATAATTTATTTTCAAATTGGTTTCCATACAACACCCAGTGTTCATCCCAACAAGTGCCCTCCTCAATGCCCATCACCCACTTTCCCCTCTCCCCCACCCCTATCAACCCTCAGTTTGTTCTCAGTATCCAAGAGTCTCTTATGCTTTGCCTCCCTCCCTCTCTCTAACTTTTTTTCCCCTTCCCCTTCCCCATGGTCTTCCGTTAAGTTTCTCCAGATCCACATATGAGTGAAAACATATGGTAACTGTCTTTCTCTGACTGACTTATTTCACTTAGCATAATACCCTCCAGTTCCATCCAGGTTGCTGCAAATGGCCAGATTTAATTTTTGTCATTGCCACGTAGTATTCCATTGTATATGTAAACCACATTTTCTTTGTCCATTCATCAGTTGATGGACATTTAGGCCCTTTCTATAATTTGGCTATTGTTGAAAGTGCTGCTATAAACATTGGGGTACATGTGCCCCTATGCACCAGCACTCTTGTATCCCTTGGGTAAATTCCTAGCAGTGTTACTGCTGGGTCATAGGGTAGATCTTTTTTTTAAAATTTTTTGAGGAACCTCCACACTTTTTCCAGACTGGCTGCACCAGTTTGCATTCCTACCAACAGTGCAAGAGGATTCCCGTTTCTCCACATCCTCTCCAGCATGTATAGTCTCCTCATTTGTTCATTTTAGCCACTATGACCGGTGTGAAGTGGTATCTGAGTGTGGTTTTGATTTGTATTTCCCTGATGATGAGTGATGTTGATCATATTTTTATGTGTCTGTTGTCCATCTGGATGTCGTCTTTAGAGAAGTGTCTATTCATGTCTTCTGCCCATTTCTTCACTGGATCCTGTATTTTTTGGGTGTGGAGTTTGGTGAGATCTTTATAGATTTTAGATACTAGCCCTTTGTCCGATGTCATTTGCAAATATCTTTTCCCATTCTGTAGGTTGTCTTTTAGTTTTGTTGGTTGTTTCCTTTGCAGTGCAGAAGCTTTTTATCTTCATGAGGTCCCAAGAGTTCATTTTTGCTCTTAATTCCCTTGCCTTTGGAGATGTGTCGATTAAGAAGTTTCTGTGACTGAGTTCAAAGAGGTTTTTTTCCTGCTTTCTCCTCTAGGGTTTTGATGGTTTCCTGTATCACATTCAGGTCCTTTATCTATTTTGACTTTATTTTTGTGAATTGTGTAAGAAAGTGGTCTAGTTTCATTTTTCTGCTTGTTGTTGTCCAGCTCTCCCAGAACAATTTGTTAAAGAGACTGTCTTTTTTCCACTTGATGTTCTTTCCTGCTTTGTCAAAGATTAGTTGGCTGTACATTTGTGGGTCCAATTCTGGAGTCTCTTCTATTCCATTGGTTTATGTGTCTGTTTTTGTGCCAATACCATGCTGTCTTGATGACCACAGCTTTGTAGTAGAGGCTAAAGCCTGGGATTGTGATGCTTTCCACTTTGGTTTTCTTATTTAATATTACTTTGGCTATTCATGGTCTTTTGTGGTTCCATACAAATTTTAGGATTTCTTGTTCTAGCTTCAAGAAGAATCCTGGTGCAATTTTGATTGGGATTGCATTGAATGTGTAGATTGCTTTGTGTAGTATTGACATTTTAACAATATTTATTCTTCCAGTCCATGAGCATGGAATGTTTTTCCATTTCTTTATATCTTCTTCAATTTCCTTCATAAGGTTGGTATAGTTTTTAGCACACAGATATTTTACATCTTTTGGTAGGTTTATTCGTAGGTATTTTATGCTTCTTGGTGCAATTGTGAATGGGATCAGTTTCTTTGTCTTTCTGTTGCTTAATTATTGTTGTATAAAAATGAAACTTATTTCTGTATGTTGATTTTGTACCTTGCTACTTTGCTGAATTCACGTATCAGTTCTAGCAGACTTTTTGTGGAGTCTGTCGGGTTTTCCATGTATAGTATCATGTCATCTCTGAAAAGTAAAATTTGATGTCTTCTTTGCCAATTTGGATGCCTTTTATTTCATTTTGTTGTCTGATTGCTGATGCTAAAGTGTTAAACAACACTGTTTAACTGATTGCTGATGCTAAACTGTTAAAGAACACTGTTTACAGACCGTTAAACAGTGATGAGAGTGGACGTCACTATCATGTTCCTGATTTCAGGGGGAAAGCTCTCAGTTTTTCCCCATTGAGGGTGGTATTAGCTGTGGGCTTTTCATAAATGACTTTTATGATGTTTAAGTATTTCCTTCTATCCTGACCTTCTTGAGGGTTTTTTATTAAGAAAGGATGCTGAATTTTGGCAGATGCTTTTTCTGCATCTATCGACAGGATCATATGGTTCTTATCTTTTCTTTTATTAATGCGATGTATCCCATTGATTGATTTGCAAATATTGAACCAGTTCTGCAGCCCAGGAATGAATCCCACTTGATCATGGTGAATAGTTCTTTTTATATGCTGTTGAATTCCATTTGCTAGTGTCTTGTTGAGGATTTTTGCATCCATATTCATCAGGGATATTGGCCTGTAGTTACTTTTTGTTTGGTGTCTGTCTGGATTGGGAATCAATGTAATGCTTCATGGAATGAGACTGGAAGTTTACCTTACCTTTCCATTTTTTGGAAGAGTTTGAGAAGGATATGTATTCACTTTGCTTTAAATGTCTGGTAGAATTCCCCAGGGAAGCCCTCTGGTCAGGACTCTAATTTGTTGGGAGATTTTTGATAAATGATTCGATTTCTTCACTAGTTATGGGTCTGTTCAAATTTTCTATTTCTTCTAATTTGAGTTTTGGTAGTGGGTGGGTGTTTAAGAATTTGTCCATTTATTCCAGGTTGTCCAATTTGTTGGCATATGATTTTTCATAGTATTCTATGATAATTGCTTGTATTTCTGAGGGATTGGTTATAATAAATCCATTTTCATTTGTGATTTTATATATTTGGGTCATCTCTCTTTGCTTTTTGAGAAGTCTGGCTAGTGGTTTATCAATTTTATTTTTTCAAAGACCAACTCTTGGTTTCATTGTTCTGTTCTATTGTGTTTTTGGATTCTATATTATTTCTGCTCTGCTCTTTATTATTTATCTTCTTCTGCTTGGTTTGGGGTGTCTTTACTGTTCTGCTTCTATTTCCTTTAGGTGTGCTGTTAGATTTTGTAATTGGGATTTTTCTTGTTTCTTGAGATAGGCTGGGATTGCAATGTATTTTCCTCTTAGGACTGCCATTGCTGCATCCAAAAAGGTTTGGATTGTATTTTCATTTTAATTTGTTTCCACATATTTTTAAATTTCTTCTCTAATTTCCTGGTTGTCCCATTCATTACATGCTTTTGGAGGTTTTCCAGACTTTTTCCTGTGGTTGATTTCATTTCATAGCAGTGTGATCTGAAAGTGTGCATGGTATGATCTCAATTCTTTCATATTTATTTAGGGCTGTTTTGTGACCCATATGTGATCTATCTTGGAGAATGTTCCATGTACACTCGAGAAGAAAGTATATTCTGTTGTTTTGGGATGCGGAGTTCTAAATGTATCTGTCAAGTCCATCTGTCCAATGTATCATTAGGGCCATTGTTTCTGTATTGATTCTCTGTCTTGATGATCTGTCCATTGTTGTAAGTGGAGTATTAAAGTCCCGTGCATTCTTACCAGTAAGTTGCTTATGTTTGTGATTTATTGTTTTATATATTTGGGCACTACAAATTCGGTGCATAGACATTTGTAATTGTTAGCTCTTCCTGATGGATAGACCCTGTAATTATGATATAATCCTCTTTTTCATCTCTTGTTACAACCTTTAATTTAAAGTCGTTTTTTTCTGATATAAATATGGCTACTCTAGATTTCTTTTGACTTCCAGTAGCATGATAGATAGTTCTCCATCCCCTTACTTTCAATCTGAAGGTGCCCTCGGGTCTAAAATGAGTCTTGTGTAGACAGCAAATAGATGGGTCTTGGTTGTTTTTTTTTTTTATTTTTATATCCATTCTGATATGCTATGTCTTTTGATTGGAGCATTTAGCCAATTTACATTCAGTGTTATCATTGAAAGATAAGGGTTTAGAATCCTGTGTTCTCTGTAGGTTTCATGCTTGTAGTGATGTCTCTGGTATTCTGTGGTTCTTGCAACATTTCACTCACAGAGTCCCCTTAGAATTTTGTGTAGGGCTGGTTTGGTGGTGATGAATTCTTTCAGTTTTTGTTTGTTTGGGAAAACTTTTATCTCTGTTTCTATTCTGAATGACAGACATGTTGGATAAAGTATTCTTGGCTGCATATTTTTCCTGTTCATCACATTGAAGATTTCCTGCCATTCTTTTCTGGCCTGCCAAATTTCAGTAGATAGGTCTGCTACTACCCCTATGTGTCTACCTTTGTGTGTTAAGGCCTGTTTATGCCTAGCTGCTTTCATAATTCTCTTTATCCTTGTATTTTGCCAGTTTCACTATGATATGTCATACAGATCGATTCAAGTTATGTCTGAAGGGAGTTCTCTGTGCCTCTTTGATTTCAATGCCTGTTTCCTTCCCCAGGTTGAGGAAGGTATCAGCTATGATTTGATCAAGTATACCTTCATCCCCTTTCTCTCTCTCTTCTTCTTCTGGAAGTCCTATGATATGGATATTGTTCCATTTGGTTGAATCAATTAGTTCTCTAATTCTACTCTTGTGGTCCTGGATTTTCTCATCTCTCTTTTTCTCAGCTTCCTCTTTTTCCATAATGTTATCTTCTAATTCACCTATTCTTCCCTCTGCCTCTTCAATCCGTGCTGGAACTCTGGCTGCCTCCATTTTGTTTTGCACCTCATTTATAGCATTTTTAAATTCATCATGACTATTTTTTAGTCTCTTGATCTGTAGCAATAGATTCTCTACTGTCTTCTATGCTTTTTTCAACCCCAGTGATTAATTTATGACTTTTATTCTAAATTCTTGTTCAGTTTTGTTGCTTAAATCTGTTTTGATCAGTTCTTTAGCTGTAACTTCTTATAGGAATTTGTTTTGAGGAGAATTCTTCCATTTCTTATATGCTCTGCATCTGCGAGCACTGCTATATTAAAGGGAGGGCATACTGTGTCAGGGCCTGACCCTTCAGGAGGTGTTTTTTGGAGAGTGTTATTTGCTGTCTGTTATTGTTACTTTGGGTATTTTACTTCCCTACTCATAATGATGTTTTGGACCCTCCACCAGGTGTTCTTTGATTTGTTTCTGAAGTAGCCCTGTAAAGGAAAACAAACAGACAGACAAACAGGAAAAAAAACCATGCAAACAAGAAATAAATCAAACAAACAAACAAAAACAAAAAACTAAAAAGAATCCAAAAGCAAAAAACCAGAAACACTGGCTACAAGTAAGGAACAGGATGGAGGCAGTGGTGATGGAAGATCACATACAGAGAAATGACAGCAGTGGGGAGAAAGAGAAAAGTAAACATTGAGCAGGCAGAGAGATTAAAAGCCTTAATCCAGAGACAGATAAAGGAAAATAAGGAAGGAGGCAGGGATAAAGAAACAAAGATAAAGTTACCCAGATGGAGAAGCTTTATGGCTTGATTATTCCAGAGAGAGAGAAAGGAATGTAAAGAAGGTGTAGAACATGTATCAAGAGAATGGATTAAACATGTCTGTTTAGAGAAACCAGTAACCAGAGTAACCAGTCTAGAGGAGGGAAGAGATAAGAAGGAGAAATGGGGTGGAGAATATATCTATATATCAAGAATTGTGCTAGAATTAATCCAGGCAATGCAGCAGTGCTGGTCTCGAGGAGGGGTCCATCTGGTTCCACAGCATCTACCCCGCTCCAGTAGATAAGCAGTTACCTGGTGCAGAAGGGTGTGGTTTGGTGTAGGCTGGTCCTGCCTCCACTGTGGGCCCCTCACACTGGTCCTTGAGGTCCCATATTGGTGGTGGTGGGATAAAAATGGCGACCCCCCCAGTCTCTTCTCCACGACTTGGTGTCCCAAATTACTCCTTTGGAGCCATCCTCACTGTGCTGCAAGTACAGATGAGGCTGTCTGTCTCGCTTTGCCAACTCTTTTGCCCCAGAACTTGGATGGGAATTAAACTCCCACTCTGTGTGCCCTGGTACTGGGGAAGCACCTCCCGATAAGAGGTCCTAGCTGGTTTTGTCCTGCGCTGCAGCCCTTCAGGGGAGGGAACCAGCTTCTGCACCCCTGTGTACTGCACCCCTGATATATCACTGAACCTGGAGGTGGCTCCCCTCCTCCACATGTGTGTGTACAGGGCAATCAGTACCAGTCCGAAGATGGAATCTGCAGTTAGAGATTATCTAGCCTGCAGTTAGAGATGGGATCCCTCTCTGTCCCAGTCCAAGGTTTTTTTTCTCTTGTCCAGATACAGTCCTACACTTCCCCAGCTGCTCTTTCTCTTCCCTTTGTGTCTCCTCAGAAGGGGATCCCTCCCCTCTGTTCCTAGGCAGCCTGTTTTTTCTCCCCCAGTTTGCAATTGCCCACCTATGGTCTCTCAGGTGTCCTGGTTTCTCCGTGGTATACTCAGTCTCTTTTCCTCCCAGACTCTTGGGGTTCAAAGTCCTTTGGCCTCAGCTCTTCATTGTTTGGAAGACACAGGAAGTACGGATCCCCCTACTTCTCTGCCATGTTGGCTGTCCCTCAGAAATCATAAATTTAAACATATTGTGTTTCAATCATTATTCTTAGTGATGCCGATTGCCTCCACTTTGGGAAGTAGACACCCCTTCAAAATGGTTCCTAATTTCCTTATTCCCTCTTTTCTTCCTTCCTTCCTTCCTTCCTCCTTTTGTAAGTTGTTTTCCAACACAAAAGCCCTGCTGGCCGTATCAGGGGGATAGAAGGGGATGTTATTTACCATAGAAGTAGCAAGTCTGGGAAGAAATAAATGAGTGTCCAGTGTAATCCTATATTAAAGTAAACCTTCCATGTGAAATATTTTCTTAATATTTGTACATATATCCATTACTGTATTTAACCACATTTCATAATTGTATATTTGCTTATCTGTGTCCCTGATTAGTCTTGAAGCTTTTTAAGTGTGTGAATTTAGCTTACTTTATGTATCTGTGTCTCTGTCTCCTTGTAATTTCTGTGTACTTCCTACTTCTTTACAAAGTCCATGCCTAGTACAATCCTAGTACATGGTAAACATCCAATAAATGCCCTTTGCATAAATGAATCAATTCATGTTGGTGAAGGTCAATACTATTTCTCTATCTCTTTTCTGTCAAACTCATGCCTTTGTTTACCATTTTTCTACATACAGTATTCTTTTTATTGCTCTCTTTACATCTTTGTTTCTTAAAGTGTAGATTAGAGGGTTAAGGGTGGGTGTGACGATTGTGTAAAAGAGAGTAAGAAACTTCCCCTCATCTTGGGTTGTGCTATTCTGTGGCTTCATGTACATATAAATGACTGTTCCATAAAAGAGAGTTACTACTGTGAGGTGGGAACTGCATGTATTAAGGACCTTATGCCACCTTGCTGTTGATTTGATCCTCACAACAGCTTGAGTGATAATTGCATATGAGATGAGAATTAGTGATAGAGGTACTAGAAGAAATATCACTCCAAGAGCAAAGACTACAATCTCAATTACTTTTGAGTAGACACAAGTCATCTTGAGCAAGGCTGGCATCTCACAGAAAAAATTATCGACCTCCCGGTGCCCACATCTTGGCAACTTCAAAGTCAGGGAGCAAAGAATGAAGGCACTACCAAGACCACCTAACCAGGCGGTGAGCACCATCTTCTGGCAAAGCTGAGGGTGCATTATTATTGTGTAGTAAAGAGGTTGACAAACAGCAGCATAGCGGTCATAGGCCATCACAGCCAAGAGAAGACATTCTGTGGCTCCAAAGTCAAGGGCAAAGAAGAATTGGAGCACACACCCTCCATAGGTAATAGACTTTGTTGGACCCCATAGATTTACCAGCATCTGTGGAATGATGCTAGTTGCATAACAGAGGTCCAGAAAAGACAAATTGGATAGGAAGAAATACATGGGAGTATGGAGCTGGCTGTCTAGGTTAGATACAAGAATGATGGTTGTGTTTCCTACCAGAGTCACAATATAGAAGATGAAGACAATCCCAGAGATGATGTGTTCTAATTGGGGCCAATCAGAAAACCCCAGCAGGATGAAATCTGTCATGGAACTTCTATTGTTTGTGTCCATAGCGTCTTATGAAGGTCTAGAAGGCAATAGTATGGTAATAAAAAATAGTATCATTCTTAAGTAGAAATAAAAATTTCTAAAGTTTCCCATGAGTATCCCAAGTTCACTTCTTTGTGTTCTCTCTCCCATTTGGAGCACCTCTTTTAACAGTTTCTCTGTGTTCAGTGCCCAAAGCCTCTCTGTTTACTTATAACCAGAGTGGTCCTAAAAATAATATGGTAAACCTAGTCACACTGAATTGTAAGTCATTGAAAAGGCAATATGCCATGACACCTATGGTTATGGGTAATTTGGTTAAATGATAAATACATAAAATTAATTATATATTTTAAGGGTTTCATATATTTTGACTTGTTCATTCTTGAAATTATGACATTCACATCACTTGGCATGACTTTTACCCCCCCATATCAAAGGAGTGGGGTTTGAAGTAAAAAGTTATATAACCTATTATGTTGGGATAAGTGTCACCATTTGGTAGCAGAATCACTTTCCATACTCACTTACAAATGTCTGCATTTTAGCCATTATCATCACCATCACCACCAACCACCTCCTCCTTTTCCCCCTTCCATTCAACATTGCTGACACTGCTGTTCCTGTACCAACTTTGGTATTATGCACTATACTGTCCTTTTATGGTGCATGAGTTTTTGGTTCCAGGAAAGAATCTTTCTTATTAACCTTTATTTCCATGTACAGAGGCTTTGTGTTTCTTGGAATACCTTTCATGACTGCCAGTACACAATTTAAATAGCCTTACTGATTTGTTTGATTTAATAGTTAAATATTAAACTAATTTCAGAAGCATCTGGTTACCACATACACATAGCACCTCCTTATATTAGCTTCTACTCACCTGGTAATTCAGCAAATTAGGAAGATAGATAACTCGAACAAGAAAACTCATTGAACAGTCATTGAATTGGTTTTTCCCATGTAATCTACCAATTAACGAATCCTCTGTTTGTTGTTGTTGTTGTTGTTTTTTGGAACTCTATAGGTAAAATCTCATTTCAATTCTAAAAGAAAAGAGAAAAGGGATAAAGAATAAAGAATACCATTCTCTTCAAGTGCACATGGGAGATTCTCTAGGATAGGTCATACACTAGGTCACAAATCAGGCCTCAATAAGTACAAAAAGATTGAGATCATATGACCACAATGCTATGAAATTTGAAGTTAACCACAAGAAAAAATTTGGAAAGGCTACATATACATGGAGGTTAAACAACAACATAATAAAGAATAAATGGGTCAACAAGGAAAATAAAAAATACTTGGAAAGAAAGAAAAATTAAAACATGATGTCCAAGGGGTGTCTGGGTGGTTCAGTCGATTAAGCATCTGATTTCAGCTCAGGTCATGATCTCCATTCATGAATTCGAGCCCCACATTTTGTTTTGTGCTGACAGCTCAGAGCCTGGAGGCAGCTTTAGATTCTGTGTCTCCCTCTCTGTGCTCCTAACCAGCTCACATTCTGTGTTTCTCTCTCTCTCTCTCAAAAATAAATAAATGTTAAAAAAAACAAAAAAGCCCCAAAAACATGATGTCCAAAACTTTTAGAATGCAGCAAAAGCTGTCTTACGAGGGAAGTATGTTGCAATACAGTCCTATCTCAAGAAGCAGGAAAAGTCCCAAATACACACCCTAACCTTACACCTAAAGGGGATAGAAAAAAAAAAAAACAATCTAAGCCTAAAGCTAACAAAAGAAGGGAAATAATAAAGATTAGAGCAGAAATAAATCATATAAAAACTTAAAAAAAGAGAACGGAGTAATATATTGAGGAGCTGGTTCCTTGCAAAAGTTAATATAATTGGTAAACACCTAGCCCGACTCATCAAAGGGAAAAGAGTAAGGACACAAATAAATGAGATTACTAATGAGAGGGGATAAATAACAGCCAACACCACAGAAAGGGAAACAAATATAAAATAATATTATGAAAAAATATATATGCCAACAAATTAGACAATTTGGAAGTAATGGATAAATTACAGAAACATATACACTACCAAAAATGAAACAGGAGGAAATAGAAAACTTGAACAGAATGATAATCAGAAAAGAAATTAAATTAGTAATAAAAAATCTTCCCCAAACCCAAAATCTGAAAAGCCAGATGGCTTTCCAGGGGAATTCTACCAAACATATAAAGAAGAGTTAATACCTATTTTTCTAAACTATTCCAAAAATTAGAAATGGAAGGAAAACTTCCAAACTGTTTTATGCAGCCAGCATTACCTAAATTCCAATACTACAGAAAGGCCCCACTTCAAAGAGAATTACAGACCAATAACCCTGATGAACATGGATGCAAACATTCTCAACAAAATAGTAGCCAGTAAAATTCAACAGTACATTAAAAGAATGATTCACTATGATAAAGTGGAATTTTTTCCTGGGTTTCAAGAGTTGTTCAATATTGGCAAATCAATCAATGTGATACACCACATTAATAAAAGGGAGCATAAAAACCATATGAGCCTCTGGTTGGCACAGAAAAAACATTTGACAAAGTACAACATCCAACATGATAAAACCCCTCAACAAAGTAGTTATAGAGGGAATATACCTCGACATCATAAAGGCCATATACAAAAGACCCACAGCCAATATCCTCAAAGGGCAAAAGCTGAGAGTTTTTCCTATACAGTTAGGAAAATGACAGGAATGTCCACCCTCACTACTGTTATTTAACATTGCACTGGAGTCCCAGTGTCAGCAATTGACAACAAAAAGAAATAAAAGGCATTCAAATCACCAAGGAAGAAGTTAAACTTTCACTATTTTTGATTACATGATACTCTATGTAGAAAATCTTAATGACAGAACTAAAACATTGCTAGAAGTGATATATAAATTCAGTAATATCACAGGCTACAAAATCAATGTACAGAAATCTGTTGCATTTTTATACCCCAAAAATGAGCCAGCAGAAGGAGAAATCAAGGAATCAAATCCCAAATACAATACATAAGATACCTAAGAAATAACCTAAAAAAGAGGCAAAAGATCTGTATGCTGAAAACTATAAAACAATTATGAAAGAAATTGAAGATGACAAAAGGTAATGTAAAAATATTCCCTGCTCATGGATTAGAAGTACAAATATTGTTATACAACCCAAAACAATCTACACAATTAAGGCAATGCCTATCAAAATAACCACAACGTTTTTCACAAAGTTGAAGAAACAGTCCTATAATTTGTATGGACCACAAAAGACTTTGAAGCCAAAACAGTCTTGAACAAGCAAAGTAAAACTGTAGGCATCACAATCCCGGACTTTAAGTTATCTTACAAGCTGTAGTGACCAAGATAGTATGGTACTGGCACAAAAACAGACACATAAATCAATGGAACGAAATAGAACACCTTGTAGAAAACCAAAGCTGGAGACATCACAATCCTGGACTTCAAGCTGTATTACAAAGCTGTAATCATCACGTCAGTATGGTACTGGCACAAAAACAGACACTCAGATCAATGGAACAGAATAGAGAACCCAGAAATTAATCCACAAACATATGGCTAACTAATCTTTGACAAAGCAGGAAAGAATGTCCAATGGAATAAAGACAGTCTCTTTAGCAAGTGGTGCTGGGAAAACTAGGCTGTGACATGCAGAAAAATGAACCTGGACCACTTTCTTACACCGTACACAAAAATAGACTCAATATGGATGAAAGACCTAAACGTAAGACAGGAAGCCATGAAAATCCTCGAGGAGAAAGCAGGCAAAAATCTCTTTGACTTCGGCCCCAGCAACTTGTTACTCAGCACATCTCCATAAGCAAAGGAAACAAGAACAAAAATGAACTATTTGGACCTCATCAAAATAAAAAGCTTCTGCACAGCGAAGGAAACAATCAAAAAAACTAAAAGGCAACTGATGGAATGGAAGAAGATATTTGCAAATGACATATCAGATAAAGGGTTAGTATCAAAAATCTATAAAGAACTTCTCAAACTCAACAGCCAAAGAACAAATAATCCAATGAAGAAATGGGCAAAAGACATGAATAGACACTTCTTCAAGGAAGACATCCAGATGACCAACCGACACATGCAAAAATGCTCAATACCACTCATCCTCAGGGAAATACAAATCAAAACCACAATGAGATACCACCTCACACCTGTCAGAAGGGCTAACATTAACTCAGGCAATGACTGGTGTTGGCGAGGATGAAAAATGAGGATCTCTTTTGCACTGCTGATGGGAATGCAAACTGGTGTAGCCACTCTGGAAAACAGTATGGAGGTTCCTAAAAAAAATTAAAAATAGAACTACCCTATGACCCAGCAATTGCACTACTAGGTGTTTATCCAGGGGATACAGTTGTGCTGTTTCAAAGGGACACATGCACCCCCATGTTTATAGCAGTGCTATCAACAATAGCCAAAGTATGTAAAGAGCCCAAATGTCCATCAATGGATGAATGGATAAAGAAGATGTGGTGTATATATATACAATGGAGTATTACTTGGCAATCAAAAACAACGAAATCTTGTCATTTGCAACAACGTGGATGGAACTAGATGGTATCATGCTAAGCGAAATTCATCAGTCATAGAAAGACAAAAATCATACGATTTCACTCATATGAGGAACTTAAGATACAAAACAGATGAACATAAGGGAAGCAAAAATAATATAAAAACAAGGAGGGGGACAAAACATAAGAGACTCAAATATAGAGAACAGAGGGTTGCTGGAGGGGTTGTAGGATGGGAGATGGGCTAAATGGATAAGGGGCATTAAGGAATCTACTCCTGAAATCACTGTTGCACTATATGCTAACCAACTTGGATAAAAAAAAAAAAAAAACTACCCTATACCCAGCACCTGCAGTACTAGGTATTTACCCAAAGGATACAAAAATACTCATTTGAAGGGATACATGCACCCTAATATTTACAGCAGTATTATGAAAAATAGCCAAATTTTAGAAAAAGTTCTAATGTCCATCAACTGATGGATAAAGAAGGTGTGGTATGTAAATATACAATGGAATATTATTCAGCCATCAAAAGAATGATATCCTGTCAATTGCAATGACATGGATGGAGGAGTGTATTATTCTAAGCAAATTAAATCAGAGAAAGACAAATACCATATGAGTTCACACATGTGTGGAATTTAAGAAGCTTAATAGATTAACATAGGGGAAAAAGAGGCAAACCATAAAATAGACTCTTAACTATAGAGAACAAACTGAGGGATTCTGGAGGGGAGATAGGTGGGGGATGGGTTCATCAGGTGATGAGTATTAATAGGAGGGCACTTGCGATGAGCAACAGAGTATTGTATGTAAGTGATGAATCGCTACATTATACTCATGAAAGTTATATTGCACTGTATGTTAACTAACTAGAATTTCAATAATAGCTTGGAAAAGAAATGACTATCTGCAAAACAAAACAAAAAAAACCACAACCTGTTTGTACAACAGTGTCCCTGTATGTTAAATGATGATGATAATATTCCGCAAAGGGAGGTTTTGAGGGTTAATTTTTGTGAAAACACTAGGAACTGTGCTTGGTTTCCGTTTAATTCCAAAAAATTAAAAACTGTATTCACCTGCCTACAAATTCTTCTTCTATTTTTCCCATATCTCTTCATTTTTCCCACTGGTGATTTTACCACGGTGGTCTAGAACTGAACTGAAAGGCCTAAAATTTTATGTGTTGATACCTTTTTAAATGCACAGACAGGATGTACACAAAAGTGCTCATAAGCACAATGTACATACTGAGCTGATAAACCCAGAGGTAGGAGAGGACAGGGGACTTAATCTCCCCAGATTTCTTGATTACAAAATGCATTCAGCTTGTTTTGACCACGTCATGTTGGAGTAGTGTTTGGAATGAGAAAGCCATCGAATTTTAGAGTTGAAATAGACTCAGAAACCATGATCCAGTCTTCTGTCCTATGAAGGAGGTCTTCCCCCGAATGTTCACATGACTCCTGTTTTCATAGCTTCCTAACTGTCCTCTAAAGAGGGCTTCATACTTTCTCCTTATGTTGAGCTCAGAGATGCCTCTTTAAAACCTAGGTATTGTCTGCCTTTCTTTATTCTGGAAATAACTCAGAATAGGTCAATTTAACACAGCTTCTTAAAAAACAGTTTTATTATAAAGTAAAACATAGATACATAAAAAAAGCAAAAGCTCACTGAATCAAGGTGAATATTCTTATAACTAACATGCAGGTCAAGAAATAGAACCTTGGCAAGCACCCCAGGAGCTTCTCTTTTTGTCTCGTCCCAATCATTACCCTTTCCTGTCCCACAAAATATATGCTATCCTCATGTTTATAGTAATCACCTCTTTGTATTTTAATAGTGTGATTACCCAGTTGTGCATCTCTAGACAATATTGTTTAGTTTGGCCTTTAAAAAATTTTTATATGTCTTTTGGATTTCCCTTAATATTAGAAACTATTATCAAATATACTCTTAGATTTATGTTCCCAGATTAAGTGCTAGATGGTTGTCAGCTGTTGCTCACACTGTATGAAGTCTAATTACCATGCTTTTCTGGTTGCTATCCATTGGACTCACCATGGGCTATCAAATGCCTTCGATTAGTTGAGAATTGAACACAGTACTGCAGATGTGCTATATCATTGAAGAAAGCAGTGAGCATCCATGATGCACACACAGTTTCCAAAATATATATTAAGTAGGTTTAGCAGGTGAAAAGCATTACTGGCTCAGTCTAAGCTTTAGGTCACGTAAGAACCCAGGTATACTTATTGAAAGTGTCAAGCTTGAAATTAAAGTGTATATAATTTAATGTGGTGATTCCAAATACAGGACCTTTGATTTTATGCTTGTAAATATTTTCCATGTTGGTTTAAGCCTTGGGTCTCAACTTTTAGTTATTGCAATTTTAAGTTAAAAGTGAGCATGATATGAAAAACAAGAGAGTACACACAGAAGAAACAGATGTTAAAAGAGAGGCATGCTATATTTTCACTGAAACAGGTTTTCATTTTTCACGGTGTGGACTTCAGTTTCTAATGGCATAGCATGAGCTTACGTTTTACTTTGTTTAGTGAGATTTAAGACAAATTAAGCAAACATATTTAAACGTAATTTGAATGTACACAATAATTGGAGAAACAAATAAAACAAAACACATTGGAACATATTTACGTTTCAGGAGGGAAGAATTCACAGCTGTTCCGTTCTTATGTAGCCCAAAGGTCGCATATGCCAATTATGAGTCTTCATTTTACTTCATTTCAAGAATCCTTCAGGAGGATTCTTGCTTGGCGAGTTACTGAGTCCATGAAATACTGATTAGCTACCACTTTCTTGCAATAACTCTACAATCAATTTCACGTTTAAATGCAACAGTTGAGCTAAGATTCAGTGAAGTCTCTATTTAATGTGGATGTTGGAGAAAAACTAGATGTGGAACTGGTGGAAAAGTTGACGAATTTAGTTTGTTAAATGTGTTTTTCATGGGATATTTGTAGTCTTTTAGTGCGCCCTCCTGTTAGACACATTTATAGTTCAACCTTTGCCCAGTGAAACAAGGAGAGCCTCTGCTGGTCTATGTATGCTCCAAGAAATGTTTATGTAGGAGATGAAGGCTAGTATGTGAACATGGTGTAGACTGTGGGGACTGGTGCCCCACAGAGGTGATTAAGAATCTTGGACTATGGTCAGAGGTTCTCCAAACAACTATTTTAGGAAAGGTTCTCTTAAGACTTTGGCTTTCATCTTGTTGTTTTTTCTTTTTTTTTCTTTTTAGATTTCCTCCATGGAAATTAATTTCCAAGATGAATTTATTTGTGTATTAAATTTACTATTAAATGTTGAAAATATAATGTAAACCATATCTATATAAATTAACACATTTTTTTTGTTCCAAATTTTATTTAAAATTTTGTTATTTAATATACAGTAATGAATTCAGAAGTGGAATTAAGTGATTCATCACTAACATACAACACCCAGTGCTCATAATAGCAAATGCTCTTCTTAATACCCATCACCCATCTAACCCATCCCTCACTCACCTCCCTCCATCAACCCTCAGTTTGTTCTCTATCCTAAAGAGTCTCTTGTGATTAGATTCCCTCTCTTAGTTTTTCCCACTCCTATATGTTCATCTGTTTGTTTCTTAAATTCCACATATGAATGAAATTATATAGTATTTGTCTTTCTCTGACTTATTTCGCTTAGCATAATACTCTCTATCTCCATCCACATTATGCAAATGACAAGATTTCTTCTTTTTGATGGCTGAGCGATATATATATATATG
Organism: Felis catus; assembly: GCF_018350175.1. Classification (NCBI taxonomy): domain Eukaryota; kingdom Metazoa; phylum Chordata; class Mammalia; order Carnivora; family Felidae; genus Felis; species Felis catus. The sequence continues at coordinate 1,450,687 of NC_058372.1, read as the reverse complement.
TATATATACACACACACACACATTTTACTTTGTTTAGTGAGATTTAAGACGAAGCAAACATATTTAAACGTAATTTGAATGTATATGATAATGTACACATATATGTATATATACTTATATATGTGTATATATATTACATCACTTTTTCTATATCAATTCCTCAGTCAATGGACGTTTGGTCTCTCTTCATAGTTTGTATATTGTTGATAGTACTGCTATAAACATTGGAGTGCATATACTACTTCAAATCTGTATTTTTATCCTTTGGGTAAATACCTGTATTTTTATCCTTTGGGTAAATATTGCTGGATTGTAGGGTAGTTTTAATTTTAGGTTTTTTTTTTTTTTTGAAAAACCTCCATATTCTTCTTCAGAGTGGCTGCACCAGTTTGCATTTCCACCAACAGTGCAAGAGAATTCTCATTGCCCCACATCCTTTCCAACATCTGTTGTTTCCTGTGTTGTTAATTTTATCCTTTCTGACAGGTGTGAGGTGGTATTTTATCATGGTTTTTATTTGTATTTTGCTGATGATGACTGATGTTGAGCTTCTTTTCATGTGTCTGTTATCCATCGGAGTGCCTTCTTTGGTAAAGTGTCTTTTCATGTCTTCTGCCAATTTCTTAACTGTTTTTTTCATTTTTTGGGTGATTTTTTGAGTTTGATAAATTCTTTATAGATTTTGAATATTAACCCTTTATCTGATATATCATTTGCAAATATCTTCTCCCATTCCATAGACTGCCTTTTAGTTTTGTTGAGTGTTTCCTTCATTGTCCAGATGCTTTTTATCTTGATGAAATCCCAATAGTTCATGTTTCCTTTCATTTCCCTGCCTTTGGCAAAATGTCTAGTAAGAAGTTCTCCTGACCAAGTTCAAGGAGGTTGCCACTTGTGTTCTCCTGTTGGATTTTGATGGTTTCCTGTCTCCCCTTTAGGTCTTTCATCCATTGTGAAGTTATTTTTGTATGTAGTGTAATAAAGACAGCATGTTGCTGTCTAGTTTTCCCAACATGATTTGTTGAAGTGACTTTTTCCATTGGATATTCTTTTCTGCTTTGTCAAAGATTAGTTGGCCATACATCTGTGGGTCCATTTATGGTTTTTATATTCTGTTCCATTTATCTATGTTTCTCTTTTTGTGCCAGTACCATATTGTCTTGATGACTACAGCTTTGTAGTATAGCTTGAAATCCAGAATCATGATGCCTTCAGTTTTGTGTTTCTTTTTCAGAATTGCTTTGGCTATTCAGGATCTTTTCTGGTTGCATACAAATCTTAGGATTTTTTGTTCTTGTTCTGCAAAAAATGCTGGTGGTATTTTGATAGGGATTGCATTAAATGTGGGGATTTCTTTGGGTAGTATTGACATTTTTATCAATGTTTGTTCTTTGCATCCATGAGCATAGAATGCTTTTCTATTTCTGTGTGTACTCTTCCATCTATTTTATAAGTGTTCTATAGTTTTCAGAGTACAGATCTTTTTACCATTTTGGCTACGTTTATTCCTAGGTGTCTTATTGTTTTGTTACAATTGAAAATAGGATCAATTTCTTGATTTCTTTTTCTGATACTTTGTTCTTGATGTATAGAAAGGCAACAAAGGGGTTCCTGGATGGCTCAGTCAAGCGTCTGACTGCAGCTGAGGTCTTGATCTCATGCTTTGTGAGTTAAAGCCCCAAATCTGTGTTGACATCAGAGAGCCCCCTTCAGATCATCTGTCCTCTCTCTCTGCTCCTCCCCTACTTCCTCTTTCTGTCTCTCAAACAAAAAAAGAAATGCAACATATTTCTGCACATTGATTTTATATCGCGTGACTTGCCTGAATTTATTCATTAGTTCTAGCAACTTTTTGGTAGAGTCTTTAGAGTTTTCTATATGGAGTATCATGTCATCTGTAAATAAAGTTTGACTTCTTTGCTGATTTGGGTGATTTTTATTTATTTATTTTTTTCTTATTACTGAGGCTATGAATTCCAATACTATATTATATAATGATAATGAGAGTGGACATCCTTGTCTTGTTCCTGAATGTGGGGGAAATGCTTTCAGTTTTTGCCCATTGAGGATGATATTAGCTGTGGGTCTTTTCTATATGGCCTTTATGATGTTGAGGTATGTTCCATGTCTTTACTTTGTTGAGGATTTTTATCAAAAATCGATACTGTATTTAGTCAAATGCTTTCTACATCTATTGAGAAAATCATATTGTTCTTATCCTTTCTTTTCTTAATATGGTGTATCATGTTGCTTGATTGGCAAATATTGAACCACCCTTGCAGGCCTGGAATAAATCCCACTGTATTGTAGTGAATAATTCTTTTAATGTACTGTTGGATTCATTTTACTACTATTTATTGAGAGTTTTTGCATCCACGTTTATGAGAGATATTGGCCTGTTATTCTCCTTTTTAGTGTGGTCTTTGGTATTAGAATAAAGGTAATGCTGGCCTTGTAGAATGAGTTTGGAGGTTTTCCTTCTATGTATAGTTTATGGAACAGGTTGAGAGGAATAGGTATTAACTCTTTAAATGTCTGCTGGAATTGCCCTGGGAAGCCATATGGCCTAGGAGTCTTGTTTGTTGGGGGGATTTTTGATTACTGATTGAATTTCTTTGCTGGTTATGGGTTTGTTCAAATTTTCTATTTCTTCCTCTTTCAGTTTTAGTAGTTTGTGAGTTTATAGGAATTTGTCCCTTTCTTCCAGATTGCCCAGTTTGTTGGCATATAATTTTTCATAGTATTCTCTTACAATTGTTTGTATTTCTATGGTGTTGTTTGTGATGTCTACCCTTTCACTTGTGATTTTATTTATTTGGGTCTTTTTCCTTTCTTGGTAAGTCTGGCTGGAGGCATATCCATTTTATTAATTCTTTCAAAGAATCAGCTCTTAGTTTCATTGATCTGTTATACTGGTTTTGTTTGCTTGTTTGTTTCTATATCATTTATTTCTGCTCTAATATTTATTATTTCTCTTTGGGCTTTATTTGCTGTTCCCTTTCTAGCTCCTTTAAGTGTAAGGTAAGGTTCTGTATCTGGGACCTTTCTTGCTTCTTGAGATAGGCCTGTATTGCAATATACTTCCCTCTTAGAACTGTTTTTGCTGTATCCCAAAGGTTTTGGACTCATGTTTTCATTTTCATTTAGTTTCATGTAATTTTTTATTTCTGCATCAATTTTCTGGCTAACCCATTCTTTCTTTAGTAGGATGTTCTTTAACCTCCATGTATTTGTGTTCTTTCCAAATTTTTTCTTGTGGTTGAATTCAAGTTTCATGTGTTCTGAAAATATGTATGGTATGATTTCAATTTTTTGTAGTTATTGAGAGCTGATTTTGTGACCTAGTATTTGATATATTAAGGAGAATGTTAAATGTGTACTTGAAAAGAATGTGTTTTCTGCTGCTTTAGTATGGAATGTTCAGAAAATATTTTTTAAGTCCACCTGGTCTGTTGTGTCACTCAAAGCCATTGTTTCCTTGTTGATTTTCTGGTTAGGTCATCTGTCCATTGCTGTAAGTGGGATGTTAAGATCTTTTAATATTATGCATTATTATCAAGGAGTTTCTTTATGTTAGTAATTGGTTTATAGATTTGGGCTGTCCCAAGCATAAATATTTGCAATTGTTAGATCTTCTTAATGCATAGACCCCTTAATTAAGATATAATACCCTTCTTCATCTTTTGCTACAGTCTTTTGTTTAAAATCTAGTTTGTCTGCTACAATTATGGGTACTGTGACTTTCTTTTGGTATTCATTAACATGATAGATAATTCTCCATCCCCTCACTTTCAATCTGCAGGTGCCTTTAGGTAAAAAATGAGTCTCCTGTAGACAGCATATAGATGGGTCTTTTTTTTAAATTAATTCTGATACCTTATGACTTTTGATTGGAACATTTAATCCATTTACATTAAGGGTAATTATTGAAAGATATGAGTTTTGTGTCATTGTGTTACCTGTAAATTTGGTATTTCTAGCTATGTTCTGTGTTCCTTTCTGTCTTTGTTGCTTTTGTCTTATTTTTTTTCCTGCACTCAAGAAGTACCCCCTAATATTTCTTGCAGGACTGGATTAGTGGTCATGAACTCCTTTAGTTTGTGTGTGTGTGTGTGTGTGTGTGTGTGTGTGTGTGTGTATGGAAGACTCTATCTCTCCTTCTCTTCTGAATGACAGCCTTGGTGGATAAAGTATTCTTGGCTGCATATTTCCCCCATTCACCATGTAGAATATATCCTGCTATTTTCCAGTGACCTGCCACATTTCTGTGGACAGACCTGGGGCAACCTGATCTGACTTCCCTTGTAGGTTAAGGACTCTTTCTCCTTGTTGTTTCCAGGGGTCTTTCCTTGTCTGTGTATTTTGTGAATCTGAATATAATATGCTTTGGCAATGGCTAGCTTTTGTTGATTTCTTTCAAATTTTATTTTTTATTATTTTTTATTTTTAAATTTTATTTATTTTTTGGTGTGTTTTATTTATTTATTTATTTGTTTGTTTGTTTGTTTGTTTATTTGTTTATTTATTTGCTCTGTATTTTTTAGTTTTTAAAAAATTTACATCCACATTAGTTAGCATATAGTGAAACAATGATTCCAGGTGTAGATTCCTTAATGCCCCTTACCCATTTAGCCCATCCCCCCCAACCCTCAAGTAACCCTAAGTTTGTTCTCCATATTTATGAGTCCCTTCTGTCTTGTCCCCTCCCTGTTTTTATATTATTTTTGTTTCCCTTCCCTTATGTTCATCTGTTTTGTCTCTTAAAGTCCTCATATGAGTGAAGTCATATGATATTTGTCTTTCTCTGACTGACTAATTTCATTTAGCATAATACCCTCCAGTTCTATCAATGTAGTTGCAAATGGCAAGATTTCATTCTTTTTGATTGCCGAGTAATACTCCATTGTATACATTGTATACATTTTCTTTATCCATTCACCCATCGATGGAAATTTGGGCTCTTTCCATACTTTGGCTATTTTTGATAGTGCTGCTATAAACATGGAGGTGCATGTGTCTCTTCAAAACAGCACACCTGTATCCCTTGGATAAATGCCTAGTAGTGCAATTGCTGGGTCGTAGGGTAGTTCCATTCTTAGTTTCTTGAGGAACCTCCATACTGTTTTAGTTTTTTGAGGAACCTCCATATGTTTTCTCCATACTGTTTTCCAGAGTGGCTGCACCAGCTTGCATTCCCACCAACAATGCAAAAGAGATCCTCTTTCTCCACATCCTAGCCTCAGGCATCTGTTGTTGCCTGAGTTGTTAATGTCAGCCCTTCTGACAGGTGTGAGGTGGTATCTCATTGTGGTTTTGATTTGTATTTCTCTGATGATGAGTGATTTTGAGCATTTTTTCATGTGTTGGTTGGCAATCTGGATGTCTTCCTTGAAGAAGTGTTTATTCATGTCTTTTGCCCATTTCTTCACTGGATTATTTGTTTTTTGGGTGTTGAGTTTGATAAGTTCTTTGTAGATTTTGGATACTAACCCTTTGTCTGATATGTCATCTTTGCAAGTATCTTCTCCCTTTCGGTCAGTTGCCTTTTAGTTTTTCTGATTGTTTCCTTTACTGTGCAGAAGCTTTTTATTTTGATGAGGTCCCAGTAGTTCATTTTGCTTTTGTTTCCTTTGCTTCTGGAGATGTGCTGAGTAACAAGTTGCTGGGGCCGAGGTCAAAGAAATTTTTGCCTGCTTTCTCCTCGAGGATTTTCATGGCTTCCTGTCTTACGTTTAGGTCTTTCATCCATTTTGAGTCTATTTTTGTGTATGGTGTAAGAAAGTGGTCCAGTTTCATTTTTCTGCATGTCGCAGCCCAGTTTTCCCAGCACCACTTGCTGAAGAGACTGTCTTTATTCCATTGGATACTCTTTCCTGCTTTGTCAAAGATTAGTTAGCCATATGTTTGTAGATTAATTTTTGGGTTCTCTATTCTGTTCCATTGATCCGAGTGTCTGTTTTTGTGTCAGTACCATACTGACTTGATGATTACAGCTTTGTAGTATAGCTTGAAGTCTGGGATTGTGATGCCTCCTGCTTCGGTTTTCTTTTTCAAGATTGCTTTGGCTATTTGGGGTATTTTCTGGTTCCATAAAAATTTTAGGATTATTTGTTCTAGCTCTATGAAGAATGCTGGTGTTACTTTGATAGGGATTGCATTGAATATGTAGATTGTTTTGGGTAGTATGGACATTTTAACAATATTTGTTATTCCTACCCAGGAGCACGGAATCTTTTTCCACTGTCTTGTGTCTTCTTCAATTTCTTTCACAAGCTTTCTATAGTTTTCAGTATCTAGGTTATTCACCTCTTTGGTTAGATTTATTCCTAGTTAGTTTATGGTTTTTGGTGCAACTGTAAATGGGATCGATTCCTTGATTTCTCTTTGTGTCGCTTCATTGTTGGTGTATAAGAATGCATCCGATTTCTGTGCATTGAGTTTATATCCTGCAACTTTGCTGAATTCATGAATCAGTTCTTGCAGTTTTTTGGTGGAATCTTTTGGGTTTTCCATATAGAGTATCATGTCATCTGCGAAGAGTGCAAGTTTGACCTCCTGGCCGATTTGGATGCCTTTTATTTCTTTGTGTTGTCTGATTACTGAGGCTAAGACTTCCAATACTATGTTGAATAAGAGTGGTGAGAGTGGACATCCCTGTCTTGTTCCTGACCTTAGGGGGAAAGCTCTCAGTTTTTCCCCATTGAGGATGATATTAGCATTGGGTCATTCATATATGGCATTTATGATCTTGAGGTATGCTTCGTTTATCCTTACTTTCTTGAGCGTTTTTTTTTATCAAGAAAGGATGCTGTATTTTGTCAAATGCTTTCTCTGCATCTATTGAGAGGATCATATGGTTCTTATCTTTTCTTTTATTAATGCGATGTATTCCATTGACTGATTTGCGAATGTTGAACCAGGCATGTAGCCCAGGAATGAATCCCACTTGGTCGTGGCGAATAATTTTTTTAATGTATTGTTGGATCCAGTTGGCTAATATCTTGTTGAGGATTTTTGCATCCATGTTCATCAGGGAAATTGGTCTATAGTTCTCCTTTTTAGTGGGGTCTTTGTCTGGTTTTGGAATCAAGGTAATGCTGGCTTCATAGAAAGAGTTTGGAAGTTTTCCTTCCATTTCCATTTTTTGGAACAGTTTCAAGAGAATAGGTGTTAACTCTTCCTTAAATGTTTGGTAGAATTCCTCTGGAAAGCCATCTGGCCCTGGACTCTTGTTTTTTGGCAGAGTTTTGATTACTAATTCTGGTTCCTTACTGGTTATGGGTCTGTTCAAATTTTCTATATCTTCCTGTTTCAGTTTTGGTAGTATATACATTTCTAGGCATTTTTCCATTTCTTCCTTATTGCCCATTTTGTTGGCATATAATTGCTCATAATATTCTCTTATTATTGTTTTTATTTCTGTTGTGTTGGTTGTGACTTCTTTTTCATTCTTGATTTTATTTATTTGGGTCCTTTCCTTTTTCTTCTTGATCAAACTGGCTAGTGGTTTATCAATTATGTTAATTCTTTCAAAGAACCAGCTTCTGGTTTCATTGATCTATTCTACTGGTTTTTTGGTTTTGATAGCATTATTTTCTGCTCTAATCTTTATTATTTCCTGTCTTCTGCTGATTTGGGGTTTTATTTGCTGTTCTTTTTCCAGCTCCTTAATGCGTAAGGTTAGGTTGTGTATCTGAGATCTTTCTTCCTTCTTTAGGAAGGTCTGGATTGCGATATACTTTCCTCACATGACCGCCTTTGCTACATCCCAGAGGTTTTGGGTTGTAGTGTTATCATTTTCATTGACTTCTACATGCTTTTAAATTTCTTCTTTAACTGCTTGGTTAGCCCATTCATTCTTTAGTAGGAGGTCTTCAGTATCTGAGTATTTGTACCTTCCCAAATTTTTTCTTGTGGTTGATTTCGAGTTTCATAGCGTTATGGTCTGAATATATGCACAGTATGATCTCGATCATTTTGTACTTACGTATGGCTGATTTGTTTCCCAGTATGTGGTCTATTCTGGAGAATGTTCCATATGCACTGGAGAAGAATGTATATTCTGCTGCTTTAGGATGAAATGTTCTGAATATATCTGTTAAGTCCATTTGGTCCAGTGTGTCATTCAAAGCCATTGTTTCCGTGCTTATTTTCTGTTTAGATGATCTGTCCATTGTTGTAAGTGGGGTATTGAAGTCCCCTACTATTATGGTATTGTTATCAATGAGTTTCTTTATGTTTGTGATTAATTGATTTATATATTCGGGCACTCGACATTTGGAGCATAAATGTTTACAATTGTTAGGTCTTCTTGGTCTATAGACATCTTGATTATGATATAATGCCCTTCTGCATCTCTTGATACAGTCTTTATTTTAATGTCTAGATTGTCTGATATAAGTATGGCTACTCCGACTTTCTTTGTTGACCATTAGCATGATAGATGTTTCTCCATCCCCTAATTTTCAATCTGTAGGTGTCTCTAGGTCTAAAGTTGGTCTCTTGTAAACAGCATATAGATGGATCTTGTTTTCTTATACATTCTGTTACCCTATGTCTTTTGATTGGAGCATTGAGTCTATTGACATTTAGAGTGAGTACTGGAAGATATGAATTTATTGCCATTATGTTGCTTGTAGAGTTGGAGTTTCTCGTGGTTTTCTCTGATCCTTTCTAATCTTTCTAATCTAATGTTTCTAATATATATATATATATATATATATATATATATATATATATATATACATATATATATATATATATTTTTTTTTTTTTCATCATTTCTCCTGTCAGAAAGTTCCCCTTAAAATTTCTTGCAGGGGTGGTTTAGAGGTCACAAACTCCTTTAATTTTTGTTTGGGAAACCTTTTATCTCTCCTTCAATTTTGAATGACAGCCTTGCTGGATAAAGAATTCTTGGCTGCATATTTTTCTGATTCAGCACACTGAATATATCGTGTGACTCCTTTCTGGACTGCCAAATTTCTGTGGATAGATCTGCTGCAAACCTGCTCTGTCTTCCCTTGTAGGTTAGGGACTTTTTTTTCCCTTGCTGCTTTCATGATTCTTTCCTTGCCTGAGTATTTTGTGAATTTGACTATGATATGGTTTGTTGATGGTCGGTTTTTGTTGAATCTAATGGGAGTCCTCTGTGCTTCCTGGATTTTGATGTCTGTGTCTCTCCCAAGGTTGGGAAAATTTTCCTCTATGATTTGCTCACATAACACTTCTACCCCTATTTATCTCTTTGCCTCTTCTGGGACCCTTATGATTCTGAGGTTGTTCCTTTTTAATGAGTCACTGATTTCTCTAATTCTTGAATTGTGCCCTTTTCCCTTCATTTCCCTCTTTTTTTCTGCTTCGTTATTCTCTATAAGTTTGTCCTCTATATCGCTGATTCTCTTTTCTTCCTCATCCATCCTTGTCACTGCTGCATCCATCCATGATTGCAGCTGTGTTATAGCAATTTTCATTTCATTCTGGCTATTTTTTACTTCTTTTATCTCCGCAGAAAGGGATTCTAATCTGTTTTAGACTCCAGGTAGTATTCTTATTATCGTGATTCTAAATTCTGGTTCAGACATCTTGCTTGTATCTGTGTTGGTTAAATCACTGGCTGTAGTTTTTTCATGCTCTTTCTTTTGGGGTGAATTCCTTCATTTTGTCATTTTGAAGGGAGAAAAGGAATTAATGAGGTACAAATTTTGAAATAAAAAAATTAATAATAGAAAAATACTGCAATTAAAAATTAAAGACACAGACACACACAATTGCATAGATGATGCTATATCCTAGGTGTGTTTTGGTGTTGGTGTTGAAAGTGTTTTGACAGATTAGAGAAAAAAATGGGGGGGGTAGTAAATCATTTGAGAATTTGAAAAAGTGCATACACTGAAGTAGACTAAAATAAGATGATGATGGTAAAATAGAATTTGAAAAATATACAGAAAATTTAAAATATAGTAGTAAAAAATTAAAAATATATTTAAAAAGAATTAAAAATAAATATGTATTTATTTTCTGTATTTAAGAAAAAAAAGAATGAAAAAGAAAAAAGGAAAAAAAAAGAAACGAAATTCGTTTGAAAAATTTAAAAAGTGTATACATTGTAGTAGACTAAAAATAATATGATGGAAGTAAAATAGAATTTGAAAAACTTTACATAACACCCAAAATATAGTAATAAAAATTAAATGAAAATATTTTTAATAGAAATTGAAAGTAAAAATGAAATTTTTCTGTCTCTGCATTCAACAAAAAGAAAAGAAATAAGAAAGGGAAAAAGAAGAAAAAGAAAGAAAATAAAAGGAAATTGTTTGAGAATTTGAAAATGCGAGTAGCCTATAGTAGACTACAAAAAATGATGGAAGTAAAGTAGAATTTGAAAAAATTTACACAAAATTAAAAAGTATAGTAATAAAAATTAAAGAAATATATATTCAATAAACATTGAAAATAAAAGTGAATTTTTCTCTTTCTGTATTCAAGAAAAATAAAAGAATTGTAAAAGAGAAAAAGAAAAAAAAGAAAGAAAATTGAATAGATGAACCTGCTAACAGATTGAAGTAGGACTGAAATTCCTTTTTTTCCCTAGAAGTCAGTCTATGTAGCTGTTTATAGTCCATAAATTAAGCCAGCGGTGAGACTTGTGTTCTTGAAGAACAAAGTTGGCCCAGTTGGGCAGCGCTCAGTGTAAGAACTCTGCTCTCCACTAGATGGCGCTGCTTGCCTACTGGGGTGGATTGCTGTGGCATTTGTAGGTGCATATGCGCACGCGCGGGAGTGACGAAAATGGCGCCACCCAGCTACCCAGTCTGTTCTCCCGGATCAGTAATCGCGCACCCGTCCTCCATCTTCAGCTCTCGTCCACTCCCTGCTTCTTCAGTCTCTGTGACCAGGCCCCAGGCAGCACCTCTCTCCCAAGTTTTCTCTCAGATGCAGCTGTTTCCCCCGGCCCCTTACTTCCGAAGGACTGGCTTTGACCCATTCTGCCCCTCTGCAGGGGGGTCTCACCGAGCAATAGCTGAATGAGCAATGGCCGAATATTGGCTGCACCCAGGAATGCCTGCTGGACCCTGTTGTTGCTGGTGCCCCGAGACTGCAGCCAGGTGCCAGCCTGTCCCAGAAAATGTTCATGAGACAGTGTAGCAGCAGCATTTCAGGGATTATGGAAAATCACAACATACATCTGGCTCCAGGCTTAACCCTCAATGACCCTTCCCCAGCACCAGTGAATGTGGCTGCCTTCTGGGGTCTGCTGGGACCAGGTGGCTTCAACAGTCTCTACCAAATGTCCTTCCATCAGTGGAACTGCTTTTTCCTGTGTCATCTGAGAACATCCTGGACTCCGCTCTCTTCCTGGGGATTCACCTTTCCTACCAGAGCACTGCCAGTTATCGAGCTGCGGAGTTGCAGCCTTTGCGCTCCCCTTGTTTACAGTCTTAATGGAATTTAAACCCAATTCTCTCTCCTTTCTCCCTTTTTAGTTTAGTCCTTGCGGCTGTTTCCAATTTTCCACTCTCTCCAGCTGCTTTTGGGGAGGGGTACTTTTCCCGTATTCTCCCCCCCTCCCCAGAGTCCGTCCTTTATCTGCCCACTAAAGAAGTTCCCTACCTTTTGGGGCTTCTTGCTCCCCAAGTTCAGCTCTCTGTGCTGCGTACCTGCTGAATTCTGTGCTTCAGGTTGTGCAGATTGTTGTGTTAATCCTCCAGTCAGTTTTCTAGGTGTGTAGGATGGTTCAGTGTTGGTCTGGCTGTATTTTATGGATGTGAGACACACAAAAAGTTTCCATGCTGTTCTGCCATCTTGGCTCCCCCTTATCTATTTTTTATTGTTTTTAATTTTAATTTACATCCAAGTTAGTTAGCATATAGTGCAATAATAATTTCAGGAGTACATTCCTTAATGTTCCTTACCCACTAAGCCCATACCCCCTCCCACAACACCTCCAGTAACCCTCTGTTCTCCATATTTAAGAGTCTTTTATGTTTTGTTTTCTTCCCTGTTGTTTATATTATTTTTGCTTCCCTACACTTATCTTCACCTGTTTTGTATCTTCAATTCCTCATATGAGTGAAGTAATATGATATTTGACTTTCTCTGACTAATTTTGCTTAACATAATACCCTCTAGCTCCATACATGTAGTTGCAAATGGCAAGATTTCATTCTTTTTGATTGCTGAGTAATACTCCATTGTGAATATATACCACATCTTCTTTATCTATTCACCATCGATGGACATTTGGGCTCTTTCCACACTTTGGCTATTGTTGATGGTGGTGCTATAAACATTGGGGTACATGTGTCCCTTTGAAACGGCATACCCGTATGCCTTGGATAAATACCTCATAGTGCAATTTCTGGGTTGTAGGGTATTTCTATTTTTAATGTTTTGAGAAACTTCCATACTGTTTTCTGGAGTGGCTTCACCAGTTTGCATTCCTACTTGCAGTGCAAAAGAGATCCTCTTTCTCCGCATCCTCTCCAACATCTGTTGTTGCCTGAGTTGTTAACGTCAGCCCTTTTGACAGGTGTGAGGTGGTATCTTATTGTGGTTTTTATTTGTCTTTCCCTGATGATGAGTGATGTTGAGCATTTTTTCATGAGTTGGTGGCCATCTGGATGTCTTTATATATATATATTATATTATATATATATTCATATATATTATATATATATGAAATTTATACATATATATGAAATTTATTGTGAAATAAATTTATTTATTGTTAGATAAATTTATTGTCAAATTTGTTTGACAAATTTATTGTCAATAAATTTATTGTCAAATTTGTTTCCATACAACACCCAGTGCTTATCCCAACAGGTGCCCTCCTCAATGCCCATCACCTACTTTCTCCTCCCTCCCATCCCCATCAACCCCCAGTTTATTCTCAGTTTTTAAGAGTCTCTTATGGCTTGGCCCCTCCCTCTCTAACTTTTTTTTTCCTTTCCCTGCCCCATAGTTTTCTGTTAAGTTTCTCAGGATCCACATAAGAGTGAAAACATATGGTATCTCTCTTTCTCTGTATGACTTATTTCACTTAGGATAACACTCTCTAGTTCCATCCACGTTGCTAGCAAAGGCCATAATTCATTCTTTCTCATTGCCAAGTAGTTTCCATTGTATTTATAAACCACAATTTCTTTATCCATTCATCAGTTGATGGACATTTAGGCTCTTTCCATAATTTGGCTATTGTTGAAAGTGCTGCTATAAACATTGGGGTACAAGGGTCCTTATGTATCAGCACTCCTGTATCCCTTGGGTAAATTCCTAGTAGTGCTATTGTTGGGTTGTAGGGTAGTTCTATTTTTAATGTTTTGAGGAACCTCCACACTGTTTTCCAGACCAGCTTCACCAATTTGCACTGCCACCAACAATGCAAAAGAGATCCTCTTTCTCTGTGTCCTTGCCAACATCTGTTGTTGCCTGTGTTGTTAATGTTAGCCCTTCTGACAGGTGTGAGGTGGTATCTTATTGTGGTTTTGATTTGTATTTCCCTGATGATGAGTGATGTTGAGCCTTTTTTCATGTGTTCGGTTGGCCATCTGGATGTCTTCTTTGGAGAAGTGTCTCTTCATATCTTTTGCCTGTTCTTCACTGGATTATTTGTTTTCTTTGGGTGTTGAATTTGATAAGTTCTTATAGATTTTGGACAATAACCCTTTATCTGATATGTCATGTGCAAATATCTTCTCCCATTCCATCGGTTACCTTTTAGTTTTGCTGAATGTGTCCTTCTCTGTGCAGAAGCATTTTATTTTGATTAGGCCCTAATAGTTCATTTTTGCTTTTGTTTCCCTTGCCTCTGGAGAGATATTGAGTAAGAAGTTGGTGCGGCCAAGTTGAAAGTGGTTTTTGCCTGCTTTCTCCTCAAGGATTTTGATGGCTTCCTGTCTTACATTGAGTTCTTTCATCCATTTTGAGTTTATTTTTGTGTATGGTGTAAGAAAGTGGTCCAGGTTCATTTTTCTGTATGTCGCAGCCCAGTTTTCCCAGCACCACTTGCTGAAGAGACTGTCTTTATTCCATTGGATATTCTTTCCTGCTTTGTCAAAGATTAGTTGGCCATACATTTGTGGTCAATTTCTGGTTTCTCTATTCTGTTCCATTGATCTAAGTGTCTGTTCTTGTGCCAGTACCATACTGTCTTGATGATTACAGCTTTGCAATATAGCTTGTTTCCTGGGATTGTGATGCTTCCAGCTTTGGTTTTCTTTTTCAAGATTGCTTTGGCTACTCAGGGTCTTTTCTGATTCCATACAAATTTGAGGATTGTATGTTATAGCTCTGTGAGGAATGCTGATGTTATTGTGATAGGTATTGCATTGAATATGTAGTTTGCTTTGGGTAGTATAGACATTTTAACAATATTTGTTCTTTCTATCCAGGAGCATGGAATCTTTTTCCTTTTTTTGTGTCTTCTTCAATTTCTTTCATAAGCTTTCTATATTTTTCAGTGTATAGAGTTTTCACCTCTTTGGTTAGATTTATTCCTAGGTATTTTATAGTTTTGGTGCAATTGTAAATGTGATCGATTCCTTGATTGGTCTTTCTGTTGCTTCATTATTGACGTATAGGAATGCAACCAATTTCTGCGCACTGACTTTATATCCTGCAACTTAGCTGAATTCATGCATCAGTTATAGCAGTTTTTTTCACGGAATTTTAAAAAGATTTTCCATATAGAGTATCATGTCATCTGCGAAAAGTGAAAATTTGACCTTCTGGCCAATTTAGGTGCCTTTTATTTCCTTGTGTTGTCTGATTGCTGAGACTAAGACTTCCAATACTATGTTGAATAAGAGTGGCGAGAGTGGACATCCCTGTCTTGTTCCTGACCTAAGGGGGAAAGCTCTCAGTTTTTCCCCATTGAGGATGATATTAGTGTTGTGTCACTCATATATGGCTTTTATCATCTCGAGGTATGATCCTTCTATCCCTACTTTCTTGAGAGTTTTTATCAAGAAAGGATGCTGTATTTTGTCAAATGCTTTCTCTGCATCTATTGAGAGGATCATATGGTTCTTGTCCTTCCTTTATTGATGTGATCATTAATGGTTTTGCAGATATTGAACCAGCCCTGCATCCTAGGTATAAGTCCCACTTGGTCATGGTGAATAATTTTTTAATGTATTGTTGGATCCATTTGGCTAATATCTTGTTGAGGATTTTTGCATCAATGTTCATCAGGGAAATTGGTCTATAGTTCTCCTTTTTAGTGGGGTCTCTGTCTGGGTTTGGAATCAAGGTAATGCTGGCTTC
This sequence comes from Felis catus, assembly GCF_018350175.1. Classification (NCBI taxonomy): domain Eukaryota; kingdom Metazoa; phylum Chordata; class Mammalia; order Carnivora; family Felidae; genus Felis; species Felis catus. Next base: position 1,435,417 of record NC_058372.1, on the reverse strand, counting down.
GTAGAAAGAGTTTGGAAGTTGTCTTTCCCTTTTTTTTTTTTGGAACTGCTTCAAGAGAATAGGTGTTAACTCTTTAATTGTTTGTTAGAATTCCCCTGGAAAGCCTTCGGGCCCTGGACTCCTGTTTTTTGCCAGATTTTTGATTACTGATTCAATTTCTTTACTGGTTATGGGTCTGTTCATTTTCTATTTCTTTCTTTTTCAGTTTTGGTACTGTATATGTTTCTAGGAATTTGTCCATTTCTTCCAGATTGCCCAACTTATTGGCATATAATTACTCATAATATTCTGTTACGATTGTTTGTATCTCTTTAGTGTTGTTTGTGATCTCCTCTTACATTATTGATTTTACTTATTTGGGTCCTTTCCTTTTTCTTTCTGATCAAACTGGTGAGGGGTTTATCTATTTTCTTAATTCTTTCAAAGAACCAATTCCTGGTTTAATTGATCTGTTCTACTGTTTGTGTTTTTTGTTTTTGTTTTGTTTTCTTCCTTCTTCTTCTTCTTCTTCTTCTTCTTCTTCTTCTTCTTCTTCTTCTTCTTCTTCTTCTTCTTCTTCTTTTTGGTTTTGATGGCATTGATTTCTGCTCTAATCTTTATTATTTCCTGTCTTCTGCTGTTTTTGGGTTTTATTTGCTGGTGTTTTCCAGATATTTAAGGTGTAAGATTTGATTGTGTGTCTGAGAACTTTCTTCCTTCTTTAGGAAGGCCTAGATTGCTATATTCTCTTATGACCTCTTATGACCACATTTGTTATGTCTGAGAGGTTTTTGTCTGTGGTGTTATCATTTCATTGGCTTCCATGTACTTATAAATTCCTCTTGAACTTCTTGGTTAGCCCATTCATTCTTTAGTAGGATGTTCTTTAGTCTTCAGGTATTTGTTATCTTTACAAATTTTTTCTTGTGGTTGATTTTGAGTTTCATAGCGTTGTGTTCTGAAAATATGCACAGTATGATGTCAATATTTTTCTATTTGTAGGACTGATTTGTGTCCCAGTATATGATCTACTCTGGAGAACCTTCCATGTGCACTGGAGTAGAATGTATGTTCTGCTACTTTAGGATGAAATGTCCTGAATATATCTATTAAGTCCATCTAGTCCAGTGTGTCATTCAAAGCCATTGTTTCTGTGTTTATTTTCTGTTTAGATGATCTGTCCATTGTTGTAAGTGGGGTATTGAAGTCCCCTACTATTATGGTATTGTTATCAATGAGTTTCTTTATGTTTGTGATTAATTAATTTATATTTTTGGGCGCTCCATATTTGGAGCATAAATATTTACATTTGTTAGGTCTTCTTGGTTCATAGACCCCTTAACTATGATGTAATGCCCTTCTTCATCTCGTTACTGTATTTATTATAAAGTCTAGTTTGTCTGATATAAATATGGCTACTCCAGCTTTCTTTTGTTGACCATTAGCATGATAGATGGTTCTCCATCCCCTTACTTTCAATTTGAAGCTGTGGTTAGGTCTAAAATGGGTGTCTTGTAAACAGCATATAGATGAATCTTGTTTTCTTATCCATTCTGTTACCCTATGTCTTTTGATTGGAGCATTGAGTCCATTGATGTTTATGGTGAGTACTGAAAGATATGAACTTATTGCCATTATGTTGCTTGTAGAGTTGGAGTTTCTGGTGGTGTTCTCTGGTCCTTTCTGATCTTTGTTGCTTTTTTGTTTCTTTTTTCTTTTGTGTCCTCAGAGAGTCCCTCTTAAAATTTCTTGCAGGGCTGGCTTAGTGGTCACAAACTCTTTTAAGTTTTGTTTGTCTGGGAAACTTTGTCTCTCCTGAGTTCTCTAATTCTTTTTTTTTTATATATGAAATTTATTGACAAATTGGTTTCCATACAACACCCAGTGCTCATCCCAAAACGTGCCCTCCTCAATACCCATCACCCACCCTCTACTCCCTCCCACCCTCCATCAACCCTCAGTTTGTTCTCAGTTTTTAACAGTCTCTTATGCTTTGGCTCTCTCCCACTCTAACCTCTTTTTTTTTTTCCTTCCCCTCCCCCATGGGTTCCTGTTAAGTTTCTCAGGATCCACATAAGAGTGAAACCATATGGTATCTGTCTTTCTCTGTATGGCTTATTTCACTTAGCATCACACTCTCCAATTCCATCCACGTTGCTACAAAAGGCCATATTTCATTTTTTCTCATTGCCACGTAGTATTCCATTGTGTATATAAACCACAATTTCTTTATCCATTCATCAGTTGATGGACATTTAGGCTCTTTCCATAATTTGGCTATTGTTGAGAGTGCTGCTATGAACATTGGGGCACAAGTGGCCCTATGCATCAGTACTTCTGTATCCCTTGGATAAATTCCTAGCAGTGCTATTGCTGGGTCATAGGGTAGGTCTATTTTTAATTTTCTGAGGAACCTCCACACTGCTTTCCAGAGCGGCTGCACCAATTTGCATTCCCACCAACAGTGCAAGAGGGTTCCCGTTTCTCCACATCCTCTCCAGCATCTATAGTCTCCTGATGTGTTCATTTTGGCCACTCTGACTGGCGTGAGGTGATACCTGAGTGTGGTTTTGATTTGTATTTCCCTGATAAGGAGCGACGCTGAACATCTTCTCTTGTGCCTGTTGGCCATCCGGATGTCTTCTTTAGAGAAGTGTCTATTCATGTTTTCTGCCCATTTCTTCACTGGGTTATTTGTTTTTCGGGTGTGGAGTTTGGTGAGCTCTTTATAGATTTTGGATACTAGCCCTTTGTCCGATATGTCATTTGCGAATATCTTTTCCCATTCCATTGGTTGCCTTTTAGTTTTGTTGGTTGTTTCCTTTGCTGTGCAGAAGCTTTTTATCTTCGTAATGTCCCAGTAATTCACTTTTGCTTTTAATTCCCTTGCCTTTGGGGATGTGTCGAGTAAGAGATTGCTACGGCTGAGGTCAGAGAGGTCTTTTCCTGCTTTCTCCTCTAAGGTTTTGATGGTTTCCTGTCTCACATTTAGGTCCTTTATCCATTTTGAGTTTATTTTTGTGAATGGTGTGAGAAAGTGGTCTAGTTTTAACCTTCTGCATGTTGCTGTCCAGTTCTCCCAGCACCATTTGTTAAAGAGGCTGTCTTTTTTCCATTGGATGTTCTTTCCTGCTTTGTCAAACATGAGTTGGCCATACGTTTGTGTGTCTAGTTCTGGGGTTTCTATTCTATTCCATTGGTGTATGTGTCTGTTTTTGTGCCAATACCATGCTGTCTTGATGATGACAGCTTTGTAGTAGAGGCTAAAGTCTGGGATTGTGATGCCTCCTGCTTTGGTCTTCTTCTTCAAAATTCCTTTGGCTATTCAGGGCCTTTTGTGGTTCCATATGAATTTTAGGATTGCTTGTTCTAGTTTCGAGAAGAATGCTGGTGCAATTTTGATTGGGATTGCATTGAATGTGTAGATAGCTTTGGGTAGTATTGACATTTTGACAATATTTATTTTTCCAATCCATGAGCAGGGAATGTCTTTCCATGTCTTGAAATCTTCTTCAATTTCCTTCATAAGCTTTCTATAGTTTTCAGCATACAGATCCTTTACATCTTTGGTTAGATTTATTCCTAGGTATTTTATGCTTCTTGGTGCAATTGTGAATGGGATCAGTTTCTTTATTTGTCTTTCCGTTGCTTCATTGTTAGTGTATAAGAATGCAACTGATTTCTGTACATTGATTTTGTATCCTGCAACTTTGCTGAATTCCTGTATCAGTTCTAGCAGACTTTTGGTGGAGTCTATCGGATTTTCCATGTATAATATCATGTCATCTGCAAAAAGCGAAAGCTTGACTTCATCTTTGCCAATTTGGATGCCTTTGATTTCCTTTTGTTGTCTGATTGCTGATGCTAGAACTTCCAGCACTATGTTAAACAACAGCGGTGAGAGTGGGCATCCCTGTCGTGTTCCTGATCTCAGGGAAAAAGCTCTCAGTTTTTCCCCATTGAGGATGATGTTAGCTGTGGGCCTTTCATAAATGGCTTTTATGATCTTTAAGTATGTTCCTTCTATCCCGACTTTCTCAAGGGTTTTTATTAAGAAAGGGTGCTGGATTTTGTCAAGGGCCTTTTCTGCATCGATAGACAGGATCATATGTTTCTTATCTTTTCTTTCATTAATGTAATGCATCACGTTGATTGATTTGCGAATGTTGAACCAGCCCTGCATCCCAGGAATGAATCCCACTTGACCATGGTGAATAATTCTTTTTATATGTTGTTGAATTCGATTTGCTAGTATCGTATTGAGAATTTTTGTATCCATATTCATCAGGGATATTGGCCTGTAGTTCTCTTTTTTTACTGGGTCTCTGTCTGGTTTAGGAATCAAAGTAATACTGGCTTCATAGAATGAGTCTGGAAGTTTTCCTTACCTTTCTATTTCTTGGAATAGCTTGAGAAGGATAGGTATTATCTCTGCTTTAAACGTCTGGTAGAACTCCCCTGGGAAGCCATCTGGCCCTGGACTCTTATTTGTTGGGAGATTTTTGATAACCGATTCAATTTCTTCGCTGGTTATGGGTCTGTTCAAGCTTTCTATTTCCTCCTGATTGAGTTTTGGAAGAGTGTGGGTGTTCAGGAATTTGTCCATTTCTTCCAGGTTGTCCAATTTGTTGGCATATAATTTTTCATAGTATTCCCTGATAATTGTTTGTATCTCTGAGGGATTGGTTGTAATAATTCCATTTTCATTCATGATTTTATCTATTTGGGTCATCTCCCTTTTCTTTTTGAGAAGCCTGGCTAGAGGTTTGTCAATTTGGTTTATTTTTTCAAAAAACCAACTCTTGGTTTCATTGATCTGCTCTACAGTTTTTTTAGATTCTATATTGTTTATTTCTGCTCTGATCTTTATTATTTCTCTTCTTCTGCTGGGTTTAGGCTGCCTTTGCTGTTCTGCTTCTAGTTCCTTTAGGTGTGCTGTTAGATTTTGTATTTGGGATTTTTCTTGTTTCTTGAGATAGGCCTGGATTGCAATGTATTTTCCTCTCAGGACTGCCTTCGCTGCGTCCCAAAGCGTTTGGATTGTTGTATTTTCATTTTCGTTTGTTTCCATATATTTTTTAATTTCTTCTCTAATTGCCTGGTTGACCCACTCATTCGTTAGTAGGGTGTTCTTTAACCTCCATGCCTTTGGAGGTTTTCCAGACTTTTTCCTGTGGTTGATTTCAAGCTTCATAGCATTGTGGTCTGAAAGTATGCATGGTATAATTTCAATTCTTGTATACTTATGAAGGGCTGTTTTGTGACCCAGTATATGATCTATCTTGGAGAATGTTCCATGTGCACTCGAGAAGAAAGTATATTCTGTTGCTTTGGGATGGAGAGTTCTAAATATATCTGTCAAGTCCATCTGATCCAATGTCTCATTCAGGGCCCTTGTTTCTTTATTGACCGTGTGTCTAGGTGGTCTGTCCATTTTTGTAAGTGGGGTGTTAAAGTCCCCTGCAATTACCACATTCTTATCAATAAGGTTGCTTATGTTTATGAGTAATTGTTTTATATATTTGGGGGCTCCGGTGTTCGGCACATAGACATTTATAATTGTTAGCTCTTCCTGATGGATAGACCCTGTAACTATTATATAATGTCCTTCTTCATCTCTTGTTACAGCCTTTAATTTAAAGTCTAGTTTGTCTGATATAAGTATGGCTACTCCAGCTTTCTTTTGGCTTCCAGTCGCATGATAACTAGTTCTCCATCCCCTCACTCTCAATCTAAAGGTGTCCTCAGGTCTAAAATGAGTCTCTTGTAGACAGAAAATAGATGGGTCTTGTTTTTTTATCCATTCTGATACCCTATGTCTTTTGGTTGGCGCATTTAATCCATTTACATTCAGTGTTATTATAGAAAGATATGGGTTTAGAGTCATTGTGATGTCTGTATGTTTTATGCTTGCAGTGATGTCTCTGGGACTTTGTCTCACAGGGTCCCCCTTAGGATCTCTTGTAGGGCTGGTTTAGTGGTGACAAATTCCTTCAGTTTTTGTTTGTTTGGGAAGACCTTTATCTCTCCTTCTATTCTAAATGACAGACTTGCTGGATAAAGGATTCTCGGCTGCATATTTTTTCTGTCTAGCACCCTGAAAATCTCGTGCCAATTCTTTCTGGCCTGCCAAGTTTCAAAAGAGAGATCAGTCACGAGTCTTATAGGTCTCCCTTTATATGTGAGGGCACGTTTACCCCTTGCTGCTTTCAGAATTTTCTCTTTATCCTTGTATTTTGCCAGTTTCACTATGATATGTCGTGCAGAAGATCGATTCAAGTTACGTCTGAAGGGAGTTCTCTGTGCCTCTTGGATTTCAATGCCTTTTTCCTTCCCCAGTTCAGGGAAGTTCTCAGCTATTATTTCTTCAAGTACCCCTTCAGCACCTTTCCCTCTCTCTTCCTCCTCTGGGATACCAATTATGCGTATATTATTTCTTTTTAGTGTATCACTTAGTTCTCTAATTTTCCCCTCATACTCCTGGATTTTTTTCTCTCTCTTTTTCTCAGCTTCCTCTTTTTCCATAACTTTATCTTCTAGTTCACCTATTCTCTCCTCTGCCTCTTCAAGCCGAGCTGTGGTGGTTTCCATTTCGTTATGCATTTCGTTTAAAGCGTTTTTCAGCTCCTCCTGACTGTTCCTTAGTCCCTTGATCTCTGTAGCAAGAGATTCTCTGCTGTCCTGTATACTGTTTTCAAGCCCAGCGATTAATTTTATGACTATTATTCTAAATTCACTTTCTGTTATATTATTTAAATCCTTTTTGATCAGCTCATTAGCTGTTGTTATTTCCTGGAGATTCTTCTGAGGGGAATTCTTCCGCTTGGTCATTTTGGATAGTCCCTGGCGTGGTGAGGACCTGCAGGGCACTTCCCCTGTGCTGTGGTGTATAACTGGAGTTGGTGGGCGGGGCTGCAGTCAGACCTGATGTCTGCCCCCAGCCCACCACTGGGGCCACAGTCAGACAGGTGTATGCCTTCTCTTCCCCTCTCCTGGGGGCGGGATTCACTGTGGGGTGGTGTGGCCCGTCTGGGCTACTTGCACACTGCCAGGCTTGTGATGCTGGTGATCTGGTGTATTAGCTGGGGTGGGTAGGCAAGGTGCACAGGGGCAGGAGGGGCAGGCTTAGATCGCTTCTCCTTAGGTGATCCACTTCAGGAGGGGCCCTGTGGCAGCGGGAGGGAGTCAGATCCGCTGCCAGAGGTTTGGCTCCGCAGAAGCACAGAGTTGGGTGTTTGCGCGGAGGGAGCAAGTTCCCTGGCAGGAACTGGTTCTCTTTGGGATTTTGGCTGGGGGATGGGCGGGGGAGATGGCGCTGGCGAGCGCCTTTGTTCCCCACCAAACTGAGCTCTGTTGTCAGGGGACTCAGCAGCTCTCCCTCCCTTTGTCCTCCAGCCTTCCCGCTTTCCCAGCAGAGCTGCTAACTTATGTCCTCCCAGATGCTAAGTCGCACTTGCTGTCGTAACACAGTCCTTCAGGCCCCTCCGCTTTTGCAAGCCAGACTCGGGGGCTCTGCTTGGCCGGGGAGCTGCCCCTCTGCCCTGGCTCCCTCCCGCCAGTCCGTGGAGCGCGCACCGCCTCGCCGCCCTTCCTACCCTCTTCCTTGGGCCTCTCGTCTGCACTTGGCTCCGGAGACTCCGTTCTGCTAATCCTCTGGCGGTTTTCTGGGTTATTTAGGCAGGTGTAGGTGGAATCTAAGTGATCAGCAGGACGCGCGGTTAGCCCAGCGTCCTCCTAAGCCGCCATCTTGCCCACCGCCAGCTCCAGTATCTCTCTCTAATTCTTAAATAGTGCTCTTTTGCCTTAGTCTCCCTCTTTTTTTCTGCTTTATAGTTATCCATAATTTTGTTCTGTATATCTCTAATTTGCTTCTCTGCCTCATCCATCCTTGTTGCGGTGGGATCCACATGAGATTGCAGCTCAGTTATAGCATTTTTTTTTTATTTCATTGTGACTAGCTTTTACTTTTTTTTTTTTTTTTTATCTCCAGTGAAAGGGAGTTTAGTTTATTTTCACCCCCGGCTAGTATTCTTATTGTAATTCTAAATTCTGGTTCAGCCATCTTGCTTGTATCTCTGTTGTTTAAGTCCCTGAATTTCATTGCTTCCTCCTCTTTCTTTTGGAGTGAATGCTTTCATTTCATCGTATTAAAGGAAGAAAGGAATTAATAAGGTTAAAAAAAATTAAAATAAAAAAATTAAAAACAACACACACAAAAAATCAAACAAATGATGCTATATCATTGGTGTATTTTGTTCTGGTTGTTGAAAGGAGCTTAATTAGAGAAAAAAGGAAAAATAAAGTAAAACGTTTGAATATTTGAAAAAATGAATACAATGAAAGAAATAAAATGAAGTGACGAAAGTAAAATATAATTTTAAAAATTTATAAAAAGTACAAAATAAATAGAAAAAAATTAAAAATATTTTTAATAAATATTGAAAATAAAATATTTTTTTGTATTCAAGAAAAAGAAAAGAAACAAAAAAGAAAAAAATTTAATAGATGGTCCAGTGAACTGTCCAAAATACGATAGAAATCACATCGGTTTCCCCTAGAAGTCAAACTATGAAGCACTTTATTGTCCATAAACTAATCAGTCGGTAAGACTTCTGTTCCTGAAGAGCGAGGTTGTCCCCGTTGGGCGGGGCTCAGTATAACAGCTCCATTCTCCACTAGATGGTGCTGTGTAGCTTACTGGGTTGGATTGTTGTGGCACTTGTAGGCATGTATGCGCATGCCCAGAACGGGTGAAAATGGTGTCACCCGGCTACCCAGTTTCTAATATCGGAATTCTGTTCTTCTTGATCAGCAATTGCACACCCCTCCTTTGTCTCAACTTCTGTCCACTCCCTGCTTCCACACTGTCTGTGACCAAGCCATCAGCCTGACAGGCGGCACCCCCCTTCTGAGTTTTATCTCAGATGTGGCTGTGTTTCCCAACCCCTCACTTGAGAGGGACTGTGGCTTTGACCCACTCAGATCCTCTGGGGGAGGGTGTCACCAAGGAATGGCTGGGTGCCGGCACGCCCCCAGGAACATTTGCGGGACTGTGCTGCTGCTGATGTCCAGAGACTGCAGCGGGGTACCAGCCCACCCCAGAAAATGTTCACATGATTGTGTAGCAGCAGCATTTCAGAGATTGTGGAAAATCACAACACACATCTGGCACCAGGCTTCACCCTTAACAACGTTGTTTCAGCACCAGTGAATGTGGTTGTTCTCCAGGGTCCACTGGGACCTTTGCCCCTGGGGATGCTGCACAGCCCCTACCAAATGTCCTCCCAGCAAGGGAACCGCTTCTCCCTGTGTGGCCCAAGGACCCCCTGGACCTCACTCTCTGCTCCTGGGGATTCACCCTTACCACCAGAGCACTTCCAGGTATCAATCTGCAGAGTTTCAGACTCTGCACTCCCCCTATTTATAGTCTTAATGGAATTTAAACCCTCTCCTTTCTCCTTTCTCCCTTTTTTGTTCAGTCCCTGTGACTGTTTTCACCTTTCCACTTTCTCCAGTTGCTTTTGGGGGTCGGGGAGCTTTTACCATACTCTCCCCCCATCTCTGTCCTCTCTCCACAAGGAATAACAGCTCCCTGCCCTTCGTGGCTTCTCTCTCCCCCAGTTAAACTCTCTGCATCATGTACCTGCTGAATTATGTGGTTCACGTTGTACAGATTGTTGTATTAACCCTCAAATCAGTTTTCTGGGTATGTAGGCTGGTTTAGTGTTGATCTGGCTGCGTTTCAGGGATGCGAGATGCAAAACAAAAACAAAAACAAAAACAAAAACAAAAACAAAAAAACCTTCCATGCTGTTCCACCATCTTGGCCGCTCTTGTTGAATTTAAAGGGGGTTCTCTGTGCTTTTTGGATTTTGATATCTATATTCTTCCCCATAGTAGGAAAGCTTTTAGCTCTATTTTGCTCAAATAAACCTCATTTTTCTATGTCTTTGTCTTCTGGGACTCCTATGATACAAATATTATTCCATTTTAGTAAGTCACTGAGTTCACTTAGTCTACCTTTGTGATACATTTGCTTTGTCTCTTCAGCTTCATTATTTTTCATAATTTTATCTTCTATATCACTAATTCATTCCTCTGCTACTGTCCATCCTTTCTGTTTGGCATCATTTTGGATTTGAATCTTGACAGCATTTTATATTTTGGGGTGAGTAGATTTTATCTCTGCAGTAAGGGATTCTCTAATGTCTTCTGTACTTTTTTCATGCTAAGCTAGAATCATTACAATTGTTGTTTAAATTTATTTCTACACATCTTCCTTGTATCTGTATTGATTAAATAAATCCTTGGGCTGTGACTTCTTACTGTTCTTTCTTTTGGGGTGAATTCCCCCATCTTGTAAAAAATAATATAAATATATATAATAAACATTTAAAAAATAAGGGAAATTACATTCAGGTGTGTTTTCATCTGCTTTGAGAGAAGCTTGGTAGAAAAAAGATTAAAAATTTAAAAAAATAATAAAGTAAAAAAGTAGCTCTCTGTATTCAAGAGAAAAAGAAAAACTAAAACAGAAACTGAAATCAAATAAAAGAAGAAGAAACAAACAAAAAATAAAAAACCAAAGGGAGCTAGATCCTCTTTCCCCTAGAATTGAAGCTTTGCAGCACTCAGTAGACTTAATGCATGGAAGGGATTTGTGCTGATCTACTGGGGGAGGGGCCAGCTGCTCTGATTCTTAGGTGGACTTTCCCTAGTGGAGATGGGCCTGCAGGTCACAGGGGGTGGGGCTTGGTGAATCTGGTTCCTTCTGCACTTGGGGCACTGTTCAGTTCACTGGGGTCAATCATTTTGGGCTAGGGGTGAAAATGGCTTCGCCTTTCTCTCTAGTCCCTGGAGCTAGAAGTCTGTGCCCTCAGGTGCACATGATTAATCACCTCTCTTGTGTCCCTGGTTTTTGTCAGATCCCCACATTTACCCTTTCTGTCTCCAGATGTTTACTTGCCAGGTAATGCCACCCTCCTAGATTTCATCTCAGTTATGCTTGTGTTCCCAAACTCCAAACATCAGACTCCTGGCTGGGACCCATGCAGATACCCTGGTAGAGGGTTGGCTGTGCTGTCAGTACCGGCTTGTCCCAGCAAGCTGTCACGTGATGGTGTAGCAGAGGCGGTTCCCAGTTTATGGTAAATCACAAAACATAATGGGTGCCAGGGTTTGCTGCCCTCAGACTGTGTCTTTGTTCCTATACTGGTGCCCAGACTGGGCAGCTCTATGGCACCCCCATCCATAAGCAGGTGCAGCTCTATGGCATTACAAAAGCAGGGATTTTGCCTACAGTGAGGCATATCACGTCTACCAAATGCACTCCAAGCAGGGCAATTGCTTCTCCCTGTGCAACCCTGGGGATCCTCAGACCACTGCCCATTCCTGGGCCTTTTCCCTTCTTCCTTGCTGGAGCACCACCAGATGCTGACCTCAGAAACCTCTGACTCTGTGCTCTGATGTTTATGGAAACCTAGAGGTATTGAAGCCCTGTCCTCTAACTCCCATCAAGTTTTCTGTGCAGTCCCCTGCATGTGTTTTCAGTCTTTTTTCTTCACTCTTATCTCACCTCTCCATGATCAAGGATACCTCCCCTCATCAGTGCCCATGGCTCTTTTCTCCCACAAATTAACTCTCCACAGTTCTTACTTTCCATGTGCCATTTTTTTTTCTGTTTGTAGATGGGCAGCTTTGTTCCCAAAGATTTCCAATTGATTTCTTGTGTGTTCAGAATGATTTGGTATTTATCTAGCTGTTCTGGGGAAGAGGCAACCTTAAGGTAGTGCTACTCCTTCTCCACCTTAGCCCACCTCCAAAAATTAACACATTTAATTGAACTTTGTGTTTTTCAGTGGGTAAGACATCAATTAAGGTAGAGAAATAAGGCAACTCTCTAGGTGTGGTGTGTGCAGGAAAGAAAATATTTTCTTTTAAAAAATTATGGAATAGTCATAATTCTGTGGTTCATGAGCCATATCATTGTTCCATTTTTAATGAATTAAAATTAATATTATGAACATATTTAGCCTACAACTCAACTCGAGAACTGGGATTTGCTAATGGCTTAAAACAACCTCTCTGCCTTATGCTCTCTCAAGTTCCTATGTGACCCCCAGAGAAATCAAGATCTGGAATTTTGTGTTCATGACACATTTGTCTTGGAATATAATTTATATATTAACACACTCACATACATACAAAAATGCCTAAATAACATGTATTTTAAAATTTAGTTTATTTGAGGGGCATCCGAGTGGCTCAGTCAGTTAAACACCAGACTTTATTTCAGGTAATGGGTTCGAGCCCTTCATCTGGCTCTGTGCTGACAGCCTAGAGCCTGGAGCCTGCTTTGGATTCTCTGTCTCCCTTTCTTTCTGCTCCTCCCCCACTTGCACACACTCTCTGTCTCTCAAAAATAAATAAACATTAAAAAATTAAAAACTTTTTAGTTTATTTGAACTTCCACAAATGGTGTCATATCTTATATGTGCTTTTGGTACTTTCCTTTTTTCACCTAACTTTTTGTCACTGAGATTATCCAAAATCTTTTGTGTAACTGTGGTTCATTTATTACCATTATTGTATACTATTCTATTGTGTGAATATATTATAATTATTTTGTTTCTTCACTCGCTGACTGCCATTTTTACTGATTACAACTTGCTGTTTATATGAAAACCATTAGGATGAATAATTTTGTTTATGGCTCTTGGGGCATGTATGCAAGAAGGTCTTTTGGATGTATGCATAGGACAAGAATTGCTAGTTATGGAACAAGCAAATTTGACAAGGCATTTTCCCCTAGAGTGTTTCTATCAATTTATCTTACCCTAGCTTTGTATAAATTATTCCATTGATCTACATTTTCTCCAATGCCTGGTCCTGTGGACTTTTAAATCATTGCCAAATGAAAGACTATAAATGCTATTTAGCTGTGGCCTTATTTTCATTTCCCTAATAGCTACTAAGATTGACCACATCTTTATATACTTACTGCTATGTATAATTGTCTTTCTATGAAAAACCCATTTGTAGATTCTGATAAGTGTTCTATGGCACTGCTTCTCTTTTTTTTCTTATTAATTTATAGGAGTACTTATAATTCCTTTTAACTCCCTGTTGTTTGGGCACCCTGCAATTTACTGTTTGTTTCTTGGCGTTTTACTATAAAAAAGTCTTTGCTGATCAGAATTTTTTAAAATTTCTAATTAAAAGATTCTATCACGTTTAGAAAACACATGTTTAAGAAATTCTTCTCTTTTCCAAAGTCAGAGAGATATTAACGTATAATTTTCTATAAAAGCCTTAAAGTCTTAACATAAATACCTCTGGAATTAATTTACGTGTATGGTAGAGCGTGGGTACCCAAATTTGTTTTTTCCATATATGTGACCAAATTCCAGTTTAATTTATTGAAATATTTTTTTCTTTCCCCAGTGATGCCATCATATCTCTTGAATATATCAAAGTCCTGCATATGTGTGTGTGCGCATGAGGGTGCTGGTATGTTTCCAGGCTTGAATTCTGTTCTACTGCTCAGTGAGTATTTTCCTCCATCAGTGCCACCTAGTGTCAGTTATTATATGTTTATTATAAATCTTGATATCTGGTAGGGCAGGAGATTTTACCTGAATATTCTTCTTTGGAAGTGTCTTGCCATTCCTCTTTTTTTTTTAAGTTGAGCTATAATAGATATATTAGTTTCAGGTGCACAACATAATAATTCAATGTTTGTATATCTTGCAAGATGGTGATCGCCACAATAAGTCTAGTTTATATCCATCACCATATATAGTTACAAAATAATTTTTATTTCTTGTGATGAGGACCTTTAAGATCAACTTCTTGAGCAATGTTCAAATATACAGTACAGTATTAACTACTGTATATCACCATGTTGAATCTTAGATCCCAACGAGTTAATTGTTTTATAACAATTTTTGACCCCCTTCACCTACTTCACCCCCCCACTTCTATCAACCATTACTCTGTTCTCTGTGTATATAAGCTTGTTATTTATTTATTTATTTATTTATTTATTTATTTATTTATTTATTTATTTAAGATTTCACACATAGGTGTGGTCATATGGTATTTGTCTTCTATGTCTGACTTATTGAACTTAGCATAACATCCCCAAGATCCACCATGTATTCACAAGTGGTAAAAGTTCATCCTTTCTTATGGCTGAATAATAATCTATGTAACATGTAATACCACATTTTCTTTATCAATGGACACTTACTTCTTGGCCCTATTGGTAAATTATGCTGCAATGAACACGGGGTGCATATATGTTTTCAAATTAGTGTTTTTGCTTTCTTTGGATAAATACCCAGAGGTGGAATTGCTGGATTATGTGGTAGTTCTATTTTTTTGACTTCAATATTTTTTAAATGTTTATTTACTTAGAGAGAGAGAGAAAGAGAAAGAGAAAACAAGACAGGAAGGGGAGAGAGAGAGAGAGAGAAGGGGGGGGGTGGAGAGAGAGAATTCCAAGCGGGTTCTGCAGTAAGCCCAATGTGAGGCTCAATCCCATGACCATGGGATCATGACCTGAGCTGAAATCAAGAGTTGGATGCTTAACTGGCTAAGTCACTCAGGCCTTCCAGTAGTTTTTTAATTTATATTTCAGTAAGTTAACATACATTGCAATATTGGTTTCAGAAGTAGAATTCAGTGATTCACTTACAACACCTAGTGCTCATTATAAAAAGTGCCCTTCTTTATACCCATTACCCATCTCGCCCATGTCCCACCCACCTCCCTCCATCAACCCTCAGTTTGTTCTCTACTTTTAAGAGGTTCTTGTAGTTTGTGTCCCATTATTCTCTTCCCCCCTTATCATGTGTTCATCTGTTTTGTTTTTTTTAATTACATATGAGTGAAATCATATGGTATTTGTGTTTCTCTGAGACTTATTTTGCTTAGCATAATACATTCTAGCTCCATCCACATCATTGCAAATGGCAATAGTTCATTTTCTGATGACTGAGTAATATTCCATTGTATATATATACCTCATCTTCTTTATTCATTCATCAGTCGATGAACATTTGGACTCACTTCATAGTTTCACTATTGTTGATAATGCTGCTATAAACTTTGGGGTGCATGTACCCCTTTAACTCTGTATTTTGTATCCTTTGTGTAAATACCTAATAGTGCAATTACTGGATCATAGGGTAATTCTATTTTTAGTTTTTTGAGAAACCTCTGTACTATTCTCCGTCCAGAGTGGCTGCAGCAGTTTACATGCCGACCAGCAGTGAAAGAGGGCGCCCCTTTCTCTGCATCCTTGCCAACATCGGTTGTTTCCTGTATTGTTAATTTTAGCCATTCTGACAAGTGTGAGGTGATATCTTATCATGATTTTGATTTGTATTTCTCTGATGATGAGTAATGTTGAACATCTTTTCATTTGTCTGTTAGCCATCTATATGTCTTCTTTGGAAAAATATCTACTCTTGTCTCTGCCCATTTCTTTTTTGTAAATGTTTTTATTTATTTTTGAGAGAGCGAGAGCAAGTGTGTGCAAGAAGGAGAGGGGCAGAGAGAGAGGGAGACACAGATTCTGAGGCAGGCTCCAGGCTCTGAGCCATCAGCACAGAGCCCGACATGGGGCTCAAACCTATGAACCGCGAGATCATGACCTGAGCCGAAGTTGGACGCCCAACTAACTGAGCCACCAAGGCACCCCTATGCCCATTTCTTAACTGGATTACTTGTCATTTTCTTTTCTGAATGATAGCCTTTCTGGATAGAGTATTTTTGGCTGCACATTTTCCCCATTAGACACACTGAACATATCAAGCCACTCCATTCTGACCTACCAAGTTTCTGTGGACAGATCTTCAGCCAGCCTCATAGGTCTTCCCTTGTAAGTTAGGGACTTCTTTTGTCTTGCTGAATTTAGGAATTTTACTTTTTTTGTGATATTTTGCAAATTTAACTACATTATAGTTTTGTGTTGGCCTGCTTTTCTTGATTTTGAGGAGAGTTGTCTGTGCCTCTTAGATTTTGATGTCTGTTTCCTTCCTCATATTAGAGAAGTTTTCAGCTATAATTTGCTCAAATAAACCATCTTCCCCTTTTTATATCTCTTCATCCTCTGGGACTCCTATAATGCAAATGTTATTATGATTTAAGGAGTCACTGAGTTCCCTAAGTCTACATTCATGATCCTATGCTTTTCCTCTTCTTTTCAGTTTCGCTGTTTTCCATAATTTTATCTTTTTTACATGAATTCATTCCTCTGTTTCATCGCTTCTTGTGGTCATTACCTGCAGTCAGTTTTGCATCTTGCTTATAGTATATATATATTTTTTATTTGGGCCTGACTAGTTTTTAGTTCTTTTATCTCTCAAGCAAGAGACTCCATATATTCTTCTATACTTTATCCTTATGATTGTTGTTTTAAAATCTGGTTCAGGCATATTACATCTATTTGGGTAGGTCCCTGGCCATGATCTCTTCTTGTTCTTTGTTTAGGGGTGAATTCCTCCATCTTGTCATTTTGTCTGGATCACTTTTTGTGTGTGTGTGCCAAGAAAACCTGTTATATTTCCTGCTCCTGAGAGTAATGGTTATATTAAGAAGGGGCCCTTGCTGTCCAGGTGCTTCAGGACTTGCTTTAGAGTATGCACTCTGGTCTTGTGTTTTGGCTGCTCTTTCCCTCAGGTCAGTCCTCTGCCTGCAGAGTTTTTCCTTGCCTGCAATGGGGAGCATTGGGACCTGGTCCAATGTGTGGCATTTTTACTATATGTGTTTTGCTTTTCTTGTTAAAATAAGACTATCCTATTTCCACCAAAGCTGAAGCTTTGCAGCCCCCTATGATCAGCAGACTTGGTACAAGCAAGGGGCTTTTGCTGGTCTTCTAGGGGAGATGCTAATTCTGTTGGTTCTTAGGCTGACTTGCCCTAGTAAAGATGCACATGCAGGGCACGGGATGAGGGGAGCGCAGCTTTGTGTGTTCCAGCCTCCACTGGGGGAGCTGTGTTGCTCACTGAAGTCTCTCAGTGTTGATGGGTGGAGGGAAAATGGTGTTGCCTGGCTCTCTCATTCTCTCCCCACCCAGGAGGTAGTTTGTGCTAACACTGTTCAGGAAACCCTCACAGAAGAGTGAACAATCTCTCTTCTTGTGTCCCCAGCTTTGGTCAAATTCCTGCCTTCACCTGTGTGTGTCCAAGCTGTCAGCTTACCAGGTGGCACTGTACTCCTCTGTTTTACATCAGGCATTTGGCTGGGTTTCAAGACTCCAAATTTTAGAGAACCTGAGCAGCATAGACTGGCATTTGGGGAGGGTCTCGCCACACAGTGGCTTGTGCCTGCATGTCCCAGAAAAGCAGTCATAGGATCATGCAGGGGCTTAGAGTTTATGGTAAAGTGCAGCAAAAAGCCAGAACCAAGGTTTGCTGTCCTCAGCAGGTGTCTCTGTTCCTATTCTATTGAATAGAACAACACACTGCTAACTGCCAGCTCTTCTGTCCCCTGAAAGGCTATGCCACCTCTCCCAAATGCACTCCAAGAAGGAGGTCTTTGTCTCCCAGTATGACGCAGGGAGACACACTGTACATTCCCACACTGTACATTCCCGGGCCTCTGTCCTGCTTGCCACAGGAGCACTACTAAACCCACCAGGTATGAAACTGGCGACTGTGCAGCCTTCTAAAACTGCAGACTTTGGGCTCCACTGATTATGAAAACTTATGGTAGTCAGCCCCTCTTCTTTTCCCATTTAACAGTTTTGGGGAAGAGTTTTCCTTGTGCCATTCTCTGCATGCTACTTCTCTCTCTCTCCTCTCTCCTCTCTCTGTGATCAGGGCCTGTTCCCCTTTGCCACACCCAATTCTTTTCTCCCCAGAATCACTTCTCCTCATGTCTTACCTTCCATGACATGGCTTATTTTTTAGCACTAGTTCTGCATCTTGTTCTCTCAGCATTCAGATTGATTTATTGGGTATTTGGAATGATTTATCTAGCTGTGTTTGAGGGACGAGTCAAGCATAGGATCCCCCTCCTGCTTTGCCATCTTAACGCCTCCTCCCATTTCCCTTTTTATTTTTTTATTTTTATTTTTTTTAATTTTTTTTCAACGTTTATTTATTTTTGGGACAGAGAGAGACAGAGCATGAACGGGGGAGGGGCAGAGAGAGAGGGAGACACAGAACCGGAAACAGGCTCCAGGCTCTGAGCCATCAGCCCAGAGCCCGACGCGGGGCTCGAACTCACGGACCGCGAGATCATGACCTGGCTGAAGTCGGACGCTTAACCGACTGCGCCACCCAGGCGCCCCCCATTTCCCTTTTTAAATGTGACTACCAGAAAACTTAAATACACATGTGGCTTGCATTTCTTTTTACATGATTATTTCTGTTGGATATTGTGCATATGGAACAATTTGCTTGCTTTTTTCTTTCATGACATTGACTTCTCAAAGAGTCCAGGCAAATTGTTGTATGGAACATCCTACATTCTGAATGATCACTTTTATTTTATTGTTTTACTTATATCATTTTATTATATTCATAGAAATATTATAGAAATATATCGATGAAGCACTGGGATTAGTCCTCTACAAAGGACACATTTGTTCTATAAAGCATGATTTATTTTTCTTTCTTAAAGCTTTTGAGATGTAATGGAGAAAGGTTTCATATATATAATGGAATATTTCTCAGCCATCAAAACAAATGAAGTCTTGCCATTTGCAATGACATGAGCCATCTTGACTGCTCAGTGTGATAAATGTAGTTTTCATCTATCACCAAAAAAAGTTTTTACAATATTTTTGACTATATTCCCTATGCTCTGCTTTTCAGTGCCATGACTTATTTATTTTATAACTGGAAGCTTGTATCTCTTAATCCTCTTCACCCATTTTGCCCATCTTCTTACCTCCCTGCCTCTGTCAACTGTCAGTCTGTTCTGTATTTAGGAGCCTGTTTTTATTTTTTGTTTGTTTATTCATTTGTTTTGTTTTTTAGATTACACATATGGTATTTGTTTTTGGGTGCATGGTTTATTTCACTGATGACAATACCCGCTAGTTCCATCTATGTTGTGAATGAGAAGGTTTCATTTTTTAAATGGCTGAGTAATATTCCATTGTGTATATGTACCATACCTTCTTTTCCATTTATCTATTGCTGGACACTTGGATTGCTTTCATAATTTGGCTATTGTAAGTAAGGCTGGTATAAACATAGGAGTGCATATATATTTTCATATTAGTATTTTTGTTTTCTTTAGATAAATACCCAGAAGTAGATTTACAGGATCATCCATTATATCTATTTTTAACTTTTTGACGAGTCTTTATACTGTTTTCTATAGTAGCTGCACCAGTTTATATTTCCATCAGCAGAACATGAGGATTTACTTTTCTCCACATCCTTAGAAACACTTGTTATTTCTTATCTTGAGACTAGCCATTCTTACAGTTGTGAGGTGATATCTCATTGTGATTTTGATTTTGATTTCCATGATGATGAGTGATATTGGGCATCCTTTTACGTGTCTGTTGGCCATGAGTATCTTCTTTGGAAAAATGTCTACTCAGGTATTCTGCCTATTTTTTAAATGGATGTGTGTGTGTGTGTGTGTGTGTGTGTGTGTGTAGTTGTATAAGTTCTTTTAATATTTTGGTTATTAACTACTTATTGGATATATTATTTGCAAATATCTTCTACCATTAAGTAGGTTGTCTTTTTGTTTTGTTGATGGTTTCCTTCACTGGGAAAAAGCTGTCTAGTCACAATTGTTTATTTTTGTTGCTGTTGCCCTTGACTGAGGAGGTAGATCTAGAAAAATACTGTTAAGGCTGATATCCGAGAGTTAACTGCCTATATTTTCTTTTAGCAGTTTTATGGTTTCAGGTCTTATATTAAGTAATTTAATCTATTTTGTCTTTCTTTTTGTATATGGTATGACAAAATGACTCATTTCATTCTTTTCTACATAGCTATCCAGTTTTCCCTGCACCATGTATTGAAGATTGTCTTTTCCCAATTGTATATTCTTGTCTCCTTTGTAGTAGATTAATTGGCCATGTAATCATGGGTTTATTTCTAGGCTCTCTATCATATTCTATTTATCTGTGTGTCTAGTTTTGTGCCAAGGACCATACTATTTTTATTATTGTAGCTTTGTGGTATAGTTTGAAACCTGGGATTATGATACCTCCAGGTTTGTTTTTCTTTCTCAAGATTATTTGACTATTCATGGTTTCTCATAGTTTCATATAAATTTAAAGATTCTTTGTTCTAGTTTTATGAGATTACATTGATAATTTCATAGATATTACATTAAAAGTGTACATTACTTTAGATTATGGATGTTTGAACAATATTGATTCTTCCAATCCATGTGCATGGGATAACTGCCATTTGTTTGTGTTGCTTTTAATTTATTTCACAAATGTATTACAGTTTTCAGAGTATATGTCTTTCAACTCCTTATTTAAATTTATTTCTAGAAATTTTTTCTTAGGATGTAATTGTAAATGGCATTGTTTTCTTAATCACTCTTTGTGCTAGAGCATTATTAATACATAGAAACAACAAATTGCTGTATATTAATTTTTATCTTGAAATTTTCTGAATTCATTTATTATTTCTTATTTTTATTAAATAATGGCTATGATTTTTGCTTTATTTTGAAAAATTTTTATGTTTCGTTTAGGTTGTTAGCATACATTGTAGTATTAGTTTCAGGTGTACAATACAGTGATTCAACACCCATATAAGATGCTATGCTCATTACAAGAAGTTCACTCCTTAATCTCTATTACCTATTTATTATTTCTAATAGTCTTTTTTAAATTGGGGATTTATGGTTTTCTTTATTAAAACTTTAAATTCCAATATGGTTAACATACAGTGTTACATTAGTTTCAGATGTACAATATAATGATTCAACAATTCCATACATCAGCCAGTGCTCCTCATGGCAAGTACACTCCTTAATCCCTGACACTTATTTTACATATCTCCCCCTACCACATCAGCAGGTCACCATCAGTTTGTTCTTTACAGTTAAGGGCCTATTTCTTGGTTTCTCTCTCTCTTTATCTCTCCTTTTATTCTGCATCTTAGCCTTGCTGGATAGAATATCATTGGCTTTAGATTTTTCCCATTGAGCACTTTGAATATATCATGCCACTCCCTACTGGCTTGCAAAGTTTCTCCTAGAAAATGCTTTGATAGCCTAAAGGATTCCTTTGTATGTAACTATCTTCTTTTATATTGGTGCTTTTAAGTTTTTTCTTTATCACTATATTTTGCCACTTTAATTGTGATATGTCTTGGTATAGATCTACTTTTGATTGTGTTGGGGTTTCTTTGTGCCTCCTGGATCTGGATGTCTGTTTCCTTCCTTAGATTAGGGAAGTTTTCAGCTATTATTTCTTTAAATAAATTTTCTGCTCCCTTTTCTCTCTTTTCTTCTTCAGGGACTCTTATGATATAAATATTATTACATTTGATGGAGTCACTTAGTTACCTATATCTATTCTTATTTTGTACAATTATTTTTCTCTATTTTGTTGAACTTTATTACTTTCCATTACTTTGTCTTCTATGTCATTAATTTGCTCCTCTGCTTCTTCCATCCTGCTGTTCATTTGGTCAAATGTGTTTCTCATTTTCATTTATTGAGCCCTTTATCTCTGCTGTTATTCTTTACCTTGTGTTTGTGACCTCACTCATGTCTTACACTCTTCTCAAGTCCAGTGTGTATCCTTATGATCATTACTCTAAATTCTCTATTAGGTATGTTACTTATATCTGTTTCATTTGACTGTCTGGTCATGGCCTTGTCCTGTCCTTTCATTTAGAACAAATTCCTCTGTATTCTCATTTTGATAAGTCTCTGGGCTTGCTTTTCTGTGCTAGGAAAGTCAGCTATGAGTGCTGTTCTTGAGGGAATGGACTTAGGAAGATGAGGTCCTGTAGTGTCCTGCAGTGTTGTGTCCCTTGTTCCTCAGGGCCGGGCACTTCAGGGAGTCTTTAAAGTGTGCTTTGAGGGGCGCCTGGGTGGCGCAGTCGGTTAAGCGTCCGACTTCAGCCAGGTCACGATCTCGCGGTCCGTGAGTTCGAGCCCTGCGTCAGGCTCTGGGCTGATGGCTCAGAGCCTGGAGCCTGTTTCTGATTCTGTGTCTCCCTCTCTCTCTGCCCCTCCCCCGTTCATGCTCCGTCTCTCTCTGTCCCAAAAATAAATAAACGTTGAAAAAAAAATTAAAAAAAAAATAAATAAAGTGTGCTTTGTCCACCCTCTGATCTGCTTGTGAAATGAAGCCTGTTGCCACTGTTGCTGGAACTGATGCCCTGTAAAACTCTCATGATGGGAGACATGGTGTTGACAGGGGTTTGGGCCAGTCTTCTGGGGGAGGGTGTTTGCCATGCTAGGAGTGAGGCAAATATGCCTGGGAAGGACAGTTCCACCAGAGCATGGGGTTTTGTTGGGATTTCTGTAAGCAAGTTAGGTAGGGACTGAAGGCACAATCCCACAATCCCACAGATGGCCCTGTGCTCATACTGAGGGACATGGGGAGGAAATGGTTCCTGTCAGTTTCCTTGTTCTTTGAGGTGTCTCTCTGTGAATGCTGCCTCTCTCGGGCATGCTCCAAAAGGAGCAAATAATCTCCCCACAGTGTGCCCCAGACTCTCTGCAAGTCTCTGTTTCCAAGATGTATGTCCTCAGGCTGTTTTCCCTGCCTTCTCTCCAAGAGTAGCCCCACTGCCTTTGGAGTCTCCCTGAACCCAACCTGTTGACTTTTACAACTACAGGGTTTAAGCTCCATGGGTTGCAAGACTTACACACCTGGCAATTTTAAAGTTACGCCCTAAAAGGTAATCAAAATTTTAAAATAAAGGTGTAGAGTTTTCACCGTGGAAACCTGGGAACCAGAAGTTTTAAGGATGGGAGAGAAAACATCACTAACCCTTACAATGCATCTAGCCCCACCCAAATACTCCAGGTAGATGGAGTGGCTTACTTGACCTTGTAATCACAAAACAAGGGCATAGTAAATGTGAGGACTCTCACATGTAGAGGATTTCCTATCTCTGAAATGGTCAACTTACAGAGAAGGGAAATATTTTTTTTCTTCAACATATATATCCTCAGAGCTTGAATATATTTGCCAATAAAATAAAGTTTAAAAAATGTGGGAAAAACATGAATACTAAATTTTTGTTTTTTGAAATAAAAGCATCAAGCCCCTTTGAAAAAATTACTATCTACTGTCACAATGATTCAATAAAAGAAGGAACATTATAAAACCAAAGAGCAAGAAGATAGTATGAAATAAAGAATAACACTTTGTAATGATTTCATTTAGGCAAAAATTTCATGTCCTCCATTTCTTTTATCTAAGAACATTGAGAAAACATTACCCCCTCCTTTGACCCATCTATAGGTAGGAAATTAATTAAAACCTATAAAACATTAATTTTTGGTTTAGAGACTCGATGTCTCTCTATTCTCTGTAATAGTGGTTCTCAAACTTTAGCCTGATCACCTCTCATGTTTGTTAAAAAACATCAGTTGCTGGGGCCATCCTGTGTTTTGTTCAGTAGGTCTGAGGTGGGCCTAAGCATGTGTTTTCTGATAAATTGCTAAGTGATGTTGTTGATGCTGGTCCAAGGACCAACACTACCTTATAAGAAAAAGCCACAACTCCTTATCAGGCCATGAAGGGTAAAAGTTAAGTTTCTCTAACAGAGAAACCCCAAAATAAAGTGACTTCATTAATATAAGATAATTAGAAGATTTTCTCTTGTAATAGTCTGGAAGCATTTCTCTACTGATGGGATGGTTCTGTTTCCATCTTATTGCTCCGTTCTCTCTTAGGGTTTTTGGCAAAAATAGAAACCCTCCACATTCACAGTCCAGCCTGCAGGAACAGGAGGAAGGATGAGAGTAAATGGCTTCATATTTGAGAAGATAACCCAGGGGTTGCACCTTTGCTTTCCCAACATTGTGTTGGTGGAGGGCAGGCTCCGAAATGTGATATTTAGGATGGCGGCCCTGTGACCAATTAGAACTTAAGGAAGAAGGTGGAACAGGTATTGGTGGGCAGTTGGTCTACACCACAAAGACCCCACTGGCAGTGTCAGGTGGATGAAAGTGAATGTTATTTCCCATAAAAGTGGCAAGTCTGGGAAGAAAAAAAATCAGTGCCCAGTGTAATCCTACATTAAAATAAATTTCCATGTGAAATATTTTCTTAATATTTTGTACATATGTTTACTACTGTACTTAAACACTTTTCATAATTATATTCTTATTTATCTGTAGTTACAGATTAGTCTTGAAGGTTTTTCAAGTATATAAATTGAATTTTCTTTAAATGTCTGTATCTCTCACTTTCTACTTATTTACAAGGTATGTACCTTGGTACAAGGTAAACACCCAGTAAATGCTCTTTGCATAAATGCATAAATTCATCCTCTGTTGTTAAAAGTCAATATTATTTCTTTATCTCTCTTCCATGTAACTCATGAATTTGATGACCATTTTTCTACCCACAGTATTCTCTTTACTGCACTTTTTACATCTTTGTTTCTTAAAGTATAGATCAGAGGGTTAAGGGTGGGTGTGACGATTGTGTAAAAGAAAGTAAGGAATTTCCCCTCGTCTTGGGATGTGCTGTTCTGTGGCTTCATGTACATATAAATGATTGTTCCATAAAAAAGAGTTACTACTGTGAGGTGGGAACCACATGTATTAAGAACCTTACGCCACCTTGCCACTGACTTGATCCTCATGACAGCTTGAGTGATAACTGCATAGGAGATGAGAATTAGTGACAGAGGTACTAGAAGTAATATCACTCCAAGAGCAAAGACTACAATCTCAATTACTTTTGAGTAGACACAAGCCATCTTGAGCAAGGCTGGCATCTCACAGAAAAAATTATCGACCTCCCTGTGCCCACATCTTGGCAACTTCAAAGTCAAGGAGCAAAGAATGAAGGCACTACCAAGACCACCTAACCAGGCGGTTAGCACCATCTTCTGGCAAAGCTGAGGGTGCATTATTATTGTGTAGTAAAGAGGTTGACAAACAGCAGCATAGCGGTCATAGGCCATCACAGCCAAGAGAAGACATTCTGTGGCTCCCAAGTCAAGGGCAAAGAAGAATTGGAGCACACATCCTCCATAGGTAATAGACTTTGTTGGACCCCATAGATTAACCAACATCTGTGGGATGATGCTAGTTGCATAACAGAGATCCAGAAAAGACAAATTGGATAGGAAGAAATACATGGGAGTATGGAGCTGGCTGTCTAGGTTAGATACAAGAATGATGGTTGTGTTTCCTACCAGAGTCACAATATAGAAGATGAAGACAATCCCAGAGATGATGTGTTCTAATTGGGGCCAATCAGAAAACCCCAGCAGGATGAAATCTGTTATTGAACTTCCGTTGTTTGTGTCCATGGCTCTTTATGAAAGTCTAGGAGACAATACCATGGTAATAAAAAATAGTGTCTGCCTTAGGTAGAAATTAAACTCTCTCAAATTTGCCATGAGTATCCAAATTCACTTGTTGTGTGCTTTCTCCCATGAAGAACACT
Source organism: Felis catus (assembly GCF_018350175.1). Taxonomy (NCBI): domain Eukaryota; kingdom Metazoa; phylum Chordata; class Mammalia; order Carnivora; family Felidae; genus Felis; species Felis catus. Next base: position 1,409,850 of record NC_058372.1, on the reverse strand, counting down.
TCTTTTAACACCTCTGTGTCAGTGCTCAAAGACTCTCTCTGTAATCATAACCAGAGTGGTTCTGAAAATAATATGGTAGGGGTGCCTGGGTGGCTCACTTGGTTAGGTGTCTGACTTCAGGTCATGATCTCACAGCTTGAGAATTCAAGCCCTGCATCAGACTCTGTGATGACAAGTCAGAGCTTGGAGCCTGATTCAGATTCTGTGTCTCCCTCTTTCTGCCCTTCTCCCACTCCTGTGCTATCTCTCTGTGTCTCTCTTTCTCAGAAATAAATGAATATTAAAAATAAAAAAAATATAAAAATAATATGGTAAACCCATTCACACCGAATTGCAAATCATTGGAAAGGCTTAATATGCCATTATACCTATGTTTCCATGTTTTCTGGGTAAGCAATAAATCCATAAATTTAATGATATAATTTAGGAGTGGAACATAGTTTGAGTTGTTCCTTCTTTAAATCATGATGTAAGCATTACTTGATCACGACAAATTTTTCCCTTATCAAAGGAGAGGAGTTTGAGGTAAAACATTAAATGAGCAATTTTATTGTGACAAACTCCACCATTTGGTAGTAGAGTCACTTTCCATAATCACTTGCTTATGTCTGCATTCCAGGCATTATCTTCACCCTCACCACCAATCTCCTCCTAATGTTTCCCTCCTCTTCAACATTTCAGACACTGCTGTTCCTGTATCAATTTTGGACTTTTTCACTATTTAGTCCTTTTCTTTTTTTGTGAATGTGTTTTTGTTGCCAAGAAAAAAAATCCTTCCTTTTAACCATTATTCACATGTACAGTGGCCTTGTATTTCTTAGAATATCTTTCATTACTGCTATTATACCTCTTAAATAGACTTACTGATTTGTTGCAGAGTTAAAAATTGACTAATTCCAGAAACATTTGGTTACTACACACACACATCAACAACCTGTGTTAGCTCCTACTCACCGGGCCATTCAGCAGGATTGGCAGATAGGTAACTTGAACAAAAAGCAGTTCATTAAATAATCAGCAAGTTGTTTTTTCCTATGGAATTTACCAATATTATGAGTTGATCCTCTGGTTGCTTCAGAACTCTATAGGTAAAACTTCACTTCAATTCTGAAAGAATATAGAAAAGGGATAAAGTATACATACATTTCACTCTTTGAAGACTTTATCATATCATTAAATAGCTGGAATGTTCAATGACTGAATTAGCCCACTAATTTATTTTAATTTTTAATTTTTGGTTTATAATTTTTTCTGTAGATAATTTCTGACTGAACTTCAGAACTAATGTTTTTATATTCATAGTGTGTTTGGAACCAAGGAAAAATAATCTTTATTTGCAGATATTAAAACAAAATAAGCCAATTATATACAGCATATCATTGTTACAAGCATTTTAGTTAGAACCTAAAAATGTTATAATCATGATGAAGGAGCTGTTATTACCAAGTGGTAAGAAATAGGAATATATTTTTCTCACTAGGAAATGGAAATTTAATTTAAATAATGAATGTGACATTTGTATATGGTAGGATATCACCTAAGTCGAGCATAAGGCTTAACTGCACAGAATGTAGATTCAGAGCTTAGTGTCAGTCAAATCCTAGCTTTAGTACTTGGAAGTAATGAGTCCTTGGACAGTTAGGTAACGTTTTTTTTTTTTTTTTTAAATTTATTTTTGAGACAGAGAGAGACAGAGAATGAGCAGGGGAGGGGCAGAGAGAGAGGGAGACACAGAATCTGAAGCAGGCTTCAGGCCTGTGCTGTCAGCACAGAATCCTACACAGGGCTCGAACTCACAGACTGAGATCATGACCTGAACTGAAGTCAGACACTTAACCGACTGAGCCACCCAGGCGCCCCAGTTATGTAATGTGTTTGTACACCAGCTTCTCTATATATTCAGCAAAAGTAATGATATTCAACAAAGGGAGGTTATTAGGACTAGTATTTGTGAAAAAACTAGCAACTGTGCTTGGTTCATATTTAATTCTAAAATTTTAACATTGTATTCACCTACTCACAAATTATTATTATTTTATTTTTTCTTTACTCTCTTCATTTTTCCCACTGGTAATTTTACCATGATGGTCTAGACCTAAAATGGAATGCTTAAAATTTTCTGTTTGCATAGTTTTTAAATGCACAGACACACATGTACACAAAAGTACCCACAAACAATGTACATACTAAACTGATAAACTACTAGGTAGAAGAGGACAGGGGACTTAAGCTTCCCAAATGCCTTGATTACAAAATGCAGTCGGCTTTTCTTGACCACATCAGGTTGGGATAGTGTTGGAAATGAGAAGGCCATAGAATCTTAGAGTTGAAATAGAAACCATTATCCAGTCTTTTGTCTTATGAAGGACGTTTTCTACTGAATATTCACACAATTCCTGTTGTCATAGCTTCCTAACTGTCCTTTAACAAGGGCTCATACTTTCTCCTTATGTTGAGCTCAGAGATGCCTCTTTAACACCCAGGTGCTGCCTGTTTTTATTTATTCTGGAAATAATATGGAATAGGTGAATTCAACATGGCTTCTTAAAAAACAGTTTTATTATAAAGTAAAACATAGATACAGAAAAAAGCAAAAACTCACTGAATTAAGGTGAATATTCCTACAACCAATATGCAGGTCAAGAAAGAGAACCTTTCCAAGAACCCCAGGAGCTTTTCTTTGTGTCTTGTCCCAATCATTACCCTTGCCTGTCCCCCCAAATATCCATTATCCTCATGTTTATAGTAATCACCTCCTTGTATTTTAATAGTGTGATTACCCAATCGTGCATCCCTAGACAATATTATTTAGTTTGGCTCATTAGAATTTTTTATATGTTGTTTTTTATATATTTTTTAAATAGATGGTTGTCAGATGTTACACTGTATGAAGTTTAATTACCATGCTTTTCTGGTTGCTATCCATTGGACTCACCATGGTTTATTAAATGCCTTCAATTAGTTAGTTGAGAAGTGAACACAGTATTGCATATGTGCTATATCATTGAAGAAAGCAGTGAGCATCCATGATGCACACACAGTTTCCAAAATATATATTAAGTAGGTTTAGCAGGTGAAAACATTATTGGTTCAGTTTAAGCTTTGGGTCACATAAGGCCCAAGCTCTCCTTATTGAAAGTGTCAAGCCAGAAATTACACCTTATGTAATTTAATGTAGTGAATCAAAATATAGGACTTTTCATTTATGCTTGTAACCATTTTCCATATTGGTTTAATCCATGGTCTCAACTTTTAGCTCTTATTGTAATTTTAATTTAAAAGTCATTGTGATATTAAAAATGAGAGAGCACAAGTAGAAGAAACAGATGTTTAAAAAGAGGAGTGCTATGTTTTTACTGAAATACGTTTTCATTTTCCATGGTATGGATTTCAGTTTCTAATAGCATAGCATGAACTTACATTTAGCTTGTTCTGTAAAAGTTAAGACAAGTGAAGCACACATATTTGAACATAATTTGAAGGCAATGATGTGGAGAGAAAACTAGAAATAAAATTGGAATGTATTTACATTTCAGGAGGGAAGGATTCACAGCTGTCATGTTCTTATGTAGCCCAAAGATACCCTTGTTCCCATAGTGATGAGTCTTCATTTCACAGGTAAACAGAAGGATTCTTGTTTGGAAGTTATTGAGTCCATGATGTATGATGAGCCACCGCTTTCTTGTATTAACTTTACAACCACATTTGAGTTTAAATGCAACAGCTGAGCAAAGATTCAGTGAAGTCTTATTTAATGTGGATGTTGGAGAAAAACTAGATGTGGGACTGATGAAAAAGTTCATGAATCTGGTTTGTTAAATGTTTTTAATAGGATATTTCTAGTCTTTTAGTGAGGACTCCTGTGAGACACGTTTGTATGTGGATCTCTGCCCAGTTAAACAAGGAGCGCCCTTCTCTGGTATATGTGTGCTCTAAGAAGTGTTTATGCAGGACATGAAGGCTAGGATGTGTACATGGTGTAGACCATGGGGACTAGTGCCCACAGAGGTAATTAACAAATCTTGAAATATGGTCAAAGGCTTATCCAAATAACTATTTTAAGAAAGGTTTCCTACAGACATTGGGTTTCATCTTGTATTTATTTTATTCTTTAGATTTCCTCCATGGAGATTAATTTCAGAGATAAATTTATTTATGTATTAAATTCACTATTGAAGATTGTAAATCCTATTGATAATAATTAACACATTTAATTGAACTTTTTTTAGTGGGTAAGACATCAATAAAGTTGAAGGAATATAGGCATTACCTAGGTTTTTTTTTTTTTACATGAAATTTATTGTCAAATTGGTTTCCATACAACACTCAGTGCTCATCCCAACAGGTGCCCTCCTCAGTGCCCATCACCCACTTTCCCTTCCCCCACCCCCCCCAAACCCTCAGTTTATTCTCAGTTGTTGAGTCTCTTATGGTTTGCCTCCTTCCCTGTCTGTAACTACCCACCCTTCTCCTCCCCCCTGGCCTTCTGTTGAGTTTCTCAGGATCCACATATGAGTGAAAACATATGGTAACTGTCTTTCTCTGCCTGACTTATTTCACTTAGCATAACACTCTCCAGTGCCATCCACATTGCTACAAAAGACCATATTTCATTCTTTCTCATTGCCAAGTAGTGTGCCACTGCATATACAAACCACATCTTCTTTATCCATTCGTCAGTTGATGGACATTTAGGCTCTTTCCATAATTTGGCTATTATTGAAAGTGCTGCTATAAACATTGGGGTACAAGTGCCCCTATGCATCAGCACTCCTGTATCCCTTGGGTAAATTCCTAGCAGTGCTATTGCTGAGTCATAGGGTAGATCTATTTCTAATTTTCTGAGGAACCTCTACACTGTTTTCAGAGTGGCTGCACCAGTTTGCATTCCCACCAAGAGTGCAAGAGGGTTCCTATTTCTCCACATCCTCTCCAGCATCTATAGTCTCCTGATTTGTTCATTTTAGCCACTCAGACTGGCATGAGGTGGTATCTCAGTGTGGTTTGATCTCATCCTCCCTGATGAGGAGTGATGTTGAGCGTCTTTTCATGTGCCTTTTGGCCATCTGGGTGTCTTTAGAAAAGTGCCTATTCATGTTTTCTTCCCATTTCTCTACTGGATTATTTGTTTTTCGGGTTTGCAGTTTGGTGAGTTCTTTATATATTTGGATACTAGCCCTTTATCTGATATGTCGTTTGCAAATATATTTTCCCATTCCATGGGTTGCCTTTTAGTTTTGTTGATTGTTTCCTTTGCAGTGCAGAAGCTTTTTCTCTTCATGAGGTCCCAATAGTTCATTTTTGCTTTTAATTTCCTTGCCTTTTGAGATATGTCGTGTAAGAAATTGCTGCGGCTGAGGTCAGAGAGGTTTTTTCCTGCTTTCTCCTATAGGGTTTTAATAGTTTCCTGTCTCACATTCAGGTCCTTCATCCATTTTGAGTTTATTTTTGTGAATGGTATAAGAAAGTGGTCTAGTTTCATTCTTCTGCGTGTTGCTGTCCAATTCTCCCAGCACCATTTGTTAACGGCACTGTCTTTTTTACATTAGATATTCTTTCCTGCTTTGTCAAAGATTAGTTGGCTGTACATTTGCGGGTCCAATTCTGGAGTCTATTCTATTCCATCGATCTATGTGTCTGTTTTTGTGCCAATTCCATACTGTCTTGATGATTACAGCTTTGTAGTAGAGGCTAAAGTGTGGGATTGTGATGCCTCCCGCTTTTTTTTCTTCAATATTGCTTTGGCTATTCGGGATCTTTTGTGGTTCCATACAAATTTTAGGATTGCTTGTTCTAGCTTCGAGAAGAATGCTGGTGCAATTTTGATTGGGATTTCATTGAGTGTGTAGATTGCTTTGGGTAGTATGACATTTTGACAATATTTATTCTTCCAATCTATCAGCACAGAATGTTTTCCCATTTCTGTGTATCTTCTTCAATTTCCTTCATAAGCTTTCTATAGTTTTCAGCATACAGATCTTTTAAAACTTTGGTTAGGTTTATTCCTAGGTATTTTCTGATTCTTGGTGCAGTTGTGAATGGGATCAGTTTCTTTATTTGTCTTTCTGTTGCTTCACTATTAATGTATAAGAATGCAACTGATTTCTTTTTTTGTTATTGTTTAATTTTAATTTTATTTTTACTTTTTAAAAATTTACATCCAATTTAGTTAGCATATAGTTAAACAATGATTTCAGGAGTAGATTCCTTAATGCCCTTTACCCATTTAGCCCATACCCCCTCCCACAACCCCTCCAGCGACCCTCAGTTTGTTCTCCATATTTATGGGTCTCTTCTGTTTTGTCCCCCTCCCTGTTTTTATATTATTTTTGTTTCTCTTCCCTTATGTTCATCTGTTTTTTTGTCTTAGACTCCTCATATGAGTGAAGTCATATGATTTTTGTCTTTCTCTGACTGTCTCATTTCTCTTAGCATAATACCCTCCAGTTCCATCAATGTAGTTGCAAATGGTAAGATTTCATTGTTTTTGATTGCCGAGTAATACTCCATTGTGTATGTGTGTGTACACACACACACACACACACACACACACCACATTTTCTTTATCCATTCACCCATCGATGGACATTTGAGCTCTTTTCATACTTAAGCTATTTTGATAGTACTACTATAAACATGGGGGTGCATGTGTCCCTTCGAAACAGCACACCTGTATCCCTTGGATAAATGCCTAGTAGTGCAATTCCTGGGTAATAGGGTAGTTCTATTTTTAGTTTTTTGAGGAACCTGCATACTCTTTTCCAGAGTGCTGCACCAGGTTGCATTCTCACCAACAATGCAAAAGAGATCCTCTTTCTACGCATCCTCGCCAACATCTGTTGTTGCCTGAGTTGTTAATGTTAACCATTCTGACAGGTGTGAGGTGGTATCTCATTGTTGTTTTGATTTGTATTTCCCTGATGATGAGTGATGTGGAGCATTTTTTCATCTGTCGGTTGGCCATCTGGATGTCTTCTTTGGAGAAGTGTCTATTCATGTCGTTTGGCCATTTCTTCACTGGATTATTTGTTTTTTGGCTGTTGAGTTTGATAAGTTCCTTGTAGATTTTGGATACTAACACTTTATCTGATATGTCATTGGCAAATATCTTCTCCCATTCTGTCGGTTGCCTTTTAGTTTTGCTGATTGTTTCCTTCACTGTGCAGAAGCTTTTTGTTTTGATGAAGTTCAAGTAGTTCATTTTTGCTTTTGTTTCCCTTGCCTCCGGAGACGTGTTGAATAAGCAGTTGTTGGGGCCAAGATCAAAGAGGTTTCTGCCTGATTTCTCCTTGAGGATTTTGATGGCTTCCTATGTTACATTGAGGTCTTTTATCCACTTTGCGTTTATTTTTGTGTATGGTGTAAGAAAGTGGTCCAGGTTCATTCTTCTGCATGTCACAGTCCAGTTTTCCCAGCACCACTTGCTAAAGAGACTGTCTTTATTCCATTGGATACTCTTTCCTGCTTTGTCAAAGATTAGTTGCCATGCGTTTTTAGGTCCATTTCTGGGTTCTTTATTCTGTTCCATTGATTTGAGTGTCTCTTCTTGTGCCAGTATCATACTGTCTTGATGATTACAGCTTTGTAGTATAGCTTGTAGTCTGGTATTGTGATGCCTCCTGCTTTGGTTTTCTTTTTCAAGATTGCTTTGACTATTCGGGGTCTTTTCTGGTGTCATACAAATGTTAGGATTATTTGTTCTAGCTCTGTGAAGAATGCTGGTGTTACTTTGATAGGGATCGCTTTGAATATGTAGATTGCTTTGGGTGGCATCGACATTTTACCAATATTTTTTCTTCCTGCCCAGGAGCATGGAATCTTTTTCCATAGTTTGTGTCTTCTTCAATTTCTTTCATAAGCTTTCTATAGTTTTTAGTGTATAGACGTTTCACCTCTTTGGTTAGATTTATTCCTAGTTATTTTATGGTTTTTGGTGCAACTGTAAATGGGATCGATTCCTTAACTTCTCTTTGTGTCGCTTCATTGTTGGTGTATAAGAATGCAACCGATTTCTGTGCATTGAGTTTATATCCTGCAACTTTGCTGAATTCATGAATCAGTTCTTGCAGTTTTTTGGTGGAATCTTTTGGGTTTTCCATAAAAAGTATCATGTCATCTGCGAAGAGTGTAAGTTTGACCTCCTCCTGGCCGATTTGGATGTCTTTTATTTCTTTGTGTTGTCTGATTACTGAGGCTAAGACTTCCAATACTATGTTGAATAAGAGTGGTGAGAGTGGACATCCCTGTCTTGTTCCTGACCTTGTTCCTGAAAGCTCTCAGTTTTTCCCCATTGAGGATGATATTAGCATTGGGTCATTCATATATGGCTTATATGATCTTGAGGTATGCTCCTTTTACCCTTACTTTCTTGAGCGTTTTTTATCAAAAAAGGATGCTGTATTTTGTCAAATGCTTTCTCTGAATCTATTGAGAAGATCATATGGTTCTTGTCCTTTCTTTTATTGATATGATGAATCACATTGTTTTGCAGATATTGAATTAGCCCTGTATCCCAGGTGTAAATCCCACTTGGTCATGGTAAATAATTTTTTTAATGTATTTTAGGATCCAGTTGGCTAATATCTTGTTGAGGAATTTTGCATCCATGTTCATCAGAGATATTGGTATAGTTCTCCTTTTTATTGGGGTCTGTGTCTGGTTTTGGAATCAAGGTAATGCTGGCTTCAGAGAAAGAGTTCGGAAATTTTTCTTCCATTTCTATTTTTTGGAACACCTTCAAGAGAATAGGAGTTAACCCTTCCTTAAATGTTTGGTAGAATTCCCATGAAAAGCCATCTGTCCCTGGACTCTTATTTTTTGGCAGATTTTTTATTACTAATTCGATTTCCATACTGGTTGTGTGTCTATTCAAATCTTCTATTTCTTCCTGTTTCAGTTTTTGTAGTGTATATGTTTCTAGGAATTTGTCCATTTCTTCCTTATTGCCCATTTTATTGGCATATAATTGCTCATAATATTGTCTTATTTTTGTTTGTATTTCTGTTGTGTTGGTTGTGATCTCTCCTCTTTCATTCTTGATTTTATTTATTTGGGTCCTTTCCTTTCCCTTGTTTGTTTGTTTTTTTTTATCAAACTGGCTAGTGGTTTATCAATTATGTTAATTCTTTCAAAGAACCAGCTTCTGGTTTCACTGATCTGTGTTCTTGGATTTTTGATCTGTAGGTGTCTTTAGGTCTAAAGTGGGTCTCTCGTAAACAGCATATAGATGGGTCTTGTTTTCTTACCCATGCTGTTACCCTATGTCTTTTGATTGGAGCATTGGGTCCATTGACATTTAGAGTGAGTACTGAAAGATATGAATTTATTGCCATTATGACGCTTGTAGAGTTGGAGTTTCTGGTGGTGTTCTCTGGTCCTTTCTAATCTTTTGTTTCTTTTGGTATTTATTTATTTATTTATATATATATTTTTTCATCTTTTCTCCCCTCAGAGAGTCCCCCTTAAAATTTCTTGCAGGGCTTGTTTAGTGGTCACAAACTTCTTTAATTTTTGTTTGTCTGGGAAACTTTTTATCTCTCCTTCTCTTTTGAATGACAGGCTTGCTGGATAAAGAATTCTTGGCTTCATATTTTTCTGATTCAGCACACTGAATATCTCCCACCACTCCTTTCTGGCCTGCCAAGTTTCTGTGGCTAGGTCTGCTACAAACCTGCTCTGTCTTCCCTTGTAGGTTAGGGAATTTTTTTCCCTTGCTGCTTTCATGATTGTCTCCTATCCTGAGTATTTTGTGAATTTGAGTATGATATGCCTTGTTGATGGTCGGTTTTTGTTGAATCTAATGGGAGTCCTCTGTGCTTCCTGGATTTTGATGTCTGTGTCTTTCCCCAGGTTAGGAAAGTTTTCTGCTATGATTTGCTCACATAACCCTTCTACCCCTATTTCTCTCTCTTCCTCCTCTGGGACCCCTGTGATTCTCATGTTGTTCCTTTTTAATGAGTCACTGATTTCTTTAATTCTTAAATCGTGCTCTTTTGCCTTAATCTCCCTCTTTTCTGCTTTGTCATTCTCCATAAGTTTGTCCTCTATATCGCTGATTCTCTGTTTCTCTATATCGCTGACATCCATCCATCCTTGTCGCACTGCATCCATCCATAATTGTGGCTCAGTTATAGCATTTTTCATTTCATTCTGTCTATATTTTACTTCTTTCATCTCTGCAGAAAGGGATTCTAATCTATTTTCGACTCCAGCTAGTATTCTTATTATCATGATTCTAAATTCTGGTTCAGACATCTTGCTTGTATTTGTGTTGGTTAAATCCCTGGCTGTCATTTTTTTGTGCTCTTTCTTTTGGGGTGAATTCCTTCATTTTGTCATTTTGAAGGGACAAAAGGAATTAATTAAGTGAAAAAATTAAAATTAAAAAAATAAAATTTCAATTTACCCTACCCTTTCAATTTACCCTACCCTAGTTTTGTATAAATTATTCCATTGATGTACATTTTCTCTGACACCTGATATTGCACACTTTAAATATTGTTAACTGAAATATCATAAATGCTATCAAGCTGTGACCTTGGTTTTTATTTTCCTAATAACTAATAATTGAATATATCCTCATATACTTTCTGCTATGTGTAATTGTCTTTCTATGAAAAGCTCATTTGTATCTTCTGACAATGAGTCTGTGTCATTGTTTCTGTTTCTCTCATTTTTTAAGGGGTCCTTATAATTGCTTTTAACTCTGTGTTGTTGTTTGTGTTCTCTGCAATATTTTCTCTCATGTTGTTACTTGCCATTTTACTTTAAAATGGGTCTGTTGTTGGCCAGAATTCCTAAATTTAAACATGAAAGAAACTTTTAATTAAATTTTAAGAAATATTTTCCCCAAACTGAGAAAGATTATCCATATATTTTCCCTAAAAAATTTAATGTTGTACCCTAAATACACCTGGAATTAATTAATGTGTGGGGGGGAGGGTGGGCATCCAAATTTGTTTTTCCATCTATGTGACCAAATTTCAGTTTAATTCACTAAAATATTTTTTCTTTTCCATGGATGCCTTTATATTTCTTAATTATATCAAAGTCCTGCGTGTGTGTGTGTGTGTGTGTGTGTACATGTGAAGGTGCTGATATGTTTCTGGGTCTTCAGTTCTCCTCTACTGCTTAGTGAGTCTTTTCCTGCAACAATGCCACCTACTGTCAGTTATTATATGTTTATTATAAATTTTTACATCTGGTATGGCAAAAAATTCCTCCTTGGTTATCTTCTTGTCATTTTTAAGTTAAAGTATAATTGATGTATATTAGTTTCACGTGCATACAAAATTATTTAATATTTGTAAATGTTGGGAGATGATGATCACAACAATAAGTTAGTGAACATCCATCCATCATATCTAGTGAACATCCATCCATCATGTCTAGTGAACATCCATAGTTACAAATTAATTTCTATTTCTTGTGATGAGGATTTTTAAGATCTACTTCTGAGCAACTATCAAATATGCAATATAGTATTGTTAACTACAGTCACAATTCTTTAACTCAGATTGCAATGAGTTAATTGTTATTTAACAGTTTTTAACCCTCTTCACTTATTTCACCCAAACCCATGTTGGAAATCACCACTCTGTTTTCTTTGTCTGTGAGCTTTTTTTTTTTTTTTTAAGATTTCCCACAGTGGTGTGGTCATATGGTATTGGTCCTTCTCTGTCTGACATATTTCACTTAGCATAACACCTTCAGTAACCATCCATGTTGTCACAAGTGGAGAAATTCCATTTTTAAATGGTGGAATAATTACATTTTTACATGTAATACCACATTTTCTTTATGAACACTTATGTCTTGGCTATTTTGGTAAATAATGCTGTAATGAACATGGGGTGCATATATCTCTTCAAATTAGTGTTTTAATTTTTTTTCAGATAAATACCCCAAGTATTTTTCTAAGTAATCTCCATATGGTCTTCCATGGTGCTTCAGCAGTTTTACATTCCTACTAATAGTACACAAGCATTCTGCACAGCTAGGAAGCAGGGTGTTCACTCACATGTTCCCAATTTCCCCAAAGTAGAAGTCACTGACTGAGAAAATCTCTTTTGTTGCTGAGCCCTTCCTGTATGGAATAGGTGTGACCTGAGGAGTAAAAGGAAGCTGTTCCTCAGGGTGTCAATCTTGAATTGGTCTCTGCTTTGATGGTGTGCTGGGACTTCTCTGCTGGACTGCCAGGGTGCACAAAGGCACTGTCATCTGTTGGTTGTGTCTCAGTCAGTGTTCTTTGTGGAAAGATGGTAGAATGTTCCTATTTTGCTATTTTGTTGATGTCCCACTTCTGATTCTAAGAATTTTAAATTTCAACTATATTTTTTCATTTGTGAGTTTCAATGCTCTAGTAAGTGATAACTTGTCTTTAAGAAACATAGTTGAAAGGCCCCTTTCCCATAAGGCCAGTAGAAACCTCTGCACGTGCCATGTCTCCTGACCATAGAGTTCTGAAAGTCTCCAGTTCTAGTGGAAATAGCATCAGACTCATTTAACAAGCAGACCAGAGAACACCTAGTTAAACTTGCCACACTCTGATTAGGGTCCAAACAGTGTATACTGCAGGCAAGGAGTGCCTCTGCAGAGGACTGAGCAGAGAGATAAAGCAGCCAAAACACAGCAGCAGAGTTCACGTAGCACACACCAGAAATGCTCCCTGAAGTGCCAGGTTCAGGACACTATTTAATCTCTTCTTCACAAAGCCATTACTCTCAGGAGTTGGAAAGAGAACAGGCTTTTTAACACACAGAAGTATGCAGAGACCTAAACATATTGCCAATATGGAGGAATTCACCCCCAAGGAAAGAACCAGAAATGTCACAGAGATATGATCAAAACAGATATAAATAATATGCCTGATGGAGAATTTAAAGCAGCAATTATAAGTATATTCTCTAGCTTGAGAAAAGGATGGAATATTTCAGAGAGACTATACCACAGAGATAAAAGAATTAAAAAAAACAATCAAAAGTGAAAAATGGAATAACTGAGTTTCAAAACTTTCTTAGTGTAATAAGCACAAGGAGGGAAGAAGCAGAGGAATGAATAAGTGATATAGAAGATATAATTATGGAAGATAATGAAACTGAAAGGAAGGGAAGTAAAATATTTGATCATGAATGTAGACTTAGGGAACTCAGTGACTCCATAAACCATAATAAAATTCGTATCATAGGAGCCTCAGAAGAAGAAAAGAAAGTACAGGAGCAGAGATAAGTACCTTAATGTGGGGAAGGAAACAGACTGCCAAATTCAGAAGGCACAGAGAAGTCCCATCAAAATCAACAAAAGCAGGCCAACACCAAGATATATTTAAACTTACAAAATATCGCAATGAAGAAAAAAATGCTAAATGCAGCAAGACAAAAGAATTCCATAACTTACAAGGGAAGACCCATGAGGCTGGCTGAAGATCTCTCCACACAAACTTGGCAGATCAGAATGGAGTGGCTTGATATGTTCAGTGTGCCTAAAGGGGAAAATGTGCAGCCATGAATATTCTATCCAGCAAAACTATCATTCAGAACAGAAAATGACAAGTAATCCAGTTAAGAAATGGGCAGAGACTAGAATAGACATCTTTCCAAAGAAGACATCTAGGTGGATAACTGACATAAAAAGATGCTCTACATCACTCATCAGAGAAATACAAATCAAAACCACAATGAGATACCACCTCACAACTGTCAGAAGTGCTGAAATGAACAACATAGGAAACACCAGGTATTGGTGAGAATGCAAAGAAACCCACTTACACTGTTGGTGAGAATGCAAACTGGTGCAGTCCCTCTGGAACCATATAGAAGTTCCTCAAACAGTTAAAAGTAGAACTACCCTACAATACAATGCCTGTACTACAAGGTATTTACACAAGGGAATAAAAAAACCTGATTTGAATGGACACACGAACCCTGATGTTTATAGTAGCATAATTTGCAATAGTCAGACTATGGAATGAGGCCAAATGTCCATCAGCTGACGAATGGGTAAAGAAAATGTGGTATATATATATAATGCAGTATTAGTCATGAAAGAATGAAATATTGCCATTTACAATGATGTGGATGGAACTAGAGTGTATTATACTAGGCAAAATAAGTCAGCCACAAAAAGAGAAATATCGCATGGTTTCATTCATATGTGGAATTTAAGAAACAAAACAGATGTCTCTATGGGAAGGAAAATAAAAGAGAGAAGGAAGGAAACCATAAAAGACTTTCAACAATAGAAAACAAACTGAGGGTTGATGAAGGGAGGTGGGTGGAGGATGGGCTAAATGAGTGATGGGTATGAAGGAGGGCATTTGCTATGATGAGCTTTGGGTGTTATATGCAAGAGATGGATCACTAAATTCTACTACTGAAACTAGTATTACACTATATGTCAACTATCTAGAATTTAAATAAAAATTAGAAAAAGAAAGAATGAAATCTTGCCATTTGCAATGATGTGGATAGAACTAGTGTATTATGCTAAGCAAAATAATTCAGAGAAAGAGAAATACCATATCAGTCATATGTGGAATATAATCAACTTGTTTGATGAAAATGGAGGAAAAAGAGAAAGGGAAATAATAAAAGAGACTCAATGATAGAGAACACACTGAGGGTTGCTTGAGGGGAGCTGGTGGAGGGTGGGGTTAAATGGGTGATTGGCGTTAAAAAGGGCAGATGTGTGATGAGTACTAGATGTTGTATGTAAGTGATGAATCACTAAATCTTACACCTGAAACTACTATTACACTGTATGTTTATTAAGTTTAAATAAAAATTTGAAGAAAGAAACAAACATACAAAAATATAAATCAGGTGATATCATTTTAAACTGTCCACTGACTTCCAGTCACTTTAATGCATTTTTTATCCAATCTGATTTTTTATCTATCCCCATTTTTTATCCATTCAGTGTTTTTTTAACCTATTCTGATACTTTTTAGACAAACTAGATTTTAAAACAAAGACTTTAGCAAGAGATAATGATGGGTATTGTATCATTATTAATGGGTCTATCCATCAAAATCTAACAATTGTAAATATTTGTGCCCCCAAGTTCAAAAACCCAAATATATAAATCAATTAATAACAAAAATAAACTCATTGATAATCATACTATAGTAGTAGGGGAATTTAACAGTCCACTTATATCAACAGACACATGATCTAAGCAGAAAATCACATTGGAAACAATGGCTTTGAATGACACACTGTGCCAGATGGACTTAACAGGTATAATCAGAACATTTCATCCTAAAGTGTCAGAATATACATTCTTCTTGAGTTTAAATGGAGCCTTCTGCAGGATAGATCACATACTGTGTAACAGTTAGGCCTCAGCAAGTATAAAAAGATCAAGATCATACCATGCATATTTTCAGGTCACTTGAAGTCAAATACAAGAAAAAGTTTGGAAAGCCATCAAATATATGGAGATGAAAGAACACCCTTTTAAGAAATGGATGGATTCAACAGGAAATTAAAGGAGAAATAAAAAACACACGGAAGCAAGTGAAAATGAAAATGCAACAGTCCAAGCCCTTTGGGATACAGCAAAGACAGTCCTAAGAGGAAAGTACAATGCAATTCAGAGCTATTTCAAGAAACAAGAATGGTCCCAATTATGCAACTTAAGCTTACACGTAAAAGACCTAGAAAGCAACAGCAAAAGAACCTAAAGCCAGCAGATGAAGGGAAATAATGAAGAAACAAATTAGACCAGAAATAAACAATATAGAAACAGGGAAATGAAAAAAACAAAAACCCCAGAGGAACAGATCAATGAAACTAAGAGCTGGTTCTTTGAAAGAATACACAAAATTGATAACTCCCTAGCCAGACATGTAAAAAATAAAAGAGGGGCGCCTGGGTGGCGCAGTCGGTTAAGCGTCCGACTTCAGCCAGGTCACGGTCTCGCGGTCCGTGAGGTCCGTGAGTTCGAGCCCCGCGTCGGGCTCTGGGCTGATGGCTCAGAGCCTGGAGCCTGTTTCCGATTCTGTGTCTCCCTCTCTCTCTGCCCCTCCCCCGTTCATGCTCTGTCTCTCTCTGTCCCAAAAATAAATAAATGTTGAAAAAAAATATTAAAAAAAAAAAAAAAAAAAAAATAAAAGAGAGAGGACCCAAATAGATAAAATCACAAATGACAGAGGGGTGCTTAAGTGGCTGTCAATTGAGCATCTGACTTCAGCTTGAGTCATCATCTTGCGGTCCGTGAGTTACAACCCTGCGTTGGGCTCTGTGCTGACGTCTCAGAGTCTGGATAATGCTTCAGATTCTGTTTTTCTCTCTCTCTCTTCCCCTCCCCCACTCGCATTCTGTCTGTCTGTCTCTCTCTCTCAAAAATAAATAAACAGTAAACATTTTTAAAAATTAAAAAAAATCTCAAATGAAAGAGGAGAGATCTGACCAACCCCACAGAAATACAAACGATTATAAAAGAATTCACTCATATGTGGAATTTAGGAAACAAAACAAATGAACATATGGGGTGGGGAAAAAAAGTAAAAAGAAAGAAACAAACCATAAGAGACTCTTAACAACAGAAAAGATACCAGGATTCCTAGAGGGTAGGAGGGTGAGGGATGGCCTAGATGGCAATGGGTATTAAGGAGGTCACTTGTTATGATGAACACTGGGTGTTGTATGTAAGTGATGAATTACTGAATTCTATTCCTGAAACCAATATTGCACTGTATGTTAACTAAAATTTAAATTTACAAAATCTAGTTTGTCTAATTATCCAGCCTTCTTTTTATATCCATTACCATGGATATGGTTTCTTTCCCCTCTCTTTCAATCTGGGAGTGTCTTTAGGTTTAAACAGCATTTCAATGGGCCTTGTTTTTTAATCTATTCTGATACCCTATGTCTTTTGATTGGAGCATTTAGTCCGTTCACATGCAGAGTAATTATTGATAGATCAGAATTTTATGCCATTGTATTACCTATAAAGTTGATGTTTCTTGAGATTTTCTATGTTCCTTCCTAGTGTTTATTGCCTTTTGGTCATAACCTCATAGTCAAAGGTTCCCCTTTTATATTTCTTGCATGCTGGTTTAGTGGTCACAAACTGCTTAGTTTTGTTTTGTTTTTCTGGGAAACTCTCTCTCATTCTATTCTCAATGAGTACTGCTGAATAAAGTATTCCTGGCTGCATATTTCCCCCTTTCAGCATGTTGACTATATCATTCCACTTCCATCTGGCCTGTCAGGTTTCTGTGTAGAGGTCTGTAGCTAACCTGATTTGTCTTCCCTTTTAGGTTAATGATTTCTTTTCTCTTACTGCTTCCAGGATTCTTTCCTTTTCTCCGTATTTTGCAAACTTTCCTATGACATGTCTAATTTGCTAAAATAAACCTTCTGCTCCCTTTTTCTTCTCTTCTGAAAATCCTATGATAGAAATGTTATTATGCTTTATTGAGGCAATGATTTCCATAAGTCTACATTTGTGATTTAACATTTTTCTTTCCCTCTTCTTTTCAGCTTCCTAGTTTTCTATAATTTTATCTTCTATATCACTAATTCATTCCTCTGCTTTGTCCATCCTTGTTATTACAATCAGTCGGTTTTCCATATCTTTTATAGCATTTTTTATTTTGGTCTGACTAGTTTTTAGGTCTTTTGTCTCTGTTGTAAGGGATTTTGTAGTATCTTCTATGCTTTACTCACACCTAGATAATATCCTTATGATTGTTGTTTTAAATTCTGGGTCAGACATATTTCTTACATCTGTTTTGATTAGATCTCTGGCCATGATCTCTTTTTATTCTGTCTTTATCTATGAATTCTTTCATCCCATCATTTTGTCTAGATCACTGTGTGTGTGTGTGTGTGTGTGTGTGTGTGTGTGTGTGTATGTGTGTGTGTGAAAACCTGTTATGTTTCCTGCTCCTGAGACTAATGGTTATATTATGAAGAAATCCTTTACTATCCAGGTCCTGGTGCTTCAGGAAGTGTTTCAGAATGCACTCTGCTCTTGTGTTTTGGCTTCTCTTTCCCTTAGGTCAGTTCTGTGCCTGCAGGGTTTCTCCTTGCCTGCAGTGGGGAGTATTTCGCCTGGTCTGGTGTGTGATGTGTTTATTATGTATGCTTTGGTTTGCTTGTTAAAATAAGCTTAATTATATTTCCTCTACATCCATAGCTTTACAGCACCCTAGGGTCAGTAGACTTGGTGAGTGGGAGGGGTTTGTGGTGGTATTCTGGGGGAGGGTCCTACTGTGGTGGTTTGCAGAGCAACTTGCCTTAGTAAAGATGTACCTGCAGGGCATGGGTTAGGGAGGCAATGCTTGTAAGTGTTCCCAGTCTCCATGGGGGATTCTGTGTTACTCACTAAAGTCTGTCCCTGTTGATGGTCCAGGGGGAAAATGACATTGCCCTGCTTCTCATTCCTGGAATGGGGAATTCACACCCAACACTGTTCAAGAAACCTTTACAGAAGAGTAAACAGTCTCCTCTTTTGCATCCCCATCTTGAAAAGTCTATTTTTTCCTGATTAAAAGTCCATTGCGGGGAGGAGCCAAGATGGCAGAACAGCACAGACGTTTTTTGTGTGTCTCACATCCATGATATACAGCCAGATCAACAGTAAACCATCCTAAACACCTAGAAAACTGATTGGAGGATTAACACAACCTGAGCCAAAGAATTCAGCAGGTACACAGTGCAGAGAGGTGAACTTCAGGAGAGAGAAGATGGCGATGGGCAGGGAGCTGCTTTTGCAGGCAGAGAGTGGACAGAGACTGGGGGGAGGGGGAGAATACAGAAAAAAGCACCCCTTCCCAAAAGCAGTTGGAGAGAAAGTGGAAAACTGGAAACAGCCACAGGGACTAAATTAAAAAGGGAGAAAGGAGAAAGGAGAGGGTTTAAATTCCATTAAGACTGTAAAAAAGGGGAGCACAAAGTCTGAAACTCCACAGCTCGATACCTGACAGTGCTCTGGTGGGAAGGGTGAATGCCCAGGAGTAGAGTGGGTCCAGGAGGTTCTCAGGCCACATAGGGAAAAGCAGTTCCTCTGCTGGAAGGACATTTGGTAGAGACTTTTGAGGCCACCTGGTCCCAGCAGACACCAGAAAATGGCCACATTCTCTGGTGCTGGAACAAGGGCGTTAAGGGTGAAGCTGATTGCCAGATGTGTGTTGTGATTTTTCCATAATCCCTGAAAAGCTGCTACTACACTGTCTCGTGAACTTTTTCTGGGGCGGGCTGGCACCTGGCTGCAGTCTTGGGCTCCAGCAGCAGCAGGGTCCAGCAAGTGTTCCTGGGTGGGACGACATTTGGCCATTGCTCAGTGAGACCATCCCGCAGGGGGGAGGAATGGGTCAAATCCACTGTCCTTCGGAAGTAAGGGGCTGGGGAAAACAGCCGCATCTGAGACAAAACTTGGGAGAAAGGTACTACCTGGGGCCTGGTCACGAAGAGTGAAAAAGTGGGGAGTGGATGAAAGCTGAAAACAGAGGACGGGTGTGCGATTGTTGATCCAGGAGAACAGACTGGGTAGCTGGGTGGCACCTTTTTCACCTTTCCTGCTCATGAGCATATGCACCTAAGACCACCACAACAATCCACCCCAGTAGGTTAGCAGCGCCATCTAGTGCAGAGTGGAGCCATTACACTGAGCCCTGTCCAACTGGGCTAACTTCATTCTTCAAGAACACAAGTCTCACCACTGCTTAGTTTATGCACTATAAAGTGCTACATAGACTGACTTCTAGCGGAAAATGAAGCAATTTCAGTTCTACTACTAAATGTTAGCAGGTTCATCTATTAAATTTTCTTTTTTTTCTTTTTCTCTTTACACTTCTTTTCTTTTTATTGAATACAGAAAGAGAAAAAATCATTTTTATTTTCAATTTTTATTACAAATATTTTTCTTTAATTTTTATTATATTTTTTACTTTTGTGTAATTTTTTTCAAATTAGATTTTACTTCCATCATTTTACTTTAGTCTACTTCAGTGTATTCACCTTTTAAAATTTTCAAACAATTTCCTTTTTTTCTTTTTCTTTTTTTCTATTTTTGTTCCTTCTCTTTTTCTTGAATGAAGAAAGAGAAAAACTTTATTTTTACTTTCAATTTCTTTTAAAAATATTTTTATTTAATTTTCTTTACTATATTTTTTATTTTTATGTAATTTTTTTCAAATTCTATTTTACTCCCATCATTTTATTTTAGTCTACTACAGTGTACTCACTTTTAAAATTTTCAAATGATTTCCTTTTTTTAAAATCTTTTCTTCTCTTTTTTGTTTCTTTTCTTTTTCTTGAATACAGAAAATGAAAAAATTCATTTGTTTTTAATTGTTATTAAAAATATTTTTCTTTAGTTTTTTTCTACTATATTCTTTACATTTGTGTATATTTCTTCAAATTCTATTTTACCCCATCATCTCATTTTAGTCTACTTCAGTGTATTCATTTTTTCAAATTCTCCAGTGATTTCCTTTTTTTTCTCCCCCACTTTTGTTTCTCTAGCTGTCAAACCACATTCATCACCCAGACCAACACAACTAGGACCTAGCATCATTTATTTGATTTGTGTGTGTGTGTGTGTGTGTGTTTAATTTTTTTATTTTAATATTTTTTTAATTTTAATTTTTTAAATTTTAATTTTTCTACCTCATTAATTCATTTTCTCCCTTCAAAATGACAAAACAAAGGAATTCACCCCAAAAGAAAGAGTTACAAAGAAACGACAGCCAGGGATTTAACCAACACAAATACAAGCAAGATGTCTGAACAAGAATTTAGAATCACGATAATAAGAATACTAGCTGGAGTCGAAAATAGATTAGAATCCCTTTCTGCAGAGATGAAAGAAGTAAAATATAGACAGAATGAAATGAAAAATGCTATAACTGAGTCACAATTATGGATGGATGCAGCGGCGACAAGGATGGATGGATGTCAGCGATATAGAGAAACAGAGAATCAGTGATATAGAGGACAAACTTATGGAGAATGACAAAGCAGAAAAGAAGAGGGAGATTAAGGCAAAAGAGCACGATTTAAGAATTAAAGAAATCAGTGACTCATTAAAAAGGAACAACATGAGAATCACAGGGGCCCCAGAGGAGGAAGAGAGAGAAATAGGAGTAGAAGGGTTATGTGAGCAAATCATAGCAGAAAACTTTCCTAACCTGGGGAAAGACACAGACATCAAAATCCAGGAAGCACAGAGGACTCCCATTAGATTCAACAAAAACCGACCATCAACAAGGCATATCATACTCAAATTCACAAAATACTCAGGATAGGAGACAATCATGAAAGCAGCAAGGGAAAAAAATTCCCTAACCTACAAGGGAAGACAGAGCAGGTTTGTAGCAGACCTAGCCACAGAAACTTGGCAGGCCGGAAAGGAGTGGTGGGATATATTCAGTGTGCTGAATCAGAAAAATATGCAGCCAGGAATTCTTTATCCAGCAAGCCTGTCATTCAAAAGAGAAGGAGAGATAAAAAGTTTCCCAGACAAACAAAAATTAAAGAAGTTTGTGACCACTAAACAAGCCCTGCAAGAAATTTTAAGGGGGACTCTCTGAGGGGAGAAAAGATGAAAAAAAATATATAAATAAATAAATAAATGCCAAAAGAAACAAAAGATTAGAAAGGACCAGAGAACACCACCAGAAACTCCAACTCTACAAGCATCATAATGGCAATAAATTCATATCTTTCAGTACTCACTCTAAATGTCAATGGACTCAATGCTCCAATCAAAAGACATAGGGTAACAGCATGGGTAAGAAAACAAGACCCATGTATATGCTGTTTACAAGAGACCCACTTTAGACCTAAAAGACACCTACAGATTGAAAATAACGGGATGAAGAACCATCGATCATGCTAATGGTCAACAAAAGAAAGCCAGAGTAGCTATACGCATATCAGACAATCTAGACTTTAAAATAAAGACAGTATCAAGAGATGCAGAAGGGCATTATATCATAATCAAGTGGTCTATAGACCAGGAAGACCTAACAATTGTAAACATTTATGTGCCAAATAGATAAATCAATTAATCACAAACACAAAGAAACTCTTCGATATTAATACCATAATAGTAGGAGACTTCAACACCCCACTCACAGCAATCGACAGATCATCTAACCAAAAAAAAAACAAGGAAACAATGGCTTTGAATGACACATTGGACCAGATGGACTTAACAGATATATTCAGAACATTTCATCCTAAAGCAGCAGAATATACATTCTTCTCCAGTGCACACGGAACATTCTCCAGAAGAGACCACATACTGGGACACAAATCAGCCCTAAGTAAGTACAAAATGATCGAGATCATACTGTGCATATTTTCGGACCACAATGCTATGAAACTCGAAATCAACCCCAAGAAAAATTTTGGAAAGGTAACAAATACTCAGATACTGAAGACATCATACTAAAGAATAAATGGGCTAACCAAGCAGTTAAAGTGGAAATTAAAAAGTATATGGAAGTCATTGAAAATGATAACACCACAACCCAAAACCTTTGGGACGCAGCAAAGTGGGTCATAAGAGAAAAGTACATAGCAATCCAGGCTTCCTAAAGACGGAAGAGAGATCTTAGATACACACCTAACCTTATGCCTTAAGGAGCTGGAAAAGAACAGCAAATAAAACCCAAAACCAGCAGAAGACAGGAAATAATAAAGATTAGAGCAGAAATTAATGCTATCAAAACCAAAAAAAAGTAGAACAGATCAATGAAACCAGAAGTTGGTTCTTTGAAAGCATTAACAAAATTCATAAACCACTAGCCAGTCTGATAAAAAAAGAGGAAAGGACCCAAATAAATAAAATCAAGAGTGAAAGAGGAGAAATCACAACCAACACAACAGAAATAAAAACAATAATAAGAGAATATTATGAGCAACTATATGCCAATAAAATGGCAATAAGGAAGAAATGAACAAATTCCTAGAAATATATACACTACGAAAACTGAAACAGGAAGAAATAGAAAATTTGAACAGACCCATAACCAGTATGGAAATCGAATTAGTAATTAAAAATCTGCCAAAAAACAAGAGTCCAGGTCCAGATGACTTTCCATGGGAATTCTACCAAACATTTAAGGAAGAGTTAACACCTATTCTCTTGAAGGTGTTCCAAAAAATAGAAATGGAAGGAAAACTTCCAAACTCTTTCTCTGAAGCCGGCATTACCTTGATTCCAAAACCAGACACAGACCCCACTAAAAAGGAGGACTATAGACTAATTTCCCTGATGAACATGGATGCAAAATTCCTCAACAAGATATTAGCCAACCGGATCCACCAATACAATAAAAAAATTATTTACCACGACCAAGTGGGATTTTTACCTGGGATATAAGGCTGATTCAGTATCCACAAAACAACTTGATTCATCACATCAATAAAAGAAAGGACAAGAACCATATGATCTTCTCAATAGATGCAGAGAAAGCATTTGACAAAATACAGCATCCTTTCTTGATAAAAACGCTCAAGAAAGTAAGGATAGAAAGAGCTTTCCTCAAGATCATAAAAGCCATATATGAATGACCCAATGCTAATACCATGCTGAATGGGGAAAATCTGAGAGCTTTCCCCCTAAGGTCAGGAATAAGGCAGGGATGTCCACTCTCGCCACTTTTACTCAGCATAGTATTGGAAGTCTTAGCATCTGCAATCAGACAACACAAAGAAATAAATGGCATTCAAATCGGCCAGGAGGAGGTCAAACTTGCACTCTTCACAGATGACATGATACTCTATATGGAAAACCCAAAAGATTACACCAAAAAACTGCTAGAACTGATTCATGTATTCACCATAGTTGCAGGATATAAACTCAATGCACATAAATTGGTTGCATTTCTATACACCAACAATGAAGCGACAGAAAGAGAAATCAAGGAATTGATTCCATTTACAGTTGCACAAAAAACCATAAAATACCTAGGAATAAATCTAACCAAAGAGGTGAAACATCTATATGCTGAAAACTATAGAAAGCTTAAGAAAGGAAGTGAAGAAGACACAAATAAATGGAAACACATTCCATGCTCCTGGGTAGGAAGAATAAATATTGTTAAAATGTCGATTCTACCCTAAGTAATTTGCATATTCAATGGAATCCCTATCAACATAACACCAGCATTCTTCACAGAGCTAGAAACAATAATCTTAAAATTTGTATGGACCCAGAAAAGACCCTGAGTGGCCAAGAAATCTTGAAAAAGAAAACCAAAGCAGGAGGCATCACAATACCAGACTACAAGCTATACTACAAAGCTGTAATCATCAAGACAGTATGGTACAGTACAGGAAGAGACACTCAGATCAATGGAACAGAATAGAGAAACCAGAAATGGACCCATAAACGTATGGCCAACTAATCTTTGACAAAGCAGGAAAGAATATCCAATGGAATAAAGACAGTTTCTTCAGCAAGTTGTGCTGGGAAAACTGGACAGTGGCATGAAGAAGAATGAACCTGGACCACCTTCGTACACCATACACAAAAATGAACTCAAAATGGATGAAAGACCTCAATGTAAGAGAGGAAGCCATAAAAATACTTGAGGAGAAAGCAGGCAAAAACCTCTTGGATCTTTCCCGCAACAGCTTCTTACTCAACATGTCTCTGGAGGCAAGGGAAACAAAAGCAAAAATGAACTACTGGGACCTCATCAAAATAAAAAGTTTCTGCACAGCGAAGGAAACAATCAGCAAAGCTAAAAGGCAACCAACAGAATGCGAGAAGATATTTGCCAATGACATATCAGATAAAGGGTTAGTATCCAAAATCTGTAAAGAACTTCTCAAACACAACACCCAAAAAACAAATAATCCAGTGAAGAAATGGGCAAACGACATGAATAGACACTTCTCCAAAGAAGACATCCAGATGGCCAACCGACAGATGAAAAAATGCTCCACATCACTCATCATCAGGGAAATACAAATCAAAACCACAATGAGATACCACCTTACACCTGTCAGAAGGGCTAACATTAACAACTCAGGCAACAACAGATGTTGGCGAGGATACGGAGAAAGAGGATCTCTTTTGCACTGATGGTGGGAATGCAAGCTAGTACAGCCACTCTGGAAAACAGTATGGAGGTTCCTCAAAAAACTAAAAATAGAACTACCCTATGACCCAGGAATTGCACTACTAGGCATTTATCCACGGGATACAGGTGTGCTGCTTTGAAGGCACATATGCACCCCCATGTTTATAGCAACACTAGCAACAATAGCCAAAATATGGGAAGAGCCCAAATGCCTCTCGTTGGATGAATGGATAAAGAAAACCTGGTATATATATCCAATGGAGAATTACTCGGCAATTGGTAAGAATGAAATCTTGTCATTTGCAACCACATGGATGGAACTGGAGGGTATCATACTAAGCGAAATTAGTCAGAGAAAGACAAAAATCATATGACTTCACTCATATGAGGACTTTAAGAGACAAAGCAGATGAACATAAAGGAAGGGAAACAAAAATAATATAAAACAGGGAGGGGGACAAAACAGAAAAGACTCATAAATATGGAGAACAAACTGAGGGTCGCTGGAGGGATTGTGGGATGGGCTAAATGGGTAACTGGCACTAAGGAATCTACTCCTGAAATCATTGTTTCACTATATGCTAACTAATTTGGATGGAAATTTAAAAAAAATAAAAAAAAACACAAAAGTTCACGGTTTTTTTTTTGTTTTGTTTTCCTTTTTAAATTAAAGCATAATTAACATACAGTGTTCTATTAGTTTCAGGTGTACAATATAATAAATTAACAGTTGTGTACATTTCTTAGTGCTTTTCAACAGAAGTGTATTCTTAATTTCCTGTATCTATTTTATTGATCCCTCCACCCACCTTCTCTCTCCCAACTACCAGTTTGTTCTCTGTATTTAGAAGTCTTTTTTCCTCTTGTTTTCTTTGTTCATTTATTTTGTTTATCAAATTTCACCTATGAGTGAAATCATATGATGTTTGAATTAGTTCACTCAACATTATACTTTCTAGGTTCATCTATGTTGTAAATGGCAAAATACCATTGTTTTTAATGGTGGAGAACCTGAATAGATATTTTTCCAAGATTACATACAGATGGCCAACAGACACATGTCAAGATGTTCAACAACACTGGACAAATTTCCATCAGGGAAATGCAAATTAAAACCACAATAAGATATCACTTTCCGCTGTCAGAATGGCTAAAATAAAAAAGCCAAGAAATAAGTGTTGGTGAGGATGTGGAGCAATAGGAATTGTCATGAACTGCTGGTAGGAATGCAAAGTGCTGCAGCCACTGTCAAAAACATTATGGAGGTTCCTCAAAAGTTAAAAATGGGAATCGTATATGATTCAGTAACTTCACTACTGGGTACACACCCACAGAAAACATAAACACTTTTCTTTTATCAAGTCTAGATAGTTAATATACATTGTTACATTAATTTCATATGTACAGTATTCAACAATTCCATATATCACTCACTGCTCATCACATGTGCAAAAAGAGAGAAGAAAAACATTAATACATGTCCCTATGTTTATTTTAATATTGTTTATAAAAGCAAGATGTGGAAACAGCCCACGTGTCCATCGATAGATGAATGGATAAAGATGTTGCATGTATGTGTGTATATACGTACGTACAAACGCAAAAACACAAACAGTAGAATTTTACTCAGCCGTAAAAAGTGCATTGTTTTACATTTAAAAGACACAGTAGATACAAAAAATATATGAGTGTTTAAGTGTTCAGGTAATGCCTTGTATGGTTGATGCATGTATGAATCTAATATAAATAGAATTCTGCATGTAGGTCAAATTATATGGTATTCGTCTTTGTCTGACTTATTTCATTTAGTATCTTCCTCTCTAGGTCCAATCATGTTGTTGTGAATGGAAAGATTTCAATATAAAAAGCAAAATGAGCAAACAAAACCAGAAAGAGACTTATAAATATTGAGAACAAACTGGTAGTTTGTTGCCAGAGGGGCAGGTAGGGGAATGGGTGAAATAGGAGGAGGGGATTAAGAGGTACAAATTTCCAGTTATAAATACATAGGTCACAGAGATGAAAAATACAGCAGAGGGAATATAGTCAGTAATATTGTAATAACATTGTATGGTGACAGATAGTGACTACATTTATTTGGTAAGCATTTCATAATGTACATGATTGCTGAATCACTAGGTTGTACACCTGAAAACTAATATAATATGGATGTCAACCATACTGAAAATAAAAAGCATTCCAGAATTTTGGTCCCTTCCATCTTTTCTTGTGTTTTCACTGTCTTTTAAGTGAAAACTAAAGAGTTTTTATAAATTAATCCTTGATTCGCTATCTTATTTACCCATAAGGCAGTTGTGATCTGGAAGGGTAGTGAGGTATGGCCAAGGCACTTTTGTTTGATTTATTGATAGTGGTCCCATTGTGTTCTGAGAAATTGTAGACCTGTTGAATTTGCTCATTGTTTTTCCTAGAATGGTGTTGACATCTCTGGGGACCTGGCTAAAGAGAACTGTTTTTGAAGTTAGACATGTAGTTAGGGAGATATTCAAAGTATACATTTCTTCCTAAGTAGGAAGGCAGACCCTTGGGATCTCATTATTGAGCTGGCTTAATACACGGACTGGAAGTGAGGAGCTCATTTTCTCTTGGTCTCCATGGACTCTTTCATACTCAGAAGAGAGACCTGAAGAGATATTTTGTCCCCATGTTCAGTCAGCTGTTGAAGTTTCCAGTATTTCATTTCTGTTCACACAGCGATGTAATCTCTGGGGTTATCTCTTTCAGGGAAGAAAGAAGCAATTAATAAGTATTTATTGTTGAATGCCAAGTGTGTAGGTCACCCCTCCCTGTGTCCTGCTCCTTGTTGACCCTACCCTGAGCAGTGGGGTTGCTGGAGCTCCCCTGAGCTGCTGCCACCTCAGTTCTCAGGTGTTGTCAGTAATCAGCATCATTCACTCCCCCAGAATGGCAGCGGGTGCAGAATTTGGTAGGAACCTCTGTGAGAAATAGGTCCTAAAAGGTGCAATATGTTTTTGCACATTCCAGAGATAATGATCACAATGATCTCTAATGCATAATTATTCTGTGTAACAGGGCTTGAAAAGACAAGCTGCAGAAAAATACATATATTGCCATGTACTTCAAGTTTAAATACCTGTAACATCTTATTTTATATAGTGTAAGGATACATTAATATGTATTAAATATTAAAGAATAAATAAATACATAAATAATAAATAAATAAATAAAGATAAAATGAATTTAATAATAGTGATCATCTCTGAGAAGGGTTACTGTAATTGGGCAGGAGTAAACATGATGTTTCTGCTGTATTGATGATATTGTGCTTTATTTTGTAATTTGAGCAGTGTGGGTAGGTGTGTATTCAAGAAGAATGAAATGGTGGCAAGGCTAAACCTTAGATTCAGTTAACAGTCTACTTTGATGCTGTCTCAATTTTAACCAAGTCTGGATCTTTCAATCCTATGTCCACTTTTAATAGAGAACTTCTCACACCACAGGGAATATCTCTTAAGCCTGTGTGTGTGGCTTGAGGTAGAAGCAGTAAATCTGTAAGACAACACAGGGGTCTGAGCCTGGCACATGCATTTCACTTGTGTCTAAAAGTGGGTTGGAGCACCATCCCCAAATGAGTTACATGTTCTCTTCTGTTCAGGCCTGGTCCTATGGGTGACATTTATATTTAAGTATGAAATGTCCCCTGGAGTGTCCAACTTTATGATTTTGGTAGATCTGATAACACTCATTTCAATGTAGGCAATTGAGTTATCTAGTTACTTTGTGGTGTATAATAATCAGCTTCTTTGAGCAGAGATTAACAGAAAGTTAGAAGCCCCTTTTCACGTAGAGAATTGTTGTCAGCATGCATTCACATCTCCCTACTTGAGCTTGGCAGAGACTCCACACAGCCTTCTTGTTCCACAGATTCTGGTGGGCCTTGTAATTTCTTAGGACACAGTCAGCGTGACCATATAATTTATTAGGTAAAGTAGGCCACTTCTGAGCAGAAAAAGGAACAATATTGAAAATTATGCATAAACTGGGAGAATATGGCCTCCCTAGTCATAGCTGTCACGTGATGGTTCTCCTTGTACCACAGCCTGGACCTATTGTAGAGCCTTCTCTTGCTCCAGTTCCACCCACCCCCACCATCCAATACTGACAGCCTCATGGATTATCTAAAAATATGTTGGAGCTTCATACTCACATTGGGAATATTTGCCTTCCAAATTTGTAAGTCGTCTACCAAATTTGCCTTTTTTTAATGTATGAGTAGTACGAGATAACTCCATACACATACTGATTCACTTTGAATAATAATCAAATCCATGTAACTTTATAATATAGTTGGAAATAAGGGAATGAGATGAGTATAGTTTGTTCTTCTTTCTTAGGATTGCTTTAGCTATTCAGGGTCTTTTGAGTTTTCATACAAATTTTAGAATTGTTTTTTCTGTTTCTATGAAAAATGCCATTGGAATTTAGGGGGTTATTGCATTAAATCTATAGATGGCTTTGGGTATTACGGACATTTTAACTTTATTATTTTCTTGGTCCATGAGCAAGACATGTTTTTCCACTTATTTGTGTCTTTGTCAATTTCTTTCATCAATGTCTTAAGAGTTTTCAGTGTGAAAATGATTTACAGTGGTTAAATTTATTTGCAAGTATCTTATTGCTTTTGATGCTATTGTATATGGGATAATTTTCTTGTTTTTTACTATAATTCACTGTTGGTGCATAGAAATGCAAGTGATAATTGTATGTTGAGATTGTATCCTGCAACTTCACTGAATTTGTTTATTAGTTCCAAACAAAGTTGTGGTGGAATCTTTAGGATTTTCTGTATACATAATGTCATTTGCAAGCAGAGATAATTTTACTTCTTCCTGTCTGATTTGGATGCCTTTTATTTCTTTTCTAGTCTTATTTCTTTGGCTAGGACTTCTAATCATGTTACTGTCTCATTCACATTTTCTGTTTCCACATGATTCAACCTTGGAGATTGTATGTTTCTAGTTTGTCCAGTTTGTTGGTGTATAGTTGTTTGTAATAGTCCCTTATGATTGTTTATATTTTTATGGCATCAGTTGAATTACTCCTTTTCATTTTTAATTTTCTTTATTTGGATCCTCTCTCTCTCTCTCTCTCGGTTAATATAGCTAATGGTTTGTCCATTTTGTCTTTTCAGAGAACCAACTCATAGTTTTGATAATCTTTTATGTTGTTTTCATTTTCTCTATTTCATTTGTTTCTGCTCTAATTTTTATTTCCTTCCTTCTGCTAACTCTGTGCTTAATTTGTTTTTCTTTTTCTAGTTCTTTGAGGTATATATTTAGGTTTTTTATTCAAGATTTTTCTTTTTTTCTTGATCTATACATTTATTGTTATAAACTTCCTAGAACTGCTCTTGTTACATAAGGTTTGGTATGTACAAATCCACTTTTTTGTGTGTTAGGATATATTTTAAATTTCCCTTTGATATCTTCTTCAATCCAATGGATCCATTTGATCCAGCTATGTGTTGTTTAATCTCCATGTAGTTGTGAGTTTTCCAGCTTTATTACTGTTATTGATTTCTATTTTTATATCATTGTGGTCAGTAAATATACTTGATATTATTCCTATTTTCTTGAATTTGTTGAGACTTGTTTTGTGTCCTACTGTATGATCTGTACTAGAAAATATTCCATCTCCACTTGAGAAGAATGTGTGTTTTCTTGTTGCTGAATGGAATGTTCTGTGTATATCAGTTATGTCCGTTTGGTCTAATGTGTTAAAATCTTCTGTTTCTTTATTGATTCTCTGTCTGATGATCTAACCATTGCTGAGCATGGGAAATTAAACTTCACAATATTATTGTATTGTTTTTTAATTTCTTCTCTAAGTTGTCAGCATGAACGTTATATATTTAGGTGCTCTGATGTACACCTATTACAATTTGTATATCTTTCTGATGAATTGATTATTTATCGTTATATAATGACTTTCTTTGTCTTTTTTGACAATTTTTAGCTTAAAGCTTATATTTTTGTGATATCAGTATATACTGCTTTCTTTGGTTATCTTTTGCTTGAAACATCTTTTGCCATCCTCTCACAAATGTATGTGTTCCCTTAAAGTTGTAGTGAGTTTCTTCTGAGCAGCATATTTCTGTATCTCTATCTTGTTTTTTAAATCCATGCAGCTATTCTGTATCTTTTGATTGGAGAATTTAATTCATTTAAATTTAAAGTAACCATTGATCAGTAATATCTTACTAATGCCATCTCATTAACTGTTTTCCAACTGTTTTCTAATTATCTTGTTCCGTTCTTCCTCTTTTGCTGCCTTCTTTTGTGAATTGATGATTTTCTGTAGTGATATGCTTTGAATCCCTCTCTTTATCTATTGGGTTTATTGGAAACCTACTATAGGTTTTTGCTTTGCAGTTACTAGGTAGCTTACATAAATCATTATATATATGTACATAAATATTATATAAATATATATGTGTATATATTATAGAAAACACTCTATGCTGATAACAACATCAATGGCAAAAAACTCTTTACCACTTTTCTTTCCTATTGTGCTATAATGTCAAAAATTATTGCTTTTTGTATTGTTTATTAAAAAGTTATAGTAGCTATAGTTATTTTTAATAGTCTTGTCTTTTAGTCTTTCTACTATAGTTAAGTGGTTAATAACACTCCTCCATATTACATTATTAGAGTATTTTGAATTTTAATTTATATTTACCTTTGCTAGTGTGCTGCATATGTTCACGTGTTTTCATGTTACTAATTAGTGTTGTTTTACTTCAGCTTGAATAACTTTTATCTGGAAGGCAAGTCTAGTGGTGATGATTTCCCTCAGCTTTTGTTTTTCTGGAAGTCTTTAAGTCTTTATTTCTAAAGGATAACTTTGGTGTACAGAGTATTCAGAGTATTCTTTAGCTGTTTTTTTTTTCTTTCATCACTTTGACGATATTATCCTGTTCTCTCCTGGCCTACAGACTTTATGCTGAGAAATCTGCAGATAGCCTAATGCGGGTTCCATTGTAGGTTACCATTTTTTTTCTTGCTTTTTGGATTGTCTGTTTGTCTTTGATTTTGGACAATTTTATTATAATGTGTTTAGGAGAAGATAATTTTTTTAACTTTAAGAAATATTTTAGAGTGAGAACAGGAGGGGCAGAGGGGCAGGAGTAGAGAGGGAGAGAATCTTAAGCAGACTCCATGCCCAGTGAAGAGCCTGAGTTGTGGCTTGATCCCATGAGGCTGGGATCATGATCCAAGCTGAAATCAAGAACAAGGTGCTCAACTGACTGAGTAACCCCAGTGACTAAAGAAGATAATTTTGTATTGAAATTATGGGGTGACCTATTATCCTGATGAATATGCATATTCAAATCTCTCCCCAGGTTTAAGAATTTCTCAGCCATTATTTTTTAAATAAGCGTTCTTCTCCCTTCTCCTTCTCTTATCTTTCTGGAACTGCACTAATTTGTACATTGTTTCATTTGATGGCATCCCATAGATCACTGGCATTCTTCACTCTTTTTCATTATTTTTTCTTTATTCTTTTCTAACTCAGTAATTTCAAACTTCTTATCTTCCAAATCATGGGTTCTTCCTTCTCTTTTATCTATCTGATGTAAATACTCTCTATTGCTATTTCATTTATTGTATTCTTCAGCTCCAGAATTTCTGTTTGGTTCTTTTAATGATACATATGTTTGCTACTCTTATTTTGTTCACATGTTGTTTTCCTGATTTTTGTCTTGTATTTCTGTGTTTTCCTGTAGCACATCAAATTTCCTTAAATTATGAACTCTTTATAGGGTAAGTTGTAGATCTCTATGCCTATGGGTTCCATTACTGGAATATTGCTGTGACTCTTTGGTGATGTCATGTTGGCAGGAGAGTTACTGGCAGAAATGGCAAGCTGTCACCAGGTTTGCTGAACTCAAGAACATATTGTTTGTCTGCAACCTATTGATCAGGAAACCAGGATCAGTGCACAATTGGAAAACACTTCTCTCAACCAGACATTCATGGAATACAATCTATATTTGTCACAGCAAAGAAAATCACCAAAAGAGAATGCTTCACAAGAAGAAGGTATGGGATCTACTCACACAGACTGCTACAGAAGAAAAATGGAAAATAATTTTAGGATGATGACTAAGGGAGGAAGGTTCCAAGATGGCACCCACGTACAGGAGGATGTTGTCACTGAGGAGAGTAAGTGTGCTTGTTAATTAATTACAGGATACATAAAGGAAAAGAAGGTTATAGGCCTGCTCAGGTTGGATTTAGTAGATATTATCTAAACAAAAGAATAATTAGAATTTTGAGTGTATTATTTGGAAATAGTTAAATGCCAAAAGAAACAGCCAAAATATTTCAGAGTGGGTGCTTATTTATGAAAGGTATCAGGGAAAGAGAAGGATGGTACAGGTGACTGTTCTACAGGTGATCAAGTGTAATTATAATATAAAGTTTATTTCATATACATATATAAACTTTACATTATACTTTACATTATTTACATTGTGTAATGTTTATATTTAATATATGCATATATTGCACATATTTAGGTATATATTTTTATATAATGTTTATATATACATTTATATGCAATATAATATTTATGTATAATATGTATTATATAATGCTTATATGTTATTATGTAATGTTTTGTAACATTATATAAATGTCATAGATTTATATAAAACTATATAAAATATTTATACAATTTTTAAAAATTTAAAGCCATGTTAGTTAACTTATAGTATAATAATGGTTTCAGGCATAGAATTTAGTGATTCATACTTACATACAACACCCAGTGTTTACCCAATAAGTGCTCCTCCTTAATGCCGTCACCCAATTAGCCCCTCCAAGCCCTCCAGCAAACCTTAGATCTCTGTATATAAGAGTCTTTTATGCTTTGATGCTCTCTCTGTTTTTCCTCTATTTTTCCTTCCCTTTTATATATTCATCTGTTTTGTTTCTTAAGTTCCACATATGAGTGAAACCTTATATTTTTCTTTCTCTGACTTATTTCGCTTAGCACAATTCATTCTAGCTCCACTTATATTGTTGCAAATGACAATATTTCACTCTTTTGATGGTTGAATAATATTCCATTGTGTGTATATACCTCATATTCTTTATCCATTTGTCAGTTGGTAGATATTTGGGCTCTTTCCACAATTTGGCTAT
The DNA here is from genome assembly GCF_018350175.1 of Felis catus. Lineage (NCBI taxonomy): Eukaryota > Metazoa > Chordata > Mammalia > Carnivora > Felidae > Felis > Felis catus. The sequence goes on along the minus strand of NC_058372.1, from coordinate 1,375,608 downwards.
TGTTGATAGCACTGCTATAAACATTGCAGTACATGTGCCCCCTCTAAACAGCATTTTTGTATCCTTTGGATAAGTACATAGTAATGTAATTTTTACTTTTAATTTAAAATAAAATTTTTTTTGACTTTTTGAGGCACCTCCACACTGTTCTCCAGAGTATCTGCACCAGCTTGCATTCCCACCAACAGTGTAAGAGGGTTCCCTTTTGTCCACATCCTCGCCAACATCTGTTGTTGCATGACTTCTTAATTTTAGCCATTCTGACAGGTGTGAGGTGGTATATCTTGTGGTTTTGATCTGTAGTTCCTTGACGGTGAATGATGTTGAGCATGTTTTCATGTATCTGTAAACCATCTGGATGTCTTCTTTGGAAAAGTGTCTGTTCATGTCTTTTACCCATTTCTTGACTGGATTATTATTATTATTGTTATTATTATTATTTTGGGATTTGAGTTTTATAACTTCTTTACAGATATTGGATACTAAACCTTTATCTGATATGTCATTTTCAAATATCTTCTCCCATTCCGTTGATTACCTTTTAGTTTTGTTGATTGTTTCCTTCACTGTGCAGAAGCTTTTTATCTTAATGAAGTCCCAATAGTTTATCTTTGCTTTTGTTTCCATGCCTCTGGAGACATGTCAAGTAAGAAGTTTCTATGACCAAAGTCAAAGAGGTTGTGGCCTGTTTTCTTTAGGATTTTAATGGCTTCCTGTCTTACATTTAGGTCTTTCATCCATTTTGAGTTTATTTTGGTGTAGGCTGTAAGCAAGTAGTCCAGGTTCACTCTTCTGCCTGCCACTGTTCAGTTTTCCCAATGCCATTTGATGAAGAGATTTTTTTCCCCATTGGATAGTTTTTCCTGCTTTGTTGAAGATTAGTTTTCCATCATTGTGGGTCCATTTCTGGGTTATCTATTCTATTCCATTAGTCTACGTGCCTGGTTTTTTTTGTGCCAGTATCACACTGCCTTGATGATTACAGCTTTACAATACAGCTTGAAGTCTGGAATTGTTATGCCTTTAACTCTGGTTTTCTTTTTCAACATTACTTTGGCTACTTGGGTCTTTTCTGGTTCCATACAAATTTTAGATTTGCTTGTTCTAGCTCTGTGTAGGATGCTGGTGGTATTTTGATAAGCATTGCATTGAATGTGTAGATTGCTTTGGGTAGTATTGACATTTTAATAGTATTTATTCTTCCAATACATGAGTATAGACTGTTTTTCCACTTCTTTATGTCTTCTTCAACTTCTTTCATAAACTTTCCATAGTTTTCAGAGTACATATCTTTAACCTCTTTGATAGGTTTAGTACTAGGTATTTTATGGGTTTTAGTGTAATTTTATTTTTATTTTTAAATTGTTTTTGCATGTATTTGTTCATTTCAAGAAAGAGATAGCAAGGGGGGGGCAGAGAATGAGAAGGAGAATCCCAAGCAGACTCTTCATTCTCAGCACAGAGCCTGATGCAGGACTTGAACCCACAAAATGCAAGACCATGACCTAAGCCAAAACCAAGTGTCAGACTCTTAACTGACTGAGCCACCCAGGAGCTCCTGATCTGGTGTAATTTTAAATGGGATCAATTCCTTTATTTCTCTTTCTGCTGCTTATCAAAATGGAACTGATTTGTCTATGTTGATTTTATATCCTGTGACTTTGCTGTATTCATGTATCCATTAGAGCAGGTTTTTGGTAGAGTCTTTCAGGTTTTCTAGGTGAGTATCATGTGATCTGCAAAGAGTGAAAGTTTTACTTCTTCCTTACTGATTTGGATGCCTTTCATTATTACTTTTGTTGTTGTTGTCTGATGGCTGAGGCTAAAATTTCCAGTAGTATGTTGAATAACAGTGGTGAGAGTGGATATCCTTAATGTGTTCCTGACCTGATGGGAAAAGATTTCAGATTTTCCCCATTGAGAATGACATTATCTGTGAGTCTTTTATACATGACCTTTATCATGTTGTGGTATATTCCTTCTATCCCTACTTTCTTGAGGGTTTTTTATCTAGAAAGGACTCTGTATTTTGTCAAATCTTTTTCTGCATCTATTGAGAGGATTGTGTAGTTCTTAACCTTTATTTATTAATGTGATACATCACATTGATTCATTGCAGATATTTAAACATTCCTGCATTCCAGGAATAAATCCCATTGATCATGGTGAATAATTCTTTTAATGTATTGTTGGTAATGATTTGCTAGTATCTTGTTGAGAATTTGTGAATTGATATTCATCAGGGATATTGGTCTGTAATTCTCCTTTTCAGTGGGTTTTTGTCTGGTTTTGGAATCAAAGTAATGCTGACCTTATAGAATGAGTTTGGAAGTTTTCAAATATTAATAAAATTGGTTAAATTCTAAAATGAAATAAGTTTTGAGATTAATATTGTGTACTCCTAATGTAACATACATAACAAAATATATTGCACTTTTCTATCCTTATACAAACAGAATATTACATATTTTCTCCATAAAATCACAGGAGACTCTAATGACTTACATTAATGGAACATGGCTTTGTATAGCAATAGTTTGTGTTTCACATATATTTGCAAAACGTGTTTGGCTGATCTTTAATATTACATCAAAGCCACAATGAGTTCTAACTTTGGGGCCAGCATACTTGGTTTCAAATGCTGCCACCACTGCTCACATGGTGGTAGTGGATGAGTGACTTAAGTTCTCTGTACCCCAATTTCCTCATCTTGAGAAGTTGATAATTAGACTAGCCTTCCTTATAGGGTAGCAGTGAGGATTAAAAGGGTCAATATATGTAAAATGTTTAAAATAGTCTAACTCCTATTAAGTGCACTAGAAGTGTTTGCTATCTTTATTAGGGAGGGCATGTAAGAACCAGTGTAGAATTGGAAGCCAGTGTATAAAGCCAAATGTACACAGACAGAGTTCAAATATGAAAGGCAAGTGAGATAAATTTGGTTCATTGTAGAACTAAAACACTGCTAGAGTTTGGAGGGGATAAGGGAGATGCAAACCTAAGTCTTGTAAATGAATGTATATGACTCCTGCTAGGCTCAGATGAGTTGACATGCAATACAGAAAACAGGCCACAGCATTAGCAGTGTGATTAGTTATCAGGAAATGAAAATTCCTTCCTGACACAGGGATTTTAATGGGAAGCCAAGGAAAGTTGTCAATGGATGATGTTTGAAATAATAAACAAATGGTAGAGATAACTTGTTTGTTCAGTGTAAAAGGTTTGAGAGATTATTTGGATTATTTTTGATTTTTAAAATTTTTATATAAATTCCAGTTAGTTAACATATAGTGTAATACTAGTTTCAAGTGTAGAATGTAATGATTCAACACTTCTGTACAATACCAGGTGCTCATCACAAAAAGTGCCCTCCTTAATCTCCATCAACCATTTAACCCATTCCCCACCCACCTTTCCTCTGATAACCCTCAGTTTGTTATCTATAGTTAAGAGTCTGCTTCTTGGGTTACCTCTCTCTTTTTTCTCTCATTGCTTGTTCATTTTTTTTCTTAAATTTCACATATGTGTGAAATCATATGGTATTTGTGTTTGTATGATTGACTTACTTCGCTCAGTATAATACTCTAGCTCCATCCACATCATTGAAAATGGCAAGCTTTTATTCTTTTTATGGTTGAGTAATATTCCATTTTATCTATATATACCACATTTCCCCCCTCATATATATAGGATTAGGGTAAGTTTTAGGGCTAAGTTTAAGGAAATGTTAGTGTTAACCCCAGAGTTATACTATGTGTCTGGTATCCTGTAGTTCAAAGACATCTCTAGGAGTTAGGTTTAGGTTAGGATTTCAATTAGGGATTAGGAATTATGAGTTTGGGTTAGGGTTAGGTTTAGGGTTTAGTTAAGGTATGTGCCTGGCAACCTGTAGTTTAGAGACCTCTCCAGAGAATGAAATACCAGAGTTCTGTTGGCTTGAGAATAGACATGGCAGTTATCCTCTAAGCTGAGGGAAGGATTGGATTTAGGGCTCTAAATGCTCTTACATAGATTTTCTCAACTTTTGTTGGCATGAACTTGTAATTGAATCTTAAAGACAATCAGGAAGGCATAAATGGTATAGGTTGGCTCTCAAAGAGTAAGTTCCAGGTTAACAAGGAAAAGGTGAGTTTTAATGTATTCCAGCTTTTCTGTTTCATGGCTCCTGAATCTCCCTTACTTCTCGCCAGTTGTCTGGTAAATTTGGGCTTTACCGCCATGGGGAGCAGGGGAAAAATCAGGTGAATCAGCAGAATCCATTCCTTTCATTGACAATACAATTCAAAGCACCTTTTTCTGGTTGGTTGGTGATAACTTCTGTGGCGTCCCAGTAAAAGGGCAACATCATGTTCAAGGCATTTCTGTGAAGAGTCTTATCTTGTGAACATCACACCATTCTGACAGTTACTTGAAGGGTATTAATTGCAATTTTGGAATTTGTCTTCCCCATGGTCTCAGTCAAGGAAATAATGTCACATTATTCATTTTGTTTCCTTAAAGGCCCTATTTGCTCTGGGATAAGGATTTCATACCCTGATACCTTAAATGCCCTAAAGCATTCCTGCATTCTGCTCAAAGCACATCTTCTGGACAAGCCCAGGCTTTCTTTTATGTGATGATAACTACAGTTTGTTTTAGACTTTGCTTTCCATGGTTAGATTTTGAACATTAGCACAGTTGGTATAGGAAGACAGGTCGATGTTCTCAGGTTTCATGACAGCTAGAGAGCTTGTTGGTTTGTAAATGGTAAAGCATAGACCACAAAGAGAACAGTGGGGAGAGTGGACAAATACAGGAAGGTCAGTATGGAAAAGTTGAGAGAGCACTGCATAAGATCTAGGTTTAGTTCAAAGTCACAGACATGAAAGGAATTAGGAGAATGTCTGTTAGTGACACTGGGGTGAGACGAAAGGACTATGCCATCCATTTCCCCATAATGTCTGACTTCGAAGAATATAGAGAGATATTTTATTCCACAATTCTAAAGCTGCCTTTGATAGGTCCCTCTTTTCCACTAAGAAGAAAATCAAGCCATAAATCTCTAAATTTCTCTTTTTTTGAATTATGGATAGTTTGCTCCTTATCTCTTATTCCTCTTCACTTCTAGGAGAATGCTGAACAATGACTGGTATAGCAGTTTAGGAAATGTTACAAAACCGCTGCCTTCTTTTAATTAATGTAGTGAGGAATTCAGGCAGCTTTCTTTGTAATGCAAGACAGTTGTGCCTACCTCAGAGGAAACACCTACAGCATTTGAGTTAAAATATTTTGTGGTGTATTATCTTTCATTTTAGGGAAATAAAAAAGAAATACCTTGGAAAATTTCCCCCATTCCTTGTGAGGTTCATGACAATTACATTATGAATAACATAAAATGGTGTATAGATATACTTGAGAATCGGTCTTAACAATCTTGGGCCACATTCAGTGTTCCTATCTCTCCAGCTGTAACTTCACCAATTAGACATCCCTTGCATTTTTTTCAAGTGCTAGGATTACAATATTTGAGCTAGTAAAAGTCTTCAAAAGACTGCATGCGGGTCTGTTCTGGCTGAATTTGTGATTGCTGTCTTCTGTCAGAGAGTGAGGGGAGACGTGGAGGGGCAAAGCTATCTGGGAACATGTAAATGTGGGTTACTACATCTTTTAGCAGCAATTATAAAGTGTTAGTATTTTCTATGAAAGATTGGTAACACACAAGAGAAAATAAGCAAATGAAAACCAAACTATTAATGCACAGTGGAGTTTCTTAACTTTATTTTTCACAAAATAACAGCCACAAGGTAAACTAATGACTGGATTTTATGCAATATTCACATATCTTTTCCTATTAAAAATCAGTGAGTTTTCTATTCAGAAGCTCAATTTGAAATTATAGAAAACCTAATGTGGAATAATTATAAATTATAACTTTGAGTTCAAATGTCTTAGCTGCTGTTCTAGAGCATGTGAAATTTTTGTGGAAATTGTGTTTCCAGCTGTTGTCCATGCCTCACAGGTTGGGATTCACACACATTCAGTCCCAAGCACAACTGGTTCCTGTCCAGTTTCCTACTCCAAACACCCTCCCTTTTCTTTTGCTTCCTCTGCAATTTTCTTCAATTCTGTAATTTCATTTTGGTCTTTCAAAATTATTTGTAGTCTCATTTATGATCGGAAGCATTCCATCACCAAATCCCCCACGTTATTTCACTTCTCGATTAGGATTAAGACCTTTGGCTTAGCTCATAGTGTGAATGCTCATTTTTGGTGTGTGTGTGTGCACACTGTGCCTTTGTTTATATTTCCAGTTGATGTTATTTCTTTTTTGTCAAAAAATAAGTTGCTAACATACATGAATGAATAGAATATTTTGTTCTTCCTATAATCATAATGCAATTGAAATGTATTTTTTTCACCCAATATTAACATTTTAAAGTTGTTACTGAGTTGTTTTTCATCTCATGGTAAGTTCTCATTTATGTAGGATTATTAAGAGTAGAGATATTCCTTTCTCTGAAACCACAAAATTGGAAGTAGCCTGAAAACACATAAAAGAGGAATAAATTGAAAGTTTTTTGTTAAAAAGGTAATTTTTCATGAAAATTGTCTTCTTGGCTATGGAACATAATCTTCAATCTTTGTTTATCCAATACTACCTTAGGGATTCATAAAATGAACTCATTCACTTGAGAAGTTATTGATAGTGTCCACAACAGGAAGAAACATCTGAATGAACATAAAAACTATAAAAATGTTACTGAAACAAGAGCATTTTGGAAATGGCATACTTTTTCCCCAGTCTACTGGCCAGTGTTTAACAATGAGTAAGCAGCCTTTGAGTTTATGATTCTTTCTTCAGGTACTGGGAAACAGTGAATGATGATGGGAAATCATATAAGTTCTGAAGGCTACTTTACTAGGTTTTTCTCATTGGCCTCATCTGGAAGTAATTCTCTTTGTGCTTATCTTGATGTTCTACCTGACGACATTGATAGGCAACCTCTTTATCATTGTCTTGTCATGCCTGGACGCCCATCTCCACATTTCCATGTACTTCTTCCTCTCAAACCTCTCTTTTCTGGATCTCTGCTACACCACCAACTCCATCCCTCAGTTGCTGGTTACCCTCTGGGGCCCAGAAAATACCATCTCTTATGCTGGTTGCATGACTCAATTTTACTTTGTCCTCGCATTGGGAACCAGAGTGCGTCCTCCTGGTGTTCATGTCCTATGACCGTTATGCAGCTATCTGTAGACACCTGCAATATGCCATGGTCATGAATGCTTGCTTCAGCCACCTGTTGGCTATGGCTTCCTGGGTCAGTGGCTTTATCGCCTCAGCACTTCATTCCTCCTTTACCTTCTGGGTCCCCCTCTGTGGACATCGCCAAGTGGACCATTTCTTCTGTGAAGTTCCAGCACTGCTCTGATTATCGTGTGTTGATGCCCGTGCTAACGAGCTGACCCTCCTGATCATGAGCTCCATTTTCGTCCTGATACCACTCATCCTTATTCTCAGCTCATATGATGCCATTGCCCTGGCTGTGTTTAGAATGCAGTCATCAGTCAGACTTCAGAGAGTCTCTGAGACATGTCGAGCCCATTTTATGGTTGTTTCCCTCTTTTTCATTCCAGTCATGCACATACATCTGCAGCCACCATCAGGAAGTTTTCAAGATTAAGGCAAGTTCATTGGCCTCTTTTATACTGTTGTCACACCTAGCCTCAACCCTCTAATCTACACTCTCAAAAACAAAGATGTAGAAGGGCAGTAAGGAGACTAGTGGGATGGGAGTGGGAGATGTGATAGAACACGATTTTTATCCTGCAACTTTTGTTCAGTCTCGTCCATCTTGGATGGTGGTTTCCCTTTTCTTTGATACTTATTTTAATTTACAACCCAGTAAGCATAGACGAAAGTTCAGTCCTAACTTTGGAAACATTTTATTGACTAATTCTAAAATATTATCTAAAGGTAACTTTTTTGATTTGTAACACTTTAATCTTTAATAATTCCATATTTAGTGCCCATAGAAATTAGGGACTTTTTAAAAAGTTTATTTATTCAATTTGAGAGAGAAAGAAAGAAAGCACAAGTGGGGGAGGGACAGAAGGAGAGAGAGGGAGAGAGTGAATCCCTAGCAGGCTCCACAGAGCACTGAGCCCAATGCAGGCTTGAATTCACCAAATGGAGAGATCATAACCTGAACTGAAATCAAGAGTTGGATGCTTACCTGACTGAGCCACCCAGTCACCCCTAGGGGATGATTTTTAAAAATAATATGTTAAGGGGAGCCTGGGTGGCTCAGGTCAATTAGGCATTGAACTCTTGACTTTGGCTTAGGTCATGATCTCATGGTTCATGAGTTCAAGCCCTACATCTGGCTCTGCACTGCTTGGGATTCTCTCTTCCTGTCCATCCCCCACTGTCTCTCTCTTTTTCAAAATAAATAAATAAAAACTTTAAAAATAAATAAAACATAATAATATGCTAAATTATGGACTAAGCAATAATATCTACAAAAAGATGGAGCACTATGGTAAAGATATACATGTATTGAGTTTTGATCATTGACAGGCATTCAGTTTAGCAAAATGGTGACAAGATGTATGACAATTCTTTCGTTAAAGCATATTTTTTCAAGATACTATATTATAGTGTTTTATTCTATGGGTCTATATGCTTGTTGCATGGAACAATATAAAGATATATCTGTTCAAAATAGTTCATTTGTCCCCCCATCCAATTATTCATCTACTCATTCATTTATTCATTTACTTTAATAGCTAAATATCTTCTAGATTTCAGAGGTTTTGCTAAAATAGATGAATAAAACACTCTTTTTGCCTGAATAGAACTCATTTTCTGGTGGGAGAAATAACAATGTAAGATAAAAAAATAAAGTATCATTATATGACTTAATTTGTCACTGTGCACAGTGCTAATAAGTTAGGGTAGCTTTCAAAAGTTTAAAACAAGGGGTGTCCAACTTCAGCTCAGATCATGAACTTACAGTTGTGGGTTTGAGCACCATGTTGGGCGTTCCACTCTCAGTGCAGAGCCTGCTTTGTATCCTCTGTCTCTCTCTCTCTCTTTCTCTCTCTCTCTCTTTCTCTGCCCCTTTCCTCCCCCTCTCTCTTTGTCAAAAATATTAAAATAAGTAAACAAACAAATAAATAAATGAAATTAATTTTTTTAATGTTTATTAATTTTTGAAAGACAGAGAGAGACAGAGCACAAGCAGGGGTGGGGCGGAGAGAGAAGGGGACACAGAATCTGAAGCAGGCTCCAGGCTCTGAGCTGTCAGCACAGAGCCCGATGTGGGGCTAGAACTCACGAATTGAGAGATCATGACCTGAGCCAAAGTTGGACGCTCAACTGACTGAGCCACCCAGGCACCCCTAAATAAATGAAATTTAAAAGAAAACAAGGAGTTTGGCCATAAATATTGAAAAATAAATACGATTTGTAATTCCTGTAGGAAGATGATACTATTCAGTAAAACCAAAGAAACCAATATGTATTTAATTTGTTTTGATTGGGCTTTACTAATAACATATTGACGGTACGTTAAAACTTTTCTTTTAAACATCATTATTCTTTCTTTTAATGTTAAAAAGAAAATTGACCCGTATCCTTTAATTTATGACTCTTAGTGGTAAATAATAATACTGATGAGTCATGGGTGGGAGAGACTCTCCAGTAATACAGCACAGGTAGACTTCTTTTCTTTTTCTACTTTTAAAAAAACCTTAAAAATGTGTGTGTGTGTGTGTGTGTGTGTGTGTGTGTGTGTATCAGAATCACTGATAGAAGGTAGAATCCCTGAACCCATCCACAACAAGGCTCATGCATGTAATAGAATTTTTATTAAATAATAATTTTAATATTAAGTCATGCGACAGAATCCCTTTGCATATCACACAAACTTTATAAAATATGAAAACATGGACTCCTCCTGCCTCCCTAGAAATATTACCATTTGGAATACCTCATGTAGGGCTCCAGCCTTTCTGTTATTAAAAACAATGTTTTATTTACTTATTTTCAAAGACAGCATGAGAAGGGGAGAGGCAGAGAGAAAGACAGAGAGAGATAGAGAGAATCTCAAGCAGCTCCACAGTGTCAGTGCGGAGCCTGATGTGAATTCATGAAACCACGAGATCATGACCTGAGCCAAAACCAGGAGTTGGACGCTCAACACACTGAACCACACAGCCTCCCCCACTCCAGCCTTTCAGCAGATAAATGGCTGTCTTTTTTCAGGTCTATTGAAGTATAATTTACATACAATAAAATCCATCCATTTAAATGTACAGTTCAATGAGTTTTGACAAATGTATAAATTATGTAAATATCACACAATGAAGACATAGAACGTTTGCATGACTCCCAAAAGAACACTGTGCTCTTTGCAATTAATTCTCTTCATCCATCTACAGCCTTAAGCAGCAGTTTTCTTTCACTATAGTTTTGACTTTTTTTTTTTAGAATGTCATATGAATGTAATGATACAGTGTGTAATCTTTGAGTTTGGCTTCTTTCACTTGGCATAATGTCTTTGAAATTTATGCATGTGTCAGTAGCTCCTTCCTTTTAAGTGATGGCTAGAATTCCATTGTATGAATAATGTACACTATATCCACTATATCTGATAATAGTCTTTGGGAGTATTTACTTTTTGGTTAATATGAGTAATACTATTATGAAAACTAGTAGACAAGTGTTTGTGTGTGTATGTAATTTTCATTTAACTTGGGTAAATGCGTAGTAGTGGAATTGATGGATCATGTCCTTAGTATATGTTCACATTTATTAGAAACTGTCAGAATGTTTTCACAGTGTCTGTACCATGATCACTGCAAAGAGCAGTATACGTGAGTTCCAACTGTCCACATTATCTGTAACACTTGGTATTGTCAACCTTTATTCTGTTAGCTTTTCTAGTAGGTTTATAGTTGTATCTCATTGTGGGTTTTTAAAAATTAAGGTATAATGAACATACAGTATTATATTAGTTTCAGGTGTACAGCATAATAATTCAACAATTCTATACATTATTCAATGCTCATTAAGATAAGTGTAGTCACCATCCATCACCAAACAATGTTATTACAATCTTATTGACCATATTTCTTATGCTGTGCTTTTTATATCCATGGCTTATTTATTTTATAACTGGAAGTTTATACCTCTTAATCTTTTTTTTATCTATTTAATCCATCCCCACCTACCTCCCCCCTGACAACCACTAGTTTGTCCTCTGTATTTGAGTGTGTTCATATGGTTTCTCTCTTTCTTCCTTAGTTTGTTCATTTATTTTGTCTCTTTGTATCTGCATATTAATGAAATTAAATGGTACTTGTCTTTGTCTGACTTATTTCAGTTAGCATAATACTCTCTAGGTCCACCCATGTTCTCATAAATGGCAGTCTCATTCTTTTTTTAATGATAATTGCATTATTTTTTATGGCTGAGCAATTTCCCATTGTGACATATCTATATATCATCTATATATATATAATCTATATCTATCTGTATCATCTGTATCTGTATCTATATCTATCATCTATATCTATCATCTATATAAAGCTAATCTATCTATACCAACCACATATTCTTTATCCATTCATCTATTGATGTATACTTTGGTTGCTTTCTTACTTTGGCTACTATAAATAAAGCTCCAATAAACACAGGGTTGCATATATATCTGTTTGATTTAGTGTTTTCATTTTCTTTGGGTGAATACCCAGTAGTGGAATTACTGGATCATGTGGTAAGTCTTTTTTTAAGGGAACTCTGTAGGGTTTTCTGCAGTGGCTGCACCAGTTTGCATTCTTACCTACAGGGTATGAGGGTTCCTTTTTTATTGCATTTTTATTTGCATTTCCTTGAGGACTGGGGATGTTCACTAACTTTTCATGTACTTGATATATCTTATTTTGTGAAATTTTAGTTAGAATATTTTATCTTTTTTTCATTGGGTCATTCATCTTCCTTATTGAGTTTTTAAGTGATATATTTATATATTATTGACACAAGTCCTTTATCAGATAGATGTTTTGTAAATATATTTTTTTCAGGCTATGGTATGATTTTTGTAATCATGTCTTTCAAAGGTTAAGTTTTTAACCTTAGTGAAATACAATGTGTTATTTCTAAAAAGAAGCCTGTTAGTATTTTGATTTGGATTGCATTGCATTTATAGACCGATTTGGGAAGAATTGACATCTTGGCAATATTGAATCTTCTGATCCATGAACAAGGCTCATATCTCCAATTATTTACACCTTAATTTCTTTTAGAATCATTTGAAATTTGTATTGTACAGATCTTGTACATATCTTGCAAAATTCATCCCATGTTTTTGGATGCCAATGTATCCAAATGTCATTGTGACTGGCATGGAAATAAAATTGAGTATCTCATTTTGTTTAATCATTTTATTTTTATTTTTTTCTTTCAAGATTTTATTTAAATTCAAGTTAGTTGACATAGAGTGTAGTATTGGTTTCAAGGGAAGAATTTAGTAATTAGTTATCTACATATGACACCCAGTGCTTATGACAAGTACCCTCTCTAATGCCCATCTCTCATTTAACCCATTCTCACCCAACTCCCCTCCAGCAACCCTTGGTATTTTTGCTATAGTTAAGAATCCTTTATGGTTTGCCTCCCTCTCTGTTTTTATGTCATATTATTTTTTCTCCTCTCACCATATGATAATCGTTTTGGTTCTTAAATTTCACATATGAGTGAAATCATATGTTATTGGTCTTTCTCTGACTGACTTATTTTGCATAGCATAATACGCAGTGGTGTATTATATCATTGAAAATGGCAAGATTTCATTCTTTTTGATGGCCAACTGATATCCCATTGTATATATATATATACACCACTTCTTTATCCGTTCATCACTCAGTGCACATTTGGGCTCTTTTCAAAATTTGGCTATTGTTGATATAGAACTATATATCAACTGCTATAAATATTTGGGTGCATGTACCACTTCATATTTGTATTTCTGTATCATTTGGATAAATACTTAGTTTTGCAATGCCTGGGTCATAGGGTCGTTCTATCTTTAACTTTTTGAGGAATCTCTATACTGTTTTCCAGAATGGCTGCATCAGTTTGCATTCCCACCAACAGTGTAAGAGCGTTCCCCTTTTCTCCACATCCTTGCCAACATCTGTTGTTTACAAAATTGTTAATTTTAGTCATTCTGAAAGGTGTCAGGTGCTATCTCATTGTGGTTTTTATTTGTACTGCCCTGATGATGAGTGATGAGAATTTTTTCATGTGTCTGTTAGCCATCTGGATGTCTTCTTTGGAAAATTGTCCATTCATGTCTTCTGCCTATTTCTTAGCTAAGTTGTTTGTTTTCTGGGTGTTGAGTTTGAGGTTTTTATATTTGGATACTAGCTCTTCATCCTATATGTCATTTGCAAACATCTTCTCCCATTCCTTTGGTTGCCTTTTAGTGTTGTTGATCGTTTCCTTTACTATGAAGAAGCTTTTTGTCTTGATGAGGTCTCGATAGTTCATTTTCGCTTTTGTTTTTCTTGTCTGTGGCACATGTCTAATAAGAGGTTGCTGTGGCCAAATTCAAAGATGTTACTGCCTGAGTTCTCCTCTTAAATGTTGGTGGTTTCTAGTCTCACATTTAGGCCTTTCCTCCACTTTGAATTTATTTTTTTGTATGGTGAATGAAAGTGGTTCAGGTGCATTCTTCTGCATGTTGCTGTCGAGATTTATCAGCACCATTTGTTGAAGAGACTGTCTTTTTTCCATTGAGTATCATTTCTTGCTTTGTCAAAGATTAGCTGACTTTATAGTTATGGCTCCACTTCTAGGTTCTCTATTCTGTTTGATTGATCTATGTATCTTTTTATTTTGTGTGCCAGTACCATACTGCCTTAATGACTACAGGTTTATAATAGAGCTTGAAGCCTCCTGCTTAACTTTTCTTTCCAACATTACTTTGGCTATATAGGGTCTTTTGTGGTTCCATACACATTTTAAATTAGTTTGTTCTCATTCTGTGAAGAATGTTGGCGTTATTTTGATAAAGATTGCATTGAATGTGTAGATTGCTTTGGGTAATATAGACATTTAACATATCTGTGATCTCTTTGGTTAGGTTTATTCCTAGGGATTTTATGATTTTTGGTGCAATTCTATATGTGATTGATTCCTTGATTTCTCTTTATGCTGCTTCATTACTGGTATACAGAAATGGAACAGATTTCTGTATGTTGATTTTATATCCTGTGATTTTGCTGAATTCATGTATCAGTTCTAGCAATTTTTTGGTAGAGTCTTTCAGGTTTTCCAAGTAGAATATCATGTCATCTGCAAAGAGGAAAGGTTTTACTTCCTCCTCGATTATTTGGATGCCTTTTATGTCTTTGTGTTGTCTGATTGCTGAGGTGAGGACTTCCAGTTCTATGTTGAACAACAGTGGTTAGGGTGGACATCCATGTCATGTTCTTGACCTTAGGAGAAAAGCTTCAGTTTTCCCCCATTGAGGATGATATTAACTGTGGGTGTTTTATACATGGCTTTTATGATGTTGAGGTATGTTCCTTCTATCCCTACTTACTTAGTGTTTTTAACAAGAAAGGATGCTCTACTTTGTCAAATGATTTTTCTGCATCTATTGAGATCATATGAATTTTATCCTTTCTTTTATTAATGTGGTATTTTACATTTATTGATTTGCAGATATTGAACTACCCCTGCACTCCAGGATAAATCCCACTCGATCATGGCGAATAATTCTTTTAATGTACTCTTGGATTTGATTTGCTAGAATCTTGTTTAAAATTTTTGCTTTGATGATCATCAGGGTTATTGGTCTGTGTTTCTGGTTTTTAGTAGGGTCTTTGTCTGTTTTGGGAATCAGGGTAATGCTGGTCTCACAGAATGAGTTTGGAAGTTTTCTTTCCATTTCCTTTTCTTGGTTTTTATTTTGTTTTTTTGTTCGTTTGTGTGTTTGTTTTGGAACAGTTTCAGAAGAATAGGCTTTAACTCTTCCTTAAAGGTTGTTAGAATTCCTCTGGGAAGCCATCTGACCCTGGACTTTTCTTGTTTGAGATTTTTGTTTAGTGATTCAATGTCTTTCATGGTTATCAGTATGTTCAAATTTTCTATTTCTTTCTTTTGGTAGTTTATATGTTTCTAGGAATTTATCTATTTCTTCCATATTGTCCAATTTGCTGGCATATAATTGCTTGCAATATTCTCTTATCATTTGAATTTCTGTGGTGTTGGTTGTGATTTCTCCTCTTTTTTATGTGATTTTATTTTGGCCCCTTCTCTTTTCTTTTTGATAAGTCTAGGGGATTGTCAATTTTCAAAACTGTTTTAACGAAGTAATTCCTTCTTTATTGATATGTTCCACTGTTTTTTAAAATTTATATATCATTTATTTCTGTTCTAATCTCTATTATTTCCCTTTTTGCTTGTTTTGGGCTTTATTTGCTGTTCTTTTTCCTGTCCTTTAGGTGTAATGTTAGGCTGTGTATTTGAGACATTTCCTCCTTCTTTAGGAAGGCCTGGATTGATATATACTTCCCTCTTATGACAGCCTTTGCTGCAGCCCAAAGGTTTTGGACTGTTGTGTTTTCATATTCATTTGATTCCATGTATTTTTTAATTTATTCTTTAATTTCCTGGTTAACCCATTCTTTCTTTAGTAGGATGTTCTTTAAACTCTATGTATTTGTGGTTGACTTCAAATTTCATAGCATTGTTGTATGAAAATATGCATGGTAGGATCTCATCTTTTTGTACTATTTGAGGGATGTTTTGTGACCCACTATGTGATCTATTCTGGAGAATGTTCCATGTGCAATCAACAAGAATATGATTCTGCTGCTTTAGGATAAAATGTTCTGAATATATCTGTTAAGTCCATCAGGTCCAGCGTGTCATTCAGAGCCATTGTCTACTTATTGATTTTCTGCCTCAGTTATCTGTCCATTGCTGTAAGTGTAAATTCCCTACTATTATTGTACTATTATCAATGAATTTATTTAAGTGTGTTATTAATTGATTTATATATTTGCCTGCTCCCAAGTTAGGCACATAAATATTTATAATTGTTAGGTCTTCTTGTTGTATAAATCCCTTACTTATGACAGAGTGCCCTTCTTCATCTCTTAATACAGTCTTTGATTGTCTGATATACATATGGCTACTCCAGCTTTCTTTTGGTGTCCATTAGCATGATACATTGTTATCCACCCCATCACTTTCAATGTGTAGGTGTCTTTGAGTATAAAACAAATCTCTTAGAAACAGCATATGAATCAGTCTTTTAAAAAAAATCCATTCTGATACCCTATGTCTTTTGATTGGAGCATGTAGCCCATTTACATTTAGTGTAATTATAGATAGATATGAATTTAGTGCCATTGTATTACCAGTAAAGTAGCTGTTCCTGTAGATTGTCTATTCCCTTCTATATTGTTGATCTACATCTCTGTTTCATGCTCCAAGTTTCCCCTTAAATAATTCTTGCAGATATGGTTCAGGGTTCATGAACTCCTTTAAGTTTTTCTTGTCTTGGAAACTCTCTCTCTCCTTCTCTTCTGAATGACAGCTTTCATAGATAAAGAATTCTTGGCAGCATATTTTTTCCTGTTTGGTATGTTCAATATACCATGCTACTCACTTCTGGTCTGCCAAGTTTCTGTGGACAGGTCTGCCACTAACCATATGTCTCTACCCTAGTAGGTTAAGGACCTTTTGTCCCTAGCTGCTTCAAGAATTCTCTCTTTATCTTTACATTAAAAAATTTCACTATGAAATATATTGATCTTGATTTTGACCTATTTTTGTTGATTTTGAGGGGTGTTCTCTGTGCCTCTTGGACTTGAATGTTTGTTTCTGTCCCCAGATTAGGAATGTTTTCAGCTATAATTTGTTAAAATAAACCTTCTGCCCCTTTTTCCTGCTCTTCTTCTTCTGGGACTCCTAGGATATGGGTATTATTGTATTTTATGGAATCACGGAGTTTTCTAAGTCTATATTTGTGTTTAATAGTTCTTTTTCTGTCTTCTTTCAGCTATAGTATTTTCCATAACTTTATCTTCTATGTCACCTATTTGTTCCCATACTTCTTCCATTCTCATTGTGATTACATCCCATCAGTTTTGCATCTCCATTATAACTTTTTTGGGGGCCTATTTTTCAGGTCTTTTATCTCTGCAGCAATGGTTTCTCTGGTGTCTTCTATGCCTTTTGCAATCCCAGCTAGTGTTCTTATTACTATTGTTCTATAGTCTTGTTCAGATATATTGCGTATATCTGTTTTGAGCAAATCCCTGGCTGTGGTTTCTTCTTGACCTCTTTTTTGGGGAGAATTCCCCTGTCTTGTCATTTTGTCTAGATTTCTGTCTTTTGCATGTTATGAAAGATTGTTATGTTTCCTGCACCTGAGAGTAATGCTGTATTAAGAAGGGGTCATACAGTGTTCAGAGCCTGGCACTTCAGGAAGTGTTTCTGATGTATGTTGTGTGCACTCTTCTATTGTGATTGGCTGCTTTTTCCCCCAGGTCAGAGGGGAACCCCTGCAGAGGCAGGTTTCCTCCTTGCTTGAAGTGGGGAGTGTTTGGGCCTTTAACTAGATATTCTTTGCTTTGTTTGTTAAAATACGCCTGATTAACAAAAGGACTTATCAAAAAAAGGAAAAAGAACAAAAAACAAACACACAGATAAAAAAACTAAACTTGATTCTCAAGAAAAAGAAAGAGTAAAAGAGGAAAGAGAAAGAAAGAAAGAAAGAAAGAAAGAAAGAAAGAAAGAAAGAAAGAAAGAAAGAAGCTGATTCTTTCTACCAGAACTGAATCTGATGCTTTGGAGCACTCCATGATCTGTAGACTTGGTGCATGTGGACCGGGGGGCTTGTGTTGGTCCTCTGAGGTAGATGACCACTGTGGTGGGTCACAGTCAGGCCTTCCCTAGTAGAAATGCCTATACAGGGCACAGGGGGTGGGGTTTGGTATAATTGGCTCCAGCCTCTAATGAGGGTGCTGTGTTGCTCATTGAAGTCTGGCTGTTGTGTTGTGTAAGAGGAAGATGGTGTCACACCACTCTCTTATCCCTGGGAGGGGACATTGCACCCACTGCTGTTCAGGGAATCCTCACAGACAGGTGAATAATCTCCCCCCTCTGTCTCGGGCTTCCATCAGATCTCTGCTTCAACCTTTCTCTGCCTGCAATATCAACATGCCCAGCACGATAGGTGTCCTATGTTTTATTGCTGGGATTCAAAACCCCAAATTTTAAAGGACCCAGCAAGTCACAGGTCTGCTCCTTTACTTCAGAGAATAGGCTCGCATTGCTGTGTCTGGTGCTTTCCTGTTCCTGAAAAGCAATCACAGGGCTGTACAGGGGCCAGGATTTTATGGTGAAGCACAGAGAAAGGTTGTGACCAGGTTATATGCTTTCTGCATGTGCTTCTGTCTCCTGCCGTTGAACAACTGCTCAAAGGCGCCATCGAGGTTTTTTTGTCCTTGGGGAGGCAGTATAACCTCTTCCAAATGCATAGCAGGAAGCAGAACCATTCTTTTCTAGTACAACCCAGGGGATCCCCACACCGTGCTGTCCACTCTCCACCTCCAGGCCTCCATCCTCCTTCTCCCCAGGAGCACAGCTGCTCACCCGGATTAACTCTGAAGAATGGTGCAGACTTCTAAAACCTCCCAAATTCAGCTCCACTGTTTGAAAAAACTTGCCATAGTCTGTTCCTCTCAATCCCCCAGCCAGTGGTTTCAGGGGAGTACTTTTCTTGCATGAACCTGATGTGCTGCTCTCTCTTCCCCTCTCTCCTCCTCTATGAAAAAAGGGTTTCCTTCCTTCCATGGCACCACGGCTTTTTTCTCCCCCAACTCTACACTCTGCACTTGTACCTGCCTCCTTTTCTCTCTCTAGTTATGCAGATTGTTCTCTTAATCCTCTGATCAATTTCCTAGTATTCAAAATGATTTGATGTTGACCTATCTGTGTTGGAGAGATGAGGCAAGCCTAGGGTCCCCCTACTGCTCCACCATTTTAACTCCTACTCTAGAATTGAGTTTTTTTTTTTTTTTAATTTGACATTGTATCCTGTGACTGTGATAAATGCGTATTTTATTTTTGGTAGCTTTTACATAGATCACTGAGTATTTTCTAAGTATATAATCATGTCATCCACAAATAAAGGCTTTTATTTCTATCTCTTCAATCGCTATGCCTTTTATTTCTTTACCTTTCCCTGTTTCACCTGCTATGATGTCTGGGTTACTAACAAGTAGAAGAACTGGGAGCAGAAATTCTTGCCTTGTTTGCAATCTTAAGGGGAAAGTATTCAGTCTTTTACCAATAATGATGTTATTAGCTGTATTTTATTGATGCCCTCTATCAGGTTGAGAAAGTTTCTTTCTATTCTTGGTTTATTGAGAGTGTTTATCATGAAACTGTGTGACACTTTGTCCACTGATTTTTCTGCATTTCCTGAAGTAATCTTGTGTTTTTTTCTTCTTTATTCTATTAAATGGCAAATTTCACAATTGATTTTCATACATTAAGCTAATTTGCCTCCTGGGAAAAAATCCAAGTTGATCATGGCTCACTGTCCTTTTAGTATTATGCTGGGCTTCATTAGCTAATCTTTGGGTAAGATTTTTTTTTTTTTGGTCTAAAATAATGAGTGATGTTAAGCAGTATTTTTCTTTTCTTGTGATGTCTTGGAATGGTTTGTATACCATTTTAAGTCTGGCTTCATTACATGACTTGGCAAGAATTCTCTATTTTCTGAAAGAGTTTATTTTGCATTGTTATTATGTCTTCTTCCATGTTTAATAGAATTCACAAGTGTAGACATACAGACCTATAGTTCTCTTTGTGGGAGCATTTTAAATTAAAACTTAAACTATTTTCACTAGTATCAAAGTATTAAGATTTTAAATATCTTTTTGAATCTATTTTGGTTATTAATTTATTTCAAAGGATCTATGAATTTCACCTTAGATGTCAGATTAATTGCTCATAATATTCCCTTATTATCCTTTTAATCTCTATAAGATCTGTACTAATCCCTTTCATTTCTGATCCCGTAGTTTGTATCTCCTCCACTTTGTTCTTTTTTTTTTCTTTTTAATTTTTTTTTCAACGTTTATTTATTTTTGGGACAGAGAGAGACAGAGCATGAACGGGGGAGGGGCAGAGAGAGAGGGAGACACAGAATCGGAAACAGGCTCCAGGCTCTGAGCCATCAGCCCAGAGCCTGACTCGGGGCTCGAACTCACGGACCGCGAGATCGTGACCTGGCTGAAGTTGGACGCTTAACCGACTGCGCCACCCAGGCGCCCCTCCTCCACTTTGTTCTTAATCAGTCTAGCTAGAGATTGTCTGCATTGATCTTTTTCAAAGTATCAATTGTGGTATCATATGTTATTTTTAATAGTTTTGTTTTGTATTTCACAAATGTGTTTTTATATTTATTATTTCATTTATTTTATTTTTTATTTAATCTTATCTTCCTTCTTTAGCCTTTTAAGGTAGAAGTTTAGATCACTGGTATCAGACATTTCCCTTTTAAACAACATAAGCATTTAAAACTATCAATTTTTCTCTAATCACTGATTTAGCTGCATCCCACACATTTCAGTAGTTTTCACTTTCATTTTTATTTTGCTTCAAATACTAAGTAATTTCCTTTGTGATTTCTTCTTTGGCTAAAGGCAGGAGCATATTGGGTGCTGTCATGAAAGACTGAGTAGGAAAACACATATGGGAAAATAGGGTTCAAGCTGAGGTAGTAACTTTATATAAATCTAGAAATACTTGATTATTGTACATTATGTCTATCTTCTCGATAGCTTTTCTATCCCTCACTCAAGCTTAAAGAATTTGTCTTGACAGCAGAGTCAAAACAGAAAAATCCAGTATTTACAGTAAAGGCAAGTTTTTATCCGTGCAGGTCATTGCAATGTCCAGAAGTAGAGTCCCTTACTGAACGGTGGATAATTTAGAGTCCCTGGGAGTAGGTGAGGGACAATCAACTCAGGAATACTATACTAATGCATAAGCATGCCATCACCTGCCCTATTTATTTGGTCACTCCCAGAACTATCTTCATTCTAAATCAGTTGATATATATGGTGCATAGATTAAAAATTGTTTCTCAAAATGGACACCTACCCCTTCTCAATCTTTATCTTCATGGACACTTTTACATCCTTGTTTCTCAATGTATTGATGAGGGTATTGATACTGAGGGTGATGTTTACATAGAAGACAATAAGGAGTCTTCCTGGTCTTGGCAATGGAAGTCTGTTTGTTGAAGAGAGATCTGTGTCTATCATCTGCTCCATTGCTATCTTCTATCTATCAATAATTATCTATCATTATCTATCAGTCATGTATCATCTATCTATCTATCATCTATCAATCACTATCTATATATTTATCATCTATATACCATTATCATCTATAAATCATCTATCTATTGTCTACTACTTATCTATCATCTATCAATAATCTATCATCTTGTGGTAGAATGGGAGAGACACAGTAGGAAAATATAAACACTGAAGGTTTTATTTCCTCTAGTAGCTGCTATAATGAAAGGTCAAGTGACAACATGCAATGTACCTATAGGAGATGAGAGTTAGAAAGAGGGACACAAGGATAATAAGGGTTGTGAAGACAAAAGCCCTAAGGGCCATTGCATTCTTACAGTAGGACAGAATCTGAGTCCAGGGCATCAATATGAGATCATGGCCAAACATATGGGCAGTGATGCCAAGTAGTGCAGGGTTCTGTAGCCTGCAGCATATTTGTCTTGATAGCCAGGGGGATGCATCTCACCCTTCCAATATGAGAAAAATATAGTATTGGATGTCAACTCCAGGCAGATGTATCTTATCTGCACCCCAGATGAGATTATACAACATTGGATGGGTGGAGCCTATGATGAAGCTCACATCTGGTAATGAAAATGTGACTCCCTGAAACCACATTGGTATAAGGAACAGGAAATCTAGAGGTGAAAGCAGAGAATATTCATGCTTCTCAGGAGACAACAGGTAAAAGTAGGAAAATCCTACTTTTAGGATTAGCCAGAGAAACTTATGAGGATATAGCTTTCTAAAGATCTGGTATTGCTCCTTTTCATTTCTTGTAGCCTTTCCCTCTTGGAGGAAGATGAGTGTCTGTGATAAAGACAAAATCGATGAGTCCAAAATGGAATGAGCCTGTAGGAGAAGTGGATATTTGGCTAGAAGTGTCAGCAAAGGTACATGAAGCAAATTCAGATCTGATATACATAAATTTTTTGGGGGGTGATTATTATGGGCCATCACCATGAATGACTACTACTGTCCTCTATCTTCCTTTCATTTTGTCAGATGCACAAAACTCATTTTCAAATCCTGAATATGTACAAGGGAAAGAAAACTCAATATTCTTCAACTTTTCTTTTTGTAACTGGGGGAGATTCAGATCTTTCATTTTCCCATCATGTAACCCAAAAAGATTCCTCTCTCTACAAGCCACTGGCATTTTTACCTTTATCTCTGT
The DNA here is from genome assembly GCF_018350175.1 of Felis catus. NCBI lineage: Eukaryota > Metazoa > Chordata > Mammalia > Carnivora > Felidae > Felis > Felis catus. The sequence goes on along the minus strand of NC_058372.1, from coordinate 1,353,047 downwards.
ACCAGGGGAATGAAGATCACATTAAGAATCAATTTGTTTGGGGTGCCTGGGTGGCTCAGTTGGTTAAGCGTCTGACTTTGGCTCAGGTACTGATCTCATGGTTTTTGGGTTCGAGCCCTGCATTGGGCTCTGTGCTGAGGGCTCAGAGCCTGGAGCCTGCTTTGGATTCTGTGTCTCCTTCTTTCTCTGCCCCTCCCCCAACTTGTGCTCTGTCTTTCAAAAAAAAAAAAGAATCAATTTGTTTGTTTGTATGTATGCATACTTACATACATTTATGTATATACATACATAAATTCAACTTAGTTAACATACAGTGTAGTATTGGTTTCAGGAGTAGAACCCAGTGATTCATCTCTTTTATATAACCCCCATTGCTCATCCCAACAACTGCCCTCCTAATACCCATCACCCATTTAGCCCACTCCCTTACCCACCTCCCTTCCAGCAACCCTCAGTTTGTTCTTTGTATTTAAGAGTCTTTTATGGTTTGTCTCCATCTCTGTATTTTTAAACATTAATTTCATTATAGTTAACATATAATATTATATTAATTTCAAGTATATAATATAGTGATTCAATAATCCCATATATTAATCAGCGCATATCAAGATAAGCGTACTCTTAATCCCCTTCATATATTTTGCACATTCCCCCATTTACCTCCCCTCTGGTAACCATCAGTTCTCTATAGTTAAGAATCTGTTTTTTTGATTTGTCTCTTTCTTTTTGTTCATTTCTTTTGTTTCTTAAAGTCCAGATATGAGTGAAATCATATGGTATTTTTCTATATGACTGGCTTATTTCGCTTAGCATTATACTCTCTTGCTCCATCCATGTCATTGCAAATGGCAAGATTTCATCATTTTTTTTTTTAATTTTTTTTTCAACGTTTATTTATTTTGGGGACAGAGAGAGACAGAGCATGAACGGGGAAGGGGCAGAGAGAGAGGGAGACACAGAATCGGAAACAGGCTCCAGGCTCTGAGCCATCAGCCCAGAGCCTGACGCGGGGCTCGAACTCACTGACCGCAAGATCGTGACCTGGCTGAAGTCGGACGCTTAACCGACTGCGCCACCCAGGCGCCCCTTGATTTCATCATTTTTAATGGCTGAATAATCATCATAACTTCTTTATCCATCCATCTATTAATGGAAACTTCGACTGTTTCAATAATTTGGCTATTGTAAATAATGCTGCAATAAACATGGGGTGTCTATATCCTTTTGAATTAGTATTTTTTTTTTTTATCTTTGGGTAAATACTCAGTAGTGCCATTACTGGAACATAAGGTAGTTAAATATATTTTTTTTAATTTTTTGAGTAACCTCCATACTGTTTTCCATAGTGGCTGACCCAGTTTGCATTCCCACCAACAATACTTTTTTATCCACATCCTCTCCAACATTTGTTGTCTCCTGTGTTCATTTTAGCCATTCTGAAAGGTGTGAGGTGATATCTGAATGTAGTTCTGATTTCATTTTCCTGATGATGAGTGATGTTGAGCATCTCTTCATGTGTCTGTCAGCCATCTGTATGTCTTATTTGGAGAAATGTCTGTTCATGTCTTCTGGTCATTTCCTAATTAGATTATTTGTTTTTTTGGGTATTGAGTTGTATAAGTTCTTTATATATTTTAGATAATAACTCTATCACATATGTCATTTACAAATATCTTCTCCCATTCCGTAGGTTGCCTTTTAGTTTTGTTGATTGTTTAATTCACTGTGGAGAAGATTTTTATTTTGATGTAGTCCCAAAAGGTTAATTTTGCTTTTATTTCTCTTACTTCAGGAGGCATGTCTAGAAAAATATGGTTACCGCTGATGTCAGAGAAATTACTTTCTGTGCTCTCTTCTAGGATTTTTATGGTTTCATGTCTCACATTTAGGTCTTTCATTCATTTGGAGTTTATTTTTGTGTATGGTGAGACAAAGTGGTCCAGTGTCATTCTTTTTAATGCAGCCGCCCAGTTTTGCCAACACCATTTGTTGAAAAGACTGTCTTTTTCCTACTGGATATTCATTCCTGCTTTGTCAAAGATTAGTTGACCATGCAGTTGTGGGCTTATTTCTGGGATTTCTATTCTGTTCCATTGATCTATGTGTCTATTTTTGTACCAGTACTATACTGTTTTGATCACTACAGCTTTGTAACATAACTTGAAGCCTGGAATTGTGATATTTCAAGCTTTGCTTTTCTGTTTCAAGATTTCTTTGGCTAATTTGGGATATTTTGTCATGCCTTATAAATTTTAGGATTGCTCCAATTCTGTGAAAAATGCTGTTGGTATTTTGATAGGGATTCCATTAAATGTGTAGATTGCTTAGGGGGTATAGATATTGCTAAAATATTTTTTTTCCAATCCATGAACATGGGATGTCTTTCCATTTCTTTGTGTCATCTTCAGTTCCTTACATCATTTTATAGTTTTCAGACTACAGATCTTTCACCTCTTTGGTTAGGTTTATTCCTAGGTGTTTTTTTATTTTTGGTGAACTATAAGTGGGGTTGGTTTCTTAATTTCTCTTTCTGCTGTATTATATTTTCTATATATAGGACCTTACCATATGAAAATTAAGAAGGTTTTACTACTTCCTCACCAATTTGGATGCCTTTTTCTTTCTTTTTGTTGTTTGATTGCTGTGGCTCACACTTTCAGTACTATATTGAATAAAAGTGGTGAGAGTGGACATCTTTGTTTTCTTCCTGACCTTAGGAGAAAGCGCTCCTATTTTCCCCATTGAGTATGATGTTAGCTGCAGGTTTTTCATATTGGCCATTCTTATGTTGAGATATGTTCCCTTTAGAACTACTTTGTTGAGAGTTTTCATCATGAACAGCTGTTGTTCTTTGTCAAATGCTTTATCTATTGAAATCATCATATGTTTTCTATTCTTTCTCTAATTGATGTGAAATATCACGTTGATTGATTTGCAAATATTGAACCACTCTTGCATCCCTGGAATAAATCCCACTTGATTGTGGTGAATGATTTTGAAAATGTACTCTTGGATTTGGTTTGCTAATATTTTATTGAGGATTTTTAAGTCTATGTTCATAAAAGATATTGGTCTGTAGTTCTCTTTTTTTGGTAGTTTCATTATCTGGGTTTGATATCAGGGTAATGCTGGACTCAGAATGAATTTGGAAGCCTTCCTTCATCTTCTATTTTTGGTAATATTTTGAGAAGAATAGGTATTAAATCTTCTTAAATGTTGGGTAAAATTCAACTGTAAATTATTTCTGGTCCTGGACTCCTGTCTTACAAGTAGTGTTTTAATTACTGATTCAATTAAAAATTTTTTTTAATTTTTATTTTTGATCGAGAACAAGTGGGGCAGGGGCAGAGAGAGAGGGAGTTAGAGAACCCAAATGCTGACAGTGTAGAGCCTGACATGTGACTTAAGCCCATGAACCATGAGATCACGACCTGAGCCAAAGTCAGACACTCAACTGACTGAACCATGTAGGCACTTCAATTACTGATTCAATTTTTTTGCTGATAATCAGTCTGTTTAATTTTTCTATTTCTTCCTGTTTCTGTCTCTCTCCCCTCTCTTTGCCACTGGCATCCTTCCCTTCTGCAGACAATCCTGCGGGTCCTTTTACCTCCCAACTGCATCTCCACCCTCTCTACCATCTTTGATTCAGTCTCTCCTACATTTTAATTGTTGAGTTTCTTTGCCAGTCTTTGGGGCATTTTCTGCATTTTTTACACTGATGTAAGTCTTTCGTAGTTATATCTGTGGAATGAGGTAAACTTAGGGTCCTCTTCCTCTGCCATCTTCCCAGAAGTCTAATGATCAATTTAAAGAATTAGTTAATTCTTGTTAACTTGACCTTATAGGATGTAGACCATATGTGAAGCTAGTATTCTTATAAATGACCAGGTAAAACCTTAGAAGGCAGGTGATGGGATAATTTTTGATAGAGCCTTCTAATTACATCTGAACTTTTTCACTTGATGTTAAAATTTATCTTGGTGAGATGAGAGCAGACAGATCTGGCATCCCAGTGGCTCTAAGCCTTGTTCTCTCCCAGCCTTAGTGGTGTTGTCACACCTTAATTGCTGGTATGTGTTCTCACCATTGGTATTTGTTGGTTTTCCTGACACCTCACAAAGATAAGGGGAAGAAAGTCATATCGACAATAAACACCAGTGCCTGGAGCTTGGTGCAGGTGACGCTTCATCCCTGATGTTTCACAGTTTATGATCTGTGGTAATTCACATTCTTCTCACATGAAACACTCCATTTACCAGAACCTTACAGAGATGAATTAATATCATAACCCTTTAGCCTCTTTTATGTGACTTGTGCCCTGTGGTCTATGATGATTTCTTTTTTTAATTTTAATTTTAGTTAGTTAATATACGTGGTGATATTGGTTTCAGTTCTACATTGGCATAGAATTCAGTGATTCATGACTTATATACAACACCCAGTGCTCATCATAACAACTGGCATCCTTAATACCCATCCAGCCCAACCACCTACCTCCATCAACCCTCAGTTCTCTATTTTTAAGAGTCTCTTGTGGATTATTTTCCTCTCTTCTTCCCCCCTTCCCATATGTTCATGTATTCCCCCTTAAATTACACATATAAGTGGCATCATATGGTATTTGTCTTTCTCTGATTGACTTACTTTGGTTACCATAATACATTCTATTTCCATCCACACTGTTGCAAATGGCAAGATTCCATTATTTTTGATGGATGAGTAATATTCCATTACACACACACACAACACCTTCTTTATCCATTCATTAGTAGATGGACATTTGGGCTCTTTCCATAATTTGGCTGTTGTTGAGAATGCTCTTATAAACACTAGGGTGCTGTACCCCTTCAAATCTGTATTAACCGAAGGATTTTGGTTAAGTATCTAATAGTGCAATTGCAGGGTTATAGGGTAGAATGCACCAGTTTGAATTCCCACTAGCAGTGAAAGAGGGCTCACCTTTCTCCACATTTTACCAACACCTATTATTTCATATGTCATTAATTTTGACCATTATGACAGGTGTTAGGTGGTATCCTGTTGTTTTTTTCATTTGTATTTCCCTGATGATTGATATTGAGCATCTTTTCATGTGTCTGTTAGCCATTTGGCTGTCTTCTTTGGAAAAGTGTCTGTCATGTCTTTTGCCCAATCGTTAACTGGATTGCTTGTTTTTTGGGTGTTGAGTTTGATAAGTTCTTTATGCATTTTGGATGTTAACCTTTTATCTGATATGTCATTTGCAAATACCTTCTATTCCATAGACTACCTTTTAGTTTTGTTAATTGTTTCCTTCACTGTGCAGAAAATTTATTCTTGATGCTGACCCAATAATTCATCTTTGCTTTGGCTTGTCTTGTGTTCATCAATGTATCTAGTGAGAAGTGGCTATAGCCAAGTCAAAGAGGTTTCTACCTGTGTTCTGCTGTAGGATTTTGAAGATTTTCTGTCTCACGTTTAGGTTTTTCATCCATTTTTGAATTTGTTTTTGTGCATGGTGTAAGTTTCATTCTTCTGCATGTTGCTATCCAGTATTCCCAGCATCATTTGTTGAAGAGACTGTCTTTTTCCATTGGATATTATTTCCTGCTTTGTTGAAGATTAGTTGACCATAGAGTTGTGGGTCCATTTCTGGGTTTTCTCTCTGTTCCGTTGATCTACATGTCTGCTTTTGTACCAGTACCATACTTTCTTAATTATTACAGCTTTGTGATATAGCTTCAAATCCAGAATTGTGATGCCTCTAGTTTCATTTTTCTTTTAAAGCCTTTCTTTGGCTATTCAGGGTCTTTTGTGGTTCCCTACAAATTTTAGGATTCTTGCTCTGTGTGAAAGGCTGGTGGTATTTTGATAGGGGTTGCATTATATGTATAGAATCATTTGGGTTGTATACACATTTAACAATGTTTGTCCTTCAATCCATGACCATATAATGCTTTTCAATTTCCTGTGTTTTCTTCATTTTCTTTCATAAGTGTTCTACAGTTTTCAGAGTACAGATATTTTACCTGTTTAGTTTATTCCTAGGTATCTCACTGTTTTTGGTGCAATTGTAAGTGAGATGGAATCCTTGATTTCCTTTTAAGCTACATTGTTATTGTTTTATAGAAACATCCTACAACTTTGCTGAATTCATGTATTAGTTCTAGCAATTTTTTTGTGGAGTCTTTTTAGGGTTTTCTACACAGAGTATCATGTCCTCTGCGAATAGTGAAACTTAGAATCCTCCTTGCGAATTTGGATGTTCTTTATTTCTTTTCCTGTCTGATTATTTGAGGCTAAGTCTTCCAGTACTATGTTAAATAGTAATGGTGAGAGTGGGCATCATTGTCTTGTTTCTGGCCATAGGGGAAAGGCTCTAAGTTTTTTCCCATTGAGAATGATATTAACTGTGGGTTTTTCGTATAAGGACTTTATGATGTTGAGGTATGTTCCATATATCCCTACTTTGTTGAGGTTTTTTTTAAAAACCAAGAATGGATGCTGTATCTTGTCAAATGATTTTTCTGCATCTATTTGCAGGATCATGTGGCTCTTATTCTTTCTTCTCTTAATGTGGTGTATCATGTTGGTTGTTTTGCCAATATTGAACCAGTTTATATTTCTGCAGTGTTGGTTGTGATCTCTTCTCTTTCATTCTTGATTTTATTTATTTGGGTCCTTTCCTTTTTCTTTTTGATCAAACCAGTGAGAGGTTTATCAATTTTGTTAATTCTTCCAAAGAAGCAGCTTCTGGTTTCATTGATCTCTTCTACTGTTTTTGTTTGTGTGTTTTTTTGTTTTGTTTTGGTTTTGATAGCATTGGTTTCTTCTCTAATCTTTATTATTTCCTGTCTTCTTCTCATTTTGGGTTTTATTTGCTCCTCTTTTTCCAACTCTTTGACATGTAAGGTTAGATTGTGTGTCTGAAACCTTTCTTCCTTCTTTAGGAAGGCCTGGATTGCTATATACTTCCTTCTTATGACCACCTTTGCTGTGTCCCAGAGGTTTTGGGCTGTGGCGTTATCATTTTCATTGGCTTCCATGTACTTATTAATTTCCTCTTTAACTTCTGAGCCCATTCATTCTTTTGTAGAATGTTCTTTAGTCTCCAAATATTGGTTATCTTCCAAATTCTTTCTTTTCAGATTTCAAGTTTCATAGCATTGTGGTCTAAAAATACACATGGTGTCATTTAGATATTTTTGTACTTGCTGAAGGCAGATTTGTGTTCCAGTATGTGATCTATTCTGGAGACTATTCCATGTGCACTGGAGAAAAATGTGTATTCTGCTTTAGGATAAAATGTTCTGAATATATCTGTGAAGTCCATCAGGTCCAGTGTGTCATTCAAAGCCATTGTTTCCTTGTTGATTTTCTGTTTAGATGATCTGTCCATTGTTGTAAGTGGGGTGTTGAATCCCCCTACTATTATGATAATATTATGAATGAGTTTCTTTATGTTTGTGATTAACTGATTTATATATGTGGATGTCCCATGTTTGGAGCATAAATGTTTACAGTTATTATGTCTTCTTGGTGCATAAACCCCTTAATTTTGATATAATGCCCTTCTTCATCTCTTGTTACAGTCTTTATTTCAATGTCTAGATTGTCTGATATAAGTGTAGCTACTCCGGCTTCCTTTGGGGACCATTGGCATGATAGATGGTTTTCCATTTCTGTGTTTTCAATCTGAAGATGTCTTTGGTCAAAAATGGATCTCTTGTAAACAACATGTAGATGGATCTTGTTTTATTATCCACTCTGTTACCCTATGTCTTTTGGTTGAAGCATTTAGAACAATGACATTTAGAGTGAGTACTGAAAGATATGAATTTATTGCCATTATGTTGTCTGTAGAGTTGGAGTTTCTGTTAGTGTTCTCTTGTCCTTTCTAGTCTTTGTCACTTATGGTCTTTCTTTTTTCAAGTTTTCTCCTCTCAGAGACTCCTCCTAAAATTTCTTTCAGGGCTGGTTTAGTGGTCATGAACTACTTTAATTTTTGTTTGTCTGCAAAACATTTTAGCTCTCCTTCTATTTTGAATGACAGCCTTGATGGATAAAGAATTCTTGGCTGGCTGCATATTTTCCTGATTCAGTACATTTGATATATATACTGCCACTCCTTTCTGACCTGCCAAGTTTCTGTGGATAGGTCTGCTGTGAACCTGATCTGTCTTCCCTTGTAGGTCAAGGACTTTTTTTTTGCTTGCTGCTTTCATGATTCTTTCCCTGTCTGTGTACTTTGTGAATTTGACTTTGATATTCCTAACAAGGTTTTTGATCAGTTTTTGTTGAATCTAATGGGAGTTCTTTGCTTCCTGGATTTTTATGTCTGTATCTTTCCCCCGTATAAGAAAGTTTTCCACTATGATTTTGTCACATAAATTTTCTACACCTTTTTTTCTCTCTCTTCATCTTCTAGGACCCCTATGATCTTGATATTATTCCTTCTTAATGAGTCACTGAGTCCTCTAATTTTTATTTCGTGCTTTTTTGCATTAGTCTCCCTCTTTTTCTCTGCTTCATTATTCTCCATAAGTTTGTCCTGTATATCGCTGATTCAGTACTGTGCCTCATGCATCCCTGTCCCTGTATCAGCCATTTGAGACTGCAGCTCAGTTATAACATTTTTTATTTCATCCCAACTAGGTTTAACTTCTTTTATATTTGCAGGAAAGGATTCTAATTTATTTTCAACCCCAGCTAGTATTCTTATTATTGTCATTCTCAATTCTGGTTCAGACATCCTGCTTGTATCTGTGTTGATTAAGTCCCTGGGTGTAATTTTTTCCTGTTCTTTCTTTTGGGGTGAATTCCTTAGTTTTGTAATTTTGAAGGATGAAAAGGAATTAGTAATAAAAAATTAAAATTAAAAATTGAAAACAACACACACAAAAAAATCAAATAAAGCCTGATAAATCCTAGGTGTGTTTTGGTCTGGTTGTTGAAAGAAGTTTGATAGATTAGAGGAAAAAGTGAAGATAAGAAAAGAAAATAAGGAAAAAAGAAAAAAAGAAAAAAAAGGAAAATATTTGAACATTTGAAAAAATGAATACAATAGAACAGAATAAAAGAAGATGATAAAGGTAAAATGGCATTTAAAAATTTATAAAAAAAGTAAAAAATATAGGAGAAAAATATTAAAGAAAAATCTTTTTAATAAAAATGGAAAATGAAAATAAATTTTTTCTTTCTGTATTCAAGAGTAAGAAAAGAAAAAGAAAGTAAAAATTGAATAAAATTACCAGTGAATAGAGTGAAATACCATTCAAATTACATCTGATTTCTTGTAAAAGCCAAACTATGAAGCACTTTATAGTCCATAAACTAAGCAGGTGGAGAGTCTTGTGTTCCTCAATAGGGCTGTTGGCCCAATTGTGCAGGATTTAGTGTAAAGGCTCTGTTCTCCACTAGATGGCACTGCTTAGCTTACTGGGGTAGATTGTTATGTTACCTGTATGCATGTATGCGCATGCTCCTGAGGGGTGAAAATGGCATCACCCAGCTACCCAGTCTGTAGTATTGGAACTCTGTGCTCTCCATGGGCAGCAATCAAGCACCCCTCCTTTATCTCCAGCTTCCATCCGCTCCCGGCTTCTACAATGTCTGTGACCAAGCCATCAGGTTGCCAGGCCACACCTCCCTCCTGAATTTTACCTTCAGATGTTGCTGTGTTTCCCAACCCCTCACTTCTGAGGAACTGCAGCTTGGATCCCCTCAGACCCTCTGGGGGAGGGGCTCACTGAGCAATGCCTGGGTGCTGGCCCACCCTCAGGAATGTTTGTGAGACCGTGCTGCTGCCAATGCCCAGAGACTGCGGCTGGGTGCCAGCCTGCCCCAGAAAATGTTCGCAGGATCATGTAGTAGCAGTGCTTCAGAGATTATGGAAAATCACAACACACATCTGGCACCTGACATCCCCCTTAAGGATCTTGTTCCAGCACCAGCTAATGTGATTGTTCTCTGGGATCCACTGGCACTGGGTGGCTGCACAGTCTCTACCTAATGTCCCCCCAGCAGGGGAACCACCTCTACATGTGTGGTCCAAAGACCCCCAGGCTGCACTCTGTTCCTGGGGATTCACCCTTTCCACCAGAGCACCACCAGGTATGGAGCTGCAGAGTTTCAGACTCTGCTCCACTGTTTATAGAGTCTTAATGGAATTTAAACCCTCTGCTTTCTCCTTTCTCCCTTTTTTGTTCAGTCCCTGCAGCTGTTTCCACTTTCCCACTTTCTCTCCAGCCGCTTTTGGTGGGGGGTGGGTGGGTTGATGCTTTCCCATACTCTCCCCCCATCTCCATCCTCTCTGTGCAAGCAAAAACAGCTCCCTGCCCTCTGTGGCTTTTCTCTCCCCAATTCACCTCTCTGCACCATGTACCTGCTGAGTTCTGTGGTTCAGGTAGTGCAGAGTGTTGTGTTAATGCTCTCATCAGTTTTCTAGGTGTGCAAGATGGTTCAGTGTTGATCTGGCTGCATTTCAGAGATGAGAGATGGAAAAAACAAAAACAAAAACAAAAACTTCCATGCTGTTCTGCCATCTTGGCTCCTGTGTTTATTTATTTTTGAGAGAGAGAGAGAGAGAGAGAGAGAGAGAGAGAGAGAGAGAGAGAGACAGTGAGAGGGGGCGGGGAAGAATGAGAGAGAGAGATACGGAACCTGAAGGGGGTCCAGGCTCTGAGCCTTATGTGCAGCTCGAACCCATAAATTGTAAGATCATGACCTGAGCCGGTCAGACACTTAACCGACTGAGTCACCCATGCACCCCTCTCCCTCTATTCTGAATGACAGCCTTGCTGGATAAAGAATTCTTGGCTAAATATTTTTACCATTCAACACATTGAATATTTACTGCCACTCCCTCCAGCCTGACAAGTTTCATGGACAGGTATGCTGTTAACGTTGTGTGCCTACACTTGTAGGTTAGGGACCTTTTGTGCTTAGCTGCTCTCAGAATTCTCTATGCTTGTATTTTGCAAGCTTTACTATGATGTGTCATGGTGTTGACCTGTTTTTGTTGATTTTGAAGGGACTTCTCTGTGCCTTTTGGGAGTTGAGTGCCTGTTTCCTTACTCAGGTCCACGAGTTCTCAGCTAAAATTTGTTCCATAAACCTTATGCCCCCTTTTCACATGATTCTTCTTCTGGGACTCCTCTGATACAGAAATTCTTTCCCTTGATGCATTCCCTGAGTTCCCTAAGTCTCCCTTCATGATCTATCAGTTTACTTTACCTCTCCTTCTCAGCATCCTTATTTTCCATAATTTTGTCTTCTATAACTTATTCTCTCCTCTGCTTCTTCAGTCTTCAGTGTGACTATATCTAGTTGGTTTTAAATATCAGTTATACCATTTTTTATTTCAGCCTGACTAGGTTTAAGTCTTTTATCTATGTAGAAAAGGTTTCTCTGATGTCTCCTATGCTTGTTTCAAGCCTCACTAGTGTTCTTATGACTACTGTTCTAAATTGTTGTTCAGATATATTGCTTATATCTGTTTTGAGAAAGTCCCCAGCTGTGTTTTCTTCTTGACTTTTCTTTTAGGGGCAATTCCTCTGTGTTGACATTTTGGCTAGGTTTCTATCTTTCACTTGTTTTGAAAGTTTGTTATGTTTTCTGCACCTGAGAGTAATGCTATATTAAAAAGGGTTAGGGTTAGGGTTATATATATCCTGTTCAGGACCCGGAAGTGTAGGAAGTGTTTCTGGTGTATGCTGTGTGCACTCTTCTCTTGTGTTTTGGCTGCTCTTTCTCACTGGTCATTCCTCTGAAGAGGTCCTTCTTGATGGCAATGGGGAGTGTTTGGACCATTAACTAAGTGTGCTTTGATAGTTGGTTAAAATAACCCTGAAAAAGGATTTTAAAAACCTAATGCAGAAGAGAGGGAGGGAGGGAGGGAGGGAGGGAGAGAGAGAGAGAGAGAGAGAGAGAGGAAAAGGAATAAAAAACCCAGACAATCAAAAAACTGTAAGCCTGATTCTCAAGAAAAAGAAAGAAAATAAAGGAAAAAATAATAAAAAGAAAAGGAAAAAAATAAGTCTCTCCAGAAAAAAAAGAGAAAAGGAAAGGAAAAACAAACAAACAAAAACATTGAAACAAACAAACTATGAGCCTGATTTCAAAAGAAAAAAAAAGAAAGAAAAAAAATGGAAGCCTGGTCCTATTTCTGTCATAATTGCAGGTGACGTTTTGATGCACTCTATTTCTTGTGCATATGCAGTGTTGTCTTTGCTGGTCTGGAAGAGAGGCCTGCTACACTGGTTCAGAGTCGTTCTTGTCCCAGTACAGAAGTGTTTATCAAGTGGCGGGGTGGGGTTAGGTGTAAGAGGGTCCTGCTTCCACTGCGGGCCACTGTGCTGTTGTAGGAAGTCTCACATGTTAGTGTTGAGGGGGATGGTGTCTTCCACCTATTTCTCATCCCTGGACAGGGGATCTCACACCCCCCACTGTTCAGGAAGCCCTCACAGAATAGCAAGGGTAGTCAGCTTGCCCTGTGCCATGACTCTCCTGTATTTTTTTCTTTGGTACATGGCTGGGATTCAAAACTCAAAACCTTAAAAGACCAGGCACGACGTGAAACCACTCCCCTCCTCCTGGGTAGAGCCTCTCCATGTTATGTTTGATGTCCTTTGTCCCAGAAAAACAGTCCCACTGCTGCGTGGTCCATGCACCTGGCAACTACCATGCTGCCTCCCTCCGACTGTGGAGATCCTTCTTCCACTCTGCAGATTGATTTCCTGGGTGTTCCTAGTGATCTGACCTCAATACATTTGTTTTTGAGGAATAATGAAAGTCAAGTCCCCCTACTTCTCTGCCATCTGAACTCCTCCTAACCATATGATTTTATAACTAAAATGTTTTGCATTGGTTTCTTACCTTTGAGTCTGAGTATGGAGTCAGAGTCCATATTTCTGCCAGAAGTTACTCTGAAATCCACACACTTCCAGTATCCTTCATCTCTGAAGTGTGTTGGAGGAAAAACAAAAGTTGACATCTGTTCCTTTAGAAAGACTTTGCTGTAATTAGATCATTTAATGCCATCCATATTGTCCCAACAAGTTCATAATATTGCATATAAAATCGTTAACATCGGATAGCACCCAATAGATTGGCAAAGGCAAAAAAATTATCGTACAAATCTGGAGACTGAGCATGAAGAATATTGGAGCTTGGTATAATCTTCTACAGCCCAGGTGGTTAGACATTCCTCAGATTTTGGTGACTGAGCTAATTCTGCTAGTACTGTATCACTGGTTAAATTGTCCCCCAATAAAGTAGGAAACACCCTATAAATATAGAAGTATTTAATAACATCAACATTTAAATGTAAATATTTATTTGAATAATATTTCATATATATTAAGGTGAACTGAAATTATACACACCAAGCTCATGATAGTGGTTATCTTTGGGTTAGGTGTCCAGTCAGAAAAAGGTAGTTAAAGTGTACATAGACTATTTGTGATATTTTATGTGTAAAAATGTTAGAAATAAATATGATAAAAGTAATAGTTGATGATTGTGAGTTGTAAGAATGTCAGTGTTTTATTTTTAGTGTTTTTAATATATAAAATAAAGAATAACAAAGAAATAATGTATAATTGTTAAAATATCAGTTTAAATTAAAATTCACTATAATGGTAGTAGGAGCAAACATGTATTGGCAAATTATATATTAAGCCCTGTGGACAATGTTTATATGTTTTTGTTATTGAGTTCTTATGATAATCAAGACCTCTGAAACACAAAGATTATTTTCTGGTGCTCTTTTAAAATAGAGAAGGAAATATCTGATTGGTCTCTAAAAACTGCTATTTTTTTTCAGAGAGAGAGAGAGAGAGACAGTTTGAGAGGGGATGGGGAAGAGAGAGATGGAGACACAGAATCCGAAGCAGGCTCCAGGCTCTGAGCTGTCAGCACAGAGCCCGACCTGGAGCTTGAACCCACAAACTGTGAAATCATAATCTGAGCTGAAGTCAGATGCTTAACCAACTGAACCACCCGGATGCCCTTAAAATTGCTATTTTTTTAAAAAAATTTTTTTCAATGTTTATTTATTTTTGGGACAGACAGAGCATGAACGGGGGAGGGGCAGAGAGAGAGGGAGACACAGAATCGGAAACAGGCTCCAGGCTCTGAGCCATCAGCCCAGAGCCTGAGGCGGGGCTCGAACTCACGGACCGCGAGATCGTGACCTGGCTGAAGTCGGACGCTTAACTGACTGCGCCACCCAGGAGCCCCTAAAATTGCTATTTTTTAAATGTAATCTTATGATATGATTTTCATACCAAGATTTTCTTTGGTACAAATGGAATATATTAGGGAGAAACAATGTAAAATGCAAAAGTGTTCATTAATTTATAAACTCATCATATAATGTTTGTATAGTCTTTATGTATTACATTTAAAAATGTTTCATACTTCCTTTCCTTCCCCAAATTGGAATACCTCTAACAAGTTATCCCTCATATTTGGCCCTTAGTATGATGTGGAATTGAGGAAGAAATTTCAGGTAATTCAGGGAAACCCATTCCTTTCCCTATCAACACACCTTAAAGCATGTTTGTCAGTGATGTTTGGTCCGTAGATTCATTGTTAGATTAGTACAACAGTGTGGCATAATGTGGAAGATATCCCTCAGAAACTGTTCTGACCAGAACAACTCTTGGAAGGGCATTAATTGCCTCTCTGGGATTTACCCTCCCAATGGCTCTTGTCAAGAGGATTATTTTATTTCCATAAAGGCTCCAGTTATTGTAGTAAAAGGGTCCATCCCCTGATACACTGTATGCTCTAATGAGGTCCTCCTTTCAACTAAAGCCAAATCTTTTGGGCAAACACGGACTCTCTTTTGTAGCAGTGATAATCATAGTAATTTCCAGACTCTGTTGTCCTAAGATGATATAGAGGATTAGAATGTATGGTATGGGCATCCATCTATGTTGGCAATTTCAAGAGATGAAAACCAGAGGTCAGATAGGTCCACCAGGAAAGAGGGTGTAGATCATGAAGATAGATGAAGTGAATGTGGAGAGACTCAGGATGGACAAGTACTAATTAAGCACTAGGTAAGAGCATAAAAAAACTAAAATAAGAAAAAAAGTAAGGTGGCCAGTGATTTGCAGAAGCAAAACGACTCATGTCTTTTCCTCCATAGTGCCATTTTTCAAAAAAAAAAAAAAAAAGAATGGAGATATTTCATTCTACAGCCTACCAAAGCAACTAGTGATAAAGTCTTTACTTCTGTCCCTTCCAGTAGGAAGAAAATTAAACCATAGAGTTCCTACCTTTTCTCTAGTCATGTCTGGTATCCTTTCTTCCCTCATCTCCTTCCCCTTTCTAAGTTTTGTAGAATGCTAAGGACGAGCCTTGCAACAGACAGACACCTCACTGCTGCACTTTCAGCTAATGCACCAAGTTGTTCAGGTAACTGTGTAAAGAAGGAGAAATTTATATCTGCATTAGAAGGAGCAATGGTATTTAGATCATATATCTTATGATGTATTATCTCCCATTCTAGGGAAGATAAAATTAGATTAAAAAAGAATCTAGATTAAAAAAGAATCTCAGGATTTTTCCTTCATCCCTCAAATGGCAGTGACTCTTATGTGAAGTGATCTTTGTGATTTACTGTCTGTTACTGTTGTTTGTTTCAGCCAAAGCAGATGTCTTCACCCAGTGGGCTGAAGCCACTCCTCTTTGGTGAGGTCTGACCCTCGCCATGGAGAGGGAGCCCCCCTTCCAAGTGTCTTTTCTTGGATACTGTCCCTTGGTCCAAGTTACCCTTTACAGCTCTCTACATCTTTATAGTTACTCTCTCCCATGGTTTAGTAATTCTTTGAACTAAACTTCTGTTTACTTACAATGAATTTATTTTTAAGCAATGCACTTGTGTGATTATCGTGGATGGTTTCTGAGCTGCAGAAAGTGGCTTAGCTTCATGTAACAACTAGTTAATGATTAAGAGTGATGAGGTTGAGTCAATCCTACAGGCTTGGGGCAAACTGTTTCTAACTTTCCTGCTGAAACTCAATCAAGTAGCCACTGTAACATCTTTTTCAAGAGTTGTGTTTGTAGAAGGTGAGAAAGATGAGAGGCAACCACAGGTGTCTCTGCTGCGGTTTCCTTCTGTGGTTTCCTTCCTTCACTGTAGTTTCTTAGGAACTGTGAGGGAGACCTGGCTGTGGAAGGTGGGGACAGATGCAACACAGCTGAATGAGACAGAGCCCTGTCACACTAACTGTAGGACAGTAGTAGCATCAATCTCTCCCATGACAGATTCAAAACCCACAAGAGATAAAGAATCACCTAAGAGGTATAACTATTTATTAAAATTCTTAAAATTTTTTTTAACAAAAAAGAAATGAAAGACTCACTAGGCACAGTATATTAAATGATAAATAGCCATTCAGGAGTTTCAATAAATATTCGGCATTCTTCTTGAAGTTGGAGAATAAAAATATATGTGGAAATTATAAATTATGCTCAGAATTCAAATATTATCTCAGTTATCATCCTGGAGAGAATGAAATCATGTGAACACCTTTATCAGGCCTGTGATAGACACAGATTCAGCTTTACACCCTATGATCAGGTTACTTTCTATTTCTCCCCATACTCACACTCTTCCTCCTTTGGTCTCTCAACGAATTAGTATCTTCCTTTTCCTAAAATTTCTTTTCAAACTCAGTCCTTTCACACATCCTCTGGGAGGCATTCTATCACTTTCTTCCCAGCCCATGTCACAGATATGTTCATCAAAACTAAGATTTCTGGGGCACCTGGGTGGCTCAGTTGGTTAAGCATCCGAGTTAGGCTCAGGTCATGATCTTGTGGTTTGTGAGTTTGAACCCCACATCAGGCTGTGTGCTGACAGCCCAGAGCCTGGAACCTGCTTTAGATTCTGTGTCTCCCTCTCTCTCTCTTCCCCACCCCTGCTTGTGATCTCTTTCTGTCTCTCAAAATATGAATAAACATTAAAAAATTAAAAAAACACTAAGGTTTCCAGCAGTGTTCATACCATGAGTATCTGTAAGTTGCTGTGTGTCCATCTTTCTTTTTTGTATTTCAATTTATATCCTAGTTTTCAGTTTAGAAACATGCTCTGAGTGCAACTAAACCATCAGAAGAGAACGGTCTTCCTACAAGAATATTTAACTAAAGCTCCAGATTTTTATCCTGTGTACAGTAGCCCCTTATCTGAGGTAACACTTTCTGTAGTTTCAGTGACCG